>NC_040910.2:69489030-70689030 GCF_004126475.2 Phyllostomus discolor | reverse complement strand
TGGATTCTGTCCATCCCTTGGTCACCTTATCCCAGCCCCTCTGGCCCTCTCCCTATCACTCAAACACAGGCCCTTCAGGGGCCTTGCACTGGACCTGTTCCCAGTCTGTAACACCTTTTCCCCAAGCTGTCCCAAGGGTTTTGGTCTTCTCATCCAGATCTCAACTCAACTTCTGCTCCTCAGAATGGCCTTCCCTGACCACCAGACCTAATGCTTCTCCCCACCTGCTGTGCCCAGTCATGGTAACACAGCACCTGGTTTTATCTCCTGACTGTACTACAACCATCTGAAAGAATGTATTTGCTTGTGTGATTATTTATGGGTTTGTTGTCTGTTTCCCTGTAAACCAGTGGAAGTAAGGATGGTACCAGGGGAGTGTACAGCTGCTTCCCCATGTTTCAAACAGTGTCTGGGGAGACAGGAGCCACAAGGCAAGCAGATACTAGAATGTCAATGCCAGAGGACTTTCCAAGCCTTCTTGTCCCTCCCATTTATCTGACATATTTGGGACACTGGGGCTGAAAGGCTTCCTCAAGGCCAGCTGGGAAAAGAGGGCTAGTGTGCTTCCCATTATACCACTCACCTTCCAGACTGGCCTAAAAGCATAGAAGGGTCCAGAGTGCAAGCTGCAGGAAGCCTCCTATCTCACAGGCCTCGAGCTTTACATGAGCCTCTTCCCCAAGTCCTGTTCCTGGAGGCGCCCAGAGCCTGGGCAGAATCCTGCTTGCAGCTGGGTGTGTCTCCTTAATAAACCTTCCTCCAAGCTGGCTTTCTGGGAAATTAGATTCAAGTGATCTGCCCTGGCTCCTCTCTCTCTGGCTCAGGGACATTTTTAGAATGGGCATGCCTCCTAACACTGACTTTGGTGCAGGCCAAGGCATGTCCATCCTCTTGGAGGGACAGACTGCCTGACTATGCCCTGATATCCCTCCAGCCTACCAGGTCCTGCTCTTCTAAGTCAAAGCCCAAATTTAGAGGGCGGGCATATCCAGCCCCTGCTATGGTCCTCCTAGCCACAAGGGGTGCCTCTTGGTTCTCTCATTTTGTTCTAAAATGGACAAAATCTGGTGATTCTGACTGAATTCTTAGGTTGGAATCTGCGGGTGAGATAAACCCGAACACACTTCTTCATGCACAATGACATGGGGATAATCTTCTCCCAGGATCTCTGGAGCAGAAAGTGAAAATCTGACCTTTGGTAGAGTCGAAGACTCACACCACCCCTCACCCCCTACCTCCTCACCACCCCGCCACTCCTTGAACTGCGACTCTGGCCAGAGAGAAGCCATGAGCAAGGTTTGCTCAGACACAGAATTTGACTCAAGAAGCAGAGTAGGCAAGGGGAGTGCGATCTGAGGTCTAGGGAAGCAGGTGACAGGAAGGTGTTGAGTGGCTGTGGAGAAAGGTACAGATCTCTATTTTTAAAGGCACCCAGGCTGGCAGGGAGAACATCAGGCTCCCCAGATTACCATCTGTTTCAGTCAGAATGGGCTAGATTATGCTGCAACAACAAACAATCTTGAAATCTCAATGGTTTAACCCCTCCAACCACCCAATCCCTGAAAAAAGTTTATTTTTCTCTTAGCATCACGTGCAACTCAGGTCAGCAGGGGTTCTGTTCTGCTCTGGTCCCTCAGAGGCAGAAGCTGACAGAAGTGCCATCTCAACACGTGCTTCTCCAACAGCAGAGGCAGAGAGAATAGAACTCTGGAGGTTTCATGCCAGTAAATGCTCATTAGCCAAAACTCATCCATGACCCCACCCACCCGTAAAAAAGCTAGAGATTGAGTCTTCCATGAATCCACAAGAGGAACTGGATCTCAGTGGCAACACTAACAACTCCCACACCCAGAAGCTGGATTCCCAGGCTTTGCAAATTACCTACTTTTTCCCTATCAACCCCTTCATTCTGGATACTCCTTCACTTCCTGATGGATGGATGACACACTCCGGGAGGTGAAGGCAGGAATGTAGGGCCTGGCTAGGCGTTGAGTGAAACTGGGAGGTTTCCTGTCTCCAGCAGATGACCCAAGGACTCACAGTTGCTCCAACCTTGTCCAATCCCCTGGCACCTCCCCCTACCTACATACACACACGTATCAAACCAAAAATGAAACAGGAGCCAAATATGTTGGTTTTTATTGAAGTCACTGGGCTCAAGGACAAATAAACAAACAAACAAACAAAAAAGGAGGAGGGATGGTAGCAGGAGGACAAGAGACGGGAAGAGACTCCGTACACACCCACGCCAGGGAGCCTGGCCCTGAAAGAACTACAACTAGAGGTCCAGGTAAGCTGGGCTCTAATTCTAACCCTCCCCTTAAAGATACTGGGGTTAGAGGGGTCCACGTGGCAGATCTAGGGCATACATCCTTTCTTGTCCGGTTTCCAGGCTCTTCCAGAGAAGGAAGTTGGATTGGTTGATCCCAGAGTTGGAGGAAAGTGGAAACAAAGAGGCAAGATAAGAGAAAGTTTGGGGATGGGAGAGAGAACTGGGAAGGAGAGTTTAGAGTCCCAAGCTGGGGATCCCAATGGGAGGAGGTAGATTTTGACACGAGAAGGAAATACAAGCCTGCCCAAAGTAAGGCAAGGGGTGATGGGGTTCCTTCCTTGTGGAGGGTGTGTTGTGCGTTTGACTTTCACCAGCAGCTTCTCACCGTGAGTACTGTTGTACTGGTCCCTTACAACTCAGGGCCCACTTCATATGATGCTAGAACCATCTTGGCTGGAAAACGTCCCCACCTGCAGGGAAGTTTCAGGCTGATGGAGAACAGAGAGGGCAAAAGAGCCTGGAGGACCAGGAGAATCTGGCCCTACTCCTGCTTGGGTCCGTCTTCCAGGGTGGCAGGAGGAGGGGATTAAATGGAGACGCTGTTTTCGATGAGGGGAGGGTCCAGGTAGGTATAGGGCAGTGCCAGGCCCTGGTTCCGCTCACGGATGTCCCGTGAGATCTGAGCCAGGCGGTTCTGGAAGGCAGCGATGCTCAGCCTTGGGGCCTCCTCGGTGAAGTGGTCATCCGGGTAGGTGCCCAGGGGCCTCTGGGGGGAAATCAGGTGCGGGGTAAGGGTCATGTTCAGGGCAGGATGAAGAATAATGAAGAACCACATTTGTCAACAAATACAGTCAAGGTTGCTTCTAAGAGCATGAACTAGGCACAGCTACTGTAAACACACACCCTTCAAATCACAACCACAAACCACCACTCACGCGACCGCAACCCGCGCAGAGGAGCCCGAACACCCAAAGCTCGCAGAGCCTGGTGAAGGAAGGGGGCCTGGGAGCCTGCCAACCTAAGGTTAGTGCTCCCTCTGCTGGTAACTCTTTGCCTATTACCCTGAATCAGTTTCTGCCTGTGAAAATGGATGGATTGGACTAGAAAATCTCTGAAGGTCCATGCCAGTGCCAGGTCCCCTGTTCTCTGAACTGAAAGAACACAACCACATTCATAACACAACGGAAAACAAAGTGAACACGCTCCAGCAAACACGCCCTATTTATCACCTACTACCTCACAACTGAACAAAATTCACCCTAAAGACCACCAGGCCAGAGACAGCTTCCCAATCATGACAGCTTATCCAATAGCATTAAATTTTTGCCAACATAGTCGCCACCACCATACACCATCACACCGCACAGCATGGCCGATGACAATCAAAAAATATTGTGATGACCTTCAGTCCGGGATGGCAGCGAGGGCTTGCCCCTCTCCATGACCGCACCACACAACCAGTTCACCATCACAGCTGGTGTGGCTGGCCTCCTGAACAGCACACACTTCCCGCCCAGTAAAACCTTCATACTATAAAACTGTTGCCAATAATACTAATGTTTTAAAATGTTTTGTCTTGTTTTATTGCACTAGTAAAGCCTTCTAGAAAAGTGCTAACTACCACCAGCAACAGTGGGCTTTGTTTTCTTGTCCCTGACTGTAATAAGGAGGCCTCTATTGTTATACCATAAGGGCAGTGTTTTGTCTTCTGAAAAATACTTTTTATCAAAATTCCATAAGGGGGTTTCATTTTACACTGAGTTTTTATTAGTAATGGCTGTACACTGTTACCAAATGCTTTTTTGACCTATATGGAGATGATTATATGGTGTGTTTCTTTACTGATGTAACAAATTATATTGTTAGATTTCATAAGGTTGAACCAACCTTTCATTCCTTTCATTCCTAGAATAAACTAGACTTCGTCACGGTGTATTATTGTTTTACTATGTACTATCGGCCTTCGTTGGCTGCTGGTATATTTCTAAGATTGTCGTAGCTAAGTGGAACAAGTTTATAATTTTATTTTCTTAATCACAGCTAGCGTATTGCAAGCACTTCATGGGGACTATCACGATGGCACAACAATCCTGTAAGGCGGGCGCTCTTGTCATTCTCACTTTACAGATAAGGACACTGAGGCCTGGGGTGGGGGTGGTGGAGGGGGCATGGGGGGAATAAATGGTGACGGATGGGGACTTGACTTGGGATGGTGAGCACACAGTACAGTGTACAGATGATGCGTTGTGGAATTGAGCACCCAAAACCTATATAATTTTGTTAACTAGGGTCACCCCAATAAATTCAATAAAAAGGAAAAAAAGAAACTAAGGCTTGGAGATGCCCCATTCCATCCCTAAGGTCACACAGATGGGAAGTGCAATCTGGGACAGGAGCAATCTGCCTAAGACCCACCTCTCTTCTGAAGGGCCCCACCTTTGTCAGGTGGGGGTATCAGGGTCCCCAGTAAAGCAGAATCCAGTACAATGATTTGGGAAACTTTCACCTTTGTCTACACTTTCAAGCAGTTTGAATAATTTAGGAATGACTTGTTCCTTGATGATTTGTTAGAACCTCCTTTTGTAACGGCAGCGGTCAGATCTTTTACAGCCTTTTCCATTGCTGTATGGTTTTCATCTCTTCTGTTAAGTTTTGTTTATGTTTTCCTAGAAAATAATTTCTTTCATCTAGATTTCCATATTTGTTTGCATAAAACTGTAAGTAGAATTCCTTCCTTCCAATTTCTTCAGTCTTCTCTGTATTTGTAGCCATATGCCTTTCCCATTCCTAATGCTGTACATTTATGTTCTCTCTTTTTTTTTCTTTACTAGAATTGTCTCTGTTTTCTTTTATTGGTCTTTTCAAAGCATCAGTTTTATGTCTGATTTACCAAGTTGATATCTAATTTCTAAAACTCTAGTTTAGTTTTTTAAAAAGCAGAACACAGAAGTGTGGCAGACTGGGTTCAAGCCTGCTTACTAGCTGTGTGAGCTTGGACAAATTGCTTAGTGTCTCTGAACCTTGGGTTCTCCCCTGTAAAATGGAACTACTATTTCCTGAGTAGTAATATGCTAGGCACTGCATGAAGTACTGTAAATATAGCCACTTATTTATTTTCTATTTTAAAGTAGTGGACATACGGTATACAATTTAATGACTAAGATGATAGAATCTAGAATCTCAAAAAGGGATAGCCGCCATTACTGTGGTGGTTCTGATTTCCCAGGTTAAACTTCCCACTGGCTCATGGGGAGGGAATCCTTCAGCAGCATCCTCTTGCCTACTCTTCCCTCTCCACTGTGATATTGTGATTTATAAGAAATATATATTTGGTCTTCCTCCCACTTCTAGCACAGAGCTCCTGAAACCCTTATAATTTCACTTTAGACTGTTACAGGTGTCTTTTGTTATTCAAAATAAGCCTCTTTCAACTACGCCTGAGTTTATGTTAATGAGGTGACTTCTGGAAAGCACATTCACCCAGCTGCTTGCCTTGGGAATCAACCCTGTGATTGGGAGTTGGAACTTTTAGTTCCACCCCCCAACCTCTGGGGAGGGGAGAGGGACCGGGGGTTAAAATAATCCCCAGTGGCCAATAATTTAATCAATCACTCCTATGTAATAAAGCCTTCATCAAAATCCCTAAAATGCAGGTTTGGCGAACTCCCAGGCTGGTGCATGGGTGGAGGCTCTGGGAGGCGGCATACCTGAGAGGGCACACAAGGTGAGGTGTGTGGGAAGAGAGCACCCCTTCCCTCACACCCCACCTTGTGCATTTCTTCCATGTAGCAGTGCCTGAGTTGTACCTTCTCATGATAAACCTGTACTCTAGAGACTGTTTTCCTGAGTTCTGTGAGCTGTTCCAGCATATACTCAAACCTGAGGAGGAGGTTGTAGAAACCCGATTTATAGCTGGGTGGTCAGAAACACAGCTGGCAACCTGGACTTTCATTTGGCAATTGGTGTCTGAAGGGGGACAGTGGCAGTCTTGTGGGACAGAGCCCTTAACCTGCGGGACCTGACACTATCTCCAGATAGTGTCAGCACTGAGCTAAATTAGAGGGCGCCCAGCTGTGTCAGAGAATTGTTTCGGGTGGGAACAACCCCCATGCATTGGTAGCCAGAAGTATTGAGTGAGAGTATTGCATTGAGAGTAGTAACAAAGTATTCTGCGAATAGACCAAAAAAAGAGCTTTTTTCCTTTATAATGACAGAAATAAATGCCTTGAAATCCTTGAGAAAGGGGACCAGAAAGGATCAGGACCCAGGGATGAGTTTCTGGCAACCCCAGGCTATAGGATGATAAGTCAGAACTTGCTAAGGAGATAAAATATCTGCACCAAATGGAGTCAGACATGAGAAATGAGGATATTCCTGTAATGTCAGACAACTTGTGAACAAAACCAGGAGGGCAGAGGCATGACTGATAACTGAATGTGTGCGTGGAGATGATGGTAATCGGTGACCAAAGGGCTGCTCACCCGCCCCCCCAAGGCCGAGTAGCCTAAGTAGCACCTCCTCACTGTTGTTCCTGCCTCCAAAATCGCCCCTCCCATCCATCGACACAGCCACAGAAGCACTGTTTGCTAAAACCCAAATTTAGCCGTGTCACCCCAGGCTTAAATCTCTTCAGTGTCTCCCCATTGTGCTCTGAATGAACACTGTGCCCACACTGTACTATTTGTGACCCTCGAGACATAATGGACTCTTGCCTTCACTTCACTTCATTTCATTTGGTCTCATCCTTCACCTCTGCCTAGGAATTCACACTGCCCCTCCTTTGTCTCTCAAACACCTACTGGTCTCACAGGTCCCAGCTTAGATGTCACTTCCTCCAAGAAGCCTCCCTGTGTTCACCCACACTTGGTCAGGTTCCAACAGGTCCCTGTCCTTACATGTACCACTGGACTGTAGCCAGCTCATGAGGAGAGGGTTCACATCTGCCCATCAGTGCCTGGCACATTGCAGGTGCTCAGGAAGTACCTGTTCAAATGGAGAAATTAGCACCTAAATAATACCTACAACACTATGGTACTCCTTTTCATTTATCTGTGTATCTCCTCAGCTAGACAATAGGATTCTTGAAGGCAGGAAGGTCTCACCCAACTTTACATGCCTGATGCCCAGCATTGTCTTGACACATGGGAGGTATCCAATAAATGTGTGTGGAATGTTTAGATGAATGGGTAAGTGGTCAATGGATGAATGGTTGATGGATGGAAGAATAAATGGTTTGTTGGATGGTTGGATGGATGGATGGTTGGATGGGTGGATTGGTAAACTGGTGAATTGGATGGACGTTGTATCCCAGCCACTAACTGGTATTTGCTTCAGTGTATGTCTCTGGGGATCAACTATCATTTCCTGAAGAAACTGAAGAACCCAAGGCAGTTCAGGAGTCGACATAAATGCCAGCAGTCACCCCCTAAGTCCCCCTGGGGTGGCCACCATCACTGCCAGTGCCCAGGCCCTGCAAACCCCCACCCCCAACCCCACCCCATGCACACACCTGGTCCTTGGGCTCTTGGCTGACCAACCAGAAGAGAAGAAGATTGTTACAGGTGACGTTCACTTCTGGGAGTGCCTCTAGGTAACTCTCCAGGGTGGTCATCCCCTTGGTCTGTGGTGGGGGCTGCTTCATGGATGATGGGGCATTAGGCATCCAGGCCCCAAAGTCATGCTGTGGAGACCCCCACACCAGTTGAGTCAATGGCCAGAGGGAGAGGACCAGTTCCATTATCATCATCCCTTATCCTGCCCCCTACTGTCCCGGGTCTTGTAGCTGGGGAATGAGGAGGTAGTGGGAAGGGGAGAGAAGGAGGGGTAGAGAATAGGAAGTTCCAGAAGTGCAGCAGGAGCCTGGATCACCCCTGTCACTCCCTTCCCAATGTTCCAGGACTGGGTGGAATGAATCACCAAGGAAGGAGGAGGACCCAGAGAGGAGGTAACTCTAGAAATAGGCCTTGGGCTGGCACGCCAAACAGAGCAACCTGATACTCCACTTGGCTCTGTCCTGACCATGACAGGAGTCCGTAGGTTCTACTCCTTGTGCAACACCGACCCAAGCCACCATTGCAACCTTGGCCTTAGCTCCACCCCAGTCATCATCTGACACCAGTCCTTCCCTCCACGCAGTCACCACTCCTACCCCAACCCTAATGATAAACCCAAACCTGACCCACCCATGCTCTCAGCCCAAACTCCTGGTCTCCTGTGCATTGCTGAACCTAACCTTTCCCGGCCCAGTGCCCCTCTGGCCTGCCCCCTGCAGCCTCACCTGCCCACTGTTGACAGCAGCATGTTGGGCGGAACAGTTGAAGATGATTGCTGTGAGGAACTTCACCAGCTCTTTTGGGGTGCACAGGCGGCATGGGAAGCCTGGGTGTGGAAGGAAGGGAAGAGGGTGTGGAGGGGACTAGATTCCTAGGGACAACCCAGGGCTGGGGCTCAGCACAGGGGGAGAATGAGGAGATGAGGGCTGAACATTTGGCCACCACTGTCTTCAGACTAAGATTAGGGTTGAGCTGTTAGGGGTGGTCACCCCTAATGGTGGGTGGTCTCTGAAGAAGGTCAGGAGAGGAGCTGGGTGCTGGGGTCAGACCAGAAAATGCCCAGCTGGCAGAGCTCACAGCTGTGCAGCCAGGTCCCTGCCAGCCACCATGGCACTCCTGTCCACAGCCCATGTTAGCACTTAATGGTTTAAGTCTACCTAGTTCACCATTGTCCAAGCAAGCAGGTCATCTGCTACTGGGCTTAGTTGCAGGCACAGATGACCAGAATGTGCTGCTCATAAGCTCACAGTGGTAGAAGCAGAAGGAAGCTCTCAGGCCAGGGTTGGCTCTCTGAAGAGAGGGCAGGCAGGCAGGCAAGGCACTGAGGCTGTGCTGGTGGGGAAGAGAAGGAGGCTTCCTGAGGAAGAGTGGGTAAGCTTTGAATGGAAAAAAGATGACAGAGGAAGCACTTCAGCCCTTGGCCCTCTTCTCTCTGTACTTGGTCTCCTCCAAATCCATAGTTCAACCTCCTCCCATGGGCTGACAACTCCTAAGCGCACATCTCTGGCTGTCTCCCCCCGCCCCCTGAAGTCTAGGCTCAGTGGGCTTACATCTGCAGCTGTCCGTCAGCTCCAGCTGAGTGTCTGCAGGCCATCTCAGACTTAACGTCTGCAAAGCCTAATGCCCGACTGCCTACTCCCCACACTCCCCAAACCTGTCCCTCCCACAGCTGTCCCATTTTGATAGTCTTTATCCTGTGCGCTCACTGCTCTTATCTCATACCCCACATACCAGCAAACACTTCCAGAAGCCAATTTTGTCTCATCGCCTGCTTCCACCACTACCCAGTACCTAGCATCTCACTCCCGGGTGAATCTGACTGCTTCCACCATTACTCCGACAGCTCAAGGAAGTGGTCCTTTAGAATCATAAATTCAATTCTGTCACTACTTTCTAGAACCCTCTATGAGCTTCCCATCCCTTCTACCTCACCATGGTCCTACTTGACCTGGCTCTGGCTTATTCTCTGACTTCATCTCCTTCCCAACTTTTCTCTCTCTCACTCTGTTCCAGCCACACAGGCCTTCCTCCTGTTCTTCTAACCTGCCAGCACACTCCTGCCTCAAGGCCTTGCACTCCCCCCTCTGACTGCACCCGTTAAGCCCAGCCATCCGCAGAAATAGCTCTTTCATTTCTTTCACATCTCTACTAAAACATCACCCTTTCAGGGAGGCCTTCCCTGACCACATATCTGGAATTATCCCCCCACCTCAACACAGCAGTGATTTCTGATACTGTTTCGATCTTCTTGGCATTCATAACCACCTAACATATTTGTCTGTTATCTGTGTCTCCCCTCAAGAATATCAAGCTCCATGAAGGCTGGGATTTTTGTCTGTCATATTCACTGCCAAACCCCAGCACCTAGAGCAACACTTACTACATATTAAAAGAGCCCAGCGATGACCAGTTGAATGGAGTGAATTCATGAGAGGGTAAGAAGCCAGAGTGGGAAGAAATGGGGCATAAGCCAGGTGGAGGGCCAGGGAGGGTGCTCACTGGGGGCGAGGCTGCAGCAGTGTGCCAGGCCAGGTTTCTGGGCACTATTTCAGAGGATCGCCAGGGTGGCACCATACTGGCTTGGCAGGCAAGCATCTAAAGGTTGAGAAGCAGCTGCCACAATGCAGGAATAGCGTGAGGACTGGGATTAGGGTGATGACAGCAGGAAATTACCAGGACAATAGGGTTTGCCACCCACCGGGGTTTAGGGGAAGAGGAAGGCAGAGGGAACATGAGTCAAAGACGGCTCCAAGGTTCGGAGTCAGGATGACTGGAGGGACACTGATACAACAGGGCAGACAGAGAGGTTTCGAGGAAGGACTGGGTATCTGCCTGGGAGTGTGTGGGAAGTTTCCGAATGTTCTATTCCTGGCTGATATTCTAACCTTTAGGGCTGAAAATAAAAAAGGAAAGCAGTCAGATCATCTACGGGAATTTTTCTGTAACTCATATTAGTATTTTTCCCCTTTGAAATATGGAGCAAAAGGCATAATGCCTGAGGTTAATGAATGAGTGTTTTACCTTAAAACAGATGAATCTAGGATAAGTTTATACTGGTCAGGAGACATGTTTGTCAATCTGAAGAATGTTCCGGTGTATGAAATTAGAGGCAAGCTTAATTAAGTAAGACAGGAGAGTGAGCCAACAGTAATTATACCCCCTTCTGGGTCTTAAATAAGAAATAGACCACCCCAAAGAGAAATGCCTTCGAGAAGAGGAGCAATTGAAATCACAGATGCCCGTGATTAACAGCAGGCTGCAAAGCTCAGGGAGGGGTCACCCTTTAAAAGATCCAAAAGCAATCTGCCTGTCACCACCTTTACTCAGAAATCACTCTAGGCATCACTAAGAATGGGACAGCCTGACATTATGTGCCTCCCAAGATGATGCAATGAGGAGACTGCAGCATGCCCTGAGAAATATTCTTGTTTGAGGCTAAAGATGGCTCCTACCGCATGATACGGCACATCCATACAACTCAGCAAACGGAAGTGAATGGATCATGAGCTCAGGCTCATGTAAAGGTCTAGAAGGGACCAGAGGGACACAGGGTAGTGGTTGAAAGCAAGGGCTTTGCAGATCATGGGATCGGGCCCTGGATCCTGCCTCTACCACTTACTGTATAACCTTCTCTGTGCCTATTCCTCATCTATTCAGTGTGGCTAATACTAGGATGTACTTCAAACTCTGATCAATAAACAGGAACTGATTAATGGTGAAGCCGGGGGGAGCACTGCATCATTGGGAGCTTGTGGTTAAGGGGTGGAGAAGAGATACCTGAGCTTTTCCGGCTCAGGAATGCCTGAGCAAAAATCTCGCTGACCCAGGCCTGCAGCTCCGAATCCTGCTGCACCGACGCATCACTGGGATAATAGTAGCCCACGATTTCTGAGACAAAGCTGCAGGAAAGAGATGCCCATGCTATCACAGTGACCTTGGGCTCAGGCCTGGCCAGAAAACTATGGTCCAGTGATGCTCAGGCTGGGGATAGCGGCTGTTCCACTGACAGCCATGGAAGATGCCCAGATGCAGCTGGAACCTGAGTGCCCAGGCTTCCCTCAAGTCTCCATGACTCCTGAGTCATGGGTGCTCTGGGCCTCCGTCCTGCAAAGGGGCTGGAGCAGGGTACACAGAGGAGAGCCAGACTCATGCAGCCCACCCTCCCTGCTCGGCACTCAAGAGAAAGGAAGACCTGCCTGCCCAGAGGCCCCAGGCTACACCTAGCTATTTCACCTTCTCTGGACACTCTGTCCTTCCTTTCCTCCACTGTGTTCACACACAGCCCAACCTCTCTCCAGCCCAAAGCTATCTGCCATTTCACAGGGGACCCCAACCCTAATGCTCACCCTTGGGAGTGCCCCATGCTGAGAACACCTGGAAACCCCACCACCAAGCGCCCCAGCCTACATCAACACAGAGGTCCACACTGCCCCTGAACCAGGCGGGCCTTGCCAGGCCAGACTGGCTTCAGGGTCCCAGGCCCACACCTCTCAATGGCGGCCCAGATCTTCAGACCATCATCTCGGTAATGGTAGTTGGGGATAGCCAAAACACCGCGGGCCCGCAGGCTGTCCGGAAGGCAGAAATTGGTGTAGGTGAAGTGGGCCAGGCCAGTGCTCATGAGGTAGAGGAGGCCTTGCCTTCCGATGGAGGTGACCTGAGGATACATCACAGCTCAGCTCCTGGGCCTTCCCAACCTCCACCCTGGTGCCTGGGGACCAGACGGGGCTAGTGATTCAGCAGAGGGGATTTTTCGGTTAAGCAGTGCAAGATCACAGATCAAAATCACCCACTGGGACTTGACATGGGCTACCAAGGTTGTGACCCTACTATGTGCATAGGAGGTAATCCTTAGGTATTTGGTAACTAAATGAATGAACTGATGCTGGGGAGTCAGGGAGGCAGAGCAGGGCTCTGCCCAGGGTCAAGGAGGGTGTGCTTAGGCTGGGGATACCCTACCCACCTCAAGGAGCATTTGGAACTTGGCCTGAGGGGTGAGACCCCGTGGGTGAGATGGGCGGGCAGAGACAAGGTTTGTGGGCGGTGCAAGTAGGAGACAGGGGGCAGGGGTGGGTCTTGGGAAAAGGGGATGGCTGGTGGGAACTGTGGATGAGATTGGAGGCCAAACTGGATTGTAGGTGGAGGAAAGTACGCATGGGAGCAGGGCCTCAGAGACGGGGTGGGCGGGGGTCGGGGAGGCCGCACCTTGTCTATCAGGCCCTCAGGGTTGAGCAGCGTGGCGCGGGCGATGGTGTTCACCTGCAGCGTGTACCGAGTATGCGGAAGCAGGAGCTGCGAGTGGGATGAGGTCACAGGAACCTAAGGTCAGGGCCCCGCCCTGGCCCCGCCGCCTCTCGACCCGCCAGGGGGTCTCACCGACCTTGTAGATAGGATGACAAAGTGGCAGCTGACGCAGCGTGGCCATGGCGAAGGCCTCGCACAACAAATGTGTGCACAGGAAGTGCGTGTTGTTCTCGTGCACAAGGAAGTCGGAGTTGCGCACCCACGTCTTGGCCAGCAGCCAGTCCCAGTCCGAGTCAGTGGGCAGAAAGATGGGGCTGTTGGGCCCTGGGGTCTGGCTGAGCTGCGTCCAAGAACAATAAGGGAGTGAGATTCGAGACTGCCAGGGTGCACCTTAAAGCCCTAACCCCTAAAACCCCGCCCCAGGCTCACCTGGATGGCCAGAGGCATTAGCGCCCCCTGTGGGTTGAGCCACAGCAGGCAGAGAGGGGCAGCCAAGTACTGCTGGCGGCCGTTTAGGCACTGGACAGGAACGTCCGCTAGGATCCAGTAGTCGGCTAGGAAGATGTTCCCTCTCTGCGGAAGGAGCACAGAGCCTCAGAGTGCCCTTCCCTCCCGCGCTCCGCTTTTCTCCCTGTTCTCTGCACGTTTCCACCTCAGCTCTGGCCTCGGTAATGCTTGGTATCTGCACTCATGGTCAATGTCGGGTACCCCACCCTTCCCAGAATGTTCGGAATGAGGTCCAGCCGAATACCTTGTTGTGCGACTTCTCACCTGGCTTCCCAGCTTGGAAAAGCCTTCATCCTCTCCCCTTCTGCCCATACCTGGTCCTTCCTACTCTCAACGCAGATGACCTCAGTGTATCCAAGAAAAACAAAATCACCAAGCGCACCTCCAGCCTTCTAAAGGATACCTGAGGACTTGACTGCTTCAGAGAAACTGTATCATCATCTTCTCCCACACCCTCAAAACTCCTAGTTCTCCATGATTGTACCTGCTGTATCTAGCGGCACTGTCTTTGGTCTGTCCTGAAACAGCCTTCTTTGGGCATCAGCACTCAGGATCTTGGAGGCCCAGAATAGAGGGAGAGCCTCCTCCAAACTGTCCTGTTCATCCACACCCCTTCAATGAGTCTTGAACATTCACATCACTGCGCCAGACCCCATGTCAGGCCTCAGGCCAGCCCCAGCCCCATCGGGCCCTTATCCACAATTACTCTACTTAAAAGGTGCAGGGCCAGGGCTACCCAGAGGATGAGGCCTGCAGGCTGAATGCAGCCCTGGCCATCCCACCCTGTCCTTCACACCATCCTTTCTCCATAATGGCAACTCACCCACCTCTAGCTCTGTCTGCAGACAGGTGCCAGGCCCCAGCGAGGGGGCTACCATGTCATTGGTAACAGGCAGCTTGCTGGGCAAACTGGAGAGGCAATGGAGCATAACAGGATTGACGCCATTCAGGTACTGGTACCCAAAGAAGTGGTCCTCACACCAGTGCTCTGTGACATACTCTAGAGGGGGAGACAGGGAGGGACTTGTTGGTCTGGAAACTACTTCCCCAGATCTTGCTCCTGCCCAGCTCTTTGCTCATCACTTTGGTTTAGGATTTCACAGCAACCCTACAAAATAGGTGAATTACATCTTCATTTAACACTGGACACAGAGCCAAAGAGGTGGAGTGAGTTGTTTAGTTGAGTGGCATAACAGGGCTTTGAACTTAAGTCTGGCCCCAAAGCCCAGAAGGCTTGATGGTGGGGGCAGAGGAACAGAAGTGAGTGCTCCCGAGCAGGATCAGGGCTCCCCAAATGACTTTTGACCCTTTCCCAGGCAAGCAGAGTATCTCTTGTCCTTACCCCCCTATTCTTGTCCCCTCCCAGAGGAAGGGGAGATGTGTGGGTTCCTGAGGGGGGCCTGTGAGATTGCCACCAGCAAAACCAGGAGCCCCTCCCACCAGACTCCAGCAGGCTGTCTGAGGGTGCTAGGGGAGGGTGCTTTCCCAGGACAGGCAGAGGGGTCTGAGCATGGGACAGGTTAGCAGATGGACATCTCCTGCTTGGCTCTGCACACCTGAAGTGAATGTCTTGTGGCACCAGAATACGTTCCGGATGTCATCCAGCTTCTTCCAGGAGCCCTTTCTGTCCAGCAGCCCTCGAAGCTTCATACCCAAGGACCTGCGGGGGAGGGAAAGTGAAGGTGGGTTCTGGGGCTTCCAGGAGCACTGTGTCCCCAGCCTAGAGGTCTGGAGGGAACTGACAAGGTCAATGGGTTTGCCCAGGACCCACCCACTCTCTCCTCACCTATCCTTCTCCCCCTGGTGCAAAGCCTGCTTCAGTCCCACCTACCACCCCAAATGCCACCTCCCTCCCCCACTCCCAGATCCCTGCCTCCTCTAGACGCCAGAGTATGGACAGTACCCCCTCCAGCCGTGTCACACTTAGAACTTCAGCTGTTGCCTTGAGCTGCTGATGACCCTTCTGATGGCTAATTCACTGTGTAGCATGTCTCCCTAGTGATACTGAGTTCTTCCCAACCAAGATTATATCAAAATACTACTAGCATCTATTGAGAGATTATTTTGTGCTGGGTGTTACTTCATTAAATTTTCTCCCAAACCTATGGAGTAAGTATGTATATTATTGTCATTTTATAAATGAGGAAACTATTTAGAGGCCAAGTGAAAATCAAGTTCACACAGCTAGAAAGCATTGGTTCTGGGAATTGAAACTGAGGTGGTCTGGACGCCTCCTTAAAGAGTAAGAGCCAGGCATCTCTGTTCTACCCAACATGGTCCCAGCAGTGCCTGGGACCATGCTGTGCACAATCAATTGTATTGACTTGAGGAATGAAAAAAGAATGGATGAATAAGGAGCAGAGAGGAGACAATGGGAAGATAAAGAATGGAGGAGTCTAAGGAGAGAGAGACAGAAGACTGGGGGCCACAGGGGAGAAAGACTGGGGCAGGGAGAGGGGACACTATGGGACAAAGAGAGGGAAAACTGGAGGCAGAAAGAAGGGAAAGGGAAGCAGAGATGTGTTTGTGCATTGAAGGGGCAGAGGCAGATGGGAGAGTGAGCAGGAGCGCAGAGCGGGCAGTTGCCTCACGGAGGGATGGCGTTGAAGATCAGCGAGGTCGTCTTGGTGGCCGAGTATCTGATATTGGGCTCCATGTGCAGCAAAGATGGGATGTCAACTTTCATGGGGAAGAAAGGCAGGTACCGATTCCCACTGCTGGGAGAGTGGGGTGGGAGGGTAGTGGGGCAGAAGAGCAGGGAACAGTTAGAAAGATCTGCGGGTCACTTCCTTAATTTCTTCCCTTTCTCCTCCCCGAGGCTTCCTTGGCCTTCCCTCACTCTGGGCTTTTCCTCTGCCCTCTCCCATCAGGCCTGGAATCACCTCCTCCTCTCTGCCAGACCCCTGGGCCCTCCCGGCCTGTTCCACTCCTGACACTTGGATTAAATTGCACTTATCATAGTTCCCAACTTCTCTTTCCAGGCTGCCTGGGATCCCACCTCCCGACAGACCCCTCACCCCACACCCCTCCACCTTCTTCCCAAGGCCCGGTCTTCCCTCACCTGTCATCCTGGTCTGCACAAGCCGTTGTCCTGGTCAAAGCAAATTTCTTGTCTGACTCCATCTGCTCAAAGCTGCTGACGTCCACGATGCCAGGAAAGCCGGGGGCATAGATTTTCCAGCTTCCAGGGGAAGGAGGTTAGAGGTAGCAGGTCAAACTTAGGGTACATAGAAACTTTAGCTTTTAAAAACATGCCTTGAAATTAAAACTTCCCAAAAACTCCAACTTTCTAGGTAGGTGACAGAAAATTTGAATTTTCTGCCTGAGACATCGGGCTTCAGATCAGGGTAGAATTTGAGGATGATGTGAATGTCCCAACTGCTTTAGCGTCAGGTTTGTGCTGAGATCAAGATCATGGACAGTTCGGGAGTGACACTGAGGAGGGGGTGAGTCTGAGGATGGGCTGAGATTCATCAATACTAGGGTCATATCAAAGGTAGCTGGGGCTGAGTGTAGATTCATCGATAGTATTGGTGCAATTATTGGTACTAGTGTTCTGAGTCTGGACTCAAGGTCAGTATTAGGTTGAGGTTAGGTTTAAATAATGGTCCTGATTGGAGTTGGGCCCCCAAGATTGGAACCAAGGTCAAAGTTAGTAAAGCGATTAAGTCTGAGGTCCTAATAAAGATGGGGAAAGAAGTCAAATTAGGTCACCCTCACCGGTAGCATTCCTGTCGGGCCTGGAGCTCCCGTTTCCTGTGGTCCAGAAGGATTGGAAGGGAGTCTTGACAAATAGTTCTCGCTGTGGGAAATGAAAATTACTCATCTCTCAAGTCTCTTTTTCAAACAATAGCTTTTCCAGCAAAGCTTGCCTGAACCCCTTAACCCTTGTACCCAATCCCTCAGTGGCATGGATATCCCATGTTCTTCGTATCTTCATCAGTAAAAGGGATTCAGGCAGGCCCACCCCTGAATTATAACAATCTTCTATATTGTTTGCATGTTTGTCTTCTTCCTAAAACTAACTCTTTCTGAGCAGAAGTCACATTGTATTCACTTTCTGTATTCTCAGCACGTAGCATGGTGCCTAGCACAGTGTACATAGCATGCTCACAGTACATGAGGGGAACATATGTGAGTATATTTTGTGAAGTGATGAATGGAGTTATGATGACAGATGGGGGTTCTGAGTGAGATCTATCAAGAACTCACTATGGGCCAAGGGGTAATGTTCATTCACTTTGCCTTGATCTAGCACAGCATCTCTCATCCCTAAGACTCATCTCAAACCATAGACTAACCCTAGTCTTGCCTTTCCAGATCAGACAACTCAGGAGATATGGGGGCCCAGAGGCCGAAGGAGCCAGAGCCCAGCATTCTTGAAAGGGCACCTAAATTCAAGAAGGAATCCTAATAGCACCTCACGGGGACTTCATCCACACTGGAAAAGCCAGTAGTAGTGGACAGAGCCTTTTCAGCTAAATTCTCTCAACATTCAGGGCTTTTTCACCTGTCCCCTTTTGGGGACATGCAGCTTGTCCCCTTTTGGGGGACATGCAGAGGCAGTCAGCAGAAAGCAAACTGCCATCTGTGTGTGTTTGTGTCTGTGCTGGGTGGTGTGAATGGACGTGAGCATGTGTCTAGTCTATGTGTGTCTCCAGAGGGGTGAATACTGTCTAGAAGGCCTCTACCTTTCAGGACTTTAGAGGTTCACTTTTTTCCCCAGGAAACATCTACTTGGGAGTCCTGAACTTGTTAGACTAACCCCAACCCTGTTTCCTACACCTTGAGCTCTGGGAGACCCTGCCCCTAATCCCAACAGATGCCTTCTGCAGCATGGGCCAGTCCCTGCCTTTGGCTCACCTGTTCCTGGTCGCAGCTCTATAGTGCAGTAGCCCTCAATCCACTGATAGCAGGGAAAGTGGAAAAGGGTACCATCTGGGGCAGTGACACAGATGTGGCTACAGTACCAGGAGTCCTTGGGGAAGAAAGCATAGCGCTCCTTGTGTAGACGCAGCAGCAAGAGCTCACCCAGCTCTGCTGAGCAGCGCACCTTGTACTTCTGTACCTGAGGGGACCAAGGGAGAGAGTAGGTAAGAGGCAAGGAACCACCAGAGCTGTCCTTGCGCCTTGCAAGGTGCAGCTATACCTACACCTATTCTGGCATAGAAACCTGAGCTGCTGCTGACCCATGTGATGCTTTTGTATGAATTTGAAAAGAGCATCCCTTCACAAGGCAGAAGCAACCACAGCTACCACAGGCAAGGGTGGGTTCTGGATTTCACTAGCCCCCTTGGCCGCCGACTTCCCCCCAGGACCCATCAACAAACAATCCTTGGGCCTGGCAGAGACAGGCAGATTCCTCCAGAGAAGATGAAACCCAGACTATGGGAGTTCAAGCGATTTGCCCAGAGCCCATCTTCAGTTATGAGAGGAGGAGCTAGGAAGCCAGGGGAATTCTTCTGACCCCCTTGCCCAGGGCTCCTTCACAGTCCTGTCTGGGTGGGATTTATTATCCCCAGGAAAGACAAGAACCAGACAGAACCAGGAATGGTGAGGAAGTCAGGACCGGCATTCTGAGTTCTGCAGGATTTGATGAGTGAGCCCTGAGGGAAGACCCTCCCCTCCTTCAGGGCCACCCAGCTACCCTGCCCCACTCCTCCCTCTCTCGTCGGTACTCACCGATCCAGGGGCAAAGTCCCTGCCCATGCGATCCAGTAGCTGCTTGGGGCTCTCACCACACATGCCCACCAGAGTGACAGAGATGTTGTCCAGTGTGCCTGCCCCCAGGTAAGCACCAGTGGTCACTCGCACGCGGTACACGGCCATAATGAGAGGGAAGGAGGAATGCCCCCAGGTTAGCCCCAGCAGCAGCTGGCCTGAACGTGAGCAGCAGGTGGGGCAGAATTGGATTGCTGGGATGCTGAGCCGATAGAGAGGAGCTCTGAGGTAGGGGGGTGGGGGGGTAGGCTAGGCCTCTGAGAAAAGGCTCAGCTCTCTCTGAGATGCTCTCTCTCCAGAAACTCCTGGCCTCTGCCCTTGCTTACTGTGGGCTCCCTCTCTCCGCCCACACTTGCACCCTAATAGTTGTTTGCTTCTCTCTGACACAGCCGGTCCCTCTGGCTGACAGAACAGGGCGGCTCACCCAGATGGGTATCAGGAGCTTGAGCCCCATTGGGAGGGGAGGGGCCAAATGCTGAAAAAGAGACAGGGAGTAAGCGACGTCCGTATGATTGATCGAAACATTGTCCTCCTTCTGGTCAGGAGCCCTACAGATGCTCTGGGGCCCTTGTCCGTCCCTCCACGCCCAAATTGCCCCACGAGACCCTTTCCTTTTCTCTCTCAACCACAACTGGGAACAGAGCACCCACATTCCTACTTGTGAATCATCCATGTGAATCAGTATACACAAGTGAGACACACCGCCATAAACCACACGTGACTACAGCCACACGTAGGTGAGTCTCACGCATTCCTGCACACCCCATGGGGGTCAGAAACAACTCTTCTGTCACCCCACGCACTTCGCACCACCATCCCACGCCCAGCTGTCTTGTCTTTGGCACGCCAGATATCAATCTCTCCCTTGGAATGGGGCTCGTCGGGGTATCGAGGTGCACTCCGGGTGCACAGCATCTGAAAGCCCCATGTGGCATTCTTCTGCTCCGGGCCCACCCTTGAACCTTCTGGGCTGGAGCGGGGGTGCCGGGGTGCCTAGAACTTAGGTCTTCCAAATAAAGGAGAAACCACCTTGCGAGGGAAGCCGGCAGCCTGCAGCGACCCCACGCGGCCAATCTCGGCACCGCACCATCCCAGCCTTCGCATCGCTGCAGCCTTAGCAAACCAACTCCGTAGGAACTGTACACGAGAGGCTTGGTAAGAAGTGTGATCAGCAATCGCCGGCTACCCTAGCTTCTTAGGGTCTGTGCCCAAACTATTTGAATACATATGTACAATTACCCTTCAGTTTTGCGAGCACGAACTTTTGCAAGTAAAATACTATTAAAGAGAGAACAGCGACTACGAGGCTAAGGGAGCCCGGATAGCTCAGTCGGTAGAGCATCAGACTTTTAATCTGAGGGTCCAGGGTTCAAGTCCCTGTTCGGGCGTCCAATTCCTTTTCTATCAGAACAGCACCGTTCATTTTTTTTTAGTACAATTGAGTATTTGCGTTCCTTCGAACAAAACAAAGGGAAAGAATAACGAAAATACTAATACTTAATTTTAAAAGGATGTGATGGCCGGACCGCAGTCACCATGGATACGAGTCGTGTGCAACCAATCAAGCTAGCCAGGGTCAACTGGCCCCCCAGGGACAGTGCAAGCCCATATGTGTGAAATTCATGGACATCATGAGTCGCTCGATCATCCGCAGCGTGAAAGGCCCGGTGAACAAGGGCCTCACCCTACCGGAGTCACAGCGAGAGGCTTCGAGGCTGCGCTGGATTTGTGTCAGGGTCTTGAATGTCTGGGTGGACCACATGGCCCATGGGAATGATATTTGAATGTTAAACAAAGAGTTTTTATTGTCTGTTTTAAAAAGTGGTATTAAGTGAGTCAGGGTTTTAGTTTTTAGAAGGTAGAACGAGTAACGGGAAGGAAAATAGAGGTATTTTAGAGTATTACATATGGGAGTCATATATGCTAAATTTACATTTTCTAGTAACTGTATTTAAAAAAGAAAGAAGTTTCACCAAGATGTATAAAAACTAAATGTGTGAAGTTTTTTGTATGTCAGTTATACCTCAATAAGGCTAAAAATGAAATAATAATAATAAAAGAAGAAGAAAAACCTGTGGAGGTAGCAGGAGTACGTGGGAGTTCTCTGTACTTTCTTTTCAATTTTTCTGGAAACCTAAAACTGCTCTAAGAAATAAAACCTGTTATTTAAAAAAGAGTGGAAATAAACAGTCGAAATTAATTTTAATAACATTTTATTTAACCCAAAATATCCAAAATCTGAGCATTTTAACACATAATCAACATTTTATATTCATAAAATTATAACAATTTTATGTTGTTTTTTCTAAGTACAGTTTCTATTTTATACTTACAATATACCTCAATTCGTATTTCAGTGTTTGATAGCGGCTTCTACCTTATCCGACAGCTGTTTTTATGTTGTTTTGTCTTCTGTAAAAGGCAAAGCATAGAAGAGTTAAGTACAACAGGGAGTTGGCTAATATATAAGTATTCAGAAAGGAGTGCGGTGCGTGTAGGTTCCATGGTGTAATGGTTAGCACTCTGGACTCTGAATCCAGCGATCCGAGTTCAAATCTCGGTGGAACCTTATGCTTTGTTTTCACTAACTACCGATGTGTCCCGTTATTAGTTTTTGTATATCACATGCTTTTATGATCTGAGATAATCTAAAAAGAAAACTACAACCCAATGAGCTTTCCAGAGTGGGTAGTTGGATCCTCTAGCACACCGTGAGGAAAACACACAACAAATCACATCAATTTGTGTATGAACAAGTGTTGCACTTGTTCTGAGATTTCAGAATGTTATTTGAAGACATTTGAGGACATGAAGTAATGAGGGTTACTTTAGCAGTTTCCATCACCGTTATGGTTTAGGGCTGGGATGCAGACCTCGGTAAAATTATGTCTGGAGTACCAGAGAGGGAAGACAGTGGTGAGACTTTTACCAGGAGTCCTCATAAAATTGAGGAAGATCCCACAAGGTCTTGCATGATCTTACACGGAACATAACCCACGAGAAAAACTCTGACTTGGCAGCGGTGGGATTCGAACCCACGCCTCCGAAGAGACTGGAGCCTAAATCCAGCGCCTTAGACCGCTCGGCCACGCTACCCATGTGAAGCAAACGCTTCTCCATAGTCCTCCTAAGAGACTGTAGAAATGTAAGCTAGAGACAGTTGTATTTAATTAGTCGTTTTTCTTTGGAAAAAATTTAGATTCAGAACTGCGAAGCTGCGGATGGCAAAGCAGGTAAACCAAAGAAAACAGAAACACAGAAATTTACAACGAAACGAGTTTATTTGGATGGGTGGGGCCACATCTGGGAGTGGGGGTGCACCTGGGCTGGAAGCAATCCCCCAAGCAGGCAGCCGGAGCTCTGTACTCGCCCCCTCGCTCATATTTGGTTACTCTCTCTTCTTCCACCCATGTGCGCCCGCACTCCCACCTGGCTCACCTGCTTTTCGCCCGCTACCTCTCCCAGGCAGGCCTCGGAAGTCCAAACAGCGCGCTCTTGGCCACCCTCCCCCTCCCCCACACTATTACCCGTAAGCCGTCAGAGGTGGAGGTTCGACAGTGGGCTCTGTGGCGCAATGGATAGCGCATTGGACTTCTAGTGATGAAATGAGCGATTCAAAGGTTGTGGGTTCGAATCCCACCAGAGTCGATTTTATTCAAAGTTTTTCTTTTCTATATCCGATTTTTTTCTTAAAGGTTCCCCCATCCCTTCTCCCCCTACCCTATCTATGTGTTTCCACGTTTTCAGCTCCAACCTCAGTCTTCACTCTGCTCTCTTCTTTACTTACCTGTCTGCCCCGGGGCTTGGGCCATGAAGAGCAAGACTGGGGTGGGGGAGGGGAGGGATGGGAAACAAAAGGGAAGGGAAAGTGGGCGTGGACGCCGAGATAAAGGCAGGCCCCTGGTTCTGGGACACACGGGGGTTTAATAACCACTTTATTCCATGCACTAGGGACTCGAGAAGGGACTAGGGCTGGGCTAGGGGCAAAAAAGGTACAATCCTAGACACGGGGGAGGCGGGGTTGGGGAAGGGGACAGGAACCAGGGAAATATATATTTATATAGATACTCTAATATAGACCACATCTCACCCGCGCGCTACGCCCGCACGCCCCGCCGCCCTCCCCAACACCTCCTCACCCCGACGCCCGGGTCCCTCTGCTGCCCTTAGGCGGGAGTCTCTACCCTACCCCCAGCCTCACCCCCACCCCCCAAAATTTAGGGCCAAGGTCTCCAGAAAGAGGGCGGCGGGGGCGGCGGGGCCTTGGGCGCCCCATCTTGTCTGTGAGGCGGCGGAGGAGGCGGGAGCAGTCCGGTGAGGGGCGCCGGCTCGCCGGAATCCCCGGCGCGGGGGGAGCAAGGGGACGGGGACCAGGCACAGCGAGGGCTAGAGCAGCCCTGGTGCACTGGGGGGCGCTGGTGCAGCGCGGGGCCAGGCGCCGGGGCGGCGGGGTCCAGCGGTGGGCGCGCGGCTTGGGGCCTCGGATCTACGGGTTCCGGCCGAGGCGGCTTGGGGCGCAGGTAGATGTGCAGCGCAGAGAAGAGCTGGGCACGGGCGGCTGGGCTGGAGTCGTGCGCGAAGGCCGCGAGGCGAAGCAGGCACTCGCGGAATCCGGACAAGTAGCAGCTGGCGAGCGCCTCGGCGTCCTGGGCTGGGGACCGGGAGACCCCTGGAGCCGCGGCGGTGGGTGCGGCCGACGAGAGGACGGGCAGTCAAGGCAGGGGCCCAGCAGGGGTAAGGGAAGGGGCGGGGCGCAGAGGTACCAAGTCCCGACAGGCGCACAGAGACAGGAAACCAGATGGACGGACGGAGAGAGAAAATGAGGGAGACACAGAGACAGACACGCGCGGGTGTTATTAACCTCGCCTCAGAGCAGACTCTGCCACCCCCCAAGCCCACCATCCACGGCAAATTCCGCCCCGTCTACCCCGGCCCGGACCTCGGTGAATCCCCTCTCCCTCCCTCCGCTGCCCCACCCCCGCGCTGTACCCGGGGGCTCCACCCGGCTTCGCTCCCTCAAGTAGCCCACGGCGAACTCCAGTATCTCTGCTTTCTCCAGTTTCGGGTTCCGGAGGTTCTACAGACGGGAGGGGAGGAAGCAAAGACAGAGGGGTGGGGAGAGAGGGGGAAAGTGGCAGGGGGAAGAAAGGAAGGAGGGATGCGGGAGCTGGGGGTGCCCCCGGACCACATTTGCGCGCTGACCACAGAGCGCGCTACCAAATGCGGAGTGGAGATGACCAAGAATGGTCCTCACCCACCCTAAGTCGAAACTGTCCAACCCGAGGGAATGAAACCGATCCCGCATTATGAGGAGGGCATTTGAAGTAGCAAACCCAATGACTGAAATTAACTCCCCTGCTGGCTGTTTTAGGAGTAGGGGAAGGAAGAGGAAGAATTTGCAGACCCAGAGGTTGAAACGCACCCACCCTGGAAGTGAAATTTATAGAACCGGGTGTGAAACTTACAGACCCGAGGGGTGGCCATGAAGATCGCGTTCTGAGAGCAAGAGGGGGTCTGGGATGGGATTCCAAGGGCGGGACTCAGGTCAGGATGCGTTGGGGCCAGGGTCGCCAGTGCAGCCAGTTTATGTCCCCACCCAAGTGGGAAGCCCTGGGACGCAAGAACGGGATGCTTGGGGGTCCAGAAAGACTGACCTGGTCCCGGGTGCGCTCCAGCAGCAGCAGCCTCAGCTCTTCCAGGCTGCGGTTGATGCGATCTCGGCGCCGCTTCTCCACAAGCGGCTTCAGCATCTGCGACCAGCAGAAAAGGGAGAGCGGGCCGACCGGACCAAGACTCAGCGCGGCCGCGCGGGTGTCGGAATCGCGCGGCTGGGATAGTCCCGCCTCCACCCCTTCCCCAAGACTCCTGAGAGTCTAGGACCCAACCCATTCGATCCCTCTCCATTCCCCCTCCCAACGCCCCTAGGATCAGTTTCTGAAGCTCGCCTCCTCTCTCTCCCGGGTCTTCTGAATTCTCCTCTCTCAGTCTTGTCCTCCCTCCTCCCCTCTGTGTCTCTCCTTCTCCTCCTCTTTTCTCTCTACTTCTCCGCATCGTGCAGTCTCTCTCTGTCTCAGTGGAGAACTTTGGGGGCCCTCTTTGCGCCCAGACACGTGGGCCACAAGGTGCTGGACTGAGAGTTGGCGACCCTGAGTGTAGAAAGTGAGATACCCAGCGCAACCGCGCCTCCTCTTCTCTCTCTAACCCGTTTAAGCGGTCACCGTTCTCAACTGATTCTAAAATCTTCCATCCGGTCTCCGGCTTCTGGTACCAGTGCCCACTGAGCCAGCCCGCGTGGAGCAAGTGTATATCTCCGCGTTTTGTTTCCACCCTCCTTCCTTAGCTCTGTGCTCCTCTTGGTTACTTCACTCAAACACCAGCCCCCTCCCAGGCCCTCGAGGCATCAAGCTGCCAACTCCCATCATCCGAACCCCAGACCTCTGCTTCTGCCGCCCACGCAGGTCCTGCTCGGACCCTGTTCCCTTCTTCTTAATTTGCAGATTTCTCCCCAACTCTTGGCTGCTTGGATCTCCCGTGCGCACCTCCCCCTTCCAGCCCAGCGTCTCCAGCCTCTTCTTAGACCCACGGTCTCAGAGACACGGTCCCCTGACTGGACCAAGGATCTCTGCTCCCTCTTCTCCCGCCTCTCACCTTGGGGCCTTCCCTATTCTCGGCTCGATCCCGGGTGACCATCTCTCCTTTGGATCCTGGTGTGGACCGAGCCTCTGTGCGCGTTGTGCCTTATATCCCTCAGGCTCCCGGGTGGGGGACAGGGGAGACCCGGACCCGCCCTCTTAGGCACCTGGATCCCTCCCAGCTTGGCCGGGGGCACGAGGCTCCCGGAAAGGGGAGGAGCGCAAGGGGGAGGGGAAGGAGTGGACCTGGCCTGGGAGTGTGGGAAATGAGGGGTCAATGCAGCACCAGCTGGTTTAGGGACATAAGGCTGTATAATAAGGCGGGTCCCAGCTAAAGGGAAGAGGTTATTAGGGGGAGATGGTTCAGGTGATTTGGGGGCAAAACTGACCCGTAAAGTAGAAGTTAGCCAGCCCTAGGCTAGATCCTATACATCTTTCCCCAAATTTTACCTCCTGTGTAAGATTGGGAGAGACCTGAGTGTGCGAGGTGGATCTGTCTAATTCAACTGGGGCTCTGTCTGGAGGTGGAAGAGAAGCTCTGTATGATCTAAGGCAGTTGAATTCAATTTCCGCATCAGGGAAAGGGACTTGGTCCACACATCAGAGTCCGGAGGAACGAACGATGGTCTACTGCACTCATGAGCGCTGGGCACTGGTCTAAACCCCGATAGTTTTATACTGAGATATGCACTAGAAAGGATGTCAGGGGTATATTATCAAGTATCTACTATAGAATCAGAATAAAGTAGGTGATCGGGAAAAGGATCATCCTGAGGGATATCTGGAATGGGGCGGGGGGACCCTCAAGGAAGACAGAGCAAAGATTTGAAGTACAGGTAGGAGTGGAGAGAACTTTCCATTTACAAGTTATTTGATTCAAAATATAGGACAGTTAGGCATGTGGCTCCCAGAACACCTGATACAAGTGTGCTCGCTTTGCTTATTCCCAGGAACCCCCTCGTGACTCTAGGGGAGCAGGTAGTTTTCCTGAAGGGACAAGAAAGGGATACGAAAAAGGGATCAACACCAACTTCAAACCTATACCATGACCCTCTGCAAAATGATGGGTGAACATGCGGAGACTTCAGGACAAAATGCGAAGATAAAATCAGATTTAACGGGACAGCAAAAGTGCTAGGGACAAGGAGACGTAAAGACAAGGTTGGAGGCCGAGTCGGAAGATAGCTGCAGAGTCGGAAACGAATGGGACTCCGCTTAGCCCTCTCATGCCCCTCCACACTTTATTGTTTTTGCACGGAGCCTGCCATGCCAAAGCCCGAGTCCCAAGGGACACGGACCTTGGGGAGGACGCTCCCATTTGGGTTCAGGGCCCCCGGTAATCCCACCTCCCCCTACCTGGGCCAAATGGGAGCGCAGATGTGTGGCCCCAGCAGCCCCCGATGCCCCCCTCCTTGGGAACCTGGGCTCAGGCTGAGTTTTTCTCACCTGCACGCGAGATTTGGGAGCCCCCGGCTGTTCGCACCCGGGTGTGGGGCCGCCCCTGGCCATATGGGGGATTTTATGGCCGGGTGGCCGGATTCCGGCGAGAGGAAAGATGGCCTGTTCGCTCCACCCCGGTGAACTATTCTGTCTCTCACTGGGTCCCCAGTTCATACAAGGCACCTGACCAACCCTACCTTAATCTCTTGTAAACTTTGCTAAAGGTGTACTTGCATGAGCATTGGTGGTTCAGTGGTAGAATTCTCGCCTGCCACGCGGGAGGCCCGGGTTCGATTCCCGGCCAATGCAACGTGTGCTTTTTTTTTTTTTTTTTTTTTTTTCCTCTCCTTTTCCCCCAAACGGAAAGAAACCTGATGATTCGTCTGACCAGCATCTTTGTTCAATATATCAACCAAATATTAACATTTAACTTTTTTACTTTATCGCAGGGTTCGACGCTCTGGATGGAGATATTGATTCATATGTCCTCACACGCCCCTCTTCCCCGCCAGGGGGTCCTGCTGCCTTCTCCACCCCTTCCTCCGCCCCGGGTGCCCGCACCTCCGCAGGCGTGACCCTGAGAAAAGACACCGCGCTCGGATCCCTACCCCGGGGGTCTTCTGGACCGAGGGGCGGGGCGAGGTATTCCCGCCCCACGCGCTCTAATTGCCCTGTTCTTCTTTCCATTTCCCGCCTCACTCTCTCTCTCTCTTACCTCCTGTTCTCTCTAAAGTGCCCTTTCTTTTTCCAAGTCTAGGTGTCTCAGCCTTTTTTGTCGCAGTTTTTCTGTGCTGAGTACCTCTTGGAGTCTCTGTCTCTATACTTCACGTTCTCTCCTGGTCTCAGCAATTTCTGCGCTCATCTCTCTGGTTCTTTACTTGTCTCTGCTTCTTTGACTCCGGGAGTCTCCGGCCTCTCCGTCTCTCTCTGCATCTGCGACTGCGTCTCGATCTCTGGGTGTCTCCGGGTCTCTGGGATCTCTTGCCTGCTCTCGGGGTCTCTGTCGCCTGCCGGCACTCTGCGCTCCCACGCTCCTGCCATTCCCTGGGAAGCTCGCTCACACCTCCAGGTTCCTGCCACCTCCTCGCCCGCCCCTTCCCGGCGGCTTTGATCCCGCACGCGTCGGGCCGGCGGGCGTCGGGGCACGCTCGCCATATGCAGTGGCCACTCGTAACTGGGGGCGGGGGCGGCCTGGCTCCCCGCAGCGCAGGTTTTCTTCTGTCTTCCGGCGTGTTCCGCCTCCCTCAGCGCCCCTCCTTCTATCCCTGTCTCTGACTAGTCTCTGAGTCTCTGAGCCTGGGTCTCCGCCTTGTCTCTCTTGCTCACTCTGGAACTCGCTCTGGGTCTGTGTTTCTGCCTCTGGTTTCTGTCTCCTGTATCTTTCAGCCTGTTTCACTTGGGCCCGAGTCTGGGTCCTCTTGTCACTCTGGATTGTGTCAGTGACTGGGAATTCTCTCTTCTCAATTCTAAGGCAGAACAGTGGCCCCCAGAAGAAAATTGTACAACAGTCTGGGCATCTGTATGTCTTGCGAACAGTCGCTGTTATTATTTACGGAGTGCCTCCTGTGTATTCAGTATGGTTAGGCTTTGAGCATACATTGGGTCCGGGCTACCCTGAAGCTTACATTATAGTGGGCAGGGGAGACAGAAATAACTGAGAAAGCAGAAAATAATGTAAGTTCAGATGGTATAAGGCTGGGGCGGAGCGAGAAACAAGTAGATATGGCAATAACTTCAGAGGGAAGTAAGTGCTACTGTTACTCGGTGTTCAGAGGCAGCCTCTATCAGGAGGTGATATTTGAGCCTAGCTAAGCCAGCCATGAGTGCAGACAAAAGGAACAAGTGCAAAGGCTGTGAGGCAGGAACGGAGTTTGCTGGTGGGAGCTAAAGAAAGGAGGCCAGTGTCCCTGGGATGGAGAATTTAGAACGTGCAGATAAAAACTGAAGGCATAGCCCATCACACAGGGCCCTGGATCCTCCAGGAGTTTGGATTTTGGTCTAAGTGCCATGGGAAACCAGTGGAGAGTATTAATAGGAATGTTATATTTACTGACCTACTTTTTAAAAAGATTTTCTTTATTTATTTTTAGAGAGGGGAAGGGAAGGAAAAAGAGTAAACATCAGTGTGTGGTTGCCTCTTCAGCACCCCCTACTGGTGACCTGGCCCACAACTCAGACATGTGCCCTGATTGGATATTAAACCAGCCATCCTTTGGTTTGCAGCCCACACTCAATCCACTGAGCTATATCAGCCAGGGAATGACCTATATTTTAAAAGATCACTTTGCCTGCTGTGTGGAGGATGGAAGCAGGGATATCATCTGGGCTGCCAGAGCGGTCATCTAGGTAGACATGATTGTCACTTGACTGAGGTGGTGGCCATGGAGAAAAAAAGTGGAGACCTAGGTGTCTGGCTTCAGCAACAAGGAGATTGGTGGTGGCTTTTTTACTGAAATGGGAAGGAGGAGGGGACAGAAAAGGTTTGGGGAAAGAAAATAAGCATTAAACTTTAGTCAGGTTAGTTGAGATCCCCTTAGACATCCAAGTGGAGGTTCCAGGTAGTCCAGGGATATACAAGTTAGAGGGTCAGAGCTGGAGGGTAAATACAGGGAAGTTATTGGAATACATGGTTTTTAATGCTGTGAGATTGGAGTACCTAGGGAGAGAATAGAATATGGACTGAGAGAAGAGATTCAGCAAGGAGCCCTGAGGCATCCTAACACTTGAGGTCAGGTTGAGGAGGAAGAGTTGTCAAAGGAATCCAGAGTGATCAGAGAGATAGCTGAAAAGCCAGGGGAGTGGGGTGTCCAAGAAACCAAGAAAAGAATGTATATGAAAGAGGGAGCAGTGAGCTCTAGCTAAGCTGTTGGGAGGTCTAGTAAGAAGAGAGAAAAGCAACCATCCAGTTTAGCATCTTGGAAGTCACAGATGACCTGGGGGGAGAGTGACTGTGCAGCCCATTGAGCCGGTCGAGGTAAGAATGGAAAGTGAAGGCATGCAGACAGTGGGTATAGCCAACTCCATCAACAGTTTTCTGTGAACAGTGAGCAGAACAGTGTGTGGCAGGTAGGAGTAGAAGAGATGGGGGTTGCTAGAAAGGGTTTCAGGTTGATGGGAATAACCAAAACCTGTGGAGTGGGGAAGGGCGGAGGCAAAGTGGGCACACTCCAAGGCCAGGTTGAGGAATCAGCCTCAGCTAGTAAGTGGGCAGGTGAGACAGAGAGGGCTTGGGCCAGTTGGGGTGGGGAAAGGATGAGGCAAGTTATCTCTGGTTGCTCTCATTTTCTCAAAGAAGAATGAATCAAGCTCATCTCTAGAGGAAAAAGAGCTACATACAGATCGTTTGAGGACAAATGTGTGAAATGTTCACTTTATAGAGTAGGAAAACAAGCCTTCTAAACTAGAAGGATAAGGTTTCCAGGCAGGCTGAGAGTCCATCTGAGATGTGGGATCAAACATTTCAAGTTTCAGAGGCCAATTCACCACAAAGGTAAAGAAGTTTATGCTCCTTGGCTGGTGTGGCTCAGTGGATGGAGCACCAGCCTGCAAACCAAAGGGTCACTGGTTGGATTCCCAGTCAGGGCACATGCCTGGGTTGTGGGCCAGGTGCCCAGTAGGGGGCGTGCGAGAGGCAACCACACATTGATGTCTCTCTGCCTTTCTTTCTCCTTCCCTTCCCCTCTCTAAAATTAAATAAGTAAAATCTTAAAAAAAAAAGAAGAAGAAGAAGAAGAAGTTTATGCTTCAGGATCCCTCACTTACACAGGCCTCTGGAAGGGCCTAGCAACATTTTCACACAAATGTTGTGAAACATTTCTGTAAAATTTGCAAATTGAAGATATTTTTAACTATATATGGTAAAGACCACTTTCACTTTCCACTTCACTTTCCCCGTCACCACCCCCTACCTATGTTGGAGTGGCTGTGGCCATTTTGGGGGATTCATTTAGGGAGAAGGTGAGTTGGAAAGAAATAAGATGGATATTTTTGTGGGATATGTTAACATGGTTCCCAGTCATTCCACGTAAGTTTAGTCTCGTCACCCTGGTGTAAGAACGGCTTCCAGGAATACTCCTATCCCCTGTGCCCACTTACCAGGCTTTGTGCTGTGAAGGAGCAATGCCAGAGGGAACATGTGATATGAATGTGCCCAGTGACAAGAGTGGGTAGTAGAGTAGAAACAAGATTCGAAATGTGAAGAGCCAGTAGCTAGCCTGTGGAAAGTATTATAGGGGTGTTTGGGCAGATAATTAATACAAATATGTCATTTTTCTGGGCTTTGTGACATTTGTAAGCTTTTTCAATTTGTAAGTTATGGTCTCTTATTTCCCTCTAAATACTACTTTTTGTACTTAATTTTGTATTATTTTTCTAAAAAGCCCTCTCTGCTCCAAAACACACACACACACACAAACTTAATTAACAAGCAAAATAGAGACAGACTAAAGAGAGCAGGCTGAAAGCTGGGGTGGGAGGCGTTGTAGTTAGGGGGTGGAGGGACCCAGCAAAAAGAAAAAAGACTCATGGGCATCGACATCAACAACAGTGTGGTGATTGTGGCAGTAGGGGGTATAAAGGGAATAAATGGTCATGGAAGAACTAAAAAATGAATAAACTCCTCCATACACATACACATACACACACACACACTTCAGACTCCCCAAACCTGAGACCAGTTGTTGGGGCTGGGGGATTTTTCTCCAGCCACTACTTCTGTGCAGATGTGGCTCGAGGACATTCCCTCACCCCGTTCACAGGGTTTCTGGGGTTGTAGGATAGGGTCTTTCTGTGTTTGGCACACCTCTGTGTCAGTGTGGGCCTGAATATGTGTCTGTTTGTGGTTGTGTCTGGGTACATGGTGTGTGTATGAATGTCTAGGCCTCCAGCCTCTTCAACGCTGGGCCATGTCTGGGCTTGGGAAACGGGAGCTCCTGTCCAAAAGAGTTGGGCCCCTAGGGCGGCAGGGGGCAGGGAAAGGACTTAGACAGCACCAGGCTGGTGGGCTGATCCTGTTGTCTAAGCTTCCCCTCCCCTGCTGTGATGTCTCCACAGGCCTGGGTTCCAAGGCTCAGCTCCTCCCTCTTTGTTCTTCAAAGGGAAGGCTGGCTTCCTGGGACCCCCTGGGTCCTGGGTAGGGGGAGTACCTGGAGGGTTGGATCCTGGAGCATTGGGGGTTGGGAAGTAGGAGGACCTGGGCTCAAGATAGAAGACCTCCATATATCCCAAAACCAAAACACAATACTCCTTGCCCTTATGAGTCATACACTTCTTGTGGGGGAAACAGTCAAATGAATATTATACAAAACTTATCTTTTGTCAGATGGTGATAAGTGCTACGGAGAAAAGTGAAGCAGGGGAGTAGAGAGTGAAAACTACAATTTTAGAGGGTGTCACCAGGGAGGTAAACTGTAAGGTGAAGTCTCAAGCTACAAGGACATGGTGGGGGGAGCACTCCAGGCCAAGTGACAGAAAGGCTTGGCTTGTCAGAGGAACAGAGAGCAACAAGGGCCTGCATAGGCATGGCTGCAGTGGAGGTAGCAAGTGTAGAAGTTGTGGGAGGTTAGATTGGAGCCATAAATTGGAAGGCTGATCATGTAGAACCATCTAGGCCACTGAGAAGACTTTGTCAGGACATACTCATCTCTGGGTGAGCTGAGAAGCCGAGAAACCATTGGAGGGTTTTTTTTCCCCTTTGCTTTTTTGTTTTGTTTTGTTTTCTGGCATTTTTAATTTTTATATAGTTTCATACTTTCAGAAAAGTTACAATAATAATACAAGGATCCCTGGCTGGTGTGGCTCAGTGGATGGAGCACCAGTCTGCAAACCAAAGGATCACCAGTTCGGTTCCCAGTCATGGCACATGCCTGGGTTGTGGGCCAGGTCCCTAGTAGGGGCGTAGGAGGGACAACCACACTTTGATGTCTCTCTGCCTCTCTTTCTCCCTCCCTTCCCCTCTCTAAAAATAAATAAAATCTTTTAAAAAAGTAATACAAGGAACTCCAGTACAGTCTTTTCCCAGGCCCATTAGTTGTTTGCATTTGCCCCCTTTGCTTTATCACTGCCTTCCAAATATAAAATATGTGTTTTCTGGACCATTTGGGGGTACGTTGGAAACATCAGGCCCTTTTGCCCCTAGTCACTCAGTGTGTACTTCCTAAGAACAAGGACAGTTGTAGCACAGTAGTATGTAATAGTACAATTACCAATATCAGGCCATTAAAACTAATATAATACTATTACTTAATCCCCAGTCCCTATTCAGATTTCCTCAAGTGTTCCACTGACCTCCTTTATAGCTCTTTTTTTCCCCCCAATCCAGGATCACATGTTGCATTTAGCTGTTATGTCTCTTTAGTCTCAATCTGAAAGAATCTTTTCTTTTTTTAACATTTAAAGAGTATTATTTTAATCACATGTTTTTCTTCAAACAGTCAAAAGCTAATTTATTTGGAAATATTGACTAGAAGGTCAATAACTTTGGAACCTGTGAAGGTATTCTATAAGCTTAGTGAAATGACGACACCGGGTGCTAGCCCCTGTGAAGAGCAGAAAGAGATTAGTATTTACGTGGCTCCCAATTTGGCAGAGCTGACAGTGCCTTCCGGGATGTCCGAGTTCTGGACGGCAGGACGGGTCCATAAGTCTCATATCTCCTCAGTCTCCCATCGTGCTTTCATTTGTTTGTGTCCTTTTGTTTTGCCGTTTTCCTACTCCTCCACACCTACTTTTGCCCTTGTTGAAAATAGACTTTCCACCTCTGGCTGGTGTGGCTCAGTGGATTGAACATGGGCCTGTGAACCACAGGGTGGCTGGTTCGATTCCCGTCCACAGTCGGGGCTGGGTTGCAGACCATGACTCCGCTGTGGGACATGTGAGGGGCAGTCACACATCGACGTTTGTCTTACTCTCTTTCTCCCTTCCCCTCTCTCTAAAAATAAATAAGGTCTTTTTAAAAATAAAGAAAATATACTTTCCCCTTCCCCTGGCTGCCTGGCTGGTGTGGCTCAGTTGGTTGGAGCATCATCCAATGAACCTGTTTTGGTTCATCGGAAAGAAACTGATGTTTCTTTCATTCTCTCTAAAACCAATAAACATTTTGTAAATGTCACTTATGATTCTTTAATTTTCCTTTTTTCCAGAAGGCTTCTATTGAGTTTTCCTAGATTGCTGTCTAGTTGGCTTTCCATTCTATATCCCTGATTCCTACTCTTCAGAGGCAAATTGACAGCTCATGTTTGTTCTACCATTTGAATCTATGCTTCATATTTTTTCAGTAACATACTGTGTACTTGATTGCCTTTCCCCCATCTTAGATGCTTTCTACTGGCTTTCTACTCTATTCCTCCAGAACCCTGTCCACACATGTTTTTACTTCTCCCTTATTCTTCCAGTTCTGTTATTGTAATTTTTAGTTAAATGGATATTTAATGTTTATATAATTATGATAAGGTAAATATTTTTGCACTTGAGTCACCTTTATTGTAATGTTATTTTTCATGGAGTTAATAATTGCTTTATTTTTTGGTTTATTTAGTTTTCCATAATGTATTATTATTTCTTTTTTTTTAATTTGAATCATTGTTCAAGTACAGTTTTCTCCCTTTTACTCCCAATCCTGCCCACCCACCCAACCCTCCCCACTTCCCTACCATTACCATCCTCCCCCTAGTGTATTATTATTTCTTTATCCAAACTTAATTTAAACGGTCAGATGTAAGCAAACAGGTCACATAATCCTTCAATTTCAGCTTGAAAAATTTGTTTAAAGGGTCTTCCTTCTGGAGCATGCTTACTGCTTCAACCTGGACTGGTTGCTGCTTCTCTTTGCCACGCTGCTCCTGGGGTTCTCTTTACTGTCACCTGGAGAAGCCCCGTCACGTGATTTTTGTGTTAGACTCTGGGCTTCTTATAACTCATGTCCTCTTGACTTACTCCCTCTGTTTTGGTGTCACACAGTCTCTATTTCCTTTGAGAAGGGATGGGTGGGATTCTTTTTTAACATTGTATGTCTGAAAATGTCTTCACCTAATTCAATAGCTTGGTTAACAAGCTCTAATCTGGAAGAATCTTTGTTGTTGATCTTCACAGTTTTGTAGAGTTTGGGGTCGTTATTTTGTAGAATGTCCTTCAGTTTGTTTTGTCAGATGTTTCTCCATAGAGAACAGTCAGATTCAAATTATTCAGATTATGCACTTCCAGCAGAAATGTCACCACAGAAGTGATGTGTCCTCAATGCATCACATTGGAAGACACATGTCAGTGTGTCCCAACACTGAAATATTCACTTGGATCACATGGGTATAGTGGTGTTTGCCAGAGTTCTCCACTGTAGAGTTATTATTTCCCCTTAGTAGTAATTAATATGTAATTTGAAGGAAGACATTTTGAGATTCTTCACTACCTCATCAAAGGTCACCCACTAAGGTCATGTCCGCTGCTGATTTCTAACCTCAGCACTCCTATATTTATTAGTTGGCAGTTTACTGAAAAAAGCTTTCAGTTTTCCTCCCATTTACTTATTTATATTGGTATGAACTTTGGATTCATTCTTGATTCAATGAGCTATAATCCACCACAATCATTATTTATTTTAATGCTCAAATTGTCCCAGATTTGCCAATAGGAACCCCCTTGACTACAGCCCCTAGCTGCTGTGTCTTTTTGATATATACCCAACACTTCTTGAGTACCTCTTTACTTTCTGGTACAACAAAATGTTTCAAGATTGTTTTGTAATTCCCCAACCACAGTTCTGGAATAAGCCTTTTCCCAAGGATCTCTGGTTCAATTTGGTAAAGAATGATATTCATTAACCAAGATCTGGACACTTGGCATACTTATCACTACTCATGTATCCTTCCTTTTAGGCTCTCCCAGTGGACAGAGCTAGGAAATATATTCATATGTATGTGTTTAGGTTATGTATGTGCATACATTTTTCTTCATCTATATACATTAAAAACCAGAAATTCATATTGATATCCCATTAAAAGAAAAGAGAAATGACAGAATCTAATTTATTTTTTAAACGGATTATTTTGCCCAATGTGTTTGGAGTAGACTGTAAGGGAACAAGGAACCAGAGCAGAAGGAAGGAAATAATTTAGGAGCTAATGTAGCAGCCTGGGTAGAAGATGAGTGTGGCTTGGGCCAGGGTGTGGTGGTAAAATAGTGACAAGGAGTCCATTTTTTTAAAGATTTTATTTATTTATTTTTAGGGAGGGAAGGCGGGGAGAGAGAGAGAGAGAGAGAGAGAGAGAGAGAAACATCAATGTGCGGTTGCTGGGGGTTATGGCCTGCAACCCAGGAATGTACCCTGGCTGGGAATCAAACCTGGGATACTTTGGTTCCCAGCCCAAGCTCAATCCACTGAGCTACGCCAGCCAGGGCTTACAAGGAGTCCATTTTTTTTTTTACATAATTTAAATAAGAAATTGCTGAGTGATTCAATGTGCAGTGTGTGAGAAAAGAATCAGAGACGATCCTAAGGTTTTTAGTCTGACCAACTAAAGAAATGGAATTTCCATGAACTGAAATGGAAAGACCCACAGGTGAAGCAGGTTTTGGGGAGACCACCAGGAATTTGTTGTGGATATTTTAAGTTTGTAATTGGCTACTAGATATTCAAGTGGAAATGATACACAGGCAATATTATATATGCATCTGGAATTCAGGGAAGAGTTCTGGAGCTGGAGATGAAAATTTTGGAGGCATTAATGTATTACTAGTTGATATGCAAAGCTCTGAGACTGGAGATCACTAAAGGAGTGAGTACGATAGAGAAGAGGTTGGAAAATTGAACCTTGGGAACAGTCTGACATTTAGAGATCCAGAAGATGATGAGCCAGCAAAGGAGTCTGTGAATGAACTGCTAATGAGGTAGAACGAATATCAGAAGAGTGTGGTCTCCTAGAAGGCAAGTGAAGAGAGTGCTTCTAAGAGGGAGTAAACTTGTGTGTCAAATGGTCATTTGGTAATCTTAACAAGAGCAGCTTTGATGAATTGTGGGTGGGGGGTTGGGGAGGTGCACCGTAAGAGAGATGGTTCAAAGGAGACTGGGAAGATAGAATTAGAGACAGTAGGTATAACTAACTTTGCAGGAGAGGGGAACAAAGGAATGAGGTGGTAGGGGGACATGAGGTCAAGATACCTTTTCTTGTCTTGCTTATTCTAAATTGGAATACATTTCAGTGTGTTTGTAGGCTGGTAGGAATTATCCAATTAGACTGGAACAATTTGATGGTTCGGTAAAGAGACAGGTGTTCTTGAGCCCTTGTGGGCCAAAAGGGAAATGGAGATCTATCTAGTAAGTGTAGGGGTTGACCTAACTTGGAAGGGTTCATCTACAGTAATGAGGGAAAGGAAAAGCATGTGGCCACAGACAGACAGACGGACAGGTAGGTAGGTTGGTGGATATCGATGGGGAAATGCCTTCAGAATGCCTCGTTTACTCACTGAAATTTCATACAAACCTCAGAGAGGATTCAGGGATTTGTGGCTTGAGGTGTAAGGAGAATGAAATAGTATAGGAGAGTTGCAATACGAACGGATTACAATAGCCAAATATTCTTCAGGAATCGCCTGAACTTGGTGGAGTTATGAATTCATATCGGCAGTTATTAGGCTTCTACCAACACAACCTTTAGAGGTGTATGTAGCAAGGGGTGTAAGGCCTGCTAGGGGGCGCTCGCGGAGTGGTTACGTGTGGCTGAATCCCTGCGAGTCCCAGAACAAATGGGAGATCTCCAAGGGAAGAAAGCAGCGGAGAAAACAAATTATTTTTCCTGAGGGCAGTAATGCATGTTCCCAAAACTACAGACGCTGTGAGCAGGATTCGAACCTGCGCGGGGAGACCCCATTGGATTTCGAGTCCAACGCCTTAACCACTCGGCCATCACAGCCACGTAGAGCTTGTAGCCTGTGCAACTATAGTTGCCTATAAACAGGCCCGCCTCTTGTGACCCTAACCCACCACCTAGAGATGCCTATGTATGTGTGCCCTGGATGGGTGCTGACAGTGTCTGCTTTGCATTAGCCATCAGCAGCCCTTGGGGGCAACTTTCCTTTCCCTGCTCCTCACCCGGAGCCAAATACAGCCCCAACAAAATAAGCCAAGATCCGAGGGCAGGGCCCTACACCCTTGAAGGCAAAGGATGCCCGCTTCAACCTGGGGCATGGAGGGGAAGTGGGAATCAGCCTAGAGATGCACACTGATAGAGCACGGCCACGGAAGTTCAAGGAATTTGACTTGGTAAGAATTTTTCGACGATTGCACTAAGAAGGCCCTTTGGAAGAGGCGGAAATGCGTTGGCCCCTCAGCAATAATGCACCACTGTCAACTGGCTCGGGTACTGCTGGAATCCAGGATCTCGTGTTTACTACGGACAGGCACTTTAACCACCCAAGCCAGTGCTAACATCTACAGATAGATGGACTACTTAGGCAGCAGCCAGTGAGAGGGACTACTTAGGCGGCCAGTGACAAATAATTACAGAATAATGGCTGATCCAAAGCCTTCAGTAACTGATCCCTTCCAGTTCCCCCTTCCCTTCCTAGGTTCTGTGATCTGAACCAGAAAGTTAATGCTCCACCCCTCCATCCACACTTTTGTGGGCCAACTTGACCATGCATGGGTGTGTGTGACTCCTGCTCTCCTAGTCACCTAGACACCCTTGGGCCTTTTCCTGTGTGCTGACAAAACAAACAAACAAACAAACAAACAAACAAAAAAGCCAAAGGCCTGCAACACTCAGGTTAAGGGGGTTCTTCCCCTCACTCAGGCACCATAACCCACAATGGAGCTTGCCTAAGTAAGCCCTTAGCCAGGGATCCCCAACCTCTGGGAGGCAGACCTGTTAAGGACTAGGCAGCACTGCAACAGGTGAGCTTGAATGTAGTGCACTTGATTCATCCCAGAACCATCCCACCCACCACTGGTCCGTGGATAAACTGTCTTCCACGAAACCTGTCCCTGGTACTAAAAAGGTTGGGGACTGATGCCCTTAGCCACAAGTTGCTCCTCATGTCTCCATCCCTGGACAAACGCAGCTAAGGTCATATTAGAGGTGAGAGCAGGATTTGAATTAGGTGGAGATTTAGCAAGCTCAGCAAGGCCCTTCAGCTGGAAAGGATGTGGGGAGAAGGGGGCTAGGAATTGCACATTCTCACCACCACCCTCCAGGGAGCAGGGCTACACCTCCCCACAAAGACCGCACCTCACCCAACCTACAAACTTTATTCCACAAAGTCCTGAGTTTTGTTTTTTGTTTTTGTATTAAAAAAATATTAACAGACACAATATCAAAAACACAAATGTCATCGGTAGAGGGTACAGCTGAGAACACCTGGGTCCCACCTGAGGGGCAGCACCAGGGACTCCACGGTCCACCAACCGCCCCCACCCTGGAGCAGCTAGGGGTTTGGACCACTGGCTCCTGCTTGGGCCTCAGGCCCTCCTCCTCCCATCTGGGGAGGAGGTAGGAGAGAGGACTGCCTCCCTCAATAAATAAGTGCAGCCCCAACCCTCAGGGACCAGGACTAGGTCTCAGCTGGGACTTGAAGAGACCACTTCAGCAGCCTGTCAGCAACTATGTCCAGGGAAGGAAGGTCTCTTCACCAGCAGTGGGAGATGAAGCTTCTCTGGAGAGTTCTACCTTCTATTCCTTCAGAGGCCAGAGGCAGCACCTGGATCCTGGGCTGGTGATGGGGGTCCAGCCCCCATAGTAGGAGAATCTGGGGCAGTTTCCTATTGGTTGGTCCAGCCACATCTGAGTTCTGAGAGTTCGGTGTGGAAGAAGGAAGCTTCTCATGCACTTCTGGAGGTGGCCCCAAAATGTAGTCTAGCTGGTGCCATTTTCTGTGGCAGGTAAGGCTGGACTAGACGAGCTCTCACCTTGCTCCTCCTCTTCCATGGCTAGGTCCTGGGAGCCTGAGACCCCAGCCCCAGCTTGGGCCTGGGCCTCTTCACCCTCATCTTCACAACCACCACCACCTTCGCCTCCACCCTCCTCCATGGGCTCCAGCCCCAATCCATCCAGTCCTGAGAAGAGTGGGTCATCAGGGTGGCCATGGTCTTGGGCACTACTACCGCAGTCCACACAGGCCTTGGAGGGAAAAAGGGAATGTGTGAATCAGGCAAGGTTCTGTCACTGATGACCTGCTATCCCAGCTCCTTTGTTCCCCAGCCCAAGAGACGTCCCAAAATGTACTTGGAAGAAACACTAGTCCACAAAGACACACATGGGGTCAAGATTGGAAAATGCACTGTACTCCGTGTATCCAGACCCTACTATGGAAAAGTCACAATGTACATTAGCACAGAATTGGTCCAGAAAAGGTCTACAAAAATTCATGTGGTTTAATACTATGTAACCCAGCAGCAAACTTAGTGGAATCACCATCCTTCAGGATGATCCAATGACATAAAGGGAGTCAGCCCTTAACCTCTATCCTTTTGACTTGAGCTCAATTCTTTCTCCTCCCTCCCAGCCCAGACTTTTCCTCTCACCATCACATCAAGGACTCGAGGCAGCTGACCCTTCCGGACCCAGGAGTGCACAGCACCCAGTTCCCTCCGCTGGTCCTCCGAAAACCGAGGCTGCTGTTTCTGCATGGCCCGGAGCCGTTCTCGGTCCTGCTTCAGCACAGAGGCTACGTCCCTGCCCAGGGAAGGGGTTCAGAGGGCAAAGGCTCAGAGGGGAGAGCAGGGCCCATGAGGTTGGCATTTTTCCTCTACCACAACTCCCCATTCATTGCCTCATGCTCCTCCTCTGAATTGGTGCTCTGGGAGTTCAGAGCTTTTTTTTATTTTTATTTACTTATTTTCAGACAGAAGGAAACGGAGAGAGTAAGACAGGAAGAGAAACATCGATGTGCAAGAGATACATTGATTGGTTGCCTTTGGTATGCCCCCAGCCTGGGACCTGGCCCACAATCTAGGCCCTGGCCGAGAATTGAACTGGCACTCAATCCACTGAGCCACACCAGCCAGGGCAGAGTTCAGGGCTTCTAAGACCAGGGAAGCTGTCCTCAGTCTTGGAGGAACTGATGAGGGGGGCTCCAAAAGGCAGGGGATGAGATAGAAAGCCACAGAGCAGAGCCAGCCCCAGAAAAGAAAACCCCAAATTAGCTGTGGAGTGAGGGTGGCCAAGGAGGCCTCAAACTCCTCACCTGGAGGGCACCTGGTAGGTCATCATGACACGCTGGTCAGCGTTGGCCATGAGTAGCCAGATGGGGTCCTGGAGCACGTACTTAATGACCTGGTCCCCGGGCTCAGCCCTGGCCTGGGCAGCCCCAGCCTCAGCCTCAGAAGAGTCTATGCTGCCGAAGTACTTGCTTGTGTGGCTGCTCTGACTGCTGCCTGTGAAGCAGGGGGCCAGCCAACAATGTCAGGCCAGCCAGGGCTCCCATCCCTGGGACTGCAAAGCCTCCCTCAAGGCCACATACGTGCCCACCCCACTGTCCTCAGGAGGCAGGACATGGGCCCAGGGTGCTCAGCCAACATGGTGCCTGGCCTCCTAGCTCCCCAGTCACTGTCCTACCCAGGGAGGTAGTGGGGGGGCCACTCACGTGTGATACTGGCTGAGGTGCTGCCCCCCTCATGGGAGCCTGAACCAGACCCAGAGCCCAAGCCAGATCCCAAGGAGCCCGAGGCAGCAGAGCCTGTGCCAGAGCGAGAGTCTTCTTGCAGCAACAACTCCAGGAGATCACTGGAGCCTGAAAGTGCGTCCTGATTGGAGGACTCAGTTACCTCCACCTGGAGGAGGGGGAAAGGAAGGAAATGAGGAGAAATTAAGGGGTCAACACCTGTGTTTCCCTTCAACTGTTTCCACTGGTTGGAGGGCACACAAACCCAGGTGGTCTCTGATCCCACTCCATGACAGTGGGACCAAAATGAGAGAGCAGGCGAAGCGTAGGGACATGATGCTGAACCATTTCCAAGTGTCAGATGCACTTAGAAGTTATTGGCTCCCTTTACAGACGAGGCAGCTGGTTTCTACCTTATTCAGAAATTCAGCTGGGGTCTCCCACCTCCCTACACCATCTTGTGGAGATGGAGACACCAGATAGGCAGAAGGCAGGAAAAGCGCGCAGTGGAGGAGCAAGCGGGGGAGGGCTGCGTGAAGACTGTAAGAGGACATGGGGGATCAGTGCTCACCAGTCTGGCCTCTGGCTCAACCACCTCCTCATTAGGAGGCAGGGGCCCAGCACTGCTCACAGGGCCCCCCGCAACAGCACCCCCCTCAACACGGGGGGGTTCCTCAAGCTGCAACAGATTTAGCTGGAGTGGGGAGCTGCATCTTGAGTTGAACAGTGGAGAGTCCGAGCGGTGGGGGGGGCTCGGGGGTGGTGGAGGCAGGGACGGAGAAGGGGAGTGGGAGGCAGGGGTAGGAGGCCCCTCTGCAGGAGTCTGAGGTACCCCATAGGGATAGCTGGATGGGGTGGGGTACAGATAGTTAGGCAGCACCAAGGCCACAACTGGGGTCACCAGGGGGGCAGGGAAAGCTGCAGGGGGCACAGATGTGGGGGCAGGGGCAAGAGGCTGGGGGCCACCTCGGGGAGAGAACACTGGGAGGGGATAGGGCTGGACCACAGCTGGGAAGGGAGCAGCAGCTGGTGCTGGGGGCCAGGAGGCAGAGGGTGGAACAGGTGAGGGGTGGGAGACAAAGCAGGGGGATTCGACTCGGGGGGCCTGGTGGTGACGTGAGCGCTTGGCTTTAGATCGGCAGTGGTGTCGGCGGCTGGGGGTTGTGGGGCCATGGTGGCAGCCTGTGGGGAGAAACCAGGGTTAGCGAGGGCCTCAACCTGGGGCTGAGTGCCCCTGCCACCTCTACTGCCCTGCCGTTCTAACCAGGGAGAGGGCGGGTGAAGGCCCTAGAGTCTAGCTTCCCAGACCACACAGAAGGGAGGGGGCTCTGGGGACATGGTAACCTTCAGGGAAGAATCACAGGAGGCAGGGACAGGGAGATTTATTGAGAAAGGAGGGGAGAAGGATGTTACATGAGGGAATGAGTCAGAGGTGCGCAGAAGAGACACGCACACTGGCAGATGGGAGGAGCAGGGTGGGTCCACAAACGAACGGGTAGAAGGCTTCAGTCCATGTGCCAAACTTCCTCAGGCACTGCCAATGTTGGTGCTCCTTCTGCCAGTCAGGGCCACACTCTGCCTAGCTCAGACCCCTGCATCTGCCTACAGGAAGCCTCCTTCAGGCATCTGCTGGGTTGCCACCTGCCCTTGAAGCCCGGCCCCAGCCAGAGTTGTTCCAGCCTTCTTGCCTGTATTTGGCCCAGAGTCCATATAGATCTCTTAATCGGTGACAACTGAGTCTAAGTAGGCATACTTTCTACCCTTGCCCCCAGGCTGGACCTGAAGCAGCTTACCTGGAACAAGGTACCTCCTCCTCCTGCCTGTCTCAGTGCCAGCCCCCTAAGCTGCCCTTTTCTAGCTGCAGCCTGGAACCCCAGCCTACTGGGGAGAGGCAGGGCTCTGGTGGTGCAGGAAACACCAGCTTGGTCCCTGGAGCAGGAACATCTCCCTCAAGAACCCCCTCCCCCAACTGGTCTAGTCCTAGACCGGGCAGAGGACAGGGCTGGAGAGGTAAAGGGTGGCTACCTCGCTCTCCGGGGGCCAAGGGAGCCATGGAGGAGCCATTGAATCCACGCAGCCTGCCGAGATCACGGAAGCGGCTGAGGAAGGCCTGCTCCTCCTTCTGTGTGTGCAGGGACAGCACGGCCTTGGTCAGGCCCACGGGGCGGTAAGCATCTGGGGCTGGGTCAGGGGCTACTGTGGGGCTAGGAGCTGGGCTGGGAACTGGGCCTGGAGCCAGGCCAGGCAGGTCCTCCATCATGATGATGTCTGAGGAAGGTGAGAAGGGGGAAAGGTCATCAGAATCACCTCAGGGGTTAACACAACCACACCACACCCTCCCTGTCCAACAGCTTAGCCAACCCCTGGCCTCTGCCCCACAGCCAAGCCTGGGCCCTGTGTGTATCTCTTGCCCTCCTCCCCACTGAGGACTGGCTCTGGGCCCTCTTTATGCAAAGCTGTCCCAGCATGGCAGAAGATACTAGTCTCCTCTGGTGGCACTACCCAAGGATGACAGTGCCATGACTCTCTTTGGAAGGGAAGCCCACCCCTTTCTCTTCCCTCCCACATTTTCCAGGACAATGCCCTTCAGTGTTTTTCAACAGGGTTTTTCTGACTCTCTGTGGTCACACCTCAGGTGGAACGCCCTACCCACACTCTGTGTGTGAACTGACAGTAAGAACACAGGAAGCAGGGCAGGGAAAAGACAAAGCAGCAAAGGCTGGTGGGGATGGAGGCAAGGAGTGGCAGCTCCAAGCTAAAATGGAGGCCTCCTTCTCTCCATTAGGGCCAGAAGGGGCAGGAAAAGGTAAACAGGAGGGAGCTCTGGCTAGGGGACCAAGGGAAGCCCGGGCACTGCCCCCTCACTCCAAGCCCATACCCGACTCCGGGGGCTTCTTGTCTCCCACATGGACGATGGTGGAGCTGAAGCTACACTGACTGGTGACAGACACCACACTCTCCGCCTTATTGGCTAGGGCGAGCGGGCTCAGGGTACCTCCTACCACCGGCTCCTTCTGAGGGGTGGCCCCCTCCCCAGACAGCACTGCCAATGGATCTGTGCAAAGAGATGGTGCCAGTTACCACAACTGCCCCCACCAGAGGTCAGGAGAGGAAATCCCAGGGAGGAGGGGGAAGGATGGACAGCAGGGAGGAGGTCTGGAGATCTGGAGGCTGGGAGGGGGACAGGGCAGAGTAAGGTGGGGACCCCAAGGCAAAAGGGGAGAGACACAGGGAAGGTCAGCAGCCGGGCAGTGGAAACAGGGCATGCACCAGGTCTTCACCTTTCTTGGTCCCGACAGGGACTGGGCCTGTCCTCTGCTTGTCATCATCGGAGGCTGAGGAGGTGGTGTAGGAGGAGGAGGCACATTTACGCTTGGTCGTGCTGGGGATGTTGCAGCTCTCCAGGTACCTGGCGATGCCCCAGAAGACATGAGGGCAGGGCCCAGGGTAGGCAGGGTCAGTGCCCAAGAGGGAGAGGTGCCAGACTGGCCTTACCTAAGGATGCTGTCCAGGCAGTTGATCTGCTGATAGGAGCAACTGGAGGTTTCTTTCCTCTCAGCCTCCTCGGGGGCCAAGGCTTGTGGGGCCTGGGCTACAGCAGGGTCCACCTGCAGCTCTGGGTCTGGGGACTGGCAGTGAAGGGTCTTGGCCTTAAATGTGCCTGTAGCTGCTGATCCAAGGAGAAAAAAACGAGACAAAAGCTCCTCTGGGTTGGGGTGAAGGTCAGGAGACCACCTGGTCTCACCTCTCACCTACGCCCACAGCCACACCCCCACCAACTCACCAGGGAGGCGGGGCTGAGGCAGAGGCCGAGCCCGGGACTCAATAAAAAGCTGCTGCCCTTGATGCTTCACCAGATGGACATCCTTACAGATCTGCTGGAAGGTCACCTGTGGGACAGAGCAGGGCAGCAGGAAGCATTGGGAGGGGTCCTGGCCAGTGTCTGGGGCCCAGGGCACAGTGCAACAAGAACCAGTGAGGAGATGTGGAGGCCATGATGAGAGCAGGGCAAGAAAGAAAGGAGAGGGGATGAGGCAGAGCTCCTCTGGGACTGGCAATGCTGGTTCCAAGGACAGGGGAATGGGAGACTGGAGGGGTGAAACAGGAGGACACTCACCGGGGCAGGAGGCCCAGGCCCCTCGGCATCGCCCCCGTTGCTATCACTGGAGGAGCCAGGGCTGAAGAGAGGGCCTGGGGAAGTCACAGGACCAACTCCACAGAGCCCCATGGGACTAGGGCTGTGTACAGGCTGAGGCGGAAAGGAACAGGTTAGGGATCTACAGCCTTGCACCGCATCTCTTCTTCACCTCCCAAGCCCCTTCTCCTCAACTCTCACCTGTAACAGCAGCCGATGGATCTGCTCTGACAGTTCCTGAATATCAGAGTCCAGGGACAGGGCTGGGCTGGGGACCGGGGGAGTGAACACGTCCTCATTCAGGGGTGCCCTGCGAGGTGGGAAAGGGTGAGTCGAACCCTTCCCCCTCCCACACTATCCAATGCCAGCTCTGGGTCCCAGCCCACTTACGTTCGTACTTTGTGGCGACCCAACACAAAGGCCACCTTGCGGCTCCAGGGGTGCACGAAGCCAGCCCAGCTGGTGTCCATGGTGACATATTCCCCATTACGGGCACAGAAGCGGATGGGAGAGTGGTCAAAGGGCTGGCCAGCCAGCTGTAGGACTGAAGGGAATGGGAAATAAAGTGTGGGAGAGCAGGAAGGAGAGCTAAGACAGAGAGCCACCCCATAGGAGATCCAGGAGAGCAAGGCACTGAGAAACACAGCCACAAGAGCATCCGTTAAGAAGCCTTGCAGACAGCTGGGAAGGAAGAGCAGGGTGAGAGGAACTCACTCTTCTTATGGATGGCCAGCATGAGGGGTCGGTCTTCAGGGTGCAGGAACAGGAGCACTGGGGCTCCCAGAAGATCCTGGGGGAGGTAGCCCAGCAGTGGGGCAGCCCTGAAATGGGAGGAGGCATCAGCCTGGCCATGGCCTCAGCCCTGGCCACTCACTTCTCCTCTAGGTTCTGACCTCACCTTTCATCCACATCCTGAAAGAGGCAGCTGGGTGTGTGCCGTGTAGTGAAGATCCTTTTGTCTGGAGGGATCCGGGGAGCTGAGCACAGAAAATGTAGTCACTGGAGTTCATCTGAAATGGTCCAGCTCCTCTGGCCCTATCAGGCCGACTGGCAATCCTCCCCACAGCCCTTCCCTGGGCCTCTTGGCCTACAAAGATGGCCTGGACCACTCTTGTGTCCCATATTAGTAATGGGCTAAGAACAAGGCACTCTGCTTTACCCTCTCCTAGCTCAGGACTCTCATCCAACTCCACTTCTAAAGGAGGCTTCAAACCCTCACCTTTATAACACCTTCTCTATTATGAAATTCCAAGGGGCTGAATCACACCTCCCAAAGTTATGACCTGCCTCACCCCCAGCTAGGCCCCTGGCCTGCCCACCTTCGTAACCCGAGTGGATTCGTTCTGCGATGAGCAAGCAGCATGGCTGTGCCGGGGCCCCCTCGGAGACCCGGATTTTGGTCACATATGGGGTGAGGCGAAATGGCTGGTACCGAGGCCCTGCATCCCGGTCAGGACCTCCTCTAGCAAGGGAAAGAAAGAGGTGTTAGGGACTATCAGTGAAAGGCCACCCACCCTCCACTCACACAGTAAAGAAGGGCGATGTGTGGAAAGTGGAAGGGATCTGCTCCCACTTCCCCCACCTACCTGATACGGCAAAAGACAGACTTCTCCTGGGTGAAGTCCTTGAAGCCTGAACCTGGGACAGACCAGGAGAGGGGTGAGCACAGGCTCCCACACCCTACCTGGGCTGAGAAGACCCCAACAAGGAATATCTCAGGTCCCCTGGTCCCTCACAGAAGGAGCTTCCTGCGACTGCTCATCCCCCCTGCAGGCACTCGGGGACCTCACCTGCTGAAGCCCCAGTGCCCCAGGTGGGCAGGCGAGATGGGGCAGTGGAACCATAGAAGACGCCCACATCCTGGGGAGCCAGGAGCTCTGAGAAGCGGGCACCCCGGAATACGTCCCGCTTACAGTGCAGCAGGATGCCTGCCTGCTCCGAAATGTAGATAATTCGGCCTGTCAGGAAGGAGACAGCCACGGAGAAGGTATCCTGGGCAGGAGGGTGAGGAAAAAGCAGATTCAGAAGCCATGGGAGTAGGGATGAGGGTGAGTTACGACAGAGAGGCCAGGCTGCAGCTGACCTGATTGCGAAGCGTGTATTCAGATGTGATGTGCTCCAGCTCCTCCAGAGTATAGGTAGACATGTCCATGGCACAAGGCTCACCCTCCTCCAGGCTCCACTGCTGGTAGTATTCCTGGTTAGCTACAGGATGAGGGCAGTGGGGCATTCAGTGAGATGGCCCCACTGCAGTAGCCCAGGACCTGGCCATTGCCCTCCTAGGAAGCACCACTCACCTTGCACCTGCTTGACACAAGCCAGTGCATACTGTAGTGTGGCCAGGGTCCCAGAGCGGCCCTTGCCTCGGCGTTCTGGCGGAAGCCGAAGCTTGAGCTCCCGCAATGCTGTCATGAGTTCCTTCTGGGTCCTTGCACGGGCTGACTGTTCACTGCTGCAAGGCCCACCGGAAGGGAGGGGTATGACATTAGCCTCAAAGCATGGCCTAGGTCCCCCGCCTCTCCCCCAGCCCTTACCCGACAAACCTGCATCCACTGGTAGATGGATTGTCCTGCTCTGAGCTGGCACTCAGGAGGCTATAGGCAATGGAACTGCTGGGTGGGGAGGGGCTCTGAGAGTTTGTGCTAAAGGAGAAGCAACAGGCTTGAGATGAAGAGAAAATGACTAGCAGCATGGGCCTTCCTCCTAGCCCAGCCTGCTCCTAAGAGCACTCCCAGACCCTGTAACACACATCTGTACACACCTCTTGCTGCTCTCAGTGGTCTCCAGCAGGGCCGAGTCCTTGCCATTGCCAGAGGAAGAGCTATGTGAGCTATGCTGAGATGCACCTCTGGACTCCGGCCCATTGGACTCATTGCCACTTGAACCATTGCTGTTGGCATCCGTGTCATCAGCCAAGCTGGGGCCAGGGCAAGACAGGTGCTGTGGGGGCCCAGGGGATGGGGCCCCTCCAGGACAAAAGGATTCCCCTGGCCTGGGGTCCCCTCCCCCATCAGCCCCTTCTAGAGGGCCACTCATGTCTGGGCCATGGGAAGGGCAGACAGAAAACAGCGATGACGGAGAGGCCACCTCGGATGCACAAGGGGGCCGAGAGGCCTGGCTAGGGGAGTGAGGTGGAGGACCCAAGCCTCTGATATTGAAGAGTTCAACCACAGCCAGTACCTGGAGAGGGAGACCAAGAAAGATGGTTTAGAGAAAGTTGGGCTGTTAACTTCACAGTACCTGCCAGCCTCACTCAGACCCTACCCGCACTGGTCCCCACGCTCTTGGGACCCCGGCTTCTAATAGGGAGCTTTACGTAGTTCTGTTTCTTGTTCTGGTAGGGGGTTTGAGGTGGGAAGGGGCTCATCCCTTGCCACTGTGGCCTGGGTAAGTACAGCCTGAGCAGTGTACTAGAACTACGGCTGTGGGCCAAAGTCTGGACGCCTTCCAGCCCCAAATTCCCATCGGGCCCCCACTGTGCCTAAGACTCCAAGGCCTCTGAGCAGGGGGTGAGCCAGTGGCCTCCTATATTTAGGTCTCAGGACTAATTTTATCTGTGGGCGGCGCCACCCCCGCTGCACATGCGCAAAGACATGCGCGGCCCCACCATGCGCTTCCGCCACCGCCACGGTCACCAGGGAAACCGACGTCAGCAGCTGAGCTCAGCGGTTGCTGGAGGGACCACAGGAGGGGGGGAGGAGCGACCCTCCCCCATTTCCCGGCGGAAGAAGGGGATCTACCTACCCCACACAGGCGGGTGTGGCCAGGGTTCGCCCACCTCGAGTACATCCTCAGTACCCCGAGAGAGGCGGCCCATCAGGGTTCTGCAGACTGGCCCTGCTCCCCAGGGCAAAACACAACCGCCACCGCCCTCCACACAAAAGCCCCACAGCCTAATGCTCGCCTGGATCCGAGTCATTCTGGTCATTAGCACACAGCCTTACCCTCTCCACCCCCTACACCCTCTCCTAACCCCCAGAACCGAAGCCAGCACCTGCCTTTGTCAGGGGTCTAGGAATTCTCTTCCCTCAGCCCGCTACTTTTCTAGACAACAGCACCCCGCCCCCATCCGAAGCAGACAAACTCAGCTCTGAGCAGGGGATACACAACAGCCAACGGATATTTCTTCCCCTACTCCAGGTCCAACCACACCCCCAACCCCCCAGCATTTTCTGAGCGCCAAGAGAAAAGGGAAGGCTGTGGCCAACAGCAGGAACTAAAGCCGGGAACGGGATGTTCCAGCCCGAAAAGGGCTGACATCACGGCCGGCGCCGGGCCAGGGATTGAGGGGGGAGAGCGGGGAGCGTGGAAAGTCAGAGGGATCCTGCTACTCAGGGAAAACTGGAGACCCCCGAGTGACAAGAAAGACGGCAGAGGGCATGCCTGCTGCGAGTCAGGTGTGGGACCAGAAGAACTGGAGTGCAGAGCAAACAGGAGGTAAGAGGGTCAAGAAGTGCAGACATCCGGTGCGGGGTTGCAAGGATCACCTGGATCCCCCGGGGGCAGAGAGCGAGTGGACAGCGGCATAGAAGATGGATTATTGGTGGGCCATCTGAGCGCCTAGGCCGAAAGCGGCACATTAGGCTGGAAATGGCGGTCCTGTATGGGGTTGGTAACCGGCCCCCGGATGGTCAAGGAAACGCCTACCTGTCCCGCGCGCCAGTCCCCTTCGGTAGCTTGCCCGCCGTTGTAGCCCGCAGCCGAGTGAAAGCTCCGCGGGGCCAGGAGGCGGGTTGCATAATGCCAGGCACTGCCACTCATTGGCCTCCTACCGGGGAGCCACAGGCCCCGCCCTCGATTGGCTGGGGATCTAATCCTGGCCCCTGATTGGCTACTGGCCTCTACTGAGGTCAGGGCTGTGTCACACACGCGGGCGCACGTGGATCTGGGTGCTGGCACTAAACTGAAGGGCCCCAGACACCACCGCCCAGCCTTTGGGTGCAGGACGCCTTGTACAGTGAATACTGAAAGGGAGGGGAGGGGAACTAAACTGTCCCTCTTCCGGGACAATGCTCTGGCCGCAGTAGGTGTTTAAGAAATGTTCACTTAGTGAGTGAACTGAGCCAACTTGCAGGATACCCTGGCCTTGCTAGGGGTGGGAAACAGAAATGCAAACCCTGGGGAGTGAACCAAGATGAATGAGATAGCTGGTCCCTGGGAGGAGGGGGACAGACAGAAACCTGACTTGACCTTTCCTGGGTTCCCTTCCCCACCTTTGTAATCATAATAAAGCTGGTTTACACAACCCTTTCATCTGACACTTCAAATACTTGGACAGCTGGGAGGAAAGCAATTGAGTATCCATGCCGGGGTGGGGGTGGGAGTGTGGGAGTGAAGGATACAAATAATACAATGGGCAGTCAGAGCCAATAGGGGCTGTGAAGGGAAACAATGGCAGGTGCTTCTATGTCCAATCAGAAAAAAAAAGTCTCTGGGCAGCCTACTGGGTGACTAGTGCTTCTCTCTTAAAGAAACAGCAGCCCTCAAGGCTGCCCCAAAAGTGAGGGACCAGAAATCCAGGGCTACAGGGGAGCAGAGGGAGTGCCTGAGAGATACTAGAGGGACAGGTGGGGTGCAAGGGCTTCAGATCGCCGCCACTAGGAAAAGAGAAGGCCAAGGACATCATCTCTCTACTGTATTCCCTAGTCCCTAGAATAGAACTTGACACATGGCAGGTGGTCAATAAAAAAGGATTGCGTAGTTCAGTTGGTTACAGCATTGTCTCAATACACCAAGTTTGTGGGTTTGATCCCCCATCAAGGTGCATATAAGAGTCAACAATTGAATGCAAAAATAAGTGGAACAAATCAATATTTCTCCTTTCCTCTCTCTAAAATCAATAAATAAAAATTTTAAAAATGAAAAAGGATAGGAGAGGGGAAGGGGCTTCAGCCAATGAGGAAGTAGCTGAAAATTACAACTTTTTTTTAAAAGAAGAGGGAGCAGAACACTGAATCCTAAAAAATGAACAGGGGCCTGATTTGGAGGATGAAGTGCCAGGCTGCGCCCAGGAGAGCTGCAGTTACACAGACCCACTCCATCCAGGGCCGTGACAAGCAGCTTCTGTCAGGGCTCCTTGAGGGCGTGGTTGGCAAGTGAAGAGGCCCCCCCAGCTAATGTGGACATAATCAGCTGTGAGTGCACTCCCCTCACTGTCACATGGCCTAAGCTTTCCTTAAAGTGGTGTTCCTCACTGAGGGGTCAGGGAAGGCTCTGTGGAAAGCTGAGGGGTGGGGAATTATATAACCTAGAAAAACCAAAGCAAGGAAACGAAGGACTTAAAAGCCTAGATTTTCAGACTTCTCTACTTGAAAATGTACCCCCATCTCACATACTGTGGCCCTGTCCCTAGTCTCGTTTTCAGACACCTCTTCTCGGGAAACAATTTTTCTTCCATCCCAGTTCTCCTCAGGAATTTAGGAATAATCTGCCCTGACACAGACAGTCCTTGTTCTCCCACCTCCACCTCCATCTTTATTTCTTGCATAGACAAAAGGGTCCAGCGCTCCAGCAACCCTCACCTGCTCCCACGGCCCTGGTTGTACTGCCTCATGGTCCCCACAGTAACCAGGCCCTGCTGCCGTCAATGGAGGAGAGGGGGCGGGAGACAGTGGTGACGTCAAAGCTGAGGAAGGGGGCGGGGCGAGGAAGCGGGGGAATGTGGGGCAGGGAGGCTGGGGAGGCAGTGGTTTGGATGGCGGCCAGCCCGAGGGCGGCGGCCAGCGCACTAAGGAACATCATGTTCTCTTGGATGGTAGCCCAGGACAAATACAAACCCAGGCGCCTCCCCCAACCAAACGACAGCCGTCCTGTCCCAAAGCCAGAGATTCCTGGAGAGAGAATTAGAAGGAAGGGGTCCCCCTCCCCCGCCCCTATGTTTGGTTCTCTTCCAGACACGCATCGCCCTCCCCTAGGCTTGTTCCTACAGCTCTTGGCACTGGCTTTCCCCCTCTCCCAAACTGTACACATTTGCCGGCCGAATTCCAAACAGCAAGGGTGGGGAAGCTGGAGGCCCAGGTTTTGTGAGAGAACACGCACCTTTGCTCTTTCAAAGGCCCCCTTCGGAGCCTGAATCTCTCGTTACCATGGCAAAGAGGGAGGAGGGGAAGGGAGGAGAATGGGTCTAGGATGAGTAAACCGAACTGGGACAGCAAGTGGCTCAGCCTAGGGCCTGGCTCCTGGGAGAGGAATAAAAGGATGAAATGAGGGATTTGAGCAGGTGCCTGAAGACCAGAACCAGGAAGAGGAAAATGCAGAGGGAGTCATCAAAACTTGCAGAAAAACTTGCAAATGTGAGAATAATTCCTAAGCAAAAAATTCACATAAATTTCTCACCTCCTCACTGTTGTTTTGTCAGCCTATAGGCATTTTTTAGCTAAATAATTTTAAAAACATGACCCAGGCATTGTGTTAAGCACTTTCATACATACACTATTTTATTTAATTCCCAGAACAGCCCTGTGAGACGGGTATTACTCTCCCCATTCCACAAGGACTTACTAAGGCTCACGAGTTACTGAAGTTGACTAAATTGCCTCATAATATGTTCTCAGGCTCTTAACAAATAGAGCCCAGAGTTCACACGTGACCTCTGATAATGGCTTGTCGTGCTGGAACTTGTGAAGGGTTACGTAGCACTGGGGAACCTAAACCTCTCAAATGTCCAGGCAATTGAGTTTGGTGTCTGGAACACAGACTCCATCCAACCCCTCCTCTCATTTAGGACATTCAGTGTGCACTCCCTACACATTTCCAGTCATCACAGCCCAGTTTTCACATGCTCACAAAGTCCTTGAGATCATCCTAGCAGCTACCAGCCCCAGTGATGTCCTAGGATCCCCAACTTCATCACTCTTCCACCTTTCCTACAGGCCTAGTTGTTTGTACAGTTACCCGAGTACCCTGTTAGTTCCTCCTCACCTTCAGGGGCTCAGGAAGACATGTGCACAGCCAGTCTGTACAACACCATCCTCCCTTTCAGGATCCAACAGTTGCTACCTCACCTTTACTCCCAAGGATGGCTCCCCTTTACACATAAGACACCCAGAGCTGTGGTATGACTGGCTCAGGGTCACACAAATCATCAAAATGTCAAACCTTTTGAATCCTCCTTCCTGCCCTACCAGGGCATCCCTGCAGCCTCAGAACCCCTGCCTCTTTTAAGTGCTTAAGGCACATACCCAGACAGCAGCCATGCACTGGAACGTTCTCAGCTCCCTCAGGTCGCTGAGGCCTTCTGATGCCCACTTCCCTGGCAGTCAATGGTGCAGGTGCCCTAGGGCAGTGAAGGATCGGATCTCGGGGACACCCCCTAGCCCCCACCCCTGTCCCGCCAGTGCTGAGTCTTGGTCTCTATTCCCCAGAAGGATCAGGGCTCCCACCGCGGCAATCATGCATTCCCAGGATCCCCACGCCCTCCAACCCCCACCCCCGCACACTCCATTAACACCCCAATTGACAGAACACACCACTCCAGAAAAACTCACCACCGCTCATCTCCCCCTACCTCTGAGCACTCACCGCTTGTCAAGCACGCAGGTGTCCAACTTCTTCCAACTAGGGCCACAGCGACTGGGACTTGCTCCTGCAGGCCCGCCCACCAGCTGGGATGCCACGCCCCTCAAGCTTATTGGCCTAAGGGTGCGGATCCATGCCCTGCGCCGCGTGCCTTCGCCAGACCTCCGCATAGCCACCATTGGTGCAGCCTGCGGCCCGTCATCATCTCATTAGTCACTTTGCCAATCCTCAGTGACAGATCCACGTGCGGGCGGGCCGCCCACAGTGCACGTTGATTGACAGAAAGCCGCTCCCCCATCCACTTCCGAAGTTCATATTGGCTGTGGCAATGTCCCCCCACTTGCCTAGGGACGTGACGCGAATGCTGGTCCAGCCCTCCAAACTCTCTCATAGGCTGAGAGGTCTCGGAGCTGTAGCAGACACGTGCAGGCGGTCTCACGCGGCAACTTGTTTACCTAGAAGCTGGGGATTTTCCTTGACGACACTGCACTGAAGGCTGTAGAGTCTGCGCAGGCGCAATAAGTGTGACCTGTGCGCATGCGCTGATATGGCTGAAGCGTGCGGCAGTGGCTCTGATACAGGCGCCTTGTGCAGAGACCCTGGGAGGAAGCAGTGTCAGCTTGAAAGCCGCAGCTACTGCACCCTGCCACCGCCTTCCCCAGAGCTGAGACTCCTGCCCTGAGTCCCTGAGGCTCCCAGAAGCTGGAAGGTGCAAAGAATAGGGTGAAGAGCTCTGTCTTCAGATCTCAATGCCACCATGGGAGTAAAGATGATGACAGCAGGCCCCTAGATTTTCTATGGACTCAGGCGCTTCTCACAAACCCAGAGGAGGCCGGCTTCCTTAGTACCCACTGCCTCACAAATGAGACTGAGATCCAGAAAGGTTACATATCGCTTCTCCACCTTCTGGCTAAAATCAAGTGTCGTATCTGTTCTTATCAGAAAGGTTACATAATCTGTCCAGATCAACATACTCCTCAATAATGGGGCCAAGATTTGAACCCAGGTCCCTAGCACTATAAAGCAAGCAGGTCCTAATACCTGTGGAAACCCTAAACCTTGTAAGTATTCAGTAAATACGAAAAAGTCCTGAGCACTGATGGGAATACTTGTCATAAACCCTTAAAAAATGGCGAACACTGGTAACTGTAATTATAAAAATCATCTCAGCCCCTTAAACTGCTGAATCAGAATCTTCAGGGAAGGTGCCTAAAAATCTATTTTCAAAGAATTCCTGGTAGTTCTTAGGAACTGATAAGTTTGGGAAACCCTATCTAGGCTACACTCATTAAGGCACCTGGGGACAATACTAGGGTGCCATATTAGGGGCATCCTGAACTAGTGTCCAGAGTCTGATAACAGAGTGCAGGGGTAAGGGCCAATTTGTTTAGTATTTATTAACCCCTTCTGGATGCTGGACTGTGCTAAGCACTAAGGGGAAGAGATGCTTTACCGAAGTTGGCCATTTACTTTAGATAGAGGTGTAAATGGATACAGAAGTGACTGCAGTGTCTGGGCGTTAAATTAAGGGGTAAAAGGGACCCAACAAACAGCAAGAGCATACCCTCAGGCAATGGAGGAGGGAAAGCTGGGAAACCTAGACCTCAGGGTTCACCAGGGTGTGACACAGGAATCAACACTTCCCATTAACACGCTTGAAGCTGCTTGGTGCCCCGCCATGGCCACTTTGGGAATCACACTTTGTCCTGTCCAAGGTCAGCCCTCCAGGAAAGCTCAGTTTCTTCCCAATGTTATCTTCTCAACCCTCTGGTTAAACCTGCAGATCCAATACCTTTCCCACTAGTTAAGAAAAGATCTCAGAACAGACACCACTTAGTTACTCATTACACATTTATTGTACATTTTCACAATCTGGATGCGCCACAGAATTGGGGGCATGGGGTGAGGGAATGGGGGTGCAGAGGACACTGGGATATTATGGGGGATCTAGAGCACAGCACCCCCACCCCCAGCATCTCTCCCTACCCTTTCACACCACAGCTTAGATCTCCCTGCTCCCCCTTCACACAGAAACCTTGAGTGTGGGGGAAAGAGTTGGGGGGGTCCCCTCGAGTGACAGTTTAAGGGACTGTACCCTCAGACCCCCCCAAAATTGTGCCATTTAAAAAGACATTAGACCGTTCCTCTATCACTTCACCTAAGGAGAAGACAGGTCTCTCTGGGCTCAGCCACCCTGGAAAAGGGCAAGAACCCCCATCTTCCAAAAAGTCCCACACACACATTGGCAGTGACTAGTACCCCCGCCCTGAATTCGGGGTGGGGGCAGTCAGAGGAGCTGGGCAGTGAAGGAGGCAACACCCTCCAAACTGGGGAGGAGGGTTTTCAGTCCAACCCCCAGGAGGGATGGGGCCAGAGGAGACTTCAGGCAGGAACTGGGAAGATTCTCTGCCCTGCTCCACTCCTCTCCAAGGCAGTGATGACCCCTCAGACACTGGCAGCCACCTCTCCCAAAAGAGATCAGATTGTGGCCAACCCCCAACTCTCCTGGTGGGAGGAGGAGGGGGGAGATCAGACAGATGGGAGGGAAGGAGACCCCATGGGAATGTCAGTTGAGCGCCCCACATGAAAACTGGGGATCAGGAATGTGGGGAGAAACTCCATGTGGCAGATTTATTGGTCCATCATAACACACTGAACTCCAAGACACTTACACACCAGCTCCGGGGAGGGAGAGGAGGGGACAAGGTTTGGAAAATGGGGTTAGGGGAGGCAAACTGGACTACAGGGGTTAGGAGATGATTCTGGGGGCCAGAACAGCCTGGCTCCCCAAAAGCCCAGGCTCCCCACCACCTACAAGTAATGTCATGCAAATAAAACTGTGATACAGTGACCAATGAGGACTAATTCCTCAGTGGAAAAAAAACCAACCAACCAACCAACCACAGGTTGAAAGAATGAACAGTACAGTGATGAACAAAAAAGAAGGAAACCAAAAGGGATGTCAGTATGCAAATGAATGTTAATTAACATGCTGGAAGCTCCCAGACCTTGGGATTCTTAGGACCAAGTGGGGCCAGTCTCAGAGCCTCCCAAATAATGCAAAGAAGATGCACCTAGGGAGGTCTGGACAATTGCTTTTGTTTTTGTTTTTTTGGAAGGGTGGAGGTATGGGGTAACAGGCCAGGGTGGGAGGAAGGATCAGCTAAATCCAAGGAAAGGAGAGGAAGAGGGACTATTGCATAGCAGATGCAAATGAAGGGACTTGGGGCTGGTCAGGAAAACAGGGAAAAGGAAGGAAGGAAAGAGAAAGGTGATGGGAACCTCAGGAAGGGGTGTTAAAGGACAACCAGAAAAATCTTCTAGTAATAAAACTACAAACAGACCAAATATATATAATATTATATATGTATAAATAACAGCTGGCTATTTACAGGGGGGCACACACACGGACACACACACGGGTGGGGGGCTGGAAGATATGGCTGAGAGGTGGGGGAACGGCTGGGGATGGATGGGGATGAGAGGCCCTTCTCTGGGCAGGCTCCTCAGGGGTTTAAGAGCTGAAGTAAACTAAATAGAGGGAAAGAAAAGGAAGGAGAGGAGAGAAAGAGTGAAGGAGAGAAAGCAGTGTGTCAGGCCTGGCCCTGCTTCCACCCTCCACCCTTCCCAGCTGGCTGATATCCCTTCCCCTCTGGGCCTCAGATTATCCACATGTAAAGCAAGGGGGGCTGGACAGGTAGGTTCTAAGGTCTCTTCAACCCCATGACATAGCCTTGGGGCTAGAGACCCCCATGCCATGGCCTCTGAAACCAGGAGCGCTTAAACAATGGCTTCCTAGTCATGTCTCAATTCCCCTGGGCCTTTCCTGCTCTTCACTCCCCAATTCCAGGGTTCCCAGACTGGGGTCTTAGGCACAACCAGTCCCCAAGGGAGCAGTGGGGATCCACCAGCTTTCCTGTTTCCAAAAATCTTAGAATTGCCCACAACCAAACAAAGTGTAGGCTAAACAACATCAAACTTTTTGGGCTCTAGATGAATCAGAACTGCCACTGGCAGCTTTATATGCTTTTTGCTGAATAGTAGAAACTACATTAATGACCTTCAAAACCCAGAACTCATAGGGGAAACCTCTCCAAAGAAAAGGGCCCTACCCACTCCTACCATACTCACCAATGATGATGATGAGGATGATGGCGCAAATCACTCCCAAGATGATCATCATCTGGAGGAGAGAGGGGAGAGTCAGTGAGATGGACCATGAAACCCCCATTCACCCACCAGTCCTTCTAACTGGTTCCACCCTTACCTTGAGGTTTTTCCACCAGTATTTGCGCTTGAGCTTGGCTGCACTTGTTTCAAACTGGGAGGCTCCTGCCTGGAGTGCATCCGCACGGTCATCCAGCTCCGACAGCTTCTGGTCCCGCTCCAGAACCTTGTCCACATTCACCCTCATGATGTCCACCACCTGGAGGAGAAGACCACAAGGCAGGGGGTGTGCCAAGGCCCACCTCAATGAGGGCACTCCCAGACCACCATGTGCCCACATATAACATGTACCCTGATGCTGCCAGACTAACATGCCAAGAACACACATAGAACATGTCCACACCTGAGCACATGCAAGAAGCACATATGGGGAGCATGCTGATAACCAGACATCTCAGATGTCAAAGCAGCACCCTCTATCGAGTTGCAAGCAGCCTGCCCGTCACCACAGCACATCTGCCTAGACTGAAACACCCAGGCTAGAAAGGCTAACACTCCAGGGACCTTCCGAGTGCACGCTGACAGGAATGGGACATGGAATCCTTGTTTCAAAACTTATAAACGTGAACTGTCGTTACCCCTAGCCCAAGTGGATCCCCCAACTAGTTTGCCAACCTACAGGGTCCTTCCCACTGCCCTTGGCACACCCTCCCCTCTCCAACTCACCTCATCCACCTGGGCCTGTGTCTGCTGCAGTCTTCTGTTACTGGTGAGGTTTGGAGGGGGCCCAGGGGGACCTCCCTCCCCAGCCGGGGCGGCAGGGGGGGCGGTGGCAGCGGTAGCCGACCTGAGGGGCAGAAATGGAGTAAGACCCAGGGCCTGAATGCTTCGGCCCCGCAGTCAGGGCTCCGCCCATCTGCCTGTCCGTCCATCTGTCCCTCCCTTCTTCCTTCCCGGGAGGAAGGCCACCCGATGGGAGCCCTGGATACCGTCCGGCCCCACCGCCTAAAAGATGCGTGACCTTGAATGAGGCCCCCTCCCCCATCCAGGCCTCGGTTTCCCCTCCTGTTAAATGAAGACGACCTCAGAGACAAGGTCTGATGTCGACCCGAAATGACAGGGGCGGGGCGAGAGGGCAGACACCGGGTCTGCTCCTTCCCGCAGCCACCGCCCGCGCGCAGTCACGGGCGCTGGTCCGGCCTCCGGGCGTGGGGCGCACGAGTCGAACCCTGAGCCTGGGCCCCAAGGCGGCAGTCGGCTCAGGCCAGTGCGGGAAAGGCAAGGGCAGCTGACTCACATGGCGGGGGCAACGGGCGCAGGACTTCGCAGCAACAGAGATGTCGGCAGCACCGGCAGCGGCGGCAGCTCGCGCTGGCTCCGACTGGCGCTGGCTGCCGGGGACGGGAAGATGGCGGCCGCACGTCACCCACATCCGGGCACTGCGGGCGGGGGTGGGGCGCCTTGGTGACTGGTCCGGAGCCCGGCCGCGGGGGCGGGGCGCAGCGGGGCTGGGGGCGTGCCTGCGGGGCCGCGGTCTTGGCGCAGCCGGCTCCCCTCACCTCCTGCTGCTAGTGGGCTGCGGCTTCCGCAAGCCCCCCACCTGCCTGCCTTGTGAGACCAGAGGCCACACAGCCTCTCTCAAGCCTCTAAACCAGTCGGAGCCCCACACAGCCCAAGGTCTCACCTTTTAGCTAGGTCCCAATGCCTGGTGACTCGTCTTCAGCCCTTGGTACGAGCTGGGGGTGGGAAATCAGAAAGGGTAAGTACAGGTCCCAGGGCAATGAGAATAGCTGGGATCCTGGTACTGAGGTGGATTTGGGAACCACCTGCAAGTGGATGTCCCAAAGGAAGTCTGGGGTCCATGGGCCCTGAGTAGGAGGAGGCTATGAAGGAAAGGACATGAGGCAGGCCCTTCCCCCACATCCTAGCTAAGTCACTGCGGTGTGAAACTTACCTCTCCACACAACTGGAATTCAGACCAGGAGTGCTTGGCAGGCTAGGCCCCAGTGAGGTAAGGCTACCTTAGAACCCCAGGTAGGAAGGTATGAAGCCTCGTGGTGGGGCTGCTTCACTTACATAGTGGCTGCGGACTGGCTAAAGCCTAGCTCTGGCCCAGAGTTGGGTTAGCTACCCTGGCCTCAAGGGGCACAGGGCCTGGGCCAAAAGAGACAGCGTTTGTTTTGTTTTGTTGTTGTTGTTTTGGTAGAATATAGGCAAAGGGGGCGCCTGTAGTACCCAGGTTACATGGTTACTACTTTACATGCATATTGGCCTCATAGATGTGACCTTGGATAGTTCGAGCCCTCTTTCTGGGCTTAAAATACATTAGCTGTGTAGGCAGAAAATGTATATTTGTTAAATGGCTTGATCTGGAACTTGGTGGAGAAAATTATCCATGGCTTCTTCCATCCCTGACTGATCTCTCTTTAGGTCCTATTAACAGACCCACCAGCTGTACATGCCCACCCAGCTCATTCCCAGCAGGCCTGGCACATCAGCTAAGATAAGGAGGGCCAGATGAACTGCCTATCTGGTGGTGTGGGTGGAGGCAAGTCTCAGGTGAGGAAGGAGGCCTCTTAGGGGAGCCCTAGTGGGGGTCCTCACTGTGTCCTTAGATGGGGAGAGGGGATGCTGGTGGTCTTTGTCTCTGAGACAAACAGGAACCAGCTTCTTCCCTCTCCCACCCAGACTTCCCAGGCCCTCCAGGTTTGAGAACCTTCCTTATGCAGCACCCCACTCCCTCCCAACAGAAACCTGGGGACTGCTGTGTCACCAGAGGTGTCATTTCCTAGCTGTCTGGGTGAGGTGAGTGAGCAGGGAGCCTAAGTGTTGGGTGTGGGGACTCGGCAGATCTCAGATAAGATGCTCTAAACTCCCTCCTCCTCTGAGGAGCAGCCACTTCCCCAGTCCTTCTGCAGGGACACACAATGTCTGATGGATCAGCCTATGTGAAAAAAAGGAAAGAGCGGCTTCCGTGATGGGATGCTAGCTCTTGTGTTTTGGCCCCAAGACTACTCTACTATCTAACCTGAGAACAGAAGTAGCTAATTCTATGCTTTTTAGTTCAAAGGCCACAGTATCTGAGTCTAAGGGAATGGTGGAAGGAGGTACAAACAGGCAGAGCACCCCCCACCCAACCCTGCCCCAATACCCTCCCTGCACTAGCTGTGGAGAAACTAGTTGAGGATTTGTCAAGATGTTAGATACTGGTTTAAGAATGATCCCCATTTCCACCCATGGCAGAGTCTAGTACATGGAAGGGACAGAGTGTGAAATAAATTTCCTGAAATGTGTGGCTTGGAAAGCTGGAACATTGCTATTGCTATTGGATCCTGGGCAGGGGGAGCAGCAGCAGCATAGAAGTGAGGGCATGTGTGATCCATGAAGTCAGGAACTGGGAGGATTTATCTCAAGAGAGGACTGTCACTGAGCAGCCCCTCCCCTGCATCCTGTGCTGTGGTGTTAAGGAACTTCCCAAATTTAGATCAAAGGTGGAGACAGCAGGGGGAAGGGTGGGATGACAGAGCTTACCTGGAAATGAGTAAGAGAATGTTTTCTTTGAGTAGGTAGAATGGAAACCCAAACAAGGGTGAGCTGAACTAAAGAAAAATAAAATAATTGTATAACCGAGAGCTGGCTTCTACATTTACCTTCTTCAGGGGTTGTTAGCTGAATCTCGGGGCCCACTCCCAAAGCTTATTCAAAGGATGCGGGAGGGGGCCCAAGCACACTTCTAACAAGTACCTCTGGTGATTCCAGTGTAGGCACTTTAATAAAGTTTTTCATTCATTATTTTTGCCTCTTCTAACACACTGGCTAAGAAGTTGGGATGAAAGGGGGCTTGGTCATTTCCACAGATTCATGGACTTCCTCCATCCACATGAGTCAAACGAGACCAAAGTTGTAATTAATTTCAGAGACCTGTGTGTCCTTCATCGTAGCTTATAAATCAAGGCCTCCTAATTAGGAAAAATGAAGCATGCCCTTGGGAGTGCTGTTTGGAATACAGACCCAGGGGTTAGCACCATCACCATCCAATCAGCTGCTCAAAACTTGTGACCTCTGGCTGAGCCAGTCAGGAAGGATCTGGAGCTGCCTGCCAAGCGCCAGGCTCCTGGAGGGAAGAGAAACTGCCAGGGACCTACTGTGTGCCAGGGGCTTTACAATGATTGCCACGTGTGCTCAGGTTTTTAATTACACAAATAGTGTGACTGCACTCTCCTTGCAAAATATTAAAACATTACACATAAAGCTGAAATTCCTTTGATCACCCCCAATTCATTCGTATTTTTGTTTACTTTCTGGAAGGTTTCAATGTAGCCTCCCTTCTTGGAAAAAAAGTTTTGTATATTTATCTATTTTTTTCATTTCCAAAATATAATATCCTCCCTCATCTCTCTGAGAATAATATTTTTAAATTAATATTAGATTTTATTTATTTGTATTTTTATTTTTCAATTATAGTTAATGTACAGTATTATATTAGTTTCAGGTGTATAACCCAGTAATTAGACATTTATGTAACTTATGAAGTGATCACCCCCAATAAATCTATTGTACATCTAATATCACACACAGTTTTTTGTTTTTTGTTTTAAATAGCTATATGGTACTGCTGATAATAAGGTGTGATAAGTTCATTTTGCTGCTTTTAAAAAAGATTTATTATTTTTAGAGAGGAGAAAAGGGAGGGAGAGTGAGAGGGAGAGAAACATCAATGTGTGGTTGCTTCTGGCACACTCCCAATGTGTGGTTTCCTCTCATATGCCCCCAACTGGGGACCTCGCCGGCAACCCAGGCATGTGCCCTGACTGGAAACTGAACCGGTGACCCCTTGATTTGCAAGCTGGCACTCAATCCATTGAGCCACACCATCCAAGGCCACAGGGTTTTTTATGTGTATTTTTTTAAGGTTTTATTTATTTTTAGAGAGAGGAAAAGGGAGAGAGAAAGAGAGGGAGAAGAACATCGATGTGTGAGAGACACATCAACTGGTTGCCTCTTGCACACCCCCAACTGGGCACCCAGCCAGCAACCCAGGCATGTACCCTGACTGGGAATCTAACCAGCAACCTTGCGGTTCACAGGCCAGCACTCAACCCACTGAACCACACCAGCCAGGGCACCACACACAGATATTACAATATTATTGACTATATTCCCTATGTTGTGCCTTACATTCCTGTGGCTCTTGAAACTACTAATTTGTACTTAATCCTTTTACCATTTTCACCCATTCCCCAACCCTCCTCTCACTGGGCAGTTGTCAAAATGTTCTCTGTATCTATGAGTGTGTTTCTGTCCTTGTTTATTTTGTTTTTTAGATTCCACCCATAAGTGGAATCATGTGGCATTTGTCTTTTTCTGTCTGATTTATTTCACTCAGCACAATACTCTTTAGGTCTATCCATGTTGTTTCAATGGCAAGATTTGATTCTTTTTTATGACTAAATCATGTCCTGTTGTATATATGCACCATTTGTTTTTTATTCACCCATCTATTGATGGACACTTAGGTTGCTTCCATATCTTAACTATTGTAAATAATGCCAAAATGAAAATATGGGTGCAAATGTCTTTCTGATTTAGTGCTTTAGGTTTCTTTGAATAAGTTCCATCCAGAAATGGAATTGCTGGGCCCTTTTTTTTTCTTGTCATATAACCTTTGTTTTAAAGTTCTATTTTATCTCTTGTGTTATTGTTTTTATTTTCATGAAGTATCTTTTCCCATCCCTTTACTTTCTGAGAAGTTGGAATGAAAAAGGTCTGGGTCATTCCATCTGAAATAAGTCTCTTATGTAAGGAAGGATATTGTTTATTATCCATTCAGCCACCTTATGCCTTTTGATTGGAACATTTAATTATTTATAGATATTTTTGTTGCCTTTTTGCTTACATTTTTAAAATCTTTTTTTCTTTTTCTTAAAGTAAACCCTTTAACATTTCTTGTAATACTTATTTAGTGTTGTTGAACTCCTTTAGCTTTTTCTTATCTGGAAAATTCTTTATTTGTCCTTTGATTATAAATGATAGCTTTGCTGGATAAGAGTACTCTTGGTTGCAGGTCCTTGCTTTTCATTGCTTTGTATATTTCATGCCAATCACTTCTGGCCTGCAAAGTTTCTGTTGAGAAATCAGCTGACAATCTTATGGGAGTTCCCTTGTAGCTAACTAACTGCTTGTCTCTTGCTGCTTTTAAGATTCTCACCTTTAACATTTCAATTATGACATGTCTTGGTGTGGGCTTCTTTGGGTTCATCTTGTTTGGGACTCCCTTGTGCTTCCTGGCCTTGTATATCTATTTTCTTCACCAGGTATTATTATTTTTTTCAAAAAAATTTTTAATATGACTTCAATGTTATTTTAAAGATTTTTATTTATTTTTAAGACTTTATTTATTTATTTTTAGAGATCAGGGAAGGGAAGGAGAGGGAGAGAAACATCAATGTGTGGTTGCCTCTCACATGTACCCCACTGGGGACCTGGCCTGCAACCCAGGCATGTGCCCTGACTGGGAATTGAACCAGCAACCCTTTGGTTGACAGGCTAGCACTCAATGCACTGAGCCACACCAGCCAGGGCAGATTTTTATTTATTTTTCATAGAGGGGGAAGTGAGGGAGAAAGAGAGGGAAACATCAGACACCCTAAACTAGGGACCTGACCCACAACACAGGCATATACCCTGACTAGGCATCAAACTGGTGAGCTTTTAGTTCACAGGCTGACACTCAATCCACTGATAAATACCAGCCAGGGCTCAAATAGGCTTTCAATTTCTTGCTCTCTCTTTTTTGGGCATCCCCATGATGCAAATGTTGGTCCACTTGAAGTTGTCCCAGAGGCTCCATAAACCCATAAACTATTCTTTTTTTTTTTAATTCTTTTTTCTTTTCGTGGTCCTAATTAGGTGTTTTCTGCTTTTTTATCTTTCAACTTGCCTATTTGATCCTCTGCTTCATCTACTCTACTGTTGATTCCCTTTAATGTATTCTTCATTTCAGTTATTGTAGTCTCCCTTTCTGACTGGTTCTTTTTAATGTCCTATATCTCAATTTTATGTTTCCTACCTCTTTGCTGAAACTCTCACAAAACTCATTTACTCTTCCACTAAGTTCATTGAGCATCCCGATAACCAGTGTTTTAAGCTTGCATCTGGTGGATTGCATAGCTCCATTGTTTAGTTTTTTTTCTGGAGTTTTCTATCATTTGGGACACGTTTCTGTCTCGTCTCATCTGGCTGCCCTGCTGTGCTTGTTTCAGTGTATTAGTTAGAGGTGCTGTGTTTCCAGATCTGGTCTTGGTAGAGTGGCCTTATGTAGAGGATGTCCTGTAGGCTCAGTGGCACTGCTTCACTGGTCATCTGAGCTAGGTGCTCCAGGTGTGCCCCCCCCCCATGTGGATTGTGTGCACCCTGCTGTTGTAGTTGAGCCTTGATTGCTGTTGGCACATCAGTGGGAGGAATTTATCCCCAGGCCAATTGACTTAGAGGATTAGGTGTGACCATGTGAAAGATCTGCTGTTCAGGGGCCAACTCCATGGAGCAGGACTCCCTTCAGTGGGACTTTGGTGCCCGCCAAGTCCACCCCTCAAGTGTGCTGCTCATGGAGGTACTTTGGCATAGTCTGAAGCTGTCCACTAGGTGCACTGGCTCTAGGGACTCCTGGGAGGTGCAGGCCAAGGTCAGCTGCCACCTGTACCCTGCCTGGGGCCACCCAGCCATTCCGAATGCACTACAGAGCAACCTGCAGGTGGCTGCTACTTGTGCTGGGCTTGGAGGCATCCAGGAGAGGCCAAACTGTGAACCGAGACCAACTGCTGCTGGGCCTGGAGCCACTTAGCAAGAGGTATAGGGCACGCCAAGGCCAGATGTTGCTCATTTGAGAGATTTTTGGGAAAGTCAGAAGCATGAGACAAAAAAGGACACATTTATGGGAAAGCCCCTGGAAACAGCTTGGGTGGGCCCACAAGTTGGGTGGGGCAGGGTCACAGGCAATCACCAGGGCAGGGTCAACCTCACTGTGTTAGTGAGGTTGACAGAGGCTCAGATATGGCACCCCCTGCACCTGCAGGAGGAGGGCTCAGCAAAGAAACAATGGCTTCTGCCAAGCACTTCTCTCTGAGAGAAAGATGCCGCACCCCCCAGCCCTCATTCTGATGCCAGACAATTCAGTTCCTCCTGTATGCCTTGACAACTTTCAAACTGCTGCCCAGTGCTGGAACTCGGAGCTAGTGAGCTGGAGTAAGTCTGTTTGTGGGGCCTCTACCAGGAATGCCTGGGACTACAGCTGCCCTCTGGCTCATTCAGCCTAACCGCAGCTGGTTTTCACAGCCAGAACTACAGGGACTTCTATTCCCAGCACTGGAACCCTGGGATGGGGATCTTGGTGTGGGCTGGGACCCCTTGCTCTTCAGAGAATACCTCCACAGCTAAGATACTCCTCCCAATTTTTAGCCATCACATGTGGGAGAGGAGCCAGACCTTTCCTAGCCTCGCTCTCTCCTACCTGGTCTCAGCATGGCTTCTTTATACCCTTAGTTGTAGGATTTCTATTCAGCTAGAGTTCAGGCAGTTCTTGGTGATGATTGTTCTGTAGTTTAGGTTGTAATTTAATGTGTTTTGTGGGAGGATGTGGAGATCAATATTAGATTTTAAACTAGGCAATAGATAACAATGAAAATTCAAAAGCTACAAAAGAATGTACAGTGAATCCTGGTTCCAAGATGCCCAGGAACCCTGCCTGACCCGCAGCGGCTGTCTCCAGTCTTGTAAATATTTGTAGATACTTTTTTTAAATACAAATAGGTAACAGACTATATGTAGTGAATTGCCCCTTCCATTTCTTTTTTACTTCATAATTATAGGGGGTTTTGTTTGTTTTTTCTTTTTGTTCGCTAGCATCTCTGTCTCTTCCAGATTTGTTTGATTGGCTTTTAAAAAATACTGTGTACAAATGGGAGAGTGTCTCTCTTTACTTTTAGAGGCTTTCCTCCAAAGCCTGCTTGTCTGTGGCTCTCCCTTCATATTTAAAAGGGAGCCTCCAAGAGGATGAACTGGAAGCCATGTAAGGTGTGGTAGACGGAGGGGACTTTGCTGGCTATCGGTTTTGCTGTAGGACAGAGGAAGCCTTTTCACATAGTCTCCCAAGTGTTGATAGGTGACAAGCTTCCTCTGGGGCCATTCTCTTTTTTGAGAGAACAGTATCTTCTATTCTCCATCCCCTGCCCTTGATGGGGGAGTGGATCTGGAGTAGGGTCGGGGCTCCTATTTCTAGCTTCAGTCCTCAGCTCTGCTAGACCTGTGTCCCCAACTTCAAATACTCCTCGAAAATGAGCACATGGAAGGAGGAGTGGTATGACTCAGATGTGAAAGGTGAAGGACCCCAGGGGTTTCATCACTGAACAGACTCTTAGCCACCCCTGTGTTTAGCCAGGCCAGACCCAGAATCTGGGGACCTACAGGACATTCAGGCATCGTGTCCTCCTGATGCCCTCTGCCCTGCTTGGTCTGTCACCACACTTTGGCTGCTGTCCAGCCTCCAAAACCTTGTTGAAATCCTCTGCTGCTGTCTTCTCTCCTGGTCTCTCAGTCCTTATAGATTTATACCTCTTTGACTCCTCTCCTGTTATTTAGTTAACCTTGGGAAAGGAGAGAAGACAAACACTCATGGTCAATCTTCCACATTTAACCAGAAGTCTCACCATAACTTATTTAGTCCCTCAAGGACCAGGCTTTTAGGTTGTTTCCAGGTTTTGTTTGTTTATTTGCTATTACAACAGTGCTCTCAGGACTGTTGTAAATACCTGCCACGATCAGTCAACCCTCAGTCCTATGAGAGAGGTATAATCTTGATTTTAAATTTGAAGAAAACTAGGCTTAGAGAAATGCCGTGATTTTTTTTTTTTTTTTTTTTTTTAGGTTGGCTAAACGGTGGACTCCCAGGCACCTGTTCGGGGAGGATGGGTTTGGGCAGGACCTGTTGTCCAGTGTTCCTGTGAGGACAGCCCTGATTAGACTGCTGAAAGCTCTGATCACTTGCTACCCGTTTGACCAGGGAGCCAGTTCCCGTCACTGCAAGCAGAACAGGAAGACCGGCACTCAAGGCCACTGGGAAGCAGAGTAGTATGGGTGTGTGCAGCAGAGGAGCCACATTCCAGAGCCCTATGTGGGCAAGACAAGGCACAAGCAGGTCAGAGTCTTCTGGAACTAGGAGATGGGAACACCTCCTGGTCCCAAACCCTCACTCTCCATTCATTAGAGATTCACTGGGGTTAACAGGCTCCTCTAGACAGTGAGCTTGGCAAGAAGCCACATTTTCCTTACTTCCCTCCATATCACCTGCCAAGCCCAGAGCCTGCTAGTAGTGGGTGCTCAATAAACTCTTGTAATAATGAGTCAGCTGATTGGGTGGCACAGCCAGGAGACTTGGGTTCTAGTGTCAGCTCTCCCTATCTGTGCGATGTCCTGAAGCAAATGGCTTTCTTCTTGGGCCTCATTTCCCTCATTTGTTAAATGAGGGCTCTTTCATTCCACAAAGCTAGCATTCTGGCATCAAGAACTACAGTAACACACAAGGAATTATTAAAACACTGTGTCAATTTTACCTCAATAAGGCTGAAGAGAAAACATATCATGAGATCTTTGATGAACATAATAAAGACACTTGCCAACACAGTATTACTGGACTAAATGTCTCAGTTTACCTGCATGCACCAAAGCCCAATCAAACATGAACAGGAGTTTGCAGCCAAGAAAATAAAGGTTATTTTTAAGGAAATGGCACCACAACTGGAGTCACAGGTGAGCTCATGCTCAAAGACCTTGCTCCTGATGGTTTCCAGGAGATAGGTTATGAGAGGGAAAGTCATTAATCATGGTAGCTAAAGGACTTGGGGTCATGGGCTCTGCTGACCGGTTGAGGCCAATGTAGGGAGTAGTTGACCATTGTATCAGGTCCTGATGCCAGCCATGGCATTCTGTCTGATTGCAGGAGGGTGTGGTTCGTAGGGTCATTGTACTTTCATGGGCCGGGGGTTGAAATAACTGAAATCAAGATGTTATCCTTAGCTTGAAGGAAACTCTGTTTCTGTGGTGAACAGACCTGAGGCTTTGTTCTTAGACAGTTTGATGCTGACCAGAATCTGATGTTCTAAGGGCCTAATGATTAAGGGAAGCAATGGAAGGACAGAGAGGGAAAAGGGTCATATTAAAGAAATGAAGTTTCATGCCTTGTCTGGTGTGGCTCAGTGGATTGAGTGCCGGCCTGTGAACCAAAGTGTCCCTGGTTCAATTCCCAGTCAGGGCACATGCCTGGGTTGTGGGCTAGGTTCCCAGTGGGGAGTACATAAGAGACAACCACACATTGATGTTTCTCTCCCTCTTTCTCCCTCCTTTCTCCTCTCTCTAAAAGTAGGTAAAATTTTTTTTAAAATGAAGTGTCTGCATGGTCAGCTCAAACAGATTTAAGCCAAAAGGATTCTGAGGGCTCACACACCGTGACTGGGAACAGCCTGGTGCTCACATGATGTCAGTGGAGATCTGTTTCTCCTTTTCTGCCTGGCCTCTGGTTTAGCTTCATTTCCAAACAAACAAAAGTAGCTCCTGGCTTTTTAAATGCCATAGTTTGTATGTTTTCTTTCATGTCTGTAGTTTAAATTCCAAAAGTTCATAAGAGTATGTGGAGAAAGTCTCTCTCTGACCCTGTATCCCAGCCACTCAGCTTCTGCCCCTCCACAACCAGTCTGCCCAGTTCCCTGTGGCTCTTTCCAGGAATGTTCTGTGCATATCAATGTCCACTTCTCTGCACAAAGGGAATCAAACTAGTCATGTAACTTGGAGATCATTCCTTCAAGTGTGTAGTTTGCCTTTTTTTTCTGGCTGCATAGTATTATACTGTAACATAATCTAACCAATCCCTTGCTGACATTTAGATTGTTTTCAATCTTTCGCCAATACAAGCAAAGCTACAAAAACTAATCTACACATTCCCATTTTACCTATATGCAAATGTGTAGGGCTAATTCCTAGAAATAAAAACGCTAGGTCAAAAGGCATGGGTATTTGTGATTTTTATTGATTTTGATGGATATCGCCAAATCACTTTTTGTGGATGTTATGAAATCTTACTCCCACCAGCAAACAGGTGATGCCTGTTTACTTAGACCCATACCCTTTCCAACTTTTCACGAAACATTTTTGTCATTACAAATGTAAGTTAAACGTGTTTTGCATTTTTCTTATGGTGAATGAGTTTAGGCATCTTTCCATATATTTGAGAGTTCTTTGTTTCCTTTTCTGTGAAATGGTCATACATATTTTTTATACATTTTTTATTGGGTGGTTTATACATATGTAGAAGATATTTATGTATCAAAATTAGCCCTTTCTCTGTAATATGAAGTTTCACTAGGTTGTAATGTATCTTTTAACTTTTTCCATGTATATTTTTAACATTTTAATATATATTTAAATGTATGTCTTCTTTTTTGACTTCTGTGTTTTGTTATCATACTTAGAAATGTCTCCCATATTCCAAACTACTTCTGTGGTATTCTTGACCAAAATATATAACCTCAGTCTAAGCATGAGAAAGCAATGGACAAATCCAGACAGAGGGACATTCTGCAAAATAACTCACCAGCCTTCGTCAAGTGTGTCAAAGGAAAAAAAAAAAGACCGAGGAACTGTCTCAGACTGGAAAAGGCTAAGGAGACATGCAACTAAATCCAGTGTGAAACTGTGGGTCTGGTCCTGAATGACAAAGAGGGCATTAGTTGGAAAACTGGCAAAATTTAAATAAGACCTGGAGATTAGTTAATAGTATTGTATCAATGCTGACTTCCTGATTTCAATAATTATATCATGACTATGCAAGATGTTAACGTTTGGGGAGCTGGGTGAAGGGTACACTGGAACTTTGTACCATTTTTGCAGTTTTTGTGTAGTTCTAAAGTTATTCAAAATAAAAGGTTAAGAACTTTAAGATTTCTTGGAGTTTATGGTTTTATTTTTTATATTGTAATCTGTGATCCATCTAATATTTCTGTGAAGTATTACCAATACACCATATTTTCCTGTAGATGGTTACTCAGTTCTTTTATGGACTAGTCCCACTTTTTGCCACTGATATTTTTATTTTTAATTATCTATTTGTAAAAATAAAGTAAAAAATACATAACGACATTTACCATAAGTGTACAGTGTAGTAGCATTAAGTACATTCACATTATTGGGCAACCAATCTCCAGAACTCTTTTCATCTTGCAAAACTGAAACTTGCTACCCTTTAAACAATGTCTCTCCATCCCCTCCTTCCCCCAGCCCCTGGCAACCACCATCCTACTTTATGTCTCTATGAATTTGATTACCTTTGGTATCACATGTAAGTGCAACCAAGTAGTATTTGTCTTTTTGTGACGGGCTTATGCTGATTAACAAGCCACTAATTTCACAATGAAATGGAAACCTATTTCTGATGCTAATTGGCAAAGCCTTTGGTGTTGACTAAGAAGCAAACAGTTGAAGTGAGTGTAGTAGCTACTTCTGGAGTGCGGATGCGAGAATTGAGACACAGAAGGGTTAAGTGTGTTGCTGATCACACAGCCAAGAAGGGAAGAGGGGGCACTGTGAACCTAGGATTGGCTCCACAGCTTGCTCCCATAGCCTTTGCCCTGGGCTAGAGTTCACATAAGAGAGCCAGGACTTGGAAACCAGCAGCATCTGATCGGTGTTTGAAGACAAGAGGTAGATGAAGTCACCCAAGAAGTAGTGACCACCAACATTTAAGGGGCAAGCAAAGGAGACAACCCAGCAGTATGTCCCCAGTGACTGGCACACTGTGGGTCCTCCCTCAGTATTCATTGGATGAGTTTGAGAAAAAGCAGCCAGAATAGTGGGAGATAAACTAGGGGAACCACTTCTCAGAAGCCTACAGAGAAAACATTTTTAAAAGATAAGAGTAGTCAATATTATATGACAAAAGGAGACCAAGCTAAAATCTGAGAAGTGACCTCTGGTTTTGAGAACAAGGGAGCCACTGATGATGAACAGTTTCTTAGGCTGGTAGGGGCAGGAGTGTGATAAATGTTTAATGACCAGCTCTTCAAAAAAGTATCCATTTATGTACATACTTAAATTTATTGTAAATTGTACTGATATAAAAGATATGTAACACAGAATATACAAATAATAAAACATGCCATATTTTTAAATAATCAATTTCACTCTTGTAGTTGTATGCTAATTACAGGTTGTAGTTCCAACATGAATATTGGTAAATATGTTTATTCACATTTTGAATAAGACAAACAGTGAAACAATGAAGATATGTTGAAACCTCTGGTTCCTCAATGGATTGAGTGACTTTGGTACTCTTGTCCAAAATGCATAAACTCAATCTGAATGTGAGAAAACACTGGAAAAATCTGGTAATAGTTTACAAATACAAGGAAAATATTTCCTCCATTTTTTGTGCTATTCACAATGCAACAGTTACAGACATGAAACTTCTAAACAGAATCTGCATTATTAACATTTTCTCCATCACCTTCTTAAATCTACACAATCAACAAAATATATGTTGTGTTTGCCCATTTCTATGGTGTAAAATACTGCCACCAAGTCCAATTTCAAACTATCAACTAAATGTCTGAGTGCAGAAGAGATACACAGTTGTATAACATTCTATAGTATCTCTACCATACAGATACAATAAATTTAAATAACCTTAAGAGCATATAATAGTAAGATGTACAATGAACAGGAAGTAATGAATCTTGAGTATTTATTACCGTTTTTTAAAAATAATTGTAAATTTACATAATTTTTATAGTTGCATTTAACAACTGGTTTACAAAGTTTCTGTAAAACAAAAAGTTAGCTTTTACAAATCACTAGAACACACCCCTGGGTGGGGGTGAAAGCCAGACTGGAGTGGGATATGACTTTCCTGGTCAAGCCTCTAACCACTGCCAGCAATGTCCACCTCCCTGGCCTTTCCTCACAATCTGCTCCCCTACCTTTGCTCTGGCCACACTTCAGGACCTCACTCTAATTGCTCCTATAGAAGCAACACTTTTCCTACCTTGGACAAATCAATCAGTACTCCATAGCATGTGTAATTCTCCTTTGTAGCACTTATCACAAGTTGCTATTAAATTGCTCTGGAAGTATCGGGAACTCTTTCTATGGTGGCCGAGGCTGAGTATGGGTCACATTCATATCTGTTCCCTTAGTAACTACCACAGTGCCTTGTACATAGTAAGTGCTCAGTAAGTATTTATAGAATGAATGCTCAGGATGAAGGGCTGCCAGGAGAAGTATATGGTCAGGGAAAGGTTTTATGTGTCAGGCATCACCTGAGAGGCAACACCTGAAAGCATCTGGTTGGATGCCTGTAGCTGATTTAGAAGGGACTGGGTTCTCCCTTCCCAATATATACTACACCAGGAAACATGACTCTTGAGAACATCCATGCTGTGACAAGTTAGAACTTGAGACTCGAGTAGTTTTATGTATAATACTTAATAGAATAGTGTGTATGTGTTTCAATAACTTTTAGGCATGTTATTGTCATGTGTTAGCAGGCAGAGGTGAGGAGATGGTCCCCCTGTGAACAACTGGCTTGCCAAGTTTCTGGGTAGGAGATCCAACCAGTATGGACCCTCCCCATCCCCGGTACAGGGGGTCCTTCTTGCCATATTGAGATAGACTTCACAATAGAGTGTGACACCAAGAACAACCAACAGTAACGATCATTTTGTAGATAACCAAAGGTACACAAAATAACTGACTCCCCCAGCTTTCAAAGTTAAAAAGCATATACACACATTTAAAACTTACTAGCAATTCAGAAAAAAAGCCCTGACATTGTCTACAAATCAAAGCAGCTCCATAAGAAGCCCACTCACGCTAATGAAACCATTAAATTAAAAGGCCTTGTTCTGAACTAAATCTACACACACACACGAAACTAAGTAAAATCAACTTCTGTTGGAAAAACCTTGATTACTGTAAAAGAAAAAAAAAAGATCGTCAGAAAGAATCAGATAGGAGCAATCAGAGTGTTGCGAGCCCTGATTACGCAGAGTCGTTAATCACGAGTCATGCGAACTCCAATCATCATATTCAAATCTGTTCTCCAAAAAGGAGAAACAGGTAAGGATTATCCTACCTGACGATAGTTCTTAACATGGGGACAATCTGGGCTCCCTGAAAAGCATTCCGCTGTAATATAGGGTGAGTAAATAACGCGTAGCCTGAGCTATCTAAAATCAGACTCTTCCTTTTCTGTTGCTTCATTTATTTGCAGGTCTTTCAAAACCAGATTTGTTTTTCTTCCCCACTTAGCTGCAGAAAGGATAAAATAATTCCTCCCAGAATGCTCCATTCACGAGCATGCGGCCCTAACCGTTAGCGCCATTTATTTACATATCTCCGCCCACTCCCTTCCGCCAGACTTTTACCGTAATAACCAAAATAAAAGCGATATATATTATAGTCTGCAAGGCTGGAAAACGGCCTTCCGTTTCTCTAGTAATTTGACTACCCCAATTCTCCCCTTAACTTCTTAAAAGTTTTGATGTTACTCTAAAATTGATTTCATTACAAAGCACTAAATAAAACGCGGATAATCCCAGACTTGACAAATAATTAACACTACAATCCTCCACCAAATGCAGTTTTAGAGGGGCTTCCTCCTTCCAGGAAAGATGAATGGTCCCTTGCTCCTCTAGTCTTTCTTCCTATGTTCCCATGAAAGTAATCAGAAAGGTTTCTTTTTCAGCCCAAAGACGCTGATGAATAATGCCACTTCAGTGACAGCTGGGAGGGCACTGTGGAAGGCAGGTAGTGAGTTTAGGGCCTCTTCCAAAAGACCCTAACACCCAAATCCCCCAACTAGAGATCCACTCCCAAAGTAAATGTGGGGCAGGATTTCAAAAGACTTCAGGAGATTTACTGGGGTGGGGGAAACCTTCAGATTTAGGGTAAACCTTCCTCCCCCATCCCCAAACATTTGATATTACTGTACCTGCAGAAGACAAAAATGTACCAGTACGTGGTGCACTCCCAACGTTCAAATATGAAAAAGGAAAGGGCCACAGATGCACTACAGTGAGCCCCGATGGCTTGGGAACACACCGGAGTCAAGGAAAGCCTTAAGATGGATAGGTAGTGATGTGCCAGAAAAAGCCAATGGTGGGGCTGGTATCTGCACTCGGGTTCCCTTCTTGCTCCCTTGACAACTGCAAAGGCCAGAGCCAGCAGCTCTGTCTTACGAGTTTTGGGATAGCCTTGTGAGTACAGGCCAGAGCTGACTGAGCCTGCACAGCTGGACCCCAGGCTATACCCATCCCATATCGAGGGGTCAGCCTGAACCCTTCAGATGAGGTAGGAATAGGCTCCCCATCTACCCCAGGCCACACAAGAATGCTCACAGTGACTTGAAACATTCTGTTGGAATCACCCTCCAGCACCCTGGTGCTCTTGGTCCACAATTCAATTCTCAAGAGTCTTCCCTGATCCATCTTCCTCACGTCCTGTCTTCTGAGTTCCCATAGTGCTTTATATCTTCACACACTCCTATAGTACAGTGCTTATCACACTGAATTACAGGGTCTGCTTCCTTTTCAAGGTAAAACGCTGTGTTTTATCCCATTGGGGATCCTTAGTACATAGCAGGGGTTTAACAAATGATCTCAGATTGTATTAAATCTGCATTGCCTATGATCTTTCAAATGGAGCAAAGACTGTTTGCCTTCAAGGGCAGTCACTACTGTGTCCCTCCCAAAGTGTCTGAAGGGAGTCGTAATGGAAATGGGCCTTATGGGAAAGGTGCGCAGGCAGAAAGGATACAGAAGAGGCTCTGGGTACTGTTGAACATGGAAACTCCGGAGAAGAAACCGGTCAGCTCCACTGCAAAGAGGCCCAGGGTGACAGAGAGCGCTGCCACCAGCCTGCAGAAAGGAGGGGAGTTGGTTCAGGCCTTCTGGACTTCTAAGAGCCTTCCACTCCCACTACTACTTAATTCTGACCACCCCGCCCCACGTGCTCACTGAATGTCCTGCTTCTCATACTCCTCGGGGGTGAACGTGAGAGGCAGGCAGGCCTGGATGTTGCTGTCCTGGAGAGCAAGCCGGGCAGACAGAAAGAAAGAAAAGTGAAAGAGGGGAGGGAGATGGGGGATGGGAGGACCCGACTGGGTCAGGTCCTGGGGAATTAGGGGGGTTGGCCTGGGAACACCCCAAAGTGGGAATACAGACGGAAGGAAGGTGGTCGTTGGTCTTACCCGGGACCAGAATAAGGTGATGACCACCACTAGATGAGCCAAGAGCGTCAGGAAACGAGAGGGCACCAGTCCTGAGATCCGGCCCATGGCCCCTAGAGGCAGGGGGACCGCCTGGAGCAGAGGCCGTAGTTTCTAGGGCTAGAAGCTCAGGGATGGCCACTTTTGAAGTCCCCCAGGAAAGCAGGCAAAAATTCATCCGCCTCTATCCCGCCGGCGCAGGCAAGGTCCAGTTGCCTTGGCAACCGCATAAGAGGGCGTGCTGGGAACAATCTTGGAAAATCTCGCGAGACCAGTACATTTTCGAACCACCTGGAGAGCACAAAGCGGGGCTCCGTGTGTGGGCGGGGGTTGGGCCTCGGCAAGTGGTCCACCGCGACCATGCTCCTCGCGCTCAGCCGAGCCGTCTGTGACTGTGCGGTGTGGCGCGGCCGGGCACCGCCGCGAGTCTAAACCACGCGGGTCCGGCGAACGGAAACCCGCTCTGCCCTAGCCGGGTACATCCCATTCTCTCCGTTGCCCGCGCTGGGAGCAGCCGGCCCTCTATCCGCAACTCCCGCTATGTTGCCCAGGATGACTCTCCGCCTAAGAGTTGCTCTGTCATCGCCTCGCTGGACTTAGGGCGACGCAATGCCCAGGCATAGACACTCTCTCCCCTTCACTCCTCTGCATCCCTCTAGCTTCCCACTGTCCTGGGCCAGACGAGAGGAAGGGGACCCAACATGGAGAGGTGGATACCCCTACATGGTCCGGCTGTCGCTTATTGTCACGGAGCCTCTGGTTGTCCGAGGACCCCAGACCTGAACTTTCCTGATTCTAGCCCCCCCCCCCCGCAACCCCCACCCCGACTCCCACGATAACTTTGCTCAGTTTGGCGAGGGATTTGCAGAGGGCAGAAAATGGCCAGCTGTCTTGAACTACAATGTGGAAGAGAGAGGTGTTTTGGGAAGAAAGTAGATGCCACCTAGAAAAGAGGGACGAGGAGTGGAGTAAGGAAATAGTACCCAGCGCCCCTGGGAGGCAAGGAGTAGGTGACTACCTAGACTCTACTCCAATTTCTTTAGCTCTTTGAGGTGTGGATGAGGCAGGATACTAAGAAGTTAGGAAAATTTCCTGGCAAGTGCAATGAAGGAAACGGAGACAAAATAGTTAAACAAGGCCGAGCAATTAACAGATTGCTAATAAATTGCAAGATTTTATCTTCCCTAACCAAGGACACTTAGAGGCATATAGTTTGTACCTCTCCTCCTCAACTGGAAAGTGAGTAGCTTGAATCACCTAGTTCTGGGAGATAGAGGACAGAGACCCAGTTGATGTCATTAGTGCCAGCCAAACCCCAGGATGGAAGAATTTAGGGAAATGACAAAAATGACCAATTAGAGCCAGACAAATCCAAGATAAAAGTAAAGCAGTGTTGCTGACCAGAGAATGATCCCAAACTTCCCTATAACCTCATTTTGATGCATCAGCATATTAAAGAACACACCTGGAAAGCTATCTAATATTCTATTGAGATGTCCCCTGCTAAAACTCTGAACCCACATCACTCTCAGTCTTTCTCTCTCCCTCAGGTGTGTACTCCCCCCCCCCCCCCCCCCCCCCCCCCCCCCGCCAAACTCTAAGGGACCCCACTAGACTTGCAACCAGGGGAGCAGCAGGCAGCAACAGCTCATCCAGGGCTAACCTATTTCTAAGGACTCTACTTTTGCCTCTGCAACTTCCTTTCCTGAGTCCACACAACTCAGCATAGGTCACTCCTGTTGCAGTAACCTTACCTCTTCTATCTTAAGCCTTTCCTTTGTTTCACTGTCCCCAGCTTTAATAAATGTACTCTCAAAATCACATGGACTCATGTTGTGAAATCTTTCTTGCATGAAGTCAAGGACCCACACATTCCCCCCTGGCTGGTGTGGCTCAGTGGACTGAGTGCCAGCTTGTGAACCAAAGGGTGGCTGGTTCACTTCCCAGTCAGGGCACATGCCTGAGTGGTGGGCCAGGTCCCCAGTAGGGGGTGCATGAGAGGCAACCACACATTGATGTTTCTCTCCCTCTCTTTCTCCTTCCTTTCCCCCTCTCTAAAAATAAATAAATAAAATCTTAAAAAAAAAAAAAGAACCCACACATTCCAGATTGTGCTAGGGAAGACATGCCTCAGTCCTAGTCCCTGTCCAGTGACCCCTGACTTTGCCCAGCTGCAGTCCAAGACCTTCTTACTATCGGCAACTTCACTAACCTTGTCAGGGGATCCCTGAAAAATTCGAAGTTCTCTGCAATTATTGCTCAGAGCCCAATCCCAACCTCACAGGGACATCCCTGTCCCAGAAGAACTATCTCTCTCCCCACTCCATATCTCAGTGCTTTTAAGTTGGTCTAAGTTACAAGTCTAAGAGACATTTCTGACTTCTTTATTATTTATTCATTCAACAAATATTCATTGACCAGCTAGTAAGTGCCAGGCTATGATGGGCTCTTGTTCTTGAGGAATAAGACAGAAGTCTCTATTGCCATGGAGTTTACAGTCTAGTCAGGCAGACAGACAACAAACATACAAACAAATGAATCTGCGTGGTACTGTATTTTTAGGACTATAAGTTGCACTGGACTATAAGACACATCTAGGTTTTAGAGGAGGAAAATAAGAAAAAAAATTTTAAAGCAAAAAGTGTGGTAAAATATTTAATAACATAAATAACATAATATTTCACCAATGTAAATGTAAACTACATTTACTATCCAGATAAGCTACATTTGGACTATATGATGCACCCCCATTTTCCTCCTAGATTTGGGGGGGAAGTGAGTCTTATAGTCTGAAAAATATGGTAATTTGCGCTGTAAATAAATATATTTTATTTTTTTCAAGCTATAGGAAAAGGCTTATTTAGATAGTCAAAGAGGTAGCAGAAGTGAGCTGTAGAAGAAATGGGCTCAGGAAACAAGTTACAGAGGCAAAAGAAGGGATCTTAAATCTTAGGAGAAATAGAGAAGCAAGGAAAATGTGTCTGGTGAAAGGGGATGGGGAAAGGTACTCGTGTGCTCCATAGAGAGAGCTGCTATAATAATAATAATAATAATAATAATAATAATAAATGGAAATGGTAGAATAATACTGATCAAGGAAAAGCTCATTGAAAATGGGTCATTTGTTCTTAATCTTTGTTTTAGGAAATGTGGTCAAAACTGAGAGGTAATGTATTTCTCTCTCGGGACCATAGTGTAATAAATAAATTTCCTTTTTTCTAAACCAGTGGGTGAAAAAATTCAGATAGTCAAAAGATGTTTCCTCAGGTCATGAAAGACAAAGAGAGGAACACTTCCAGATTAAGGTTGACTAGAGAGACTTGACAAATTTAACATGACAGATTTCATGTGTTATCCTAATGGATCTGGACCAGGAAAAAAATATATTTCTTTAATTATAAAGGACATTAGTAGGACGATTGGCAAAATTTGAATATGATCTTAAGTTCAGATAATAAATTGAACTGTGTTAATTTCCTGATTTTTAAAAATAATCCTCCTACCCTTATAGAAGAAAACACACACTGAAGTGTTTAGGAATAAAGTGGCATTGTGTCTGTAATTTACTCTCATATGGTTTAGAAAAAATACGCCCCCTGGTTGGTGTGGCTAAGTGGATTGAGCACAGGCCTGTGAACCAAAGGGCTGCTAGTTCGATTCCCAGTCAAGGCACATGCTTGGGTTGCGGGCTGGGTCCCCAGCTGGGAGCAAGAGAGAGGCAACCACACATTGATGTTTCTCTCATTCCCCTTCCCTTCCGTTCCCTTCCCTTCCCTTGAAAAATAAATAAATAAAACATTTTTTAAAAAAGAAAAAAAATGTGTTTCTGTAGCAATACATAGGTAATGATAAAACAAGGCACATGGGAATTCTTTGTATATTTTTGCAACTTTCCTGCAAATAGAATTATTTTGATAAGTTTTACATGATGAGCCCTTTTAAAGTTTTCTTTCCAGGTCTTACACAGGTATTATCATTGAGATATTAAGCTGATTTATAAAAAGAAGGAATGATTTCTAGGATTGAGGGTCCCTAAATGTTGGGCCACTATATATCAAAACCGTATAATGCCATTTTCATTGAAAGCCACCTCTTTGGAGGACAGAACAGTTTTTCCCTCATAATGGAGACAAGGCCTCCAAAACTCATAAAATAAAAATGGCAATCATTTAGACTTTTCAGATGAATTATTTTTAAAAGAGAGGTTCAGCAAAGTCTCTATTTTCTACTCAGAAAACACAGGATGATAATAAAATGTTATCCACACTGGTTTCCCAACTGTCAGATATGTAGGGGAGTTTCTCCCTTTTAACTGTTGAGCCATTTCAAAATTCTGAAAATATTTTCAAACCTCCTCCATGCTAAGTGGGACAAGGAAACTCATCCAGTACAGTGGACCCAGTTGCTTCTCTCCCTTGAGGTGACCCTCATCACTACGAGAATCTCAAAATAAGTAACAATGATGCCATCTAAAGTAGAATGAGAGGTGGGCTTCCTGTACTCTCCAACATGGAAATTATAGCGCAGAATGCATGGAAACATTCTTGGCACAAACAAGATGCAAGGACTGAAGGGCTCCTCTTTTTCTTCCCTCTGTTACTTACATGCCTTTTGTCCTGGGAACAGAAAGCCCAGGCCTTCAAAGCCAAGTTCCCCCAGTGACAGTTTGTCAAGTCTGACTGTTCACAGATGAAGGAAGCACGGTCATAAGATGAAAGTGAGGAAAGACCCAGACCGACTTTTGCAAAGTGAGGTCCTTGGGGTGGGGGGTGGGGGGGGGCGGGGGATGAAGAGGAATTACCTGACTGAAAATCTGGGGAAAGAGCATTCCAGGTGGAGGAACAGCAAGTGCAAAAGTCTTTAGGTGAGAAGAGGCCCAGTCGGTTGAACAGAATAGAAGCTAGTGAGTGTGAAGCCTAGTGATGGAAGGAGAAGAAAAGATCAGGGTGAGCTGAGGTAGATCAGATCATGTCTGGCCTTGCATCCATGGGGAGGGACATGGTCAGATTAGTATTCTAAAAAATGACTTTGCTTGCAACATGGAGAATGGATTTTAAGAAGATTTTAAGCAGAAGACCAGTGAAGAAGCCATAGAGTTATCCAGAAAGGACAGGACAAGATTGGACCAGGGTGGAGTCAAGAAGGTAGAATGAAATGGAAGGAACCAAGATGATAAGAAGGTCTGAACATGGGGTTGTGGGTAAGTAAGAAAAAGGAAGGGCGGCAAGGATGACAGATTTTGGGTTCTAGCAGCTGCAAATTTGGGGGATTATTCTGCTTACAATAGCCTTCCTGCCTGGGGGACCTACTAGATAGTAACAACTGGATAGTCACATTTCACATTTCACACCCTGAATTAATAAACAACGAGCAGGTGGTTGGTCTTGTCCTGTCATTTTCCATGACCTTGATTCACAGAAGCCTGCCCTAGAGAAGTCTTGAAAACGTTGAGTTTTGGAGCCAGCCTGTGGTCATAGGAGGTACTGTGAGTTACTGGATGCCCATCACTGGAATCCATGTCATAACATTTGAACTAGTCATAAAAGAATTTAAAAAAATGATCATGGAAGAATTTAAACATATGTAAAACTGAAAACAGTATAATGAGTCACTTTGAAATCTACTGTTCTGCTTCAACAATTACCAACATGTGGCCAACTTGCTTCCTCTGTACTTTCCCTGTCAGCCTCACTAGGTTATTTTAAAGTAGATCCCAGACATCACCAAATAGTTCAAATTGCCCATTCGTACCTTTTTGTTACAGTTTATTAGAATTGGGGTCCCAGTAAAGTTTATACATTTTACTTGGTCATTGTGTCTCTTAAGTCTATTTTAACCTTAGATTCTTCCTCCTCCCTCCTCCTTCATCTGGTTTTCTTGCAATTTATCTGTTGAAGACACTGGGCCATTCATTTATAGGCTGTGTTCTGGCCTGGTCATTTGACTTAGTCCTCTGTCTTTGTGTTCCCTGTAAACTTGTCAGACTAGTCTCATGTTCAGTTGTCTGGTGAAGATATATCATGAGTGGTGGCTTGATATATCACTGCCTATCTCCATTATTTTATGAGGGGGTGCAAAATGGGGATGTTCTAATTCTATCATTCCTTCTGCATTGATCACCTGGGATTCTGCTACAGATAAGAATGTGCCCGTGTTAACTCATCGCTTACACTGAGATACAGGTTATACAGAAATGACTGGATAAATATGTGCCCCCCCAAGTTTTCAGAACAATGAGTTGGTTCCCCAGCATCCTTCGAAAGTGACAAGTTAGTTATTTTTAATATTATTGTGAAGTTGTAGACTTTATCATCTTTTGTATGTTCCAGTCCATTGCAGTTATACTTTTTGATGCTCAGATTGTCTCTGTGTTGACCTGTGGGAACCTCTTCAAATTGGTTCATTAGTGCTTCTTTTCTTTTCGATGTAAAATTTATACAACATGAAATTAATCCTTTTAAAGTATTAAATTAAAGTATTGAGACACAGATAAGGCAATTGGAAACACACGGAGCAACATAGTTACCTGTCTCAGGTCAAAGATCCTGTAACTGATGACATGAGGTCTCAAACCCAGGCTGACATGAGACTCTGAGCTCTTCACCATCTGTCTCTTACCTCTCACTCACTAGTCCTCATTATAATCTATGAACATTTGGTTTATTACTTTACTCAGTTATTGTATCTCCTGTACTAGAACACAAATGAATGCAATACATAATTGAAGTTTCTTGGGGTCGGGGGATAAACAGAACAAAACAAAGCCCAGGAGAGCCCATGCCCACTCTAAAGCCTGTGTAGTAGTTGGGGTGGGGTGAGGTGAGGGGTGAGGAGAGTGGTCAGCAGCTGCTAGCCTCAGTCAATTGTCCTGAGGGGATCAAAGTCCAGTGTTGTAGGGTATTTGCGCTTTTTGTTAAAAAATGAGCAGCCAGTACTTCAGATTCTTATTCCAATTATAAATGTTGGTATCCAACTTAAAAAAAATGAGAAGGAAAAAAATAACCCTGATGATACAGCATTCAGGCCTCGGGCCACCAGCTTTCGGTCTCTAGATCAGTGCTGTCCAATAGAACTTCCTGTGATGATGGGAATATTTCACATTGCCTCTGCTCATCATGATGGCCAGCTAGCTCCACGTGGCTCTTCAACACTTGCAATGTGGCTAGTAGGATTAAGGAACTGAATTTTAAAATTTTATTTTAATTTGAATAGCCCCATATTGAATAGCCACCCTAGTGGCTACCATATTGAGCAGTGTGGCTCTGGATGGAATACTTTATTGGTTTCTAAAGTTTGGAAACTGGTGGGTTGAATAGAGGAGTTTTAAACATTAGAAAGTACTCTGAATGGTGACATTGGACTGATCATACTTCATACTTGCTGCAGAGCCTGAGCTCAGAGATCAAGTTCATGTTCCCAGGTACCACGTTCATGGACCCAACTTCCATTTCTCGCAAAATTTTCCAACACACTGCATACTTTTTACCTACCTGGACATGTTGACTACCTCAATATGCTAGGACCTTGCCCACTATAATGCTTTGTTAAAGCTATCCCTAAATTTCACAAATGCTTTTTGAATATGCACTGTACGCCAGGAATTGTACTGTGTGCTGGGATACATATATTCCCCTTGTAGTCGAGGGGAATAACCAAGTAAACAACTTAAAGATAGTATTTCCATGTTATCTTGGGGAGAGACACAGGAAGGGCCTTTTTCCTCAGTTAAGGGGTGAAGTGGGGAGAAAGGAGTCCCCACTCCTTTTGAATTGAGTCTTGAAGGTTACAGGAGGGTCAGGAAGGATTGGGAAGACCACCAAACAATACTACCAAGGATAGTGGCACAGAGATAGTTAGGACCAAGGTGAGTTTAAGTGATTGTAAATGAGTCAGCATGATTTTCACATGGGAGATGAGGAGGCAGCAGCTGAAGAATCTGCTGAAGAAGGCAAGGGCTAGATACTAAAAATAATAACAACCATAATAATTGCGTGATTATTACTAGGCTCTGAGTACTTCATCTGTAGTAAATAAACTTATAGTAAGCTATTATAACCTTTACTATGTTAACGATGGGGACATTGATACAGAGGCAGTTTCAATAACTAGCCCAAGTTAAACAACAAGTAGCAAAGCCTGCATGTGAACCCTGGCAACCTGGTTCCAGAGCCCACATGTTTAAGAAGCCCTTGGCCCTGGGATGGCCCTGGCTGGGTAGCTCAGCTAGTTAGAGTATTGTCCTTATGTGCCAAGGTTATGGATTCCATCTCCAGTCAAGGCACATACAAGAAGAAACCAATGAATGCATAAATAAACAAAACAACAGATCAATGTTTCTCGCTCCCTGAAAATCAATAATAGAAGAAAAAGGAGAAGAAACAGCAGCTCTTGGCCCTAGGAGCCCAGACAATAAGTTATGACTTAATCCCAATTTTTAGGCCATGGAGTGATGGGATCATGTTTTCATTTTTAAAAGATGATTCTATTTGACTCTTGGAAGCAGAGAGATCATAAAGGGGTCTGTTATGATAACCCAGAGAGAGATACTGAGGGGCCAGCAATGAGAATGGGAAATGATGGCTGACAGGAGAATCATGGAGGAAAATGGAAATGACAGTTCTTGGTGACTAGAAATGGGAAGTAAGGGAGAAGGTAGAGTCAAGGTCACTGACTGGGAGTGCAGAAGGACTGGAAAGGAAAAATGACAAGGTCAAGTGGAGCTGTCCAGCAGGCACTGGTCCTCTGAATCCCTCAGCACACAGGTGATGGTTAAATCCAGGGAAGATGTGTGAGGAAAGTCAGAACTCTAAGAAAAAAGAAAGAGACTGGGTGGGGGGGGGGGGGGGAATTAGAGCCAGCAGAAGGCCAGCAAATGACAGTCAAGACAACCAAGGGAGAAAAAGGCTCTTAAAGAAGCTGTTGCCTGAGTCAAATAACGGCGGCAGGATTTGACATGTTTGTAGTCCTTGATAACTTTCCAGAGAGCCACTGCGCAGAAGATGCAGGCATTGGCTTGGAAGGAAAAGAGTGAGATGCAGCATGATCTCTTTCACCATATTGGCCTGTTGAACTCTTCTTGTCCTTCATGAAGCAAATGGAGTTTTCTGCCAGCTTCTGGTATAGAGGCTCCCAGCTCTATGTCACCTGGGGAGGGTTTTTTTTTTTTTAATTATTATTAAAGACAGGTGTTAATGGTGATCAACATCAGAACAGTGATTGTCCCTAGGAAGGGAGAGGCGGGGATGGCTTGGGAAAGGACAAGAAAGAATTTGGGGGGTGAGGGAAATGTTCTATGTGATGAAAAGGTTCTGAGTTACATTCGTCAAAACGCATCAAAATATACACTTAAGATCTATGCATTTCATTGTATGTAAACTACTCTTCAGAATTGTCAAAAGTGACAAAATTACCGATTTTGGAATTCTACCCTGGACTTTTAGGTCAGGCTCTTTGAATATGGAGCTTGTGCGTTGCTATCTGGGAAGCGCTGCATGTGATTGTAACATGCGGTCAGGTAGGAGACCTTTCGCTGGAGAAGTTAATCTCACCGCTTCAGGAGTCCTGGGCTCTGGCATGGCTCTCTCATCGGTCTGGTGTCTGTTCTTCCGTCCGTTTCTGTGCAGGCCGGCCCTTGCTGTGCTGTGAGGTCTGCCCGCCCCCCCCCCCCCCCCCCCCCCCCCCCCGCGCCGGGTAACAGCTCTGGGCCACCTGTTCCTCCGCAGGACGCCCGGAGAGGGGTAGGAGGGACCGCTGAGCCCGGAGCTCCTAAAGCCACTGCTGGGTCGGTGTGCCCTGCTCGTTCTTCAATACAGGTGAAAAAGCACAGGCACCACGCGGCAAACTCAGGTAGGTCCTTGGCTCTTATTCCTCGATCACTGAGAACCCGATTACCTGGAAATCAAACTATTAGGTTATGAGAAAATCTGATAAGACACAAGGCCGGTCGACCTCGTGGCGCAACGGTAGCGCGTCTGACTCCAGATCAGAAGGTTGCGTGTTCAAATCACGTCGGGGTCAGCCTTTTCGATGCTTTTTCTATATTTCACTCAAGACGGGAGGCCAAAAATCGCGAGGTGGATTTTGCTGCAGGTCCATTATCATGGATCTGAGCTGACTGTGGAGTTCATGAGGACTAGTGCATGTTCCAGATAGTTCAACTCACGGAGTCTGGCGGTCGTGCAGGCGAGAATGTCGCTGGGTCTGTTCAACACCCTGCGTATCATCTCTGCAGTGCTGAGCAGGATTTTAAGAAATGAGATCCTTCAGCTACCTGAGTGGATCCAGTCCACTGAAGAGCAGGAGGCTAGACCTCACAGAAAATAGCTATCCTTTGATTTCTCGTGGACGAGGTGGCCGAGTGGTTAAGGCGATGGACTGCTAATCCATTGTGCTCTGCACGCGTGGGTTCGAATCCCATCCTCGTCGGCTTATAGCCACCACTCTTTACGTCAAGTTTTGTAGTAAGAACTTCTCTTCTTACCTTCCGCATACCCACGTTGAGTTTCCATATCATCCCCTTTCGTTGTCTCCCACCAGCGGTGGTAATTATTGTCTCTTCTGCTCCATTTTCAGGATAGGCTAGGTCTGGCTTTAAAAAATGGCCCTTTATATTAATTAACATGCCATGGAGCTGACCTGGCCAAGGAAAGACGCTTCGGTAATATTGCCATAAGGCGCCGTGGCTTAGTTGGTTAAAGCGCCTGTCTAGTAAACAGGAGATCCTGGGTTCGAATCCCAGCGGTGCCTAGGTGGGTCTTGTGACTTTTGCTTAAAACACTCCGAAAGAGGAGTCTGAACTTCCTAGTATCCAGCCCATAAAACTTCCCTTGTATCCATCCTCTCTCCGGGAATCAAACAGGATATGTTTCCTATTTGTGTTTCTGTACACTACGTATCGCGTCGTAAGTATTAAGCTGTTATTTCTGTCTCCGCCTGCTGCCCAGCACTAAAGTCGCAGTATCTGTGCTTGTTAGTGTTGTGTCTTGGCTGTTACCTCCTGAAATGTTCGGTAGTTTAAAGTTCGCAATCGTTCCTATTTTTTGTTTTCCTGACAAAAACTCATGAGTAATGGGAATTCTATTCAATATTATGTCAGGAGCTTATACAGTTGGCCGGTTAGCTCAGTTGGTTAGAGCGTGGTGCTAATAACGCCAAGGTCGCGGGTTCGATCCCCGTACGGGCCACACAGAGTTTTAGTTCTTTTTGAGTCAACTTTGTTGTAGGGAAAGCTTGTGGAACGTTTCCAATATCAGAACTTTTCACATACAAAAGAGAAACGTTTTGAGTCACAGTCCAAAGTGCTAGTGTTTTCAGGGAGAGGAGGAAGTTTCAATGAAATTGGAGCTCTTTCTGTCATCTTTTCCTAAATCTGACCATAACATGGCTGGTGGCTGCTGGAACCCACTGTGTGAAATGTAAACAGAAAGGTGTCAGAAGCTGGAATAAAGATTGTCTCAAACCATACTTGTGGCACTGATCAGTGCAATGTGGGAATGGGGTCAGGAATGGAGCTAACAAGTTTTTCCTGTCTTTCTTCACAGACAAGATGTCCAATTCACCCAGTCCCTGGCTGTCTATGTTAGGATCTGAGAAAACAATCCCTTCCCTTTCCCTTCTAGAGCACCATGTTTCTGTTTCTGCTTTTATCAAATCTCTGGACCATATCTCTGTCCTGCTATCTAAGAGCAGGAGCCGTATTCTATGTAGCCTGGGACTCCCACCTCACTCCCAGCACCAGCCCCAAGGGAGCTCCACGAAAAACATTGACCCTTATTCCCAGTTCCTTTGATTCATCAATTCCTGTAATGCCACACAGACACAGCCTCAGCCTTAGCAGCAGCAGCACTTTAATTCCACAAAAATTCAGAAAGCCAGAACTAATCAGAACACTCCACAACAGGTGGGCTTCACACCCAGGGGCAATTCTATTGAACCCTGAAAACAGTGAGACCCATCCCAACTCACCCCCTCTACCATGCAATGCATTCTTTCTAGCTTCACCCTGGTTCTGGTTGAAATGGGATGGTGGGGGGCCAGTGGGTAGAAGCAGGAGGTTTTCCATCTGCAGGTGTGAATTCTTGTCTGCATGGTTTGTGGCCAAGGACCACTCAAGCTCCCATAGCCCCTGGAACCTAGATGTGGCCACTGGAGTCAGAGTAGCCACAGTGGAGGCTGGGGCAACTGTTTCTCCTTTCTTGATCACATATGGCAGTCATTACTCCCAAGCACAGACCTGAAGCCCTGGGTTCCCAGATACGGTGCTCTAGCTAGGGGAGAACAAGGTAGTAACAGATGGCCAACTGAATAGGAGCTGAACATTATCCCCTCCCATCAGGAAAGGCTTTAGAACTTTCCCATATACACCTGCATAAGGCCCAGCGAATGGACGCTGGCCTACTAAATTTATCTGAAAGAGCCTCCAGTATTTGGTCTCCCCACCAGAGCTCCTTGAAGAGTCCTTAGGATCCTCCTGGGCCCTGGCCTGGGCTCTCTTGTCCTCATAGTCACTTGCACAGAGCCTCCAACACCTCCAGGGTGCGTCGGATATCCCGTACTTGGCGCGCCAGCCCCTGCACCGGCTGCAGAGCCCTCTCCAGCTCCTCGCAGCGCGCCAGCAGGGTGTACATCCCCTTGATGCTCATGTCCACGGCTTCGCCTAGAGAGTCCACGGCATCGCGGTAGGTCTGGATGCAGCCTACGCTCAGTGCTGTCAGCTCCTGCACCGCGCCACCCAGCCCGCGAAGCAAACGGTCTACCCTGCCACCCAGCTCTCGACTCAGCCGCTCCAGGTCTCGCAGCACATCGGGGTCGATGGGGGGAATGGCTGGAATGGATGAGGGTGCTGAACAAGGCGGAGCAGGGGGCGGGGCTTGAGAGGTACCGCTCAGACGGATCTTAAGTTGCAGGTTGTTGGCGACAAAGTGGGTGAGATCGCCGTGGCGGCTCACTGTGCCCTCAAGCTCCAAGGGGCTGGAGATGGTGGCTCGACGCCCGCCGCCCAAGCCAGACTCTGCTCCCACTGCGGACCCGGAGCCGCCGCACGCCCCGCTCAGCCCGTCCAGGCTGCGGCTGTCCTGAAGGCGGCTGGAGAAGGATCTGCCAGCCCTGCCGGCCGCCCCCTCGTCATCCTCCTCTTCCTGCTCAAAATCCATCCCGCCGCCTCCCGGGCTCCCTCGACGGCAGACCCTTTCGGATGCAGGCTTGTCCTCGGGCGGCTCAGGGTCCTTGCGTAGGGAAGACCCGTGCAGGTCGTGCTCGGGACCTGGCGCCCCCCGGCGGCTCACTGGTGCACACGGCGTCACTGCGCGGCCGGGATCGTTCTCCGGAGCCTCCGGTTCCGGCCCTTGGACGACGCTGCAGCTCAAAGTCTTCGGGGACGCCCTGGGGTGGCGGCTCGAGCCTCCAACGTTCTCGGCCTCTTCCTCCCCCGACACCCGGAAGCCTGAGGGCGGTTCAGAGGGCGCTCCGCCCGGCCCGCCGCCAAAGATCGCGGCTTGCTGTCCCCCCAGAGGCAGAAGGTCTGCCTCGGGCCCAGGCCGCCCCAGGGACGACTCCATACTGCAACGGGGGCAGGAACCACCGGTCCTGCGGCATTGGCGGCGCCTTTAAGGGGCGTTGGTAGAAGCGTGCCGACCGGCTGCGGGCTGACAATGGAAAGGACGGGAACAGCACTCTGATTGGCCACGGTGACCAGGAAGTCCCGGAAGAAGAGCTGTTATTAAACAGCCAGACACTAGTGAGAGCCAGCGGGATGAAGATAAAGAGGTGACAGCTGTTCTGATCGCCCCACCCCTTCAAAAAGTTGAGGAGGCGGATCTTAAAGAAGACGGTCTTGAAATTCCGGAGTCCTCCAGGGACTGGGCTCAGACTTTCCGCCCACAATGGTCACGCCCACAGTTGTTGCTTAGCAACCATACCAAGTAGAGATCTGACTTTGGGTTCCTAAAAGAGGTTCTTGGGATGGAAATAACATATCCTGCTTGGATCATCGGGATTGAACCACACATAGTTGATCAGGAAGTATGAAAACAATTTTCAACAGAAAATGAATTGTTCGTACGGTCATCCTCGGCTCACAGACCTAGCAGATGAACTATCCAAAGCGACTAACCGTGGACAGAGAAGTGTATTTAAGGACTTTCCTGGCCTTTTGCCACTCTGTTCTTTCTCCTGCCCCTCCACGTTTAGTCTCTTCCCTTGGAGGATGGCATGTGATTTTCCCACTAAGTAAAATAGTCAATAAGAGAATGTCCCTATATGAAGGTTAGATCCCTGGTACCATTCTGATCTCATCTCTTCCTTCTCTTCCCCTTACTGGTCCTGCTGGAGCCACACAGGCCTCTTCCTCTTTGTTCCTCTGACAAGACAGACATGCTCCCTCCTCCATAAAAAGAGATTTACACTTGCTCTTTTATGCGGGCCGGAGGACCGGGGCAAGGCTGAGTCTACCAAGAAAAATTTTCAACTTGGATATTCCTCTTTTCCTTCTCCCCTTTAGGTTCTTACTTAAATGTTACCTGAAATTTTCAGTGAGGCCTCCCCTTACAACCTGTTTAAAATTGCACCTCTTTACCCAGCAATTCCCAGTCTTCCTTCCCTGCCTATTCTCTGTAGTATTTATCGCCATCTGACATACAATATACTTTGCTTACTTGCTCATGTAGGTTAAGGCATTTTGTCTGTTTTGTGCTCATCTGTCTCCCAAGTACTTAGAACAGTGTCTCGTATATGGTAGGTGCTCAATAAATATTTATTAAGACAATTGCCCTGGCTGGCATAGCTCAGTGGATTGAGCACCGGCTGCGAACCAAAGTGTCGAAAGTTCGATTCCCAGTCAGGGCACATGCCTGGGTTGCAGGCCACGACCCCCAGCAACCTCACATTGATGTTTCTCTCTCTCTTTCTCCCTCCCTTCCCTCTCTAAAAATAAATAAAATCCTAAAAAGAAATCTTCTTCTAAAAAACAGAAAGAAAAAGAAAGAAAGAAAGAAAGAAAGAAAGAAAGAAAGAAAGAAAGAAAGAAAGAAAGAAAGAAAGAAAATAACCCCAAGTGATTAATTCCCTCCCCCTTTTTTTGGCTTGAACTCTTTCAAGATGTGTTTCTGTCACTTGAACCCAGAATCTTGATTAATATACTATGAGACCAATGATCTGCTCTAAACTTTTCTTGCTTTCTTTGAGACTGACCTTCCTGTTTATCCCCTTTTACCTCTCAGCAGATGGATTCTCTTTACTCAGCAAGTGACAGAAAATACCAGTTGAAGCAACAAAAAAGGGGGAGGGGATTTGTTATATCATGCAATTATGGTCTTGGTCTTGAGTGCATGTCAGAGAAGCCTACATTCAGTTCTCTAAGACTGTCAGGAAGGGTTTGGTTTCTGTTTGTGAGGCAGCTTTATCCCAATTGGGCTTCCTCATGGTGTCAAAATGGCCATGTCATTTGTCATTCTTTGGGGGTTATATTAGTCTTCTTAGGATGCTGTAACAAAATACTACAAGCTGGTTTCCTTAAACAACAGGCATTTCTTCCAGTTTTGGAGGCTGAGAAGTCCAAGGTGCCAGCTGATTCAATACTTGATGAGGCGCCTCTTTCCAGTCATCTTCTAGGTGTATCCTTACATGATAGAGAAAGAAAGCTAGCTTACTTCTTGTAAAGACACTAATCCTATTGTGAGGACCCCACCCTCCTGTCCTCATCTAAAACCAGTTATTAGCCCTGGCTGGTGTGGCTCAGTGGATTGAGCGCCATCCTGTGAACCAAAGGATCGCTGGTTTGATTCCCAGTCAGGGCACATGGCTGGGGTGTGCAAGAGGTAACCACACACACATCGATGTTTCTTTTCCTCTCTCCCTCTCCTCCACTCCCCTCTGTCTAAAAATAAATAAATAAGATCTTAAAACAACAACTAATTACCTCTAAAAGCTCACTTCCAAACATCACATGATGTTAGGACTTCAATATGTGAATTTTGGAGAGACAAAAACATTCAGTCCACAACAGGGTCATTTGTCATTCTTTTTGGCCTCTCAGGATCTCAGTTCCAACGTTTGAGAACTCTTCTGTCTCATTAGGCAGAGCCCATCTCCTACAAAAGCTGGAATACCAAGCAGCCCCTTTCCCAACTTCCCTAGCACATGACTCAAGCTGCACCACAGTCTACTGCACCACTTCTACAGTGAAATTCTTCCTGGCTATGTAGACTCAAAGCATGGTCCTCCTATAAATTCCTGGCACTCTAGAGATTCTGTGAATTACCCTGTATGCTTATTAGTAAGGTCCTTTTCTGCTTAAATTAACCTGGATTGTTTTCTGTTGCACGTATTGGCCTTAAACAAGTGGCCAGTATTTCTTCAGCAAAATGGCTTTGTTTGGGAACAATGCAGAATTGCACTTTGGGACATGGGGCTAATGGTCAACCACATGCAAGTCCAGAGAAACCAAGGAGAGGAACTACTCTTTTATGAACTTAGGCTGTTGTAAAAGATGAGTCCATTGGAGGAAACTACAAGTTGTAAGTATAGTGACCTTTCATTGGCTGGGTTATGACAGTCTCCCATTTCTTCCCCCAGTTGAGGTAGTAAAGCAGTATCACTTACTGTTTGAGAGCAAAGTATGTCTCTTCCTGTTGGGGTCAGCACTATGTGTTGAGTGACACCTGTACAAGAGTTCTGTCTTCTGGCCTCCTCACTCCATTTGAAATGAGGTCTCTATTAATTTTCACACGTTCAACAGGAACTGTGGCTGATATACTCGCACACCTTCCATTAGTCTTCACAGAAGGACAAGGATGCATCTTTCCCAAAGCCCCAGTTAATGTCCCATAACATCTCATTGGCCTCAACTGGTTCACATATCCAATGTAGTCACTTTGGCCAGTGCTATATTGTCTGATTGACTTGTCTGATTGATTTTGGCCTAGGTCTGCAAGTAATCACTCCAGTAAGGCAATAAGAATTAACTTATTAGATTGAAGCAATTATGCTCCTCCTGGATCTAGGAGTACATCAGTTCCCCCAAACTCCAGTAGCTGCAACACAATAGGGGAGGGAAGAGAGGTTATGGAGGAATGACCACAGTGTTCATTACATTAGGGGCCAGTAAAGTATGGCCTGTGGGCCATATTCTGCTCCCCACCTGTCTTTATGTGGCCTGTGAGCTAAGAATGTTTTTTTATATTTTAATTTTTAGTTTTTCTATACATTTTTTAAATAATAAAAAAGCCAGACATGCCCAAATGTCCAGGCAAATAAAACTCAATTCTTTCTTTCTGATGTTATAATCTACTATGTGAGCTTTTAAATTAAGTTAATTTGGTTTGCCTGTGTTGTTTGATTTGATTAAATACTCTCTGTTCATGGCACAAAACTTCCCTAAGCTAAATACACACAAATATTGAGAAACAAGTTTTTATTTTGTTATGTAGAAGAAACTAAGTAAACCCTATTCCATGCTTAAGCGTTGATGTTCTTATTTTTCAAATCTTATTTCTTAAAACTCAATGTAGCTGAAGTTTAGTGACACCAGTCCTGTTATTTCTTGTCATATGTGTTACACAGCAAGTGTATTTACAGTAGTGAAGTGGCTGATACATATTTGTGGTCAAAGTATACTGTACTTTAGGAGACTTTTTTACATTTTGAATGTTTAAAAATAATACAAAAATATGAAAAATTCATATAATTATATGAAATTCAAATTTTAATGTCCATGAAGTTTCATTGGCATCCAGTCAGTCTCACTCATTTATGAACTGTCTGTGGTTGCTTTTGTGCCATAATACCACAGTTTAGTAGTTTTAGCAGAGGCCATATGGCCTGCAAAGCCTTAATTAATTACTCCCTGGACTTTTACACAGTTTGCCACCTCTGCACTGCAGCTGCTGTTTGCCTATCACTGTCACCAACTGTTGGTCACTTCTGGATGCCTGATGTGACTCATATTTCCACACATATGCACATTCTGTTTATGAGGCTTTGGAATACTCTTCAATATTTTATAAAAAATGTTTTTGGTCCAAAAGACCTGTACTACAGTGCCGGGAGCTAGAGAAGACGTATTTTGCTGTAATCAGGGACAAGTGTCTTGTTAAAGGCCTATGTTTTTCCTGCTATCCCATACATACACATTTTTGTTACCAACTATGCAATTCCTGTATGTGGGAATTTAGTGTATGAAGAAAATGGTGGCATTTTGAATCAATTTATAGACATTGTATGAGACCAGCTGTTTGAACTAAAACAAAAAACAACTATTTCATTCCTTACACCAAAAATTTCTTTTTTCACTTTGATCACAATTTTCCTCTTAAAAAAATTAATTTAAGTCCTGGCTGGTGGGGCTCTGTGGGTTGAGCACTGGCCTGTGAACCAAAAGGTTGCTGGTTCATTCCTGGTCAGGACACATGCCTGGTTATGGGCCACATGGGCCAGGTCCCCAAAGGGGGCCTGTGACAGGCAACTATCCATGGGTTTCTCTCCTTCTTTTTCTTCCTCTCTCCCCATCTCTCTAAAAGTAAATAAATAAAATCTTTTAAAAAGTGATTTAAGAGAAAGAGAGAAACATCTATTTGTTGCTTCGCCTTTTCACACATTCATTGGTTAATACTTTTATGTGCCCTGACCCAGTTTGGAACCTGCAACCCTGGCACATACTGGATAATTCTCTAACCAACTGAGCTATCCAGGCAGGGCTGATCACATTTTCATTTATTTTTTAATGCTTTTATTTATTTATTTTTAGAGGGGAAGGGAGGAAGATAGGGAGAGAAACATTGATGTGCCAGAGAAACATCAGTTGGTTACCTCTTGCATGTCGCCAGGTGGGAACCTGGCCGTCAACACAGGCATGTGCCCCGACAGGGAGTGGAACCGGCGACCTTTCAATTAGGAGGCCCACACTCAATGCACTGAGCCACACCTGTCAGGGCACATGACAATTTTAAATGAAAAAGAAGAAAAGTGCTGAAAGTAAACAGAGCTGCATGATATATATATATATATATATATATATATATATATATATATATATATATGTGCTTGGGATAATAAAGGGGTTTTTTGTAAGATTTTATTTATTTACTTTTAGAGAGGGAAGGGAGGGAGAGAGAGCAAGCGAGAGAGAAAGAGATACATCAATGTGTAGTTTCTGGGGGCCGTGGCCTGCAACCCAGGCATGTGCCCTGACTGGTAATCAAACCTGCAATGCTTTGGTTCGCAGCCTGCGCTCAATCCACTGAGCTACGCCACCTAGGGCAGGATAATAAAGGGTTTTAAAAGAAAACCAAACATCAAATCCATAAAGGAAAAAGATGATAGATTAGACAACATTAAACTGAAAGACTTCAGTATAGAAAAGCCACTCTAAACTTTTTGTTGAAAGACAAATTGCAGAAAGGAAAACAATATTGGCAAAGTATATGACAAATCAATATCCCTTGCCTTTACAAGTAAATTAGTAAAAGACACATATAATAGAAAAATGTCCAAGGACATCAGGGTTGGTTAATTTAGCAGCTCAACAAAATCATTGAGGATGCATTCTAGACAGAAGGAAGAGCAAGTGCAAAGGCCCTGGGGTGGAAACAAATTCAATATGCCCAAGGAACTTTGGTGACTTGGGAAGTGGAAAAGCCAACACACCTGAGCAGGGTGCAGAAAAGCAGATACTCTCCATTAGAGCTGGTAGGAGTGTGAGCTGCCTCACCACCTTGGAGAACAACTGGACAAAGTCTATTGAACATTTCCAAGGTGTACCTTACCACCCAGCAGCACTGTCCTTCTCCAGATCTTCCCCAGAGAAGTCCTCACATAGGAGCACAAGAGGGCATGCAAAAGACATGGTCATAGTACAACACACTGAAGATAGTCCATATGTCCATCAACAGAATGGCTTTTTTAAAAACCTAGGAATGTTCATATTAAGGATTACAGTGCAGCAGTTTTACAGAACACGTCTATCCAGACTGTCATAGAGAGCCTTCTAAGGCATCATAAGGGCAAAAAGGAAGTGTCAAAACAACACGTACAGGCCAATGCTATTTACATTAAAGAAATCTCCACATGCTATAAAAAAATGCTGTTTTCTAGGAGTATATAGATAGGAATGTAAATACAAAGGAAGAGGACTAGAAGATGTTGTCAAACTGGTGTTAGTTTAATTGGGAAAGGGGAGTTTCACCTTATATTATTTATGCATGAATTGACTCATTTGTGTAAATTAAAACAAAAAACTTTTAGAGATAATAGAGGGCTCAAACCCAAGCCCTGGGGAAGCAAAGCCTGGGGCCTGCAGAGGATTAGGACTCCCACTTGCAGGGTGCTCCCGCGGCAGGCATGGTGGTGAGGGTGAAGGAAAATGGGGCAGCGGAGAGCCCATGTGTTTGGAATTTCAAAAACACCTTAGAAATACTCCTGGATCAGAGAGCAAATCACAATGGTAACTAGAGAATATTGAGACCCGAAAAATACGAAGTACTGTACTTAGTATCAGGCCTGTATGATGCAATGCAATGACACTGATGGATATCAATAGCTTTAAGTGCTCTTACTGAAGAACTTGGAGATGGATTGGTGACCTATATGCAGGGACTGAGCAAATAAGACAACTTCAGGGACAGTCAAAAGTTGCATATGAAGGAAAATACTAGAATGCCACATGAGTCAGCTTGGCTAGCATCTCACAATAATACAAACACTGGGCATTGATCCTCTAGATTAGCAAGATCCATGAGCATAGAGGCTTTTTTTTATTCATTGCTTTACCTCCAGACTCTAGAATGGAGCCTGGAATGTCAAAGGCACTCAATAACTATTGTGAAATGAGTAAATCTAACCAAACATATGATATAACTACACCAGAAGGATGCAGAGACAGGAAGTGTAGAGATATAGTGGCAGAGGGGGGTAAAAGAGTTAATCCTTAAATTTTATAGCAGGTAATCAATAGGTAATACTTAAAATTGAGACTTTGTGAAATAGCAATAGAAGCATGTGATTTGGAAATAGATGGTAAATACTAAAAGCAAAGTAAAACAAATTAGCAAAAAGACTTGGAATTAGATGTCTTAGGGAAAAAAATGGGCAGACTGTCTTTTCCCCCTTTTTTTGGTCTTACAGCATCATTCAGTTGTGTTCGTCTATAGGCCCCCAAAGATATGTCTATGTCCTACAAACATATGAACGTGCAGTTTTTTGGGCAAAGTGTCTTTGCAAATGTAACTAAGGATCTTGAGATCATCCTGGGCTCTGGGTGGGTCATAAACCAAATTAGTGTCCTTGACACAGAGAAGAGACAGAGACAAAAGGGGGGAAGGCCATGTAAAGAGGAAAGCAGAGATTGGAGTTATGCAGCCACAGCCAGCCTGAAGCCACCTGAAGCTGGAAAAGGCAAAGATTTTCCTTAGAGCCGTCAAAGGGAGTGTGGTACTGTGGACACCTTGACTTTGGACCTGCTGGACTAAATTTCTGTTGTTTTAGATCGTCAAGCTTGTGGTGCTTTATTACTGAGGCTCTAGGAATCCAATACAGCATGAAAAACTGAGGTAAAATAAAAATACAAACATTTATTGATGTATTTCACCACAATGATTAAAAGAGAAAATAATCAATACAGAAAAAGCATTTGATGAAAACTTAACACCTACTGATACAAAAACCCCAAACCCTTAGCAAAGTAAAAAAGAGAACAGGCCTACTTTAACCTGATAAAGGATTTTTTAGGCATTATTTAATAACAGGAAAAAACTGTAATTCTTGTTCCATCTCTATGATATATATATATATATATATATATATACACACACAATAAATGTGTGTATATATATATATATATATATATACACACACAATAAATGTGTGTGTTATGAAAAGGCAGGATTATACCATTCTAGCACAGTATTAAATATGGAATTTTAAAACTGGGCTCCCCTTACTAGTTGTGTGACTTTCAGTAGATCATGTGTCTCAGTTGCTTTACCTGCAAAATGAGGGTAAACCTACCGCAAACAATCTATCTAACAGTGAAACCTGAGTCAGAAACAAGACACCATCTGTACTGCTTCTCTTTGCTCCTACATCAGATCCTGGCCAAAGCAATAAAACAAACAGAACAAGACAACTTCTAGGGAATAGCACTGTTCAGTTGCTCCTAGGTTGGCAGGGCCTGAACCAGGAGAAACACTAGAGGTCAGACAGTTGATAGTGAGAAGTAAAAGATCAGGCTTAGCAGAGAGGAGCTGAGGTCCCCAGCAGGCCCAGACCCTGGGAATCAGAGCAGGGGAAAGAAAAGACAGTGGGGGCAGGTGGTTGGCAGCTGACCAGGCGGGTATCAGAGCCAAGGGCAGGTGCTACCAGGGGCACCAATGCAGTAGTGTCCCTGGCGTCCAGAGCAGGCAACTCCCCAGTGCCCCCCCACCAGGGGACAGCTGCCTCCCCAGCAAAGTCTCCACCTATAAACATCTATACTCATCACTATAAAACTTTTCAGCCTTTATTAAATAAAAAGGAGGCAGAAGACAGATAGGGAAACAGGCCAGAGACCCCTTCTTCCAACTACACATATATAGACATACAAATACAAACATAACTGACTAAATGACAGGGTCGATTCAGGGGATAGACTGAAGGGCTGAGGGTGGCAGCACCCTCCGAGAGTGGGCCCGGACCCAAGGGTGGGCTGAAACCTGAGCCAGGGGCAGTCGGTCTGAGGGGTTATGTTTGAGCAGCTTGGAGATGAGGTCCTGGGCTCCCACAGGCACAGAATGGGGGAACTTCAGGTCTACCTGCAGAAGTAGAAAAAAGAAAGGACTCATTAGTTTCACCCAGCTGCTTTTTCCTTGACTGCCCATTCTATCTGGAGACTTACGTGGTCCCCACAACTACATTCTTTGCATTCCCAGCCCCACAAAGCCCCAGCCAGGCAGTTGGGGTCAGCCCTCCCACCTTGACGATGCGCCGGTACGTTTCATTGTGCGAAGCACTCTCAAAGGGGGGGTTTCCCACCAGCAGTTCATAACAGAGTACGCCGATGCACCACAGGTCCACCTTCTCATTGTGCATGCGCCCCTCAATCATTTCTGGCGGCAGGTAGTCCAGGGTGCCGCACATTGTCTTCCTCCTGGATGGGGTGGAGAGTGAGCAGGGATGCCGGAGACAAATGGCCCGTCCTTTTCCGGCTGCCTGACAACAGGGAGCTGAGCCCCACGAATGCAGGAGGGGAGCGTTCCAGCCTGGCTCTGACAGGGTTTTGGGGTAGCAGTGAGGTGAAGCTATAAACCAAACCCCAGAGGTGGGCTTACGCACTGCCTCAGTATTTCCACAGAGGGATGTGTCTTAGAATAATCAGATAAGAGGGCAATGTTCACCCTAGAATTAAAGAAAAAATTGGAGACATCCTGAATGTCCATCAGGCATGTCCTGCTTAAATAAATAGCATTTCATCTCTCCTATACAATACTAAAAAGCCATTAAAAATGATGTAGGAGTATTCTCAACATGGTAAGATGGTCCCGATGTACTGAATAAAAAATCTGGGCAACAAAATGGTGAGTCTCCTACTTTTGTGAAGATATTTTTGTGTCTGTATCTACATGAGGACAAACCCAAATGTTTCTGGGTAACAAGATCTGGAGCGGTTTTATTCTGAACGCCCCAGCCTCGTACCCACGGCTGGCCTCCTAGCACACCATACCTCAGGGAGGGGGCGTGTACAGACCAGCCAAAGTCAGCAATCTTCAGCTCTCCCTGGAGCCCCAAGAGCAGATTCTCCGGCTTTATGTCTCTGTGAATCACCTTCTTTGCGTGGCAGTACATCAACGCGTCTGCCAGTTCCTCCATGATCTGGGAAGGCCAATGACAGGCGGTTAGACAAGGGTGGACCTCCGTCTGCAAGCAGCATCCCCCCAGTCTCAGGCCTGCTGCGGGCATCCCAGGTGCCCACCCCTTCCCAACCGTGGCAGTTCGTTGCTCGTCAAAAGTGCGGCTCTTCTGCAGCTCTTTATAGAGCTCCCCTCGGGGGGCATACTCCAGAATCAAGTAGATCCTTCGACGGTCATAGAAATAGTTGTAGAGACGCAAGATGTTGGGATGCCTGAGAGGAGAAACACAGGAAGCCTCAGGCCACATCCTGGCATGAGAAATGGGAAAGATGACAGGTTCATATGGGGCAAACTGGGGTCAGATGTGGACCAGGCTGGGGACACCAGGGCTGGAAGTGATAAGGGGGAAATGGAGACAGCTCTCTGGATTCAAGGCTCTGGCTGGAAATGAGAGCTCAAGGGTTCTAGGTAGCCACAGCTGCAGAGAAAACAGTCTGGGTGTGATGGGGTTTAAAAAGAAGGGGCAGGTAGGGAGCAGAGGGACTTTGGCTCAGAGGGCATGACCGTACTGCAGATGGGCCTGGATTTCGATCTCTCTGCGAAGCTGGTGCTCCACACCCTCCTTCTCTATCTGAGACTTGAAGAGGACCTTGAGTGCCACGATGAAATGGCTTGTCTTCTCCCGAGCCAAGTACACATTTCCAAACTTGCCTTTGCCCAGAGGACGCCCGATCTCAAAGTCGTCAATTGTGAAGGTCCGCCTAATTAGAGAGTGGGGGGAAGGCAGCTGAGCATGGGTTTGTGGGTCACCTGAGGTGTTGGCCTTTTCTCTGCACCTGAGCCCATCTCTAACTCAATCCCATTTCTCTTCCAGGGCAGTGAAGATAGACCAGGCTTTCTTGCCTGCATCCCTAACCTTCCTGCCCTTAGCTTCTACCTCATTTCCTACCTGTTCACTGTCCCACCCCTCTCTTGCCACCCCATGGCTTGGGCACTTACATTGAGTTGGGCCCACAGCTGTCCTGGCCAGCAGCAGCTACGAAAAGCACAGGTAAGTTAAAGCTGTTCTTTGACATTTTCATCCCTGCACCCTCCCCAGACTCTAGTCCCCTCAGGTCAATCCTCTTCCCCTTGTCCCAGCTACCTGTGGGCTGGGCATTGGAGCGGCTCATGAGGACAAGTGAAGATGGGGTGGTAAGCTCCTTCCGGAGGACTCTTTGTGACAGGGTGTTCAGGCCAGATTGAGCCTGAGAAGGAAGGAGCACAGGGTGCTCTGAGGATTTGTTTGTCCCAGTGACCAGGTTGGAATGTGCTGCAGGCAGCATTTCAGTACTTGCTATAGAGCCACCCACCCACCCAACATCAGTTCACAGAGGAACACTGAGACCACAATATTCCTACTCAGACTCAAGAATCTGCTCAGAACCCCATATCAGTGGATACCAATAAATAAGCTGAGTCAGCTTAAGATAAGGAGCAAAAACTTGCCCCAACACTTAACACTTCATCTCTTTGGCCCTGGCCCACACCACATTCTCAAGCATGAAGCTATCTAACCTCTATAGTCCTGTCCATAACTCAGTCTGATTCACCCAGCTCTCTACCCCAGGAGGCAGCAGAGGGCTGGGGTAATGAACATCCACAGTTCAAGAAGTTTTAGCACACAGACATTCTCACAGTTCCCCCCAAATCTCAGTCTATTAAGGCTTAGATAAGGTCCTTGAGGCCTTGAATGTTCAGCAAATACCAGCATCTACCCCTTTGCAACAGGCTTTAGGGACACTGAGGGATGCTCTGATGGCCTTGGACTTCTCATTTTCAAATTCTGGTTAATATACAAAACTTTCTTTTGGGAGTGACCAAAGTAGAAGTGACAATGGTTTCTCCTTCAGCCTCCACTCTTGCCAGCCTCATTCAGTGTTTCTTGAGGGAGGGAGCTGGTGGACAAGGGAGATGGACCCTCCAGGATACCCAAGTCCTAAGAATGGAGCAAAGCCTGTGTGGCTCCTTCCTTCTTCTTTAGCCAAGAGAGGAAGAAAGCCTCAGTGCTCCTTAGAACCTATTCCCCATGATATTAGTATAGAATTTACAAATAAGCAAGTTGAACAAAATAGAGTCAAGAATTAGACCCACATATATGTGGGAATTGAATATAATAATAAAGGTGGCATTTCAAATCAGAGGATGAACTCTTCAATGAAAGGTGTTGGGACACCTTCTATTTAGATCCTTATCTCACAGGAGTCATTAAAATAAATTCCAAATTATTAAGTCTATCTTTTTCAGCATTTTCAGGACAAGGGATGGGAATTTGGCTTGAGAGCCCAACCCTGCCTGCTCGGTCTCAATTATCATTTGTAGATAACAAGTAGGTTCAGCCCTGCAGAGGTCCTCACAGGCTGGTCAGATTCAAGTTGGCAACACTTGACAGGATGTGGCTGCAAATAACCAGACCAAGTTCTGCCAGCAAACTCATGGAGAATAACGGAGAAGAAAGTCCTTAGAATATCGCCCTCTGCAGGACCTCAAATCTCCAAGCCGGAACTCACCGTGCAGGTTGGGGGAGGGTAAGTGGAAAAGCCCTTACCATCTGCCGGCTGTAGGGCCAGGGGTAGGCGTTCTCCTTTTGAGTCATCCTTAGAAAGAAGGGGGAGGAGAGCTGAGCAAAGAAGGGAAATAGAGCCGTGAGAAGCAGGAAAAAGTGGGAGCGAGAAAGAGAAGGGTCGGACCGATCTAGCTAAAAGCGATTGGCTGGGGCTGGAGAAACTAAGTATGTCAAAGCGTTGACTGCATCAGGGCTCAGCCGGGCGCTGGCCTTGACACTCCAGCCCTGCTACACGCCCCACCATTTTCCAGGACACTCTATCTACCCTGGAGCACTCAGCAGCCGGACAGTGTGCGAGAGGGCCCTCCCATCAGACCCCCAACCTGCCTGATCACCTGCCCTCTCCCGGAGCGAAAGGCCAGCTCACCCGAGACCCGTAGCACAGCCTACCGCCTGGGCGCTGGCAAACGACTGAATCGTCCGGGCCGCGCCCCTGCCGTGGTCCTTTCAAATCTCCCGCCCTGACCTTATTGGCCGAGCGCGCGTCCATGCTCAATTATCATTGGCTGGATGTCCCATGACGTTACCCACGGGGGCCCAATGGAAGAGGAGAAATGAGTGTTGCAGCCGGAGAGGGTTCTGGGTTAGGAAGGTGTCCTTTGCTCCCCAACCAAATATTTTCATATTCTTTTTAAAAAATATATCTTTAATATAGCTGGTATGTATCCTTGTGTAAGTATGAACTAGAGTCTAACTTTGTTTTCTGCCAGGTGGAGAGCCAGTTATGCCAGCACCGTTTGTTAAGCAAACTGCACCGTTCCCAGTGGAATTCAAATGCCACCCTTCATATACGAAGTCATTGTAGATACATAATTTATTTCCAAACTCTTCATTTTGTTATATTATTTGTTCGTTTGCTTGTGCGTTTATTCTTGTCATTACTATTCTGTTTTTTAAAGTCTTCGCTTACATTCCTAATAGGAATTTCCCATCAGCAGACCTTTCTCTGCACATCTCCTGAGGAAGGCCATCTTGTTTGGACCCGCTCTCACTTTTCCCCTTCCTGCCACGCTCCTTTCTTCTCTGCTCTTTTCGACGTCGAATTTCATTATTGGGTTAAATAAATACATTTGGGTACCATCTATGAAATAGCTAGTGGATATTTGTAAGTAGTGTCTCCTATCCACCCTTCCTTTCTTCAGATAATAACACCCTAATTTGTCTGTCTCCCTATTCTGTTTTGTTTCTGTTGCTGCCAACTCGAAACACCTAACCTGATGAAGACCTTTTGCAATAGACATTGTGGTTATCTAGCCAGCGTCCATTCTCTGAGTGATTCCCACTTGCTGAAAGTATCTAGAATTTTGGGTGAAGGAAGCTGACCCTATCCCAGGTCCAGGAGTGGATCCTGTTTGATTTACACCAGTCAAAAGGATTATCCTTTTCATCCAGGATCATCCAGGATCATGGTCATTGATTCAGGGATAAGCATGTGACCTAAGGGGGCCACTTAGTGGGGATTTTAAATGCTCCAGAATGCTGGGCAGAAAGTCTTTTTCTCCTACTGGAAAAAGACAAGGAACCACACAGCAGCATTGTAGCCGCTGCTGCTACTCCTACAGGAAGCAGCCTGAGAATGATGCAGAATGCTGACAGTCAATCATTTTGACCTACAAAAAATACAAATTTCATATGACTCAAGCAAATATAAATCAAATAATTCCTTATGGATTTCTAGATCAGTTCATAATGTTTTCGGCTGCAAGTGACAGAAAACTCAGTTAACAATGGCATATACAATAGAGAGTATTTTACATAACAAGAAATCAAAAAGTAGATAGTGTGTTCAGGAAATGAATAATGTTAGAGATCGGGATCACCTCTCTGTGACTCTCAACATTTCCCGTATGATTGCAAGACAGCTGCCAACTGTCTCTGTCCCTTTTTTATCAGGAAAAGCTGAAGCCTTGCTAGAAGTACCCAATAGATTTCTCTTTGGCTAAAATTGTGTCACATAGCTACTGCAAGGAGGCTGGTAAAGTGAATATCTCTTCCAGCCACAACAGTTAAAGCAAGGGGGTGTGGTGGCAGAAATAGGTGTGTGCCACAGTCGCCTACAGTTTCACTCTGGGGAGCCCATGATTAATTTAAAAAGCCATAAATCTGTGCATGGTGATGTATCTATAGGTATTTGAGGATCATGGCCACCCTGCTGCCATTTGTGAAAAATCATTTTGCTTCTGGAGGTTTTCACTGAAGGTAAAACCAATGCCACTTCCCCAGATCAGGGAGCCCATTTCAATTGCAGCACCTTTATCAACATACTTGGCATAGTGAGTCTAGCCAATGAAAAGCTTTATAAAAATTCTATCACTTGCAGTATACTTTTAAAAAAAGATTTTATTTATTTATTTTCAGAGAGGGAAGGGAGGGAGAAAGAGAGAGAGAAACATCAATGTGTGGTTGCTGGGGGTCATGACCTGCAACCCAGGCAGGTACCCTGACTGGGAATCGAACCCACAACATTTTGGTTCAAAGCCCCCGCTCAATCCACTGAGCTACGCCAGCCAGGGCTACATGCAGTATACTTTAATTCTCAGGACCTAATGAAGGGAGACTTTTCTGGAACCTATAGAATGTGTCTGGTAGATCCAATATGGTACCTCTGTCCCCTGGAGTCTTTAAATTATTGCTTGCATATTGTGTCAGAAGATATTTGGCCTTTCAGGAATATTCGATGGGCCAGGAAGAAACCTGGATTTGCATTATTCATAAAACAACCCAAAACTATTTTATCAGCTAGGCAGCTATCAGCTGCCTGTTTCAGTTAGTGAACGAAATCTGTTATTTACCCCCGTGCTTCTCGAACGATCTGTGTGGAAGAACCAGTCTTGATTATTTTCAATCCATCACAGGTGATACTTTTAAAAATATGATAAAAATGAATTATTTGAAAAATACAATCTAAAAAATAAAAATTTCAAGCTCACTTTTTTGGTTATAATGAACATATATAACAGTACTCTGACAAGTGTCACTTGAGTCTTTAAATGTCGACTCCCAAATTCTATGCTCATCCTGTACCTGAAAGAATAAACAGTTCATCATGCAGCAGCAATCTGTGGACCGCAGTCTGAATTCTGCCAGTCTATTCCCATAGTAATAGATGCAGCCCCATCCGAAACTGTGCTGTGATCCCCTTGGTCAGGCACACTCAAAATCCACACTTCTGCAGGTATTCCCCAGGTTTATAATGATGTAAATTAGCGATTTCCTCTGAGTAACCCTTTTTTTTTCTTTCCAGGTGATTTAATTTTCACCTCCCTATTCTTGTTAGGTATGAATTCTGGCTACTGGCCAAGTAACAATGAGAAGTGTTGGTCTGACACAACGAGAGGGCAGATTGTCACTGTTCTGCCAGGGCTAAATTGTCACATGCTGGGAAGGGTCGGAACTGTGTTGTGTTCCAAACACCAGGGCAGGATGTCTGGGATATACAATGCGAGGCACAGATGTCAGTCCCTTTTATTCCTGATAATGGAATATCCTAAAAAGAAATTCCAAGACATAAATTTTCATCATCAGCCAATAAGCCCCTTTCAGGAGTGAGTAGCAGATTCAGAAGGTTTGGGAAAGGGCTTGTTGGGAGAACCTGGCCAATACCTCCAACATTTCTCCACTAAGTTGTTCTCCTTAAGGTAAACCCGAGGCAACACTGCAGAGCTAAGTAGGCCGGGCAAGACGTGGCTGCCCTCCTCCATCCAGACTCTCCTGATCAGTCCCAGGTCAAACATCGTGATATTTCTTCCTATGTTTTGGGTTTTGGGGTTGTAGGTTCATCTTGGGTGGGACATCGTTTTGTTTTTATTTTGTTTCCTCTTTTTCTTTGTGCTCACCCGACCCGCGACCTACAGTTTGGCCATTGGTATTACCTTGTCTCCTTGCTCCCATTTGAAATTCAGGTTCTTATAATGGTATTGTGGGACTGACTGCTCCTGCCCGACTGTGATATTGAAGGTATCTCAAATAAAGTCCCTGAAGAGAGGGCAGATTGGTTCTGTTTCTTGTCTTGAAGCCACATCCTAGTCCTCCTGCCTTTTTGGGCCTGTGGCTCCAGGAAGGGAGCTGGCAGCTTTTGCAGCCCCCTTTTCTGATACAGGGATATGGTTGCAGCCCTGGCTCCAGCTCCCTGTCCTTAATCAGTCCCTGTTTCCCTGTTGGACTTTAACTGGGCTGCTGCTGCCCACTTGCAGGCCTGGGGCTCCGCATATCCGTGCCATCAGCTCCATTCAAGACCTGGAATTTGTGGCACTGAGTTGTTTTTTTCTAAGCCTGGTTACGGCCATTTATTTCACTATTTTAAATATTTTTTTCTCTCAATACTCTGTATTTGAGGCAAAAGGGGCCAAGATGGGAATTTAGTGTGCTGTCTTTACAAAAAAACCAACCTTTTTTTGAATACCAGGTTAGAAAACATGCTAAGATGGTATATTTAGGCAAGGCATGAGTAAAACAACTGAAGCTCAGCTTCAGTGTTGGGAATACAACAGGGAGTAGTGGTGAGTGTGGCACAGTACATGCCAGAATGGTGAAGGGGCTGCTGGCATTAATTGATTGTTACCACATGAAAGTGTAGCCTAAGTATGGACAGATCTTTCCATTTCTAAAGAGAATCTAGAGATTTGGACTTACATGTGAAATTTACTGAGTTGTAAATGCTGGCAAATAAGTCACCAAATAATTCTGTGGGCTGGGTTTGGTGTGTAGACCAGCAATATTCAATGCCTAATACACCCAGAACTCTTTTGGACCATAAACCAGACTTTATAATCAACCTCCCCTCCCACGGGCCCCTGACTTTATGTAGTCACTCATCAGATGAGCTTTAAGGGAACAGCATACAGCAGGATGGAGCAGCAAGGCCACAGGCTTGGGTGTTACAGGGTGGCCTCTAGCCCTGTCACTTGCAATCTGTGTTGCTCAGCAAAATGCTCAATTCTTCTGCATGTCAACTCTAAAGTGGGCATGATTCGTACTGCCTTGCAGGCTTCTTTCATCTTTACATGAAGGTCACTAAAGCACTCAGCAGTATCTAGCACACAGTAAGCTCAATGTTAATTATTATTATGACTAATAAGTCAATTGGCCCCAAGTGGATGAGAAAAGGACCTTCTTTGTGAACCAATGTCAACTAATCACTGTAGAAGGAAAGATAGAATTAGGAACTTACTGTTTTGTATCTCCTTATAAAATAATTCGGGCAAGATGCTCTATTTTGGATGGGCAGCAAGGGGGCACAGGACTGCCCGTCCACTGACTGCCTCATACGCCTTCCTCTTTAGGTCTCCAGAAATCCTGGGCTGTTGCCTTGCTAAATCATCAGTAGTTCTCAATTTCAGCACAAAACTTCTGCAAAAATGGCTAAGTGATCGCCTGTCCTCATCTTGGCACACATGACACAGTGACCACTCAGAGTGGCAGAAGGTGGGGACTGGGCCAGGGAGTGGAGCAGAGGGGAGGGCGAGGCCCAGATTCCAGCCTAGGCAGGTGGGTGTCGGCTAGTGCAGGCAACCCCAATTCTATGCCAGCAGTTGAAGCCTATTACGTTAAAAAAGGCACTCTTAGTTAAGGAAAGAGATGTCAAGGAAGAAATTTCCTTCTGAGAAAGACAAGGTCTATGGACTGGATTTTTTTGTTTTTGTTTTTCCAGGATACTGGAAGGAGCTAAAATGCATATGGGTCTGGGCTTCTAGTGACTGCTGAGAAGTCTTGATAAGGTAGCATTGGTATTTAATACCCTTTTGTTCTATTTCAAGTTGGCATGCAAAGAACAGCAGAGGTGATTAAAACATAAAAAGGAATTTTGAACAGACATTGTGAGTATAAGAAGGCGATAAAAGGAACAATAATTAATTTAAAAAGAAAAAAAAGAAAGATTGCTTTTGCTTGAAAAAGCAACACAGCCTTTGGACAGTGATACATTTAGTGGTACAGTTATGGAGAGCCTTTAACCCTGGAACTGGAGTTTCAGGAATTTACGTCAGTTCAGAAGAGGCAAGGAAATAAGAATATACAAAGATGCTCATGGTAACATATTAAATAATAAGAAAAAATGTGCAGATAACCAGAATGTCTACCTTTAGAAGATTGTTTAATACAGTAATCCCCCTTACCCACCAGGGGTGGTTCCAAAACTATGCCCCAGTGATGCCTGAAACTGTGAGTAGTACCAAATCCTACACAGTAGGAAATAATGACAGGAAAAAGATTTGTACATGTCCAACACAGACACAATCCTGCAACCATTGTAGACCTCACTACATAGTACATGTCAGCAAAATTGTAGCTTCCCCCCGCTGAATATTTTTTATTTGCAGTTGTCTTTTTAAAGCACATAATTTTATATATTTTTTCTTTTAATATATTTTATTGATTATGCTATTACACATATTTTTTTCAAATTTTTCCCCTTTGCCCCTCTCCATCTAGTGCCCCCATTCCCTCCACAAATCACCCTCCCCTTAGTTCATGTCCATGGGTCATGCATATAAGTTTTCTGGCTACTCTATTATCTATATTGTTCTTAACATCCTCCTTTCTATTCTGTACCTACCAAAGTGTGCTTCTTAATCCCTGCACCTTTCCCACCATTTTCCCGCTTCCCCTTCCCAACTGATAACCCTCCAAATGATCTCCATATCTGTGATTCTGTTCCTGTTCTGCTTGTTTGCTTAGTTTGTTATTTGGATTCAATTATTGATAGTTGTGAACTTATAGCCATTTTAATGTGCATTATTTTGATCTTCTTTTTTCTTATATAATTCCCTTTAGTATTTCATATAATAATGGCTTGGTGGTGATGAATTCCTTTAGCTTTACCTTGTCTGGGAAGCACTTTATCTGCCCTTCTATTCTAAATGATAGCTTTGTTGGACAGGGTAATCTTGGATGTAGATACTTGCTTTTCATCACTTTGAATACTTGCCAGTCCCTTCTTGCCTGCAAAGTTTCTTTTGAGAAATCAGCTGACAATCTTATGGGAACTCCTTTGTAGGTAACTCTCTCCTTTTGTCTTGCTGCTTTTAAGATTCTCTCTTTACTTTAACCTTTGGCACTTTAATTATGATGTGTCTTGGTGTGGTCTTCTTTGGATCCATTTTGTTTGGGATTTTCTGTGCTTCCTAGAATTGTATGTCTATTTCCTTCACCAGATTGGGGAAGTTTTCTTTCATTATTGTTTAAAATAAGTTTTCAATTTCTTGCTCTTCTACTTCTCCTTCTGGCACCCTTATGATTCAGATGTTGGTACATTTAAAGATGTCCCAAAGTTTCCTAAGCCTATCCTCATTTTTTTTAAAATTCTTTTTCCTTCCTGCTGTTCTGATTGAATGCTTTTTCCTTCCTTGTGTTCCAAATAGTTGATTCGATTCTCAGCTTCATCCCCTCCACTGTTGGTTCCCTGTAGATTTTTTTTTTTATTTCACTTAATGCAGCTTTAATTTCTGCCTGAGTCTTTTTTATGCTGTTGAAGTCCCCAATGGGTTCCTGGAGCATCCTGATAACCAGTGTTTTGAACCCTGCATCTAATAGGTTGCTTATCTCCATTTCATTTAGTTCTTTTTCTGGAGTTTTGTTCTGTCCTCCTTTCATTTGGGCCATATTTCTTTGTCTCTTCATTTTGGCAGCCTCCCTGTATTTGTTTCTGTGTATCAGGTAGAGTGGCTTTGACTCCCTGTCTTAATAGTGTGGCGTGTTATAGAAAAGTGCACCTATTAGGTTGTATGGGGCAGAGTGTTAGGCAATTGCCAGGGCAGGGCAACTTGTGTTACTGCTTTGTTTCTCTGTGTTGGGGAGGGCTCACAGAGGGGACAATGCTGCCGCCTGGCCTCTGCACTTTTGCCCAGGAGGAAGTGTCTCTTGGCACTTGTACTTCACTTTCCCCACATGTGCCCCTGGTGCCCTTCCAGCTGTTGCCCTGGTGCTGAATCCCAGAGGGGTGGGTGTGCGTGAGTATTTATGGGCCCTTTAAAAGGAATCTCTTGAGAATCCCAGAATTTCTTCCACCACCCCAACCCCCACTGGTTTTCACAGCCAGAAGCCACGGGGATGTATCTTCCTGGCACTGGAACCCTGGGCTGGGTGGTCTGGACTGGAGTCGGGATCTCTCACTCCGGAGGTATCCCTCCCAGTTTTTATCCACCACACAATGATGTGGGACCGCCCATTCCCATGTCCATGCCTCTCTACACCTCTCCAACCCATCTGGATGAATGTGGCTTCTTTAAATACTTGGTTGTTGGACTTCCACACAGCTTGATTTCCTGACAATTCTGGGTGATATTTGTGTTGTAGTGTAGTTGTATTTTTTTTTGCTACAGTTGTGCGTGGAAACAAGGCATGTTTACCAACCTATGCCTCCATCTTGACCAGAAGTCCATAATTTTACATTTTTTTTTATAAATTGGACCAGAACAATGCTGTTACTACCTGGGCAAAGCAGCTGCTCCCAGTGGTGGCCAGCCGATCAAGATATCACCTGCAGTTGGTTTAATCTGTGATGTAAAACCCTTCAGCAGAGGGCCAACTGTGTGTGTGTGTGTGTGTGTGTGTGTGTGTATATATATATATATATATATATATATATATATATGCTACCCACCAGTTAGTCACTTAGTAGCCATCATTTTTTAAACTATTTTATCTATTTATTTGAAGCACAGTTTAAAAAAAAGGTATGCTTTGGAAATTCAGTGGGACAAGGTACACTGCCATAACTTGAGGGACATTATACAGTTTATTTTTTAAAGGAAATAAAAAGAAAAAAATTCCATTTCAAAACACTACATTACACAATTTTACCTGCCCAAATAGACCATTTACACATATTAGGTCAATAAGCTGCTAATATCCATACAAAGGTAGCTTTCTTACTAAAATGCAAGAATTTAAAAGATAGGTATCTAAACAAGAAAAGACATAAACAAACTGCAACGAAAGCCTAGACATCACATCTAAAATGTTTTTTGTTGTTGTTATTTGGGCCTTCATACTCTTCTCTCTCCCTGCCATATCCTGCTGCAGCTCCAGGCCCCACTCCTCTAGGACCCTGTCCACCCACACGTCCCACAGGTAGCCATGTTGATTATCAGATCAACTGTTCAAATAACCCTTATTGTACTTTATAATGGCCCCAACACATAAGAGTAGTGAAGCCAGCAATTCAGATCTGCCAAAGAGAAGCTGAAAGGTGCTTCCTTTAAGTGAAGAAGGTATGTATGTATGTATGTATGTATAGGAATGACATAGTATTAATACATACAGTTGGCCCTCCATATCCATAGGTCTTGCATCCACACATTCAACCAAATGCAGATCAAAATTATTTTTTAAAAACATTATGTCACCCTGGCTGGTGTGGCTCAGTGGGTTGAGTGCTGGCTTGCAAACTGAAAGGGCATTGATTTGATTCCCAGTCAGGGCACATGCCTGGGTTGTGTGTGAGAGGCAACTGATTGAGATTTTTCTCATACATTGATGTTTCTCTCCCTCTCTATCTCTTCCCCTCTCTCTAAAAATAAGTAAAATCTTTTTAAAAATTATGCTATTGCTGAATGTACTATGAAGTTAGGCACAAGATGATTACATGGTTGCATCTGTACTGAATATGCACAGACTTCTTTTCCTTGTCATCATTTCCTAAGCAATACAGTATAACAACTATTTACAAAGCATTTCCATTATATTAGGTATTATAAGTAATCTACAGATAGTTTAAAGTATATGGGAAAATGTGCACATGTTATATGCAAGTACACCATCTTATATACCCTTGAGCATCTTGAAGATTTGGTATCCAATGGGGTCCTGGAACTAATCCTCCTCAGACACCAAGGGATGACAAAGCGTTGTTTCACATCCCAGCAGGACAAAGTGGGTGGCACCAAATTTCGTTAAGCTAGTCAGAACTGTGAACAATTTAAAAGATAATTTTTTAGCTCTTCATAGATTGTTATCGATCTTTTATATAAAAGAAAGCCTATTATCTTTTTTCCTTTTTATCGAATTTATTGGGATGACACTGACTAACAAAATTATACAGGTTTCAGGTGCACAATCCTACAACAACTTATGAATTTTTATATTGGGTTGGCCAAAAAGTCCATAATTTTTTTCCATATGATGGCTGTAATAGTGCTTAGTTGTCTTTAACTTCATTACAAACAATTGTGTTAGAATGTTTTGTGACAGTTGTCATGTCATATCAGTGTACATTAAAAAACTTATCAAAATTGGTGAATTTTAGTGCAGCCATTTTAATATTGAATATGGAATGAAATATGCTTTATTGTTTCAAGAAAGGTAAAAATGCAACTAAAACACACAAAAAAATTTGTGCAGTGTATGGAGAAGGTACTATGACTGATCAAACGTGTCAAAAGTGGTTTGTTAAATTTCTTGGTACTATTTACATTTTGGCCAAATAATTACTTGCTGTGGGGCTGTCTTACACAGTGGAAGATGTTTAGCAGCACCCCTGGCCTCTACCCATTAGAAGCCAATAGCAGGAGATAGCCAACATACTCGAAATATCCAAATCAATGAAGTTATCAGTGAAAATGGAAAATATGTCTTTTATTTCATGGTAAAATGTAACGGACTTTTCGGCCAACCCAATATTTTTGTAATTTTCTATTTATTACTTTCAGACCACAGTTGACAGCGTTTATCTGAAATCTCCTTCAGAAAGCCAAGCTGTGGAGAAGGTGGAACCACTGTAGTTTATACAGTTTCTTGAATTTTAAGTGGTTATTAAAATTATAGTTATAAGGACTGTGGAATTATATTCTGTTATGATAATAATTAAAATACTGGAATACAAGATTATGGACACTACTGGGAGTTAAATTGCCAAAATTTAAACTGGTTTAGGACATGAGTACAAATTACTATTACTGGACTTTAAAATTATTCATTATTGCTCTATTCCTTCCCATGGAACATTTATTGCTCCAAATACATTTTGTGAACAGAATTGGGGACCGTTCATGAACAATTTTTGTGTTAGAATATCTAAAATATCTATGAGATTAAAGATATTATTATTGTAATTGGTTGATTTGACGGAAACAGTTAAGATGAAAATAAAAGTTCCAAAGTTTGTACTTTAGCAGAAAATTCAGGCATTTTAGGAAAGAAAATTACAAAAACAATGAGGTTTATATAGTTCTTACCTAATAAAACCAGTTTTGTATTTGTCCCCCTTTCCGGAAAACAGTTATTGCAAACTTACTAGATACTGAACACATTTAGCTTTTGTGATTTCGTGATTTGAACATCAGCCCTCTTACCTGGGCTCAGGCACATTGCCATCGCACCAGAAGAGCTTTCAATTCGCGCGGCTTGACAGGTCGGGTGGACAGACACGCGGCAAGCCCCTCCCCTAAGATTTTGTCAGCTTGGTTCTCCGAGTTAAACGCCCTCACTAAGGAGTTAAACCTCCTACTCCGGACAAAGTGTTCTTAAGCAACACGTGGGCTAAAGCCCAATTTTTTGACCTTGGGACATATTGATCTCATTCAATATAGAAGCGATTTTGTGTCTCGGGATTTATTTCTGAGGATCATAAAGCCATTACGGTGTCGCCGTAGTTTTGGCACCTTAGACTAATTTTCGATTTAATCCCAACTCTGCCAGAGACTCAGAAACCCCCTTTACCTAGGTTTCTCATCTGTAGACTGGGTATAACCACATAGTCTCTCATGGTGTAATTGGAGCGCACTAGCGGTGATGGAGTCCAGCCTCTCATTCGTGCGTGTTTCGAAAATAACAGGCGTCTTTCTTCTGTCTTGGCGTTGTTCGTACCCACACTTGACTACACCCGAATTCGACTCCAGAATCATTTCACAGGCCGCAACCACAACAATCTATATAAGCCTTAAGTAAGTTAGAGAAACTCAATATTTCGTTGGCGTTGGTGGTATAGTGGTGAGCATAGCTGCCTTCCAAGCAGTTGACCCGGGTTCGATTCCCGGCCAACGCAAACTTTGCGTTTTAAAAAACAAAAAAAAATTTTCTCCTCCTACGTTTCATGGCCCCAGTGCCAAGTGTGAGAGAGTTGCTTAAGGTATGCAGCTCTCCGAGACCCCGGTGCGATGGCCCATTCACTGCTTCACACTTAAACGAGTGAGCTGTAATCTCCGCCCGGGATTTCTGGCTCTGTGTTGATTGATAGCTGTAGCCACAGATACAAAAGAGTGGAGGCGAAAGCAATAGAAAAACCTGGTCTCAACTCCCTGGCTGGTGCCGAGCGCGGGCGCGGGACCGCGCGTGGCTGTGGGCAAAAAGCTGATTGCTCAATTTCAAGCTGAGACTGGAAACGCGTATTTATGCCAGGGAGGAAGCACCACGCAGGAGGCCAAGGCTGGCAGCTGGATTACACGAGCTGTACAGTTTTGTGCTGTTGCCCATCTGTGTTTTTAAATTTATCGTCCACGAACACACCTAATAAGCCTACGGAACGGTGAGAATAATGACTAATGAACATATTGAATGGAAAATATAATGGCCAATTTAGCCACAATGCAAGTTACTCGAAGTAAGACATAAACTTGAAATTTAGAATGTGAGCTCAAGGGTCAGGACAAACTATCGATACTCGTCTCTTCTCTTTTCTTTTTTCTTTACTTAAATAGGAAATTATATATAGTATTTTAATTTAACACGTGCACCACTAGATTTTCTTTATATATCAAGTCAAACCTGTTATCCAATTTCCTTTAGTTGGATGAAATTTCATAACACTAGATTATTTTTCAGTATTTAGAAGTACACTCTCTGTATCATTTGGCCATAAAATTCCTCCTCCTTAAAATTATGTTCATTTTATTTTCCTGATTCTTCTCTTAATGTGGTCAATTTTTTTTGTCTTCTTCAGTGACTGAGTTTTCCTCCAATAGTCAATAGGAATATCTTAAATGTAGGTGCTTCTCAAAGTTGAAAGCACAAAACTCATCCTTTCTCTATTCTTTCATCCCTCCTGTGACAATTTTCTCCATTCCCATCATAGGAGCAAGAAACTAAGTGACAAGAAAGTCTAGTCTCTTTAGAGTTAAATTCTATCTCTAACAAATTTTCATCTTTTTCCTAAAACTTGCTTCTTTTTTTGATACTTCTCCCAGTTGATGATATCAATGTACTTTCAATAAAGCAGAAATAAAATTGAATATAACAGTATTCAATTTTCCCATATCTTCAAACCTCATAGTACATCTTTAACCAAATCCCATAAATACTACCTCTGAAAGGCCCTTTTATTTTACTTCCCTTTTCATTGCTACAGATACTCATGTCTACTCATTTAGATTATTAAAAATGTTATCCTCTGCCCCAATTTGTCTCAAAATCTTCTTCATGTGGGCACTGATAACTTGCTGAAGCACAGATATGACAATGTTATCTGGGTAAAAAAAATGGTTTGATTACCTGTTGTAAAACCTCTCAGCATAATATTCTGTGCCCTCCGTATTTCAATATCAGTTTACAACCTGAGTCTTGATTTTCAAAAGGTTCCCACCCTATCAAGCTTGCTCCCATGACATTAGTGACATGGACCCTTGATTCTACACAACTTTCACTCAAGCTTGCCTTTCCTGATAATGACCCCATTCCTGAAATGGCATAACTGTCTCACCACTGAAACTATATACGGTTTAAAAAAATTTAATTAAACTTACTTTTTAAAGAGAGAGATAGAGAGAAAAACATCAATTTGTTGTTCCACTCATTTGTGCAACCTTAGCGTATTGCCACAATGCTCTAACCAACTGAACTACCTGGCCAGGGCTGTATGCATTCTTAAAGTTACAGGACAAATGCCTGCTCCCCTGTGAAGCATTCTTTTACTCTAGTTTGACTTACTTTTCTCCTTATCCAAAAACTAGTGTTTGTACCCTAAATCGAACTACTATTTATACTAAATTATAAGAAATTATCAATATATTTATCTTAGTTTTACTCTGAGTATAAATGACATAAACACAATAGTTTTCCCTATAAATCAATAAAAAAGACTTTTTAAAAAACATAATGGATACTATTTTGTGGGTTTTTTTGAAATTCAAATTCACCTTATAACAACAGTTACAGATTAAACTTTTAATTACATCTTTCTTTTTTCCTCTTTAAAGATTTTATTTATTTATTTCTAGGGAGAAGGGAAGGGAGAGAGAAAGAGAGGGAGAGAAACATCAATGTGTGGTTGGCTTCTACACACCCCCTACTGGGGACCTGGCCTGCGACCTAGGCATATGCCCTGACTGGGAATCAAACCAGTGACCCTTTGGTTCGCAGGCCCAAACTCAATCCGCTGAGCTACACGAGCCAGGACATAATTACATCTTTCTTAAAAAGCTGTCAAATTTTCATTCTTTGGGAGATGTTTTCATCAGTTCTCCCAGGTTCAATTCCACAGGTTAAACTTTCTTCATTATTATTAATAACTTCATACATATAAGTGAGATTGCCGTTCATTGCTTTTTCAACTTTTTGAAAAGACACAGGAAGGACGACTTGCAGACTAAAAGCTGAGGTGTTTAAGGACATACCACATGAATATTTCCACAATGATTGTACAAAAGCCAAAGTACCAATGACATCATCAACAGGCATACCCTGTCACCCCTTGAAAAGAAAAGCTGAACAAGTTAAAGCTGATGTAAAGAAGACCTAGTAGACTGGAGTCACGATGGAAGTGTTGAGTATGTCCAGCGCCCTGTTCAGGTAGTTGATCTGCGTGCCCGCCCACACCGTGAGGCTCAGCAGCAGAGCCCAGGCGATGGGGGTGTCCAGCAGAGGCTCCCAGCAAACAGTTCTTTGATACCAATGCCCAGGCCCTTAATACAGGAGCCAGAAAACGCTCCAATCAGAAAACAGATTATGTACAGAGAATGTTTGTCTGTCCATCACGAAAATTAATATCAAAGACACAATGACCATAAGTGTCGCAAATACCACAAAACCTGGATTCCGGAGCATGTGAGACATTTCATTTAAAGTCTCCATCTCCTCTTCTTTTGGAGCATGAATGACCATAACTGTAGATCCTGGAATACTTAGCAAACACCCAATTTTCCCATGAAGATTAAGCCTTTCGTTTAGAAAGTATGAAGAAAGAATGGCACTTACTAGGACGGCGAGAACTCCTAACAGTTACTAGGGTGCCTGGTGCAAAGGCATGCGCAGCAAAGTTGACCACCTTACCCCCTCCTAACAGATCACAGGATAGAGAAATGTTGCTGGTGCTGGAGGGCAAGATGATTCACTCCTCAAATCCCAGCTAGCAGGCCCACTGCACTGATTCCTCTTTGCTATCACTCTAGGTTCACCTCCGCTCACACCCTCACGCAGGTCTTCTACGCCGTCCAGTGAAAGGTGTGAGCAACCGGGAGTTGCAGCCATGCGCGCTGTCTCTTCTATGGATTAGCACCCAGCGCAACTTGCTCCTGCCACCCTCCAATTCCTGTGGCCACTGGTACCAAGGACCGCCCCGAGTCCCTTTATTTTCTTTCTCGCCTTCTTTTTACTTCCATCTGAGGGCTCAGGATGAAGAGTACTTTCTAAATAAGTAGGATTAGAAGAAATGAAAAAAAGTAATTAGACATCTCCCCGTCGGGGAATCGAACCCCGGTCTCCCGCGTGACAGGCGGGGATACTCACCACTATACTAACGAGGAAGACTGTAGAAGAGTGGGTTTCCACATCCTTGATATGATTTTTCCACTGAGCTCAGTGTGCTAAAGCGAGGTTCCCGAGGATTCTGTCCTGCTAACCGCTGAGAAATACAGACCAGAAACCTAGCCACGCTCTAAACCGGGGGTCCCTAACCGCCCCCCCACACCCCCGACCACGAACTGATACCGTTCCGTAGCCTGTTAGGAACAGAGCCGTGAAAGAACCTCGCTTGAACTCCGCCCCTGACCCACACCCGCTTGAGCTCTGCCTACCGTTCCCCGCCGCCCCCCACCTCTCCCTCTCCCCCGCTAGTCCTTGGAAAAACCGGTCCCTGCTACCTAAAAGTTTGGGGACCGCTGTTCTAAACCACAACTGAGGGCGAATCCCCAGAAGGACGGAAACGAGCAGGAGCGACCGAGACAGAAGCCTCCAAGGCTGCAGAGACCTGAGTTCCGAGTCCCTGGGTTCTCTCCAAAACACCCCTGAATAAGCCCCAGCCCTTTCTACTGTTATCCACAGTTACAGGTTGACTAGCATCAATCGAGCCGGAAGCAGGCCCTCGCGGACTTGAAAGCGCACCAAACAGAAAAGAGGGGAGCAGAGATCCTGTGTTGTCCAGTCTACTCCGGATGTGTCTGCGGTGTTCTTGGCACGTCCTGGAGGACTCCGCACCGTTAGCTTCTTCCTGCATTGAGGATGTCCACTCAGAACAAAAGTGCTCTCTGCACTTCCATTCCAGAGGCGTAGAAGTACCAAGTACGTACAAGTATTGTAGCAAGTACCTAGGAGTACCATAGTCTCCGCAAAATTCAAAGTAGGGCTCGTCCGGGATTTGAACCCGGGACCTCTCGCACCCGAAGCGAGAATCATACCCCTAGACCAACGAGCCCGCGCGAGATGTTGACTGCGGACACCTTTAGAGGTCGCACTAGGCTTGCTTCGATCTTAGGGTCGCAAGTCTCTGTGGAACCGCCCCAAGCAGTGTGCTCAGTCACCCTCCGCCCCGCTGATGCAGGGGTCTGGGTATATCTCTCTGCTCGGGGTCCGCGAGCTCCGACTCTTCCCAGGAAATAACATCGAGGAAGTGGAAGAGAGTGATTTCGGTCTCACTCCCGGGCAGCCCTCCAGGGCTGCCTTGAACACCCGAGTTCCCGCTCCCACCAGTCACTATCTCGCTGCCATTCCATAACTTGGGGCCTTGACTCTTCCCGCCTCCGCCCGCCATCCTTGGACCCAGAGCCCGGGCGCGTAGCTTTGAAGACAGAGATGAGGTTGCCTGGTTGGGGACAGTTCATGAGCCCTGAAATCCCTAGGTGAACTCCAGCCCCTTTTTCTCTTCCTGCATCTGTCCATCCTCCTGGAGTAAAGGGCAGGATCATCTAGTAACCCAATTTTCCCAGACTGTATGGTAGTGGAATAATTCCTGGGGCCAAGAAGACCCACGGAAGAGGCTGGCGGGGTGGGGTAGGGGAATCAGCTTTCCAAATTGCCTGAGTGGGGCGGGGCACCAGGCCCTGCAACCAGGACGGTCCCTGACGCCTAACACTCCTACCGGTGTTGGTCCGAGCACTTCCCGCCTGTAAAATCAGATTACTCTTACTCTCCCGTCTAGCCTCCACTCTTCAGTTCTCTCCTAGGGTGACCGGAAAGGAGACCGCCTTACTTGCCACCTAAGACACCCAGAAGGTAAGTGCCTGCTTGGTATGGTTCAAAGCCAGTTAGAACCTGACTGCTTAATACATTTGCCATGGTCTCACTCGGGAACTGCCCGACTCCTGGCAGGACCTGGTGGTTCAGCTACAGGCCCTTCGGTCTGCCTTCCCTCAGCTCCTTGCCAGCTCCAGGGAGTCTTCCCAGCAGGATTCTGACACGTTCAATACTCGACAGCCTGGAAGCATATCTGGGCCGAACCATCTCGTTCCATCTCCCAGTGCTGTAATTTGTGGGGCCAGTCCCTTCCTACTTTACTGACCTACAAATACTTTGGTTGGGGGCTAACTTCAATGAAGGGTTCAGCTTTTTTGCTTTCTCTTTTCTCGGGGTTCCTGGCCATGTGGGGGGCGGGGAGAGCAGTAGAGAGCAGCTTGGCATTTCCAGTCAGTGTTCCAAGGCTTTCAGGTGGATGCAAAAAAGCACTCAGGGATCATCTTCTGGCATCACCTTCCTTCTACCCTTTTCCAATTCCTGTCTCCCACCTCTTCTGCCCCAGCTTTCCTCCAAGTTTCCCATCACCTCTCTCTTCCTTGGTCTCAGGCACTTAACCTTCACAAAGGTGGAGGCCTAAATCCCTTATAGATCATGAGGAAAGCTATGGACACTTTTCCTGGAAAAGTCCATGCAATATCAGGGAATTCACAGGTATCCTGAAACCCTCATCCATGGACCCCACTTTTGGAATCCAAGAACTAAGATGTAAAAAACTGATCATTGTTCAACATTTGTTGCATGTATTTTACATTTTGACAGGAGTCAAAAATTTGCACACAAAGATTGAGCTGTAAGGTATAGCTTTGAATAGTAACAATTGTTTGAAAGAGATTGAGTGGGAAAGAGTGAAACGATATTTTTGGTGAATTTGCAATGGCAGCAACCCTACACCTCCAGCACTTTTACTAAATTGGGACCCTGGTATCATCCTGATTTTTTTTCTCCTTCAGACTACACATTCTATCAGTTACTGATTCCTATTGCTTTTTAATAGTAAACATGTCTCAAATTCATCCTCTCCTCTCCATCTCTCCTACAACTCCACTGGTGCAAGCCTTTGACATCTCTGTAACCAATCCCGCGCCCCCCCGCCCCTGAGCCTCACTCCATACTCTGATTCCAGTGTTATTCTACTATGTAGCATTTATTGAGTATATTATATAATTTAAGTTTTAAAACATTTTTATTCTGTTTTTTGTTCCCTGCTGAATTCCCAGGGCCTAGAACAGTGGTTGTTACGTAGTACACTAGTTGTTTAATAGAACATATGGCACATTTCCACGTGGTCTCCTTAAGACTTTGCTTATCTCCTCCAGAAAGTCTCCCCTGACTAATCTCCACTCTCAGGCTCAGTAAGAGGCCACTTCTATTCTCTGTGTTCTCACAACACCTTTACTTTGTGATGTGACTGTGTCTTCCTCCCTATGAGCTCTCTGAGAAAGGGAGCTGTGCCTTCTTTACTTATTTACACACAGTGTGCAGCCCACTGATTGGCATAAATCTGGTCTCAGTGGTGCTGCAGCATTTAGTCTGTCACCTTCTCTGGTCTCAGTGGTGCTGCAGCATTTAGTCTGTCACCTTCGCATAGTGATTCCTTTAAGCCAACATTTTTGCTCAGACATGGTTCTCAGGCTAAGGAATGGAGTCTAGACCTTCTGCCTATCTTCCAAGGAGTGTTAGGTCCTGCCAACAGCCCAAGATTTTACTTCTTGTCTCCTTCTCCACAGCATTTACTTCTACCCTCACCAGCCTAGCTTTAATACTCCACAATTGGGCCCTGCCCTTCCAAAGAGTCTGGAGACTCCACCCAGAATGCTCACTCTTCTACTCCCACCCCATTCAAAAGGTCCCAGCCCTTCATCGCCTACTGCAAGAAACTAGATGTTGCCAGGCCAGTCATCCCTGCTAACTCCTAACCCTGACTACCATCATGTGGAGGCAAATGAAGATAACTGCACATAGAAGATTCACCCTCCATCCCGTTACATCCTGGGTTATGGCCTGGGAGGTGGAGCAGCTCCTCGCGCGGGGTTGGCAGTGGTCGCTCGGTCTGGCCCACCAGCACTAGGCGGGTGTGGCATCAACAGGGAAAAAGAAGGTGTTGGTCTCCTCGGGATTCCCAGCTTGGTCACAGATCAAAATTTTGGAGCCATCACTTCACGGGATTGGCAGCTCATCTCAGCAGGAAATCCGGATGCTCGAGTGCGAAACTGTGTAACCCTTGTGTCCTCTGGTATGAAAGAATTGATTAATGAATTAGTAGATATGGATTCAACGACAAAAGTAAAAGCGACATTAGAATTAGAACTAAAGGCACCGCTGGGATTCGAACCCAGGATCTCCTGTTTACTAGACAGGCGCTTTAACCAACTAAGCCACGGCGCCAACGCTGACAATACCCTCTCTCATCCCATACTACAGGAAAATAAGGCTGGAGCCTGGCTACATCAACTTTTCCGGAATTTTTCTAAAGTTAATTTTGACATACCAAATAGGTTTGGAGTCAAATATCCATCCATGGGACTTCCTCGTACCTCCAATGCCGAAAGGAGTAAACGGAAGAACTCAACCCTCGCCAAAGTGCGTGGTTGGGGAGCTACCCTGAATCAAAGATTCCTGAGACCTTAGGACTTCTTACGTACCAATTGGATCAGTCTTCTGACTTTGGGCAGGAGGGGAGGGATGTGCCAGGGAAGAGAAAAAAAGCGGAAAGTGTAGACGTAGTCGGCAGGATTCGAACCTGCGCGGGGAGACCCCAATGGATTTCTAGTCCATCGCCTTAACCACTCGGCCACGACTACTTGCACGTGGCAAGCTTGCTCGTCTGAAGGTTTTCTGAGTTCTTCTCCCAGGCAACAACAACCCCCTTTCACAAATACGTGGTTCCAGGGCTAGGAGGTCGGCGAGGGTGAACACCGGAGCAGGTTAAAATCAGAATCGACCCTACGCTCGCCGTCCTGCCTCACACCCCGACTTTCTGGGATCCTTGTCCCGGATCTTCCACTTTCTCCTACCGGCCTACAACAATGCGTTCCCAGGGAAGAGAAGACACGGAAGCCTCCAGGGAACGAACGCTCCCTGAGCCCCAGACCAGGGAGCACCCTTCCAAAGCTTGGAGTGACTAGCAATTCAGGTTTTGAAAAAGCAGTGGGTCTTGTGTCGTTTGCGATCAGAAAAACAACTGGCTCTGGGCGGAAAGTTCCTGGTAACAGTATACATAGCATGGAGGGGGGATTTAAAAAAAAAAAAAAAAAGGCTGTAAAATACACACGTCTGGCCCGTACGGGGATCGAACCCGCGACCTTGGCGTTATTAGCACCACGCTCTAACCAACTGAGCTAACCGGCCAGTGGTGCAAGTTAGCGTTCTCAAATGTCCCTATCTGCATCATTAAATTACATAGGCAAACATCGCATCCGCACATAAATCTGATGTTGAATTTGTTAGGCTCTAAAAGTCTTCCGAATACAAATTAGAAGTGATCTCCAAAAGGCCAGGAAAGAATGCCCTCTGAAAACCTGTAAGACGCTCTCTGCCTCTTCAATGAGCAAACAGCTCCCAGGAGAGAAATGGGAGAATACCAAACAAATGCATGAGCTCATTTAATTGATCCTGTAACCCCTACGGTTCTGACTTAGGAATTCCTACTTGTCTTACGGTGTGGATCAGGGATCTCTCTCTGGTCTGACCCATTGGAAACGCACAGCAATGGCCACTTTACTGGGGTTCCACGGTATAGGTTTCTCACATGACTCCTAATGCTTGGCACTCCCCCCAACTCCACCCCCTTATACCTATCTTGAACTTCCCAACAAATCCAGGCTTGCATACTGATTTCTTCCCCAGCCCAATCTTGCTGGGACCATAGTAGGGATGTTATTTACCCTGCCTCCAACTAGCGCCAATTTACTCCCTTTGGGACTGACTTTTGGTATCATTTCTTCTGGTGGACTAGAGGGTCTAAAACCAGTTTTGGCATTGGTGGAAAACAAGGGCAAAAATGATGGTAAACAATGGGCTGGCTGCCAGGTCAGGAGAGCCGGGACCTCACAGACAGCACAAGTGTAAAAAATATCAGTAGAGCTTTATTGCAGGCGAAGGGGCAAGGCTTTTGTTCCTCTAGCCATGCCACAAAGACAGAACCCAGACAGGTGCTCAGGGCTACCTGTAAGTGCAGGTACCTTGATCCCAAGTGGAGAGGAAGTATCTACATACAATAATTTGCCTACTTCCACGATGTCCCCAAGGCAGGCTGGCACCAGAAAGAATATGAAGGAGGAGAAATTATAGTAGGGTAGCAGTTAGTTACTACAGGGATCTGGGGGCTTAGTTCAAACACCAAGGTAAGGGCTACGACAAGTGGGAGAAGCTGGGGCCCAGGCCTCAAGTGTTCCAACTGGGCAGGAAGAACTTTCAGGCCATTGTTGCAGTTCTGGTTAGCAGCAGGAAGCAAATGTCGCCAGAGAGCTGGAGTGCTCTGGCTCCTGGATAGACAGACAGGACAACTGGATCCTGGGATTCACATGAGTCAGGAGAGGGAGCTCCCCACATTGGAATCGCTGTAGCCTAGGAGGTTCTGTGATAGGAAGAGAGGAAAATACATATCTTATGCAAGAGGTTTTTAGTCCCCATCCACCATTCTCCACCCCAACTCCTGAAATCCCCTATCAATCCCTCATGGCTCTTCCTCCTGGGAAGGAAGGCTCTTCCTCATCTGTCTACATCCCTACCTGTCCATCCTTACCTAAAGGAATGATCTTGGAGGGTTTCCTCTCAAGTTCAAAAGCAAGCACAATTGGGCGGAGAACAGAGAGGCTGGTACAAAGTGTCCGGAGGAAGAGGGTCAAGGGCTCATCAATCTTGCCTGAGGACTAGAAAGGGAAACTCAGGATTAATCAGGACTCAAATTCCTAAACCCTCCACCAAACCCCTTAGGAACCTGGGCATCTGGGCCCCACCTCCAGCCACATCTCACCTCTGGTTGGGCTCCAGGCCCTATAAATTGCAAGGCCACTTTCCCTGGCCCTCTGACAAACTCTAGGAGTGAGGTCCACTCACTAGGACACAGCCCTAGTGCTGCTGCCACATGATGATTCCTACAGGTCACCACAGCTTCAGCAGTCCCATCCTCCACAAGGATCCTGGGGTGGGAGTAGAGAATGAGAAACAGAACTCTCAGAGCAAACACAGGTGCTAGTCACTTGAACCCAACATGCCTTCCTCTCCACTGTTTTATTTTTAACTCATTTATCCTCACTCATTCATTCAAAAATATTTATCAAGCAATTCCCACAAAGCCAAGAATCACATTAACAAAGGGACAGCAGACTGGGGAAGTCATGTAACAGGGAAGTAAACGGTGTGGTGGGCACCCACTTTGTGCTCTCACCTGATGCTGGCCTGGCTTACTGACGTCTGAGTGGGGCAAGTGGAACCTTGATGAGTACACCTTCCCTGGGGTAAAAACAGTGGTTAGAAAAATTCTCTTGGTCCCAACACATCCCTCTGTCACCAAGTACCAGACTCAGCCTGTCCTCTCTTACCTGGAGGAAGAGGCTGGTACAGTGAGCACACACCCAGAGGAGCTGAAGGCTGAAGACGGAAACAATATGGCAAGAGACGATGGCCTGGAATGGGGCCTGACCACCTTGCAGCAGTTCAGTCAGGTAGATGTGGGGCAGAGGAGCACTAAAAAGAGAGAGGGGTTGAGAAACAAAGGGGTTCTGAAGGCAGGGTATGTTTGGGATGACTCAGCTGACATAGGAATGGGGATAATAGTGGCTTCCACACCTGCTGGAAGCCCCATGCTCCCCATTTTGATTTCTAGTCTCCAACTGTCATCAATTATTTCTCAGGCTTGAACAAACAAGATGTTAGCCAAGAAAAGACAGTTGCATTTTAGACCGAAACACCTTTTAAGAGCCTAGAACACTTCTGGATAAAATGACAGGTATTGGGCATTTTTTATTTGGGACTCTGACTTAACAAATTCTGCTAGGATTGGAGGAGGCTATAGTTATGGAAAGAATTCTAAAGCCAGAAACATGTGTGGGATGCAGATATGAGGCTCCAAAGTTTGGGCAGCAGGGCCTGGGGCACTGACCTGACTGTGGTTTCCGGCGGAAAACTCAGGACTTGTGTGTAAGTGGATGGCCGGAAACAACAGTAAACATTGTGGGATCTGCAAGTGGAAGAGGAGGAGAAAGAAGACAATTTGAGGATGGAGCTGGGACTCCTCTGACGGATGCACCCTAACCCAGGCTCTGTCCCAAGCAGAGGGAAGGACAGGTAGACCAGTCCTTCCATCTCGTGGGGGTAGAGCACATAAATGCCAGAGTAACATATCAAATGTAATATCAAAAAAGGAGATGTGTTGTAGCGTAGAGAGGCATGAACACTCAAGAGAACCACATCAGTAGGGCGAGGAGAGGCAAGGCCAGCTACATGGATCTTTACCTGGAAACTCTTTTCTCCAGCTGGTTAAAGTAGACTCGGGCTCCTGGAAGAAGTCCCAGTGGGGGAGGCAAGTGTGGGGCTTCAATATATATGTCCAGGTGAGGGGGGAATTCACAGTCAGCAATCTCCAGAGCTACAGTTATCTTCACACACCCTCTCCTGGCTCCTGTGCTCCCTACAGAAGGAAAGGGAAAGGTCAGCAGTATCTGTCTGGATCGCAAGGTCCATTTTATACCTTCCCCCAAAGGAACTGTCATTACCGGGCTTTGTCTGGAGAGGGACCAGAAGTGGCTCACACAGTGTCCGTGAAAGAATCTCAGCTGAGAAAGACACCAAGGAGTCGGTGGAGCTGAAGGGATCAGAGAAAGCAGAGAGAGAATGGAGTCAGGTTCAAGGACAGAAAAAGCAGCTCAAGTTATCACTAGAACATCATCTTAAGGTCCTGAAAAACCTCACACTGTGTTGAATCATACACTAAAAGTAACAGGGCTTATGGGAAAAATAGGGTTGTGGCAGATCACTCAAAACCTATATAACTTTGTAATCAGAGGCCTTACCAAGAAGTACAACAGCAGAATTAAATTCCCACTGGTGTTACCCCTGGAACTTCAGTCAGCCCATCATCCACAGCTTTATATGCTGGAGCTCAGGGCTGCTCCTTCCCCATCATAGGTTCTTGAAATATACCATTCTAGTACAGGCCAGTCTCATGAAAATTACACGCACAGCCCAGTGGGGTTTGTTTGTTTGTGTAAGGTGGGGGGAAATGTCTCTGCAGCTTCTTCATTTGCACTGCAACTACAGCAAGGAGCTTACACGAGGAAAGTAGTGTTGTTCCTGAAGCCACAGGCCGCCCACTTCTTGTAGTAAAGGAAGGCTTTTCTCTATAGATTTTCAGCTTTTATCCTTACATTTATGTATCTTACATTTACTCTTACTGCTAAGACTTTTCCTGAATTGTGAGAAAAGCTGCTCCTGGTCACTTCAAAACAATAGCACACCGAAGGGAAAAGCAGGTATGAAACACAAATTAAATCTTCCTCTAGGAGCTAAATCACACGAGAAACACGCTGCAGCAGAGAACAGACTGTTCACCAAACTGAACCATGGCCGAGGAGGAGAGAGCAGCCCACACGAGCTGGAGAAGCTGGCAGACATTTACTTGCCACTGAGCAGGTCGGTCAGCGAGGATTTAGGCAGTGCCCTGTTGACACCCAGCACATCTGGGGTATCCTGGGAGTTCTCAACCTCTAGGGTCCACTCATCCTGGACAGTGAGGCAGGACGTACAGCCAGCCAGCTCCAGAGGACGCTGCGATATGCAGGATGAACCACCTGCCTCAAATAACACTGGTGTCTGCCAGGAAATGAGAAGACAACGATCCCTGAGTGAGTTCTAGTCCAGAGACAGATTCACAAAACACTACGGCTCAATTTTGTTCTCTCTGGAGCCTGGTGAAGAAATGACCTAGACACAGACAACACTTCTATCTAATCTAGAAGACCTAGAGAGTGGCCAGGCACTGGCACTTCCTCTCTAGGCCCCTGAATGAGAAAAAGCTTTCCAGGGAAGGGTACAATGAAGCAGGGCACTCACAGGACCGCCAGGAGCCACAAGTCGGTACACTTGCCCAGGATGCAAGAACTCAAACCAGCGGACTGAGGAGCCAAGAAAGATGAGGAGAACCTGTGAGGGAGGAGAGCAAGGTACTGGGGTTCTAGACAAGAGCCGGCAGCACAAGTCAAGCCCTAGGTCCTTCCAGTCCTGGCTTACCTTCTGATCCTTCTTCTCATCTCCCTTGAGCTCAGGTGGGCCCCATCCAGTTCCCTCCTTCCTCTGAGTACCCCCAAGCCAGGTCCCTGATATGTGGAAACTAAGGGTGGGCTTGGGCACCTCTGGACTGGCTCCAGAAGGGACACAAAAGTTCCTCTTCATTAGTGCCTCCTTGTGGCACAGCAAGAACAGCCGGCTCTGTCCTGTGTGGGGACTCTCGGGGAGGCTGGGCTCTGTCTGAGCAGATGTTGAGGAAGTGGCTGAGTGAAGGAAGGGTCTGGGCACAGGCAGGATCAGGGCATCGGCCAGAAAGAACTGGACATAGACTCTGTTGGGAAAGACAAGGAATAGGTCTCTTGGTGAAACAAGAATTGGGTGTCGTGGGCCCCAGCGTCCCAACACCTGTACTATGCCCTTCCCCTTTCTCTCAGACACCCAAAGGACAGCCACTACCCCAAGAAGCCAACCTTGCCTCCTGCATCTGAATGAAGCCTGTTGTGCTCAGCTCCTTCCAGGAAGGAAAGCTGCTTCTGACATGCCTCTCTATGATCAACTGGAACCTCTCTGCCCGCACCAAGCAGCCTAGAGGAAAGGTTTCTATTTTGACAGTGGGAAGTGAAGAAGACCCCCTGCAGATCCTGCTGCCCAACCAAGGCCCGACCTGACCCCACCCTAGAGGATGACACCGCCATGGGAGATACCGTTCCATCCGCATGTCCAATCCCACCCCTCGCCTCCTTGGCTGAAAGGCCTCAATTTTACTTTCTCAGAAACCTATAAATGCCTGTTCCTAGATCTAAAAACACTTTGCTTTCCAGGATTTCCCTGTCTACAAATCTCAGTAAGTCCACAAAAGATGATTAGTTTCCCAAACAGAATGTAGGAAACAGGAGCCACCATATTGGTGTACATGTCAGGCGCTCTGGAGGGAGAAATGGCTGTTGGGAATTGGGAGCCTGGCTAGGGGACCCCTTGCTCCTTTTCTCCATCTGCCAGCACCAGTCTCCCAAACTTTTCCCTGGACTTGATGAACTTGATGCCACTTCAGCATCTCTAGAAAATCCCAGCAGGTGTTTCCCCCACACCTCCCGTTCTGAGACTGTCTACTCCACCACCACCTTCTCTCTACTTCCAAACTCCAAACCTATGAGCTGGGGGTCAGTGAGGGGCTGCGAGTGCTTGTTCAGGAGGAGACAGGGGAGGGAACCAGTTTGGTCCCGAAGCTGCAGACAACCTTTATGAGATGAAGCCACCAAAACCCCAAGTAAAACCTGCAGGGAGATGAAAGCCAAGGTATTAAGTATTTATTGAGCAAATATTGAGCATCTATAATGTGCTAGGAACTGTGTTAAATGTTAGCTACAAAATAAACAAAAAAGACCTGGTCTCTGTCCTCAAAGTTGGGAAGACAGATATGAAAAACATACATGGGTTCACACATTTGGTAGTAGGGGAGACAGGGTTCAAATTGAGGTTAGAGGACCTCACCAGACACAAGAAGTTTGGGTTTTATTTTATGTGCACTGGAAGAAACAAGAAAAGGATTTAAAGCAAGAGAGTTTTGTAATCCAAGTTACATTTTACCTTGTTCTTTCTAGTTGCTGCAGGGAACTGTAGTCTAGTTAGGCTAGTCAGTCAAAATGACAAGAAGTGACGATGACAGTGGTAGTGTGGATAGCAAGAAGAGCAAGTGCCCTGAGCCCTGTTAGAGCCCCACTTGCCTGGGCTGGACGGAAGGTGGAGGGCAGCAGACAGAGACAGGACCAGGCCAGGCGCTGATTGAGTTGGCAACTGGTCAGGTGAGAAACCTCTGGGAAGGGCAGAAGAGTCTTAGGGTCAAAGGAGTCCCAGGCCCTGCGCTTCCCTTCTTCTTTCAGGGTGGCCAGGGTGGGGAAGGAGCAGGGAGTTTGCAGCCGGGCATACTGTCAGAAGAGGAGAAAAGTCAGACTGGGTATCCCATGTGCTCCCTGCCCCCATACATCAGTGCTGCACTCATCTTTCCCCCACGTCCTCCTACCTTCTGGAGTGGGCAGTGATGCGGCTCTTCAAGGATCTCCTTGTGTGCATTCCGACTGGGGATGCATGCTGGAGCTAGAGCCTCCAGGGTAGGAGCCAGGAGTTGCAGTCCCAGGCTGGGGTTCCCAAGAGAGAGGTGCTGCAGGAACTGGTGGTGTCTCAGGACATGGGGGCACAGCCTTGGGAAAGAAGCTGAGTCACTTCCCCCAAAGAACCTGCCTCTTCCAGGGTCCTATTTCCCTTACAGTGGAAGTATCCTACTCCCACTGCCACCCCAGCCCAGGCCCTCATCCTTCTCACTTGCAGACCAGCTCCTCCAGGGCCTTGGTAGCCCACAGGTAGAGGGGAAGTCCTAGCTGACGTTCCCATACCAGCTGCTCATACAGGGAGGCCCCCCAGACTTGTGGGGAAGACTGTGTCTCAGGCTTCTGACGAGAGAAGCTCCGAAGTAGAACAGCACCACGGAGGCAAGGGGCTAGCACTGGCCTTCTGGTCCCTCCACCCACTGACTGGAGGAGGTGAACATCCTGGAGCTGGGGGAAAGCAGAAAAAGTGAAAAGGCAGAGTTGAAGCCAACTCAATGACCCCAGGCAGAGTGAACCGTAGTTTTCCATTGCCTGGGTTCCCAGAGAAACCCAATTTTCCCTACACAGGTGATTTCCTCTCAGCCTCCATCACAACCTCCTGCCCATGGGGTAAGCCTTCACCTCTCAGCAGCTCCACTAAGTCTTTCTGTGGGCCAGGGGTCTCCTGGTGGGTGTGGCTTACCTTCTCACTGGGCGACCTGACATCACTCTGACCCTCAGTACACATGTGCTTCACCATCTCCTCCTCCAGTCAGAAGGCCCTTCCGTGAAGGAGATGCTCTGGTTCCAACCCCTCCTCCCCATGCGCCAGACTCTGCTTTCTGATCTGAGCTCTCATCCAAATCATATGTAATAAACACACATGCCCACACTTATTGCTTTTATATTTTTGCTCTAAAGGTTCCCACCCTGCTGCAAAAAAAAAAAAGACCAGTGTATGAAGGTCAGAGAAGCTGCTGAGATGCTTCTTCTGCCACCAGCTCCAATCCCTCACACACCTCCAAAGAGACTCCAGGTCGCAGCACATTCCTGAGACTGTGGACTCGCTGGTAGGAAAGGCAGAGCCCCAGCTGCCCATCCAGCTCATACAGGCCAGCAGCCTGATTCAGCACGCCAGTGACCATTCCCTGCAAAGAGGTCAAAGGGTCAGTTGATGCTCACTTCCTTCTTCTTTAGAGATGCACATTCCCTTGCCCCTCGGGCTCTAGGACCAGTCCCTTGTGCTCACCGTATAAGATAAGAGTCTGGAGTCCCGGACAAGATCTTTTTGCTTCTTCTTGTCGTGGATGTTACCTGTCCTGGTGAGTGGCTTGGGGTCAGCCTCCAAGAGGGGTCCTCCCAGCTCCAGCTGCAGGTCCAGCTCTTGCACACATTCTGGTTTCAGTGGCAACAGGTGAGAGGAGGAGCTGGTCGTCCAAACACGGTAATGGTAACCGTGAATCTTGGATACTCGCAGCTTGGTCAGCACATAGGTCCTACCAGGCCAAAGGGCTCGGTGCCAAACCAGTTGGGCGGGGACCTGGCTTGTGCAGAGGCAGGCGACATGTACATGAGACGCTTCTCACAAAACTATCCTCTGTCAGAGTCTCTTTCCCTCATGACTGGACCTCAAAGCCCTGCTCCTCATGAGCTTCCCTTGCCTTATCTTCCCTGTTTGCCAATTAAATCTTAAGCCATAGAACTTTCAGGATCTCTCCTCTCTCACAGGAGATGCCCAATGATTCCCAATCCCTCCCCCAAGGTACAAACCATCCCTAAAACTTCCTTCCAAATACATAAATATTCCATTCAGAAAATTATGCCCTTTTTTCATTTCCCCTATCCCACCCTGTACCAAATAAGCAATTTCCACTTAATGTAATCACTATGCACTGGGTATCTATGTATCCAGTATTAGGATGGATGTTAAGGGAAATATAAAAGACTGCTCCCTCTTCTCCAAAATATTTCAAGCCACGAGGGAAACACAGACATAAACCCAGGTAATAACAGGGAGCCACGTGTGATCAAGTGGCAGAAAGAACAGACACTTGCTAAGTTCTCAGGAAAAGAAAGAGGTCAGGATGGGTTGGAACGATCGGGAAGGCCAAGTGAAAGAAGTGGAGTTGAAGGACACCTCTAGTTTGTTGAAGTGGAGACAGAAGGGTGACTCAAGCAGGAGGCAACATGGAAATGCTCAGACCTTAGAATAAGCAAGGCAGTGAAAACACTGACCAGGATGGAGAAAAAGGAATGTTCTTGGGAGCTGCAGGAGACAAGATGGGAGAACCAAGATGAAGGGGAAAAAAACCCCCAGAAATGACATGCAGAAGACTTTATAGGAAAATGAGAAAGATCAAAGCAGGAAAACAAAAACAAACACTTGACAGTAGGACATCATATAGAATGGAGAAGGGTGGCTGTTGGAAGAAATTTAAGCCCAGGGAGGAAAGGGACTGTTCACAATCGCGGCAGGCTTCTAGGGCAGGCTCCTCCCACAGGTATAACCTTACTGCCACCATGTCAGGGGCTTCAAAACACAGTGACGGTTAAGACACTTGAACTTCAGTCTCTTGTGCTCAACTTCACAGACCTTCATTTCTACTCTAAAACCAGCTAAGTACCCTCAGTCTGACCTTGGACATCACAACTCATAAGATATTATTGCAAGACCTCATTTGAGCTTATTGCTTATGCAAAATAAGTAGTTAATAATGGTTTGACTGAACAAACAAATGAATAAATGCTGGTCCTTCCACATACCTTCTAGAACTCCCCAAATCACAGCCCTTTCTTTAATCAGACAATGAGATCCTTCCTTTCCTCTGTTGTAATACTGCATCACCACAACTACTCCCTCAACTCTTCTCCTAAGGCAAAAACACAACCTGAGGAAGACAGACCCATGCCACCCAGTGCCAAACCCTGATGCCGACCCTCTCCAGCTGGGCCCTGTCACTGCTTAGCAACCTCAACCCCAACTACCTAGCACAGCAAGTACCCTGAGCCTCTATTCCTCTCTTCAGAGTCCAGTTCTCTATTTTCAGGAAATGACCTCACTCTTCTAACACAGAAGAAATTCACTGGGGTCATCTAGAGTGACAGTGTGTCTCCCCAGTGTGTCTTCGGCAGCCCACAAACATACCAAAACCACTCCTCCCCTGAACTCCCAGGCTTATTCCAAAGCCCACCCACGCGCCCTCACAGGGTCTTGTGCATGTGCACTCAACCACCCCAACACTTACAAACCTGAACAGTAACTGTTAAGAGCTTCCAGGGACTAGAGCCATTATCTTATTCACTCTGTGCTCTAAACTGACCAAAGTGCCCAGCATTACTATATACACTCGATGAAGGTTGAATCTTGGAACAGGTGGTTCTCCAGCCCTGAATATCCTCCCCTCTCTTCTAGTGATTTAAAGCTGGTCCATCCTTCAAGACTCAGATCAAGTCTTAACTCTCACAAGGCTTCACACCACATAATAAACTATCTGACCTGCTACAGCAGTTACAAAGTATACCACACATCTTAGAACTTACATACTGTTTTGTGTTATTCTATACTAATTTTATAAACCAATACTATGTAACATCTACAAGATTATAAACTACCCAAAGGGCTCATCCTAGTTTAGCCACCCTGCAGAAATTCCAAGTGCATTTCCAAGATTTCTCTCTTGACATCCTGACACATAGTACATGAATGAGCCAACCCTGCTCAGCACAGCCTGAGTGGTCTCTAGGAGACTCAAAATATTCTACGCAAAGAAAATGCAATGCATAAGTACCTCTGTAACCCAGGAAGAAAAAGCAAGGTCAGAAATTTGAGTGGCTTCTATGAATTTTTAGTTTTAGTAATTTTAGTTCCATTATAGTCTAATCGTTCTTATTCTAATTCATGATACACATAGACACGGTTAAGAATTCTAACAATGCTAATAAATTTCAGTTTCCTTTTTTGATATGCATGTTTAAAAGCCTTTTCATCCTTTGCTTTGAATCTATTTGGAACTTCATTCAGGTAATTGTATAAGTCATATACAAATAATTAGTGTAAAAATTAATGATATTAAAACTGTACCAATTGATAGAGTAAAAAATAAGTACCAAGTTTTAGAAAAGTGTATGTTTTCAATGTCTTAATAGTATTCTGATAAGTACTTTTTTTGGTCATCCTTCCAATGAGGGGGTAAAACAAGTGATTCTGACAGGTTTTCGAAATGTCACATGATAAAAAAAAAGTTGTCTACTCAAATTACCTGCACAGCAGGAAAGTCTATTTCCTACCTCCTGCACACAGGAATGACATTACCCCGAAATGTCCCCTAACATAAACTCTTCCAGAAAACAACTCTCCCCAGCTGCCCTCCTTTCCTTCATGGTTCTTCATATGATGTTATCTTTCCTATTAAAAGTGCTAGCACCCCTTCCACATCCCCACGCCCCAGAACTGACCCTAACCCTCACCTGCACAAGGATAGGTACGTGGCTGCCAGCTTGGCTGCCAGCAGGAGATGATTCACCAAGAGACAAGATGAAGTAGGCTTTCTTTTGACTTTTCACCAGAGCGCTCAATCGAACCAGCTTCCCAGCCAGGTTTGGCTGCACAGTTCTGAGCTTGCTACTAAAGGTAGAACAAAGAGAGAAAAAAGTCATTGTTTCTTGTCTCTGTCCGTACAAATGCTTCCCCTTTCCTGTAAAGAATAATCCAATAGTGATGTAAAATTGCTATTTTTCTATAGCTATTCCAAAGAGGCCTTATCGTTTCCTGATTTGGAATATTCCATCAATGTTACTCAGTACCTTTGTCTCCTTCTTTCCACTGACCCACCATCACCCTCCCATTTCACAGTGCTCCCTCCTCCCCTAGAGAGGGAAGGATTACCTGTGCCTGAGTAGGTGGGAAGCAGCCTCTGGGTAGAGAACAGGAATAGGGGTAGGAGGGCCAGTACTGATGGTCAAGGGAAACACGGGCACAGGGACACCCCAGAGCTCCAAGTGCCCTTTCCCTGAGGAGTTCCACCTGGCAGGAGGAAGGTAACTCCAACTGGGGAACAGGAAGAGATGGCCCAACCAAGAAAGATCCAGATCTATGAGCTAGAAAACACCAAAACCCAGGGTTAGTCAGGATCCTAGCATCTTCTTCACCTGCCTCCACCTTTGTTCCCTGGGACTTGATTGCCTCACTCCCTAGACACCAGTCGTTATAGGGTCTGAGGCATCTGACTTTCCCCTTTCTACTCACCTCGCAGCCCAGGGTACCAGTGTTATCTTTCACATAGAGGCTTCCATTCCTGCACTCTTGTTCCAAGTCCCCTGATAGGTCTGTTAGCGTCCCTAATAGTAATAGCCGCTCCCGGGGCAAGGGGGTCCCACTTAGTACAGCCTCTTGGGCCCATGCCTGGTATGCAGTGCTGCTCCAGGACAGGTGGCTGCAACATGGGAGGCGCTGGTGGCTCTTGAGGTCCAGTACTGAGACAAAGCTGCAGAACAAAGGGGGCAAAGTCTTGCAAAGCTGTGTGCAAGACTAGGAAGTTACCCTCAACCCTGACAAACAGCCCAATATCCCAAGGAAAGGTCAATGGACTAAGACAGAAGTTTGATTGATTGAAGGGGAAAAAGCTGGGGCAAGGAGCCTGAGAAAATGATGGGATATAGGTTCAAAGATTGGGTAGTATCCAGGGAGAAAGTAGGGCAGAAAGTCTGTGCTGAATAATATCTTGAACAACATAGTGCCACAGAGAGGACCAGAGAAATGAAGGAGTGCACGAGTGACATGAGATGCGTATGGGGAGAACACTTGACAGGTACTACAAAGAGCTCCCTTGCAGCACAGAATGTCAATGAGGCCACATGGGCATCTGCCTAACAGCTCGACCCCAATGGCCCCAGCCAGGTTTCCTTCCTGGTCTAGAATGTCATAGTACTAGAGCCTGGCCAGGGAGCTGAGGCTGAAATGGAAGTTGGCATCAAGAGTTTCCAAATCTTGTTCGGAAGACTTTGACTTCTTAAAGATGACTGGAATTGCCCTGGCTGGAGTAGCTCAGTGGATTGAGCATGGGCTGCGAATCAAAGTGTCGCATGTTTGATTCCCAGTCAGGGTACATGCCTGGGTTGCAGGCCACAGCCCCCAGCAACCCCCCAGCAACCGCACATTGATGTTTCTCTCTCTCTCTTTCTCCCTCCCTTCCCTAAAAAATAAACATATAAAATCTTAAAAAAAATATGACTGGAATTGAAGTTTATCAGTGGTTCTTATATCCTTAAGTTTGGTCATTTAGCTGACCTTTTACTTTAACATGGGTCTAATTTATTTGCTGTTCATTTTCCATAGCATTTAGTTGATTTAAAAGTCCATTTCTTTTACTGTGCACCAAAATAAAAATTTGAACAGTTAAAAAAAAGAGTTTCCAAATCTTAAGAGATATATGAGACCAGTCATTCTTAAAGTGTTGCAACACTGCTGAGTTACTATCAATTGTAAGGCATATTATAAATAATTTGATAAATAATAAATTATTGAAGTTGTGGTAGACTAACATCTTTGCATATCACTATTCCACACTTTTGCATCCCCATGATTTTTGAGAAGTGAAGCAGGCAAGTTTACAAAACATCACAATTCACCCGTCGTACCATAAACATCATGCACGTGTGAGTGCTAAAGTGTGGGAATGCTGTTGTAGGTGGCCCACTCCCCTGCCACATGTTTCATTCTTTCCCAAATGGCTTCGGAGCAGACAAAAAGCAAAGACACAAACTAACCTGTGCTGAACCCATTATGCATATACTATATTGGTCTGTACACGTTCGATATTGTATTGAACCTTCACTGAAACCCCTCATAAAACCACAAAATGGAGAGAGAGAGGTTCAGGTACACAGTGAAGTAGGTGGCAGAGCCAGTGCGCCTCACTCAAAAGTCCACGTTCCTTCTGCTTCCCTACTTCTCTAAAGGCCCAGGAAAAAGCAATGGGAGAGAGCTGTCTCCTTACCCTTCAGGACAGAAAACTGTAAAAATGGGGATCACTCTTCCCAGATTCTTTAGGGTCTGGGTCAGGACTGAAGGTGGTAACCTGAAATCCTTTGTATCTGTCATTGCTCTTCAACTTTCAAGGCCTAGCATGGTGCCTGGCACACAGCAGGCACTTAAGAATGAAAAAAAATAGTAAGATATTTGTATCTTTCAAATTTCTGTATCAACTTTGCATTTACCTTGAATAACAAGAAACTTAAAGTTTCTCATTTCCTAAAAATTGCTGGCTTACCACTTTTCCATTTCCCTAGTAATGCCAGAATTTTGAGAGATTTGGGCCTTCCTGTAATTACACTGTGATTACTGAGGTAACTAGGTACCACCAGTGGAAGCTCCCAACCCCAGCACAGGAGAGACTTCATGGAAATCACAGCTCCTTCAACTACTAGTTGGTAAGCAGTTCTCCTGTCCCAAGATGTTTTCCACACTAGCTGGGCAGCTTTCAAATGAGATCTCATTCTGTATTTAAATAAACAATGCAATTTTGAAAGCTATGAACATGAATTGTAGGAAAAGAAAGGAAAAACAGAGTCCAATGGAGTTAAATGAGAAGCGTTACATAGGTGGAAAAGAAAAAAGTCCCCAGGTAAGAGGACCCTCAGTAATTACTTTGGATTTAAAATATCATTTAATGACTATCAAGTAGGCAATAAATAAATAAACAAGGCAAAAACCAAGTAAGAAAAATTTCAGGATACAGATGTATGTCAGTACGTGTGTCAATTGGTGTGACTCCACCGGAGAGCAGTGGGAAAACAGCTGGGGAGGCTGAGGGTGTTCACACCAGGCAGCCTGCCCTTCCTTTCAGGACACCGATTACTTACGGGGAAGGGGTAGGGGAGAACCAGACCAGGATAGAGCACTTGGGGGACTTCACTAAATCTGTAACCTTTTACTTCTTATAAAAAAGACCTGAAGCAAATATGGCAAAATGTTGGGGTTTTTAGAAGTTGAACCTTGAGTACCTGGCTACCACAATGTCCATAAGGACACTGCTGCTCAGGTCAGCTCTTTTTCACAGGCAAGACTTTCTCAATGAAGATAGCAGCATGCTGATTCACATTCTGGTGGGCCAACACTGCTACTTACCACTGGTTTAATTATTTATTTGGTTGTAATTGTTTTTGTCTTTATTCTGAAGCTATATAGTTGAAGTATATGTTTCACCCTTCTGTGTAGTTATGTTAGTACATTTGTTTCTCTCAGTATTTGACTTTAGAATCCCCCCCCATCCTTGTTGATTTTAACCTTTTAAAATTAAATGTATCGGGGTAAGACTGGTTAATAACACTATATAACTTTCAGGTGTACAGATTATAATTCAACATCCGTGTACTCTATTAGGTGCTCCCCACACAAAGTCCAATGCCCTTCTATTACCATATATGTGACTTCTTCCCCACTTCACTCTTCCTCCACCTTGGTACCCCTCTGGTAATCACCATTCTGTTGTATCTATGAGTTTGTTTTTGCTTGGTTTGGTTTTTTAATTTTTGTTTTACATTCCACAGGAGTAAAATCGTCCAGTTTTTGTCCTTTTTCCGTCCCACTGATTTCACTTAGCATAATACTCTCAAAATCCATCTATGTTGTTGCAAACGGTAATATTTCATGTTTCTTATGGCTGAGCTGTATTCCATTGTGTGTATGTACGTACACATACCACATCTTCTTTATCTGATCATCCATCAATGGACACTTTTGATTGTTTCTGTGTTTTGACTATTGTAAAAAATGCTGCAATAAACACAGGGGTACATGTATTTTTTTTTTTTATATCTGAGTGTTTTCATATTTTTCAGGTACATACCCAGGGGGGGAATAGTTGGATCATATGGTAGTTCTATTCTTAGTTTTTTGAGAAACCTCCATACTGTTTCCCATAGTGACTGAACTAATTTACATTCCCACCAACAGAGTACAAGGGTTCCCTTTTCTCCATATCTTCTCCAACACTTGTTATTCACCACTGCTTCATAATGAAGTCCATGGATGAGAAAATTGCCCAGAATTTTGGAAATGGTGTTTTGGATAACATAAAGTATAGTTACGCCGTCTTCTCACCAAAGATCCCCTGCCTTTACTGACTGAAATGACTGCCAGGCTGGGTGAGGTGTTTCCCAAACTGTAAGCAGGTGAAGGGAGAGCCAGGGAAAAAGTATCCTGTTCTCAATTTTGGGAAATTACAAATTAAACAAAACTAAACAGATTTCTACCTTTTTATGTTCTAAAAGATAAATACACAGTGATATGTATATTCACGTATTATAGAATCCACAGGGCAGTTAGAGCTATCAATAATAATAAATCTCAGCAGTATGTTAAGCACAAAAAGCAAATTGCAAAGGACATACATAATGGTCTTCATATAAAGACTAAAGGTATGCAACACTATTGTATATTGATTAGGGATAAATACATGAGTAGTAAAAATGCTATAAAGATATCCACATGAATAATATGCCCCATTTTCTAGGTAGTAGATACTTCTATGAGGTGTCTTTTTGTAGGATTTTCAGAGCCTTTACTATGTTAATGAGTCTCACGACTCTTCTAGAACAGCTTATCATATTCAACATCTCTTAAATTTATTTAGCCATGAGCCTTTCTTTTTTAAAAAAAACTTGTTTTATTTACGTTTATTTAATAAATGCTTGAAAGTGCGTTTATTAACGCTGGGCACAGTGAAACAAGGAAGGGCTTAGGACAGAAGAAGCAACAGGAGAGAGCCTAGGCAGAGCTGCTTTGGCTCACAGGGAAGTCAGAGAAAAGGGCCTGGGGACAGGCTCAGGGGGTTAGCCCTGGACGAGCTGCTACCCTGGTTGCAAGTCTCCCCTGGTTGCAAGTCTCATGGGGTCCTTTAGAGTTTAGAGATGCGCACCTGTGGGGGAAGAAGAGGGCAAGGGGAAAGACGCGGGTGTGCTCTGGGGAGGGACAGTGTGCCCCCGGAGCCCTTTTCTTGTGCTACTTTATTAATATTCCCTAGAACAGTTTAAGAACTAGTAAGCAAAAAACCAAAACTACCTTCAGAAGACCTTAAACTCAGGTGTTCTTTAAACACTCCTATCTGCACTTGGTGAATCATAGTTTCCTAACACACAAAATGAAATAGTATCAGCTTTTCTCCCCACTTTGAGAGTTCTTTCTTCAAATTTTCTTTCAATCTTCTTCTTGTCTTCTCCTTTCATTTTCTTGTCTCTAAACTTCACTTAAGCCAATTTTAGAAAACTATGGAAAAACCAAAGCAGCTTGATGGAGAATGAAAAAGTCTGGTAGAAGGGGGTTGTATTTATGCCATCTTTTCTTCCCCTTAGCAAGTTTACACTCACTCTTCTCAGGGCCTTCCTTTTCAACTCCAAATTGAACAACCCCCTGAGCCCCACCTCTCCTTACCTGTAGCTGAGGGGCAGTGTAAAACCCTGGTTCCTTCCCTGAGACAACCAGGTAGTCTTCACACAGTCAATTACCAACTGAGTCAACTGGACATTAGGCTCCTTGCCAGTTGGACACAGGGTCTCTTGGATGAAGGCCTGAGCAGCCTTAAGCCAGGTTTGTTCCTGAGGAAAGTGAACCTAGTTAATACATTGTCATGGCAATCCTGCCAACCAAGGAAATTTTTAAAAGAATAAAGGAATCCGCCCTGGCTGGCGTAGCTCAGTGGATTGAGTGTGGGCTGCGAACCAAAGTGTCGCAGGTTCGATTCTCAGTCAGGGTACATGCCTGGGTTGCAGGCCATGACCCCCAGCAACTGCACATTTGATGTTTCTCTCTCTCTCTCTATCTCCCTCCCTTCCCTCTCTAAAAATAAATAAATAAAATCTTAAAAAAAAAAAAAGAATCTCTTAAAAAAAAGAATAAAGGAATAGAAAAAACATCAAGGGGGCATGTAAATGAAGAGAAAATGTAAAGGAGTTCAGAGCTTAAAGAAACCTTAGGAGTTCCCTGCCTGGTATGGCTCCGTGGATTGAGCGTCAGCCTGTAAACCAAAAGGTTTCTGGTTCAATTCCCAGCCAGGGTACATGCCTGGGTTGCAGGCCAGGTCCCTGATTAGGGGCATGAGAAAAGCAAATGATCAATGTTTCTCTCACACTCTTCCTTTCTCCCCTTTAAAGATAAGCAAATAAAATCTTAAAAAGAAAAAAGAAACCTTAGAAGTCTTTAGTCCAGCTATATAATCAACTCAGACAGCTGGCCATCCAGCTTTGGTCTTGTATTTCTTTTCTTTTTAAAGATTTTATTTATTTTTAGAGACAGGGGAAGGGAAGGAGAGGGGAAGGGAGAAAGAGAGGGAGAGAAACATCAATGTGTGGTTGCCTCTCACACACCTCCTACTAGGGACCTGGCTCACAACCCAGGCAAGTGCCCTGACTGGGAATCGAACCCATGACCCCTTGGCCAGCCTGGCACTCAACCCACTGAGCCATGAGTGAACCAGCCAGGGCTCGTCTCTTTCTTCAGTAACCTACAACATCCCTTAAAGTTCTCAACTGGAATTTTTATTCCTCTGTGAACCCTTCTCTGACCACCCCAGGCAAAATGCTCTTCCCTCCTTGAAGCTCCCACAGCACCTTGCACATACCTGTATTAAGAGCGATGATCACCAAAGAGAACAGAACCCATTTATGCAGAGTCTGGTTGTAAAGCCAGCAAGTTGAAAAAAAGATTGGTCAAAATCACCCTTTAAAAAATCTCTTATACTGCTCATAGAGAATAGGATATAGTACTATATAGCAATATATATGAAAACAGAAATATGCCTAATAATGAATAGTACACAAAAAGGACATGAGTATAATTTTTTTAAATCCTTACCCAGGGATATGTTTTGTTTTCATTGTTTTTTTTAGAGAGAAAGGAAGGGAGAAACAGACATCGATCAGTTAATTGTCTCCAGTATACACCCCAGCTGGGACTCAAACTCGCAACCTAGGTATGGGCCCCTGATCAGGAATCGAACCCACAACCTTTTGGTGTACAAGATGACACTCCAACTGAGTCATCTGTTCATTCGAGTTCCCATAAGCTAAAATATATATATATATATATATATAATACAATCCCACTGGGTTTGTTTCCTGTTCTGTCTTTTCAGCCAAGATGTGGGCTTTCTAAGGACATGAACCATCTCTGTATACTTGCCACAGATTCTGAATGCACAGCTGTCTCGATGTAGATAACTCTAGGGCATGGTACCAGCTTGGCATACTCCCAGTGCTAGGCAGCTTCACTTTATAATTCTGACAGAGTTTAGTACTTTGGAGAAGGATCTTTATCCTTTTCATCCCCATTGATAATTCTAAACCATTATAGTTCTATCCCTGCTCCTCCAATGCTCCCCATTAGCCCTCTGGTCAATCCTTCACATTCAGTTAATCTTTAGCAAAAACCAGTCTTCAACTTCTAGATGACTTTCCTATCCTTGTGGACAGCCCTACCATTGACTTTCATCTTCACCTCTGTGGAACACTCATTCATGGTCAGGGCTGACAAACTCGACCAGGTCATCATTCAGAACTGCCCATCAACATAATCACAGCTCATACTTCTTGTCTTTCTCAGTTGGTCAATGGGGCTTTTTTAGCCCCTGCTCCTCTGAAAGCCTGTCAATTGCCTGGTATATTGAACACTACTGTTTCTCAAAGTCACACCTCAGAATAATCAGTTCTATTAAAAATGCAGGTGGTTTTTTAGGTGATCTCATCTACTAATCAAAATGAGGTGGGCAGAGTCTGTATTTTAAATAAGCTCCCCAGGCTGATATTGGCATAGGCTGATGTTGGAGAACACCCTCTATTTTCCTCTCAATGACCTCACCCGCTGGATGCCATTGAGAGATGCTGACTGTTCCTAAATCTCTACTTTAGCTCTAGTTATATGCCTGTCTACTAGATTCTCCACCTGGCCTACCTGCAGGCACCACAGTTGCTCAACACTGACTTTTCACAAAATCCACTCTCTTCCAGTGTTCACTACTCAGCAAATAGCACCCTGAACCAAACACTTCTATCCTGAAACCTGGACGTCTCCTTAACTCTCTTCCTTTCCCTACACAAGACCCAAGTCCTTTAGCTCTGCTTCCTTAACACATTTCTTTTAGCTCTGCCTTCACCTCTGGTACCTCAACTTTGCTGCTGTGGTTGGGATTACCATCCTCTTTCATTATATTTCAACCACAGCCTTCTAACTGGTAATCTGCAGCCCACTCTCTACACTGCTACCTCGGGAAATAAAAACACAAATCTCATCCAGTCATTTTTCTGCTTAAAATCCTTACTAACTCCCAATTGTCCTCAGGTTCAAGTCCTGCTTAGCTAGACTTACAAGACTGTCAGCAGAGGCTGATGTGGCTCAGTGGATTGAGGGCTGGGTTTGAGGGGCAGATTCCCAGCTGCGGGCGTGTGAGAGGCAACCAATTGACGTTTCTCTCCCTCTCTTTCTCCATCCCTTCCCCTCTAACAATAAATAAATGTAAAAAAAAATTTTAAAAAGGACTGTCAGCTCTGACCCCTCCATCACCACTCAACTGCTTCAATTTTTCAAAGACACCTTCTCTACCTCCGCCTTGTAACCTCCCTTCAGTGTTTTTTTGCTTGCTAACTCTTAAACGCATCGGGTCTCAAAAGCTTTTCCTGATGACCAGTTACACTGCGTCAGGGGTCTCCCCAAGAGCCCACAGCGCAGTTCGCCGTGAGTCTACTCCTGGCTTCCCACTGGGCTTGAAGCCTAGAGAGTGGACCGAAACGTGTTTAGGGACCAGAGTAAGTGCCTCAGGAATGAATAAATATATTTGCAGAACCAGTGAGAGGGGTAGGGCAAACAGCCGCACAGGTTCCCCCTCGCCCGGGGGCGGCCAGCGAAGTCAGGGAGGCAAAGAGACAGTGGGTAGAACAGGAAAAGGAAGGAAATCGAGGCAGACAAGAGAAAGGACGAGGAACGAAGACCAGCACTCACGGAGTCGACAGCCTGAGGGCGGCAAGCCGCCATTGCACGCCTGGGCGTAAACGACTTTGCCCCGGGAGGTAAGCAAACCGCGGTTGGCGCGAGAGCTCACGGGAGGGCCCGTCTGTGGCGTCATCAGCGGGCGCGGTCTCCCCTCTACCTCCGGCTCCTCCCGGCGCAGCGTCCTCAGGACCTCTCTAGGCCACTCCCAGATCTGCACTTCTGAGGCACCCAGATCTCCGTTGCCTTGTAATATCCTGTTTGGCGTCCCTGGGGTGGTCGGGGAAGCTCAGGAGCTCAAACATAGCCTGCCTGCTTGGTAACTCAGCATCTTTAGATTTCCCTGATCTTGCCAAGCAGAAGTGTTTCCTCCCTAATGCAGCGGGAGTACGTCGTTTATACGTTGCTGTAATTCTTGACTATTTACCTAATTTGGGTGTGAGTACCTAGGAGCTTTAGCCTATGTGTCTTATTTATCGTTGTATTCTGGTGCCAACTCCTTTGGGAACAAACACAGTTCCCAAAAAAGTTGAAAAATGTATAGCTACCCACACCAAAAAGAAAAAAAAACACCAAAACTGTTTTTGGATATTTATTGAAGCTTTTTCATAATTGCCAAAACTGGGAAGCAACCAAGATGCCCTATGGTAGGTAAATGGACAAATTTTGTTACAACCAGACAAGGAATATTATTAAGCACTAAAAAGAAATGAGCTACCAAGTCATGAAAAGACATGGAGAAACCTTAGGTGCATATTACTTAGTGAAAGAAGCCAATCCGAAAAGGCTGAGTACTATATGATTCCAACTATATGACATCCAGGAAAAGGCAAAACTATGGAGACAGTAAAAAGATTAGCGGTTGTCCAAGATTGTGGGGAGACAGGGATGAATAGAGCACTGAGAATTTTCTGGAGTTTGGGTGATAATATGGCAATGTAGGTTCATCAATTGTAACAAGTGTTACAATTGTGAATGCTGTTGGGGATGCTTATAGTAAGAAATGCTGTGTGTGAGGTTAGGGTACGTGGGAAATCTCTATACTTTTCCAGTTTTTCTGGGAACCTAAAACTCCTCCAAAAACCAGTCTGTTAAAGAAGTATGTATGTGGTGGTGGTGGGGAGGAATGGAGACAACTGTATTTGAACAATAAAAAGGTATAGATGTAGGCCTGGCCTGGTAGCTCAGTTGTTTAGATATTCATCACTTTATGCCAAGGTTGTGGGTTCTATCCCCAGTTAGGGCACATACAAGAAATCAACCAATGAATGCATGAATAAATGAAGCAGTGAATCAATGTTTCTGTTTCTCTCTCTCAAATCAGTAAATAATAATATAATAAAAAAAACAGTGCTTGTTGCCAAATAAGAACATGATAAATAAATATTTGTTAGTCAAATACTGAAAGCAGATGCTCTCCCTAATTCTGTCAACTAGCCCATCATTTCCTGGCTTAGGCACAGAATTCATGCAACCATGTGCCGGGCACTGTTCTAGGCTCTGGGCATACACTAGTGAAAAAACAAAAATCCCTGTTCTCATGTCCTATGTTGTAGGACAAGGAGACATAGTGAAAAAAATAAAATAAAATGTGTGGAACATTCATAATAGGTGCGATAGAGAGAGAAACAGGGAATGCAGGTGATGGTGTGTCTCTTTCCTATAGAGAAGGCTTCACTGAAAAGATGGCTATATAGTAAAGTAAAGAATTCACATGATGGGGATCAAAGGGAAAGAATAGCCAGTGAGAACCAAGCATAAAGGCCCTGTGGGGGAAAGGTAATGAAGTCAGTGAGGCTGGAGGAGAGGGAGATTCAGGAGGTAAAGTGACAGAGGGATATTTAAGGCCATCTCACACTTACAGCTGCTTCAAATCAGTTTGTAATAGAGTAAACATTGATTATGAAATAGTAAGTATAAACATTGTAGACAATAAGACTCCTCTAGCCCTGGCTGGCATAGCTTAGTGGATTGAGCTCGGGCTGCGAACCAAAGTGTCGAGGGTTCGATTCCCAGTCAGGGTACATGCCTGGGTTGCAGGCCATGACCCCCCAGCAACTGCACATTGATGTTTCTCTCTCTCTTTCTCCCTCCCTTCCCTCTCTAAAAAATAAATAAATAAAATCTAAAAAAATTTTTAAAAAGACTCCTCTAGTCATTTACCAGAAAAATAAAGACTTTAATTTAGCAAGTTATGGTTTCCCCTAATTCAATTTCACTTTTTGATGCAAGTCCTTTTGCTGCAAGTCCTCTGTCAAACATACTCAAAAAGAGTCAGGATGCTTGTCCTCTGTCAAACATACTCAAAAAGAGTCAGGATGCTTGTCTAGAAATTATTGACAAAGATTCATTCAAGGATCTTAGTGTTTGAAAACTGTAAACACAGCTAGACAAAAACCTAGAAGTGTTCTAAAAAAGAAAGAAAAGCTAAGAATTCTTACAGTAAAAAGAATATTCTTGAGAATTATCAGTTTTACATTCTTAGCCCTAGGATTGGTCCAGAATGGTTATCAGTCAGATGTCAGGTGGTCTGGATGATGGATGCCAAGTGGTCTGGAAGATGGGCACCAGGAGGTCTGGTCACATCCAGTGGTCTAGAGAATGGATGTTAGCTGGTCTGGATATGTGAGTCCTTTGTGGGCTAATCAGAGGGGTGGCTGGAGGTCTGGTGTGTGTCTGTATGTGTGTGCAGGCATTGTCATAGGGCTGGGAAGTTCAAAAAGTTTAAGTTCCCAGGCTAGTTAGAACAAGAATAGAGTCTTTCCTCATGCCTCAGCCTTCATAATATTAATAACTTTAGCAGCTTGGTTCAAGTGACTCCGTGTTATATATTTCCCATCTTCACTCTTTTCTCATCTCTATTCTTTATTGCATGAACTAGTTGTGCACTGTGGTGTCGAGTTCTTTATAAAGTGAATCTTTGTTTGCAATTATGTTCCATCGTCATGTCAGCAATGTGTTTCTTCCCTTTCCCCCAAAACAATAACAAATCCACCAGAGGAAACTGAAACCCTTCTCTCACCGCACTCCAGCCACACTGGTCCCCTTATTAGAACATTAGTCAAAGCCTAGTTCAAGTCCCAAACCTAATTATTCCTTTGGCTTTTACTTTTTTATCGACTCTGGAATATCCCACTCTATTTATTAAATCCATGAAGATGTGCCCCATATCCTTAGAGTTACTTCTGATAGTTTATAGAAAGCAGAGTTATTTTTAGGCTGCGGTGATCAGAGAGAGTTGTACTGGACACTTCCATTGGCGTAATTTAAATGTCAGGTTAGGTGCTTAATCTGGTGGCAGCATGCAAAAACAAGTGAGAGGCGCACCAGAGAAAAGGAGGCCACTGAATTAAATCAGGCTTGATTTAATAAGTGTCTTAAAGGAAAGTGTTGGTAGGAAGATGTTAAGGAAATGTGGAGAAGAGTAGTTGGTCTGTCACAGGGAGAGGGAAGTGTGGAGGATTGGGAGGTGTCTCAGACCTGGTGATTTTGAACAGTCTATGCTTGTCCAGAGGACAGCTGGAGATATGGGACCAAAGTCAGGAGAAGGATCAGGGCCAAATGGATGAATCTAGAAGTCACTACACTGGGAGTTGTAGCACTGGGGCCACAACTCCCAGTTGTACCACTGGGGCTCCTAGAAGGGGTTGGAAGATAGGTATGAGACCGAGCTAGGGAGTGCCTGGAGAGAAAGAAACCCAGGAGTGACATTTGGCCTCTGTCAGAAGTGAGCCAGAGAGTACTTATTTCAACAGCCTGGAAGCTTACACACCCAACAGGTAAGAACTGCCATATCTACAGCAGGGCTGGAATTAGGGTCAGGCAAGTGAGGCACCTAAAATTTATTAAATTTTGCACCCTAGGCTTTTGCATCCTAGGTGCCTCACTTGCCTTACCCTAGTGTTGGCTCTGTACTGGAGAGGGGACTGAAATAGAGGGCAGGGGTGAGGATAAAGACTTTCACTTTTTACTTGGAACATTTCTACATTGTTCAAGTCATTAAAAAGACCACTGGGCCGGGTATTGTGTTTGACCTGGTGCACCACTGCAGCTTCCTGGCCCTCAGGCTTCAAGCTAGATTTGGGTGATAGGGAACAAGAAAGAAGTTTGTAGGGGGACAGTGGGACAGAAGGGGAGGCACCCAGTGTTTATTCCTTTTCTCCCTCAACACTGTGCTTGTGGCAGTGGCTTCATTTGCCCTGTTGGGTGCCCTAATTTCATAGGTCCCTATCTCTATCAGCTGCTAACACCATTCCTCCCTTTGTCCCTTCAGACTTACAGGTGGTAGCCACTTTTTGCTGGTGCCAGGCTCTGGTTGCCCCACTCTACTTTGTTGGTTCCCTTAATCCTGACCTCATCCCTGTAAGTAGACTATTAAAATTCTTATTGATTAATCCCTTTCCAGTGTGTCATCTTTTCTGTGATAGGATCCTGATTAGTACAACCATATATTTGTGTATCATGAGGATTTAAAAATGCATTGGGTCTGCCAAAGAGTCCATTTATTTTTTTTCTGTAAAGTAAAAGACACATTTTAAATTTTCACCAGTAACTTTATTGATTTGGCTATTTTGAGTATGTTGGCTATCTCGCATGTGGTATAATGTTGATTGTTCTCAATGTCTCGATTTGATTGCTGTCAACTTCAACTGGTCTACTTGACCATGGAGCATCTTCTGGCAAGAAATCTCCAGCACAAAACTTTGCAAACCACTTTTGATACGTTTGATCAGTCACAGCACCTTCTCCACACACTGCACAAATCTTTTTTTTTCTTTTTGCATTTCGGTTGCATTTTTATCTTTCTTGAAATAATAATGCATACTATGTCAGAGATGTTTTCTTCCATCTTCAATGTTAAAATGGCTACACAAAAATTCACCAATTTTGATGTTTTTTTTTTAAATGCACTCTTACATGACAGCTGTTACAATATGATCCAACAAAATTGTTTCTAATGAAGTTAAAGACAACTAGAGCCATCTCAGGGGAAAAAACCAAATTAAGTTTTTGCCTACTGATACATAGGTAGAAAGCACTAAGAAGTGTTTGAGTTACAAAACTAAGGAGCAAGTCATTGCAATGAACCTCAGCGCCTTTATGGGTGCTCAATAAATACTCTGTATCATTATTATTGTTACTGTAACAAGCAAGAATATTGAAATTAAAAATACATGCCCCCCACTCTTCTAGGAGTTAAATGATTTCATTTATTCAGGAAAGATAGAAAGAAAGCAAAGGGAACAAGGTAGGGAAACAGTCCTGGACAAGGGTGACGCTTCTCATTCTGTTTCCTGCATTCGAAGTACCTGTCTCCGTCACAGTTTGCTCAGGGACAAGAGAGGAAGGCATGGATATGGAACTAGCTATTTTCAGAAACTCAAAACAGATTTGCTGGATAAACCAATGCATCTTTCAGAACAGAAGACAGCTGCAGCCCCAAGCTCGGGGAGAGGAGCGGAGTGTGGTGGAGGAGGGAAAAGTGAGAGGGCGGGTTTCTTCAGGCTCCGCCTCCGCCTGCGTGGGGGGGGGGGGGGGTACTTATCTCCCGCGCGCCGCGATTCTGGGACCTCTGGGACCCTGCGGACCTCTTCCACGTGCGTATGGCCAGCGCGCCTGTCGGGGTACTCCTGCTTGCCGCACCCCATCGCCGCCCACCCCAAGCCTGGTCCAGGCGGCTTCAGTATCCCCAACGGGCCGACATGCGTCTGTGTGGGGCCGGCCAGTTTGCTTTAATATAGGCGTCCATTGTCGCCGGACAGAAAAGATGGCACTTAAACTCATTCCCTCTCTCCCAACACAGAAAACCGGTCGACCCCCTACTTTGTTTAAGGCACAATGCTAGTTTCGGGGGATACAGTTCTGATGTAGACAGCTCTGTCTTTGTCCTCTTGGAGCTTCATTTCACAGGACAAAAATCAAGTGGTTTAATAAATCGAATGATTTCAGGATGTGATATTCCTGTGAAGGAGTGGTATGGAGGACAGTCGTGAGGGGCTTGTCTTTACAAAGGGTGATCAGCATGGGGTGGAAGGGAGGAATCCGTACTGATTTGGCAGAAGCACCGCTTACCGAAGTGAGGCCTGGCCGGAAAGAGGGGTGGGGGTGGGGGTGCTGGTGAGTGATGGAAACCAATATAGTTCCGTTAGTAAATAAGCTTTAGATTTTTTTCTTTTGTAAGCCCCAAGTATTGTTCTAAGTCTTGGTAATCCAATGGAGATAAAACAGCTGCAGCCCATAACCACATGGAGATTTTGTTCTAATGGGAAAAGTAGAGCTAAAAAATGTCAGCCTTAAATATTACAGAGCAAATTAAAATAGGGCCATTTGATAGTGGCTAATTCAGCGTGGTTGGTCAAGGAAATCCTTTCCAAGAAGGGGACTTTCTCCTGAAAATGACAAGAAGGAGCTGGCCATATCAGGGTAAGAAAAATGCTTATAAACATGAACTTGGCAGAGTAAAAGAAGCCAGTGTGGTGGTGAGTTGTGGGTAAGAAGAGAGGGGCAGGAGAAGAGATAGGCAGTAGCTGGACCAGGTCAGCCAAAGCACTGAGTTGGAATTTTATTTACTTTATTTTGTTTATTTTATTTTATTTCATTTTTTAAGAAAGAAACATTTTTTTTCTTTAAAAAAAGATTTTATTTATTGCCATGGCTGGTGTGGCTCGGTGGCTAGAGGGCCGGTCTGCAAGCCAAGGGGTTGCGGGTTTGAATCCCAGTCAAGGCACATGCCTGGGTTGCTGGCCAGGTCCCCAGTAAGGGTCATGCGAGGGGCAACCACAGGTTGCCTCCCTCTTTTCTCCCTCCCTTCCCCTCTCTTTAAAAACAAATAAATAACACCTTTTTTTAAAAAAAGATTTTATGTATTTATTTTTATGCCCTGACTGGGAATCGAACCGGCAACTCTTTGGTGTGTGCATGATGGGAAGACATGATCTAATTTATGCTGACATGTGGCAAGTGGATTGTGGGTGGGGCAGGAATGGAATCAGGAGTACACTGGTCAGGAGGCCAAAGCATCAGTCCAAGTGAACGTTAGTAGTGACTTGCACTAGAGTGATGGTAGCAAAGATACAAGGAAGCAGACAAATTTGGGATATGTCTAGAAATAAATTTGCTGATGGATTAGATATAGAGGGGGTTCAGGAAAAGAAGAATTAACGTTTACTCCTGGGGTTTTGGCTTGAGCAACTGAATGAATAGTGTGGCTTTTACTGTGATGGAGAGGACTGGGAGAACAGCAGGTCTGGAGAAGTGATAAATCAAAATTTCTGTTTTGGCCCAAACAGGCTATCATCTATGTTTTTGAGACATTTATGTGGTGCTATCATGTAAGCATTTGCATGTACTAGTTTGGAGTTTCAGGGAGAGTCAGGATTGAATAAAGCTATGGAATCTGTTGGCAGATATTACTGGTAACTCAAATCATGTGAAATTGCCATTTTTGGTAAAACATAGTTGAATGCTGACAATTTCATTGGTTCAGTCTATTATATGGTATTTACTTATTTAATATATTTTATTGATTATGCTATTATAGTTGTCCCATTTCCCCCCTTTATTCCCCTCTGCCCTGCACACCCCCTCCCACCCACATTCCCCACACACTTTAGTTCATGTCCATGGGTCATATATATGTTCTTTGGCTTCTACATTACTCATACTATTCTTAACCTCCCCCTGTCTATCTTCTACCTACCATATATGCTGCTTATTCTCTATACTTTTTCCCCCTCTCTCCCTACCTACTCCCCCACTGATAACCCTCCATATGATGATCTCCATTTTGTGATTCTGTTCCTGTTCTAGTTGTTTGCTTAGTTTGTTTTTGTTTTAGGTTTGGTTGTTAGTAACTGTGAGTGTGCTGTCATTTTACTGTTCATATTTTTTATCTTCTTTTTCTTAGATAAGTCCTTTTAACATTTCTTGTAATAAGGGCTTGGTGATGATGAACTGCTTTAACTTGACCTTATCTGAGAAGCACTTTATCTGCCCTTCCATTCTAAATGATAGCTTTGCTGGATAGAGTAGTTTTGGATGTAGGTCCTTGTCTTTCATAACTTGGAATACTTTCCAGCCCCTCTTGCCTGCAAGGTTTCTTTTGAGAAATCAGCTGACAGTCTGATGGGCACTCCTTTTTGGGTAACTGCCTCCTTTTCTCTTGCTGCTTCTAGGATTCTCTCCTTGACTTTAATCTTGGGTAATGTAATGATGATGTGCCTTGGTGTGTTCCTCCTGGGGTCCAAGTTCTTTGGGACTCTGAGCTTCCTGGACTTCCTGAAAGTCTATTTTCTTTGCTAGATTAGGGATGTTGGAACGTTTAAAGATGTTCTGGAGGTTCCTAAGCGTCTCCTCATTTTTTTGAATTCTTGTTCCTGCATTCTGTTCTGGTTGAATGGTTTTTTTTTTCCTTCTGGGCCACATCATTTATTTGTGTCTCAGTTTCCTTCTGGTCACTGATGGTTCCCTGTACATTTTCCCCACACACTTGAATAGTGGCTTTCATTTATTTCACTTAGCATAGCCTTCATTTTTTTTCATCTAATTTGTGACCATATTCAACCATTTTTGTGAGCATCCTGATTACCAGTGTTTTGAACTGTGCGTCTGATAGGTTGGCTATCTCTTCATTGCTTAGTTGTATTTTTTTCTGGAGCTTTGATCTGTTCTTTCATTTGGGCCATATTTTTTATTGTCTTGGTGTGCCTGTTATGTAGTAAGGGGCGGAGCCTTAGGTGTTCACCAGAGCAGACAACACGTTGTGACACTGTATGTGGGGGCAGGGCCTGAGAGGGAAAAATGGCACTTGCTCAGCTTTCTGCTGGTTTTCAGTCACTTACCCCCACTACCCACAAGCAAATTGGGCCCTTCTGGTGCTCATTCCCAGGTGGGTGGGCTTGTGTACGTTCTAGGACCTTGTGCTCTCTCCAACGAACTCCTGTGAGTCTGTGAGTTTCTCCTGCTGCCGCCACAACTCCCACAGATGTTTTCAATCAGAAATTTGAGGATTTATTTCCCCACTCTGGGACCCTGGTTTACAGTCTGTCTCCCCAGTTGTTCTTCCTGGCTTATCTGCATGCAAACGTGGGACCACCCAGTCCATAATCTGCAGCCTCACCAGGTCCTCCAGCCGCTGCCTTGCCCAGCGTTCTCTCCACCCCACTACCTGTCTCTGCCCCTCCTACTGGTCTGGATGAATGTTTCTTTAACTCCTTGGTTGTCAGACTTCCATATAGTTCAATTTTCTGTCAGAACCTGGTTGTTTTTTGTTTTTAAATTTGTTGTTGTCCTTCCTTTGGTTGTGCAAAGAGGCACAGTGTGTCTACCTACGCCTCCATCTTGGCCAGAAGTCTATTATATGGTATTTATTTATGTATTTACTTTTGTTTTTACAGAGAAAGAGAGAGCGGGGGAGGGGAGGAAAGACAAACATCGATTTGTCTTTCTACTTATTCATACATTCATTCATTGATTCTTGTATGTGCCCTGACTGGGGATCAAACATGCAACCTTGGTGTATCTGGACAATGCTCTAGTCACCTGAGCTACAAAGCCCAGGCTATTAGTTGGTATTTAAATTCACATGTCTGGATGAGGTCTCTTAGGAAAAGCATATAGAGCAAAGAGAACAAAGGACACCCTTGGGCATCCAACATTTAGAGGTGGAGTAGAGGAGTAGGAGTTAGCACAGGTGACTAGAAAGTAGCAACCAGAAGGTAAAGGAATATCAGGAGAATGGTGTCATTGAAGCCAAGAGAGGAGGGTGTTTCAAGAGGTAGGGAATGAATAAATCAAATGCTGCCTAGAGGTTGAGTGAGATGCTTAAGTGACCTCTGGACTGACAACATTCCAATTCTTGGTGACTTTGACGGATTAGTCAAATTCAGCTTTGAGTAAGTTAGGTTTGAAATGCCTAGGACCAAGTAGAGAAATAGGGCAACGAGCTTTTCCTTCTCCCGCTTCCTTGGGAAGAGACCGTGTATACCTGTGAACCCCTGTAGTGATCAGGGCTGAATGAATGGCGCAGATGAGAAGCCCTGAATACTGGGGCAGTGAGGAGTGCTTTCCAGGGTTAGTGAGACCTGTACTCGTCTTGAAGAATAGAGAAGTTTTGGATAGGATGAGACTAGGCATAGACACTTCAGGAGGGGCAAAAGAATGGAAAGGAGGCCAGGCAGGGTTTGGTGAGTAAAGCCAGGGTCCTGCTGAGAAGCAATGTGATCAGAAGTTGGAAGGGTAGTTGGGGATAGCTGCGGAGGGCCTTTGAATTTCAGGCTAAAGTTTTTGGATTGATTTTGAGCAGGGATATACTGTAATATTTTGAAGTAAAGAAACTAGTATTCGATTTTACCAGTCAGGTCCAGTTTAGCTCAACCTCCAGGTTTATGCTTAGATGCCATTGCTCCCAAGGAAGTCTTTCCTGACTCCTACTGAAGTACTAGGTTGGTACCCACAGTGCCTTGGCCTTAACCACACTGGACTGGAAATGTCTGGGTACTTGCCTGTCACCCTCAATAAAATGTAAGCTCTATGAAGGCAGAAGTGGTATTTGTCTTGCTCACAGTTGTGTTCCCAAGGATTTGCCTGGGACCCAGCAAAGGGCAAGTGCGCAAGGACCACGTGTCAAGGATGTATCTGTACACCCGGGTCCCATATCACTAAAGCCCACATTTTGCAGGATTAGTTAAAATCCCCAAGGTTATGTTTTCAGGTTACCTTGTTTCGCTGAGTGCCCCTTTAACTTCCCCCATCAATCCCTTAAAACTTGAAATCGATTCAGCAGATAGGCTACAGTTAATGTTATTTTTTAGTAACATAACTCATCTTTCCAGCAAGGACACCTGAAGAGATGTCCTCAGTCCTTCACTTCTACGTCCGGCCCTCTGGCCATGAAGGTGCAGCATCTGGCCACATCTGCAGGAAGCTGAAAGGGAAACTGCCAGAGCTGCAGAGTGTCAAGACCGAGCTGTGCTACAACGTGAACTGGACAGGTTGGGCCCTGTATTGGATGCTTGAGGGAGGTACCCCGGTGCCCAGGGCAGTGTCTCAAGGCATCCTTGCCCTGTCTCTCTGCAGATAAGTCTCTCCCAAGTGCTGAGGAGATGAAGAAGCTGATGTGGCTCTTTGGCTGCCCGTTGTTACTGGACGATGTGGCTCAGGAGTCCTGGCTCCTTCCTGGCTCCAATGACCTGCTGCTGGAGGTTGGGCCCAGGCAAGTGTCTCCTCTGGGGCAACTCTTTCCATGTTTCAGGCACATGCTCTCTTTTAAAACACACTGCCCACCACTTCCACTTCCATTCCTTTGTTTTCTCTTCTTGTGATCCTCAGGAAATGTGTTCTTCCTTTGCCCCTTCCTGCTCCCCACCTAGAAAGCCTTGCTTGTGCCTTCCTCTTACAGGAAGATGTCTTTGAAGACTGAGCTAGCTCCCAGGCATGTTCTGAAAATAAAACAGGTTACATTTGGAGAAACTGAAATCAAAGCATTTTGATGCTGGAAGGACAGTTCTGGTTTGATTTGAGTGGCCTTTGAAAGCAGGTTTCTTAGTGCCCAGATCTGAAACTGGAGGCCATTGGCAGGAATAGTAGAGACAGGAGAGTGGCTGGACAGCAGTGGGTAGGATCTACCTTCTCGGCTCTCAGGTCCTAATGGTCTGGCCCACTCCTCAGGCTGAACTTCTCCACCCCGACATCCACTAACATCGTGTCAGTGTGCCGGGCTGCTGGGCTGGGGGCTGTGGACCGTGTGGAGACTACGCGGCGCTACCTGCTGTTGGTGAGGCACTAGGCAATCAGGACAGGGGACCAGGAGGAGGACATGGGCCAGAGATAAGAGATTGGGTTATAATGGCAGAAGCAGGGGGAGGAGCTCCTGGCTTTAAGCCTGCCCTGTTTGCAGGTTATTCACTGCTTGAGGGCACTTGGTTGATGAGTAAAAGGAATTATATGAAATGTTAAAGGAATTTAAGAAAAAGAGATTGAAAATATAAGCAATAAAATGACAGCAAACTCACAGTTATTAACAACCACACCTAAAACAAAAACAAAGCAAACTAAGCAAACAACTAGAACAGGAACAGAACCACAGAAATGGAGATCACATGGAGGGTTAGCAACAGGGGAGTGGGAGGAGGAGAGAAGGGGAAAAGGTATAGAGAATAAGTAGCATAGATGGTAGGGAGAAAATAGACAGGGGGAGGGTAAGAATAGTATGGGAAATTTAGAAGCTAAAGAACTTATATGTCTGACATATGGACATGAACTAAAGGAGTGGAATGTGGGTGGGAGGGTGTATGGAGGGCGGAGGGGAATAAAAGGGGGATGTGACAACTGTAATAGCATAATCAATAAAATATATTAAAATAAAAAGAAAGAAATCCAGTGTGTGCTTCCCTCACTAATCTATGCTTTCTTCCATCATGCCTGGAAGGGGTGTCATTTTCTAATCAGAAAAGCAGTGTAATATGGGCTAGCAGTGGGCTGGCCCTGTGTGGCTTGGAGAATGGAGAGGGGACTGTTTTATCCATTCGTCAGCTTTCCACCCCTTGTCCTCTGTGTGCATCCCCATCCCTAGTTTGCCCACCCACCTTCACCTGAGATGGAGGCCATTGCTTTGCCAACCCTGTATGATCGGATGACGGAGCAGCACTTCCCCCATCCCATCCAGAGCTTCTCCCCTGGGAGCGTCCCTGCACCCCTTGATGGCCCAATCAACATATTGGAGGAGGGCCGGCCTGCCCTGGAGAAAGCTAACCAGGAACTAGGTAAATGGGGCTCCCTAGGAGGAAGGCCCAGGCTGGGCTTGCAGGGGTGCTGAGACCCAGGAAATGATGGCCTGAGACCAACAGTCACCTCTTCTTGGGTTTGTCTCCTAGGTCTGGCCCTGGATTCCTGGGACCTGGATTTCTACACCAAGCGCTTCCAGGAGCTTCAGCGGAACCCTAGCACTGTGGAGGCCTTTGACTTGGCTCAGTCCAATAGGTGGGGAAGAAGGGGGATGTTCTGATGTGTGAGCTGGTGGAAGCTGGAAGAGAAGACCACAAGGGCTTGCTTTCGTGGCTCTCTCTTGCCCTAGGGGCCCCCCTGAGTCTGTGGCCTGGGCTCCCCATCTACCTAGTAGTCTATACTCAAATCTCAGTTTTTCTCTTCACTTTGGAGCTGGACAATCCACAGTGACAATGTTCGAAGATTATGGGAATATATTTTGACCTGTTATCTAAGTCTGAGTTGACTGTAACTCTGCTGTTAATGCTGGTGAGAAGACATGGCAAGGCCCGAGGCATGACCCCCGGTTTCCACCCCGCCTTTCCCTCCCCATGTCATCCCCTGCAGCGAGCACAGCCGACACTGGTTCTTCAAGGGCCGGCTCCACGTGGATGGGCAGGAGCTGGCACAGTCGCTGTTTGAGTCCATCATGAGCACCCAGGCATTCTCCAACCCCAACAACGTCCTCAAGTTCTGTGATAACAGCAGGTGGGCTGTGCCCCAGGCTGGGTAGCTTCTGGCCTAGAGGAGGGAAGGCCCCAGGCCCTGGGGGGGTAAGTGCAGATCCCAAGGAAGAAGCCAGATCCAGAGCGGCTGTGTCCACAGTGCAATCTGGGGGAAGGAAGTTCAGTTCCTGAGGCCCAAGGACCCCACACAGCCAAGCTGCTTCCAGCAACAGCAGGGGCTGAGACATGTTGTCTTCACAGCAGAGACCCACAACTTCCCCACAGGTGAGCTGGGTCCTAGGAGGGATAGATTGAGAATGTAGGGTACGGGGAAGCTCCCGGGTCCCTGGGCTGGTCCTTGGAAAATCCATAGGGCAGGCCAGTTTTTATTTTCAATGTGGTAGTCAGAGCTGGGGTTTGTCTCTTCAGTACCCATACCTCTGCCCCCTCTCTTCACAGGAGTAGCCCCCTTCAGCGGCGCAGCCACAGGCACAGGGGGCCGGATCCGAGATGTCCAGTGCACAGGCCGTGGGGCCCATGTGGTGGCTGGCACTGCTGGCTATTGCTTTGGAAATCTGCACATCCCAGGTCCCATCTCTTTCTAGCCATCTCCCCTTTCAGATTCCTTGTCCTGGCAGGCACCAAACACTTCTGTCTCTTAAGTCCAAGGTCATCCTGGGTTATCTTTATTTGGGATGGAGGGCTCTAGAGTAGTTGGCCTTCCACCAACCATGGTTGTGAGGATTATCGGCAAGGGAAGACTTAGGTCACCATTCTGGCTTTGCAGCACCACAGTTTTCTTATACACTAGTACCCACTCAGCAAGAAAGTGTGATACTGGGTGGGACTTAACAACCACTGCTTGCCCCCAAATCCAGTGTCAGAAAGACTTAAGAGCTCTGGTCTCAAGAGTCAGAGGGAAGGCTGGTATGGAAGGTGAGGAGCAAGACCAATGCTTTATGGCAAACTCTGCACCTTCCTAGGATGGGACTTCCTAAAATGGAACATTCTACCTGTACAGGTTGTCCTTGGTGGCTTAGACCCTTCCCAGAGGACTGGTTTCTCTGTTGGCTGTTTTTACAGTCTATGCAACTTCCTCCTTCCCTCCCAGGTTACAGTCTACCCTGGGAGGATCCGAGCTTCCAGTATCCTGGGAACTTTGCCCGACCCCTGGAGGTTGCCATTGAGGCCAGTAATGGAGCTTCTGACTATGGCAACAAGTTTGGGGAACCAGTACTAGCAGGTGAGGCTGGGGGAGGGCACAGGGGATAACAGACACCTAGTCCCAGAGGTGGGGTTGGGTATGTGACTGAGTGAGCACTGAGGGGACCGGGCGATGATCCTGTCCCCTCTCCCTGTGATGTTCACGTTCCAGGCTTTGCCCGCTCCTTCGGCCTCCAGCTCCCAGGCAACCAGCGGCGAGAGTGGATCAAGCCCATCATGTTTAGTGGGGGCATTGGGTCCATGGAAGCAGAGCACGTGAGCAAGGAGCCCCCCACTCCAGGTAAGAGCTCACCAACTTTTCCCAGATGCATCCAGCTTTCTCTCCAGCACGTGGCAAGTACAGAAGGGGAATTTAGAGGCCACCTCAGTGGTTAGTTTTTAATCTCCCAGCTCATGTCTCTTCTCCCCAACACAGGTTTTATGCCAGCGGGGCCACCTCATTCTGTGTGCCTCTGTCTCCTGCCCGATTTGTTTCTGCGTGGCAGGGCCCACCCTGCTAAGTCAAGGCAGCCAGTGTCTGCTCAGTGCCTGCCGTATGCCATGGGCTTTCATCTGCCAACTCAGTTTAATCTGGCAAACATCAATTGAACACCCATCACGAGCGAGGCTCTATGCTAGGTGGTGTGGTGGAATCAAGATAAGGGTCATGTCCCATTTATTGAATGGGTGACCCAGTCACATGGGTCAGAATTTCAAAAGCAAGAGAGGATTAGGTAGTGAAAACTCTCCTTCCTGGGACCTCCAGCCACCCAGTTCCCTCGCTAGAGATTACCAGTGTTAATTAGTTACTTTTGTACCCTGCCAGAGGTGTTTCTGCATGTGTAAACAGACCCATGTGCACATTTGCCCCTTTAGGAAAAAAATAGCATATATATATATATATATATATATATATATACACTTCTTTTTCTTTTACTACTTATTGAGATGTAATTCACATAGCATAAAATTTACTCTTTTAAAGTGTATTAGTTGGTGGTTTTTAGTATAGTCACAAAGTTGCACATCAATCACCACTAATTCCAGAGCATTTTCATCATCCCAGAAAGAAACCCTGTACCCATTAGCAGCCATACCTCACCCCCACTTTCTCAGCCTGTGCAACCACTTACCCACTTTCTGCTTTATGGACTTGCCTGTTCTGGACGTTTCATACACACGGAACCACTCAAGGCGTGGCCCTTTGTGTTGGATTTCACTCAGCAGGGTGTCTCCAAGGCTTAACCTGTTACAGCGTGTGTCCGCGCTTCACTGCTGTATGTGGCTGAGTCGTATTCCATTGCACAGACATGTCATGTTTTGTTTACCCATTCATCGGTTGATAGGCAGTTGGGTTATTTCTACTTTTTGGTTACTATGAACAAGGTTGCTATACACATTTGTGTATGGGTTTTTCTATGTGCTTATGTTCGTCTCTTGAGTATATAACTAGGAGTGGAATTGCTGGGTCACACGGTAACTATATTCAACTTTTTAAAAAACTGCCAGACTGTTTTTCAAAGCAGTGTGTGAGTTTACATTCTCCCGAGTAGCCTAGGAGGGTTCCAGCTTCTCCAAATCCTCGCAAACACTTGTTATTTGCTTTCTATTTGATTGCAGTCATAGTGTGCATGAAGTAGTATCTTACTGAGGTTTTGATTTACATTTTCCTAGTGACGAATGATATTGAGCATCATTTCATGTGCTTGTTGACCATTTGTATATCTTCTTTGGAGAAATGTCTGCCTAGATCCTTTGTCCATTTCTAAATTGAGTTATTTGTCTTTTTTGATAGAGTGGTAAGGGTTCTTTCTTATATCCTGGATACTAGACCCTCATCATATGGATATATGGTTTGCAAACACTTTCTCTCATTTCCTGGGTTTTTTACTTTCCTCATAGTGTCCTCTGAAGCTCAAATGTTTTTAATTTTGTTAAAGTATAACTTAATTTTTCTTTTGTTACTTCAGTGTTATGACCAATAAACCACTGTCTAATGCCAAGGTCATGAAGATTCACGTGTATGTTTTCTTGTAATATTTTTATAGCTTTTAGGTCTTATACTTAGGTCTCTGACTTTTTAAATTAACTTTTATATGTTAACTTTTATAGTAGGGGTCCAACTTCATTCTTTCATATGCGGATATTCAGTTGCCCTAACACCACTTTTTGAAAAGATATTTCTCACTCCACTGAATTGTCTTGGGACTTTTTTTTTAATGCTTTTTATTTTTTAATTTATTTTTTAAAATATATTTTATTGATTATGCTATTACAGTTGTCCCATTTTTCCCCTTTCACTGCCCTCCACCCTGCACACCCCTCCCACCCACATTCCATGTGTCCATACATATAAGTTCTTTGGCTTCTACATTTCCCATACTATTCTTACCCTCCCCCTGTCTATTTTCTACCTACCATCTATGCTACTTATTCTCTGTACCTTTTCCCCCTCTCTCCCCCTCCCACTCCCCTGTTGCTAACCCTCCATGTGATCTCCATTTCTGTGATTCTGTTCCTGTTCTAGTTGATTGCTTAGTTTGTTTTTGTTTTGGGTGTGGTTGTTAATAATTGTGAGTTTGCTGTCATTTTACTGTACATACTTTTCATCTTTTTCTTAGATAAATCCCTTTAACATTTCATATAATAAGGGCTTGGTGATAATGAACTCCTTCAACTTGACCTCATCTGGGAAGCACTTCATCTGCCCTTCCATTCTAAATGATAGCTTTGCTGGATAGAGTAATCTTGGATGTAGGTCCTTGCCTTTCATGACTTGGAATACTTCTTTCCAGCCCTTTCTTGCCTGCAAGGTCTCTTTTGAGAAATCAGCTGACAGTCTGATGGGCACTCCTTTGTAGGTAACTGCCGCCTTTTCTCTTGCTGCTTCTAGGATTCTCTCCTTGACTTTAATCTTGGGTAATATAATGATGATGTGCCTTGGTGTGTTCCTCCTTGGGTCCAACTTCTTTGGGACTCTCAGAGCTCCCTGGACTTCCTGGGAGTCTATTTCCTTTGCCAGAATGGGGAAGTACTCCTTTATTATTTGTTCAAATATCTTTTTCACTTGTTGCTCTTCCTCTTCTCCTTCTGGAACCCCTATAATTTGGACATTGGAACTTTTAGAGATGTTCTGGAGGTTCCTAAGCCTCTCCTCGTAATTTTGAATTCTTGTTTCTTCCTTCTTTTCTGTTTAGTTGTTTCTTTCTTCCTTCTGGTCCACTCCATTGATTTGAGTCCCAGTTTCTTTCCCATCACTATTGGTTCCCTGTGCATTTTTCTTTATTTCACTTAGCATAGCCTTCATTTGTTCATCTAATTTACCACCAAATTCAACCATTTTTGTGAGCATCCTGATCACTAGTGCTTTGAACTGTGCATCTGATAGGTTGGCTATCTCTTCGTCACTTAGTTGTATTATTTCTGGATCTTTGATCTGTTCTTTTATTTAGGCCATTTTTTTTTTGTCTTGACTTGCCTGTTATGTAGTGAGGGGCAGAGCCTTAGGTTCACCTGAGTTGTGATGCAGTTTGTGGGGGAGAAGTCCAAGAGGGAACAGTGGCACTTGCTCTGCTCTCTGCCAGATTTCAGTCACTTCTGCTGCTTCCCCCAAGCAAATTGGGCCCTTCTGGTGCTGATTCTCTGGTGGATGGGTTTGTGTATGTTCTAGGACCCAGTGGTTCTCTCCAATGAACTCTCCTGTGAGGCTGGGAGTCTCTCTAGACACCTCAACCCCCACAGGTGTTTTCAATCGGTGGTTTGAGGCTTTATTTCCCCATGCTGGGACCCCAGGTTGTATGGTCTATCTCACTCCCCAGTTTTGCCTGGTTTATCTGTGTGCGAATGTGGGACCCCCAGTCTGCCAGCCACCTTGAGCACTGTGCCCCTCCACAACCTGCTGCCTCGCTGGGTCGGCCAGGCCAGCTGCCACTTTGCCTCGAGTCCTCTCTGCCCCGCCGCCCCACCCTGCCCCTCATACTGGTCTGGATGAATGTGTCTACTTTAACTCCTTGGTTGTCAGACTTCCATATAGTTCGGTTTTCTGTCAGTACTGGTTGTTTTTTTTGTTTCTAAATTGTTGTCCTTCTTTTGGTTGTGCAAGGAGGCACAGTGTGTCTACCTACGCCTCCATCTTGGCTGGCTGCTTTTTAAATTTTTTAAAAAAATATTTTAGAGAGAGGGAAAGGTGGGGAGAAAGAGAAGAAGAGATACATTGATGTGTGAGAGAAACATCCATTAATTGCCTCTTGCAAACCCACAAACAGGAGACCTGGCCCACAACCCAAACTTGTGCTATAACTGGGAATCAAACCAGTGACCCTTCAGTTCACAGGCTGGCACTCAATCCACTGAGTCACACCAGCTATGGCTATTTTGGGACTCTTGTCAAAAATACTTAGCCATAAATGTATGGGTTTGTTTATGGACTCAACAGTTCTAGTGCATTGATCTACATATACTGTAGATCTATATCTCCCGATCCTTATGGTAGTACCACACTGTCTTGATTATTGTAGTTTTGTAGTGAGTTTTAAAAGGCAGAAATGTTGTTTTGACTGTTTGAGGTCCCTCATATTTCTATAGAAATTTTAGGATCAGCTGATCAATTTCTGTGAAAAAGGTGGCTGATTGTTGATTCTACATATCTTTTTGGGGAGTATTACTATCAAAACAATAAGTCTTTCCAATCTATAAACATGAGATCTATTTCAGTTTATTTCTAAGTATTTTATTCTTTGTGATGATATAGAAAATGGATATGCATACTTCTGCTCCTTGCTTTTTTCCGCTTAGCAATGTATCCTGGAGATCATTGCATATTGATGAAGTTATATCACTTCATTATATTCATATGTAATTCTTTTTGTGTGTGTGTGTGGCTCCATGTTTTGTTGTGTGGATATACCATAATTGTTATTTAACCAGTTCTCTGTTGTTACCATTTATTTCCTAAATTTGGTAATACAAATAATATTTCAGTGTTTAATTGTGGACATAGGTGATTCTGTACCTGTGCAAATAAATCTGGAGTATAAATTCCTCCAAGTGTATTTACCTAATCAAAGAATACATGTATTTGTAATTTTCATTGCTCTATCCTAATATTAGCTTCTTCCTGTCCTCTCACATCTTCATACTCATGCTTCTTCTGCTTGCTTCCCCAGTGTTCTGATTTTTCCCTCCTTCCTTGCAGGCATGGATGTTGTAAAGGTTGGGGGTCCTGTCTACAGAATTGGAGTTGGGGGTGGAGCTGCTTCATCTGTACAGGTAAGTAGGAATAGCTGCAGATGCAGACTCCGCAATATTGCTAGGCCCTGTGCATGGGGGTGGGGGTGTGAGAGTTCTCAACCCCCCTGAGCTGAGCTATGCCATATGTTCCCACAGGTGCAGGGAGACAATGCCAGTGACCTGGACTTTGGAGCTGTGCAGCGGGGAGACCCGGAGATGGAACAGAAGATGAACCGCGTGATCCGGGCTTGTGTGGATGCCTCCAAAGGAAACCCCATCTGCAGCCTCCATGACCAGGGTGCTGGTGGCAATGGTGAGAGAAGGGGCTGGGACAAGGAACTGGCCTAGCAGGTCTCCTACCAGGTTTGGTTTAGGGAGAGGCAGCAAGAATCTGCAACCAGCCATATAGCTCTGGGTCCCATTCTGCACTCCCTTACACATTCTGGACAGGCTCAGGGTTGGGGGATGGCCCACTGCCATTGGTGGGGAGGGTGTGGCAGTGACTCACACAAGGACACACAGAATTTGGAAGCCAGGGACTGCCCTTTGTTTGCCTGGTGCTGATCAGACCCAGATCACCATCTCTTCCTGCAACCCTCTTCACCAGGCAATGTCCTGAAGGAGCTGAGTGACCCAGCTGGAGCCATTATTTATACCAGCTGCTTCCAGGTGAGCCTCGTCCCCTGGAGTCTGGCCATCCAAGCCTCTCCGCCCCTGCCAGCCCCAGCTGGCCTACCCACCACCCTCCCCCTCCCAGCAAGAACATGAGACTTGGGAGTAGTCTCTGACCCTTCTCTTTCCTCCTCCTCCACGGATGTGCAGCTCGGGGACCCAACCCTGAATGCCCTGGAAATCTGGGGGGCTGAGTACCAGGAGTCTAATGCACTCCTGCTGAGGCCCTCAGACCGGGACTTCCTGAGTCGTGTCAGCACCCGGGAACGCTGCCCAGCGTGCTTTGTGGGCACCATCACTGGAGACAGGAGAGTGAGTGGCCCCAAACAGACACTGTGGGTGGGTTTGAGCTGCCTGGGTACAGCTGGTGGCAGACATGTTCTGGGGAGCAGGAGGGAGGTGGAAAGGGCTAGGAACTCACTAGGGGGTGCCAAACAGGGTGACAGGAGCATTTTTGCTCTGCTTTCTAAAGTACTTCCTACGAGTGGTCATAGTCTCATTCCCTCTGGGCACTGTCCCTGTGGTCTATAGATAGTGCTGGTGGATGATCGGAAGTGTCCTGTGGGAAGAAATTGCCAGGGCGACGCTCCCTTGATGCCTAACCCAACACCTGTGGACCTGGAACTGGATTGGGTGCTGGGGAAGATGCCTCAGAAGGTACACTGCCGGGGGTGGGGGGGGGCGAGTTGGGAAAGGAGGCTGTGTTTTTCCTTTTCCTGACCCATTTACCCTACTTGTGCTTTGTCATCTGTGTGCCCAGCCCTCCCTGAGGTGCTTACACCCCTATTGCTGTCTGTGTTATAGGAGTTCTTCCTCCAGAGGAGTTGTCCCTTGCTACAGCCTCTGCTCCTGCCCCCGGGGCTGAGTGTGCGCCAGGCCCTAGAGCGGGTTCTCAGGCTGCCTGCTGTGGCCAGCAAGCGATACCTCACCAACAAGGTCCTCCCTGCACTCCTACCCTGCCCCTCAGCCCTCTGCACTGCTCCCTCAGCTCACCCACCCCTGGCCTCTCACCTTTGGGGACTGGTATGGGGGTCCACCAGGCCAGAGGGAGAAGGGGCAGGGCAGCCACCCCAATGGCATGGTCCCTTGCTACCCATCCTCAGAGCCTACCTCTTGTCTGCATGGTCAGGGCAGACCAGGCCTCCCACCACCCCTGTGCCCCTGTCCCTTGTGTTCTTGCCAACCCCACCTGGTTCCACAGGTGGACCGCTCTGTGGGTGGCCTGGTGGCACAGCAGCAGTGTGTTGGGCCCCTGCAGACTCCTCTAGCAGACGTGGCAGTTGTGGCACTGAGTCACCAGGAGCTTGTAGGGGCTGCCACAGCCCTGGGGGAGCAGCCAATCAAGAGCCTGCTGGATCCCAAGGTTGCCGCCCGGCTGGCTGTGGCTGAGGCCCTCACCAACCTAGTGTTTGCTCTAGTCACTGACCTCCGGGTGAGTCTCCCACAGCCTCTGCCATGGAGCCCCTTGTCTTTGGGACATACCCTCATCCACCGCTCAGTTATCCCTCTTGCCCTTCATGCTTGTGGTCTCCCAGTGCCTCTGCCCCCACCCCAGACTCCCCATCTCTCTTCCTTTCTAATGCTAGGTCTCTGCTACTTCCTAGGACGTGAAGTGCAGTGGGAACTGGATGTGGGCAGCGAAGCTCGCAGGGGAGGGTGCGGCTCTGGCCGATGCCTGTGAGGCCATGGTGGCAGTGATGGCAGCCCTGGGTGTGGCAGTGGATGGTGGCAAGGACTCTTTGAGCATGGCTGCCCGGGTCGGCTCTGAAACTGTGTTGGCTCCTGGTGAGGTCTGGGGGCCAGTGGGAGACAGGCGGGACTTACGGGACTGGCCTGGCCCCTTACTCTCTTAACTCCTTGCTCCATAGGGTCGCTGGTCATCTCAGCCTATGCTGTCTGTCCAGACATTACAGCCACTGTGACCCCAGACCTCAAGTGTCCTGGAGGGAGAGGTATGGGTTCTTCCCCTCCTCACTGTATTGTGTTTTCAGAGGCTGGTTCTTTGTTTGGGGTCTCCTTTGTGAGTGCTAACCCCCTACCCCCGTCTCACACACTGGGCTGTGGTGCTTTCTGAGACTGGTGGTCTGAGTGTGCCACCACCTGTTGGGAACTTACATGATCATGAGCACCACAGGATGGGGTTTGGCTGAGCCATCCATCTTCCCTTCCCCCTCCCCCTTCTCTGTCTCTCCAGGCCATCTGCTCTATGTGCCCCTGAGCCCCGGGCAGCACCGGCTGGGGGGCACAGCTCTGGCCCAATGCTTCTCCCAGCTTGGTGAGCAGCCTCCCAACCTGGACCTTCCTGACAACTTGGTGCGTGCCTTCAGCATCACCCAGGGGCTGCTGAAAGGTGAGCGAGGCCCTGGGGTAGGTGGCATATGTGGCCTGAGTGGCAGGCACTCCCCAGCTGAACATGTGAGGGTGGGCGTGCCCACATTCTCACACACACTATCTGCCCACAAACAAGGGGTGTGGTTTGGCCCCTGAGGTTGCTGAGCTTTCTTCTTCCTCTAGACCGCCTCCTCTGCTCAGGACATGATGTCAGCGATGGGGGTCTCATCACCTGCCTGCTAGAGATGGCCTTTGCTGGGAATTGTGGGATAAAGGTGGACTTGCCTGCCTCTGGGGTTGATGGTGAGGAGCCTAGGGTCTGGGCTGAGGCCTGGGCTGCCTGTCCCACCCTGCAGACCCCATGTCCTGTTAAAGAGTATAATGTCCCAACTCCTTTTCCCCTGAGTCTCTTGTTGTCTTCTCTGACCACTGAACCAGGTAGCACCCACTGTTCCTGGCCATGTCCCTCTGAGACCTCCTGTATACCCTGATACTACAAATATGGTCTCAATCTCACAGACCTCACCCGACCCCAGTGCCTGCCTCCACTCCCTCAGTCCTTGGCCATAGTCTCTTGACTCCACCTCTGAGTCCATATCAGTACTCCAGTCACCCTGACGCCCCTGTTGCTCTCCCAGTGCTGCCTGTGCTGTTTGCCGAGGAGCCAGGCCTGGTACTGGAGGTGCAGGAGCCAGACCTGGCCCAAGTGCTGAAGCGCTACCAGGATGCCGGCCTCCACTGCCTGGAGCTGGGTCGCACAGGTCACTTTGGGCCACAAGCCATGGTGAGGAAGAATGGGGTGTGTGGTTCATCTCCTTGAGCCTCTAAGGGGCCCCTGTTGGCTGTCTTTGCTCTTAGCCTCTGATGGTTTTGCCCCTCTCTAGGTCCAGGTGTCAGTGGACGGGACTGTGGTTATAGAGGAGCCTGTTGGGCAGCTGCGAGCCCTCTGGGAAGACACAAGTTTCCAGCTAGACCGGCTGCAGGCAGAGCCGAGCTGTGTGGCAGAGGAGGAACGAGGGCTAAGGGAGCGGACAGGGCCCCGCTACTGCCTGCCCCCCACCTTTCCCAAAGCTTCTGTGCCCCATGAGCCTGGTGAGGAAGTATGTGCAGAGGCTTGGCCTCCTGGGCACGTTGGACCTGGATGCCCAGGCCTGCTCTGGGGAAGGTGTCTGGTAGGGTTGGAGTGGGGAAATAGTCCTCTAGAACAGAGACACTTCTCCCCCAAGGTGGTCCCACCCCCCGAGTTGCCATCTTGCGAGAGGAGGGCAGTAACGGAGACCGGGAGATGGCTGATGCCTTTCACTTGGCTGGATTTGAGGTGGGCAGTGGGCCTGGCAGCGCTGGGGCTGGGCCTCAGACTATGTGTCCTCTGATACTTCCCCTCCTCATCTTGCCAGGTGTGGGATGTGACCATGCAAGACCTCTGCGTTGGGGCAATCAAGCTGGACACATTCCGAGGCGTGGCCTTCGTGGGTGGCTTCAGCTATGCAGATGTCCTGGGCTCTGCCAAAGGTCAGCGTGCGGGCTTCTGCCCACTTCCTACCCACACATGCCTGAAGAGGTGCCTTAGCTCCCCTCTTCCTTGACTGGGCCTTGGCCTCTCACCTCCACAAGGCCAGGGGAGAGTATATTCATTCTGGGCCAGGTGCCAGCAGAAGGCCTGCAGGTAACTTACATGAGGCAGGTGGCTGGGTGGGACTGTGCCACCTAGGCTGGATGGCACAGGTCTCCCTAATAGGGCAGCTGCTACTCACCTCCAGCAGATTGTACTGTTGGAAGGCTGGCTTAACATGGTTCAATCTTTCTGTTTTTTAAGAGAAGCCAGAAATCCAGATTTTTATATAAAATTTTCTTTTTAAATATTCGTCAATTAAATAAAATTTTGAAAATGCTCTGCTGGCTAAGCAAAAAACTTGGCATAGGCCATGTCTAAATTAAGCAGATAAATCCATTTCTTCCCCTGCACTTTCCCTGAGCTCTGTGGTCTTGGGGAGGGGGGTATCCTGGGGGTGTGTAACAGTGCATATTGGGAGGGAAAGTCTCACCTCAATGTTTCCATTTCCTCCAGGGTGGGCAGCTGCCGTGACCTTTCATCCACAGGCCGGAGCTGAGCTGAGGCGCTTCCGGAAGCGGCCAGACACCTTTAGCCTGGGCGTGTGTAACGGCTGTCAGCTGCTGGCTCTGCTGGGCTGGGTGGGAGGCAGCCCCAGTGAGGAGGAAGGGGAGAAGGGCCAGGACTCCTGGACAGCCCAGCCCGGCCTCCTGCTTCGCCACAACCTGTCTGGGCGTTTTGAGTCTCGCTGGGCCAGTGTGCGTGTGGGACCCGGGCCGGCCCTGATGCTGCGAGGGATGGAGGGTGCCGTGCTGCCAGTGTGGAGTGCCCATGGTGAAGGTTAGGCTACAGGAAGGGAGGGAGGAGTGTCTGAGGGCAGGGGTGGGTAGACCACAAGAAGGAACTTTGCTCTCTCCTGCCTTGTCCTTCCCTCCCAGGTTACATGGCATTTTCTTCTCCGGAACTCCAAGCCCAGATTGAAGCCAAGGGCTTAGCTCCACTGCATTGGGCAGATGATGATGGGAACCCCACAGAACAGTACCCTCTGAATCCCAATGGGTCCCCAGGGGGAGTGGCTGGCATCTGCTCTCTTGATGGCCGCCACCTGGCCCTCATGCCTCACCCTGAGAGGGCTGTGAGGCTTTGGCAGTGGGCATGGCGACCCCCTCCATTCGACACGCTGACAACCTCCCCCTGGCTCCAGCTCTTCATCAACGCCCGAAACTGGACCCAGGAAGGAGGTTGCTGAGCAGGCCAAAGAAACTCATCTAGGCCTCATGGTTCATCCCTGGTGTTGCTGCCCTCTCCTCATTACTTTCAGAAGCGCCCCATATTTTCAAATGTGTCTTGGACAAACAGGTTCCAAAATGCCAAAAATACCTCAGCTAATTATTAAGCTGCCCACTTTTGCCTTATGCTGTTGGGTCTGTTTTATATTCTTCTGTTGTAATATGTTTTGACCTTTATGAGCTTGGGTAGCAGCATGTGGTTCAGAGAAAAGAATCTGCAGTGGAAAGTTAGGATGCACAGGGAGGAGCAGGTTCCATTGACCTACTTCCTTTTACCCAGCGATCACCACATGATGCTTCACATTGCTCATCTGGGTTTGGAGGGTTTTCTGTCCCCCTTCCTCATCACTGGGGTTTAGAGAGCCGAGCCATACAAAAGCATGCAAGTCAGGATGTCAGCATTTTTATCTGAAAAACAGCAGAAGCTTTCTGAATTCCTCATTAACAACACAGCATTGTGCTAAGGGTAAGCAGTTTTTTGCAGAAGTTTCCTTGATAGGGTCTCTGGCCTGTGAACTCAGTGTTCCTAATTTTGCTTCTCCTAATTTAACAGCTTCCTTCCTGACAAAAGTGGTTAGCACTTTCATTCCTAAAACTGAGCCTTAAGTATTCATTCATTCATTCACTCATTCTATTAATATTGGGTGATTGGCTACAGTGCAAGCATGTCACTGCCGCAGGGAATGTATGTCTAATGGAATTTAAAACAGTAGCTGAAAATGGCATCTACCATGAACCAAGCATGTGCTAGGCAGTTTGTATGCATCTAAATTATTTCTCAGAATTCAGCAAGGTACTTGATAGCCCCATATTTTTCTTTTTTTATTTTTTAAAATAAATGTTATTCATTATGCTATTATAGTTGTCCCATTTTTTACCCCCTTAATTCCCCTCTGTTGTGCACTGACCTCCCACCCACATTCCTCCCACCCCTTAGTTCATGTCCATGGGTCATGCATATAGGTTCTTTGGCTTCTCCATTTCCTATACTATTCTTAACCTTCCCCTATCTATTTTGTACCTACCATTTATGCTGCTTATTCCTTGTAACTTATCCCTCATTCTCCCCACTCCCCACTGAAAACCCTCCATGTGATCTCCATTTCTGTAATTCTGTTCCTGTTCTAGTTGTTTGCTTAGTTTGTTTTTGTTTTTTAGGTTCAGATGTTGATTTTTGTGAATTTGTTGTTGTTTTACTGTTCATATTTTTTATCTTCTTTTTCTTAGATAAGTCCCTTTAACATTTCTTGTAATAAGGGCTTGATGATGATGAACTCCTTTAACTTGACCTTATCTGGGAAGCACTTCATCTGCCCTTCCATTCTAAATGATAGCTTTGCTGGATAGAGTAATCTTGGATGTAGGTCCTTGCCTTTCATAACTTGGAATACTTCTTTCCAGCCCCTTCTTGCCTGCAAGGTTTCTTTTGAGAAATCAGCTAACAGTTTTATGGGAACTCCTTTGTAGGTAAATGTCTCCTTTTCTCTTACTGCTTTTAAGATTCTCTCCTTATCTTTAATCTTGGGTAATGTAATGATGATGTGCCTTGGTGTGTTCCTCCTGGGGTCCAACTTCTTTGGGACTTTCTGAGCTTCCTGGACTTTCTGGAAGTCTATTTCCTTTGCCAGATGAGAGTTCTCCTCCATTATTTTTTCATATAAGTTTTCAATTTCTTGTTCTTCTTCTCCTTCTGGCACCCCTGTGATTCAGATGTTGGAACATTTCAAGTTGTCCTGGAAATTCGTAAGCCTCTCCTCATTTTTTTTTAATTCTTTTTTTCTTCATTTTGTTCTCGTTGTATGTTTATTTCTTCCTTCTGCTCCAAACCGTCTATTTGAGTCCTGGGTTCCTTCCCATCACTGTTGGTTCCCTGTACATTTCTTTTCATTTCACTTTTCATAGCCTTCACTTTTTCCTCCATTTTGTGACATACTAAACCATTTTTGTGAGCATCCTGATTACCACTGTTTTGAACTGTGCATCTGACCAGTTGGCTATCTCTTCATCACGTAGTTCTATTTTTGGAGCTTTGTTCTTTCATTAGGGCCATATTTTTTTTTGTCTCAGTGCAGCTGTAGTAAGGGATGGAGCCTTAGGTATTATCCAGGGTGGAACAACCCACCTCACCGTGTTGTAGTGTTGTATGTTCAGGAGGGGTTCAAGAGGGCAGTGCCATTTGCTCAGCTCTCAGCTGGTTTTCAGTCACTTCCCTTGCTACCCACAAAGAAATTGGGCCCTTCTGGTGCTAATTCTGGGTGGGTGGGTTTGTGTATTTCCTATGACCTTGTGGGTCTCTCCAACAAACTCTTCTGTGAGGCTGGGAGTTTCTCCTGTTGCTACAACTCCCACAGGTTTTTACAGCCAGAGGTTTTGAGACTTTATTTCCCTGCTCTGGATCCCTGGGTTTGTGTGGTGTGTCTCACTTCCCAGTTCTTTCCAGTTATCTGCACACAAATATAGTACCCCCCCACTCCACCAGCCCCTGCCTTGCCCTCCCAGTCCTCTAGCTGCCACCTTGCCAAGCCATCCTCTCCTCCCCTGCTGCCTGTCTCTGCCCCTCCTTCTGGTCTGAATGAATGTTTCTTCTTTAACTCCTTGGTTGGTGGACTTCCATACAATTAGATTTTATGGTAGTTCTGGTTATTTTTTGTTTTTACATTTGTTGTCCTTTGGTTGTGCAAGGAGGCAAAGATATCTACCTACACTACCATCTTGGCCAGAAGTCCTCCTTTTTATTTAAATAAAAGGAAGAATTGAGGTTAAATTGCCTGTAGATCACACAGCTTATAAGCGGCTGAGCAAGGAGATGACCGGTTGGCCAATGACAGGTAAGATTCCTCAGGGAGGGATGACCTAAGACAGGCATGGTCATGAAGGAGCCCTCAGGGAAGGACTTGGGGGGCTCTAGAAAAAGGGGGTGATGGACCCTCGCCCCTCAGCTTTGACATAGCCTGAGTCCTCTTTCTGTCTGTGTCCTCTTTCTGTCTGTGAGAAGTCTAATCTCTTGGGTGCCTTATTTCCCTTGCTCCACCTAAGCCTGAAATAATACCAGAGGTGGGTGTAGCCCTGTGTTGGAAAGAGCAGGCTCCCCAGGGCAATCAGGCCTAAGAAAGAATACATAAAATCCTGTGACACCTGCTTTGCTAAGGATGCCTTCAGTTTTCTGATAAGGGTCAAGCATGAAATGAGTTTGTTTGCAAAAGTTTTATAGCCCTGTAGCTAACTGACCCTGACTCAGAATAAGCCCTCATAGTTCTTTGTATATTATCTATTGTTTGATCCTTACTGCCTGACAATGATTGATGAGCTTTACCTGTATTCCTGTGCAAATTGAACCTAATAAAAGCCCACTGAGGAAAAGGCTCCTGGCCCTTCTCCTTTGAGAGATTGACTACGTTTCCTCCCCAAGCAGATCATGTCTTAGTAGATTTATTCTCATCTGTGGCCAACGGGGGGCTCTGTGGGTGGGGCGCCCCCCCCCCCCCGTCCCCCCCGGACAGGGAAGAAATGTGTATGTATATATAAAATTTACAATCTCAAATGTACATTTTTGGGGCTGATACAAAGGCTCAGATGTCAAGTTTACTAAATGGTTGATGTACAAATAGGATGGTATGTGATTACCTGATGATTGGTTGTGATAGGTAAATTTATACATTTTGGTGGTGGAGCAGTTTCTTGTTTGGATCACCCTGGCCGAGGAAGACCGACCCTCAGACACCGCCATGACCACCAGTCCACTCAGCTTCTCATCTCTGTTTTTGTTCAGTAGCCACACAACTCTGTCCTTCCTGGGCCCTGACCCAGCCCCTGTCTCTCCCTACCCCTCACGAAGGCCCTCTAGCAAACTCCTCCAGGCTCTTTTCTGCCCCTCTTTACTTTCCTAGAAAACCAGCTATCCTCTGAAAACCTCTCCAAGTAGTGGCTTTTATTCTCAAACCTCACCTCACCTCACCTCTCTCTGGCTGGGGAGCTGGAGTTTGGGTCCTCCCTATCACTTCCAGACTATTCTTCACCCTCTTTAAAGAAAAGCTTGCCCATTTTAGGTTTATGCCATTGTGTTCTGCTGACTTACCCATCACTCCTTGTGGAAGAGACTGCCAAATACTCCTCTATAACTGATTCCCCCCTCTAAAAGTAGAATCCTCCAATATCTTAGCGGGGTTGTAGCTTCTCAAAATAAAGACATCTCCCAGCTTCCCTTACAGCTATGACTAAATTCTGGCCAGTGGGAGGAAAAACAATGTACACAACTTTCAAGTGTTGTTAAAGGAAGGGTGTACGCTTTTCTTCATTCTTGCTTCCTGCTGTCTGGAATGAAAATGTGGCTGGAACTCCAGTACCGTATTGGCATGAGGTGGCACTGGGAATTGGCATCATGCAGAGCAGAGTAGCAAGATAAGAGACTGCATCTTTTGACACTGAGGAGTACATATGAACGCTGGACAGGCTATCACTAGATGTCTTAAATGTTGGAAATAAACTCTTGTTTAAGCAGTAATACTTTTTAAAATAATTTATTTATTTTTAGAGAGAGGACAAGGGAGGAAGAAAGAAAGGGAGAAGAATGATGTGAGAGGAACATCAATTGGCTGCCCTTCCTATGTGCCTCAACTGGAGACCAAACCCACAGCCCAGTCATATGGCCTGACTGGGAATCGAACCAGCAACCTTTCGCTTCATAGGATGATGCCTAACCAACTGAGCTGCACCAGGCAGGGCAAGCCCTGTTAATCTGGATGTTTTCTATCACTTGTAGCCAAACCGTATTCTGTTCAGCCCTCCCTAATTCCCCCTCATTCAAGGGCATCGTTCCCTGGTTCTTAGTCTTGTTCTCCACCTTGATCCCTTCCATTATTCTGGATCCATGTCAGTGACTTTCAACATCCTAAACTTTTCTGCAGTGACTTCCTCCCTTCTACCTAGACAACCTCCTCATCTGGAATTTTGACATCACCTAGATCGACTCTATCTCCAAACTTACTTTTTCAAGCACCCTACTGTTGACCATAACCTCCCATCTTGCTTCTTCACTTTCAGTACTCAGATCTCAAAGTCATCGAGATAGCCATATTTTTTTCCTCCAGTCCATCTCTTTCCACCTTATCCAACTTCCAGCAATAGCCATTTCAATGTTCTTTAACTTGAGCCATTTTCCCCTAATGAAGGGGGGTGGGGGTGGGGTTTGTGCAGCTTCATCTGCCTGGTCAGCTTGAGGAGCAGCCTGTGGCTACAGAATGGGGCAAACAATATGACACAGAGTCCCACCCAGTCTGTCATTCAGGTTAGAAAATGGGCAAGAGCCTCCTCCCAGGGTGCACACATGGAGACAGACTTGGAACAAGCAATTTCAATGAAGTATCTTATGGGGAAGCTCAGGGTACCATGGAAGCCTACAGCAGGGGATGCAGCCCAGACTTTTAGATCAAGGAAGGATTCCTGGGATTAGGAGAGACCTGAAGGATAAGTAGTAGCTTATTACAAGAAAAGGAAGGTAAGGCACCCTAGGAAAGTAGAACAACATTTGCAAAGCTTCACAAGCAAGGACACAGTGAGTTAAGGAATTGAGCAAAGGTGGGTGTGTCTGGAACATTAAGTAGATATGGGAAGTGAGACAGGCACTAACAGTATGTTAAGGAATCTGAATTTTATCCTAAGAGCAATGGAAAACAATTTGAAGGGGGTTATATAGAGGATGAGTAGATGTGCCTTTTTGAAAGACCATTCTAGCTACCGAGGAGAAACACAGGAGCGCATGTGGGGAGTCCAATAGGAAGGCTTTGCAGTCTTCTTGTAGAAATAATGCTAGCCAGAACCAGGGTGGTGGCAGTGGGTATGGAAAGAAGTGGAAGGATTTGAGAGACATGAGAAGATAGAACCACTAGGAACTGGATGTGAGGGGAGAAGGAGAGAGAAGAACTAATGTCCAGATACTTGCTTGGATCTTTGGGTGGGTGATAATTTCATTAGCTGTAGTAGGAACACAGTAGATGGTGCATGTTTGGGAGAAAGATAATGTGCTTTGCTCAGGACCTGCTGAGTTTGAGGTATTGGTGGGACATAAATCAGAGGTATCCAGGAGGTGGTCAGAAAAAGTCCTTGGGGGGACATTGAGATTTGGGAGGCACCAGTACATGCATGGTACAGTTATCTAGGAAGAGTGTGTTAGGCCTGGTAACCCAACATTTATGGGGTTGGCAGAAATGGGGGAGGCTGAGAAGAAATGGCATCACTAACTTTACAGTCTAACCAGCTGAATGGCTTCCCACTGCTTGAGCCACTGGAGTATCTTGGGATGCCCCTGGGAAGGTATCCAGGGCGACAGAAGAGACAAGGGAACCAGCCTGTTTTCCTCCACCACTGAATCTCTGAAGACCTTGTCTTCACACTGAGGCAAGCTACTCTTTCCTACATTCTTTCTAAACACACTACAGAGAACTGTCCCCACTGCCAAATACCTCACCTATTACAAGGAAATGGCCTTGGCTAAACAGAGCAGGTGAAAAGAGCTTCTCACATTTGCAGAATATGGGCTAAGAAACAGGTGTGAGGTGCAGGAGGGCATGTGTCTGTTGAGAAGTCGAAACAGGATGCTCAGAACCTTGTGAGAATATGTAGCTCACTCTGAGGGTGGTGGGGACCTGTGCTGTTCACAAGCTCCAGACACTGGATCCTTAGGAAGAAATGTTGCAGAGCACTGACATGGCGCAGTCTTCCCTGCACCCTGGACTCCACTGCTGGGAAGTGGCAGACAGAGGGTCAAGTGCCCAATCTTGTGACTTTGGGGCAAGAACAGAAGATCTCTCTCCTCTTTGCCCCACTTACAGCCAAGACGTTCATTGTCTTACTTGCCATTGGTGTCTCCATTCTTGGCCAGGCCTCTGTCTTTAAAATGCTCATTCTTTCTCTATACTTTGCGAATCACCCATATTATTGCTTCCATTGCTTATCACTTATCTGGCTTCATCTCTTTCCTATTTCTACCAGCTTAGTGTAGACCCTCATCACACTGAACTTGGGATATTATAATGAGCTCTTAATCCATTTCACCCCCAAATGGTCTAACAACAATTTGGACATACTACAATACCATTCTGGTGCTGACCATCAGATCCCACCAATGTAAGGGGGCTCAGTTTTTTATAAGATTACCCTAATTTCAGGTGCCAGCCATAAATCTCATGGGTCCCCGGCTGTCCACATTTCTGGCCATCTGGCTGTATATTCTGGGGTTCCTGTGATGCTTACAGGTTCAAAAATTATAAGAATAATTCTCAGGATTCAGGGAAGTGCTGTACTTATGATTCCTGTTTCATCATAAGGATGCATATCGACAAGGTCTGGAGAGTCCTGAAGTACATCTTCCATGCCCTTTTCCTCAGGAGTAAGGGTGCACCACCCTCCCAGCACATTAATGTGTTTACCAACCAAGAAGTTTCACTGAGCCTCAGTGTTCAGAACCTTCATTGGGGTTTTGTTGGATTAATAGCAAGTGACTCAAAGTGCTAACCCTCTAATCACATGGTTGGTCTTTCTGGTGTGGCCTACTCCCATCCTGATTCTTTCCTTTGCATAAACTAGCCATTTCATTAGGATAAACTATTGGGCTCACTGTGAATAACAAAGAACTTCTATCACTAGGGAAATTCCAAGGATTTCAGAGTTTCCTTCCTAAGAACCAGAAAGACAAGTTCTTTACTGTATAACATTTCTTAACTGGTCTTAATTAATAAATAACTTCCAGTGTCTTAAGCAACACTCATTCAATAAATATTTATAGACCAGGTCCTTTACAACTCGCTGGGAAGCTACAGATGAAAGACAGATATGGTCCCTGCGCTCCTGGTGCTTAGAATTTACTAGGGATTAGCGTTATCAGAGAGTGGGGTGCCTGTAGTGGGGATCAAAAGGCCAAGAGCCTTGGGAAACTTCAGGAGCAGCTAGCCAAGAAAGAGGGAGAAAAGAAAGTTCTAGGCAGAGAGCACATGTGCAAAAGACCAGAGGCATGAAAGAGGCTGACTCAATCAAGGGGCTGATGGGAAGTTCAAAGAGCCTTGTGTACAGAGTATGAAGGGAAGAATAGTAAGATATGGAGGGTTCTGAGTGGCTGCTACAGCATCAACCCAAACACAAGGACACACTAGTCTTCCTTAAACGCTGTCTTCATGATATCAGGTCTTTGTCTAGAAACCTCCTGCAGCTATCACTAATTGCCACAGGACCCTGGGCATCATTCTGAGGCAGTTTCCTCAGATGTAAAGTGTGGGGTACTAATGTCTATCAAATTTAAAAAGTGAACCATATGCCCTTGCTCTCCTCACTCAGGCTGGAGGCTCAGAAAGAAGCACCATGTTTTACATGTTTTTTATATCCTCCCAAAGAGCCTAGTGTATGGCTAGGGCACACAGTTCATAGCACAGTTTCTTAAGCTCCACCTAACTAGGATGGAAAAAAAACCCCCAACTACGTTTATTTTCAATGACCTCTTGAGATTTAGTATTTCCTTACCTTGTGACTACAAAGCACAGTAGTGGTTCTCCATAATCTAGTGTGACCTCTTTCTGGCCCATGAATAGGGCCCTACCCCTTGTGCCCAGTGCTAGGGCCTTGTTAACATCTATGTCCTACAGACCAGAGATCGTCACAACTGCGATCATAGATGTTCTCCCCAGGTGGGAGTCGTTGCAGACTGCTTGAACTAGGATTTATGCGCATCACTGGTTTGACATTACACTTGTTAGACCACGGCTGGATTTTGTTAATGTACTAACAAAGAAGCACATTTTGCTGTATCAAAAATCTGGGATTTTGATGATAATATTGAAGTGTTTTCATTTCTATGTATATCTTTTATTTTATGAATTTAAAAATATTTTTCTGAGTAGTGGTCCAAGTGGCCAAGGGGGTGCATGGAGGAAAATAAGGTTAAACACTTCTGCTTAATAAAAATATATGTTGCTCTAACTCTTCTCAAAGGGATGCTTGACTTTGGGTGTTGAATCATCTCTCTGATCTGAGTCCAGGAGGTCTACCTCTTGGTACCCTCAAAGGTCCTGGGACACCTGTTCCCAAAGCAAACCACTGTATTAACTGCATGTAGGGCATTGCATAAGGGTATGTCCTAGGGGCACAGAATTGATCAGTTGTGGGTCTATTTCAACCAGTAAGCTGAGAGCTCGACATACCCTCACATCCTCAAGAAAAGTGGCCGTGGGCCATCTCAGCCAATGAGATTTGTCCCATGATACTCATCATCCTAGCCTCAGCCAGCCAGGGTTCTTACTAATGTCTGGCTAGTGGTTTCAGAAGTGGCTAAGTATGAGAGCTGGCCAAATAGGTACTTTCAGACTGAATGTCAACTAATCAGCCCAGTTAGATCCTGTCCCTTGGGGAGTTTGAATTTGAACACATGGGGGGAATCAGCAGTTGGGAGGTCCAGAAAAAGGGACAGACACAAAGAGAGAGGAAGGGCAAGAGAGAAGGAAGTTCAGTGAAAAGTAGGAATTTGCCAAGTTAGGATAGCCTTCAACCCCATTCTCCCAGAGGTCTGGTCCTGCACCTCTCTCATTCCATGGAGGTCTGCTTCTTACCACCTAGAAGAGAATACCTAACCCATGTCCCAAGAGCTCAAGAATTCAGGAGTCCTCAGCTACACATAACTCATAGAAGAGCACATCTTCTGGCATGCCAGAGATCCCAAAATGGGGAAGTTGGGGAGCTTTCTGCTTAGTCTCCACAATCTAGTGTGACCTCCTCCTGGCCCATGAATAGGGCCCTACCCCTTGTGCCCAGTGCTAGGGCCTTGTTGACATCTATGTCCTTGCAGGCCTGTCTCCAAGGGCTCTCTATTTGCTTGATGCTCACAAAGCAAACAGTTGGTATTACCGCTGGTGAGAAGGATGTGGAGACAGGCCAGCAGAAATGGGGAGGGGAAGATACAGAGAGATCTGCCACTCATCATCTGAGAGAAGTGGCATGGGGTAGACCTCTCTGACATGGATCCTTTGGTTCTCCATGTCCAGACTCCTCTCTCCCTTCAGGGTCTATGACATTCCCCTCCTTTCTAGAATTTCTCCACTGTCTTTGCTCAGAAGCAGAGTCAGATGCAGCTGCATCCACCCTCCTTTAATCCTAACAATGTTTTAGAGGTGAGGAAATGAGGCTGAGAGGTCTGATGCTAGCTATCAGAAGTGAGGAAGGAGTCCAGGCTCCTAAGTATACCTTATAAATAGTCTGCACATTGCCACCTCTCCAGCCTCTTCATTCACAGCTCCCTGCCACCCATTCCCTTGTCAAAGTGACAACAGATGTTCGTCTACTTATGTTGGAAGTTACATCCCATAAAACCATTGTAAATTATCATAAGTCAAAATTGCATTTAATACACCTAACCTACTAAACATTGTAGTTTAGCCTACTTAAATGTGCTCAGAACACCTATATTAGCCTACAATTGAGGGTAAAATCATCTAACAATGACTACTCTGTAGAGTATCAAACAGCATATCAGTTAGCCCAGCAAATAATCAAAATTGAAAATTCGCAGTACAGTTCCTATCGAATGCGCATGGCTTTCCCACCATTGTTAAGTCAAAAGAAAAAATCAAGTTGAACCGTGGGAAGTTGGAGGGGTGTCTGTATTTGGATTTCCCCAAACATGTTCCTTCGTCTGTTAAGTCTTTGCTCCTGCTGTTTCCCTGGCTAAAATACTCCTAGGATGCCCTTATTTCTGAGTGAATTCCAGAATTTACACTATTGGGTTTATTCAACCACTCAGTACATAATGGGTCTGTTTTACTCTAAACACTCTGCCAGGTGTTGGGGATCAAAGATGAATGAAGAAATCGGCTGGGAGGATATAACTGAGCGGAAACTTTTAAGTACACTCTAAAAACCCATAGAAGAAACAAAATAGGGGGTGTAATCCGTGCTTTCGCCCAGGTGTGTGTGTGAGGCCCGCGAGGCCGTAAGGGCACCTCCTCCCCACTCCCTCACCGCGTTCCCAAGGCGGAAGATTTGAGAAGGATTAGACATATAATCCTCGGGTTGGGTATCGCTTTCCGGAAGGCGTGAGGCCTAATTCCTAACCTGCCTTTACACCTGGTCCCATTGTTCTCTTCCTTGCAACCCATCAGGAATTAGCGATCTGGTTGGCAGGTCATTCTCTGTCAAGAGGGCTCGAGAAGTCTGGGTAACTTAAATATTCACCTCTGACTCAGAGACCTCGCCTAGACGTTGGTCACTTGGACGAGCAATAACCCCTAAGGAGGGTCTCAGGCGACATTCTTTGAACGTGTGCCCCCTTTAAAAGGAGGAGACTAGCAGGCGTAAGTGAGTAACCACAGCACGTCACAAATCCCGAACCGTGGTTTCAACTCCTAGCCAACCCCGCCGTCCCGCCCCGCGCCCTCCTAAGAACGTGGCTTCCGGGAATAGCACCGCTGGACCGCGGCTGAAGGCGCGGGCGCCGACGGGCCAGCGCGATCGCAGGGCGGGGCAAAATCTTAAAGGGCCGGAGCAAAGGAAGACCGGTGGTGGCAGTGGCTGCGGCGAAACCCAGGAAGGTTATGCCACGTGGTTTCCTGTAGGTTTCCTTTAAATCTCTCTAGTCCCAGAACCATGGAGCCCACGCGAGACTATCCACTGTTCGGGGGCGCCTTCTCTGCCACACTCCCTACCGGGGCCATTGATGTAAGGTTAGAAAGCCCCAGCGCGGACGGAGGCCAATCGGGTGGGTGGCAGAAATGAACTGGCGTCAACTAGGGCCTGCTTTGCCTCGTTCCAGCGACCTCCGACCAGTCCCAGACAATCAAGAAGTTTTCTGCCACCGCATGACGGACCAGAGTCTGATCGTGGAGCTCCTAGAGCTGCAGGACCACGTGCAGGGAGAAGCAGCTGCGCGGTGAGAGACCCGTGGCTGGCCAATGGGAAGGCCGGGTCCGAATGAGTGGGCGGGGCCTGTGCCTGTACTGTTAACCTGGGCTACAAGAACTTGGAGGGCAAACCTGTCACGGGAAGCCAGCGAGTTAAGTTCAAACTTAAAGATGCTTGTGGGGAGGTGGTGAGAGTTGCCCCTCCATGACCCTGCTCCTACACTCCAGGTACCACTTTGAGGACGTTGGTGGGGTGCAGGACGCTAGGACTGTTCAAGTGGAGGCTGTGCAACCCCTTCTTTTAGAGAACCTGGCCTTGAGGGGCTACTGTGAAGATGCCTGGGTCCTCTCTGGCAAGCAGCAGGTAGCTAAAGAGCATCAGCAGGTAAGGGCCGGTGGTGTGTGAGATACTCTGGAGGGGTGAAGAGGCTGGCCCTAGGGCATCAGGTAAGCATCTTGATGATGATCCTTTTAGGTAACAAAGGACATAACACTGCACCAGGCCTTGCTGCGGCTGCCTCGGTACCAGACTGATCTCCTGCTCACCTTCAATCAGCCCCCGTAAGGAGGACAGAAAGGGCATGTGGCTCATGAGTGGGGTCCCCAGGAAAACTGGCTGGGAGGGGCAGAGCAGAGAGGCTGGCTGGTGGGGTCCTCCAAGGAAGTAGAAGTGGGCCAGAGGTTTGGGGTCACAGATACCTAAGTCCTCCAAGGATCAGGAACTGGGAGCTTCCACACAGGAGGCCTGGATGATGTTATCTCCCCATCTGTTCTCCCACCCCAAAGCTCTGATCATAGGTCATCTCTTGGCTCTGAAAATCAGTCACTTCCACCCTGGAGCCTGGGTGACTTTGAACTGCTGGTGACCAGTCTGACTCTTCATGATCCCAACATCTTTGGTCCCCAGTAAAGATGCTGAAAAGCTACATGATGCTGCTGAAGACTTGGGGAGCCCACTCTGCAAGGGGAATAAAGGGTTGGATATATCCCCCAAATTCCTTCCCTGTGCATATACACAAGACACTTCTCTGCAGAAATAAACTTGCTTTATAACCAACATAATCTCTGTGCCTTTGAATCTAAAAGGACCCCGGGTCTCCCCAGTACCCTTTGGTCTTGGAGGGGGAGTTTAAAGTTGTACATGGGATCAGAAGGGACCCAAGGCTGGCAGTGGAGAAAGGGAGTCACTTCGGAGTGACTGGTTCAGCCCTGACGGAAGGGTGTGAAATGTACAGGGGGGCAGGTAGAGGACATTTAAAGTGACACCCAAGGAAGGGAAGGAAACTCTCTTGTAGTAATTTAACCCTGAGAAAACAGATGGGGAGTGGTATTGACTGTCCCCCTCTGATGGATGAAAGGTCAACTGGTCAGAAATCACCAGGACATATAATAATGGAGGCAGAAGTGACCAAGGAGTGCTGATTTGGTGGAGTGTGGAAGAGTCGCTGTTATTTGGTGTATTTGTAGTAGAGGACGCGCAGCTGGTCCCAGAAGAAGAGGGAGAGGATGGTGTGAGGGCCGAGGCGGAAGTAGGAGGCTCCTATACCCTTGTACATGCCAAAAATGCCCTCTGTCCGAGCTGTCTGCAGCAGAGTGTCCAGCATCCCCCGGTACATGAGGCCCTGAGAGCAGGTTGGAGGAGGGAGAGAACAGGGAAGGAGTTTGTCAGAGCCCATCAGGGGCCTCACTTCTGCAGGCTGCCTTTTGGGCTGTCTCACTTGCAGCCAGAATCTGCTCTCCCCCTTCCCTTTCCAGCTTTTCCTGCCTGTCTGAACCCCAGAGCACTCCCTTACCTTGCCCCGAGTGTCTGTGGGCTGGTTGTAGAGTCTTGTGCTGGCCACATCAAAGGGTGTCATGGCTAGGACCACTGCAATGCCACTCACCATAGCAGCTGCCAGAGCCACTTTCCAGCTCTGGGGAGGAAATATCTAAGGGAAAGGAGGAAGAGCTTTGTCAGTCAGCCAATCATTCAACTCCTAGGAAAGGGCAGGCCCTGCACGGGGGATACAGTAAGAGCTGGTAACTCAAGGAGCTTCCAGTCTATCAGTTATGGTACAGTGTGATGACACTCCCTGTGAAGGACTCACATAAACCTTCTGGGAGGAATGATGAGAGCTGTGGGAAGGCTGTAGAGGGTGATCCCCAACCCTTCTGCCCTCCCTCACATTAAGTGTTGGTACTGACCCCAAAACATTAAGTGTTGGTACTGACTTCTCTAAGACTCAGTTCAGCTTGTACTTCCCTGCCCACATTCCCATGGTGGCCCCATCCATTTCCCAGGCAGTACCTCCCACTGGATCATGAGGTTCTTGGTGGATGAGAAGGTGCACAGCTGGGTGGAGGAACCGAAGATAACTCGAGGTAGCCCACCAATGGCCCCACGCCACAACCCCACCAGACCGTGCTTCTGGCCAATCTCTGTTAGTGCCTGAAACATGCCCTGGTAGAGGGAAGACCATGGGGAAGGGTTTAGTCACATTGGTATCAGGGGCTGCCATCTTCCAACACTGCTAAGGATGGGTGCATAACAGGCATCTGATGTCTGGACAACCTTTGTGTGTGAGCTCAGCACCAGAATGTTGCCCTTTGGTTGTCTACCACCCCGCTGTCTCCTCCCTTGCCATCCCAGACTAGAGAGTATGGAGGTGAGGACATTAGCAGACTAGGAGAATGGGGTAGGAGAAATGGGTGCAAAAGACTAGAGGAACTGGGGAACATGTGGGGAAGAGGATCTGGGTGGACTTCAGGGGTAGAAGGAGGCTGGATTGGCTGGGCAGAGCCTTGTCTGGATTGTAGCTGCTGGGTGCAGGCAGAAAGTTGGGGCCAAATGGGAGAGAATGGCAGGGGCTCCAGTGGGGTTGGAAACACCTTACCTGATGCTTATACTGGTGCCCTACAGCAATTTCTGAGGCTGCCTGTGCTTGTAGGTGTGTCTTCACCTGAGGACAAGAGAGTATCACAACCTATGGCCTAGTGACCATCCTTCTACTTCAGAGACCCAAACACCTGAACCCCTCATACTTCCTCTAGGGTGTTCAACAATGAATATCCTTTTAATCTGATAATTATTGTTGTTCCCACTTAACGAATTGGTCATGGGACTCTGTCCCTTGGCTCCAGTCCTGGGGAATGGATTTCATGTCACTGCAAGACACCCCACCCCCTCTACAGCCTCCTTCCCTTGTGAGTAGGCATGGAGATGGAGAGGTTAGAGCATGCCAACATTTCCTAAGATTCTTCATGTTAGGCAACACCTGGGTGTCCAGCCTCTCATGCCAGTTCCTATTCCCAGTCAGGATCTCCAGCCACCAGCACAATCAGATTCCCCATCAGACTCTGGTGCGTTGTAAGGGGTCATCTGCACCTGACCCCAAAACTTCATGGAGCCACGGGTTCAGCTGACTTTGTGGAGGGTACTGTCCCTGAATCTCATATCCTAGGAGTGAGACCAGACTGCCTCTCCTTCAGAACTTAGTGCCCCTCAGTGTCTTCCCAGGAGAAGCACAAAGCAGGGCCTAGTCCTAGCAATAAGCAGCTGTTTGACCTTGAGCTGGTCACTTCCCCTCTCTAGGCCTCAGGCAAAGGGTCTATAACCTGGATAACTCAAAAGGGCCAAATGTGAGATTGTAACTCTGTGATGTCCAGGACCACTCCCGATCCTTACACTTGCTGAGGTATGCCACTCAAGCTCCTCACCCACCCCTACACAAATCCACTTCCAATCTCAGTATCAGTTATGAAGGCCCAGGTCCCCACCCCACACCAAGTGTCTGCCTTGGAGGCCCCAGGCAAGACCCTTTTTCTCACCATGTAGATAGGGCTCCCCAAGTAGGCTCCCATGACCCCAGCCATGGCACCAGCTGCTGCACTGCGGACCGGGCTGAGGGTGCCCTCAGCTGTGTGCAGGTAGCCTCCAGCCTCAGCCATCCCGTAGGTGCCGAGCCGAATGCCATTCATCAGGAATTGGTATAGGAGGGCAGGGGCCAGGCCTTTCTGCAGGGCAGCCAGACCGTCCACCTTGCCGATGGTAATGAAGGCATGGAAGACGTTTCGGTAGTGCCGCTGGTAGCTGCCAGGGGCCTGCAGTTCTCCCTGCAACTGCATCCTAGTCTTCACCACCTCCAGGGGGTTGGTGAACAAACAGGCCCCACAGGCTGCCAGGCCGCTCATCATGAAGTCCATACTGGTGTAGCAGTAGCAAGAACTGGCCCAAGAGTAAGAAAGTTAAAATGAGCTTCAGAAACGGGGTCAGAAATCAGGAAAGACCTCAATTTCAGCAGTCCAGGCTGCAGGAGGTAGGAATTTAGGTCTCCGGAGTCCAGAGTGTCAGGGTCAAATGTCAGAAGGTCAAAGGTTAGCTGGATTTGGGAGTCAGGAGCTGGCAAAAAGAGAAGAAAGAAGTTAGGGGAGTCTGGCGAGAAGGTTACGACAGGCTTCTGTTGGTCAAAGGAGTTGATGTCAAGGAGGGGCAGAAGTCAGAGGGACCGTAGGTGAGATGCTGAGAATGGCTGGCTGCTGGGGGTCCGAGAGTACGGAAGGGAAATGTGGAGCTGAGCTGGGAAGGAAGATAAAAGAAAAAAAAAAAAACAGGAGATTATGCAGGAAAAGGATCCAGGAGATCTGGTGGCGTCCCCGGGACAGCAGGGAGATCTGGTGGCGTCCTCGGGACAGCAAGGAGATCGGGATCGCGGAAGTCTGGACTCCGGCGTAGACTGTGCGTTCCCAGGGGGCTGCTGGAGTTTGCAGCAGCTGCTGGAGTTCGCAGCAGCTCCGCGAGGTAGCCTGCGGAGAAGGCGCCACCACACTCTAGTCGGAGTGCGCAGCGCCCAATAGGGGTGCCTGGGAGCGCCTCGGCCAATCAGCTCCATGCCGGCTTCTTGGCCAATGGCAAGCGCTCCTGGCGACGCGACCTCGGAACCGGCGAGAGGCGGTTGGAATTAACTCTCCCAGCTCAGGCTCCTGGGCCAGGTTAGCGGCCTGGATCTCTGGGAGAGGTAGCAGGAGAGCGGAGGGTTTCATCACCCGCAGGGAGGAGAGGGGTTGGACCTTGGGTTACTGGACGTGTGCGGAGGCCGAACGCGAAGGCAGCAGTCTACCACTGGGGTGTTGGGGCTCTTCTCCTTCGCATTCTGTCCCGGGCCTTCGCCCAGTGGAATTGTCCAACTGTAGATACATGCCCTGATGGGTTCTGGTGCCAGGACAGCCTGGAAGGTGCGGCTCTGTCCGCGGGGCAGCTGAGACGCACCTGCTGAACTGGACTTGCAGGTTCTTGCCCCGGATGTAGCTGGCTGCGGCTGGAGGGAAGGGGACCTGATGGAAAGTGAGGGAGCGTGGTCTCCTTCCTATGCTCTTTTGATCCTCAGCAACCTGGAGGAAAAGACCTGACACGCCAAGGCAGAGATTTAAATCTCTGGGCTTAGGTTACACAGGGCCAGCAAATGGTAGTGGGAGAGATCTTGAGATTCTGGCCTCCTGCCCTTGCCCATGAGTCTGATCATGGTTAATCATGGAAGAAATTCTGAGAAAAGAAACTATGAAGCTAGCTGGGAGAAGGCAGATGGATAGAGCCTGTCATCTGAGGCTGCAGAAGGAGGTAGAGGGCACACGTGTGTGAGAGGCCATCACCAGATTTAGACTGAGAGAACCTTCTGAGTTCCAGTTTGGTTCTTCCTGCTTACCAGCTAGATGGCCTTGGGCAAGTTACTTAACATTTCAGAGCTCCCTTTGAAAAATGGAATGATAATTATCTATTGCACATACCTGCGTGAAACTGTTGGACTTCCAATAGGTGTTCAATTTACAGATTTCTTGAAAAGTCAAGAGCTGTCATACTCCTGTGTGTCCTGTGCCAACAGCCAGATCAGAATATCCTTGCCCCCTTCTTTTGGTGATCTCTAAATCATTCAAATTATTCTTTACATTAAACTTCATTTCTCCTAACCTTTGAAGTTTTTCAGATTCTCCATGTTCAGGCCATTTCCAATTATGCTTTGCTCCTCAAATATTTATCCATGTTTCTCATTTTGTTTAACAGTTGTTTACTCTCTGACTCCTTTGCTACAGCGGGAGTTCTTGTATACCCTGCCAATTTGGTCTGAATTGTTTCTCTCTCACCGGTGTACTGCTAAGTCATTGCGCCTTAGGAAGAAGCAGGAAGGGTGGAGGGTAAGGTAGAGTAGATAATGGAGTTTCTCCTAGGTTCTGGAAGGGTCTCCAAAAAATTTCCAAGAAGTGCTCCCCAAATGCCTTCACCTACTAGATGGCATGAGAGTTCCTCATTGTTTTAATCCTTAGGTTTATACCAGTTCTTCAAGTATGGTCTCTGGAGCAGAAGTAGCAGCAGCAGCAGCACCACCACCACCACCATCACTGGGGTATCTATTAGAAACAAACATTTTCTAATCCCACCCTAGACCTCCTGTGCCAGAAACTCTGGAGGTGGAGACTGACAATATACTTTAATAAGCCCTCTCGGTTATTCTGATGTGTGCTAAAGTTTTAGAACCACTGGCTTAAGGCTTTTATCTTTAATATCCAGGCAAACTAGAGATAGACACTTTATAAAGTGATGTTTTTTAAAAATAAGCTTAATTTTTGGAAGTTTTAGATTTACAGAAAAATAGTACAGCTACTATGAGAGTTCTCATATACCCCAGTCCAGTTCCCATATTATTAACATCTTATATTAATGTGATATTTTGTTGGAATTTTGAACCAATATTGATACACTATGATTAACTAAAGTCCATACTTTATACAGATTTTCTTCATTTTTTTATCCTCACTTGAGGACATTTTCATTTACTTTTGGTTTTTGTTTATATTTTCTAAAGATTTTTATTTATTTACTTTTAGAGAGAGGGGAAAGGAGAAAGAAAGAGAGGGAGGGAAACATGGATGTGCAAATGGTTGCCTCTCCCACACCCCCTACTGGGGACATGGCCCACAACCCAGGCAGGTGCCCTGACTGGTAATCAAACTGGTGAGCTTTTGGGCCAGCACTCTGTACTGAACCACACCAGCCAGGGAGGGGTGGGGAGAGAGAGAGAGAGAGAGAGAGAAAGAGAGAAGGAGAGATAGGGGGAGAGAGAGGGAGGGAGGGAGAGAGAGAAAGAGAGAGAAAACCACTGATTGGTTGCATTTGTAGGCGCTCAGGCCTGGGACCCATGCTGGCACCTGGGATCATATGCCCTCACTAATTCTAAAACCCCTAATAGGGCACCAGCCCAAGTCCTGGGTTCTAGCCTGTGGTTGCTACCTTGCCACCATGTTTACACCACCAAGTCTTGGGGCCAAAGGGCTAGAGTTGTTCTGGGTAAGTCCTCTATCTCCAAAACTGAGAGCATAAACTGCCCAAATAGCTAAGACTTCCTGGGATTTGAAGACAGTGAGGTGTGTAGTGAGGGAGGCCTAAAGATGGCTTGCAGAGAGAGGTCTGAGGCTGAGAAATCCTAAAGCCAAATCTTTGAAACTCAGATTGCCTTTCATAGTTCTAAATCTATACGCCAACAAAAGCAGGCCTGCATCTGTGGCATTGGAGTCTGGCTGTTCTGGGCACTCACCTTTCAGCAATGTCTGAAGCAGATGGTACAAGATCTGAGCTGCCCTTTTTTTGGCTTGAATGTGATTCTAACTCTTCTGGGGGTAGAATAGGTCCCTCTCCCTCAAATCTCCATTTATCCTTGGTCTTACTAGGCCCTTTATACAGGGGATCTGAACCTGATGGGCCAGTTCCTGCCAAGGCCTCTCCATGCCTAATGGGACTCTGGGTCATCTGTCGTGTTACTAGAGTCCTGATCCTATGCAGTATAGAGGCCACAAGAGGTGTCAGAACTGCAGAAGTTTCAGTGCAAGGGAAGCTTCAGGCCAGACCTGAGCTCTCCCTGTTTGTGGCTCACTTCCCCCGAGGCCCACCAGGAACGCTGATTCAGCACTTTACTCCGTGCAGTAGGTATTGCTGAGTTGGGGTAGAAATAAGTGGGTGACACAAGAGAGCCAACAGGCAGGGTAGTTATTGATGCCCAGCCAACTATTAAACTAATGAAAACAATTTAAACTATTAAGAAATTTTTTGTGGTTTTATTGTATCATTAGGCATTAAAACATCTGAATAAATCAATGTCTGGAAGATGAGGCAGCTGCTTTCTCCTTCACTTCTTTGGGTTGCTAGAACAACTTGTCAGTATATTTCAAAAAAGAAAGTCAGCCCTGGCTGCTGGATGGCTCAGTTGGTTGGAGAATCCTCCCAAACACCAAAAGACACAGGTTCGATTCCCAGTCAAGGCATATACCTGGGTTGCAGGTTTGATCCCTGGTCACGGCATGTATAGGAGGCAACTGACTGGTTTCATTCTCTTTCTCTCCTCCTTCTGTTCTCCCTAAAATCCACAAACATATTGTCAGGTGAAGATTAAAAAAAAAACACCTTTTGCATTACTTAAGTCTTTCCTTGTACCAAGGCATGGACTGGTACAACACAAACTTCTGTGAGATGCAATTAGTCTAGCATCCAAACATCATGCACAGTACCTAGGTAGCAGCAGCAACTGCACCCACCCCCCACTGTGGCCCTGATTATTTGTGTATGATATTTGGAGCATCTGGAAGAATATGAATACTATGGGGAAGGGGAAGGAGGAGGAAACAGCATGAGTGCCTGGCTAGGAGGAGGTCAACAAAAGTTGTGCAGACCAAGCCTGACCATGTCACTGGTTGATGCTTTTTAATAGGATTGTCTGGTAAAACCCCACGATGGGGTCTTCACTGATCTTAAGCTGACCCACAACCATGCTGATGATGCAGCAGATGATCTGGCGTAGCCTGGTGGTCCTGTGTGGCGATGCTGTGCTGGAGTTTCTGAAATGGAAGGCTAGACAACTTCTCCACAATGGCAGCTTTCCCCTGCAATTGTTGTTCTTGCCACGTAAGGCATGTTGTGACACTGTAAATTGTGCCTAGTTAGTTTCTGTCATTATCAAATAATTGGTAGTCACATTCAATAAAGCTGGATCCATTCTGCTCCCAAATTGGCCTGTCTCCCATTCTGGAGCATCACCCAGCCTTGCTGAGACCTTTGTGACGGCTTCTACAGTTCTAACGAGAAGGTTGTGGGCCACGCCATCTCCTGCTTCACCTCAATAGACCCCAGGCATACTGAGGCCAGGCTCCTCGAGAGCAGAAATGACCTTGATGACCTCTCACCCACTGAGTGTCAGCCTCCCCTGACTGTTCCGTGTTCAAGGGGCTGACACAATGGCAGCAGTGGCAGCGGTAATAGCAACGGCAACCTGGTGCTGTCTGTGGAGCTCAGTTTCTTTTGGAACTGGGTGGGGCATACATAAACAGGTGGTGACTAGTATAGGTCTGAAAAGTCATGGTTTCCATCTTTGTGCTTGTTTTGAGCAGCAGGCCCACTGGAAACTCTTATGGGACTGTATCAAATTAAAAAGCTTCTGCATGGCTAAAGAAACCATCATCAAAATCAAAAGGGAACCAACTTTAAGGGAGAACATATTTGCCAATGATACACCAGATAAGAGCTTCATTTTCCAAAATATATAAAGAACTTATACTCCTCAACACCAGGAAGACAAACAACTCAATTAAAAAGTGGACAAAGACCAGAATGGACACTTCTTCAAGGAGAACATACAGATGACCCATAGACATGAAAAGATGCTCAATATCACTAATCATCAGAGAAATGCAAATTAAAACCACAATGGGACATCAGCTCACATCTGCCAGAATGGCTATCATTAGTAACTCAACAAACAGCAAGTGCTGGCAAGGATGTGGAGAAAAGGGAACCCAAGTGCACTGTTGGTGGGAATGCAGACTGGTATAGCCACTGTGGAAAACAATATGGAATTTCCTCCAGAAATTAAAAATAGAATTACCTTTTGACCCAGCGATTCCACTTCTGGGGATATATACTAAGAATCCCAGGAAAAATGGAGACAACTATACTTGAATAACAATAAAAAAAAATGTGGGAAAAAAAAAGAATCCTGAAACACCAATTCAAAGGAATATAGGCACCGCTATGTTCATAGCAGCATTATTTACAGTAGCCAAGGTCCAGAAACAGCCCAAGTGCACATCAGTAGATGAGTGGATAAAAAAGTACATTTACACAGTAGAATCCTATACAACAGTAAAAAAGAAGAAATTCTTACCTTTTGTGACAGCATGGATGGACCTGGAGACTATTATGCTAAGTGAAATAAGCCAGTCAGTAAAAGACAATACTGTATGATCTCACTTATATGTGGAATCTAATGAACAAAATAAACTGATGAGCAAAATGGAATCAGATAGAATAGATACATGGAACAGACTGTCAGCTGTAAATGGGAGGGAGAGAGGGGGCTGATTGAAAGAAGGTGAAAGGATTAGTCAAAGAACATATATACAAGACCCACAGACATGGACAACAGTGTGGGGACTGACTGTGGGAGTGAGAAATGGGCTGGGTGGAGGGCGAAAGTGGGGGAAAATTGGGACAACTGTAAAAGCATAAATGATAGCCCTGGCTGGTGTGGCTAAGTGGATTGAGCGCTGGCCTGAACTAGAGGGTCACTGGTTCGATTCCCAGTCATGGCACATGCTTGGGTTGTGGGCCAGGACCCCTGTCAGGGGCATGTGAGAGGCAACCACACATTGATATTTCTCTTCCTCTTTCTCTCCCTCCCTTCCACTTTCTGAAAAAAAAAAAAATCATAAACAGTGATTTAAAAAAATGCTCTTTGTCAGGCATGTTAGAACTTTCTCAGTGTAGCTCCAGGGAGCTTCTGATCCCCAGAACATGCTGCCCTGCCTTTGGGAGTGGAGAAAGTCTCTTTATTTGTCAACAGACAAGTGAAAAGCCTCCAGATGGGTCTCTGCCAGGGATACACAGAAGAAAATGAGATAAGCTCATACCAGCCCAGGAGGAGAGGTAAAGCTCCATCCAATGCCTCTTCTGCGCACCTCCCCATTCAGACCTGCGACAGTTCATGCAGTACCAAGTGCCACTCATGTTTGCAGCTAACAACCACCACTTTTGGGTTAGTTACCTTTTTGAATGATATTTCTGTAAGTAGCAAAACTAATAAAGATATTCTCATTTCAGTAAAAACAATACAAAACAGGATTGTTTGGCTACACATGTGTATCTTTTTTTCATCCTATACAAAGACATTTTTTTAAAAGATTTTATTTTCAAAGAGAGGAGACGGGAGGGAGAAAGACAGGGAGAGAAACATCAATATATTTGTGAGAGAAATATCAATCCATCAGTTGCCTCTCATATGCCCCCAGCACACTCCCAGCTTGCTCCCAACTGGGGACCTGGCCTGCAAAACAGGCATGTTCCCTGACTGGGAATTGAACTGGTGACCTTTTTGTTCACAGGCCAATGCTCAATCTGCTGAGCCTTACCAGCTAGGACCCCAAGGACAATGTTGTTTTTAGAAAGAGGGTTGAATCTACACTGCTCCAACCAACTGAGCCACACTGGCCAGGGCGTATCTTTCTTTAAAAAAAATTTTTTTTTAATTTTTATTTTGTTTCTAGACAGGGGGAAAGGGAGGGAGAAAGAAAGAGAAACATCAATGTGTGGTTGCCTCTCATATACCCCCTACTGGGGACTTGGCATGAAACCTAGGCATGTGCCCTGACCAGGAATCAAACTGGTGACCCTTTGGTTTGCAGGCTGGCACTCAATCCACTGAGCCATACCAGCCAGGGTAGGGCTGTATCTTTCTTGATAGGGTCTCTGAAGTACTTTTGGAGAAAGATTTATTTTCCTAGGAAGCCCAAAATGATCTAGATGTGAGATCTGGGAGATTAGGGGCCTGGTCCTGGGTTGTGTGTATGTGTGGGTGTGTGTTGGAAAGCTGGTGGAATGAACAGAATTATGGAAAGTAGGGAAGGAGAGTCAGGGGAATAGTGGACTGTGGGGAAGATTCAATTTAATTTGGTTCAATTAGCCAAATATTAAGCACCATTGTATGCCCGACCATTTTCCTGAACTTTGGGATGCATCGGTGAATAAAAGAGATAAAGATCCTGCCTCCAGAAAGCTCACTTTCAAATGTAAAATATAATTAACTATAAACATGTCAACTTTTATCCTCACCTGAGAACATGCTTATTAACTTTAGAGAGAAGGGAAGGGAGAGAGAGAGAGGGAAAGAAGCATCAATGTGAGAGAGAAATATTGATCTATTGCCTCTCGTACGTGCCCCAACAGGAGATCAAACTCGGAACCTAAACATGTGCCCTGATTGAGATCGAACCAGCAACCTTTTAGTGTACGGGACGATGTCCCGATCAGGTCAAGGGCTGCAACTTTAAAATGTGGTCCAGAAGGCCTCAATGAGAAAGTGATCTTTGAGCAATGACTTGAAAGAGGTGAGGGAACCATTCATGTGGGTGTCTCGGGAAGGAGGTTTCCAGGCAGAAGTCACCACCAGTGCAAAGTCCCTGAGGCAGCCTTGTGCTGGAGAGGAGGCAGGGAAGAGGGAAGATAGTGAAAGGTCTTGTTGGTCATTATAAGGACTTTGGCTTTTACTCTGAAGAAAAAGGGGTTAAAACATAGATTTCTCCCGGCTTTCTGACTTTTATTCCCATGTCCTGTGTGTGTGTGAGTGTGAGTGAAGGTCTGGCATTGGCAGGCACCTGGGCGTGGGCAAAGGCCCTGGCAGTTCATAACTGCCCTTCGAATCTTCCTCCTACTACCCTACTTCCCAGACTGGGGTGTGGCTCGTTCCACCCCCTCAGCTGTTTTTATGACACACATCCCCAGCCCTGGAACTCAGCTCCTCAAACACAGAGCAAATTAGAGGTGAGAGGGACCCCTACCCACCATTCCCCTGCTCCTCCACCCTCACCCCCTCACACACACCTCCTATTGACTGCAGGGCAATCAAAGCCTCCCAGTGGGACAAGGAAAGTCAGAGGCTGGGACCAGAGAGACAGGGATTAAGAATGGTGAGCAAGCAGGGGGGCCCAGCAGTCACAAGCCCCTACAGGAGACATATCTAGATCTCCCTCCCTACCTCCCTGCCTCCACCCCCTCACACCCTGCCCTCTATCCCTTCTCTACACGCACACACACACATGCATGCCTGACACAATGGCCGGGTGGGGCTGAGGAACTGGCTTCCTCTGCGGAGATCTCAATCTGGGTCCTCAGTTCCCGCCCCAGAAACACAGGAGACACTGGGAGACCTGGCCCTACACTCCTTGCTTCACGAGGCAGGCAGGAACAGGCTGAAAATAGAAACTGCTTCCAAAACGATAAAGGTAAATTCAGGGGGAGCTACTGAAGAGTTAGGGCTGGGGGGGAGATCTGGGGAGGGGTCCCTTGGTGTAAAATAGTGACTGGCTCACACCCAGGGAAAGAGGTTGGAAGCTGAAGGGACAGGTTGTCGGGTAAGGTGTGGGAGAGACAGTCAGACACACTGTGGAAGAACACACACCATCCCTTAGCTGATACGGAGGTGTCCTAGCAGCAGCCCAGCTCTGTGGCATTTTCATCCCACTTCCACCCCACCCCATCCAATTCCAGCCCCAGAGCCCCCACCTGTGCAGCAATGCAGACAGAACTCACACAGACAGAATAGCCTGTCGTCCACGCCCAAGTTTCAGCCTTTCCCCAGACCCTGTTAACCTCCGAATCCCGGGACACCGAGTCTGTCACATCTTCCAGAGCTCCAGTGTGCGCATGTGGAGTGTGGTGTGGTTGGGGTGGGGGGGTGTCCGGTTGGGAGGAGGATTTGATTCCTGTTTCCTGCTCCTACTCACTCAGCCCTAGGAGGTGACTGAGAATGGAGAGGACTCAAGGGTGAGTGCTTGGGCTCAACACCTGGGTCCCTGTGACAGGCCTGAGTGGGGGGCGGGAAAGGAAGTAAACAAAGGTACCTGAGAAGGGGGTGGGATCCCTGAGTGGGGCAAAGCTGGGAGGAGCTGGCGAGGCCACTGCCTGGGTCATTTTGATAAGGGGCTTCCTGCCAGGATATGGTGGCCATTGAGCTGCAAGACTCACAGCCTACATCCCCTAACCCCCACTCCACACCCTTCCTCAAGAACCCACTCTGGGGCCTGGAAGGGTCTGAGTCCCCTACTGACTCCTGCAGGGGGTTGGGGGGCGCCTCCGTCTCCCAGCCCTGACTCTGCAGTCTTCTCAGGATCATGGTCACCTTCCCAGGGGGAGTGGTGAAGCCTAGGTCCTCATGGCTGGCCTCACTTGTCCTTGCCTTCAGTCTGGTCCCCTCACCACCCTTCAGATATCCAGGCAGGACCCAGGCATCCACTGGGGCCTCTTTCTCTGTGACCAGATGGCAGGATGGGGACCCGCATGGATAAGAGGATGGCGCAGGAGAGACCATGTCCGGGGCCTCCTGGTCTCTTGGGGTCAGAGGTTCCAGGAATCTTCATGGCAGGAAAAGGAGACTAAAAATAACCCGGAAAGGGAGAGTCCGGAGAGAGGAACTGGGAAATGGGGGGTGGAGGGCCAGTCAGAGCAGGAAAATAGTGATGCGTCCCTCACAGCCCAGGCGTGGGTGTGTGTGTGCAGACACACACACACACACTCCCACACAGACAGCACATAACACACACAAACCCTAGCACCCCTCTCCCACCATACATCGTATGCTGGGTACTCCACTCCCCCACTGCATGCCCACCCAGTAAACTCATAGCAAATACACTCTTTAAACACATCATACAACACCCCTTGCCTAGAGCAGTAGAAACAGCACACACACTTAAACCATAGTCACAAACCTTCACAACACAATTACAGACACACAACACAATTCATCAAGCAGATGCATAGTGGCTATAACAGCAAGCTGAATTCCCCTTCCTGGTCCACTTCTCTTGTACCCTCTCCCCCCACTTGGGTCTCTACCAAAGCACCCCCACCCTAGCCTCACTGATTGCTCCGGCCTGACTGTGGCAGCAGAGGCCAAAAGGCAGAGAGAAGTGGGCGCTGGGAGGTCCGAGAAAGGCTGCCTGGGGGAGAGGGGGCTCCAGGGGCCTCAGGAATGAGAAGAAGGGGTGAAAGGTGAAGAGAGAAGGCTGCAAATGAGAAGGAAGGGGAGGAAGTGCACCAGCCTTCCCTCCTGAGTCCCAAATCATGGCTGATTTGCTTGCAAACTATTTCTGCTCAGAGGCCTCAGTCTACTCTCAGCAGGCCATGGGTAACACTAAGGGTCTCTCTCCCTCCCTCCCTTTTCTTCAGGGGATGACTCCAGCAGAGCACCCCACTCCTTTGAAGAGCTCAGAGGAAGATGTCAGACCATTCTCTTCCTATAGCAACACCCCCTACCCAGAAGCCCCCTCGGATCATCCGTCCCCGTCCCCCCTCTAGACCTCGTGCTGCCCAGTCCCCAGGGCCCCCCCACAATGGCTCTTCTCCGCAAGAACTTCCTGTCACCTCCAATGATGTACCAACCCCAATGTGCACCCCCATCTTCTGGGAACCCCCAGCCTCTTCCCTCAAGCCCCCTGCCCTTCTGCTCCCTTCAGCTTCTAAAGCCAGCCTCGACTCCCAGACTTCCCCAGACTCACCTTCCAGCTCCCCCAGTCCCGTGTCCCGGCGCTCCATCTCCCCAGAACCTGCTCCCAGGTCTCCAGTCCCCCCACCTAAACCCTCCGGCTCCCCCTGCACACCTCTGCCCCTACCCCACACAGCCTCCCAGGTCCCCGCCCAGGATGGCTCTGCCTCTGCCCCAGGCACTGTGCGGAGACTGGCTGGCAGGTTTGAGTGGGGGGCTGAAGGCAGGGGCCAGGCTGCTGATGTCCTGGAGCCAGCTCCCCAAGGGGGAGTGGATGTGAATGGGGAGAGAGAGACTCCCCAGGGCATCCTCACCAGAAGGGGGTCCCAGGAGAATGGCGCTCAGGGTAAGTACTTCCCCCAGCTAAAATGGGCTCAATCCAGCTTTTTTTTTTTTTTTTTTTTTAAATTTTCAGTACTTTAAGGCTGGTTACTTTCAGGGGCTACCTTTTCAAAAATGGATTTTATGTTTGGAAAATCTGAAGTCCATATTTCTGGGAGTTTGGAGATTCAGGGTTGAAGAGTAGAAGCCTGGCGCTGGCCCACGTTCCAGCTGCTGCGCAGGTCAAGGAGAAGGAGGAGGCCTGGGCAGGTTGGGGCCAGGCCCTAGGGGCCTTTGCCTTAGAACACCCTGTCTCCCACAGGTGCTGCCCAGGCCTGCCCTCCCTGCTGTCCCTGTGTCTGCCATGTAGCCCGGCCAGGCCTGGAGCTCCGATGGGTCCCTGTGGGGGGCTGTGAGGACGGCCCCAGGGCCCCCTGCAGAGCCTCCCCTCTTCGGACCTCCCGCTCCCGCCCCAACCCTCCCAGCACCAGTCACCACTCAGTGGTCCTCACATCCTACCGCTCCACGGCTGAGCGCAAACTCCTGCCACCACTCAAACCCCCGAAACCCACTCGGGTCAGGCAGGATGCCACCATCTCTGGGGATCCCCCACAGCCAGTTCTCCATTTGCCCTCTGAAGATGGAATCCAAACAGGTACAGGGTGGGGGTTGGGGGTGGGGACTGGATTCTTTGAATGGGATGGGAAGGGAAGGGGTGGATATGAAGCATTTTAAAAATGAACTACAACCCCCAATAGGCCCTGAGCTTTTTGTTGTTGTTGTTGTTCCTCTACCAGTACCAGCTGCTGCTCTAGGGCAGACGGGAGTTGTGGTTTTTATAGTAGCAATCTCTGCTGGGGACCCTGATTTGTTCTCTTCACTCTGGTTTCTCTCTCCAGGAAACAGACCAGATGAAGCTCCTCAGAACGCCCCTCCAGCAACCGTGGAGGGCAGGTACCAAACACGGCTCACCCTTTACTCCTACCTGAGGGCAGATTCACCTTCAGGTCCTATTAAGTCCTATCTTCCCAGAGGGGGAGTGAGGAAGGTCTGGGGTTCTAGAGACAAGTAGCCCTGGTTTCTTATCCCAGCTCTGTCCTTTATTGCTGTGTGACCTTATACACGTCACTTAACCTTTCTGAGTCTCAGAGTCCTCATCTGTGACAGGGGGTAAGCATACCAACTACCTTATAGAGTTGTTGGGTATAACATTGGTAAAGAGCCAGTCTCCTAGTAAGTGCTCCATTTTAGCTCCCCTACCCTAAGCCTCTATCGCTGGTACTGTCTGCAAGACTATTTGGCAACCATCTCTTCCCTGTCACCTGGGCTTACTAATGATCTTAGATCCACTACCATTAGCAGAGTTAGTCTGAGCCCATTTGTTTATTCAACATTTACTGATGTTTATTCTCCTGGGTTTTTAGCTTGGGTGAGTGGGTATGTGGTGGTGCTGATACCCAGAACAGCAAAGACAGAGCTGCAGGCGAAGAGGAGGTTTGGGTTTGGGTTTGAACATACTGAGTCTCACCGAGGTGTAGGTGGATATTTCGAACAGTGGGGCGATTTCTACGTGAGAGGGCTGGGGATGAAGACTCAGAAGTCCTTGGTGCACAGTAGTTGAGATAATAGGAGTAGAGGGAGCCTGCTTAGTTCAGGGCCTCCCGTACAACAGGCACGTGGAAAAGAATCGGGTTTGGTCTGGGGAGCCACCAGAGTTCCCTACACACAACCTTCCTCTATCATGTGACCGGCACCCCTGGAGGCGTGCGACCCAGGGGGTGGTTCTGGGGGACTCCGTCCCTTTTTCTCTCCACAGGGATGATGGGGTGCCGGAGGAGCTGAAGGGTCAGAACTGGGAGCTGCCCCTACAGGATGGTGAGTCCCTGCTGTGACCATCAAGCCAGGAGAAGGGTTCGGGGGCCCTGGACTCCCCTGATGTGCCACCTTGGCTCTCCAGAACCCCTGTACCAGACCTACCGAGCAGCCGTGCTGTCAGAGGAGCTGTGGGGGGTCAGTGAGGATGGCAGTCCATCTCCAACCAGTCCTGGAGAAGCTCCCACCTTCCCCCGGCCCCCTGGACCTCGAAACACTCTGTGGCAGGAGCTTCCAGCTGTGCGAGCCAGTGGCCTCCTGGACACTCTCAGCGCCCAGGAGAAGCGCATGCAGGAGGTGGCATACCTGGGGTCTGGCCAAGGGCAGAAGTGTGACCTGGGTCCTGGGCTGGCTGGAAACTGGGCTTTCCACTACCACTCTGTCCTTCCTCTCAGAGCCTGTTTGAGGTGGTGACATCCGAGGCCTCCTACCTGCGCTCCCTGCGGCTGCTGACTGATACTTTTGTGCTGAGCCAGGCTCTCCGGGACACGCTCACCCCCCGGGATCACCACACCCTCTTCTCCAATGTGCAGAGAGTCCAGGAAGTCAGTGAGCGGTCAGTGGGGCCCTGCCCTCTCAGCAAACCAGACCTCAGGCTCCTGAGCACCCCTTAGCACCTCAAGAAGCCAGGAGACCTGGCTCCTCTCCCCGCTCATTGCTTGTTCCCCCACTCCGTCAGGTTTCTAGGGACATTACTGTCCCGTGTACGCTCTTCCCCCCACATCAACGACCTTTGTGACATAGTGCATGCCCATGCTGTGGGTCCTTTCTCGGTGTATGTGGATTACGTGCGGAACCAGCAGTATCAGGAGGAGACTTACAGCCGCCTTATGTGAGTGTCCCAGAGGTGGGGGCCAGGCCATGCGTGTGAGGGAAAGCTGGGAGCGGGGTTGGGGGCCAGGCCAGGGCAACTTGGGGGATGAGGGCCTCCAAGGCAGACACCAGTGGCCTGGCCCGGGGTCTCCTCTGTAGGGACACAAATGTGCGCTTCTCCGCGGAGCTGCGTCAGCTGCAGAGCCTCCCTAAGTGTGAGCGCCTTCCACTGCCGTCCTTCCTGCTGCTGCCCTTTCAGCGCATCACACGGCTCCGCATGCTGCTGCAGGTACCACCGTCCAGGCTTGGGGTCTTTTCTGCCTCATTAACTCCATAAGAGTACCTTCCTAGGGCCACCTGCCTGGCCATCGCTGTCTCCCACCCCACCACAAATACAGGGTTCCCTTAAATCAGACCTCCTAGTCTGGGCCTCTCAGTCCAGGACCAACCAAGCCCCACCTAGAGCTACCCAAAGTTCTCCAGTGCAATCTGGGTGCAGGAAATGAGGCTCTGGCTAGAGACAGGAGTTCTAGACTTGGCCATGCCACTAACTGGCTGACTGACCTTGGGCAAGTCTCTTCCTCTTTCTCTGGGTCTCAGGGGTGATGTGGTGGGTGGTCTTTGAGGTCTCCTCAGCTGTATCTTTCACTGCACACCTTCTCAATGGGTTTGATATCACCCCTAAGTGGGCAAAAATTCATTCTTAGAAGAGTAAAAAAAATCTTAAATATTCCAATGGTTGTGCTACTTCAAAGGCCCACAGTACATAAAAGATATACAGGATATCTGTGCTATTGAAATTTCTAAAAACGTTCCTTAGCAGAGTGACACCTAAAAAAAAAAAAGGTTGAGAAACACTCTTCTATTGCAGAATAGAAACTTCTCCCTAAACCAGGTCACCCAGTGTGGGGACCTCAGTGAGAAGTGTTCCTAACTAAATGATCAGCATTGTTATGTCTTATTCAGTTTAATACACCCCAGTGTAGGCAAAATAATCACGATCAGAACAGTCAAGCAGCTTTGAGTGCTCTGTTCTTGGCATGATTCTAAGTACTATATGCCCACTTAACCCAACCAATGGCTGTATAAGGGTAGAAACTATTATTGACTCCGCTTTATAGATGAGGAAACTGAGACAGAGAGAGGCTAAATAATGTGTCCCAGGTTATCCAGATAATAACTGATGGAGACAAACTTAAAATCCAGGCAGTCTTAACCATTGTGATGTATTGTTTGTAGCAGCAGCTGTGGTTAATAATTATTTAAATAATAGCAATCTTCTTTTTGGGATTTACTGTGTGCCAAGGACTATACTAAGTACATTACATGTGTTACCTTTCTGAATGCTCACAACAATGTACGGTCCTCATTTGACAGATGCAGAAACTGAGGCTCAGAGAGGTAATGTGATTTACTCAGGGTTAGGCAGATAGTGAGTGGTGAGGTCTCAGCCTTTCTGAGGCTGGCTCCTCAGCCCTGTGAACCCCAAACTGAGCATTTTTCCAAACCAGGCAAGGGTCCCCTGAGCTGGAGCCCCCCTGAAAACCAGGGCTGCAGAGCAGGTGCCCACTCACCCTTCTTCCTTGCCCTCAGAATATCCTGCACCAGACAGAGGAGGGGTCCAGCCGCCAGGATAATGCTCAGAAGGCCCTGGGTGCTATCAGCAAGGTGGGCAGCAGGGTATGCTGAGGCCAGGAGAGGTGAAGAAGGGGCAGGGAGAGAGGGAAAGGGTGGAAGGGAGTAAGGGTGGTGACTCAGCTCTCCTTACCCAGATCATTGAGCGTTGCAGTGCTGAGGTGGGACGCATGAAGCAGACTGAGGAGCTGATCCGGCTCACCCAGAGGCTGCGCTTCCACAAAGTCAAGGTTGGTCTCTGCTCAGACTCCCCACCTTCCCTTTCCCCATGGTGGTATTATGAAGAAGCCAGAACATCCTCCCTGCTTCCTCCCAGGCCCTGCCCCTGGTCTCCTGGTCAAGGCGCCTGGAGTTGCAAGGGGAGCTAACGGAGTTAGGGTGCCGGAGGGGCGGCGTGCTCTTCACCTCGCGCCCCCGCTTCACTCCCCTCTGCCTGCTGCTCTTTAGTGACCTGCTGCTCATCACTCAGCCCAAGAGGTGGGTCCCAGGAATGGCGGGAAGCCCAGGCAGTGGTGGGAAGCCCAGCTGGACTTCTGTTCTCTCTCTGAACTTCCTCTTCCCTGGGTAGTGGGCAGCGACTACAGGTTCTGGACTATGCCCATCGCTCCCTAGTCCAGGCCCAGCAGGTTCCAGACCCATCCGGACCCCCTACATTCCGCCTCTCCCTTCTCAGCAACCACCAGGGCCGCCCCACTCACCGGCTACTCCAAGCTTCGTCCCTGTGAGTTGTGTCTCCTTTAGAAACGCCCCTGGGACCTTCACCTGACCTCTCAGAGCCTACCACCCTCCTCCCCAATCCCTCCCCTCTGTGGCCCCTGCCCAACCCCCAGTAGGAGCTCCTGGGCCAATTGTGGCCTTCCCTGTGTCTCACCAGATCAGACATGCAGCGCTGGCTGGGAGCTTTCCCCACCCCTGGCCCCCTTCCCTGCTCCCCAGACACCATCTATGAGGACTGTGGTGAGTAACCTCTAGAGGGTGGAGGGAAGGAAAAGTGAGTCTTAAGGGGTGTCTGGGGGAGAAGCTAAAAAGAGTCTTGATCCTACTGTAATGTCACCCAACCCTACCAGACTGTTCCCAGGATCTGTGTTCAGAGCCTTATGTACCAGCCAAGACTGAGGCACAGAGTCCGGAGTCCCGGGCTCCCACAAAGCACCTGCACAAGAGCCCTGAAGGTGAGAGATTCTTTTATTTCTTCACCCAGTAAATATTTATTAAGCACCTATGTTCTAGGTGCCACTCTCTGTTCTAGGCACTGTGAACCAAACACACAGATATTCTTGTGCTGTGTGAGCATACATTCTATGGAGGAAAAACAATAAACAGTAAACCAGATAAATAAGTAAATTATATGTAGTGCATCCAAAGGTGATAAGTGCTGTGGAAAAACGAGAGTGGAGCAGAGTCAAGGAGGCCACGAGTCCCAGGGTTGGGTGGGTTACAAGTAAATAGGGAGGTTGAGGTGGACCTTAATGAGGAGACACCATGTCAGCAACAACCTGATGGAGGTGAGGAATTTAGACACGTGGCATCTAGAGGAAGGATGTTCCAGTCAGAGGCAAGAGTCAGTGCAAAGGCACTGTGGTTGGTGTGTGTGAGGAAGCAGTAAGAGGTTGAGTGTGGCTAGAGGGAGTGAGGAGAAGGGAGAGAAGCAGATGAGGTTATAGAGATAACAGGGACCAGATCCTGTGGGTCCTCGTAAGGATTCTGGCTCTTGCTCTGAGTGAGACGAGCAGCCATTGCAGGACTCATTTGAGGAGTGACCCTGACCAGCTTTGCTTTATTGTCACGTCCACCTCCAGTGGCATTTCTATCAATGCTCCAGGCTTCTCTACTAATTCCTACACTCACCGTGACCCTCAGGCATTAGACCCCATGGTGCCTCCTTCCCTTTTGACCTGTGTCCTGCCATGGCTCCACTCAGGCCCCCATCTCTCTTTTTCCAGGCTGGCTGAAGGGGCTTCCTGGGGCCTTCCCTGCCCAGCTGGTATGCGAAGTCACAGGGGAGCATGAAAGGAGAAGGCACCTTCGCCAGCACCAGAAGCTCCTTGAGGCTGTTGGGCCCTCTTCAGGAACCCCCAGTGCTCCCCAGCCCTAATGCAGGCTGCGGAGTGGGCACAGGCTGGGACAGCTGGCAGTGTGGCAAAGCTCATCCATCTATTGAATTCACTGTCAGTGGAAACACTACCTCTAGTGGCAACCAGTAGGGACCAAGCTTCATGACAAGACAGCCAATGAGAAAAGGGTTGTCTGAGCCGGACAGAATGAGGATGGTTTGAGTGTGTTGCCAATGGAGACAAAGGCTTAGTGCAGAGCTGTTAATAGGCATGGAGCTGGCTGAGTCCCTGGCCAGTGAGTATTCCCACTATGCTCACAGCCTAGGAAAATGAAGGTAGATGGATGCAGTTAAAAAGGCTGCATTGGAGATTAGGATTAGGGTAAGGATTGAGATAGCTAACGGCAACGAGCAGGGACCCATTCAGCCTCAGAAGATGGTGATCTGGACCCAAGATCTCAGAAGTGACCCTACTTGGTTCTACAGTAACCAGTCCTGCCCTTTGAACCTAGAAAGTATTAGATTCCATTCTCAGGGTGCCTCATTTGTCCTCTCAGGCCACTTTTTCTCTTCTCAAAGAATCCAGAGAGTCTGTGAGTGTGTGTGCATGTGTGCATGTCTCCGCTGAATGTGGTGTGTGTATGATCTTGCCCCCTCCCAGGTGACTGAGTGCCCCATTTCTTCCCCCAGCCCCCATGTTAACTGTTATTCTCTCTGGGAAAGACTCTAGGTCTGAGGGCCAAAGGAGAATGAGCTGAGCATGGCTTGGCAGCCAGAGGCCAGAACTGGAGATGAGAGTCCCGGGATCTGGGTCTTTTAGAGGCCAGAGTCCCTGGCAAGTAGAGGGTGATGTTATGGGTAGACAAGCAGCCTGGCAGAGGAGCCCAAGGGATTGAAGATGGCCAGTAGCTGGGGCCTGAGGCCCCGTGAAGCTCACAATCCCTTCTCCTTGTCCCAAAGCTTGGGGTCCATAACCTCTGCCTGGAAAGCCCCAACCAAACTATAATCAGGCGTCCAGCCTCAGCCTTGGACATCAGACTCTGGACCCCATGTTTGGATGAAGAAACAGAAGCTGTGGATCATGGGCCATGGGGTGAGCCTCCTGGACTTTCTCGCCTTCGTCGGTTCCTCTCATTAGAAACACAGCGCCAAGCAGTGGCAGAGAATGGAGAGCAATGTTGCTGTTCAACCCCATCCAGAGGGTCTGCTTCCAGAAGAGAAACTGCCCCCACATGATGCCAAAAGGAGGCAAGGAACCAAGAGAGAGTGGAGCAGACAGTTGCTGGCAAGTGGGGCCCAGCCCTGGCACAAGGTCTTTCCTGAGCTAGGCCACCACACCTTCCCTTCAGCTCATGCATAGCAGCTTGCCCAGGACAGAAACTGCCATGCTGACCACGGGAGGTGCAGGGACTCTAGGAGACTCACAAGGAGAAAGGCACCAGCATTTGGCATGCTCATGACATTGGAGATTCACCTCGCACAGTGCCTGGCATATGAGAAACCCTTAATAAATGTTGGTGGAGATGTATTGGGGCTCTTCAGGGGACTGTGTGCTTAAAGAAGCAGTGGTTTCCAAATGTGTCTTATAAGGTGGGCGGGGCTGGTTAGAAAGGGATTCTTTGAGAGCAGAGATCGGTTCTGCTGGGAACAGGGCTTGGAGACTAGGTGCAAGGCCCCAGAGTGTCGGCCCACTCGTACCTGCACAGGGATCCAAGGCTGTGCTGGGGGTGCATTTGCAGATGCTGGAGTGTGGGGCTCCTGCAGGCTGGGGAAGAAAACAGGGCAGGGCCAGTTATGGCTGGGGCTCCAGCAGGAGATGAGATGCAGAGAGCAGAACAAAAAGGGCAGTCAGTTGGCAATAAAGGTCTTTTCCTGGCCAATCAAGCATCTCTGTGTTTAATTCAATCAATTCTACACCTGTTTGTTGAGTGCCTTCTCTGTGCCAGGCACTGTTCTAGGATATGGGGATGCAGAGATGAACAAAGCAAGGACCTTGCCTCAAGGAGCCTACGCTCTGGGGATGGGGGAGCAGGTGGAGAGAACAATGACCAATTGTAAACAGTTTAATAAGTAAGATAAACTCAGGGAGCCCTGAGTGCTACAAAGAAAATATACTAAGGTCTGTGATACAGAATACTGCAATATACTGTGTGTAGCTTTGAGGAAGATCCTGGAGGTAATATTTGAGCTGAGATGCAAGTGACAAGAAGGAAGCAGCCCTGGGAAGCTCTGGGCAGAGGGCATTCCAGGGGTGGCAGCAGGGGATCGGAGCCCAGGAAACGAAGGTAGCGGTCATGGGGAGGTGCATGTTCTTCAGGTTTCCTGGCTGAGGGAGCCCCTCTCCACCAAACTCCCTTTCTCTCTGAGACTCTCAGAGAAACAGATAGACAGACATTCAAGAGGCCCACATAAAGCTACACACATGCCCCATAAACGGTGCCTCCCAGCTCCTCACCCATCCCTTCACCCTCCCCTACAGAAGCCCCATGCTCCACTTCAGATGTTCCAATATGGGATAACGAGAAGACAAAGACCAGATAAGACTTGTTTTGGGGATCTAAAGGAACAAAAAATACAACCACACATTCCAAAAGACACAGAAAACACAGGAAAGAAAGGGCACTGTCATGTTTCTGTTGTCTTAGAGGCTCCTTTGCATTGTGGGGTGATGCAGATGAGCATGTGTCATCTTTCTGCAGACCTGTCAGAGAGGGCTGAGGGGCATGAAGCACAGCTTTGTGGGAAACGGGAGGATGTGGGGGGATGAGACCACCGTGAGTATGGGGAAAGTGGGTAGCAGAAGGGCTGGGGCTGGGGTAAGAAAGACAGAGAAGGGGGCATGACAGGGATGGTGCAGATGGTACAGGGGGCTGTCGGTAACCTGGTGAATCCTGAATTCTCTCTCCCTGCTCCTGTGCATCCTCCACCAGGTACCTACCTCTCTGTCATAGCCCCGTACTACCTCCTGCTAGCGTCCATCCTCCTTGCCACCCTGTTGCTCCTCGCACTTCCTCTGAGTCACCTGCAACTTTCTGGTAGGTGTGGGAGGAGGGATCAGTCTCCCAGTGCTTCCCTGGCTGGTGGGGGTGGTAGGGGTCCGTACAAATGTCCCAGCTGGTAGAGAGGTTCAATGACCCATTTGGGAAGTCCTGGAGCTGCCATCACTCCGATCTTTCACATTCTGTCATGCTGGGGAGGTGAAAGAAATTCGTATTTTTCACAGGCTTCGGAAAGGTGCAGGTGTGTCTCAGTCTCCGGGGAGGTGCCTGAGAGGACAGGGTGGGGAAGCTGGGCCCCATTGGGAGTGTCTCCCTTTCTGAGTCAGTATGTGCTCTCTCCCCCCTCAACAGTTCTGCTCCTGCTCCTCAGGTTTGTGGCCTCCATGTATGGGGAGCTGTTAATAATGCAGATGGGACAGGGCATGACTTCTCTTTGCCCTGGCCCTTCTGTGGCCTCTGGGTCAACATCGTTGTGGCCATTATCACTGGTGAGCTGAGGGGGGATGCAATCATGACCACAGGTGGGTGAGAGGTATCCTCCCTCCCCGCCCCGCAGCCTGCTCACTGGCCACCCCCCTCTCCTTCTGGCCCCACAGATGCTCCAGCCCACTTCCTGAGGTCCTTCCCAGAGCCCTTCAGCCTGGTTCTATCTCTTCCTGAAAGCGTCTCTCTGTTCCTCCCGCCTTCCTAGCAGGGCTCGCCTCTCTTCAGCTACCGGGGTATCTGCTGGTTCCCGTGTTCCGGGTTGGCCGGTTCAGCCGGCAGGCACACCATCCGAGGCAGGAGTACGTCTTCTGCGACAGTTCCTCCACCAGCCAGAGGCAGCCCCTTGGGCCACCCGAACTTGCTCCCCGGCACGCCCCGTCCAAACTACCTAATCTCCACCCTCCAGCTGCCGGGGGCAGAGCCAGGGAAGCAGAGAGCAAAAGGAAACAACTCCGGGGATTTCCCTCTGATCCCACCTGGACGCCCTTCTAGCTTGGCACGGCCGCCCTGCCCTGCCCTGCCCCCGCCCCGCATGGTCTGAGGTGGACCCAGCACATCCGACCTGGAGTCTCATCTCACTCTTCCTTGCCCGTAGTTTTGTACTTTCTCCTTTTCACTAGTCGGCTCACCCACTTGTCCCCAGCCCCCTGGGATCACACTGCCCTTCACTTCTGAAATCGTTTCCACCCCATCTACCTTTGGAAATCTGAAGCTGCCTTGGGTGGGAAGGGGTTGGGGTTTAATTCATTTTATGGGGTCCTTCTAAAGAAAAATAATACAAAATATGAATTTAAAGTATGGTACAAAAATGGGTTTTTATTTAAAATGATCAAAATGATAAATCACACCTCTGGGTGGCGGTCCCTGAGCAGATGGGACTCCCTTCGTTCGAGCACCTCACTCAGCTTCCCCAGGAAACGTGTCTGATAAACCCGGTATGGCCGAGATTGAGAAATTCGATAAGTCGAAACTGAAGAAGACAGAAACGCAAGAGAAAATTCCACTGCCTTCCAAAGAAACGATTGAATAGGAGAAACAAGCAAGTAAATTGCAATGAGGCCTGCACCTCCAATATGCACTATACATTCCACAAGCATTGCCTTCTTATTTTACTTCTTTTAGCTGTTTAACTGTATAAGATGCAAAGAAGTTGGATCAGTTTAAATGACTCTGCGGCCCTTTTTCACATCAGAGAACTACTGACAACAAAGGCCGCACCTGCCTCTCCCAACTGCCTGGCTGGCTGGCAGGGAAGGAAAAGAACTTGCATGTTGGTGAAGGAAGAAGTTTGGTGGGAGGACAGTGAAACCTAGAGGAAAAACCAAGCTGGTCCAAGGTGTCCTGCAGGCTGTAAAATGCAGTTTAATCAGAGTGCCTTTTTGTTGTTGTTGTTGTTGTTGCTAAAATGATTTCAATTATTGGAATGCACAATTTTTTTAAACATGCAAATAAAAAGGTTCGAAACCTGCCCTGGCTGGTGTAGCTCACTGGATTGAGCACAGGCCTCTGAACCACAGGGTCGCTGGTTTGATTCCTGGTCAGGGCACATGCCTGGGTTGCCAGCCGGGTCCCCATTTGGGGTCACGTGAGGGGTGACCACATGTTGATGTTTCTCTCCCTCTCTTTCTCCTTCTCTTCCCCTCTCTCTCTTAAAAAAAAGGTTTAAAACCTCAAAAAATAATAAATCACTTATTTTTAAAAGCTAACTAACACAACGAACAACATAAACACCGAGAAAATTAATTTTATTTGCTTTTCTTGCTATTCTAATAGGTGTATAGTGGTATTTCACTGTGGTTTTAATTTGCATTTCCCTAATGACAGTGGTGCTGAGTATCTTTTCATGTGTTCACTGGCCACTTAAATATCTGCTTTGGTGAAGTGTTCGTTCAAATCTTTTAGCCTTCTAGAAGCTGGGTGGTTTATTTTCTTATTATTGTGTTTTGAGAGTTCTTTATATATTCTGGATAATTCCTTTATCAGATATGCGATTTGAAAACATTTTTTCCCAGTCTGTGGCAGAAATTCTTAATTTTGTGGTCACTTCTTGCTCTGTCTTTTGGCAGAAATTTGTTTTTCTTCTCAATTCTGTTCAGTTGGTGTATAAAAGGCAATGAAACCTCCCTCAGAAGCAGAGCCAGGCAAGCAGGATACCCACCGACAAGCAGATCTGTCCACCATTTTTCTGTCTGTCCAAACCCTGCAGGCCGAGACATTCTGGGGGAGAGGGCCCAGCCGCCTGGTGTCCTACAGCCTCCCTGCTCAGTGTGTGATCCTCAGACCAGCAGCATCGGCACGAGCTGGGGGCTTGTTACCCGGGAGGCATCTGCATTGTAAGGAGATACCCAAGTCAGCAGCACATGCATTCGAGTTTGAGAAACACACCACCACCAACAGGCCCACGTGAAAGAATGCACACTTTCACAGACGCAAAAGAGAGGGAACCTTGGAGCTTGTGGACTCTGACTATGGAAGTATCCTAGCAATGCCAGGGCCTGGGGACTTGCCACAAAGGAGAGTCACACTGACACATGTGCTGGGGCGAGTTGGGCTCGAGTGGGACTGTTTCTGAGGGTCACGCAGGCAGCAATGCAAGTCCACATGGACAATCAGGGAGTGACCGATAAGGCTGTGTAGCCCAAGTTCGTGTTCTCCAGGTCAGCCTTGCCCCCCGTCACTGAGAGGCTACGTCCCAGAAGGGATGTCCAGGCACCTGTCACCTGTCCTCACTGATGGAATGGTGGGCAGTTGCTTTCTCAGACACCTCCTAGCCTTGCACTCCATTCTGGCTGCTCTCTGTACCCGTGTGAGCAAGTTACCATTAATTTTAGAAGCTTAGCTTCCTTTCTGTTGAGAAACAATTCTTCCCCAAGTCTATGTGGTTCCAGTGGGTTGTCAGTCAGAGCATCCAACTTCACATGTTTCTCTGGTTCCTGTTTAGCTCTAGGCCTAGATGTTCAGCATCCTCTTTGATTCTGTGTTTACTCAGTGTTCCCCAATACATTCCTTTTTGCCTAACCGAGTTTAGGTCTGTGCTTGCAACTGAAGAATTCTCACCGATACACAGCCTTACAAGAAAGTTGGCGAGTACTGCCGCTAGCCCATAAGGCACCTTCATGCCTTTCACCTTGTGGTTAAAAGACAGTCCTTCTGAATAGATGGAGCAGTGAATGGCTTGGTAGGGAGCAGCACCTTTATGAAATATAGAACAAAGTGCCTCTTCTTCAAGGCCAGGGGAGCTCTCTTAGAGGGGCGTGGCTTGTCAGGCAAAATGTGGACTGGAGTTCGGTTCTCACTCACCCCTCCACTGTATGCTCTTGTGCAGAGCGCATCTTGTATGACCTTATATAGAGAGCCTGTTGTTAGGTGCACCTCCCTTCCCTTCAGCTCTCTTCTCCTCTTTCCACCTTCCAGTTTACCTTTTCTAGGCTTTTACTTGGGCAACATCAAGGCTGATAACAGCTCTGTTTACTTTTGTAGCTATCATGAAGTCTTCCGTGCTTTGTCTGTCTGTTGATTCTAAAAGATGAAACACAATTAACAGTGTTTAGCTTAGGTATTGTGACTTATAAATATCTTTCAGTGCAGAGCTAGTAACCACTAAGATTACATTTCCTTTCTTGACTCTTTTAATACCTTTTGAAAAACAGTTTTTTATACATTCACAGGATTATATGAAACATGTTAGTTACAAATGATTCTAATGTAATGAACCTTTCACCCAAATCAGGAACCAATACCCTACTGCCAACGATGTGTGTGTGCCATGGGACCCTCCTGGCCCTTTTCCCTGCTTGACCAGAGAAACAGACAGTATTATTTTTTTTTTGCGTTTATCATTCCACTGCTTTTTTTTTAAACCATGCAATCATAATAGTATGTATGCATACACTGTTTTGTTGATTTGTAACTTGTTTATGAGCTCTATACAAATGGTATCATCTGAATGGTGTATTTTTCTGGGAACTCTGTTTTTCAGAAAATATTGTATTTCCAAGATTCTTCCACATTGTTTTGTGTTGCTGTTAGAACTATTTATTATGATTAGAAACTCTTAGAAACTCCAGGAAAAACTAAAACAGATCCAAGGAAAGAAACACAATCCCAATGATCACTAGCTCTGCATGAATTACATTTCCAGGAGTCTCAACACCCCCCTCTTCCATGCCTCAGAACATGCCTCAGAGTTACCCCAACCTGTGGCCGATGCAGCCAGGCAGTTTGTTTGCAAACTCCCTACCTGTCATTAGTTTGTGGGTCAGCTTCCAGATTCAGGTGCTCCTGACCATGGCTGAGTGTCTTAGGGTTGACACTTGTCCCTGGCAGGGCCAAAGAGTGTTTGGACTTGAGACTGAGAAGTCATCTGTCTGATGGCCAAAGGTAGATAGTGTCTCACTACGTGGACCAGTGGAGAGGAGAAGGTTGGTCTGCAGAGGAAGAGCAAGATGTTCAAGGAGAAGCAAGACCAGAGTCAGAGTGGTAGGGTCTGAATGTTTGTGTACCCCCAAATCCACGTGTTAGAAAACAACCCCCCAAGTTGGTAGTATCAGGATGTGAGCCTTTGGGAGGTGATTAGGTCATGAGGGCGGAGCCCTCCTGAATGGGATTAGTGCCCATATAAAACAGATCCCGCAGAGCTCCCTTGCCCCACGTGAAGACACACAGCAAAAAGTCTCTGACTTGGAAGTGGGGCCTCACCCAACCATGCTGACCGTGACAGAACCATGATCTTGGACTGCTAATGGGTGAATTCCTGACTTCTATCATTCCTGAGGTTCAGCTCTGCACATGACCTCAAGATTCATGACTGACTCCCCTTTTACTTAGATTAATTTAGGTTCTGTCTTATCATTTGTAACCACTAATATTCAAGGATGTCTGCCAAAAACCTCTATGTTTTTTTGTTCCATCTCCATTTGCTAGTGAGAGAGCACAAAAACAATTAAAATGACAATTCAACAATAACAACCACCACTTTCTGGGAATTTAACGTGAACCAATGAGTGCTTTTTATTCATGATCTCATTCAACATTCAAACCAAGTCTGAGACAAGTGTTGCTGTCCCTATGTTGCAGATGAGTGAACTGAGGCACAAAGAAGCTTGTATGACTCATCCAGGTTCACAAGGTTATTAAGAGGAAAGCCCATTATTCACACCTCTGCCTTTTGAACCCTAAAGCCTGTGTGCTTGACCACATGTATCACTGTCTCCACAAAGTAAACCAGGCTCTGGTAGGATTCAAAATTATACCCCACATCTGAAAGGCTTGCACCTCATGAGAATTCCAGGGACTGACTGAAGTCTGGAAGCTACTATGATCAGCCTGCCACAGGCTACTCAGATTTCTTTTCCTGTAATTTAAAAGGGAGATTAGGAAAATCTCAGGCTTCACCACATCCACATACCCTGTCCTTATCCTACGTCCTCCCCGTTTTGAGGCTGAGCCAAAAAACCTAAAAAGAGAGAAGAGGGAGGGGAATGGCAACTGTTGACTGGAAGTGAGTGGCAGTGAGAGAGGCGAAGGGGCTGGGGGAAGTAGTGAGAAGGTCAGTTACACCTCTGCAAACATGTGCAAGTGTTTTCTTGGGGACAGACTTCTTCTTCTCCATCCTCCTGCTCCATCAGTGAGTATTTGGGGTTGGTGTTAGGGCAGACAAAATAGAAAGAGAAAAGGAGACTCTCAGAGACCATTGCTCTTAGGTGAAGGGAGGCGTAAAAGCCACAGTTCTGAGTTGGGACCCGAGGAGCAGGGAGTTGAGAAGGGGTTGGAGCTGAAGCTGTGGGCCCCTCCCCCACTTGCCTACCCCCCTCCCAAAATATTCCATGGCAGTTAGGAGCCCTGTCCTGCTGAAAGGGTTGTTCTTTTCCAGATCTCAGGCCCTCGGGTGGCAACTGCTCTGCCTGATGAACATGTTCAGAAGATGAGGGACAAGTAGGCCTAGGAAGGGAAGGGGAGATGGGTTGGGGGATAAAATGGGATAAAGAGGATGTTCAAAATGGGGACAGGGGACATTAGGGGTGAGTTCCCTGGGTCAGGAGGAGAAAGCGATGAGCACTAGAAGCCTGGAAAGGAAGGTGAGGGTTGGAAAGGTAGATGGGACAGTGATGAACCTGGGGCAAGAAGAGGGGGTTCAGAACTTCGTCTTTGCCCCCAACAGAAACAGGCAGTCGCCTGTGATGCACAACTGGGACTCTCCTTTGGCCCTCAGATGAAAATTAAACACACTTCCCAGTGGAGGGGGGCAAAGCTGGCCCCAGGGCTCAGCCTGCTTGCCTTCGTCCTGCTGCTGATCATGACCTTCTCCACGAACTGGCTGTACCTCTCTTCGAGCCGCTTCTACAAGCGCTGGCCTGCAAATGTTACTTGTAGAATGTACACGTCAGCTGTTATCATGTCCATGGGACTCCTTCAGATCTGCAAATTCAAAAAATGTCCCACCTTAGAGGAGAGGAAAGGTGAGACCCTCTACCCCTGGCCTCCAGCCTGCCTTCACCTCTCCATTTATACCCCGGTGTTTTTGTCCCCTCCTTCTGGTCATCCTCACTGTTTTGGCTGGTAAGATGACTCCACTGGCACTGAGACTGGAGCCAAGGCTCATTTTTGCTCTCCCATCCTGGCCAATGGAAAGTGTTAGTGCTTTGATAGGCTTGCAGTCAAGTCTACTTATAAAAATGTGGTGAGGGGCCTAGCCTCTTAGTGCATGTGAATCACTCATTAATCACATAACCATTATCCTGGGAGACAAGCCCCATCAAGGTGGCATTTCCTTTCTCGAGGCTTGCATAGCACAGCTTTGGGAGGAGTTCCCAAAGTACTCTCCCCCAGGCCCTAGTCACAGACATTGTTCTTCCTTTTGGCTTTTTAGGCTTTGCTTTTCTGGGCCAGCTATGGGTTTCCACATGTGGTTTTCCTGCCCTTTCCTTCCTGGCTTCTTGCAGCTGCTTCATTCGCCATCTTGTTAATGTCACATCCTGCTGGCCTCTCACTTTCCAGGTTTGGGCCTCCGTTTTCAGAGCTTGTGGAAACCAGAGACTTTGACCCTCATCCCATACCAATTCCCATTTCTTCATTCTTATTAACATTTAAAAAAAATTACATAGCTATTATTTTCTTCCATTATGAAAGTAATGCATTTTTTAAAAAATATTTTATTTATTTTCAGAAAGAGGGGAAGGAAGGCAGAAAGAGAGGGAGAGAAACATCGATGTATGAGAGAACATCAATCAATTGCCTCTCCCACTCCCCCAACTGGGGACCTGGCCTGAAACCCAGGCAACGTGCCCTGACAGGGAATTGAGCCAACAATCCTTCAGTTCACAGGCCAGTGCTCAATCCACTGAGCCACACCAGCCAGGTCAATACATTCTTATTACAATATATTTGGGGAAACAAAAGCTATCATTTATCGCACTTATTCTGTTTGCTCATTTTAATCCTCAATCGACTCTGATGGGGCAATTATCCTCTTTTTACAGATGAGGATATTGAGACTCAGATGAAGTACCTTGCTCAGGATCATAAAGATGTTAGGTTGGACCACAGGAAATGGCCAACATTTGCCTGTGTTTCACCTATAAAAAAGAGCAATTCATCCGGATTAACCTAATAATGGCATGTTTACAATTATAACTCAGGTGTATCTTTCTCCAAAATTCATGTGAGCACCTAACTTGCTCTGTAGTACTATTCAAAGACAGCCACTAGCAGTGTTTTGAGCACTCAGTTTTTTCCAGGCTTTAAAAAAAAATTGGCCCTGGCTGGTGTGGCTCAGTGGATTGAGCACAGACTGTGAACTAAAGGGTTGTTAGTTCGATTCCCAGTCAGGGCACATGCCTGGGCTGCAGGCCAGGTCCCAGTGGGGGCCATGTGAGAGGCAACCACATATTGATGTTTCTCTCCCTCTCTTTCTCCCTCCCTTCCCCTCTCTCTAAAAACAAATAAAATCCTTAAAAAATATATGATTAAAAAAATTTTTAATTTAACAAATTTTAAATGACTTATGTAGTTGTATTCATTCTTCATAAACAATTTTATATATTTAAAATTATTTTATTAATTTATATTATTTTAAAATTTATCTTTACAAGATATAACAAACTTTTCCTTAAGTGACTATAGTATTCAACTTAATAAATTTATCACTTCTTACTTGATTATTTTATTTTTCTATTCCTGGCAAATATATTTCTAACTTCATATTTGAGGAAAATGGAAGCAAAGAAATTTATTAATCATAAAGCTTTCTCTGTATTTAATATTAATTCTTTGGTATAGATTTCCTAAAGTGGGTTTACTGGATCAAATGGTTGGCGGTGAAAAGGTACCAGGTGTTAGGCCAGTGGAGTCAGACTGGACCTTGGTTCTTGAGTTCTGGCTAGGAAAGAATTCAGAGTCAAGCCTCAAACTATAGGGGACTTCTGGCAAGATGGAGGAATAGGTGGACGCACCGTACCTCCTCGCACAACCAAGAATAGAACAACAATAATTTACAGACAGAATAACATGCAGAACTGATAGAGGATTTATCTGAATGGAAGTTGGACAGCCAAGAAGTTGAAGTAGACCCGTATACCCAGACTGGTAGGGGACGACAAGCCGGGCGGGCACGGGGCTGTCGCGGGTCGGCGGCGCGCGGAGGTCAGGGAAAATTCGGCGTGGAATCGGCAAGACAGCCATCCGGGGCACAAGAATGCAGCGGTGATCCCTGAGTACGCAAGCTGTGGCTGGGGGACCCAGTGAGGCAGCGATTGTGGACCAGGGCAGAGCTCGCAGCCCAGGATCCCAGAGAAGGGTCTGAGCCCAGGAGGACGGGACTACCGCCTTTGCTCCCTCCCCGTCCCCGCCCCCACATATAACGTCACAATCTAGCGACTGGGGTGCCCAGCCCTGGTGAACACCTAAGGCTCCGCCCCCCAACGTAACAAGAGTGACCAGACCGGGAAAAAAAAAAAAGGAGAGACAGGGAAAGACATAAGACATGTTTCCAACAGAACAGATCAGTCCCCCAGGACTCATCCTTTTGAGCGACCAAGAAATAGCCAATCTATCAGATGCACAGTTCAAAATACTGGTGATCAGAAAGCTAATGGAATTGGTTGACTTTGGGTGCAATTTGGATGAAAGGATGCAGGTTACCATAAAAGAGATGCGGGAAGATACGCGGAGGAGAGCCAATAGTGAAAGGAAGGAATCTGAGTCTCAAAACAATACAGTGGACCAGAAGGAAGATAGAATCAACCAAGCAGGAAAGCATGATGAAATAAGAATTCAAAAAATTGAGGAAAAGCTTAAGAGCATCCAGGACACCTTTAAACATTCCAACATCCGAATTATAGGGGTACCAGAAGGGGAGGAGCAACAAGTGGAAGAGTTATTTGAACAAATAATAAAGGATAACTTCCCCAATCTGGCAAAGGGAACAGTCTTCCAAGAAATCCAAGAAGCTCAGAGAGCCCCAGAGAAGTTGGACCCAAGAAGAAACACACCAAGGCACATCATAATTACATTAGCCAAGGTAAAAACGAAGGAGAGAATCCTAGAAGCAGCAAGAGGTAAGGGGACAGTAACCTACAAAGAAGTTCCCATCAGGCTGTCAGCTGATTTCTCCAAAGAGACCTTACAGGCAAGAAGGGGCTGGAAAGAAATATTCCAAGTCATGAAAGACAAGGACCTACATCCCAGATTGCTCTATCCAGCAAAGCTCTCATTTAGAATGGAAGGGAAGATAAGGTGCTTTTCAGATAAGGTCAAATTAAAGGAGTTCATCATCACCAAGCCCTTATTTTATGAAATGCTAAAGGGACTTATCTAAGAAAAGAAGATAAAGAAAAGACATGTATAGTAAAAGGACAGCAAACTCACAATTATTAACCCACACCTAAAGCAAAACCAAAAGAAACTAAGTAAACTAGAACAGGGACAGAACCACAGAAATGGAGGGCACATGGAGGGCTAGCAGCAGGGGGGTGGGAGGAGGAGAGAGGGGGAAAAGGTATAGAGAATAAGTAGCATAGAATGTAGGTTGAAAATAGATAGGGGGAGGGCAAGAATAGTACGGGAAATGTAGAAGCTAAAGAACTCAAGTATAACATATGGACATGAACTAAAGGGGGGGAACGTGGGTGGGCGAGGGGGTACAGGGTGGAGGGGAGAGAAGGGGGAAATGGGACAACTGTAATAGCATAATCAATAAAATATATATAAAAAAAGACTCAAACTATAAGAGAAAGTTTATTCAGAAAGTCACAGAGGTAGAAGAAGTGAGCCATAGAAGAAATGGGCTCAGGAAGCAAGTGACAGAGGCAGAAGAAGGGCCCTTGGTGCTTAGGAGAAAGAGTCAAGGAAAAAAACATGGGGGCAGGGGAGTGTGGAAAGGCATGGGTGGGCTCCATAGAGAGAGCCCTGCTGGGTCCTAGGCTTGATGGTATTTATCTGGAAGTCTCAGGGAGAATCCCAATAGAATATTCATGAGTTTTCCAGGTGTGTCCTTTCAGGCTTGTGGTCTCTACTGATTGGCTGGTGCCAGAGCAGGAAGTCATTAGTCAGTGCACCTGGTCCTGGTGTCGGTGTCAGCCACGGCATTGCTTGTCTGGTTTTGCTGCATTTCTGGGCCTGGAGCTGAAACACAGCTGAGATGTAGATGTACTTCATGTGGGTCAGAACCTCTCTGTGCTGGGGGCTTAAGGGCTATTCTCCAGCCTCCTTGTTCTTCCCTCTCTAAGGGGGGTCTAACCCACATAACTAACAACATACTAGGGGAGGAAAGGTCAGGGGAGGGTCCAAACCACATGACCAGTGAATGCTAGGGGAGGAAAGGGTACCTTGGAGGTAAGGTCCCTGTTTTCCCAGTTTTGCCTGTTGCTAGGCACCCAGGGCTTTCTACCATGGTGACCTTCTGACCTGGCCCATCATCCTTGCTCTGCTCTTGTCTGTCTAACTGCCTACTATAAAAATAGTATAAATATTTTAAGGCCCTTAATAACATGTTTCTTTAAAAAAGTCTAATAGCAATTTATACTTCCACTAATAATGTATGAGACTCGTTTCCTTGCACTTTTGCCAGCAATGACTGTTAACTTTATATATATTTAAATGAAATATACAGTTTTTTAATTAAAAAAATCACACAGCCCTGATCAATGTGGCTCTGTTAGGCATTGTCTCATGAAGCTAAATGTCACCAGTTATATTCCCAGTCAGGGGACATGCCTGGGTTGCAGGTTCGGTCCCTGGTTGGGTGCATACGTGAGGCAATCTATTGATGTTGTTTTCTCATATCAATGTTTCTCTCCCTCTTTCTCCCTCCCTTCCTCTCTCTCTAAAAATAAATAAATAAATATTTAATAAAATAAAAAAAATTACACCGTTATTGTGGGAAATGCAGAAAGTTTAAGAAAATAAAAGTCACCTAAAATTTCCCCACACAGATATACTCACAATTGACATTATAATGTATATAATTCCAGTCTTTCATGCATATGTATACATAAAATAAATACATATAAATAGATACATAATTTTTATTTTTTATTTTATTTTTTTACTTTTTATTGAATTTATTTGGGTGCCATTGGTTAATAAAATGATATAGGTTTCAGGCATACAATTTGATTATTGTTTATTTTTATTTTAATAAATATATGTATATTTTAAAATTGGAATCATTCTACATGCCCTATGTTGCAAATTCCACTTTTCAGTTGTGAGCATTTGCTCATATCATTAAATAATTATTCTAGAATGTCACCTATGTTTAAAATTTACCTGATCAGGTAGTGAGTCAAAACTCAAAAAATACAGATCTGCATAGTGAAGTGTGTCTTCAACCTCTGACTTTCAGGAAGCCTCCCCAGTTTCTCCTTAATTCCTAGAGACACTATTTGGAGACAATCTTCTGTCACATCATCATTTTTTTAAAAGATTTTATTTAGTGAGGACTCTCAGCTGAGGTGGGCAGCACAGCAGAGGACCTGGGAGACTGACCGGGCCTGCGTCCCCCTCTCCGGATGCCCTGCCAACGGGGAGAAAGGCCGGTACTGGAGTATGAAGTGGAACTTGGACGCGCTCACCAGCCCAGGTCTCAGGGTCCCCCGACCAGCTTTCATGGGTCATCGCAGGCAGGCCACTGAGCTCTAGGAGGAGGACCCTGAGGACTCTGATGAAGAATGGGCTCCAAAGCAGCAAGATGGTGGACGCTGACCAGAGTCTAATGACTAAGGAAGGGCATGGATGGCCAGTATGTGCACAGTGGGGAGGACACCAGAGAAAGGAGGCCGGGTGGTCAAGGTGCCCTTAGCCTGGACAAGGCCAGTTTGAATGAAGACAACAGGATGGAGAAAGGGTTATGTTGAAGACATGGAGTTTCTGTGCAGTTACTTGTGTTACATTTTTGTCAGGAGAGGCCAATTTATTCTTTAATAAATGCAATAGATGCTTTATGAACATAGAAAAAAAAAGATTTTATTTATTTATTTTTAGAGGGGGAAGGGAGGGAGAAAGAGAGAGAGAAACATCAATGTGCGGTTGCTGGGGGCCATGGCCTGCAACCCAGGTATGTGCCCTGACTGAGAATCGAACCTGCAATGCTTAGGCTCACAGCCCATGCTCAATCCACTGAGCTATGCCAGCCAGGACATCATCATTTTTATTTAACACATAATAATCTAATGTATGGGTACACTATAATTTATTTAACAAATCTCTTGTTGGACATATACATATCTCTTCAGAGAAGATCTATACATATTTTGGTACAGATCTTGGATTACTTCCTTAATGTAAATTCCAAAAAGAAGCATTTAGGGTGTTTTGTTTTACTTTGTTTTTTGTTTTTGTGCTATATCACTCACCAGAAAATGCTGCCCACTAGCAGGGTGTGAAAGCACCTCTCTTTTTTCTAAATCCTTCCCTACATTAGATATAATTACTTTTGTTTTGATCTTTGCTAATTTAATAGATTTAAAAGTCACTTTGAATTTGCAATTCTTTGTGTTGAGCTTCATGTATTTATTGGACATTCAGATTTCTTTTTTTGAGAATTGCAGTTCAATTTCTCTGCCTATTTTTTCTATTGAGGAATTTGCTGTTGTTTTTTAAAGATTTTATTTATTTATTCGTTTTTAGAGAGGGGGGAAGGGAGGGAGAAAGAAAGGGAGAGAAACATCAATGTGTGGTTGCCTCTTGCACATCTTCCACTGGGGACCCAGCCCACAATCCAGGCATGTGCCCTGACTGGGAATCAAACTGGAGACCCCTTGGTTCAAAGGCCAGTGCTCAATCCACTGAGCTACACCAGCCAGGGCAAGGAATTTTTTTTTATATGGTTAGGATTATCAAACAATCTCCATCAAAAACCACTGACTGTTTAATAAATGAAAATGATATTTTATTGTTATCTCAAATGTGCATTTCTTTATTAATGGGCTTGAACATTTTCTCATACTTGCTCATTTGATTCATTTTGTCTATTGTCAGTCCTTAGTTCATCCTGTTTTCTCCTTTTCCCCAGAGAGTTTTAAGCTGTGGACTCATCACCCAGTCTTTGGAATAGCCAAGATAACCTTCAGCCTGACGCTGGTGCTGGGCTTCGTCTTCACCTTTTGGTTGCACCTCGTGTACATATTCGGTCTTCAGAGAGTGCCCTACTTTGGCTGGATTGGGATTTTCATGAGCTTCTGTGAAGGTGCCCCCTAGCTCTGGAAAATGTCCTTAGTTTCTCCCAGCCCACATCTTCCCAGGCGCTTCTCCCTCTTCCTTTTCTTTGGGAGTGAGGTAACGGTTTTGTGGGTGGTTGCAGAACAGAACTGGTTTTTGTTGACTGAAAACTGATTTCCGTAATTTCCTGGTCACTGGAGAGGTGGAGGTGAGGGGTTGATGTCCATGAACCTCTGGGGCTGTGTACTGCACGAGTGCTGGTGGGAATTGTGGTTTGCATCTGTAGCTCAGCAGATGAGGAAAAGTCCCTGTGGGATACTTGGTTGGGCAAGACATCTCTGCTTCTTGTCTCCTAGTTGTCTTCATTTTCTCCACCCTCCTGTTGTTTCCTGTTAACGTCTGGATCTTCGAGTTGAAGAGGAATTTATCGATCCCCATTGGGTGGAGCTATTTCATTGGCTGGGTGGTGTTTATCCTATACGTCACCTGTGGTGAGTGGTCTGGAGGGGCCTGAGGAGGAGGGGACGTGGGTGGGTCAGGGCAGAGAAAGTGTGAAGAGAGGGCAGGGAGGTTTTAGAGACTTCTTTTTGGCCTCACCCTGCTTGCCACTTTCTTTCCACGCTCTAACTTTCACCTCCCCCAACCCCTTATCTTTTCCCAGCGCTCCTCTGCTACTTCGACAATAAAAATGTCTGCAGTCTGGTTCCAAGCCATCCCTCTGGCCCTGTATCCTAGAGCAGCAGTACCAGATCAGTTTCTCTGAATGAATGGTCTCAAGCATCTTTGTCACCCAGGAAGAAGTCCTGGATCCTGAGCAAGAGAAGGGATCTCTGTAACCTTTTCCGAACTCCTGGCACCAAGTTCTGTCCATTCATCTGAATTGCCCTCCTCATTCTTCCCCACAACCCTTAAGTTATTTGGCCCTCCTTACTGCAAATAATTAGAAAGGGAGGATTTTAGGCCTATTTTGCACTCCTCTTCTTTGTCTCTACTTTGCCTACAGTTTGGGTAATGTGGAATAAATTGTCTCCTATTTATCATGTCTGGCAGTACACAGCCCCAGAGGTTCATGGACATCAACCCCTCACCTCCACCTCTCCAGTGACCAGGAAATTACGGAAATCAGTTTTCAGTCAACAAAAACCAGTTCTGTTCTGCAACCACCCACAAAACCGTTACCTCACTCCCAAAGAAAAGGAAGAGGGAGAAGCGCCTGGGAAGATGTGGGCTGGGAGAAACTAAGGACATTTTCCAGAGCTAGGGGGCACCTTCACAGAAGCTCATGAAAATCCCAATCCAGCCAAAGTAGGGCACTCTCTGAAGACCGAATATGTACACGAGGTGCAACCAAAAGGTGAAGACGAAGCCCAGCACCAGCGTCAGGCTGAAGGTTATCTTGGCTATTCCAAAGACTGGGTGATGAGTCCACAGCTTAATTGTGGACTAATTAAGTTGTTCAGACAACTTGTCTTGTTCAGACAAGACAACTTGAAGAAGGAGAGGAAGGGAGAAAGAACAAATTCGTTTTCGAGTTCTTTCTACTTAGGAGCCTTTAGGCACCCTTTGGTCCCCAAACCTTCCCAGTCTCTCCTGCAGTACACTTGTGCACAAACAAATACCTCTCAAGAACTAAGCCTCTTCAAACTTTATTTCCCCCGTCGCAATATTTTTTGGTTAGTAGGTAGGGAGAAATGATCAGGAGAGAGATATAACTTATGAGTTGACATAATTATTCACAGTGAAGAACTCAAGAGAAAAATAGCCCTTGGGTAAGAGGCAGGTTAAACAATGAGAACACTATAGGGAGCATGGTTTTACCCAAAACTTAGCAGTTTCAAATAATAAACATTTATTATCTCACATCGTTTCTGGGGTCAGGAACCTGGAAGCAGCTTAGCTGAATGATTCTTGCTCAGAGTCTCTCATGAGGTTATAGGCAAGATGTTAGCTGCGGCTGCAGTCATCTGAAAGGTTAAATGAGTCTGGAAGATCTCCTTCCAATATGATTTGCTCGTGTGGCTTTTGGCAGGAAGCCTCAGTTCCTTGCCACAGGGCCTCTTCACAGGCTGCTTGAGAGTTCAGAGCCAACTTTCCATGCAGTGAGCAGTCTAAGTGAGGAAACTCCAGTGACTTTTATGACCTAGTCTTGGAAGAAATATGCTGTCACTTCCACCATATTTTACTTGTTAGGAGCAAGTCACTAAGTTCATCTGCCACTTAAAGGAAGGGGCAATAAGCTTTACCTCTCTAAGGGAATAATATCAAGAACTGTCACAGTCTGCCTCTGGTCACAAATTATTTACTTTCCTCCCACATGAAAAATACACTTATCTTTCCCAAGGGCCCCAAAGTCTCCTCTCATCTCATCAATGAGCAGAAAGTTCAGAATCTTGCCGTGTTGTGAACTGGGGAGTGCGATCCCTTAGGGAGTCTTTAGGATTATTCTACCAAGGCTGTAGAAATTACACTCGGGGAGGTATGTGAAATTAGAGGATTTATTCACAGGTCCTGGAAGAGGGAGGTCTGGCACATGGGGCCACAGGGAGGAGTACTGAAGGAGTGGGCTCAACCAAGCAGATGGAGAGCCAAGAGAATGAGGACCCATGTGAAAGTCCTTTTACCGGGTCAGGGTGGAGGACACAAGCAAGAGGCATAAGAGAATTTTGTTGGCGTACTTGAATGTCAAGAGGTCACAGTCAGCAGATGGCAAGAAGAGAACCTGTTGCAGGAACCGGCCTTATCACACTGCTGCACCTGGTCACCTAGTGGGGTGTTAATACACTTGCTGCCTGTTATGGGCCAAATTGTGTCTACCCCCACCCAAATTCATATGTTGAAGCCCTAATCCCTGGTACCCCAGAATGTGACTGTATTTGTGATAAGTTAAAATGAGGCTATTAGGGTGGGCTCTAATCCAATCTGACTGATACCTTTATAAGAAGGGGGTACGAGGAGCACAAAGAGACAGCAGGGATGAGTGTGCACTGAGGAAAGACCATGTGAGGACACAGTGAAAAGGTGGCCATCTGTAAACCAAGTAGCGAGGTCTCAGAAGAAACCAAACCTCTCTACACCTTGATCTTGGACTTCTAGCCTCCAGAACTGTGAGAAAATAAATTTCTGTTGCTTAAACCACCCAGTTTGTGGTATTTTGTATGGCACCCAGGGCAAACTAATATACCATCTAAATTAGACCCAGGTGCAGATGAGACTCTGTGGATATAATTTCTTAAGTTGGTGTATATAATTTCTCCTCTCAATCTGAATTCCTGTGTCCTAAAGAGACAAGTAACCATTGCCTACATATCAACACAATGGCGGGACAGTCAAAAGATAACCATTATAGACATTGCTGATTAAAAAGTGGGTTACTGAGTGGTATGCCTGAGTCACCGGTCCATAGCAGTTCTCAAATCCAGCGGGGGAATGTTGCAATTTCCTTCATTAGGACTCAGTCTGATTTCTGTCTGGGAATGAGTCTCTGTGGATAATTTTTTTAAAGGTATAATTAACATACCATAAAATTTGCCATTTTTAAGTACACAATTCAGGGGTTTAGTATATTTACTAAATATACTACAGCCATCGCTGCTATGCAATTTTCAGAACATTTCCATCATTATCACTCCCTATTCCCTTCAACCTCTGGCAACCACTAATCTACTTTTTCTCTCCTTGAATTTGCCTGTTCTCAACATGTCATATAAATAGAATTATACAATATGTGGCCTTTTGTGAGTCTGGCTTGTTTTGCTTAGTATAAGGATTCCATGATTCATTCACATCATAAAATGTGTCAGTGCTTCATTCCTTTTTAATTTTTAAATTTTTTTCCAGGTTTATACTTTATTGTACAAATTGAATATCACATGGTGAATTGACATTAGCTTCTCTGGGCATAGGAAGTTAATAGATAAGATACAGTTTAGAATCCTTGTCCATTGCTTTCACAGCTGGATTTTTTTAGACATTAACTTGAAGTATGAAATGAGCAAAGCAATGCTTCCACATGTGGCTAGTACACAACTCATTCTACCTGTGAGAGTGTAAGAGTTGAGGTATTTTCTGATACCAGGGAATTGGAACTGGGCATCAGTTCCTGGACCTGCTATGACTTCAGTCTTGCAAAAAAACACGAATTCTGCAGGCAGTGTTCTTAAATGTACAGAGCTGCCCCTCAGTCCCCATCCCTTTCAATGGCTGGATAAATGTTACAGGGTATGGTTATGCCATACTTTGTATATCTGTTTGTAAATTGATGGAAATTTTGGTTGTTTCCACCTTTTGGCTATTATGAATAATGTTGCTGTGAACAAGTTTTCATACAAAAGTCTTCAGTTCTTTAGAGTGTATAACTAGGAGTGGAATTATTGATTCACATGTTAACTCTACGTTTAACTTCTTGAGAAACTTTCAGGCTGTTTTCCTTTTTTAAAAAAAGATTTTGTTTATTTTTAGAGAGAGGAAAGGAGGGAAAAAGAGAGGGAGAGAAACATCAATGTGTGATTGCCTCTTGCATGCCCCCTACTGGGAGTCTGGTGCACAACCCTGGCATGTGCCCTGACTGGGAATCGAACCTGTGACCCTTTGGTTCACAGGCTGGTGCTTAATCCACTGAACCACACCAGTCAGGGAGCCAGACTGCTTTCAAAGCAACTGTCCCATTTTACATTCCCATTAGTAATTCAGGAGGATTCAAGTTTCTCTACATTCTTGCCACACATGTTATTGTCCATTTTTTAACTCCATATGTCTTAATAAGTGTGAAGTCATATCTTGAAGTGATTTTGATTTGCATTTTCCTGATGCGTTTCCCCAAGATGTAATCTCATGTACTTATTGACAATTTGTACATTCTCCATGGCTCTTCCTGGTATGCTTTTGGTTCTACCTTCTGAATATCCTTCTTTTCTGTGAAAGGCAGCCTATTTTTACAGCTATGCAGTTTCCTCAACCTACTTTCTGCTAGTAGAATTTTGGGGTCCAAAGGGCTCTTTTCCTTTTGTGCCATCTCTACCATTTTCAGACTAAGCTGGTGGTGTCTCCACAACACAATTCTGTCATTGTGTAGTTTACTGTGAATCTTATTGAGATTCACTCTATTAGAAAAAAATGGCTTCTAGGCAGAAAAATAGGGTTATTAGTAGGAGAGCATCTTAGCTGGTTATTCTGGCTCAGCATCTCTCATGAAGCTGTATGCAAAGTGTTGGCTGGAGCTGCGCTCGTCTGAAGGCTTGATTAGGGCTGGAGGATCTCCCACCTAGATGACTCACGCTAAATTTATAGACATGTTGACAAAGGATTGTCCAGCATTTGGTCATTCTCATGACATAGCAACCAAGAGCAAGCAATCTGTGAGAAAGCAATGAGGATGCTTGTTGCGTGGGTCTCTGGCCAGCAGTGACCACGGAACGCTGCGGATGGCTCAATGATAACACGTGAGAAAAAAACATGCACAGAGACAGACCAGTTTCTGTGGGGAAGTAGGGGCGAAATGGCCACCCCCCCAGTGGGGAGTGCCCCAATTTACCGTCCATACCTGCTTTTATTGGGCTTATTTTGCATAATAATTCAGGTAAAGTACAGTACTTATCAGTGGGAAGTAAGGAACTATAGAAAACAAGGAACTCTACTGGTCTATTGAGTCGGGTCAAAGAGCTGTAAGAGTTTGAGGAACAAACTAACTTCCTCCTTGGACCCCTCTCATTCAACTGAGAGCATTCTAAACAAAGAAGGTTTCACAGTAATTTACATATTCTTTCTTAGGCCTGATCACCCGGGGAATCCGCCTTTTTCAGCACAGAGCTGCACCACCCTGTCATTGTTTCAGCCTTAGATGGAGCAAGGGAACTAAGGCAATAAGGAGATTTTCTCCCAGACGATGAGAACTCAGGCTATGTCAAAGCTGAGGAGCGAGGGTCCATCACCCCCTTTTGCTGCAGCCCCTAAAGTCCTTCTTTTGGGGGGCCTCCCAAAGTGATCGTGCCTGTCTTAGGTCATTCCCCCCGTGGGGAATCTTACCCGTCTTTGGCTAACGACCAAGCTTTTTGGGGTTCAGTTATGAATAAAGCAGCAGAAGCAGCCTTCCTGCCAGGGAGATAAGCTTTTGTCTCCTTGCTGGCTTGCGGTTCCAAGGGCGTTCCCTTAGCCTTAGCCTAGGCGGGGGTTTCAGCTTCTGATACCAGTCAGGGCGGTTCCCAACAGATGCTGAAATGACTTTTATGATCTAGTCTCAAAGTCACACGCCGTTACTTCCACCAGATGTTTTGTTAGTCACGAACTCCGGCTCACATTCAAGAGGAAGGTAATTAAACTCCAACTTTTATTTATTGATTTGAGAGAGAGAGAGGGAGAGAGAGAGAGAGAGAGAGAGAGAGAGAGAGAGAGAGAGAGAGAAATCAGGTTGATGTTCCACTTATTTACGAGTTCATTGGTTGATTCTTGTACAGCATATGTGCCCTGACCAGGGATCAAACCTGCAATGTTAGTGCGTCAGGATGATGCTCTAACCAACTGAGCTACCTGGCCAGGGTTCAGCTCCATCCCTTGGAGGGGGAGCATTAACAAATTTGTGAACATATTACCATTACACTTGAGTACAAGAAATACTTTGCAACAGGACAGCATGATTGGAAATGGCAAGTAACAAGGCTCTATTTCAGTGTATGTGTTACAGGGTGCAGCCAAGAGGGGGGACCCCAAATAGGCATTTAAATGGGGTCCAGAACTTAAGGTGTCCAGGAGATTTTGGGATGTCTCCATCCTCCCCCGCCCAGGGTGTGGGTTGGGGGAAGGGACAAATGGAGCCGGCCATTGAGAGCTGTTTAGCATAGCAACAGCCTTGCAGCTAAGCTCTGGCGTGGTTGTTTGGCATATCTATAACCTTTGACTGGTTGCATAGATATGTTAAGTAGCTGTGATCAGCTCTAAGCCAGGGGAATGGAAGTAACTTCCCCACCCACATGTAACTGGGGGGGCGGGTCCCCTGAGTTACAGCACCTGCGTGGGAGCTCAGAGAGGATTGGCTCCAGGACATGGGGCCACACCTGCCCAGACTCATGATGGCAGCCCAGTAAAGCTGGAAGGATACGAGTTCCGGCATGTGAAGCCGAGTGTGGGAGGAGTCAGAAATGGGGCTGCAGAGGAAGATAGGCTGCGGGGATTAAAAAACCCAAATTTGGCGGCCATTGAGGAGGAGAAGCACGCGGACTTGATGGAGTGTAGACTCCTGCAGCCCTGAGAGAGGGGAGAGCCATGCGCAGCCCTGAGAAGAGCCATGTGCAGCCATTGGAGGAGAGCATGCTACTTTAGGAGGAGAACCACGCGGACTTGAGGGAGTGGAGGCTCCTGCAGCCCTGAGAGAGGGAGAACCATGCGGCAGCCCTGAGGGAGAGAACCACGTGTCTTTAGCAGAGTGGAGACTCCTGCATCCCAGAGAGAGAAGGAACCACACGGCCTGGCAGAGTGGGGACCCCCACAGCTTTAGAAGGGGGAACCACCACCTGGTTTTAGCAGAGATCCCGGCGACTCAGCTGAGGGTGCCGGGAACCCAGGGAGGTCTCCCAGTCGAGAGGGATTACTAACTGGGAAGAACCAGAGGACTACCTGAGCCATGGACTTCTATTTCCTTTCCTGAGATATGGTACTCTGGACTGGGCAAAGGGGGAAGGAAGGAAGGAAGGACTGTGTCTGTTTGTGGGTGTTTTAAGGGACTTTGGGATTTTGGTAAAGACATTAGGTCACTACTTTAAGTTAGTATAGCATTAAATAAACATTTCCTTTCCTTTTCACGAATCTCTGGCATTGAGAGACGTCTTTCCCCTGGCGGCGGACATAACGGACCCGGGGCCTTCTTTCAATAATAGTATATCGTCCCAGGCCCCCCTTGTTGTGTTCTGTAACATATGCACATTTGTCACTTATTTGCTGGCTCATCTGGTTGGCTAGGGGCAGCCCCTATACCTCAGTTCTGCCAGTTCCTGCTAAATTTCCCTTCAATCCCTCTAATTCCTGGGTGAATTTTATGTTCAGTTCAATGATGCAAGGCACAAGCTTCTCCTACAGGGTACTCCCATCATCAAAGTTGGAGGCTGGAAGCAGTGAGAAACCAACACATATGGCAGTCCATCCTCAGAAGTTCTGGCTCAGCTTTGAACATTTCAATTAATTTTTAATTTGAGTTTTTTTTAAATTTATGCTTGTATTTTTCAGTTCTAAAATTTCTGTTTAGTGATTCTGTAAATCTTCTGTTTCTTTGCTGAGACTTTCTATATTTTCATTTGTTTCCAGCATGTTTGTAATTGTTCACTGAAGCATTTTTATGATGCCTACTTTAAAATCCTTGTTAAAAAATTCATATCTGTCCTCTGCTTTCATTTGGCATAATGTCATCCAGGTTCATCCACATTGTAGCATGTGTCAGAATTTAATTTTTCTTAAGGCTGAAAATATTCTATTGTATGTATACACCACATTTGGTTTATCCATTCATCAGCTGATGGACACTGGGTTATTTCCATATTTTGGCTATTGTGAATAGTGCTGTTATGAACATTGGTGTATAAATCTCATATGTGTAATTTTTAAGCCAAAGAGTTTCCTAGATTCAGTAGTAGCCATTTATTTTCATGTGGTAGTCATTAATGATGTTCACCAAATATTTCCAGCTTCCTTCCTTCTGGGAATATGCTAAGATTGCACCTTCTGACTCCCCTGTGTTTGGGTGGAGTCATGTAAATAGTTCTGGCCAATGAGTTGTGAGACATACTTCTATTTCTGGACCTGAGCATTTAATCGCCAGTGTGAAATCCTCTAGAGATTGTATTCCCACTGCTACAGTAACAGGTAGTATTCAAGACAGTGGCTGACCTGTTACCCTGGGTGCTAGGATGAGGAGGCATGAGGTCCAGAGGTCCATAGCTGATCACATAGTGCTAGGGACTGAATTGTGTCCTACACACCATCCCCCACCCTCGCCCCCCACAAATTCCTATGTCGAAGCCCTAATTGTTGTGTGGTTTTTTGCAAGTAAGTAAGGTTTAATGAGGTCATAAGACTGAGGCTCTGGTCCAATAGGATTAGTGTCCTTATAAGAAGAGACACCTGAGAGCTTGTTCTCTTTCTTTCTCTCTGTGCATGTGCACCAAGGAAAGGTCCTGTGAGGACACAGTGAAATGGTGGCTGTCTTCAAGCCAGCTCTCACCAGAACCTAATTAGCTGGCATTTGGTCTTGGATTTCTAGCCTCCAGAATTTTGAGAAAATAAATTTCTGTTGTTTAAGCCACCCAGTCAATGGAATGTTGTTATTGCAGCCCAAGCAGACTAAGACACGTAGTGTGAGTGAGAATTTAGCTTAGTTTTTACAAGCTACTATGATTTTAGGGTTCTTTATTACTTCCGCATAACAGAGTTATAACTTAGAGAGTTATAACTCAGCATAACTTTTATCTTTTTTTAATCTTTTAAATTTTAATTGTTGTTCAAACTCGGCATAACTTATTGACATAATTCCTTTGCAGATTCCCTAATCGGAAAAGAGAAACACAGTGATCTTAAAGCTGTTTGGTCTTATAAAGACACTCCAATACTTACATAGCTGGGATTTAAGGACCTTTGTTTGAATGACAATCAGATAGCAAGACTTGAAGAAGCTGGTAATATTTTACAAGAGATAACAAGAGGTTTATAAAGCTTGGGTAGTTAAAGAAATTTATAAATAATCTTTACAGAAAAGAAATGGAAAGATAGTAATATCCAGCACAGGTATACATTTGACATTTGCATCCTTTCTACTCAGCACAGATAAGGATTTATATTCTTTATATCTTTGACCTAATTTTTAAAGAACTCTTCAGTTTTCATTTTATTAGTTTTCTAAACTGACTTACTGGCCAGCATGATCATTTTCACAGCACCAGAGTAAATAAATTTTTATCTTAAAAAACACTTATTTTTTTCTTACCTGCCAGGGCTGCTGGTTAAACTTATAGTCTCTGTCTGTTGGCAAAATCAGCAGCCAGCACTGAAACATAAATAGCAATAGGGTGAATACAAACTAGGTGCCTCAACAGAATGGGAAGAAAGGCCACAGACTGGGATAAAATATTTTCAATAAATACAAAATATTTATACCTAATAAAGGATTGTTATCCAAAATGTACAAATAGTTCTTAAAACACAATAAGAACATGAACAGCCTAATTTAAAAATGGGCAAAAGATCTGAATAGACACCTCACCAAATATGTTATAGATGGCAAATAAGCATATGAAAAGATGCTCAACATCATGTCATTAAGCAATTGTAAATTAAGCAAAGAAATACCACTGTACACCCATTAAAATGGCTAAAATCCAAAGCAACATCGAATGCTAGCAATAATGTGGAACAATAAGAATTCTCATTCATTGTTGGTGGAGGTGCAAAATGGTGCAGCCACTTTGGAAGGCAGTTTGACAGCTTCTTACAAAAGTAAACATACTCTTGCCAAACAATCCAGGAATTATTCTCCTAGATATTTACCCAAACAAATTAAAAAGTTACACTCACACAAAAACCCACACATAGTTATATCAGCTTTGTTCATAATTGTCAAAAATTGGAAGCAACATAAATGTTCTTCAATAGGCAAATGAATAAAATGTGGTATGTCTGTATAATGGAATATTATTCAGTGATGAAAAGAAATGAGCTATCACAAGCCACAAAAACTTGGAGGAAACTTAAATGCATATTGCTAAGTGAGAGAAGCCAGTCTGAAAAGGCTACATGCTGTATCACTCTGAACATATACTATTCTGGAAAAGGCAAAACTATGGAGACAGTAAAAAAATCATTGGTTGGCAGGCATTTGGGAGTAGTGAGGGAGGGATGAATAGGTGGAGCACAGGGGATTTTTAGGACAGCGAAATTATTCTGTATAATATAAAAATGATAGATACATGTCATTTTACATTTGTCAAACCCACAAAATGTACAACACCAAGAGTTAACTCTAATGAAAACTATGGATTTGGGGTGATAATGATGTATCTATATTGGTTCATTGATTATAACAAATGGCACCAGATGTGGATGGTGGGGTTGGTTGTTTGTGGCTGCAGTGGGGTGGGGGTGTGCACAGGTGCAACCTCTGTACTTTGTGCTCAATTCTTCTGTGAGCCTAAAACTGCTCTCAAAAATAAAGCCTATTAATTAAAAAATGAAAAACCAAGTGCCAAGAGACTACAGAGTTTAATTTTTTACAATGGGGAAAACACAAAACTTATAATTTTCTGCCTTCACAGAGCATTAGACAATTACAGGCTAAGAATCTCTGTTTTGCAACAAGGAGTGTCACTGAGGGATTCAACTAATGGGAAGGAAGAATGATCCTCAGCATGGGACCACTGTTTGTGGTGGAGCCAGTCAGTGGGGTAGAAACTGTCCTTGGTATTTGTGAGAAACTGGGGCTCCGTGTGTCTTTAGCTGAGCAGGGACTTGTCAGCCACTGTATTCTACTCTACCGAGTCCCTGGAATATTCCCGTGTACAGAAAGGTAAACAGCACGGAACTGGGGAACTTTCAGCACCTTTTGAAATCTGCAACATGGGGTATGCCAGGGCGGAGACAAGTGATTCTTGCTTGCACGGAATCCTGCCCCTGCAGGCACAAGGCCAACTGCAAGGTGCTGCCCTGTTTTCTCCTGTCCACGGGTCTTGAGGCTGAAGGGATTGGTCACTGAAAGGCAAAGCTGTCTTTCCTCTTTGGTGTCACTATTCCAATTTTTTTCTTGACATAATTTCAGACTTACAGAAAAGTTGTAAGAACAGTACAAAGAATTCCTTTATATTTTCACCAAGATTTCCCTAAATGTTGACATTATCACATTTGTTCATATCCCTCCCTTTCTCCCTCCCTTTCTTCCTCTGCACACACTTCCCTTCTACGGTCTGAGAATAAGTTGCAGACATGATACCCCTTTACCCCCAAATACTTCAGTGCGTATTTCCTAAAAACAAGGTCACTCTCTTAACCACAGTATAATTTTCAAGATCAGGAAAGTAACATTGATACAATACTGTAATCTTCAGACAACATTCAGGCATTTCCAATTGTCCCAATGATGCCTATTATACAAAAGAAAATCTTGGATCATGCATTGCATTCAGTTGCCATATCTCTCTTTCTCTCTCCCCCCCACCCCAGTACCAGATATATTTCATTAGTTATTCATTACAATATGAAAGGATTAGGAGGTTCTGGGCAAAGGTCATGGTCAGGAGTGTGGTCAGGCACCACACTGATACTTGCAATGCCACTCACATTTGAGCTCCTTGTAAGAACAGCAGTAGTCAAAAAGCATGTAAGCTGCCAGCACTACAGGAACCCCAACAATGCTCCCAAGGCTCCCTTTCTTCACACTGACATACTTGTAATACTGGTAGTAACTTCCTTGAAACGCTCCGGCAGTGCATCAGTATCCAGCTTGGCGGCTCCCCTACTTTGACATCCATGAGCTTCTCCTTCAGTGGTAGGACTGAAATCATCGTAGTCTGGGGTGTCCCAGTCGTCGTGTCTGTTTAGTCTACTGTAACTAGAACAATTCCTCAGTCTTTCTTGCATTGTATAACATTGACTTTTGAAGAGTACAAGACAATTATTGTATAGGACTCCCCTTAATCTGGGGTTGTCTTTTGTTTCTTCGTAATTACATTTATATAATGCATTTTTGGTAGAAATAGCACAGAAATGTTATGTTCTTCTCGGTGCATCATATCAGGAGGTCAACACTGGGGATATGAATTTGACCACTGGGTTAAAGTGGTGTCTGCCAGATTTTCTACTGAGGATCCTGCCAAGTCTATTTCTGTTGCAAGAAGTCCTCTAATAATACAAAGGAGGCGGCATGGAGAATGTTTGCCAGTGAACTGCAAATAGTCCTTCAAAACTCAGCTTAAGGGATCTTTGTGTAGCATTCTCACTGCCCACCCCTTTACAGACTCAGGAGACTTTGCTTTCTGCCCTATTTCAGCATTTTGCTTGTTGGTATTCTCAAAGGCAGGCACCATACCTGGCACAGAGTTGGTGTTTATAAATGGTGAGTGAGTGAATGACAGTGATAGCCTAGAGAAGTGGGTGGCTGAGGAGAGATGGAGGGGGAAAGCCAAGATTGACAATAGATTTCTCAATAAGGAGCCTCTCTTCCTGGTACAGACAGTACCTGAATCTGGAGAGGAGGAATGGTAACAGCTTCTGGGCGTCTGGACTGGCTCCGCCCCTCTCCAAGGAGTGAGGCAGTGTTTCAGGCCTGGAAGGCAGCTGGGTTGTTACAGGTGATCTGGATTATGTGTTCAGGTAAGATCCTGGAACACAGGTGGCAAACACAAGGCCTGTGGGCCAAATCCGGCCCTCCCCCTGGTTTTGTCTGGCCCAGCACCCTGTTTCTATCCTGCGGCAGCGCCGAGCTCTCGCTTAAGGAGTAATTACGTTTATACAGTCCTAAAATTACATTCGGCCCTTTAAAGGCAACCGTGAGGCTGATGTGGTTTCCGGTGAAAATGAGTTTGACACCCCTGTCCTAGAGGTTCCCCTATTTAAGGGAGCCAATTCTCAGGAGGAAGATAGGCACACAGAGAGGTGACATCCTTTGAAGAACAGCACACTCAGTACTGAGGTGGAGTTGGGGGAGGAGGGAAACATCTAGTCACTGAATGACTTGCCAAAGTGAGGAGTTACGTGTCTGCAAAATTCCAAGAGGAAAGGTTCACAAGAGCTCATCTGCTAACACTCACCTGGCAATGTGAAGAGAAGTGCCTAAAAGTGAAAAGAAATCTTAGGCCAAATTCCATGGGTGAGGTTATTCTGAGCAAGGAGCTAGTCAACAGAAAGGAGTTAGCAATTCAAAATAAATAGAACAATAGATTCTACAAAGGAGACTTGGAGAAACAAAAGGCAAAAATATCAGGACCAGATTTTACATGGAAAAAGGTAATAGCTAATTAGATCCAAACTGTGAAAATAAGTATTTAATCAATTAGAAATAAGATAAGTAGACATAAGATAAACAACCTTCTAAAAGGAAAAGTCTCATATTAAAACGGAAAGCCGGTTTGCTCAGGAAGCTCCTATTTCCTGTCCACTTTGTTTGCTTGGAAAACACAGTAGAGCAGACCATCTGGGGTAATTAATTCTGGGGTAAAAATGTCAAAACCTGGGTAAACAAAGATTAGCACCAAAATAACAATAATAAAGAAAAACTGGAAACTAAAATAGAAACCAAGTTTCATTAAATTCAAAGGAACAGAATTCTGGACAACATTCGGAAGATTCTTTTTTATATTTTTAAAAATATTTTACATATTTATTTTTAGAGAGAGGGGAGGGAGGGAAAAAGAGAGGGAGAGAAACATTAATATGTGAGAGATACATCAATTGGTTGCCTCTCACATGCCTGCTACTGGGGACCTGGCCCACAACCCAGGGATGTGCCCTGACTGGGTATTGAACTGGTGACCCTTTGGTTCACAGGCCAGCACTCAATCCACTGAACCACACCAGCCAGGGCCAGAAGAAGATTCTAGGTGTAAATCTATTCTGCCATTGGTTAATTTTTTGAACAACAGAATCCTGGGAGGGCTTTTGCTCTTTTTTTCTTTTTTAATTTTTTTTTAATTGATATTGAGAGAGGGGGGAGAGAGAGGTAGGAAAAAGGAGAGAAGGGGAGAGAAAGAGAGAGAGAGAAACATAGATTGGTTGCCTCCCATGTGCACCCTCATCAGGGGTCAAAACTGCAACCTTTTGGTGTGTATGGGAAGATGCTTCAAGCAATGGAGTCACCAGGTCAGGGCAGGGCTCTTTCTCTTATATTTAAGAATATCTCAGGTTTCCAATCAATTTCTGTAAAACTTCCACAAAACAAATGGAAAGATGTCTAAATCACATATTTAAAAATAACTCCCCTTCTCCCTTAAAACTGTACAACCCAAAGCCACTGAATCTGAAAAGGTTAAGGTTAAGTGTGCAGACATAATTGACCCATGCAGTGATTAAACCTGGCCTTGGCAAATCATGATTTAATGATCTGTTGTACCAGTGCCCAGAAAGCATGCAAAATACATATTTTGGAAGCAAGAGTGTGAGTCTGAGCTTCTTAGATATCTCCTCTCCCTAATAGGGGACTGAAGACTTAGAAAGTTTTAGTTCAGGATAAAAAGTTATAAGTCTAGCAAGTAAGTAATGTGTATGTTAAAGCTTTGTTTCAGAAACTACAGATAAGGCCCATCCTGGCTCCTGGGAAAACAGCTGACCTCCTGGGGCGCTGCTAGAGATTACTGCCTGGGGACAACTGGAGGCATCCAGGCCTTTGTGTTCCAGGGAGAGACAGACCACCCTCCCCTGGGAACAGCTAACTGCCCAGGACAGAAATGTTGCAGCTTCTGAATCTCAAAGCCCTCACTGCACCTTGTTTATCCCCTCCACCCCCCACTGTTATAAAAGGTCTGGCCTGGAAAGAAAAGAAAAGATGGTCTGTTAGGGTATTAACCCACCATCTTCTCAGATCACAGGCCATCTGAATAAAGTGCTTATAAAGATTCAATCGCTGTCATTGCTTATTGGGTTTGGCAGTGACAGGCAGACCGAACGCCGGTGTCTTTTCCGGTTACACTCCCACTCTCAGTGCTAACTAATGACATTCCAATGCTCAGCCTCAAAAAACCACTGGGAACAGAATCTCAGAAACATCAGAAGAAAATGTTCCTTCTTCTCTTAGAGTTTTGGAAAAGCAGATTCTACTCCATAACATAAAGCTAGTTCTGATTACGTGATAAATGGAGAACATTCACTAAAGCACCAGTCTTCGAGTCTCCCATCTTCTCTCACCTTCCCAGAAGTGGGGACATAGCCCTGAGGAGGCGCTCAGGTGTTCGGGTTCTAGGAGAAGCAGGAAGCACAAAAGTACAGGAGAGTTTCCACACTGCGCAGAGTTGTTTCTGGAAGAGAATTTTAATATGAGCTGTTTAATCATCTCGTATTTTTTTGAGGAGAAAACCAAGTCCTGAAAAGAGTAAGTGACTACGGCAGGGCCTAGTTTAACAGAGAGCCTGAGTTTCTTCTACCACTCACAGAAAACAAGTATGACTAGAAAATTCATGTGCCAAGAACTGAGGCCACAATACCAAAGTTGCAAAGGCAGCTGGGGCCAAACTCTGTCCCAACTGGATATCAGATGTGGAGTCAGGGTTCAGTCGTTATCCTGTGAGCAATGGGAGCCAGTGGAAATTCCTGAGCAGGGAAGGTGTTCACAAATGCTGACAGTGGACTTAGAGAGACTTAGATTTGAATCTGGGGCTACTTAATAAACTTTCTGAACATCATTTCCTCCTCTATAAAAAAGGGATATTAATTCCTTAACTTACTTCACCTATTTAAATTAATTTCTTCAGCTTCAAACCATTTAGAATTGTAGGGATTAAATAGTCTCAGGAATTTAAAACATTTAGCACTGAAATAAATCAGGATTCAGTAGTGTTAACTATTATTTTGAGCAGAGTTTTACTTTCAGAAGATTTATAAGCAGGTTTTTTCCAGTTGAGTAAGGTAACAAGGACCTGACCTGGGAGAATCAAGAGATATAATAGATTTAAGAGACTTTTCAGAATTAGTACATCAGTTATCTATTGCATAAAAAATCACCCCCAAACTTAGTAACTTAAAACAACTTAGTAAGACCTTAGTGTCTTTCACATGAATCTTGATTCAGCCAGGGCTTATCTCTAGTACACACAACATCATCTGGCTGTTGGCTAACAGCTTAGCCAGGGCTGAAGGCTTGGGCCTTGGTCCCTCTCCATGTGGCCCCTTCACAGGCTGTGTTGGGTTCCTCATAGCATGGTGGTGGTGTGCCAAGAGTGGGCATTCCAAGACTGCAAGGGGGTATATCTGTGATTCAGGCTCAGGAGGTAAACATCATTACTACTTCTGTACTCTGTTGGTCAAGGCAGGAACAAAGGTCTACCTAGGTTCAAGGAGAGGTGATTGAAAACCCCATCTCCTGATGGGACTCCAGAAGAACATGTGTTAGAGACACAGAGCACATCCTTGTTTGAAAAGTGTAATCTGCCACTGGTAAGTACGGCAGGGTTTAGTAAATGATTGGCTATGGGCAGTGAGGGAGAATGAGGCACTGAGTGGGGCTGAGGTTCCTGGCTGTGGTGACTCTATGGTGCCGCTCAAAGAATTGGGAAACACAGAAGTAAGGGTCTTGTTAAAGTATTTAAACAAGGAAGCCCTTAGACTGAGGGGGCTCTAGTGCCTTGGTAGCCTACATAAGCAAAGGAGTCAATGAACTCAAACCCAAGAGAATAACGTTCAAGAACAACCATCACAAATAGCTCATGAGCCTTTCCAATCAAATAATGTGCCTGCTTTGCTTCTGCAGCTTCTCTGTAAAACCTGCCCCCAGCTCCCATTGGCAGAGTGCTCCTAACCACCGTCAGTTTGGCCCCTCCCTGCTGCCTAAAGTGAGGTTTGCCCAGATAAACTCTTCAATACTTTTAATATGCTTCAGCTTACCTTTTAACAGTATGTTTGCAGTCATTATTGGCACTCAGAAGCCCATACATAGTTAGAAGGCTGGGGCTCAGCAGAGGGTTAAGGGAGTCTTTCACCAAAAAGATTCTTTCTGTTGAAACAACTAGAAGAAATGGTTAAGGATGAGAAAGGGAGAAAAAATTCTTGTAAAACATTATCTCCGTAGAGGGAGGAGGGAGTGGCAATAATAGAGGAATGAATGAGTGGCCATAAGTAGAAGAAAAACACTCAAATTCGGTTTTATGGAAACCAAAAAGGGGCTGAGGTGGGGGTTGAAGTGCATTTAACATCACAAAACAGTCAAGCTGGATTAGGACTGAGAAAAGGACACTGGGCCATTGGGTTTAACAAATGGGGTGGCTGGCAACCTTTCAGAGAGCAATGATAGAATGCATCACCCAGCATTTGTGGAGCCCTTTGGAGTTTTTAAAACACTTTCACACATGGGATGGAAAGTCCTGCTAGAAAATAAATGTATTATTTTTTCTCTATTAATGAGAGAAGTGAATGGATTAAACACTCAAACGTAAGACCTGGGATGATAAAACTGGGAAGAAAACATAGAAGAAAAGCTTCATGACATGGGTCTTGGCAATGATTTCTTGGTGTTGATGGGAGAGACCTGGTTCTTCTTGCTGACACATGTAAAGAATTACATATCAGCAAATCTAGCAGCATGTAATCAGTTTATTAGTGGCCCGTTCCCATGGAAGAGAACAGGACTGGGTAGAGTAGGGGGTGAAAGGCAAAGTTTCAGGGCAAAGCAGGGTGAGAAAAGCAAGAGAGGCTGAAGAGCAGGTGGCAGGCCCCGGGGCTGCCTGAGGCTGGGTGGCCAGAGGCCCTGTGGCCCGAGAGCCAAGAGCACCCTGAGCCCCTGAGAGCGAGAGCGAGTCCTTTGTTCTCAGGACTTATATAGTTGGTGGGATAGGAGGGACAAAAGTTACATATTGATTTACGGGTAAATGTGGTGCCAGCTTTCCTGGTGTAATGTGATTACCCAAACTTAGGGATGTGTGGAGGTCTGTTAGCCCGAATTCTTTATCTTGCTCCAGACTCCATTAGGTCATCTTGTTGTAAAACAAATACGTGACAGGAGGCAGTTAATTAAAATTGGGGCACTTTTCAAAGTTATTTATGGGCTCTTTCTGTAAGCATCAGGGACTCCCTCATAAAACAGATAGTGACCAGAGGTAGGTAATTAACCAAAGTGAAAGGTTTTCTTAGGCTCCTCTGAGGAAATAAATGCTAATCAGCCACAAAGTTAGGCAATATAGAGCTTTACTGGAATTTGCGTTCCCGGGTGAAGTTTCCCAGTCTGCACAGTGGGACCGAGAAAGCCCCACCAAGCAGGGAAAATGGCGGGGCTTTATTTTGGGTTGGTTGTCCGTGGGAGCTGGGGATTGGTCCTTTGTGAACAAAGTGGCAACATATCATTAGTGGTTCCCCTCGAGCCTTGGTTTGACGTCAGCCACCTCTTCCGGGTTATAGTTCAGCCGCCATGATTAATTGTAGTCCAGCCACTGTTTTGTCCTACCCTGCCCATCCTGACACAAAGTTGTTTTATGGGCTCTTTCTTTGGGCACCGGGAACCCTCTCCCACATTCAGGCCTTGGGATAAAAACACAGTTTCAAGGCTTTTTTCCCAGATAGTGGAAATGTTACATAGAATTTTAAGGACTTTTCTTCTTTCTTCCTAACATAGTGTTTCTTGTGATGTTGGAACACCTGGCAATATTATCAGACCAGGCTTAGGACTGCTGAGTTAGCATGTGAGACTTGTCTCCTTCCTCCTCCCTGCCTTGTTTTATTATTTATTCTATCTAATTGGTAAAAGGTGTTTCCTGGCAACCAGGGTGCTAAATGCTGGCCAGTGACAGTATTGCAGTCTCAGAGTTCTTCCTATGCTGTCTCCTGCTTCATTGGGTATGACACCAAAAGCACAGATAACAAAAGAAAAAATAAACAAGTGGGATGACATCGAACTAAAAAGTTCTTTCAAAGCAAAGGAAACAGTGAACAGAGTGAAAAGACAACCTATGGAATAGGAGAAAATATTTGCAAATGATATAGTTGATAAGGGATTAATATCCAAAATACATAAAGAACATCTTCAACTAAATAGCAAAACAAAACAAAACAAAAAACAGATCAATTAAAACTGGACAAAGGACTTGAATGGATATTTCTCAAAATCACTAGTCATCAGGGAAATGCAAATTAAACCACAATGAGATATCACCTCCTACTTGTTAGGAATGCTATTATCAAAAACAAATGAACAAAGATAACAGTGTTGGGAAGGATGTGGAGAAATTGGAACTTGGGTGCACTGTTGGTGGGAATGTAAAAGGATGTGGCTACTATTGCAAACAGCCTGGAGGTTCCTCAAAAAAATTAAAAATAGAATTATCATATAATCCGGCAACCCTACTTCTGTATATTTATCCAAAAAATTGGAATCAGGATCTAAAAAGATATTTTCATACCCATGTTCACTGCAGCATTATTCACAATAGCTGACATGTAGAAACAACCTAAGTGTCCACTGAAGGATGAATGATAAAGAAAATGTGTTGTGTACATATAATGGAATGTTATTCAGCCTTTAAAAAAGAAATGCTGCCATATGGATGAAAGTTGAGGACCTCGAGTTAAATGAACTAAGCCCGTCACTGAATGACAAGTGCTGCACGATTCCACTTATGTGAGGTACATCAATAGTCAAACACATAGAAGTGGAGCACAGAACAGTGGTTGCCAGGTGCTGGGGGGAGGGAAAATAAGGAGCTGCAATTCAATGGGTATAAAGTTTCAGTTACACAAGATATTTAAACTCTAGAGCTCTACCATTCATTTTGCTAGTAATTAACAATGTTGTATTGCACACTTAAAAATTGTTAAGAGGGTGGTTTTCATGTTGTGTTCTTACCATAGTTAAAAAAAATAAAATAAAAGCAGAAATGAGTTTGAAGACCAGAGTAGTTCTTTCCACTGCTTTCCTGAACCCTGGGAGCAGATGGAGAACCGCCAGCAGTGCACTCAACCTTGAAGGGCAGACAGTGTCCTAACCCCAGGGCTCCAGGTCTGGAATGTGGCTGTGCATGTGAACAGGCAGAGAGGGACTGTGGCCCAAGGGCGTTGCATTGAATCTTGTGCAACAGCAGAACCCAGGATGGTGGGCCCAAGGCAGCAGGGATCCAGATTAAGACTTGCCCAGTTTGGCTGCTGTGCTGCCAGCTCTCTTTCTTGTTTTCTGGAGGAAAGGGCTTGGCTGGTCATTCTCTGTGGAAACTGAACTCTGTGAAACCTCCCTAAACTGAAGGGAAAAGTGTCCTCCCCCCCATGACCATAAAAACCCTCTCTAATAAATCTCCTCACAGCTCTATGAAGTGTGGTTTATTAGCATCCCCATTTTACAGATGAGCTTTGAGTTTGTGGGACTTGTTCAAGGTTGCATATCTAGATTATATGAGGAGGCAGAGATTGTGCCCCATGTAAGAAAAATTCTACGGGATCCTCAATTCACTCAAGTAAGATCTTTTAGCCTCCTCTCCATTTATTTTTCCTAGTAAAACTGAGTTCTATGGGCCTTGTAACAGAATTCTAAAGATCAGCCTTATAAAAAAACACAAGTGTTCATAATTAACAAAAGGAGTCTTGTATAGATATAGCAATGTTCCTTGTCTCCTGCAGGTGTGGAGGGAGACACACCATTCTGTGTCATAAAACTAAGCCAAATAATCTAAGTGGACAAGGTATTAAAATAAGATTTTTTTCAGGAATATCAGTATGCTTCTCCTGTGCAAAATGGAGATTAATATGTTTTTTGCTGGTACCAATTTCTTCTGTTTTCTCTTAAAATAAACCTGCCCTTGCAAGTGTTATTTGAACAGAGGGATTTTGTAAGTCTTCTAAGACTTTAGAAATTGTTGTCATGCCTCATAAAAACTACCTCTTAAAAAAAATAGCTGCTATTGTGAGGTGAACTATGTTGCTCCCAAAGATGCTGAAGTCCTAACTCCCAGTACCTGGGAATGTGACCTTATTTGAAAAAGGTCTCTGTAGATGACCAAGTTAAAATGAAGTTATTAGGATGGGCCTTCATCCAATATGATGTTGTCCTTATATGAAGGGGACATTTGGACACAGGACAGATGAGTACAGAGGGAAGACAATGTGGAGACACAGAGAGAATGTCACCTACACGTCAAGGAGCACCTAAGGTTACCAGAAGCTAAGGGAGAGGCATGAAACATATTCTCCTATACAGCCCTCAGAAGGAACCAGCCCTACTGACAGACCCCTTGAACTCAGACTTCTAGCCTCCAGAACTGTGAGACAATACATTTCCATTGTTTGAGCCATCCAGTTTGTTATGGCAGCCCTAGAAAACTACAGTTGCCCTGAAAATTATGTAGCAATAACAATATTGCCTTATCAGTAAAATTTATTAAATCAAGACAGAATCACTGGGCACTTGTCTCCCACATACATGACAGAAAATAACTCTCAAATCACTTGAGCCTGTTTCATTTAAATTGCTGGCCCTGATCTGAGTAAAAGTCTAATGCTCTCCCACCACATCGCAGTTGCACGTGAGCACACTAAGCATAACTACCCATTTCTTTTCCTTCTATGGTTAGTTTCCTGGCCCCACAACCCAGGCATGTGCCCTGACTGGAATCAAACTGGTGACCCTTTGGTTCATAGGCCCATACTCAGTCCACTGAGCTACACCAGCCAGGGCTCATTATTAATCGTAAGTGCTCTTTTTAAAATTAGGTACCTCATGTTTTAGATGTGGTAAATATTTTCTCTCAATCTGTCATTTATCTTTCACTTTTTTGGAGGTATTATTTTCCATAGATATTTTAAATTTTTATATAACTATATATTAACCTTTTATTTTATGGCTTTTGAATTTCACATATTATTTCCAAGATCACAAAAATCTATTTTTCCCAACATTTTCACATGTTTGGTTTTTAAGTTTAGTAATCACACTTGACTTTTTTCCAGATGTATAGCTAGCTAGATGGCCCCAAACCATTAGTTACTACAGCCCCTCCCACTGACATGAACTGCCTTTTTCATCGTAAATTCCTAAAGATGTCTGGGTCTGTTTCTGGTCTTTATTTGCATTCTGACTTCACTGGCCTTTGTTTAGCAATAGGCCACAGAAACACATATGTATGTATTTTGAGCGGCCCAGATGGTGGCCAACTGAAGAATGCAAGCACGGGCTACCTTCTGGGGGTTACTACTCAGCTCTTGTCACTTGCTGCCATGCAGAAATGTGGGCCTCATGGAGCCAGATCTGTCAAGTTTCCAAGAGGTACTAGACATCCAGATTTTTATATGAAAGCTACAGCTTTGGAAGGGCTGGCAATTAGTTTTTTAAATTTAAAAAATTACATGGACAAAATATATTTGCATGCCGAAAGCTGCCTGAGGCACACCACTTGGTAACCTCTGTTCCACATGTGATGTTGAAATGTGATCATGCAGAGTAAGGCCAGACTAAATCTAGGTGTTCACCTCCAACTTTCTTCCTCTGCTAACATTAAGAAAAGAGGAAGAGTGATGCAGCAGCTGTGAAAACCAAGGTTATTTGTAGCCAGCCCTGAGACACACAGGTGGTGTCCTTATTTCACCTCTCAGCCACATGCGTTGAAGCTATTGTTCCTGGCTTGCCCAGCAAACAGGCGGTAGTAGGTCAGTGTGGAGGAAGGGATGGTTGCATATCAAGTTGGGCCTCCCAGACCCTGCTAGGCTGAATGACAAAGGAGGAGGAATGTAAAGTCAGGTGCTGGTCAAAGATAAAGCAAGATTCTGGCCCTCCAAAATAAGCTGGAAGGTGATGTCATCTTTCTAATAATGCAGCCTCCCTGGATAGACAACTTACCTTTGTTTAATGACACTGGACAGAAGACTCCCACTCTCACATGGAAGGTAGGATCTGCTTGCAGCAAGGACAGCTCACATGGTGGAGCTCAGTGTTTACAGAGAACGGCCCTTTACATACTTTATCTCACTGTCTCTCAGACAACCCTGTGAGTTAGGCACAGGGGAGAGGAAACCAGCACTAAGGGGTTGAATGCCCCTTCTCCTGTGTTCATCTCTGCAGAGTCACTTACTCATTCAACAAATCCTTACTGAGCACCTCCACTGGGCAAGGCATCTTCTAGGCCTTTGGATTACAGCAGTACACAAATGCTGGGCATCATTCTTCCCTTTGGCTGGGTCAGTTATCCTCACTCTGAACCATGACCCAGACTGGCCCTTGCTCTGTTCTCTGGTTGGAGCAGTAAATACAGGCCAACTTTTGCATTTTGCTCAAGTATTGGCCACTTCCTGGAACACATTGATTTGTTCCAGGAATACAACATGCTTTTCTGTGCTTGAGGCATAGGCAATGGGTCAACTCAGACCAAATCCCAGTCACGTCTTAATTCTGACCTACTTTTAAAATGTTTCAGGCAAGTCACACAATTCCTGAGAGCAGGGATGGCCCATAGTTGCTCTTGAAGCCGAAACAGAGCTCAGCTGGTAAGGTGGCCCATCCCGAGGGCATAGATCAACCTCTTCTTTATACCTATCCCCCTACATCTTTTTTTGTGATGCCCCCATCTTTTGGGGTATGTGTCTGAGGAGCAGGAATAAGCAGCAGGAGAAATATGTACTAGATATATGTAGGGCAGCCCACCGGCTCCACACTTTTAAGACCCCACAGGTTCATGTTCTGCAGGCAAATGTACTCTTCTACTGACTGTAGTGGGTAGAACTGTGTCGTCCCAAAAGACATGTTCACATCTGAACCCAAGTACCCGTGAATGTGACCTTACTTGGAAAAACGGCCTTTTCGGATGTAATTGGGTAAGGATCTCAAGATGAGATTGCCCTCACATAGGGTGGGCCCTAAATCCAATGACAGATTTGGTGTCCTATGGTGTCCTTATAAGAGACACACAAGGAAATGCACTACTCATTGGAGCACTCTACTTTGCATTTTTAGTCGACTGGTTCAAGTGTATACCACCTAGAAAGCAAGGGCTGAGCCTTCTACCATGCTGTATCCCAGCAAACAGCAAAAGAGTACAGAGCTAAGACAAAATATGTTTCAAGGACCTTTGTCAAACACTTTGCTTACAGATGTAGTAGAGGCATCGCAGAGGTATGGTGAAGAGCCTAAGCTTGGGAATCCAATTTTTAATCCTACCATTTACTGCGTGGCTAAGTTAGGCAACATAACAGAGGCTTGTTTCCTCAACTATAAAATGGGGAGAATACTTGACTCCATCACATTGGGTTGTTATGACAACTCAATAATGCAGATAAAGCATTTAGTAGTGTCCCCGCACCTCCCACTACCCAGAAACTCTCACTTAACCTGAGGACCTGGTTGGGGAGTCACCTTCCTTGCGCTTCCTTTGTCCTGGTTTCGAGAACTCGTCTCCTACTGTGCCTGACCCCACACCGACTGCTTGCTTATCAGTGCCCACGCTCGCTCCTCAGAGGGTGGCCAGCTCAGAGCTCCATGAACGGGCCAGGGTGAGGAACGTAGGCCAGGACACCACTATGTTTGTCAAGTTGCAGGAGAGAGGAAGGCCCAGAAGTGGAAAAGGATGTTCCGAGGTGAGCCAGGAGCCCCCTCCACCCATGGGTGATCGAGCGGACATACCACTCAGTGCATCCCCTCTGGCCTGCAGGGACCCACCGCTCTCCACCACCTGCATACGGATATGACTCAGCACCAACAAGAAGCCCTGCACCCTAGGGTAGGAGCCCTACTTATCCTCAGCTCAGAGTAGGGTCTCCACAATGGCCCTGCCCAGCCAGTACACTGCTCTGTGCTTTGCCCAAGCAGCAGTTAGCATCACAGGGACGCACACCAACGTGAATGGGCTATTTCCCTACATTGTCAAGCCTTGGTCATAAATGTCAAACTGGTGAGAAAACTGCATTCATTATTTCAATGCTTACAGTATGGGTAGGGGTGCATGTATTGTCAACATTGCACACCATTCTACTCACTGCTTTGAGAACCTGCATGTTTATATTTCAGATTGCAACCTTGAGATTTTGGTTAAGTTTTGGTCTAATGGTACTGACCCAGCATGAGTACAAACAAGATAGTAGAGGATCCTCAGGTATTCCACTTCTCAGTGTCAGAACAATGAAGCTGTGTTCTAGATGCTGCTGAGGGAGGTCACAGCAGCTCCTCTACTCTAAGATTTTCTATACAAAGGCAATATAAACCTTTTATGTGCCATGGTGGGTGTGGCTCAGAACCAAAGGATCGCTGGTTTGATTCCCAGTTGGGGCACATGCCTTGGTTGGGGGTATTGTGGGAGGGTTTGGGGTAAGTGAGAGGGAACTGGAGGTTATTCTGTTTCTCTCCCTTTTCTCCTCCCTTCCCATCTCTCTAAAAATAAAAATCTTTTTTTAACAAAGTTAAAAAACTTATGCAAAAAAAAAGCGCTATTAGAAGGCAGAAAGACAGGTTTAAGGGGGAGTGTTCCCAACTAGCTTTTCATCTAGGCCTTCTCCGCAGTGAGTCATGACACACCTCCAAGTGCTGCTACCTGCTGGTAAACAAACAAGCAAACAAACAAAAAACCAAATAAATGAAGTCCTGATTTCAGAAAACTGTTAGAAAGCCACAATCTGGCTGATACGGTTTTGTATGTTGGAGCGGCGTCCTGGAACCAGTTATGGGTTTGACCCCCCAGTCTGGACATGCACAGGAGGCAACCAATCCGTGCTTCTTTCTCTCCCTTTCTGTCTCTCTGAAAGCAATGAAAAATTGTCCTCAGGTTGGGCGGGGGGGGGTGGGGGGGGGGTGGGGGGTGCAGGAAAGCCAGAGTAGGGGTGGCCTGTTCAGACAACAAATGTCACCCAAACTTCCCTGAAACTGACCAACTGGAAACTAAGTAGTAGCCCAAATCACCACACATAAAACAAAGGCTCTTCATTTCAAGTTTTTAATTAAAGCTGTATATAAGATTACATTATTCCTGCATCTTTTCAATTGTTTCTTCCTTGTATTTGCCTTTTTCCTTTCCTACTTGGCGAGATTTGGCTTTACGTTCAAGGATCTTTTTTCGGTCTTTGTCCAGTTTTAGTCTAGTGATAACCACCTGCAGAAAAATAAAAAACAGTTTTAAACATTAACAACACAGAACACATGGGAAGGCACAACATTCAATCCCATTTACCAAACATCTAAATAGGAAATGATTAACTCAAAAGTGCCAGAAATCATTCTTCAGCTTCCAAATCAAACCCATTAAACATTAACTAATGCTCTCTACAAACAAAAGACAAGCAATGTTAGCAATGGTTTTTCCTCATATTTGCTTTTATGCTTTATTAGAGAATCTGCTTTGTCTATTGCAAAGTTATACAAACTATTCCACTTCTCTCATTCTAGTTTTATAAGCTAAGTCATATAATTTTGTGTTTATACTAACTTTAGAACCATGAGATTGGAAAGCCTCCACTCCTTCAACCTGTAAAACCTCTAGTGGAGTCACAGTACAGACGATAAATTTTAGTCACGAGTAACAGTGAGGTAAGGGAAGAGAGTACTGATAGTTCTGGAAATATAACACGTGACTAAAGGAAAATCTCTGCCACCAAGGAACTTACATTCTACAGCAGTATGGGGACAGGAATGATGGCTGACAGCGGCTAAGTGTTGCAGCGTGGTAAGGCAAGGCGCTACTGACAGGGCTACATTTGAACAAGACATCAGTAAAAGGGGGAAAGTGAAGTCATCTGGGTAGAAGTGCCCCAAAGAGAACACCAAGTACAAAAGTCCAGTGGCAGGAGAACTTAAGTTTTACAGGTGTATTTCTCAACTAGAATGTGTCTAAGAATCCACTGGAGGGCTTGTTAAAACAATCCCTGGGTCCTACCCCCAATTTGGAAGTGGAAGTAGAAACAGAATTTGCAATTCTACCAAGTTGCCAGGTTATCCTGCTAACCAGTGGATACACTCTGAACAGTACGGTTGTATGAACAGCAGAGAGAACAACAGACACATGGAAAGTGGAAGATGACATGAGGTGGCAGGTGCGGGGAGATCAGGCAAGGTTGTACAGGCTATTCTGACAGTTAACAAGCAGGCAGGATTCTGTGTTCAACAAGATAGAAGTCAACAGGTCTTACTGAGCAATGTGGGGCATATAATAATTAAAACATGACATTCTGGCATGGCACAGAACTGCTACACGCTGTGATGGTGGCAAACTGTGAGAGATTTCAAGGAGAAAATCAGGAGTTTGAATATGGCAGGTCTGAAGTGACAATGAGATATATCCAAACTGAAAAACAGGCTGGACTGGAGGTCTAGGTTGGAGTCATCTGCTTCTAGATATCTGTAAATCCTAAGGCTGGAATAACAGATGATGACTACTAAGCCAAAAACTGAGACAAAGTATCATGATGCTGTAATCCAGGGGCAGAGAACATGTGGCAAAATGTTAATAGTGAATTGTAGGTGAAAGATATGCAGGTGTTTTACTGCTGTAGTCCTCTGACTTTCCTGAATGAAAATTAGATTTATGGTGCCAACTTCAAATCTTAAAAAATAAACACTTCAGTACTTGAACACTTACCATGTACCATTACTTTTATTTACTTTTTAAAAAGACTTTATTTATTCATTTTTAGATAGAGGGGAAGGGAGAAATAGAGGGAGCGAAACACCTACCCACTGCATCTCACTTGCACCTGGACCAGGGACCAAACCCACAACCCAAGCATGTACTCCGACTGGGGAAATCAACCAGTGACTTTGAGGGACAACACCCACACAACTGAGCCATACCAGTCAGGGACCATTACCTTAAAAAAAAAATTCTCCTAATTTTTAAAAACCAGGAGAGAAATTAGAGACGGCAATATTGGAGAATTCACATTAAAGTCCAGGATAGGTGCCTGCTATGGGAATCAGATCAACTTTCCTATTTTAGCTTAGTTATCACTATTAAAGGGATCTGGTCTCTGAGCTTCAGGTTCTTCTCATTATTAAAAGACTTAACACTTACTTTGCAGGGCTGTAAAGCTGCCTTACTGCTCACTCAATTTTGTATAACACAGAAAAGTAAACCAGGCATAAGATCCATTTCCTCTAAAAAAAAAAAAAAAAAAAATCCCATTTCCTAGATTTTTTAATCTGTTCAGGTTTGACTGTTGACTGATCGATCACCTTACTAACAGCTTTTGAGAAAAAAGGACTTTAACACACATAGAATAGAATGACTGTTAAAGACGCCTTGATTTCATACAAATCTTAAGTGTTATTAGAATTCTCAAGTCACAGTATTTGCTTTAAGATTGGCTTCCAGCACATCTAAAATCTATTTCTGTAAACAAGCAATCACATAGGACAACAAATGCTTTAATTTCAGTCTCCTTTCTCAGGCATGCTCAAGACTACCCACCTTGCTGGGGTGAATGCCCACATGAACAGTTGTACCATTAGCTTTCTCCCGCTGCACCCGTTCAATGTAGATGACGTATTTCTTCCTGTAAACCTGGACCACTTTGCCAATTTGCTGCCCTTTGTAATGTCCTCGCACAACCTAAATGCAAATTCAAAAATAACAGAAATATGTATATAAAAAGATTAACCTTCTAAACCAGGAAAACTATGAATCTTGTTAACATCATTCACTATCAGATCTACATGACCTTTCAATTTTTAAAGACTTTGTGAGACTTCTGGCCAAGAAGGAGGCATAGGTAGTCGCACTGTGCCTCCTCACGCAACCAAAACTAAGGACAACAAAAATTTACAAAGTAAAAACAACCAGAACAGAGAGAAATGAACCGAACGGAAGTCTGACTACCATACATCCAGATGGGTAAAGAGGGGTGGTGTCGGAGGCCTATGGAGAGGGGTCGAGGGGTCCCGGCAAGAAAAAGCGGTGGCTGGCAAATGTGGGTGCACAGGGCGCAGACCGCAGTTGGCAGACCCCAGAAGTGCAGGGGCAGCTGACGGACCCGTGGCAGACCCTGGGCATGGGAGGCAACGAGCAGACCCAGTGAGGCGCGCAAGGCAGCTGGCTGTCCCCCAGTCACACATTTGAGCGCAGACAAACTAAGCAAAAACAGGCAGCGACACAAACCGTGCAACCCAGGGACCCAGGGCTGGGAAGCAAAGCCTAAAGGCACGGACTGAAAACACCTGTGGGGGTTGAGGCCGGGAGATTCTCTCAGCCTCACAGGAGGCTCCTTGGGGAAATCCAGAGTCCGAGAAAGTACAAAAGCCCACCCGCCTGGGAGCCAGCACCAGAAGGGCCCAATTTGCTTGTGGAAAGCGGCAAAGGGGACTGAAATCCTGGAGAGAGCAGAGCAGGGCGCCATTGTTCCCTCTTGCACCCTGCCCCCACACGCAACGTCACAACGCCCTGGTGAACACCTAAGTCTCCGCCTCTCATATGTAACAGGCACAACCAGACCAAAAAGGAAAAAATAAATAAATAAATAAGATGGCTCAAACAGAATTAAAAGCCCAGAGCCATTTTTTTTTAAGCGACCAATAGATAGCCAGCCTACTAGATGCACAGTTCAAAGCACTGGTTAATCAGGATGCTCACAGAATTGGTTGACTTTGGTCATAAATTAGATGAACAAATGCAGGCTACCATAAGAGAAATGAAGGAAAATGCACAGGGAACCAATAGTGATGGAAAAGAAACTGGGTTTCAAACCAATGGAAGGGACCAGAAGGAAGAAAGGAACAACCAAACAGAAAAGAATGAAGAAACAAGAATTCAAAAAAATGAGGAGAGGCTTAGGGACCTCCAGGACATCTTTAAACGTTCCAACATCCGAATTATAGGGGTACCAGAAAGAAAAAAGGAAGAACACCAAGTGGAAAAGCTATTTGAACAAATAATAAAGGACAACTCCCCCAATCTGGCAAGGGAAATAGACTTCCATGAAGTCCAGGAAGCTCAGAGTCCCAAAGAGGTTGGACCCAAGGAGGAAAACACCAAGGCACATCATAATTACATTACCCAAGGTAAAAATGAAGGAGAGAATTCTAGAAGCAGCAAGAGAAAAGGAGGCAGTTACCTACAAAGGAGTTCCCATCAGAATATCAGCTGATTTCCCAAAAGAGACCTTGCAGGCAAGAAGGGGCTGGAAAGAAGTATTCCAAGTCATGAAAGGCAAGGACCTACACCCAAGATTGCTCTATCCAGCAAAGCTTTCATTTAGAATGGAAGGGCAGATAAAGCGCTTCTCAGATAAGGCCAAGTTAAAGGAGTTCATCATCACCAAGCCCTTATTACAAGAAATGTTAAAGGGACTTATCTAAGAAAAAGAAGATAAAAAATATGAACAGTAAAAAAAGACATCAAACTCACAGTTAGTAACAACCATATCCAAAACAAAAGCAAACTAATCAAACAACTAGAACAGGAACAGAACCACAGAAATGGAGATCACATGGAGGGTTAGCAACAGGGGAGTGGGAGGAGGCGAGGGGGAAAAGGTACAGAGAATAAGTAGCATAGATGATAGGGAGAAAATAGACAGGATGAGGGCAAGAATAGTATGGGAAATGTAGAAGCTAAAGAACTTAAGACACATGGACATAAACTAAAGGGGAATGTGGGTGGGAGGGGTGGGCAGGGTGGAGGGGAGTGAAGGGGGAAAATGGGACAACTGTAATAGCATAATCAATAAAATACATTAAAAAAAGAGACTTAGTTGCTAATGAAAATGGGCCAATAATTCAACCTTTGGCTTTAATTAATCTGCAAATAAACCCCCGCAAGAAATCTATAGTGTACCCTTGTAACATATGGTTCCCCAACACTGATGGGCTTGTGAAAAGCCCCTGGCTTTTTGTAGCAAGTGGAAAAGAAGGAAATTGTTATGCCATCTCAAAGAGAGCAACAGGCCACAAGTATTTAATCCACAACCCATTAAAATGTCTAACCTAGTGCCAAAAGTGGGCAGTAGCAAGTACTGAAGGAAACAGACCACCTCTCTCACGAAGGCTAACTAGTAGTTTTCTACTTAGGAGTCCCAGTGATCGCTAGCTTGCCAGGAGGCAACCAAAATGCTTCTGGACAGATATTTCTTTCCAGTTAAAGACTGTCTTATATTTACATTAAGGTATCTTGAAACCACATTAGACTGCCTCCCAAATCTAACAGCAATTTTTAGCACCAGCAGAGCAGCAATCAATGGCTTTCTTAGACCACACCACTATTTGGGAATGGGTTCATTCACTTAAATGGATACGAGCCTCATGAAATATTATTGGTGTGATATGCAAGCCACTTTGGAGATTGCTTGAACCCTTGCTGCAGGTTATAGCTAAGAAACATTTTTAGAAATTTTCACTTATATAGATTTGACAAATTGTTTTCAGGTAAACTCAAGCAATCATATGAAACCGTATTTGCTAGAACTTCTGTATCTGGATTCTTATAAATTACTAAATTTGTTGGGGTGACATGTATTTGGATTTTGATTCAAGTAGTCTGTTTAATGGTCCTCAACTGCCTCTTCAATGACCAAACATACCTAGAGAAAGATAAACCCAAAGTAATGTTCTGCTTGTTTAATTATGGCTGCTTCTGATGCTGGAGACAAATGATTTCCACCTTCCTCAAGAATAAAAGTGAAGTAAAAACTGAAAAGCAGCAAACTTTTCCTTGTTTTTTAGTCCCTGGCTCAACTCCTCTTTAATCCTGTTCTGGGAGCAACTACTTCAGATGTAGCACTCTCTCAGCATGCAATCCCCTTTCTATGCCAACTGTGCGGAATATTTACCGAGATGACCTGTACCGCACACGTACCTGAACTTCATCATCCTTTCGGATGGGCATGGACCGAACATTGTACTTCTGTCTCAGCTCTTTGGAAAGAGGAGAAGACATAATCTTCCTGCGAATGTGGGAAGGTGCATTGAAATGCCTTTTGCGGTTCTTGCTCCGGTCAGATGTCACAAAGGGATTGAACTTCATTTTGACTAAATAAAAAGTTAAAGAAAGAGTAAACGACCAAAATCCCTTTCCAAGCAAGTAACAGCAACAATTTCATCTTGAAAGTTTAAAATGCCTACAGAAACTATCGTGTTCTTTAACTCCATCAAAAACGACTGGAACTTGTCCTGGCTGGCTTAGCTCAGTGGATTGAGCATGGGCTGTGGACCAAAGTGTCGCAGGTTCGATTCCCAGTCAGGGCACATGCCTGGGTTGCAGGCCATGACCCCCAGCAACCCCACATTGATGTTTCTCTCTCTCTCTCCCTCCCTTCCCTCTCTAAAAATAAAAATAAAATAAAATATTAAAAAAAAAACTACTGGAACTCAACGGTTCATCAATTGAAGTTGTAAATTCTAAATATTTTGCTTTACTGGGATACTTTCAACCATCTACGTAATAAAGTATTTCCCATTCCTAACAAAATTGTTTTAGTTACTAGGTTTGTTTACAATCTCCAAACTCACAGGACAAAGCAGACCAGCAACCTAGTTCTTCACAACTCAGTTCTTCAAATGTAACATCACGTTTTAGAGACCAACCAACGTTACCCTAATACGGACTTGAATGTGAGCACACTTAGCCCTCTCCAAAATGAATCGGGCCACCCACTCGAAACCTGGGACGTGCTGCACAGATCTCAGGTCCAAACAACTTCCAATAGGCGAGCGCGGTTTGCAAGGCCCGTGGCTTTACCAAAATTTATTTCGAGATTATCCTTTAGAAGCTACACTGCCCAGCCCTAACTCCACCTCCATATGCCCCCTCCCCTCCAGCTCCCATTTCCGAATCCCAAAATCCTCTTCTCCCTTCACCAGACCGATGGCCCGTCAGGTAGTGGGGAAACAAGTCGAGATCATCTTAGCCTCTCTTCCTGGCTGCTACTAGGCCGCTGGAAGAGTCAAGGGGACCCCGACATCGAGATCCACTGCGCCAGTGAACGGATGGCTACGGATTACACGCGCTTTCCTAGCAAACACTCACCCGTTGGCGCCTCAGCGATGGCCGCAAAAGGGAAAAGACCCAGACGCTCTTTCCGGTTCTGTAAGTTTAGGAGAGCTCTCGCGAGATCGATTTCTTGAGAGAGAGGCTCAAAGTTTGAATGGGAAGAGGAAACTGAGAAATTGACGACTAGTGTCACCTCACGGCTAGGAGCGGAACTGCAAAGAACTGCAAAACTCCCTTCTCCGGTCCTGGTTCCTTTCTTCGGAGCCCTGGGTTCTGCATCTGCGTTCTCTGGGAAGGGTCATTCAAGGGCAAGTGGCGGGGACTGTTTAGGATCTGACTGCCGCGGTGGCTAGTGAGAAAACGAGCCGCCCCAGGGGACCCCTGTACCTTCACTCCGGAGTGTCCGGGAGCGGGCACTCCATAATTCCGGAAAGGGCAGGTCCTATATTAGACCGCCAGGGGACGCTGGGACTCTAGCCAGCGGGTTATTTCGGTTACCCGGACACCCCCACCCCCCATCCCCGCCCTGGCCCATGGCGAGGGTGTGTCGAGCGTGCTGCTCCTTTAACGAGCTCGGAGCCCGGGTCGCCTGCAACCTGCAGCCTACCGCCCACACAGTACGGCGTGTGCTGAATGTGCCTCCCTGTCTGCCCAAGATTTCGTTCCTGTGGGCGAGGGGCCATCCGAGGATCGGAGTTACAGGTCGTTCCCCTCTCCCCGCTCAGGTGTGTCAGAACCAGCGTTTCCAACAAGCTCCCAGGTGATGCCAAAGGTGCTGGCCCACACTTTGAAGGAGCCGACGTGAGGAAGCCTTCACATGCGGAGAGCTGTGCCCTTTTTTGCATTTCACTGCCTGCCATCTTCCGGTTTAGGATCTGATGGAAGCCGGGCCAAGGGCGGGGTAGGGGTGGGGGTGCGTTCCTAGAGGCGAGTGGATTGCAGTGTGGACTGAACTTCACAAGCATGACAGGTGTCACAGTGAGGCAAGAAAAATTTCATATTACATAAGACGTAGCGAGCTTGCTGAGTGCTAGGGACATTCTTCTACTCACTTTACATATTTAGATTCTTTAATCCACTAAATAGCCTTATGATGCTGCTATTATCCCCATGTTACAGATGGGGACACTGAGCCACAGAGAAGTGAGAGGAACTTCAGCAAGGGGTTCTGTATAACCTTGCAAGGTTATACAGAACCCATAGGTTACAGATAAACCTATGCAGGCTGGCCTCCTAGCCCCTTCTGGTAGCTCTGTATATGGTCCCAATTTGCGGGAACCCATTAGGTCAAGTTAAAGAGTGAGAAACCATATCCTTGAGGGCTGAGTAGAGTCAGTAAACACCATGTGTTTTCATGATTTAAAATAGTCACAGATTTTATCTGTATTTCAAAAATTCAGTGAGAATGCCTCTGCAATTTGTTTCAACAAATGTTTATGGAGCATCTTTCACGAACCCACCCTGAACTGGACACTGGAGGTACACAATGAATTTAGTTTCTGCTTGCAGCAAGCTCATTGTCTAAGATCAGAGATAAACAAAATCAACAAGCACAGGGTTCCAGGAAAAGCACTGGCTGAGCCTGGCTGCCCTTGTTGCTTCTGTGCTTGTGCTTCAGGAACAGAAGAGAGCTCTGGGGTCAGGGATGAGGTCACCCTTGACTGAGTTTGGAAGGATATAACATTAGCTCCATGAGACAGTGGGAATAGCTTGAGGGAAGGCATGGAGGTGTGAAGCAGCATGACACATTGTCTCCAGGAGCCAGGTCCTTATGGCTGGAGTGAGAGGCATTCAGAGACGCCTACAAGGCTGGGGTTGAGCTGAGTTTAACTTGGACTTGTAGAGCCAGAGGGAGCTGATGAAGGCTCCTGCTGTCCTACCTTGGCTTCCTTTCTGGTTCTCTTATTGTCTTTTCTAGTTTCCTTAACCCTCTCTTCATCAGGTCTTCCCATCTTCCTCTCTTCACATAGGACCTCATGTTTATTTAGCATCCCCATTATTTCTGCTGTCACCCTTCCCTCTCGTCCTTATCGCCTCCCTTCATCCATCACTGAGTCATCAAAATCAAACCTTCAGCTCACCATTTGGACAGCATGATCACTTTATACAGTGTTAAGGTTACTGGGGTACAAATTGTACACACAGATGCAAATCCCTGGTAGCCTAGTTATAGAGTCTGTTTATCTTTACAAGTGTCTGTTGGGTATTTAGCTCTATCCTGCACCATCCTCTGGCCATCTGGCCTGGCTGCCCTCTCTTTCCCTCTTCCTTACATTCGTCTTACATAATTTGAAAACTGGCTTTTTGGGGTCATTTTGAAGCTGATCTTGCCCTGACCAGGTGGCTCAGTTTGTGGGGCATCACCCTGCAAAGTGAAAGATCACCAGTTTGATTCCCAGTCAGGGCAGATGCCTGGGTTTATGGTGGGTTTGGTCTGTGGTCAGAACACATAGGAGAAGTAATTAATTGATATTTCTCTCCCTCTCTTTCTCCCTCCCTTCCCCTCTCTTTAAACATAAAAAAAAAAAAAAAAAAAAGCTGGTCTTTGTAAAGGTACAAGACACACCAAAGCAGGAATTATCCAGACTCCATACCTACATTCCTGGACTAAACTTTTTTTATAGACACCAAACCATCACATTTATTTGTTCATTCGTTCATTTTTTCATTCATTTACTCATGCATTCTTCAAATATTTATCCAGCTTTTATTCTTTTTTTTTTTTTTTTGGTAAGAGAATAAAGTTTTTATTCACTCTCCAGGAAAGGAGAGGGACTTGGTGTGGAGAGGTATAACAGCCCCAGCTTTTATTCTTCACTAAATTTTATGCCAAGCACTTGGTGTGAACTTACCAAGACCAGAAGGATCTAGCTTCTCATTAAGGAGCACATTGTCTAGGAGGCGATGGACTTGTCAACAAGTACACATGATTAAGTGTCTTGGGAAGATGATGGGATGAGGTCAATTTTTTTTTAAAGATTTTATTTATTTTTAGAGTTGGGAAGGGAGGGAGAGAAACATGGATGTGTGAGAGACATTGACTGGTTGCCTCTTTCACCCCTAACTGGGGACCTGGCCTACAAGCCAGGCAAGTGCTCCGATCTGGGAATCGAAACAGCGACCCTTCAGTTTGTGGAACAACTCCCAACCTACTGAGCTTCACCAGTCAGTGCTGGGATGAGGTCAATTCTAACTGAGCTAGGGGGCTGGGAAGTCTTCATAGATAGTCCTAGAACTGTTTTTGGAAAGCTAGGTAGGAGCTGTCCTGGTAGACCAGGGGGGAAGGGAAGTGCATTCAGGTACAGGGAGCTGCTCAAGCAAGGCCCCAAGGCCTGCACCAGCACTGCTTGCTGGAACTGCAAATAGTTTGAGTGCAGCATTACTGGATTTTGCCATGTATAATGGACTCCCAAGTATAATGCACATTCACATTTTTGGCTCAAACTGTCAGGAAAAAAATCTTTAGTTTTAATTTTTTAGTTCAATTTACTTATTTCTATTTAGAAACAAAACTGATTACCATATTCCAGGGTATTAATTTGCATACGGATATCGTTACTGCTTTCTGGAGTTACACTTTTTTAAACAAGATTTTATTTATTTATTTTTAGAGAGGGGAAGGGAAGGAGCAACATCACTGTGGTAGCCTCTCACATGCCCTCTACCGGGGACCTGGCCCATGCAACCCAGTCATATGCCATGACTGGGAGTTGAACTTGCGACCCTTTGGTTCACAGGCTAGCATTCAATCCACTGAGCCACACCAACCTGGGCTAGAGTTACACTTTTAACACATAAACACAAATAAAGGAATTAAAAACATTTATATAGATACAGAATTAGTACTACCCATGTGTAATGCACATCCTAATTTTTCTCTCAAAAATTTTGGCAAAATGCGCAATATACACAGCAAAATATGGTAGTTGCATTCATTTGTATTGGTTAGAGGAGGATAAAGGAAAGAGGAATTGTGAGGATGGGGCAGATTTGTTTATTTTGTACCAAAAAAGAACATTTGGACTGACCAGTCGGTGAAAGGGAGAAGTGAAAATAGTAGCAGCGCTGTCCATGCCATCTGCGGGCTTCACCGAGGGGAGAGGTCATAAGACTGTATCTGAGGTCCCAGAGGTCTCTCATGTGCTTGCCCAGGCTCCTGACAACCCTGGCCCAGGGCCTGCCAGCAATGTATGGATCAGCAGTCCTGGACTGTGCAAATATGCATATGTATTAGAGGTAAAGTTTATTGTGATATGTTAAATAAAAAATTTTAACTTCCACAACTGAAAGTGTTTTTGTTTTATTTTAAAGAAAGAGTCTATTGGGCCATTGCTAGCGGAAAAGACAGCATGTCCACAGTCGTGGAGCTGATGTGTTGTTTAAATATCAGGTAGAAGGGAGAAAGGGGGAAGTTGTTCTGAAACAATTTACGGTGGCCACAGATAAGGTGGGTGGGACAAGGTAGGGGCAGCAGTTGGAAAAGTTCCTGTGTAAACAAGGAGTGGAGGCTCCTGGGGGGCAGCAGTGCCTTGGAAATAGACACCTGGAAGTCAATTCTGAGTTCCACCATACACTCCGGAACAGAAGCAGTCTTCTGTTGCTTTGCCCTGTACTGGGTAACCCCTTCTTGTCTCCACCCTCCACTCTGCTGTAATTTAATTTAGGATGTCTCAGTATTTTCTCCTTGTCGGATGGGAGGTGGCTATGGTGTTTGGGGGAGAAAAGAGTAAGAGGTTACACTTAACTGCAGGCTCCCACCCATCTGTCTGTGTATCTATTTAATTGCATTTTCCTGTAGTACCTGACCCTAGGATGGTTGCTTAAAGCAAAAGATTTTATTTGAAAAAGGGAAGGAGGGGTAGAGGAGAATCAAAATAAGCATATTAAATGATAGGGCCCAAGAAATCCACATGAATACCGAGAGTATTAAACTTTTTGCCTTCCTTCCTGGGGTGCATGTTAAGCATCAGATGTCACACCTCTAACCAGACAAACCAGCCCCGAGAAGCCAGCAGCTGACGCTGGAGCCAAAGGACAAGCCGTCTGGCAGCTCCTGATTCTTCCTGGGGCCACTCCTCACCAGACGAGAGGTGAGCGCGCTGAAGGTATCTTTAGCTTCTAATATAATTTTTCAGTTTAATTGTTAACCCAGTAAGTAATATGTTTACTGGGTTCAAAATCAAAAAATGTTAAAGGTAAAGGGAAAATTCCCCCTTTCATTTCACCATTTTCTCATTCCCTTCCACCATTAAGCACTATTATTAGTTTTTTTTGGTGTATTTTCCCTATTTCTTTGTGCATACATAAGCACATAGGAAAGTAAATTCTTATTTTCCCACTTTCTACACAAATCAAAGTACCTGACCTGATACCAGTGTTCCACACCTGCTGTTTCCCATCAGCCACCGTATCTTGGAGACTTTCGGAGTCAGCCTGTAGACTCCTTCCTTGTTCTTACAGCGACACAATAGTCCCTGCACCTTCAGTTTTACAACCAGTCCCCATTGATTGGCATGTAGGTTTCCCCAGTCCTTTGTTATGATGAACCACGTTGCGGTTACACAACAGTGTGCATAGGTCAGTGCCCCTAGGTGCAAGCATATCTGTAGAGTGCATTTCTAGAATAGAAATTGCTGGGTCAAAGTGGAAATTTCAATAGATAATGTCAAATTTGCCTTCCTAGCGGTTTTACCAATATACATTCCCATTACCTCACCTGCTTCCTCTCAGCTCTGTCAGCAGAGTGGATTTTGAAACTTTCAGGGTTTGACAAACTCCTGGGTGAAAAATTAGTTTTTTTTAAAAACTAATAGGTATGCCAGCAGAATTTTAATTCGCACTTCCTTCACAAGTGTGGCTCAGTAGAGGTTTAAGAGCCGTTTGTATTTGTATCTTCAGGTCGCCTTCCCCATCTAAAGTGAATTGTCTTAAAAGTCCAAGCCCAGAGCTCCCCACCTGCATTTGCAATGTCTCTGGAATCTTTGAGAAAATATATACCTTTATTTAAAAAATAGTTTTTGACATTCTTTGAAAATAAAAGAAGTGCCATCTACAAGTCACTGCTGAATAATATGAAAACACTATAGGTATTTTGAAATTAATTTTTGACAAACAACAGAATCTGAAAAGACTAAAATCAGGTCCCCAGAAATTCCTGGCACTGTTTAAAGCAGCCTGGCTGAGGGTAAAACAGACTCATGAGAGTCTTTGTAAAGTTAACATTTTTATTCCCATTATAAATATTTCCCCCATGAACCCACCTGTAGCCCCCCAAGTAGCACTTGTGCTCTTCTCTAGTCTTGAAGAGAGCACGAAGAGATCCACGTATGCTTTAAACCCACCCTCCCCGAGTCCCGAATAATCCCTGCTGCATGGACCCCACTGCTTAATGGTTCCCAAATGCCAGCCACTTCGGAGTCTGGGAACTAAACGGGAGGTGAGTGTTATTTCTTTCCCTGCGGTAGCACACTGCCAGCAGAGAGGTACAGGTTGTGGAGGGCTCAGCTGTTGGCTCACCTGGACTGCTAACAACCACCTATTTGAAAGAATGGCTGGAGGGTTTTTTTGTTTTTAACCGTAAAGTTAATTTAAGATGATGACCCACTGACTTAGGGGCCTTAGTAAACATAAAATAGTTGTTCCTGAATGACTTGCCCCCAGCACAGTCCAGGGTGGGGTCCCCGGGTGTGGAGGCCTTGCCCAGTGTGTGACAGCACCTGGGTTTCAGGGTTTGTGGAGACGGTAGTATCCCTGACGAGCACAGCTGTTTTCTTCCCCACCCTTCCTTACCCAGCCCCGCCTGAGGAGCCACCTCAGAAACTGGCCCAGCTGGTGTGGCCTCTAATGAGTGCTTGGGTCATGAGGAGGAGGACTGGGGCTGGGAGGGAGGTGGGAGCCCCCAGGGGTTAATTGCCCACATAGTTCTCAGCTGATTCAAGTCTCGACCATTAGGCTTCTCCTGGACTCCCCACCTTCCTTCCGATCCATCCTTGACAAGCCAAGACTCAAAATTTGGACCATTCCTTGGGCCTGGGAGGCTTGAGGAGAACTCTGGCTGTGTTTGTGGGTCATTCTGCTGGCTTCGGCCTCTGTCAACACACCCCTGTGGCTTGAATTGGCCTCAGCTCCCCGGGAAGACCCTTTTCTATTACTTCCTCCAGAAATCCGGGGCCACAGCTCTGAGATCAGCACCTTCTTTGAGGAGGTACCCCTTCCAGGCTGGCAATTTGGGGATGGGGAGGATTTGGGGGCAGGAAGGACTTAGGGGTGGGAGGGTGCACAGTGGCTCAGCTGTGAGGATCATGGGTGGGTGCTGAGATTCTGGGAAACACGCGTGCTTTTGGCCCTTGTGCCACCCCTTCTGTTTGTGAGAACAAACTAGAGAATCCTGGGTGGGCATTCTGACCCAGAGGAGTCCTGCCGTTGGGCCCCCACCCAGCAGAATTCCTAGTCCCCACAAAGGAGCCCCACCTGGCTTCAGGTAGGTCACCTGGCAGATAAGGACTACACTTCAGGGCTGGCGACCCCCAACACAGGAACGGGCAACCGCCCATCTTCCCACCTTGCTCAGTTCCAGCCTAGAGGTAGGGGAAAGTATCTGCTGAGGCTACAGGAGGTGGTGGGTGGCACAGCTGTTGTTTCTGAGGAGCAGCTTCCTCCACATTTTTGACCCTGGCCTAGAGCCTGGAGTTCCCATCTCAGTCTAGAGGTCAGGTACTCAGCCGAGCCCTAGCCTCCAAGGTCACCAGCCCCCAGCTTCCCTGTCATGCCTGAATCCCTGCTGGGAGCAAGCAGCTGGAGGTGAGGACATGCCACCATACTTTCAGCTAGCACTATCCTAATGCCCTCTCTCTGCCCCAGGCCTCCCCTGTGCCCACTCATCCCTCAGGTTGGTTAGCCTAGGTCTGCACTGGGGGCCTCTGCTCCCACCCAGGCCAGGACAGCCCTGTGGGGTGAAGTGGGGCAGTTTCCAGAGCAGCTCCAAGCTAGGTCTTGCTGGCTGGCCCTTGGCGGCCACAACTCATGCCTGCTTCCTCACCAGCAGCACCCAGGGCAAGATGGCAGCTACCACCGCCACCACGGCAATGAGGGTGATGAGAAGGAGGGCGCGGGAACGGCAGCAGAATGACCGGGTGGAGCTGGGTGCTGGTGACACCTCAGAGAGCTCCGCCAGGCTGCGCCGTGGCAGGACACTGTCCTGTTCCCCGAGGGGCATCCCGTGGCGGCTGATGATGAAGATCTGAGGCTCCCGGGCCAGGCTGGGCAGTGAGTCCAGGGGGAGCTGGGTGCTCTGACTCAGGGAGGTTCTCCAGACAGGCTGGGAGACAGCCAGGGGGTTTGTGTGGCCTAGGGTGCTTGTCGGTGGCCCAGAGGGCAGGCCCACAGGCACAGCCAGGGTCTGGGAGCTCTTGTCCAGCATGGAGGGCCAGCGGGAGCTCTTCTTGCTGAGGAAGGTGACATAGCGGCAGATGGGGCAGACGATGGTCCTCTGGACCTGCCCATCCACTCGGGTGGAGAGTAGGTACTTGACAAGACAGTCATGGCAGAAGACATGGCCACAGCTCAGTGTCCGGCTGGCGCCCTCCAGATCACGGAACTTCTCATAGCACACGGGGCATTCGCTGCCTGCGCTGTCCTTACTCGCCCCTTCTGACATGGCTGCTGCAGGGAGACGGGGCCTTAGCTGTGGGTGGGAAGAGCTGTGAGCATTAGTGCCAGTTTTCCTTCTTTGCCCCCCTCCCTAACTCCCTTCTACACCCCTGCTTCCACTGCCTCCCTCTTCCCTTTCTCGTTGGCTCCTGTCCTCTTTTTTCCCCTCTCTCCCCTTCCCTCTCCTTCTGCTGCTCCTCCTCAGTGGCCTACATGAATTAACCAAGACCTAGTGCCTAAGACCCTTAGGAAGAGATGAGGGGGCCTTCTGGAAGGGGGGATTGGGAGACAGGTAATGAGAGACCACAGCCCAGCCACACTGACTCTGGAAGGAAGTGCATGGAGTGTGATGAATGTGTAGCCTCCCCGATACCTCACTTCAGCCATGACATGATCTACACACGTGAGATCACCACCTCACCTCTTCCTGCTTCCTTGCAGGAAGTGAAGGCAGGCAGACCCAGTTCCTGGGGGGGAAGCAGGTGGTTGAGTAGATGCTCCCCCAGCCTCAGTCCAGGCCCCAGTGTGGGCCTGTGTCCTGAGTGGCTGTTTCCCATACAAGCCTCTGCTGTTCCTCAGTCTCCCTGCCCAGGGGTTGCCTGATCCATTGGTTTGTGTCCAGCCATTGGTTGCATTCCTCTGTGCTGTGTGGTTGTAAAGCAAGGACGGTTTTGAAAATAAAGCACAGAACCTACACATCCAAATGCCTGCTGGCCCTCTGCGTAGTCACCTCAGGGAGCTGTAGGCTCATTCTCGGCCTGCCGCCGCTCAGTAATTCTTCATAGTCTTCTAAGAGGGCTGCCTAAGAGCCTTCTTATTAACCTCAGTGAAGACAGATTTTCATCCTTGGAGTCTATATCTGGTGTTGTGAAACGGCCAAAAGTCCTTGGGAGCCAAGCCTGGTGGGAAAGTAAATGAATGCTCAAGTGGCATGATACGGTTTCAAATCGAAGACATGGAGTCACCATGAAGTTACAATGTGGGTTTTAAACATTATCTGAGCCCCGGCTGGGTAGCTCAGCTGGTTAAAGAATCATCTTGGTACACCAAGGTTGCAGGTTTGATCCCTGGTCAGGACACATACAAGAATTAACCAATGAATGTATAAATTAAGTGGAACAACAAACTGATGTTTCTCTCTCTCCCTCCTTCTCTCTAAAGTCAATCAATAAAATTTTAAAAATATCTGAGAGCAAAGGAGAAGCTCCAAAATGTTCTCACCAAAGGCAGAATTGTTGGATTAAGGACACAGCTTCCCAAGATGATGACTTTAAAGGGAAATACCCATTTGGGCATGTGGTAAGGCCCAAGTATCCTCATTTAAAAGTCCCTGATGTCACAACTGTGTAGTCTAAACTCATCGGGAACAGCCCCTTTAGGGATGTGTTATAGTCACCTGATAAATTCTTTCATCAATGCTAAGAGACCCCGGGACACGCTAACAAATAGAACTGAGAGATGACCTAATGAGAGCAAGATGAGTTAATAGGAGGGCAACTATAATTTGTCAAATCACAAATCTTTTGGGATTTCTTCCTTCTCTTGGCTTGATTCCAACTCAATTTTACCAATTTGAAAATATTGCGTAACTAAGAAGGATCAGAAAAATATGTAAAGCTAATTTCTTTTAAAAATCCTGATGAAATTTGGGGTAGGGGGCCTGGGACCCTTCAGGCAGCACCCAAACCTTTGCAGGGGTTTTCAGGCTTTACTGTCTGAGGTTGTCAGTGCGACCCCAGCTAAGGGCTGGGGGTTGCAGCTGCTCAGACCCTGGAGCTGGGTTCAAATCCTTGATACACCCATCGCTGTCTGTAAAACCTCAGGCAAGTTGTGTAACCTAACTGAGTCTCAGTTTTCCATTTGTAAGATGGGGTTGATAATAATACTACCTCCCGCTCAGAGTTGTTTGGAGTGTTAAGTGAGCTAGTGTGAGCAGAGGGTCCGGCACAGATAAAAGATAGGGGCTCAACAACAGATGGGTGTCATTGCTGAGGCAGGCCAAGCCCTCTCCCCTCCTAGCACCTGCCTCCCTTTCCTCCCCTCTTCTCTCCGGATGGTCCTTATTTCGTAGATGACCAAAAAATTGCACATCCCTCCCAGAGGTAGGCTTCCTTCAAATAAGAATAACTGAGAAAGATGACACTATATTAGGCAGGAGATGGACAACAGATAAAAATTATGATGGTGGCTCCAGGGTTTCTCAGTCACTTTGTTTCACAATGTCTATAAATGTCTAAACAAAACAAGTTATTCTCAGAAAGACCATGATCTTATTTAGCCAACCATCTGCTAATGTGTCCTCCTGTGTTTCATAACTCTTCACAGGCATGTGGTGGTAATTCATTCCAGCCAACCATTCATGCATCTACCCATTCATCATTCATCCATCCATATTTATCCATCCATCTTTCCTTCCATCCATCCATCTATCCATCCATACATATATCCAATTATTCAACAAAGTACCTGCTGCATGCTAGGTATTGAGCTAGGCATTGGAAATAAGCAATGATGAAGAAAGTCCTTCATGAGGCCCTGGCTGGTGTGGCTTAGTGCATTGAATGCTGGCCTGTGAACCAAAGGGTCACTGGTTCGATTCCCAGTCAGGGCACATGCCTAAGTTGCGAGACAGATCTCCAGTGGGGGGCATGGAAGAGGGAGCCACACATTGATGTTTCTCTCCCTCTCTTTCTCCCTCCCTTCCCCTCTCTCTAAAAATAGATAAGTAAAATGTTTTTCTTAAAAAAGTCCTTCATGAAACTTTGGAGCCTAGTGGACATTTATAAATTTTCTTGAAAAAAGAGTTTTGTTTTGTTTTGTTTTGTTTTAAAGGAGGAATGATGATCAACAGCTTCAGTTATTTGGGTAACTGAGGGGTAGATATCAAGACAAGCAGAGAATTAAAACATAGATGAGAGAATGCTATGGGGAGAAAGGACTTTTGAGGTCATTTGGTTAAATCTAGTTTCATAGGCGAGCAGATCCAGGTCCAGAGAGGGGGAAATGACTCGTCTGAGATCATGTGGGGAGGTGATGGAGAGGGAGATGGCGGAGAAGAAAGAGGGGGAAAATTCCATAGATGACATAGGGAACATTATTAGACTCAATTAATAGATTGGGTGAATAGATATTAGCCAAGTCAGGAAGCATTACCTTCCTTGGGATGAGCAGGGTGAGCAGGGGAGGGAGAAGAGACTATTTTTCATGTGAGTTTTTGAAAAGTAAAAGGGATTCAGAGGATGCAAAAGACATCCCAGTTCCCACGGATGGCTTCTCTGGGCTGTCCTTTCTCCTTCCTGTGCTTCAGGAGAGGCATGTCACTCATGCCTGGACAATGCCACCCTCCTTCCCCACCTCCTTCTCACCTCCCTTTCTCAGTCTTTCCCTGACCTCTCCCTTGTTGTGTCCCTCCCTTTCTCTTAATTCCACTTCATTCTTTATCCTTGAATTTCTCTTATGGGCCCAGTTCTGTCTTGGGTGCTTGGGCACAGGAGAGGGAAGCAGAAGAAATGCAAGGAACATGATCTGGTTTGGGCACAAACTAGCTCAATATCAATGCAAGACATTATCGCCAGAAGGCACTCCCATTGGTGATTTAGGAGACTGTGGGGAGACGAGGGCTGGAGAGTCTTCCTAGGTGAGGTGGGACCAGTGTCGAGCTAATAATAAATAATTACAACAGCCACTATTTATTGAACACTAATTATGTGCTTGGCATTTTGCATTCCTTCCTCATTTACTCCTGACCGCTCTGGGAGGTAGGTATTATCTCCACTTTACAAATGAGGGAAGTGAGGCTCAGGGCTTAAGTTAAGGAACTTAATCAAAGTCACACTACTGATTCAGGGCAGACCCAGCATGGGCAGCCCATGCCACGTACTGCTGCCTCCAGCAAGGGTTCAAATGTGCCCCCAGCAAGGGCTCAACATAGCAGAATAGCATGTCCCAGCCCTCATAGCCCTACAGAAACACTGACTTAACAAATACCCCTAGATGAAAATACCTCACCAGAGCTCCAGAACCCAGTTGTACACATTAGACATGTTTTTTGTTTTTTGTTTGTCAATCAAACCTCACTCAATAAAGTGGTTTAAAAAAAAAGGAAGAGATGAAGAAGCATCATTGGAAAAATGACTACCCGAGGTTCCCTTCTCAGAGTGACTATAAACAGAGCTACCACTCCAGCGACCTGTGAGGCAGGGGGAGGACAAAGTTTGGCTGAAGGGGAGCTGGCTCAAGGGAGCTGACCTCATGAAACCTCCTTGCCCAGTTTCACCCACAGCAGCAGCCCATTATGAGAACTGGTTGAAGGTGTCCTCAGCCCAGGGACGTCCCTCCTCCCCACCTTGGGACAATGAGGCTGTGAGGCAGAGGCTCTGTAGTTTCAGCTATGGCCACTCTCCCACCCCACAACACTACACAAATACACACACACACACACACACACACACACCCCCCTGCATCACTCCAACTTCAGTCCAGAACCTTGCCAACCTCCACCTGGATCCTGTTCCTTTCCCACCCCCATCTGGGTCCCCAGACTCACTTTGGCTAAGGTCAGGAAGAGCAGTATCCACCTCTTCACCCGGGGCCTCTTTAGGGCAGATCTGAGCCACCCAGAGGTGCTGGGCATGCAGCACGCCCTCCTGTTGCTCTTACTGTGACAGCTGCCGCTGAGGCATTTCCTAATGAGTGAGCAAGTCGGGAGGACAGCGCCAGGAAGTGAATGTCACCTAACTTGTTTGAGGCCAGGAGGCTCTTGGCATTGCCCAGAGGTTTGGCAGCTGGTGGAGTCACATGATCTTGATGAGGCTGCTAGGAGAGGAGACCCTGGCCCAAAGAGGAGCCCAGAGAGTGGTGCTTCTGACAGGCAGAGGGTCTCACAAGGAGGCAGTGACCCAAGACCACTATGACTGAGGCTCCCCAGAGATGGATCTTTCCATTCCAACAAGTTGTGTTCACAGTCTTCCACTCTCCTGGACCCATTTTAGTGATCCTCCCCCACCCCCCTGCCTTCGCCACACCCAGGGTGAAGGAGTCAGGTCAACCTCAGGAAAACTGTGATGTCCAAAGTCATACACAGATACGCAGTGACGTGCCTATGTGTATTTGTTGCTCATTAGATGCTCAAAGGGGCTCAGAGCTCTGGAAGACCAGACACCACTAGGCTAGAGCATGAGGCAGAGTCAAAACAACAAATTAGAAACTCACACCTGCATGGCAAGAAGCCCCTGATGTCACATGAAACAAGTTTCAGAACAGTCTGTATAATATGATTCTATTTACAGAAAAGATAATAATAAATAATCACTTTTATAGAGAAAAGTCGGGAAGAAGGCACATTAAACTTGATAGTGGTTATCTCTGGAAGGATGTTCTAACTTAAACACTCCTGTGACATTTGACTTTTCATCCTGAATGTGTGTTTTTTTCATGATCAGGAAAAAACAGTCAACAGTGAGGCCGGCAAAAATTCAGGACTGGAAACCATTGTAGGAAATTCTCTCTCAGTCCTCTGAGGACTGGAGGCTAAGACAGCAAGAAATTGTTTTTCTTCTGGGAAAAAAAAAAGGAGTTTCCTGGATCCAAAGCACAGCCAGGTATGTGTGTGACCCCATAGGGTGGCCCAGGATGGCTCCTCCCCCACCCAGCCAACCATGGCTGCCTTGAAGCTAGTAGGGGAGGACAGTCAGGGCAGTGCACTGATGTCCACCAAAAGGGACATAGAGATGGCTGGGTGCCAACTGTTATGACAGTCTCTTGTGCTCTTTCCCCAGAAGCTGAATATGAGGAATCCCATACTGTCCTAGATTTAACATATAGAAATGCAGACTGCCTAGGTAAATTTGCAAATATTTCAGATAAATAACAAATAACTTTAGTATAAGTATGCTCAACACAATATTTGGGACCTGATTATACTAAAAAAAATGTCTATTGTACTATCTAAAACTGAAATTTCTCCGGGCATCCTATATTCATTTTGCTACTCTAGTCCCAGAGGGCTTCCCAAGTTTCTCCCTTCCATCAGCACCATGGCCCTTTGACAGCAGGACTCATGACTCTGCTGGGGCTCCCCAGGATTCTTGAAAAGGAGTCCCACATATGCCACATCAATGTCCCAGGTGCCCCATGGGTGGCGGACTGAGCCCGGCTGGACTGTCTTTAGACTCAGACTAGTATGACATTCCTGAGGCCCCCAATTTTTTCAACTAGCCCTGCCATGAAGCTTAACTTTGAAGATTACCTTGAATATATAAATTTTTATTATTATAGTCTGTTATGATTTTGTGTTTCAAAATAAGAATTCCACTTTAAAAATTATATATACATGTGCATATCTATATGTATACACACACATACAAACTTAGCTGAGGGAGTAAATACATCAGCCAGAGAAATCTTAGCTTGACTTCATCAGTTGGGTCTAACCATCCAACAAGGTCCCGAGAGAGGGGGACATAGGGGTGTTAAATTTTGGCAGGCAGCGGGGCATTTGTAATCAGGAAAGGTTTACAGCATATGTGTATTAGCCAGAAGGATCTACACTATAGGATTTGATAGTAGGGATCTTTGGGAAACTGAGATCAGCACATGAGCATTCACAAGTGCCATGTGTCTGTTCATATAAAGAGAAATTGCCAGGTAACTTTGGGTAAGTTACTGAATCCCTTTGTGCCTCTGTTGCTTCATCTGAAAAGTGGGGATAACAATGGAGACCATTTTGGTGTATAGGATTGTGACGATTAAATGAATGGTTGCAAATAATGTTCCTGGAACCACACCTCTCATGCATTAAGATCTCCATCTACCATCATCATCATCATCATCATCATCATCATCATCATCATCATCGCTGTTTTCACAGTCCTGGTCGTACTGGTCGTCATCATTATCATCATCATCATCATCATGACAAAGAAGGCTAAAGAGAGGCACTCAGACTTGAATACCTCCTACTTCAAGGGGCCTGGCCAGTCTAGTCCCGGCTTGCTGAATAAGGTATCTGTTGCCAATCCCACCACCCATTTTAGAGTGTCCTGTCTGTCTCAACAGAGAGGACAAATGCAGTCTGAATGATGTAAGACTAGTTTTCAGTTTAGGGGGGATTGGGACCCATGGCCTCTGTTCTGTTTAGTTCATGTTGGAGACTTGTGTCCAGTTCTGGGGCCACATTAGTGGTCATGTTGCCAAGACACTGAAGCATGTCCTGGACATGAGGCCAAACAGGATGGGGATGGGTCTGGAGACCATTCTGGGCCCATAAGATAGACCTTCTCTGGAGAGGCCTCTCTGACACAGGCAGCTACCAGACAAGGCGAAAATCCGGCTGAGGCTGATTGACCACTGGCTGACTGCAGGCCTGGTCTCTGCATGGGATGAATGGCTGGACCAGGATGAAGTTTCCAAATACCATGACCACCTGGATAGCTGATAAAAAGATACAGACTTCAGGCTCTGTCTTGGGTCTTAGCAGGTCATGGGAGGGGTCTAAGAAACGTTATTTATTTATTATTTTTTGAAATATACTTTATTGATCATGCTATTACAATTGTCCCATTTCCTCCCCTTTATTCCCCTCTGCCATGCACCCCACTCCCACCCGCATACCCCCACCTTAGTTCATGTGCATGGGTTGTACATATAAGTTCTTTGGCTTCTTTATTTCCTGTAATATTCTTAACCCCTCCCCCCCCGTCTATTTTGTACCTACCATTTATGCTTCTTATCCCCTGTAACTTTTCCTCCATTCTCCTCCCTCCCCCTCCCCACTGATAACCCTTCATGTGATCTCCATTTCTGTGATTCCATTCCTGTTCTAGTTGTTTGCTTAGTTTGTGTTCATTTTTAGGTTAAGTTGTTGATAGTTATGAGTTTGTTGTCATTTTACTGTTCATATTTTTGATCATCTTCAAAGATGATTTAGATAAGTCCCTTTAACGTTTCATATAATAATGGCTTGGTGATGATGAACTTCTTTAACTTGACCTTATCTGGGAAGCACTTTATCTGCCCTTCCAATTCTAAAGGAAAGCTTTGCTGGATAGAGTAATCTTAGATGTAAGTCCTTGCCTTTCATAACTTTGAATACTTCTTTCCAGCTCCTTCTTGCCTGCAAGGTTTCTTTAGAGAAATCAGCTGATAGTCTTATGGGAACCCCTTTGTAGGCAACTGTGTCCTTTTCTCTTGCTGCTTTTAATATTCTCTCCTTATCTTTAATCTTGGGTAACATAATTATTATGTTCCTTGGTGTATGCTTCCTTGGGTCCAACTTCTTTCCTGGAAATCTATTTCCTTTGCCAGATTAGGGAAGTTCTCCTTCATTATTTGTTCAAATAAGTTTTCACTTCCTTGCTCTTCCTCTTCTCCCTCTGGCACCCCTATGATTCAGATGTTGGAATGCTTAAAGTTGCCCCAGAGGTTCCTAAGACTCTCCTCATTTTTTCTAAATTCTTGTTTCTTCATTCTGTTCTGGTTGAATGTTTATTTCTTCCTTCTGCTCCAAATTGTTGATTGAGTCCCAGTTTCCTTCCCTTCACTATTGGCTCCCTGTACATTTTCCTTTATTTCATTTTTCATAGCCTTCACTTTTTCTTCCATTTTGCAACCATACTCAACTATTTCTGTGAGCATCCTGATTACCAGTGTTATGAACTGTGCATCTGATAGGTTGGCAATCTCTTCATCATTTAGTTCTATTTCTGGACCTTTGATCTGTTCTTTCACTTGGGCCATATTTGTTTTGTCTCAAGCACCTGTTACGTTGTAAGGGGTGGAGCCTTAGGTATTCACCAGGGTGGGGCAACCCAGGTTGCTGCGTTGTGGTGTGTATGTGGTGGAGGGGTCTGAGAGGGAACAGTGCTGTTTGCTTGGCTCTCCACTGGCTTTTAGTCACTTCCCCTGCTACCCACAAGCAAATTGGGCCCTTCTGGTGCTGACTCCCAGGTGGGTGGGTTTGTGTATGTTATATGACCCTATGGGTCTCTCCAACAAACTCTCCTGTGAGGTTGGCAGGTTCTGCCACTGCAACCCCCACAGATTTTTACAGGTAGAGGTTCTGAGGCTTTATTTCCCTGAATTGGAACCCTGGGTTGCATGGTCTGTCTTGCTCCCCAGTTTTTCCTCCCAGTTTATCTGTATGCAAATACAGGACCACCACTCTGCCAGCCACTGCCTTGCCATGAGTCCTCTCCACCTGGCTGCCCATCTCCGCCCCCCTACCAGTCTAAATGAATGATTCTTCAACTCCTTGGTTGTCAGACTTCCTTACAGTTTGATTTTCTAGTAGTTCTGGTTATTTTTTGTCTTTAAATTTGTTGTTGTCTTTCTTTTGGTTGTGCGAGGAGGCATAGGTAAATACACTTTGCCTTCCATCTAGTCTGGAAGTCTATATTTTTTTTAATTGGAGGGATAGATAAATGGATTTATATATGATAATACAATAATAGGACATGCTATTGGTGTAATCTAAGTCTTGGATATATGGGTTCTCATTGCAAAATTCTTTCAACTTTGCTGTATGTTCAAAGATTGTAATAAACACTGAAAACAATTGAATTTCTTTTAAAATTTATTTATTGTTTTGAGAGGGAGAGAGAAACATTAATTTGTTGTTTCACTTACTTATGCATTTATTGGTTGCTTCTTGTATGTGCCCTGACTAGGGATCATATTGGGACAATGCTCTAACCAAATGAACTACCCAGCTGGGGCATCAATTTAATTTCTGGAATAAGTAATACATTCAGATGATTAAAAAATGAAAGGTGGTAAAGGACCTGCAGTGAAGATTCCCTCTCCTCCCTGTTCCCTACCTGCCTATTTCCTATGCAGAAATTCTAACTCTTGTGCACTGCTGGTGGGAATGTAAAATAGTGCAGCCACTGTGGAAAACATTATGATGGCTTCTCAAAAAATTAAAAATAGAATTACCATAGGAGCCAGCAATTCTACTTCTGGGTATTTACCCCAAAGAATTGAAAGCATGGACTTCAGCAGGTATTTGTGTCCCTGTGTTCACAGCAGCATGATTCATAACAGTCAAAACCTGAAAGCAGCGTGTGTCCATCGACAGATACATGGATAAACAATAATTGATACATACATATAATGGAATATCATCCAGTCACAGAAGAGAATGAAATTCTGACACATATTACAACATTATGCTATGTAAAATAAGCCAGTAACAAAAGGACAGATATTGTACGATTCCACTTATATGTGGTACCTAGAGTAGTCAGATTTGTAGAGACAAAAAGTAGAATGGTGGTTGCCAGGGGAACAGGGTTAGTGTTTAATGAGGACAGAGTTTCAGTCTGGGAAGAAGAAAGATGTTCTGGAGATGATAGTGGTGCTGGGCACACAACAATGCAGGTGCACTTAATGCTACTGAACTACATACTGAAAAATGGTTAAGATGGTAAATTTTAGTGGTTAAAATGGTAAATTTTTACAATTTTAAAAAAAGGTAACCACTGTCATTGGTGGTAATTTTTGTGCATTTTATTTACCTTTATATCTACATGAGGGAATATAGATATAGATTTGTATTACTCCTTTTTTTACCAAAAGGTGGTACACCACATGCACCCTTCTGCTTCTTGCTTGTCTTACTTGACCCTACATCTTGGAGCTTTCTCCTTTATCAGCACATGATGGCCTGAGTTTTTGGAATCCAAGTTTTTAGCATCTTCTCCAGGTAATGTCAAAGGGCGGCTCGTTTGGAAACTTCCAGCCTGGGAAATGGCTGGGGCTCTGGGGTTGCTTGGATACATGGGGGGATACATGGGGTTCCTTCCTTCAGGCTGGGTAGAGGGGGACCAGAAGCTGAGAAACCTCTTCAGACAGAGACACTCCTCTGTCCCCATCATATTCCAGTGTCCCATGTAGCACTGTCCACACCAGCATCCCCAGGAAAAGGGGACCCCCACCAGTCCTGGCTCTCCTGCTCCTCTGGAGGGACTCCGGGTATCCAGCAGCAGAGGCACTCCATAGCTCTCTGCTCCAGCTTCCCTCCACCCTGTGTGGGGACAGGGTGGGAGCCACAGGCAGGGGCCACCCTAAGAACACAGAGTCATTCATACCATTCAGAACCTTCCGCCAGGGCCAACACTCTAATGAGGGTAAAACTGAGTTACCCAAATACCGGAGGCAGGGTGGGGGCACCAGATGAGCAAGTGTGGAGCCAGAAACCACAGGCTGGGCCCTGAGGCAGTGAAGGGCAGAAGCGGTGGGGAAGGGAGAGAGGGAGAATGTGAGGATGGGTTAGTGCCAACCTTTGCTAGGGCAGAGGCTCTTGGTCTTATTATATCACTGCCGCCTGTGAGAGGACATGACAATGATGTTCCCCACCTGCACGTGCTCCCGTGGGATGCCTGGATCACTGACCAGGGCCCGACTGGGGACACTGACTGGCGACACGAAGGGCTGTGTGTGGTTTGGAGACAGGACATGAGGGCACTGACTGCCCTTGTTTGGCCAGTGGAGGCTCCATCAGTCCTGGCTTGGGATGAGACAAAGTCGTGCAAAGAATCCAGGGGGAGGGGCAAGCTGACTGTGCCCCTAAGCACACTCATGGTGGCTGCAATTAGGTGATGTCCGTGGGGCAGGGGGTGGCATCTCCCTGCCATGAGAGTGTGTGTGACCCTAGACCCTCCTTCTATCCTGCCTCCACTCGTCAGCATCTTGATTGAACTGAGGAATGTGGGCAGATGGGAAAGCCTAACCAGGAAGGGCAGAGGGACCCCAAGGTGTGGAGTATCTTCTGGTCCCCAGGGAAGCCTGCACAAAGGCTGAGGCTTCAGTAATCCATCAAGGTACCCCGCTCACCTGTCTGCCACCTGCCAGCCAGCACAGTCCAGCCCGTTGGGCCCCCCAGGTGAGGCCACACTCCCCACAGTGAGACCAGGGGAACGCTGTGTTGGGTGCATCCCTGGCCATCTCCCCACTCATTTGCTGCTGTGTGGCCCTGGCCTGGTTCTAGCCAGCTGAGGCCTGCTTTAGGGGGTCAGTTCATTCACGCCCCTGTGAATTTCTTGGGTTTGCCTCCTCACCCCAAGGCTGCACATACCTCTGAAATCTCTCTGTCTTACCTGTGCCTTTGGCCCCATCCCCTTGGACTCCCCCCTGTTATTACATAGTCCGAGGCTGCTGGCAGTCCAGGGGAATCCTGGGGCCTTTCAACAGAAAACAGAGGCACCCCTCTTCCAGGATGATGCAGGCCTTGCTAGGGCACATGATTTGGTAGGTGGGGTAAAGACTGCTTTTCATTACCAGCTGGTTGCTCCTCAGCCCTCAGCCTCTTAGCTCAACCTGCACCCCAGAACCCGGCAGCCAAAGAGCATCTTCACAGGTCTCACCTCAACCTCCCCTCCTCCGAAGACTTCCCTGGCTCCCTACTGCCCTCAGCTGTACAAAGCCCACACTCAGCCAGTGCATGAGGCCCTCATTGCCTTCCCTGAACTCACTCCAGAAATGCTCTCCTCCTTGGCTGTCTCATGCCACTCAGCGTGACTGCAAGAGTGGCTTGCAGTTCAGATCCCTCAGGCCTCAACTTTTGGGACTCTGGGATTTTTCTTCATGGGATTTTTGTTTGTCTGTCTGTTTGTTTGTTTGTTTGTTTGTTTCTGGCTGGAATGCCTTTCTACCTCACCACCTCACCCCCCATTTCCATCTTTTAAGATCTTGAAGAAAGGGACCCTCACTTATCTCTGTAGGTTCCAGCACAGGGACTTGGTATTTTTAGAGCTCAACACATCAATGTTTGTTAAATGAATAACTCTACCCTCTCAAGGCTAACTGAAGTGTGAGGCCTGGGGGAAGGGCGTGGGCAAGGGAAGACTGGGGATCACAGCCATTCTACTTTCCATTCTGAATTCCTTTGGAATCCAAACCAAAATTCCCTCCTCAAAGTCATAATGGCCTGAGACCCTGTGGCCTGGCTGGAGACAGGAGAGAGAGCGCACCACCAGGTTAACCTTCTCTGAGCCACTGTATGCCATTGTTGTCCTTGAAAAAGCAGGTTCTCCAGGAGGTGAGTCTGGGATGGGGAGGGAAGAGGGGCTGGGGAAGAGTGAGGGACTTGTGAAGGACTCGGGGGCTTTGGAAGGATGCATCCCCTCCTTCAAAAATTAGTCTAGCCCTGGCCAGGGTGCTCAGTTGGATGGAGCACCGGCCTGTTCACCAAAAGGTTTTAGGTTTGGTTCCCTGACCAGGCGTGTACAGGAGGCAACTGATAGATGTTTATTTTTCCCTGTCTCTCTCCCCCTCTTCCTCTCTCTTTAAAACCAATACACATATCCTCAGGTGAAGATTAAAAAAAACTACCCTTAATCTAGTAGTTTGTTTCAGTAATTTTGGCTGTATCAAAGTATCACAAGTACAGGTGTTTACTGTATTCTGCCATGTACGATTCACACTTCTTTGCCCAAATTTTTGAGGGAAAATAAGGGTGAGCATTATACATGGGTATAAAGATTACATACCAAGTGTATAATAATGGGTATAATAATCCTGGGTGTAATGCGCACAAAAACATGGGTGTTCATTATACACAGCAAAATACTGTATTTGTTTTTTTGTTGTTAAAAATTGAGCTGCCTTTTAAACTTAAATACAGGGTAGGGCAAAAGTATTCAGTAGGTTTACAGTTGTGACTATGCAAAAGACAGAATTTATTCTTGTATTATTATTCATTAATTATTATATTATTTTTCCATACGAACAACTGGTGTTTTCAGTCTCACCTCATTCTAAGCATCCATACCTGTGAAATCACAGTTCTGATGTTCTAATTATACTTTTAATAAACAGAGAAATGAACACATATTGTTAGGTTAAAAGAAAGGTTTGCTTGTGTACCATCTGAAGTCCTGCGCACAGACCTTGGCACACGCGGACTTGGGACGCAAGAAGGGGGCCGGCCTGGAGAGCTGACTTCTAGAAACTCCGGATCTCAAAGCCAGGAAGGGGCCACTTCGGAATGTTCACGGCTAAGCCCAAAGCTGGCTTTAAATGCTCCAGAGTCCTCTGCACCGGAAGCCACGGAGCGGGATCAATCAAAGAATCTGAGAAAAAGAGACGAATGGCTTGGACTTGAGGAATAAACTAGCAAGGCTGGACGGCGACCCGCAGGCGAAGGCGTGGGCTCCGGGAGGACAGGCGCTCAGAGAACGCGAGCGAGCGGGCGGGCGTGGAGCCGCGTTCCAGCAGCTCACCCGGTGAGTGCTCGGCCCTGATTCCCTCTCACTGCTGTAACACCCGCCCTCAACACCGCCACCTCCAGGGTCAGTGATGCTCTGAGGCAGGTCGGGGAAGGGAAGCTAAAGAAAAAGGCACCGAGGTTTGTTCTCGGTCAGTGTGTGGAAGGGAAACCTGTCCCTCTCCCTAGGGGTGGTGGCAGCCACAGGATACAGGGCTTGAAATAAGCCCTTGATGGGATTAGTGAGTCTTCTCTTCACTCTTCATACCAGAACCAAAAGCCTCCCTGCTGGCTGAGAGTCCTCAGTGCTTGACATGGATGAGTTAGGAATGGAAAAATTTTATATTGTTTCTGATATAAAAGTACTACTACTAATGTTGGAAGAAAACATGGAAAATTCATAAAAGTATGTGTGGAAAACAACATAAGCTCAACACCACTTCTGCGGATAACTATCACAAATACTTTGGGGTTTAATCTTCCAGGCTCTCTATATAGTTATGTTAAAAATAATTGTATATTATACAATACATAATTATAATATATAATACTTTAGGACTTGATTTTTTTCACTTATCTTGTGATCCCCAATAAACATTCTTTTACACCTTCATTTTCAATGGATGTAGTCATTTATTTAATTAATCTATTGATTTATATTTGTTTCCAATTTCCCCTATTAGAAAAACCCTGCAGTAAGTGCTTTTATTGCAAAATCCTGGTGTTTTACCTTAAAAAATTATTAGAAGTGGAATTGATGAGTCAAAGATGAGCAATAAATACTGTCAAGTTTCTTTTCATAAAGGTCATACCAGTTTAGACTGTCTTTCAGCAGTCTATGAAATTACGTCTTGTCACCCTCATTCATCTTGCCTGGGTGTTATTATAACTTTATCTTCACAAAACAAACCCCCAAAACAAAACCTTCCATTTGTCTCTGTCATCACTGCCGATATCCCAGGTCACACACCATCAGCATCTTTGGAATGCCACTGCAGCCTTTGACTTCCCTTCCCGCTACTACCCCCTCCTCTCACCTGCCCCGTCATCTGTTTTCCACAGAACAGTTACTTTTTAAAAAATGTACATTTGTTGATTTTTGCTTCTGGTTGTGACAGAGTGGTTTGTATCAGACTAGGATTCCTTTAGAGAAAAATGTAAAAATTAGATCACACACAGACATACACCCTTGTTTTAAGGCTTCAGAGAGTAGCCAAAGTGGGCAGAACTTAAATAACCATGATCTTGCAAAAGACAGAAAACACTGAGGTGAGGGGGATCTTCTCCACTTCTTTTCTCAAGGAATTTGTTGATTTGCTTTGGGGGCATTGAAGCTGAGCAGAAAATGGTGACCTAAAATTTCGGTAGTATCACAGGCTCAAAAATTAGAGTTTAGGGTCTGACGAGAGAAAAGGATCTGGTAAGAACTCCAGGACTTCAGTTGAGATTCCCAAAGGTCTATGACCTATGAGCAAGGGCAATCCAGAAATAGACCAGCCCATGCAAAGCTCAAAACACCATAGTTCCTTGTTGGATCAAATGATTTGACCCTACTCTAATGATCTGGGGAAAAAAACACCCAGAAATTTACATTTCTTATGAAGAAATAACATCACTGAGAGTCTTTACAATTTTTCATTTTACCCAGCATCTATAAATTAACAAAAATTAATAGATATTTGGGGGACCCCCCCCAAAACTGGAATTTACTTATTAAAAATTGTGTATTTATTCTTACGTTTAAACTTCACTCACCTTCCTAGTACTCATCATTTGATGGAATATCCCTATTGAGACGTTTTTTCCACTCCTCAAAAGCAGTTTTTGAATTCATAGATTTTGATGCCTTTTAGTGCTTCTGCTGTTTTTTGTTTCACCTCTTCCACATGGGCAAAATGTTTCCCTGTGAGGACTTCTTTTACCTGGGGAAACAAAAAAAGTTACTCTGGGGGAGATATTGGGTGAACACAGAGGGTAGAGCATGGGGATCAGGCTGTTTTTGGTCAAAAACTGCTGAACACTCAGTGCGGTGTGGGCAGGTGCACTTGTAAATCACCCATCATGAAATGGGCAAACATGTTAAGTCTTCAAAAAAATTTCACTGAAACTGAATGCAGCCTCTCACAATGCCAGCCAGCACACTGATATGGATGGGTTCCTAGAACACTCATCTAGTGAGGGAAGCCTGTGCTACAAGGGGCCTGCCCTCCAGAAGATAATTCCCTTTTTGAGGGGGAGCCTTCATATGCTAGGAGATAAGACCAAGTGAACAAAAATGAAGAGATAAAAATAGATTAAGAAAGTAGGTGGAAACTCGAAACAATTTTTTAAAAGAACCAAATGGAGCCCTGACCAGTGTGGCTCAGTGGTTGGGCATCGTCCTGCAAAGTGAAAGGTTATGGTTCGATTCCTGGTCAGGACACATGCCTGGGTTGTGGACCAGGTCCCCAGTTGACAGCATGTGCGAGGCAACTGATCAATGTTTCTCTTGCATGGGAATGTTTCCCTCTCTCTTTTTCTTCCTCCCTTCTCCTCTCTCTAAAAATAAATAAATAAAATCTTTTTTAAAATAGAAAAGAACCAAATGGAAATTCTAGAATTAAAAAATACAATTACTGAAATAAAAACCTCTGCAAATGGTTTAACAGCAGGTTATGTATAACAGAAGAGAGGATTTAAAAAAGAAAAGATAGGTCAGTGGAAAATATTGTCTGAAGCATAGAGTGGGGGGATAGAATGGTAAATACAGAAATGAGCATAAGAATATGGGACAGGGTATACATTCAACTGGAGTTATTTAAGAGAGTGACTGACTGGTTCAGTTGAAGAGTTAATGAATACAAATTGTGCAATATTAATGAAGTGCTTTAAACCACAAATTCAAGAAACTCTATAAATCTTAAGCCAAATTAAAAAAAAAACACAAACTCAACTAGGCACATTACAGTAGAACTTCTGAAAAACAAAGACAAAATAATTTTTAAAAATTGGCTGAGAAAAAAGCACACACATTACCTTTAGAGGAGCAAGAATGCTGAGTTCATTTTCCAGAAAGCTGGTGGAATCCAGAAGATAGGGGAAGTCAAGGGTACATGTTATACTTTTTTAAGGACCGAAAGGATATAGCTGCCAATTTAGAATTTTATACAGAGAAAAATATTCTTCAAAAATTAAGTTGGAAAGAAGTGGTTAACAAAACCAGAGAATTCATTGCCGAGATAGCTGCATTAAAAGAAAATTGGGTGTTCTTTATCAGAATGAAAATAATTGCAATAGAAGGGAAGAAATGCAGAAATAAATGAATGATAAGAGGTAAATGTGTGGAAAAAGATATAAATATTAACTGCACAGAACAATAATAATAATATCATAAGGTATTTTTTATATAAAAATTAAAATATTTGACAGTAATAGTCAAAAGTCAGGAGGAAAATAAGTGGAGTTAAATTGTAAGATTCTTGCATTACCTGGGGCATGGTAAATGTATGAACTATAGTAGACTAATAATTCAAGTATGCATGTTGTAATTTATTGATAACCATTAAGAGAATAATAAAATAATGTATGACTAAGGAGTTAATGGGAGAAATAGAATAATTCTAAAAATCTAATTAAAACAGATTTAAAACAAGGACTTTAAAAAAAATTTTTTTTAATTTTTATTTATTTATTTTATTTTTAGAGAGGGAAGGGAGAGAGATAGAGAGAGAGAGAGAAACATCAATGTGCGGTTGCTGGGGGTTATGGCCTGCAACCCATGCATGTACCCTGGCTGGGAATCAAACCTGGGACACTTTGGTTCCCAGCCCGCACTCCATCCACTGAGCTATGCCAGCCAGGGCAGGACATTTCTTTTAAATATCTTTGACTATTTGTATTTCTTTGGCTATGAACTTCTCTGTATCTTTTGCTCAGTTTTGTATTTGAATGTTTTTCTCTTCCTATTGATTTCAGATGGATATAAATATAGGTAAATAGAAATATGTCCATGTGAATGTTGCAAATACTTTCTTGCAGGAATCAGTTTAAAATCTTTATGCCTTGGTTAGAACACCAAGGCCTGGTCTGACCATTTGCTCTGATGTTAGTGAGGAGAGGTCCCTTGAGTCTTATCTTTTGCACTCAGTAGGAATTCAACAAATGCCTGATGAGTTGAACTCAATTGAGAAGGTCCAGGGGCTAATATGCAAACATGAGGTGCTACATTATTGTCATTTAGAGAATAGGGAGTTATCCAAACCCGTGACAGGAGTAGTGAATGGTGAATCAGGCCAAAAAAGAAGCGAAAATAAACCGGGCTTCGAAAAACTACAGGAATCCTGGAGATCAAATGCAGCCACCAGGAAACCTGTGAGCTGCCTGCCGTTCTGGGTGGGGATGCCAAAGGCAGAAATGTGTAATGCACACCTAGTAAGGACCAGAAGGTGGCGCTCTAACGATGTCATATTGCCACGTAGACTGCCAGGGCCCAGCTTGAGCCCTGAGGAAGTGGAAAATAATGGAAGCTTGGGGGAAATCTGAGCCCTACATTTTCTGCTCTGTGCTTCCTCCAAAGGTGAAATCCCAAAGATTCAGAACTCTGTGTTTTTTATTTATCTATGCTTACCTTGATCATAGGTGCCTGTATAGAAACATCAATTCAGTTTAGACCAGTGTGGCTCAAACTTTGATGAGCAAATCAATCATCTCATTCTCTTGGGAAAATGTAAATTATAACTCAGTAAAACTGGGGTGGGGCCTGGGGTGCCTGGGGTTCTGCATTTCTAACACGCTCTCTGGTGATGACTCATACTCATTCTAACATTCATAACCCGCTGCCTGTAAGGTGCACTGTCTCTGTGCCACACGGGAGGCAGGTTCTGCCTTCTAAGAGTTTCTGAAACTCCCCCATGAGGCCCAGGATGGCTGTGAATTCGACCCAACACAAAATCGTAAACTTGCTTAAAACATTATGAGATTTTTTTGTGATTACGTGTCACAATATATTTAAAGTGTGGCCCAAGACAACTCTTCTTCCAGTGTGGCCCAGACATGCTAAAAGGTTGGATATCCATGGTTACATCTTCCTGGAGTGAAATCTCACTATGGTGTCTGTAATACCAGTTAGAGTGTGAATCTACTTACTGTGTGACCTTGGGCAAGTTGCATGACCTTTTTGGGTCTCAGTTTCCTCATCTATAAAATGAGAATAGTAACAGCCTCTACCTTCAAAAGTTATTTGAAGGTTAACACAGGGTGTTGTATGTAGAGCACTTGGCACAGTGCCTGGCACATAATAAGCCTCAACAAGGCTTGGGGTACACTGAGAAAGTATGCAGTGAGGTGGGTGGTCCTGCTGGGGTGGGAAATTGCTGGGAGGTGAGCTGAGGGGCAATCTTTAAGAAGGTGCTATCTGTCTGAAAAGACAGAGATTAAAGAGGTGAGGAGAGAGAGAGAGAGAGCCAGGAGGAGGGTAGGTCTCTTGAGCAGGTGGCAAACCTAAGGGTTGCTATTTGGGGAGATTTAAGGATGCCACAGGCTAAGCAGGCTTCCTTCTGGAAATGGTAGTGTGGGTGGGAGCTGGACTTCAGGCAGAGGAAGCTTAGGCTTTCTGCACACTCCCCCACTTCCTGCCTGTCGGGGTTTGTGAGAGGAGCTCAGAGGAGCCAAGGACGCCCCGCCCTCATGCAAGGCTTTGCTGCAGCCTGCACAAACTGAGCCCCCCTGCTGGGGAGTCCTCAGCCCAGGTACCTACGTTTACCTCTGAGCTTTAAAGATGGTGGTGTTTCCACAGCATCTTGAAGATCCTCGAACATTGATAGACTAACTTCCAGTGTTCTTCGGAATGCTCCTAGGCATACAGAGACAAATCCATGCAGCCCCTACCCTCCGTGGGTGACCTGGGGAGATAGAACAGCACCATGGCAAAGAAGTAATCAATGAAGGGTCTCAGGAGCAGTTCTTCACAATGGTGCTTCTCCTATATGGTGAGACTAAATAACACATGAAACCCGCAGCCACTGTGGTGGCAACAGGGGTTCAGGGTGACGCTTCAGACCAGGGTGGACTGATCTGATAAAGACTGCAGGAGTGGGTCAGATTTGGAGGGACAGAAAGGAGGACGGACATCACCAATTGGTAACCAGACAAATTGGACCATGTGAAGCCAGTTGCACATGTTCTTGTTTAAGCCTACACAATGCTGTGAAGTCGGTACTGTTTTACCTCCATTTCCTAGATGAGGAGACTCAGAGAGGCAAGCAACTCATTCAAGGTCTGGCAGCTAAAAGTGGCGGGTGGAGTCTGTGGGACTTTGTGTATTCTCTTGAGTACCACGTATGAGCTACACCAAGGTCCATGAACCTCCTCCCCTTGGCAAGTGAGAGCCCTTTTCCCTCCAAACACAGGGATGGCAGCATACACACCTGCAGTGGAAATGAGGGGTCTCAGAGGCCTGGCTAGAGAGACAGGATTTAAATTTCTTTATTCCTTTCCCCAGCACTGAAGTCTTGCTCAACTTCAGCTGAGCAGTGAGGCGGACACTGTTGCCTCACTTCTAGAAGATGAGCCCCAGCCTTCCTGGCCCAAACCCACTTCCTGTCCTTGTGCCTCTTTTGTCAGAAGGTGATTCTCATGCTTCCTGTTGATTTCTGCTTTGTTTCAGCTGGTCCTGGTGTGCTGCTGTTGATCTGATCAGTGACAACTGGGACACGGGACCAGGTACATTGGGACAGTGGGGGGTCTTCCGGGAGAAGGTCTGAGCCAGGTGAGGGCTAACCTGAGACACACCAGAGTGGGGCTCCTCCTTGTGGTCTGAGGACCCTCTCTGGCCATGTGGTGGGGGACTGTCAAAGGCTAAAGTTAGTTTGTGAAGTTGGTAATGCTCCTGTGGGGTGACACCACGGTTTGCTTAGGTGGCTTCCTAAAACATGTTGTCTGCCCGCATTCTTCTCATATCTCATCACCTTGATGTGGTTTTCTATGTCCCGGACTGCCAGGTAGCATTGTTCTGGGGCACAGAGAGTTTCTTGGCTTCAGACAGGTTTATCTGGGACTGACTGAGACACAGTTGGTGTGATGCTTGAAATTCTGCTGAGCTGAGCAAGTCAGGGGCTCGTTCGTGATTAAGTGCCGGCACCTGGTTTCACTTACGCATCAGTCACTCTGCTCCCCTCTGAGCCTGTTTCCTCATCTACAAAATGACAACACATCTCTATTTTGTGGGGTTTCTTGTGATGCTTAAGCAGAATAATGATTGTGAAAGTGCTTCGTAAACTGCAAGATGGTATGCTTCAGGGTTTGAGGTTCCTTTTATTTCATTTTCTAAATGAAACTAGACTTTTTAAGATGATAATATGATAGTTGAAAAAATCCAAATAATACAGAGAAAGCTATCACATAATTCCATTCTCAAAGACTACTATTGATACATCGGTGTATATACTTCTAGATTAAAACAATTAAACCATTTTTGATTGTGGTAAAATATACTTAACATAAAAATTTTAAAAACTTTGCCCTGGCTGGCGTAGCTCAGTGGATTGAGCGTGGGCTGTGAACCAAAGTTTGCCAGTTTGATTCCCAGCCAGGGCACATGCCTAGGTTGCAGGCCATGATGCCCAGCAACCGCACATTGATGTTTCTCTCTCTCTTTCTTTCTCCCTCTCTTTCCTCTCTAAAAATAAATAAATAAATAAAATCTTTTTAAAAACTTTTAAAAACTTTACCATTGTTAAGTGTGCAGTTCACCGTTCCATCCATCTCCAGAACTCTTCTCATCTTCCCACATGGAAACTCTGTGCCCATAAACTCTAACTCCCTGCTGCCCTCTCCCTTCACCACTCTACCTTCTGTCTCTGGGAATTTGGCCCCTCTGGGTACCTCATTTTAGTGGAGTCATACAGCCTCTGTCTTACTGTGGCTGCCTGAACTCACTCAGCATAATGTGCTCAAGGTTCCTCTGTGCTGTAGCATGTATCAGAATTTCCTTCCTTTTTTTGGCTGAATAATATTTCATTGTATGTATATACCATATTTTGTTTATCCACTCATATGTTGATGGACATTTGGGTGGTTTCTACCTTTTGGCTACTATAAATAATGCTGCCGTGAACATGGGTGTGCAAATATCTGTTTGAGTCTTTTGAATTCTTTTGGGTATATACTCACAATTAGATTTGCTGGGTTATATGGTAATTACATTTTTTAATTTTATAAGGAATCTTCATGATACAGAGAAAGCTTTCATATAATTCCATCCTCAAAGATTATTATTGATACATTGGTGTAGCAAAAGTATTTGTTTTCCATAGTGGCTGTACCATTTTACGTTCTTATTAGCAGTGCACAATTTCTCCACATGCTCGCCAATGCTTGTTATTTTCTGTTGTTGTTTTTTAAAATTGTAGCCACCCTAATGGGTATGCAGTGGTATCTTGTAGTTTTGACTTGCATTTCCCTAATAATTAGTGATGTAGAGCATCTTTTCATGTGCTTATTAGCCATTTGTGTATCTCTTTTGGCAAAATGTCTCTTCTAGTCCTTTCCTACTTTTTTTTTTTTTTTTACTTGTATGAGTTCTTTATCCTGGAAATTAACTAGACTTCTAGACTTCTAAAACAATTTTTAGAAAAGGTTCTATTTTTTAAAAGATTTTATTTATTTATTTTTAGAGGTGGGGGAGGGCGGGGAGAAAGAAAGAGGAAGAAACATCAATGTGTTGTTGCCTCTTGCATGTCCCCTACTGGGGACCTGGCCTGCAACCCAGGCATGTGCCCTGACTGGGAATGGAACCAGTGACCTTTGGGTTTGCAGGCTGGCACTCAATCCACTGAACCACACTAGCCAAGGCTAAAACAAATAATTGTTTTTTAAAGATTTTATTTATTTATTTTTAGAGAGGGAAGGGAAGGAGATAGAGAGAGAGAGAGAAACATCAATGTGTGTTTGCTGTGGGTTATGGCCTGCAACCCAGGCATGTACCCTGACTGGGAATCGAACCTGCGACACTTTGGTTCGCAGCCTGCGCTCAATCCACTGAGCTACGCCAGCCAGGGCTAACAAATATTTTTTTATGTGAAACTTTACTTACTATTATGTAACCTTTTTCATTTAATAACATCTCTTGCGTATTATCTCATGTTAGTTTATAAATATCTGCCTTGTTTTTATTAATAGCTGCATAGTATTCCAATATATAGATGCACCAGGATTTATTAAACCATAATCCTACCAATGGATGTTCAGGTTTTTTTCAATTTATTGATATAATAATAAAGAAAATACTACAGTAAACATCATTGAACATACATCTTTACATACAGGTCCTATTATTTCCTTAGGATAAATCCTTACAAGTTGATTTCTCAGTGACAAGTTATATATATATATATATATATATATATATATATATATATATATAAATTCATTTTTCCAGATTCCTCTAATAAATGCCATACCACTTTATTTTAAATTTCATATCCACTTTTATTAAAACACATAAGCTTACAGTGAAAAAGAGCAATTCCCTATTCTACTTCCCCACTTCCAAGTTCTCCTTACCAAGAGACAAACACATTTAATTATCTTAGTTGTTTCTATTTCCAAAGAAAGTGCCTATATGGCTATTTTTTCTACTCTGATCATTATCTGTTGACTTCTTCTTATTAAAGGTAAGGATATTGCACTCATATCACCCTATCCACATTACTGCTCCCCCAACTTTCTAACATGGTTATATCACAAGTTTTGTTTCAATTAATGTTCATGTTTATGTTATATAAGTAAGTTTCATTATGACTACGTTAAGCATTGTTCTCTGAGCTACATGGCTGCTGCTGCTGCTGATTACTTCTTTTCTTTTGTCTGATTTCCCCCCTAGAGTTAATGGTTGCCTCAGTTTTCTGTTTCCTTAATTTTATATACATATCACTGATCCCTCTCCAACAGAGCTATTAAATTCCTCTCAATACGATCAGACACATCAGATGATGTCTCAGTATTCATCTTCTGTCTGTCTTCAATTCCTCAGACACATCTCCCTGCAGTCTCATCCTTCCACTCAGTGTGCACTGGTTGCCCTCTCCACCTGCCGCTGAGCATTGTCCAGGGACACCCCTAGCATCACCCTGGAAATCCCTTTTTGTTCTCTTATGTGGATTCTCTCTCTTTTGGATCCTACTTTTTTTTAATGCTATTTTACATTTTTTTGAATTGTGGGAAAATGTACATAACATAAAACTTATCATATTAACCTTTTTTAAGTGTGCAGCTCAGCAGCATGAAGTACATTCACACTGTTGTGCAACCATGACCACCACCTGTCTCTAGAACTTTTTTATCTTCTCAGACTGGATCTCCGTGCGCATTAAACCCTAACTCCCCAGCCCCTGGCGACACCATTCTACTTCCTGTTTCTATGATTTTGAATTGAATCATACAGTACTTGTCCTTTTGTGTGGATTCTACACTTTCCTCTTTATTTACTTCCTTATTTTGGTGGCATACATTTTCTAAGACATAGGAGGTAAATTTTTTGAGTTGTTGACTGTTTGAAAAAAAAAGGCCTTTTTAAAACCCTTATACTTATTTAAGGGTGTGGCTAGATAGAGATGCTGTGTTGGAAATAATTTTCTCCGAATTTTAAAGGCAATGCTTCATTGTCTTAAAGCTTCTAGTCTACTGTTGAGAAGTCCTATGCTCTCTCCTGATTCTTGATTCTTGGTTTTATGTCTATGGAAGTTTTTAGGATTCTCTCTTCATCCTTGAGGTTCTGAAATTTCATTGGTGGGTATGTGTTCATTGATAGTGCTGTATGCTCAGGAGACCATTTCCATCAGAGAACTGATGTTATTCAATTCTGAAAAAATTTCTTGAATTATTGTCTTAAAAATAATTTCTTTCTCTCTCTCTTTTTTCTCTCTTTTTTTCAATGATGTCTTAAGGACATCATTTATTTTAGAAAGAGGGGAAGGGAGGGAAAGAGAGTGGGAGAAGAACATCAATATGAGAGAGAACTATTGATCCTGCAACCTAGGTATGTGCCCTGACCCAGAGTCAACCCGTGACCTTTCTGTTCACTGGACAATGCTCCAAACAGTTGAGCCCCACGGGCCAGGGTTAATTTCTTCCTCTTCATGTTTTCTGTTCTTTCTGGAGCTCCTTTCATTTGGACGTTGGACTTTTGGGTTTATCCTTTCATTTTCTTTCTTTCAATATCTTATTTGGGTAATCTATTTTTTTCTTCTTTTGGAGATGTTTTCTCAATTTTATGGTCATACCCTTCTATTTCAAACCTCTTTAAAAAAGGATTCTTGTTCTTGCTCCTTTTGTAGCCATATGTTCTGCTTCATGGATATAATATCTTTATTTCTCTGAAGGTATTTAAAGTTCTTCTTTTTCCAGCTTATTTCTGCTCCCTGCATTTTATCCATTATTCCTGAGTTTTATTTTGTTTTGCCTTTTGCATTGGAGACTTTCTCGAATGTTTGTTGATTCCTAATTCAATGTTCATTTTTATGATCAAGGAACTGGATGCTGATGGAGGTTGTGTGTGTGTGTTTGGGGTGGGGTGCTTGTTGGCTTTAAGCCTCTCTGTGGGATGGCCCATGCCATGTGGTTTGCTAGTCCTCTCTGATCTCCGGCCTGGAAGCTACTAGCCAGCCTCCAGTATTCTTGGGAGGCCATCAGGGAAAGGAAGCTGGGGTCTCATCATTCAATATGTGGCCTTTGAAGAATCCCCCCTCTCTCTATCCTACTTGCCTTCCTTTTATAGCATAGTGACAGCCGTTTCCTCTGTTGTGCCTAGTGTGCCCGGGGCTGGAGATTCCCTGGTGTAGTTTCTCCAGAAAATAAGCCTTCTCCTCCCACTGGTGTGGGGGAGAGAAATGCCTTGGCTTGTGGGTTGCCTGAATAGGGAAGTCTTAAGTGCTTTGTAAACATACCATACTTCCTGTTTTCGGCCCTACCTCGCCCAGACTTCTGACGCTTTCTGACGTAGCTGGCCATTCCAATTCCTGGGCCTTTCTGTGGTTCAGAGGCACAAAACTGTTTGCTTCTGGTTGGCATTGAATTTCCAGCCTTCTGTGATCCACCCCATTGGCTGCCACTCTCTTTCCATTTTCCGAGGTTCTATTGACATTTCTTGTCTGCTGTTGTCTTCCCTCTCGTACTCTGTTCTTGAGGATTCTTATGTTTTAAAATTCTTGTCCTGTCTGTTTTGTGGAGTTTCAGGAGGAAGTAAAGACACACATGTTCAAACCATCACAGTAACTGAGATGGCTGTAGCATTTTCACTCCAAACAGCATTGTCCCAGAGCTTTGTTCTCCACACATGCTTACCAGCACTAGGCATTATTATTTGTTTTAAATTTTGCTAATTTGATAAGCCAAAATTGATATCTCTGTCATTTTAATTTATATTTTTAAAAGTTATTAATGATATGATTGAGGATCTTCTTATGTGTTTACTCGCCATTTGTATGTTTTCTATGAATCACTTATTTATATCCACTGCTCATTTTTCCACTGGGGTAGGAGTAACTTAAATTGTTACAGAGCTTATTTCCAGCTCTGTAAATAAGTTTAGGGCTGATCCCTTATTTTCTTGTATATGTGGTCTCAGCACAGGCTTCAGAAAGTAGCAGTTCTAAAAAAATTTTTTTTAAGATTTTATTTATATTTTTAGACAGAGAGGAAGGGAGGGAGAAAGAGAGGGAGAGAAACATTAGTGTGTGGTTGCCTTTCACACGCCCCTCACTAGGGACCTGGCCTGCAACCCAGGCATATGCCCTGACTGGGAATCAAACGGCAAACTTTGGATTTGCAGGTCAGTGTTCAATCCACTGAGCCACAGCAGTCAGAGCTACATCTAAAATTTTTGATGATTAAAATTTTGATTATAAAAAGTATCTTTATAAATTTTATGTAGAAAATTTGGAAAAAAACAGATCAACATACAAAAAAAATATATAGATCACCCAGAGATGGCCACAGGTTGTAAATATATCCTTCCAGTCTTCTTTTTCTGTGGGTGTGTACTTATGAAAATAAAAGCAGTCTTCTGTTTTGTATTTATGATTTCGAATTACTAAATCATGATTTGTTTTCATATTATTTTTTAAGATTTTATTTATTTCTTTTTAGAGGGAGGGAAGGGGAGAAGAGAGAGAGAGAGAGAAACGTTGATCAGTTGCCTTTTGTACACACCCTGACTGAGACTGAACTTGCAGCCCAGGCACGTGCACGGACCCAGGGTGGAACCAGCAACCTTTCACTTTGCAGGACAATGCCCAGCTAACTGAGCCACATTGGTCAGGGCTGTTCTCATATTATCATACATTATTCTATGACACCATCACTAGTGGCTACATGGTATTTCATTGTGTGGAAATGGGATAATTTGTTTACTGAATACCCTATTGACAGACATTTAGGTTCTTATGGGGTTAAAATTTTAATGTACAAATTTCTTTTGATCATGAACTGATTTAACCTTGTTTCCACCATGTAGCTGCTTAGCAATCTCTTTTTTGGGGAGGGAAGGATAGAGGTCAACTTTAATGCTTTTTTGGTTAAATTACTACCAATTCCAAATTAATGGATACAGACTCATGGAGATTTTCTAGCACTTTGTCTTTCAGGTCAGAGGGAGAGAGGGATAAGGGTCACTCTGAGATCCTCATTAGATTCCTCCACAGCTTTCAGCTAGAGTGAGCAAGCACAGTGCGGGGCAAAAGCACCAGTGAGGCCCTGGCGGGGGAGCCCCATTGGTGGGATCATTGTCCCAATACACTAAGGGTGCAGGTTTGATCTCCAGTCAGGGCACATGCTAAAAGTAAGCAATAAATGTATTAATAAGTGAAATAACAAATTGATGTTTTTCTCTCTTGCTTTCCTTCCCCCTCTGTCTCTAAAATCAATTAAAAAAATTTTTTAAAGCACCATCAAGGAGTTGTGTATGGAATGATGAGGAAAAAGATCAAGCAGGCTTCTGAAGAAATCATCCAAGAATAATAGCTTAAAAGAGAGGAAATCTGAAAGGAGGAACTGGTCTGAGTTGAAGATCTGAATTCTGCCCCTGAGCCTTCCACTGTGTCCTTGGGCAGATTGCTCAGCCTTTCCAGTTGTCATTGTCATGTCTCATCTTAACTGGATTTCTAAGTTCTCTTGTATCTTCTGAGGTTCTAGGAACACAGACTTTGTAACACCAGCTGTGCGATCCTGGACAAGCTGCTTAACCTCCCACAGACATTGTTTCTATTTGTGAAGTGGGAACACTCATGGCTACTTCATAAGGTTGTTGTGACTGGATGTGTGTAGAGCACTTGTCACAGGGCCTATCCCAAACTAAAATGTCCAGTAAATGAAAGCCATTTTTATTGCATGCTGATGGTTATGTAAGAGGAGGACAATTACATCATCCCATACTCTGTGCAAGAACTTTGTCTCCTCAAAAGTGGTTTTCAAAGGTTGTTTTGCACGTGGAAAAGCAGCCCAGGGGCAGAGTACAAAGTCACCAGTAGCCATGGACCTTCCATTTCAGTTCACTCTGCCCCAGGGCTTGGAAGCTGTCCAGGTGTGAGTCAGTGAACAGGGAACTGCTTAACACAGATAAGTAGGATGCATGAGTGTCGATCGACTGGGGAAGCAATAGGAAACCCCACTTTCAAATGAAAAATAGCCACGAGTGTAACAGAAGGGGAACTGAGCCCTCAATGATGTGAGTCACCAATGTAGAGATGATGTTAAAATAATGCTGACATACTTTGCAGTTGTGATTAATGAACACGGAGAGGAGAGGAAGAAAATGTGGAGGTAGCTGAAGTTTTGCTCTTTGCTGCTGTGTATTCTTGGACAGATTGCCCTTTTCTGTAAAACCAGGAGGCTGGATTCTATTTTTGTCCCCCAGAGGATGGTCTGTGTTGTACTACTGAAGAAATGGAAAGTGATGTCACCTGGTACAGAGATGAACATTTGACATTTTGATAGTCATTTATTAAATTTATGGAATATTAGGGGCAATGGCTACCAATGATTTTTATGATTTTAGATATGATTGTTTAGAATAAGGCTAACATATGATTTAGTTCATTTTTTGAAAAGTGAGTCAATTCAAAGAAAAAGTCAAAGATGACATGCAGAAATGGCAACTATTGGGAAGGCTGTGAATTAGAACATCAGACATGGTAGGCAGAGTAACAGCCCCCCAAAGATGTTCCCGTCTTACTCCCCAGAACCTGTGTTTGCTTCCTCATATGGTAAAAAGGACTTTGCAGGTGTGATTAAGTTAAGGGTTTTGAGATGGGGAAGGTTATTCTGTTGAGAGAAACTCCCTTGGATATGAGGGCAATCTGCCTGGCTAGGCGGGTGTCCCCTTCCTCCCTCCCTGATCCATGTGCATCCCGCCTGGGGCTGCGCTCAATGGAAGAGAAAAACTCTGATCTCCTGCCTGGAAGGTACACACCAGGCTGCCAGTGCTCTGGGAGGCCACGGGGGAAGGAAGCTGGCTCTCCTTATTTAGTGTACAGCCTTTGAAGAATTTCCCTCCCTCTGTCCTGCTTCCCTTCAAAATGTAGCGACTTAGCCTTGCCCTCTGCTGTGCACAGTCTCCTCAGGTCTAGAGCTTCTCTGGTTTAGTTTTCCCGAAAATAAACCTATTTCTTTTCAGCCTGCTGGGCTGGGTGTTCTGCGCAGGCCCAAGGTAATCAAAAGGGTCTTCATAAGAGGGAGGCAGGAGGACCAAAGTCAGAGCAGGCAGTGTGATAACAGGAGCAGTTCTTGGGGTGATGCAGCCATGAGCCCAGGGACGCTGCAAGCTCTAGAAGCTGGAAGTGGCAAGGAACTGATTTTTCCCTAGGAGCTTCCCGGAGGAGCCAGTCCTGCCAACACCTTGATTTTACCCCTGTCTCATTTTGGACATCTGACCTCCAGAGCTGTAAGAGAATGAATGTGTTGTTTTATTTACTTTTTAAAATATTTTTATTGATTATGCTATTACAGTTTCCCCCCTTTACCTCCACCCTGCCCTCCAACCCTCCAGCATCCTGCCCCCCTTCGTTCATGTCCATGGGTTGTTCATGTAAGTTCTTTGAGTCCTCTGCTTCCTATCCCTTTTTTTTTTTTATCTCTCCCCATCTATTTTATGCCTACTAATTATGCTTCTTCTTCCCTGTACCTTTTCCCCCTATTCCTCCCTTCCCCTTTCCCACTGAACTCCCTCTGAGTGATGTCCATTTCTCTGATTCTGCTCCTGTTCTGGCTGTTTGCTTAGTTTGTGTTTTCATTGTTTGTCTTTTCTTTTAGGTTCATTTGTTGATAGTTGTGAGTTTGTTGTTATTTTACTGTTCATATTTTTTCTTCTTTTTCTCAGATAAGTCCCTTTAACGTTTCATATAATAAGGGGTTGATGATGATGAACTCCTTTAACTTGACCTTATCTGAGAAGCACTTTATCTGCCCTTCCAACATAAATGAAAGCTTTGCTGGATAGAGTGATCTTAGATGTAGGTCCTTGCCTTTCATGACTTCAAATACTTCTTTTCAGCCCCTTCTTGCCTGCAAGGTTTCTTTTGAGAAATCAGCTGATAGCCTTATGGGAACTCCTTTGTAGGTAACTGTCTCCTTATCTCTTGCTGCTTTTAGGATTTTCTCTTTGTCTTTAATCTTGGGTAACTTAATGATGATGTGCCTTGGTGTGTTCCTCTTTGGGTCCAATTTCTTTGGGACTCTCTGGGATTCCTGGACTTCCTGGGAGCCTATTTCCTTTGCTAGATTGGGAAAGTTTTTTTTTTTTTAATTTTCATTTATTTTTTTTTCAAGAGAGGGGAAGCGGGGGAGAAAGAGAGGGAGAGAAACATCAATGTGTGGTTGCCTCTCACATGGCCCCCATTGGGGACCTGGCCCACAACCCAGGTATGTGCCCTAAATGGGAATCGAACCCAGCAACCCTTTGGTTTGCAGCCCGAGCTCAATCCACTGAGCTACACCAGCCAGGGCAGTTTTCAATTTCTTGCTCCTGTTCTTCTCCTTCTGGAACCCCTATAATTTGGATATTGGAACATTTCAGGTTGTCCCAGAGAGTCCTCAGCCTCTCTTAATTTTTTTGGATTTTTGTTTCTTCGTTCTGATCCAGTTGGATGTTTATTTCTTTATTTCTTCCTATTGTTCCAAATTGTTGCTTTGAGTCCTGGTTTCCTTCCTGTCACTGGTGGTTCCCTGAGTATTTTGCTTTATTTCATTTTGGGTATCTTTCATTTGTTTTTTCATTTCTCCACCAGGCTCGATCAGTCCTGTAAGCATTTTAATGACCAGGGCTTTAAATTCTCCATCAGATAGGTTGGCAATGTCCTCATTGCTTAGTTCTGAGGTTCTGCTGTGTTCTTTCATTTGGGCCATATTTCTTTGTCTTGGTGTACCTGATAAGTTGTAAGGGGTCAGGGCCTTAGGTATTCCCCAGGGCAGGGCAACTCTCCTTGCTGCGCTGCCTGTGGGGGAGGGGCCAGAGAGGGAGCAACGCAGCTTGCCTGCACTTCTCTAGCGCACTTTCCAACAGACTCTCACGTCAGACTGGAAGTCTTCCACTGTGGCAACCTCAGCTGTAGCCCACAGTCAGCTCTGAGTCTCAGTTTTCCCCTTAAGTCAGTCCTTCCTGTGCAGCTCTGCCTAGCCAGCAGTCAGCCCCACCCCTCAGCTGCCTGGCAGCTGTTTTTCTGAATCAGCAGGGCCACCTGGTCCACCTTACCAGTCTGGTTGTTCTGGCTGATTTTTTCTTTAATTCCTTGGATGTTGGAGTTTCATGCAGTTCAATTTTCTGATAATTTTGGTTGTTTATTGATTTTAGATTGATTGTTATCATCCGTTTGGTTGTGCGAGAAAGCAAAGGGTTTCTACCTACACTTGCATCTTGGCCGGAACTCTCAAGAAATTGAATGTGTTTTTTTAAGTCACTAAGTTTGTGGTAATTTCTTATGACAACCATAGGAAATAAATACACCAGAAGTTAGATGCACTTGAAGTTGGTGCATTCTGCATGTTCAGCAATTCCTCGGGACAAAGGAAAGAGACACTGGCATGAATAAGACTGTCCTTGGTCACCTACCCTGCACCTGTCCAGGAGAGGGCTGACCCTGCCGCCATGGGGAAACTGGCCAAGGAGAGGCAGGGCTCTCAGTCCCCCAGGAGGGTGCTTAGCAGCTGATGACAGGATGGGTCCTGACTGGTGGGAACTGGTTCAACCTGCTCATTTTACAGAAGAAACTGAAACTCAGAGAAGGGACAGAAGGAGCAAAAGCACCTGTGATGGGGCTGATCTGGCCGAGAAGAATGAACAGCTGAATTCCTAAGGTGGTGGGAGGAGTGGCAGCAGGCGGAGGCAGGACTGGCTTCTCACACCAGGGTGGGGAGCCCCGAGGACGGGTGGGGCCTGCACCTCTGCTGGGGGTGGAGGGTGGATCTTACTGTCCTTTGATCACCTTCTGTCTGTGTCTGGACCTCTTGCTTTCACACTGCTTCCTCTGACATCTTTTATCAGGGTTTTAATAACCATCCCATTAACACACAACTTCAGAAAACTGTTGAAACATCACCATACTTGGAGAAAGGGATTCCCTGCTACCCTCTTATTCTGACTTCAGCCCTTAAGTTGTCTCCTTTTTTGCCTGGCCTGCTCTTCAAGGGATGAATATTTTCTTTCTATAGAAGGGACATTTTTACTGTGATTATCAGGAAAGCTGGATGTTTCATTTCTGCATTTCAGTATTTATGAATCAAAATTGTCCTCTGTGTAATGAACACTCCTGAGTAAATAAAGCCCAATCTCCTAATTTTAAGCAGAAATTATTTTCCATATAAAGGCCACAAAACCTCCTTGTTGCAATTTTCAAAGTAGATCTCAAGACCCGTGTTGTGTTATACAGGAATTGATGAAAACTGGAGTGAAATTTCCTCTAAGATCTCCCATTAGGTTGTATTTATGAACGGCCAGGGTATTATTCCCCTTATTTAGATAACAGTCACCAGACAAGTCATCCCTGGAGAAGCAATCCTTACACTCTAGGTCACCTATAGTTGACATTCCAGGTAGTTCTACCAAAGTCCCAAATATCATTATACTGTCAGTTAATAGGTGTTCAGAATATATGAAGTAGAAACTGTATATCTGTAGAACCAGCATATACAGGGGTGGGCAAATGTAGGTTTATGGTTGTGAGTATGCACATTTATTCTTGTATTATTACTTATTCATTATTGCATTATTTTTCCACATGAACACCTGTAAACCCACTTTTGCTCCACTCTGTATATGTTTACAAAGGGAGTAATATCAGATTGGGCTTACTAGGGAGTGAAAGCAAAAAGAATGAATTCCTATGATCTGTGCCACAGAAATGGGAATCTTCTTGTTGAAGTTCAGTGGTGACCAGAGTGTCCATGTCACTCTTGCATCTGCTGAAGTGACTTGGCTGAAAGGCTGAATTTTAGATACCAAAGAAAGTAATTTGCAAAGAATGTTGAGGAAATTATCTTGCTTTGTTAAGTCTAGATGCAGTCTTGTTTTTCTTCAGGTAAATTCCTGGGAGAGGCTGGATCACAGGGGTTGCACATGTTCAAGTTTTTGTTCACACAGCTAAACTGTCTATCAGGAAAACTCACATGTAGTGACACCCCCATGTCATCATTACAGAGCAGTGTTGGTTTCTTTGTGCTTGTGTCTGCACTTTGTAGTCTAAATATTTTAAAATCCCATACACTTGGGCTCTGGATGGTGTGGCTCAGTGGATTGAGTGCTGGCTTGCAAACTGAAAGGTCACCAGTTTAGTTCCCAGTCAGGGCACATGCCTGGGTTGGGGGCCTGTGGGAGGCAACCAATTGATGTTTCTTTCCCTTTCTTTCTCCCTCCCTTCCCCTCTCACTAAAATGAAGTCTTTTAAAAAATAAAATAAAATCTCATATGTTTGTTGGATGAAATATGGAATCTCTTCTTTGCTGTTGTACTTAGAATGTTTTTGATTAGAGCAATGTGGAATATGATGTGATCATTAGCCACTAGCACTTAAAAATTTTTTTATGTTGATTTTAGAGAAGGAGGAAGGGAGAGAAATTCCAACTTGTTCCATTTATTTATGCATTTGTTGGTTGATTCTTGTACATGCCCTGAGCAAGGATTGAATGGCCCACAACCTTGGCATATCGGGACGATGCCCCAACCAACAGAGCAACCCAGCCAGGGCAGCCACCCATATTTTAAAAATTGTTTTAGTTGCTTCTTGTTCATTGTTTTATGGGGAAATTCTATATTATAGTTCTAAACGATATAAGAGATTTGATGCAAGAAAGAAAAAGCAGCTGCAGCAGAGCAATAAAAATATCTCAGACTTAAAAGTACCCAATGTTTTTTATTTATTCAACAAATGTTAAGTGCCTGTTACATGCTAGGTGCTGCCCTAAATGTCACCCTAAAAATATAAAGTATTGAAAAGTTCTTGCTAATTTTCCTCCTCGGTACTTATTGCCCAACATATTGTTTCTTTATTTTGTTTCTGTTCTATTTTCCTTCTTTTCTGTAAGCTTGTTTCATTAAAAACTCTATCTCTGGGGCCTAGAGCAGTGCAAGGCACTCAGTTATATTTGCTGAGTGGTTGAATATGTGATCTTTCAGTCCTGGTAACTTTGACTCATTGGCTTACCTGGTGATGGGAATTTTCCTGAAATTGCCTGATGCAATCAGGTTGGTAAGAGACATCCCATTTCTTTTAAGCCCAGTCATTTCAATTAGAGTGGGTTGGGAGTAGGTAAAACTGGTGCCGCCTTGTCTGTGTAAAAGCTATGTGAGAAGATACGGCTTTTGCTCAGGGGTAGTCACACTGTTTATATAGGTGTGATGTCGACAGCCCTTGGGGTTGCCAGGTGTGAACCAAATTAGCAATCAACAGTGTCGTGCCATCCTTTCCTGTGGAGGTAGCTGTCATTCTGGGGTGTGGGCAGTGACTGCCAAGGGGCTGGGCTGGGGGCCAGGGCTGACAGTGAAGGCCGAAGTTTTGGGGAGTGGAGGCTCTGAAGCCAGAAAGACTGCCAAGAGGCTGCAGACAGTCCCAGAACAGGAGGAAGCCCACAGCTCAGGTAGGTGCTGGGGAAGAGATCAAGGCAGCTCCAAGAGCTTCATGGGAATAAGGCAGGGTTTCGTGTTCCATCAATAGGGGAAAAAAGACTAAGCAGAGACTCTTGATACTTCAGTTTACTCCCCTGGATGAGGGTGAGGTCCCTTTCCTTCCAGGTACCAGCAATCAGGGTAGGACCCTGATGGGAAGGTCTGTTACAGCCTTAACCTAAATTGTCCTCATTTTTCTGTAAAGAGCCACTTTACAGAAAGCTACACCTGGAAACAGGAGTGAGTGAAGCACCCTGCTGGCAAGTGGTCCTAGAGCCAGAAGCAGGCTGCATTCTCAGGTACAATGGGAATGGGAAGGAGTAGTAAGGAGGCTTGGAACCTAAAATACCTCACAGCAAATCCATCACACCCAATTCTTGCCTTTCCGTTACTTACAGCCCCTGGAGTTTGGATTTTAGGGGATAAATTGTGATAGAAGGGCTGAGGTTGGAAGCCTGAGTTGCTTTGGGTAGTTGGTGGGCATTGTTTGTTCAAGAAGCTACTGAGGAGGCAATAAAGACAACAAATGGAACTTTCTTTTCCCTTCGAGGGGTACAGAGATACCCTAGGCTTGGCAGTTTATGGCTGACTGGGCCAAGAGTCAGGGACCAAGCAGAAGTGGGCATTTTTGTATCAAACATGAACTGGTTACAATTCCTTAGCCTGGAGGGGAAAATGATCATCTGCTTGAAGGCTATAGCATTCACTAAACCACCTAGTAAGTCATCCATCCAACCAGTATTTATTGAATGCTCACTCTGTGCCAAGCACTGTGAGAGAGAGTAAGATAAACTTCTCTATTTAAGGCATCTATTGCATTTTATATAGCAGCCTTTTACAGGCAAACTTAGGGATATCATGGGTTCGGTCTCAGACCATAGCAATAAAACATGATCTTTTTGCTGATGGAGGGTCTTGCCTTCAATTTGTAAATAATGTGACATCTGTGAAGTGCAATAAGGCAAAGCACAATAAAATGAGGTGTACTGCTCTGACCAATGTGGCTCAGTGGGTTGGGCATCATCCCACAAACTAAAACATTATTAGTTCAATTCCTAGTCAGGGCACATGCCTGGGTTTCGGGCTAGGTCACTGGTTGGAGGTGTACAAGAGGCGACTGATGTTTCTTTCCCTCTCTCTCTAAAAATAAATAAAGTCTTTTTTAAAAATGATTATTCTATTCTATTTTATTTTTTTTTTGTAGAGAGTGGAAGGGAGAGAGAAAGAGAGGGAGAGAAACATTAATGTGTGGTTGCCTCTCATGTGCCCCACACTGGGCACCTAGCCTGAAACTCAGGCATGTGCCCTAGACTGGGAATTGAACCAGTGACCCTTAGATTCTCAGGCTGGCACTCAACCACTAAGCCACACCAGCCAGGGCTAAAAATAAATAACATCTTAAAAAAAGAAAAGATATTTAAAAATATGAGGTACACCTGTATTTAAGGGCCTTAAATTTTTTATGGAGAAAAAGAATCCCATAAACATGTAAGATCTATTTTTACTCAGGGAGCAGCGCCTATACGCCTTATTCTTGTGCTCTGGTTTATTTCTTTATAGCTCTTGTTATGACCTGACGTGTCTATCTGCTTATTGTCTGTTTTCTCCATTAGCATATATGCTCCATGGGGGTGGGGTTGGGGTGGGATGTGCCTTTACTGTTACGCAGTTGAATCCCTCAGACCTAGAATGGAGCAAGCACTAAACTCATAACTGATGAATGAAAGACTCTCCTCTCTCTATAAAACCACTTATCACCTCTAGGTCCAAGTGTATACTTTTTAAATTAAAAACTATTATTAGTACTATTTTTTATTACAAAAACAAAAGATGCTTTAGGGAGCATAGCTGCTATAGACTGGGTTTAAAGTTTGGGCTAGAGAAAAGTTGTAATTGCCCAGGACCCGAATCCCAGTTCCTTTGTTGCCTGGCCTTACCTAAATTCAGCCTTTCACACCAGTGAAAGTCTTCTTTCTATATGGTAATTTTTCTCAGAATTTGGGCACTTCCCAGAAAGTGCGATCATTCTAGCATTTGGATTATAGCCACTGAATCATCGGTTCATTCTTTCATTTCAATGAAACATATTACACAAGTGTTTGCTAAGTCCCTTTTGCTGGGGGATGTTAAGACCATCAACATGTTTCTGTGCTCAATGAGCTTTGGTTCCTTGGGGGAACTCAGACACCTCCATGACGGAAAAAGACTGTTTTCAGTGAGTCTCCTGTGAACCATGTAGGAACCATGCGGAGCCCTACTTGAGCTCAGAGGAAGGAGCACTCACTTTGGGGCTTTAGGTATCAGGGAAGGCTTCTTGATGGAGGTAGCATATGAGGGGAAGGCAGAAAGGCAGGCTGGCCAAACTTAGGGAGCAGCTAAGGGTAGTGGGAGTCACAAAAAGGCCCAGAGAGGAAGGGGACTATCCCTTTGGGGCATGTGGTAGAGGCTGTGCTCAGGCCCAGATAGGTGAACTGTAAGTGGACTGTGGAATTGGGTTGGAGTTGCTCTGGGAGGCCCTTGAATGCCAGACTTTGTAGTTTATACTTTATCACAAAGGCAATAGGAAGCCAAAACAAATTTTAGAGCCAGTGAAGCTCTGTATGGTGGGGTTTTAGAAAGATTATTCTGATGGCTCTGTGGACTGTTGAGCTGGAAAAAGGAGAAATTCGAGGAAGAGATGTTTGGAAAGGGAGAGACAAATGAATGGGAGATTTGGGACTGGGGAACATACCGGGAAATGGATTTATTTGCTAGAGTTTATGAAGGGAAAGTCTTTCAGGTTTGGTGACCATGTGAGTGGAAATGAAAGCTGAGGGAGGGGATCATTAAGGGGGACTTGATGAAGCTTTCATGCCTTAGGGACTGGAGCAGTGATGACACTATGGGCAGAAATGTGAAGACCATTTGGAAAATTTCAGCTGGGGAAAAATGAGGATCTGTGTGGGGGTTTAGACATGAAGAGCCTGAGGTGGTGGTGGTGGGGCATCTGGTGGATGTACCCAGCAAGCCATTAGTAGCACGTCAGCCATTGGGGTTCCTTGCCCTGCCTGATTGATCTATGCCCCTAATGCTTAGCAGAAAATACTGGCCAAAAAATATGGAAAGATTAGGCTGAATTAGACTTTTGATTTCAAGGTGTATACTCATCTAATTCAATAGAGTTACACATGCCCCATTTCCTCAGAGTGTTCATGGCAGGCCTGTGTGCACTGTGTCACCTTTTGTGAGTGTGTGATGTGGCAGGAGTCCAGCATCCTCATGAGGTAGTGTGTAGACCTCTCCTAAGATAGCTGGTCAGCCCCCACCTCTCTCAGTGGTGGAACCTGGCCTGTTTCCCAAGTCTCAGAGTCTGTGACAGGGAAGATGTTGGAATGCTTGTGTGTGCTCTCAGGGATTGTGACATTGACCCCTTTGGCTCTATCCAAGAAAGACCTTGTGCTGGGACTCATGCCTTAGCAAACCCCTTCCTGATGGAGAGTTATGAAAGCAGAAGGTGGGGCAATCGTCACTCGCCTTTTCTACCTTCACAGACCTGATTTTGTAACTTCTGTTCCCCTTGGAGGTCGCCTACCATCTTCACTTACACTTTATTTTCCCTGGACAGTCATATCAGAAGCAGGGAGTGGGGCACAGGCTGCTGAGAAAGTTCAACCAACACAGAGGGAGGAGATTCAAGGCTTTGATGTGTCTGAGAGCTCTGCCAAGCAAAGCCCATTCATTACCATAGGGCCAACATATCAGTCCTGACAAACACCAGTTCTGGGTCCAGGCTGGTGGGAAATGAGGCTAACAGTTTCCACAGGGCCTGGCCTGCCATTAGGTGAGTCAGTGTGTTCCCCAGGACTTCAGCCAGAAGGCAGGGACAAGGGTTGCAGCCTTTATTTACTTTTTCCTCTTGGGATTGGCACTAGGTCCACAAAAGGCCTCCTTGACTAATTACCTCTCTTCCTGTGATCTCATCAGCCAAAACACAGCTTCAGTCAGGGAAGCAGAGCCCCTGAGCCTAAAAGAGCTTCCATGATGTCCTAGGCCACCAGGCTTGGACTAAGACCTGCTTGGGGTTTAAAATCCCAGCTCCTCAGTTTTTCAACATAAAAAATGAAGGAAATAATTTTAGCTTCACAAGCCACTTTCAAGATTGAGGGGGATAATGTATGTAAAGCACTTAGCACTATGCTCTAGCTCAGTAAGTGGTAGTTATTATTAATAGTCCCCCTTCTTGAGCATCAGTATAGTAGTGATTAGTAGTGTAGTTTCTGGAGTTAGACAGTGTGGACTAGGTGGGTTTGAACTTTGAGTCCTCTTTTTTCTTGTTGAGTGACCTTAAGCAACTTTATCTTGCTGAGACTCAGTTTCCTCACTTATAAAATGGGAATAATAACTACCTGTCTCACAGGGTCACTGTGAGGATTGAATTATGCAAACCAAACATTTAGCACAATTTCTGGTACATACAAAAGGTACAACAAAAGGGAACTAATACTACCACTACTAGTATTATCATTTTTATTGTGATCTTTTCAACCCTGTATCTTTCAGAGTCTAGCTCAAAGTGCCATCCTTCCCACAAACCCCATTAATCACTTTTCTGATCTTCATTGATTTGGATTCCTCTTACAATCCATCTTGTACTGTTTCTGTTTGTGACTGTGCCCTCCAAAAATATAACAACCTTTCAGGCTCACCTTGCTCCCACCTTTAGGCCTGTCTTACACATCATTATTGGGTCCAAAAAAGCCACATCCAATCCTGAGAGCACTGACATCAGAGAACTGCATTGCGCAATACACAGCAAAAGTTCTTAGAATTGTTTTAAAAACAGCTCTATTTCTTCCAGTTTCCACTCCCTAAGACGTTGCTCATTTCCACCAGCCCTCTTCTCCAAGTGCCCTAGGGGGAATATGTATAGAATGTAAAATGGACTCCATTTCTTGGGGGACCCAGGGGGATGAACACAAACATTTACATAAATAAATATACATTTATTTTATATAAAGTATATGAATGGGTATATTTATATTCCCTTTGTGTCAAGGAATCCATTCATTCAACAAACAGTTGAGTGCCCACTTTGTGTCCGCACCAACTATCTGTTAGGAGAAGAAAAGCGTAGAGAGTTTCTAGCCGTCATGGAACTTACATTCTACTGAGAAACACTGAAGAAATACAAAATTTCAGCTATAGCAAGTGCTCTAAAAACAACACGGGTCTCTGTGATGAAGGGTACTGCATACTCCTTATATTCTATTGGGTACTCGGGGCAGACTCGTAGATGAAATCTGATCCGAGGTTCATTTTAGGAACGCGGATGATATATACACGTGAGAGATCTTGGTGGTTTAAAAACTGGAGGCCAACTCTCACCCACCGTGGCGCCTTCTTGAGCAGCTGAGCGTTCCGCGGATCTCCGTGGGCCCATGTTCACACACCGCGGCGCCTGGGGCGCTTGCGCATTGGCCGCCACCAGCCCGACTAGGGCCGCGTGGGGCACCACCCACCTCCTGTGACGCCATCCTTCCCACAGCCCCCGCCCCGACGCCCGCAGACTCGCGCGCATGCTCCGAACCCCGCCCCCTTGCGTCACAGAATGGCCTCGGACACCCAAGCAGTCCCTGACGTGTCGGGAGGAGCCGCTCGCGGAGGGACGTGGAGTGGAGCTCAGGGCTGCGCAGGGGAGCGGAGTTGAGCTGCTGGGCTGGCCTGGTCAGGCAAACGGAGCGGAGACGTCGGTCGGGTAGCGGCGAACATGCGCGTTTGATACCTTGGAGGTGAGCCTGCGGTGCGGGGCCGCTCAGAGGGTGCCTGACCGGGCGGGCGTCGCCAAGGCCTCTCCCTGGGGAGCCTGCCGGGCCCTGGGGCTGTCTGAGGACCCGCCGGGCCGGACGGAGCAGCGTTCTGGGGTAGCCAGCCGGGGGGCAACTGTTCCAGCTGCTCTAACTGCCCTCTAGCCACCCTGGTCCCAGGTGTGGTGTAGTGGAGGCTCCTGCAAAGGAGCGAGCTCGGTGGCCTCCGGAGGCTGTGCGGGTGTCCGGGGGTGGGGTGAGGGGTGCGTGGACGGAGGCCGGGACGTGGCACCGTGGGCCTGGGCGCTGGTGGCGCAAGGAGTGGCTCAGCTGGAGTGGCAGCGTCGTGCCCAGCCTTCTCCCCGCCCCTTCCCCATAAGTGCCTTCAGCTGCAAGGGTTGTTTGGAGCCGGGTTGAATTTGAGCTCTCTTCGCTTCTCCCATCTGGGGGCGAGAGCGGAAGCTGCCCACGTTGTGCTCCGACAGCATTCCCGTGACTGTCCGCCCCGAACGGCCAGTCGCCCCTCTTGGAGTTCAGAGAAGTGTCACCGAGCGGGTTTGCTTTGCTTGTGCTCGCCTCCTTTTTGCTGGTAAGCGACGAAGTAAACCTGTAAGTTTTGCGAAGGAAGTGAAGGTCCTTTCACTACAGCGCCTTCACATATTTTAGAACACTCTTGCTATGGCTCTTGACCCTCATCATCCTGTGGTTGTGCCTGATTGTGTTATCACCGTTTGACGGATGGGGAAATTGAGCCCGGGTGGGGTGGGAGGTATTAAGTGATTTATACTGTGGATTCTACCAACTTGTGAGTGGGTTCGCTTGTCTCAGAATTTACATATCTAGACTCGGAGTTACAGGGGTTTTTTTGGAGGGTGTGTGTGAGATTTTTATACCCTTCTCAGCTATAAAGCAAAGCAATACATTTGATTTGCCAAAAATACTTGTATACCAGAAGCTAGTAGAAAACTTATTTAAATGTTTTTGAGCAGACTCAGGATAAGAACTGCTACTCAGTTACAAGAAAAATCCTACTCTGAAACGTGTTCACGGGTTGCTAGCTAATTATCTTGTCTGATAAATTGTGTTCTTTGTTTTAAATTGAATTTATTTGGGTTACATTGGTTAATAAAATTGTATAGATTTCAGAAGTACTCTTCTATAATACATCATCAGTATATTGTAAGAGACCACCCCAGGTCATGTCTCTTTCCATCATCATTTATCCCCCTATTATCCTCTTCTACCTTCCCCCACCCCTCTTTCCCTCTGGGGATCACCATACTGTTGTCTGTCTCTGATAGTTTGTTCTTAACCCACTTGACAAATAGGGAGCTAATGGCTTTGCTAAATCATGAACTTGTTGGCATAGCATTAAGTCATGGGTTGAAGAGAAGGGGAAATGAGTAAGATACTTCTGAATTTTTATTAAAATTTTTGAAATTGGAGATCACAAGGAACAGAGAAAACCTTTGGCTAGCCCTGGTTCAGATAAAAGTTGCTAAATCTAATGAAGCTGTTGTATTTTAGTTCTGTTTTGACTCTTAATTAAGTAAATTGAAGTTAGAGAAGGAATACTTAAAATATGGAGACACTTCAGTAAAAACTTAGCTCTTGCTTTCATGACATCCGCAAAACTTACTTTTATTCTCATTTTAAACCATGCTGAGATAAATTTGGTTACTTAAAGCTTAAAATTATTTCTGGCGTAAGTTTCCAAGCACTTCATAAGGTAGAAAAAAGTTTGGTAGGACCAAAATGGAGACCATATTTATGATCAACTTTGAAAAGTTAAAACATTCTGTAAATGTCACTTTTGGGAGAAATAGAAGAATTTTGGTAGAAAGACAGGTATTACCTACAGCAGTGATTTTCAACCAGTGTGCCGCAAAAATTCTTAAAACATGTAATACCTGACTATTCAGTCAGGGACACTGACTTCTTTTCCTGTAGGTCATCAGATAAAAAAAATGACAACAGCTCACACAGCATAGCCATTCAGTGTGAATGAATCAAAAGTATACCTATTTTATGTCAGATTGGCAAAAACTATATCTTTCGGTGTGCTGTAGAATTTTAGTAATTAGTTTATGTGTGCCATGAGATAAAAAAGGTTGAAAATCGCTGACACACAGTGAATTCAAAAGAACTTCTAGCCTCATTAGCGCATTCTGCAACTATTAACAAGACAATATCGTTACCATCCCACAAAGAGAAGTTTTGTTTTTTTTGTAAATATAGCATTTTGGACAAGTTGTTTTATACCCAAACGAGTTGATTTGTCAGTTGCTAGATACCTGAATGATATATGCAGTATGATACCACCCCATGTAATAGTTGTTATACTTCAGAGATACATTAACTCTGTGCACGTGAGACATGGTATTGAGGGAAGATTTGGGTAGCAAAGAACATAATTATCTACTTTTATTTCATCTTCAGAAGATTGTAGATGTATTATTAAAACCTCTTCTAGCGGTGTAGTTTTCTATATTGGCTAACTTTCTATAGGCTTAATATCTCTAGTTACATAGTTTCAAATAACACAGTGAACATATCCTCCCACTGTAACCTGAAGCCAACTGAACAGACTTTGCAGCCCCTGAGAAGGTTTTTTGAATTTCCACAGCAGTAGCAAACTTTTGTCATTTGTAAAAAAACTCAATTTTTGTAAAAGGTGAGTCTGGTGAATAAAATTGGAGTGATAAAGCTGGGTAATACCAGTTAAGGAAGCAATAAAAATGAGGGTGAGGTGGGACCACAGAGAACTTTTTTCTTAGTTTTTTTTTTTAAATTCTCAGTGGAGGACATGCTTATTGATTTTAGAGAGAGGGTAAGGGAGGGCGAGAGAGAGAGAGAGAGAGAGAGAGAGAGAGAGAGAGAGAGAAAGAGAGAAAGAGAAAGATAAACATCGATGTGGTCGGTTGCCTTTAGCCTTTAGTACTCGCCCAGGGACTGAATCTACAGGCATGTGTCCTGACCAGAATCGAACCTGTGAACTTCCAGTTTACAGAATGATGCTCCAACCAACTGAGCCACACCAGCCAAGGCTGCTTAGTTTTTAATCTGGCTCTTAAAGACTGTTCTCAAAATGGTTTTAGAAGTGTTTTCAGTAATGATGGTATCACTGGTATATGTATATAACTTATGGAAGTGATTAATTTTAAGGGATCATTTTGGTATGTTTTAAGTTCTGAAACATATTTTCCCCCAGTCAGAGTGTATCCTTTAATCAGAAAGTCTGATTAAATTCAATATTAACTGACGTTGCTGACAATATTTTGGTGGAAAAGCTGCCAAAGTTTTGGTTTTCGAAAACAGGTTTCAAGATTTACCAAAGAAACTATATAGACCCCCAACAGTACAAAAATTTATCAATGAAGTTTAAGGATAGAGGGAAAACTAAATATGACAGTACACATGAATTATTTATAAAATAAGCCTTTTAATCTTAGTGGCAAGGCCTCATGAACGATAACACACAGAAAACAAGGCTAGTAGCACATGGAACAGGCCCAGACATTTTCCCCAATGACTGAGCTATAAAATAGCTCAGGATACTGTTAACATGTAGCTTTTCTTCTGGTTATCAGTTTATATGTCTACAATTAGGGTAAATTGTTTCTACTCAATTACCATCATTTCTTCCTTTTTAACTTTTTCTTAATTTTCTCTAGCAACTTTTTCCCTTGGTTTGACCAGTTGCACTAGAAAGGTTTGGAACCTAAAGTGAGTGTCAACCCTTATTGGAATAGTACTTGGGAAAATCCTAGAAAAGGCAAAGTGTAACTGAAGTGTTCTGATAAAATTAGGCAGCCATTCTCATTGTGATAATGTCTCCCACGTTAATAACTAGGTTGATGGCTTCTTCTCTGGCTAGGTCACATGACCCAGCATGGTAATGGGTGCTCCCTGGTAAGGTACTGCAAAACTGTGTGCAAACACCCACCATTTAAGCTTTCAATAAATACAACGCATCATTTAAAACTGTCAGTAGCATCAATTAAAAATACTGCATTTTTACTGGCCTCTTGTGCCTCTTGAACTGGCTTGGCTGTACTGTTTATGACACAGAAGACAGAATTGTTAATTAGTTGCCACTACCAGTTCCTTAGAATTCAGTACTTCCTGATCTTCAGGCCTCGGCACTTTTTTTTTCAGCAATAAAGGGATTCTTTTTTAGTGTCACCGCTGCTATGGCATCAACATCCCCAGGGACTGGAGTGATGTAACTGGCTTTTTCCAGACTCCTTCAAAATCCACGTCTCTGACCAAGTTGAGTTCATAGTGATGGGATCTTGAATTTTTATTCCCTCATCAACAATGGCTGCTGCTTCTTTGATCATAGACGAGTATGCAGTGATCAGATTTGGAATGCCTGCAGTAGAGACCACAATATCTGCAAGAATTATGTATTCTTCACCTGTTTTTTGGGAGTGTATCGTATCAAGATACTGTAACAGCGACATTACCTGTAGGACATTTGTGGACTGCATTTGTGTGTAGTAACATTGCAATGGCCATTCCAACATTTTTTGACCTTCCCGCTACAACTGCATTCTTTCCTAGGGTGGGAATAGTAGTTTGCATAATTATTGCCTTATACCCCATGGAGTAGGTGGTAACATGGAATACTGGGCCAAACACATTAGCCCTACCTTAATTACATGAAAACTGTAAACATCTTTGTCTGGAGAAACAGCATTGCAGGTCTTTTACCAGTGTGCTCTGGGAGAGGCAGCTGAACAAGGAGGCCACCTACATTATCATCATTATCATTTATTAATTAAATTCAACAGTTCTTACTCTAATATTAAAGCTGGCTTCACAGTATTCTCACTGTTGATTCCCACTTCTGCAGCAGCCCTGGTTTTGTTGAGGACATAGGAATGAATGACTTGCAGGATTCTCACCAAACAGAACCACTGTCAGGTGTGGCTGTTTGTTGCCTGGTGCTATCCACTCTTTCACCTCCAGCTGCACTTCCTGCTTGATCTGCTTGGCAAGTTTCTTTCCTAAAATGACAGCAGCTTCATTTTGAACTTCTGAGAGGTAGAAGGGATGATGGTGGAGGTGGCAGTTCAGTGTGGGCCAGAGCAGCCAGGTGGCCAACAGGGACCAAGGGAAGCAGCTTGGCCTGGTGATGCCGGTGCCCGGAGAGCCTGAAGCACATTTGTTTTGTGGTCAAACTTGAAAGGCCCACTACTGAACTAACCAGTTTTATATAACTTAATAAATTTATGCTGCATTTACTATCTGCCAAGCTCTGTACTGAGTATTTTACAAATATTAACTCAGTCTTCATGACAAGCCTACTTAAATTATTATCCTCATTTTACAGGTGAGGAAATGGGGCACTGAGTGGTTAAGTAACTTGCCCAAGGTGAACTAGTGAGCAGAGGAGTTTGATTCAAAGCCAGGCGGTTTGGCTTCAGGGTCTAGGTTCTTAACCACTAAGCTGTGATGCTCCTACCACTGGTTAAGTGTTCCTTGGTTAAATATTTTTAATTGGTTTATTTTGGAAAAGATGATGGTTTTTTTAGTAAAAGGTTTCTGGCATGAATTATAATACTGTTTGAGGGGCCAAGAAGCAAGTTGTAAAAATAGTCTGTTAATTAGAAAAATGATCAACTTTTAGTCCACATAAAATTCAGCAAGAAAATAGAGAAGCATGTGTGAAAAAAAATCAAAATAATTTTGCTATAATTTGACTGAACTAAGTAGTTAATAGTTAAGTAGGATATAAGAAGTAGAACTCGGTTCTCAGGAAGTTTCCCATGAAAGGCTATTTAAAACCTGAGTCACCAGGGGATAATGATGGAAAAATTGGTAGTTGTATTAAGAATATGGCCTTATTCAAGAATCAAAAATCAGGGAGAAATGGATATTTTATAGTACACCCAGAGTTGTGAACAGTGCGATTTCTCAGGGAACAATACTTAGCTAAACTTTCTTCAGAGTGGTAACTGCTAGTAGGCCCACTCCTTTTGTAATAATGGGTCAGTGACAACAGCAAAAGTCAGCCTCACACACAAAAGTTTCAAAATGGGCATGAGCATATCATTCATAGATAAAAACAGCCCTAACCTTATTTGTAGGAGCATTGGCTCCATATCCAAATACATTCAAATAAATGTTAAATGTTAAATTTGTTCAAATAAATGTTAAAATCATAGCCATTATGGTCTTCCATAAGGACACTGGCCTCAGACCATGCAATCACTGGCAGTAATTAGAAGGGCTACTGAAAACTTAAAAGAAAAAGTACTTTACCTATGAATTAAATAATGAAGTACTGAAGTATCACCACTCAACTCCAGAAAGGTGTATATGCAATCTAGAGCAGGCCATGAAAATATTTAAGGGCCTGAGGTGGCTAAGTGAATATAAACTAAATAGACAGATACTCACTTTGAGAAGATGAAGGCTAAGAGTATTATTACCAAAGTCTACAAAATTGGAAAGGGTGTAAAAAAAGAATGTAAGGTTGTTCAAAAAAATTCTAGGTCCTTATAAGGCAACAACACACGAAACATGGTAAAGTTAAACCAAAGTGGGAAATTCACTGATGGCTATAAAATTATGGAATTTACCTCAATTCCATACAATAATATAAAATCAGTAAGTTAAAAAATTTGACTTAAAATCTTTAATTAAACAGTGTTTTATATAAGTGTTTGCTCCTGGGGTACTCTAGTCAAGAATGAGATATGATTGTTTCAAAGTAGTTGGTCTAAGTGTAGACCCACAAAATGTTGGTCTAAACATTTGCTTGGAGAATGTTTAGACAGGGAGTCCTACCTAAAGTTGTCTCCCTGAAGGAGGCTTAGCCATTGTGCACATACACTGTTAGCTCAATTACATATTGATTTCTTTGCATTTGGCTTCAGTTATCAGGTTGGGTTCCCATCAGTTTTATCCTGGTGCTACATCTGCAAAGTACTATATTACCTTTTAACTTTTAGCAAGAAATAACATTTAGAACTGCTCAGACCTTGAGACCCTTGTCTTATTTAACATAAGGGTCAGGGCTTGTACTGGATTTTGATTTGATTTCTCTGAAGTTTCTACTGCTTTTTCTCTTATTGACATATGAGTGATGTGCTTTCACCACAACCTCAGATTTATCTGTTTCCCAGTCATGCTATCTCTTATGTGGGATTCTTCATTTTTCCAGGAGCCCTCCATCTGGCTAAGTTACTCTCTGGGACCTTCCTTCTTTGCAGTCCTGGATTGGAGTCATTATCTCTTGTACCCTGTGCTGTCCAGGTCGTGGCTTTCTCCCTTCTGTAGTAACTGTCTCTGGAAGTGTGTGGGAGGTAACCCTTCTGAGTTCTTGTATAAGAAGAAAGTTCTTTCATTTCCTGAATTATCTGTTTCCTCTCAGTTCAGTAGTTCTTAGAATTTTCTTATTCATGCTACTGGGTTTTCTCACTTGTCTGATTGTTTTTGGTTGTCCATTCATATTTAAGGCTGAAGCTCGGGCAATGATTATTTTAGGTAGCAATTGTGCAGTGGTATCTCTTAAGGCTTTCTCTAGGAGGTCCCATCAGCTCCCTATTCTTTGATGCAGAGCCTATACTGAGCTTTATAAGTGACCGAGAATGTGGCTTGGCACACATCAGACTAATAATTTTGTCTAGCTGAGACTGATAGGTTTTATAATCCTGACTTAATACATGTTGGTACAGTATGAGGTAGAAATAAATTAGCCACAAATCTTTTTGCTTACTTTATCCTGAAATAGGAATTCAGATGTTAGTAAAGTGGTACTTTGAAAGTAAAGAGAGAATAATAAAAGATTATAAGTCAGTTCAAACATTTGTTGGATTTCTGGTGTATTCCATGTTTTTGGTGATGCGGAGGTGCTTATAAATAAGACACAGGTCTTGCCCTCAAGGAACTAGCTGGAGATGTAACTGAACAAATGGCAGTTTGACTGCCTGCCACAACGGAAGCCAAACTTATGAGGCAGGTGCTGGTGCAGAAGGAAGGAGGTTTTATTCAGGTGCCATGTGACTTGGGAGCATGGTGGACTCTTGTCTCAAAGACCATCTCCCCTTCTTCTTTTTTTAAATCCTCACCTGAAGACATTTTTTTGTTTGCTTTTAGAGATAGAAGGGGGAGACAGAGAGACAAAAAGAGAGACAGAGAAGCATTGATGTGAGAGAGAAACATCAGGTGGCCATGTCTGGTGTGTGCACTGACTGGGGTGGAACCTGCAACCTTTCTGTGTGTGGGGCGAAGCTCCAACTAACTGAGCCACACCAGCCAAGCCACACTGGCCAGGGTTACCATCTCCCCTTCTTGCTTAAGCTGTCAGTTTTTATAGGGATAGGGAGGACTTTTCTTCTATCCAATTATCTTGCTAGCATTTGGCATGCTTGGGGCTCTATGCATTCATCTTTCTAGTTTTTGGCATGCTCAGTGTAACCTCCCCCTGCACCATCTTGGCCAGTGGGGCAGACTCCCTGGTGCTCCAACTGGATGTCTGTGGTGGTAACAGAGAGACGTAATCTTCACTTTTTAAGATAATGTATTTTGTTTAAGATGAACTTTGCTTCTTTTGTCATTTTGATCTTCATAACCTTTTGCAAAACCATACTTTATTGGATTGTGTATCAGAAACTGAATATTTGAGCTGCACACTGATACATGGTTGGCAGTGTTCGAATGGCAAGTGGATCTGTCCAAATTTGAGGACCTCAGTGCCTATAGTTTCTTTGGGGCTGGATTCACAGGTTTTAAATGTAATCATTATTTTGGGGGCATTTTGGTGAAAGACCTTGTGTAGAGCATTCAGGTGACTCAGTGGTTTTTGCCTCACTCCTAGATAACTTCTCATGTCCTGTCATTACGTCTTCATTTGGGTTGTTAAGGATACTTAAGCAATAAATCTCAGGAGTTATTGATATCATATGGTGATGCCTTTAAGCGCTTTGGATTTTGTTTTGAAATACAAATATATCTTGCTGCTGGATTAGCCTTATTTTCATTTATACCTTACTACAAATTATTACAGTTACAAATACGATTATTCCACCCTGACCAGCATGGCTCAGTGGGTTGGGTGATGTCCCACAAAGTGAAAGGTTGCTGGTTAGATTCCCAGTCAGGGCACATGTCTGGGTTGTGGGCCAGGTCCCTGGTTGGAGGAGTGAGAGAGGCAACCGATTGATGTTTATCTCCTTCTCTTTCTCCCTCCTTTTCCTTCTCTCTCAAATAAAAATAAATAAAATATTTAAAAAAAAGATTATGCCTACGTCTGGGAAAATAGAGTGGGAATTGGGAACCTTGATGAAGGAATAGTATTAAAATTAATCAGTGCTATTTACTAGTCAGAAACATAGAGTTTTTTCCTCTACCTCCTAAACCCACCCCCAACCCCAGAGCTGTCAGCCTGCTCTCTCTGAGTCTGTCTTTATTTTGTTTCTTAGTTCAGTTTGTTCAGTAGATTCCACTTATGAGTGAAATCATATGGTATTTGTCTTTCTGTGACGGCTTGTTTCATTTAACAAAATGTTCTCCAGGTCCATCCCTACTGTTGCAAAGGGTAACATTATCTTCATTTTTATGACTGAGTAGTAGTCCATTGTGTAAATGTCCCATAGTTGTTTATCTGCTCATCTACTGATGGACCCTTGGGCTGCTTCCATATCTTGGTGATTATAAATAATGTTGTAATGAATACAGGGGTGCTTATTTCCTTTTGAATTAATGTTTCGGGTTTCTTTGATTAGATTCCCAGAAGTGAAATTGTGGGGTTAAAAGGTAGTTCCATTTTTAATTTTTTGAGGTATCTCCTTACTGCTTTCCACAATGGGTGCACCAGTCTGCATTCCCACCAACAGTGCAAAATGGGTTCCCTGTGCTCCACATCCTTGCCAGCCTTCTTGTTTGCTGTTTTATTGATGATAGCCTTCTGACTGGTATGAGGCAATACTACATTGTGGTTTTAATTTGCATTTCTCTGAAGATTAATGATGTTGAGCATCTTCTCATATGTCTATTGCCCATCAGTATGTCCTCTTTGGAGGTGTCTATTCAAGGTTCTTTGCCCATTTTTTAATTGGGTTTTTTTTTGTGTGTGTGTGTTGAGTTTTGTAAGTTCTTTATAAAATTTGAATATTAACCCCTTATCAGATGTGTCAGTAAATATGTTCTCCCACTCTGTGGGTTGTCTTTTCATTTTGCTGATGGTTTCCTTTGCTGTACAAAATTTTTTTTTTGATGCAGTCAGAAACATACTTGAAGAAACATAAGTCTAGTCCAAACTCTCACTAGATGAAAAAAAAAACCACCTGAGACTTTGAGAGCTTAAGCAGTTTGTCTGAGAATTTAAGGGTAGAACTGAAGCCCTAGAACTCAGTCTCAGCAGCACTTCAGCTTTGTGTGGGTTTGTATTTTAATGTGTTATCGTGCTTTAAGGGTATCTCCAAGAATAAAATAATACAGAGAAAAATGTGCCAGGGTAGGAGTAATTAGATTAGAGGAGGGTGCATTTGGTGCACTAAATATTTATCCAGTACTTAACAATGTTTGATACATAGTAAGTACTCAGTAAACATTCGCAAGCATTAAGTACTTTCTATAAGCAAGGTGTTGTGCTTGGTGCCACGAAGAGACGCAAAGTATGGAAAGGACCCATTTTTTTTTTCCCAAAGGACTCTTAGGCTGATTGGTATTTTAAAATAATCAGAAGATTGACTAACAGATGTCAAAAGTAATAATAGATGGTGTTGTTAGGAGAGACTTGACTAAAACTGAAAACATTGCAGTAGGCCCCAAAGGAATGACACTAAGTATATATAACTACATGTTAATTTTATTCAACTGGAAACCACTTTTGTACTTCTTTGGTGTGTACCTACCCTGAAATTGAAGTTCTGTGTTTGTTCTTGTCTGTGACTTGTTACTAAACCTTCACAAGTGGCATACTATGCTTCAAGTTTTTGTTAATTTACTTTTAAACCTGGTCTTGAATTCTTGCTGTCTGGTATGGGTTAGGTTGAATCAATTCTGATTTAATTTAGTAGGTATATTGAGTATCTGCTAATGTGCAAGCAGTATGCTGGGGTAGAAATAAGTAAGAATAATACACAGCCTAAGAAGGGGCATACAAGAAGGGTAAGCTGTGTGGAAAATATATTCACGAAGGCACGTGTGGCTGTAGAGGTAGCCAAGAGTGTGGGAGATTTTAGTGCCATCCAGGTGAGGGTGGGAAGGGCTTTCTGGAAGAGATGAGAGCTAGGTTTTAAAAGTATAAAGAGAGCTTTCCAAATATACAAGGAAGGGAGAGCCATTTGCAGGGGTGTCCAACCTTTTGGCATCTCTGGGCCTCACTGGAAGGAGAAGAGTTATCTTAGGCCACACATTAAATACACAAATACTGATGAAAACTGGTGAGCTGAAAAAAAGTTTTAAGTAAGTTTACAATTTTGTGCTGGGCCGCATTCATAGCCGTCCTGGGCCGCATGCAAGCCCACAGGCCACGGGTTGGACATCCCTGATAGAGAAAACATTCAGAAGTGAAGTTTAAGTGGTGTGTTAAGACAATTTTGAACATTATTGCTGGAATATAAAATGGAATGCTTGGAGGAGGTGGTTATAAGAGATAAGACTCCAATAGAACTCGCATGGATCTAGGGGGAGCTCAATGTCTTTGGTATTCTATTTGTCTTTGGCAATCATTTGGGAGTTTTAGGTAGTCAGTCCAAATGCAAAGGTAGTTAGGAAGGTTTTTTTCCCCCTCCTCTCTGAATTCCGTGGGAGAACCACCAAGATGAAAGAACATTGAAGTTGGAGGATTAGTGGATTTAATGGAGGAAGCCTTGGACTTAAAAGGTAACAGGAAGGTTTTAGAAATGTAATAATAGTAAATTATTGGGAATGTGGTATCTGCTATCCTAGTATGATCACCTTGCATGAAATGTTTCATGCAGGTGTTTTGAAGCAATTATACAACAGAGAAGGGCATGCAGTAGCATCTACTCTGACAGTAAAATAGTTTCTGTCACCCGATTCCCAGAAGAGCAGTTGGCTTTAAGCCCACTGCTGGGGTCCTGTGTGCAGGCTGATTCTGTAGGCCAGTGCACTGGAACCCAGGGCTGTGGCAGAAAAGGCTCTACACCAAAGAGCTTTGTTGGTCTCCTCATCTGTCATGAGCTGATGCTCAGTCAGTGGTCCACAAGAGTGAAGTGGTTTTTGTGCCTAGGTTACAGTAAAGAGTTAATCACTCTTAAAAAAAATTCAACTACTCTTAGTATTTTTCATGTTTATTTAACTCCAAAATGCTGCAGATTTGGTGTTATCCCAGATTTTATACTTTTACTTAGGTTCCCATGTTCTTTATTAATTTGTAAGCTTGTTTTTAATATTTCACAGGCTTTCTTGATCATGGATGGTGAAGATATACCAAATTTTTCAAGTTTAAAGGAGGAAACTGCTTATTGGAAGGAACTGTCCTTAAAGTATAAGCAAAGGTAATGTTGAAAAATATCCAAAAAAATAGAGGAGGGCATTTGGAATACACTGTCTCTAGCATGTGCATTTTAAAAATAAAACATAAAGCTAAAATTAGAGTTTCAGGTTTGGTAGTGGGATTCTAGAAATAGTCATGACATTGCTTGTATTTAAGTAATATAAAAATGCCATAAGTCCTGTATTACTTAAATTATTAAAATAGTAAAAAAACTTAGTGTCATTTGTGGTTTTTTTTCTGGTAGTTTACCTCCTTTTATGTTTATTACTCTCACTGACCATCTTTGGTCTGTTTCATGTGTACTGTTTCTGCCTCATCGTTTTGTTCTTCTGGAGATTCTGATAGGCTGTCTGGGGCTTCACACGGCAGACTTGAGTTCTTTGCAGGCAAGCATTATCAGTGGCTGGCTGGAGCCAGAAAAGTTTTCAAGGAGAGGAAAAGAGCTTCAGACATATGGGGAATTTTAAAAAATCTCAATTATTTTAATGAGTTGGGAGAACTTTTACATAATTTTTTGAGAACCAAAGCTTGTATTAAATTTCATTATAAAATGGAATTTTTCTAAAGAAATATATATATTTTTTTCTACTTTAGTTAAAGGAGTTTTCTAAGCCTTATCAAACCTTTTACTGTTATTTTATTGTTATTGCTGGAGCCAGTTATATTGTGCCAGTGGATATAAAAGGTGTCTATGGCAGGAGTACTTAATCATTTTTTGTGCCATAGACACTTAGTAGTCTGGGGAAGCCTAGACCCGTTCTCAGAACAATGTCTTGCTCTGGCTGGTGTCGCTCAGTGGACTGAGTGCTGGTCTCTGAACTGAAAGGTTACAGGTTCAATTCCTAGTGAGGGCACATGCCTGGGTTGTAGGCCAGGTCCCCAGTTGAGGGCCTGTGAGAGGCAACTCATCAGCCTGATCAATTTGTTTCTCTCCCTCTTCCACCCTCCCTTCCCCTATCTCTAAAAGTAAACACGATCTTAAAATAAAAGAATAATGTCTTTAAATGCATAAAATCAAATAACAGAATTGCAAAGGAAACCAATTATATTGAAAAACTCAATTATATTGAAAAACTTATCCAAATATCAAACTTATTTGTGGTATAGCAATTGCCTTCTTTAGTAGTACATTAAATAAGGAGCTAGCAAGTGTATAAAATAAAAATCCTTTTAGGGCCTATAAATAATTTTCACTGAGTCTCAAATATAGGGTAAGAGATGTAAAACAGATTATCTTTATTATTTAGTATATTTTATTAGAGCATAGCATTTAGGCAAAAATTCTTGAATTGATATATAATCATCTTCAACATGTTTCTTATGGTGTACTACAACTCATCTTTCCCACTTTGTTTTTGATTAGCTTCCAGGAAGCTCGGGATGAGCTGGTTGAATTTCAGGAAGGAAGCAGAGAATTAGAAGCAGAGTTGGAGGCACAATTAGTACAGGCTGAACAAAGAAATAGAGACTTGCAAGCTGATAACCAAAGACTGAAATATGAAGTGGAAGCATTAAAGGTAATTGTGGTTGTAGAAGCTCTGGTGTCTAATGTGCGGGGTTTTATTAAAATGAGAAATGTCGCCCTGGCTGGGTGGCTTAGTTGGTTGGAGCATTGCCCTGTGTGCCAACAGGTTGCAGGGTCCATCCCCAGCTAGGGCACCTATCTGGGTTGTGGGTTCACTTCCCGGTTGAGACATGCATGGGAGACAAGCCATCGATGTTTCTCACATCAGTTTCTCTATCTCTCCTCTCTCCCCTTATCCCCCCTTCTTCCTCCCTCCCCTCCTCCCCTTTCTGCCCTTACCTCTCACCCTCCCTCCACCTCTCCCTCCCCCCACCTCTCCCTCCCTTGCCCCTCTTTCCCTTCCTTCCCCCATCTCTCTCCCTCCCTCCCTCCCTCTCCTTCCCTCTCTCCCTTCCTATCTCTCTGAAATCAATGAACACATTCTTGGGTGAGGATTTTAAAAAAATGAGAAATATTTTGTTTAATGGGACCTTAAGAGCAGCAGGGCACAAAAAAAACATGAAAAGAAGCTTAATTTTGTAATTCCCATAATTCTCAGAAGCTATTTGTTTTGACATATTGCTTTATTTTGTGGCACTTTAAAATTATATCTGTATGAAGTATACACATTTATTTCATTATTGTTCATAGTCCCTTTAGTTTTAGAGTTTAGTTTGGACTTAAAGATTGTCTTCTAAAAAGGAATTTTCAAAAGTGAAAGGATGAGCCCCTTTCGCTGTTCTTAACCACCTGCCTTAGCCAAATACATGGAGATTTTCGGTGTCTGGGAAGTAGGTGGTTTTGTGGAAGGCGGGGGAGGGGTGTGGGGGTTGTGGAAGGGGTAGGGAGTGGGTAGGTAAGGGGCAGGGAATTTGAACTCTGTCAGTTTACTTCTTCGTGCTCACCCCAAGCTGTATGCAGCCTGAGGACCCAGAAGTTCCCCTACCATGTTTGGGGTTTTTGAGGCAATGGTTTTATTATTTTACTTTTCAGAGAGATTACTATCAGATTCTGAAAGGAGAATGGTTGACCATTTAAATTTTATATGAGTTAAGGCAATTGGAATGAATGTATAATTGTTTTTAAATATTGTAAAAAGAAGAGGTATTATCAACTTGGATTGTGAGTGAACTCCTTGGATTTTTCCTCCCCTTTAACTTTGGTTGCATCCTTTATTAAAGAAAATTGTATTTTAATGACACATACCTTTTTGTATACTCATCTCTTTAGGAGAAACTAGAACATCAGTATGCACAAAGCTACAAGCAAGTTTCAGTGTTAGAAGATGATTTAAGTCAGACTCGAGCCATTAAGGAGCAGTTGCATAAGTATGTGAGAGAGCTGGAGCAGGCCAATGATGACCTTGAGCGAGCAAAAAGGTGAACGATGGGCATTTTTTTAGTGTAACCAAAGTTGGCAATCAGTGAATAAAATATATATCTTTAGGTTCAACCTATTACCCAGTCTTAGTCCCACAACACTTCCTGTTGGTACTCATCAAGTTGAAATTTACCAGAAACCTTTGTCTCCGGGAGAGTGCCCTTCTAAGTTTTTCTTTCCAGTTTTCTTTTTCCTTCTTTCATGTACCATTGTTGTTCCTGCTGGCTTTTCATTAAAACGTGTCTCATTCATTCCTCTATCTTTCCCTCTCTGTTCTCCATACTACCACACTTTTTTGTAGGACCTCCTGTGTTACACCTGATTTCTGCAGTTATTTCCTAGCCAACCTCTTTACATTTTTACTTCTTTTTATTCTCGTCTGTTTTAATACTGACTGATGAATCTTCTCAAAATATTGCTTTCATTACGATTTTGCTGAATAACTGTTAGTGGCTTGCCATTACTGTTGCCAAGCTTTCATATATCATAAACTAGTTATTTTTTAACCATTCCAAATTAATTCCTCTCACTTCATCCCAATTACTTTACTGTTTGGTAGTTCTTTCCATAATATTTGAGTGACTTTTAAATGACTGACATACTGTTAGAGTTGAAGATACAAAAATAAACCAGTTATTGCCCTTGGGTGCAACAGGTATGGACACCCTGTGGTATGGACCACTCCATGTGGTAAATACTCTAGTAAAAAGAGTGTACAGGTTGCTCCGGGGCATAGGGCAGGGAGCAGCTAAAGTACCCTGGGGGGACTGGGGAAGCAGAGCCTAGAAGGAGAAATAGACATTAACCAGGTGAAGGAGGGAGATATAAAGGCAGAGAGGCAGGAAAGTATGTGATGTGTTAATGATTCACTTTGACTGAAATGTGCAGAGACGTGGCTGAACAAGATGTGACTGGAAGGTGGTTGAGGCAAGGTTGTGAAGAGCCTTGTGTGTGATGTTTGATAGTTATTCTTTAGGCAATGAGGGTCTCCGTAAGGATTTTTTAAACGAAAGAGTAATAGCCAATTGTGATTTGAGAAGATAATACCTTGGAATTGGAATGGAGAGAAAGAGACGAGGACCATTTAGGAGTAATCCAAGTGATGGGTGGAGACTGAAGCCAGGGCAGAAGTTTGAAGGAGAGCAAATGGAATTGAGAGAGATTTTGACAGTTGACAGGACTTGATAAACTTCAACATGGCGTTAAGAGAATTGACTTGAGGTTATGGAATTTTACAGTATACCTGTAGCATGAAGTGGGCATATAGTAGGTACACGTTAATGTTTATTGAATAAAGGAGTAAGATGAGAAGTGCAGAAGAAAAGAGTTGTTAGGCAGAAAGTAAATGGAGTAGAACCTGGCACTTTGTGTTTTAAGCAAATCCTTAGTTAATTTTTACCTACTTTAAAAAACTATTGAAAAATTTTTCTGATGAAAATTTTCTTGTTTAAAATCCAGTGGGGAGATACAAATAGTACAGTAAATGGCTTTCCTTTAAGAAACTTTGAGGAATTTAGATGGGACTTTAGGAGAAATGAATATATTTAATGGCTCTAAATGATAGAGACACTGAATGACACCAGAGGTTAGAGGGAGCGAGATCATTCTCTTTCACTGGCCAGCCTTTCTAGGTCAGGAAATATGAGATAAACCGACAGTTTCCTTTTCTATTACCTGTTTGCACAATATTAATTCATGGATTTAAACATTTTTTTTTCAGGGCAACAATAGTTTCACTGGAAGACTTTGAACAAAGGCTAAATCAGGCCATTGAACGAAATGCATTTTTAGAAAGTGAACTTGATGAGAAGGAATCTTTGTTGGTCTCTGTACAGAGGTTAAAGGATGAAGCAAGAGGTAAACTTCATAACCTAAACTAAACCTTACTGTCTCTCAGCCAGAGCTCTAAGCCAGCTTCAGGATCAACTTGTTAAAGCTCTGTGTCTATATATTTTGTGAGACACTATGCTAAGTACTTTTAATCTGTTAACTTACTTAATACCTGCATCATCATTTCTAGGAGGTAGGTATTATTACCCCTATTTTATAGCCATAAAACTGAGGCGCAGAGAGTTTGTGTTTTGTCCAAAGTCTATAGCCTGTCAGCTGGGATTCAAATCCTGCTCTGTTTTCCAAAGCCCAAACCACTCCTGCTGTGCACATACTGCTTGCTTAGTTTGAGTTTTTTTTTCCCCTTTTTGCTTCTACCTAAAGAATTTTGTTATATACATAATAACATGTACACATATTGCCGTTTACATATTATATATAGTGAATGTGTACTTTGCTTGGAAATTCTCCTTCCCTCCCTCTTTTTAAAAAATGCATGGTATCATTCAAAATATTACAAAGAAGAAAATAAAAATCAGTGCCTATCCATTTATCTTAGGAGAACCCACTAACAGTTTGGTGTTTCTTTCCATATATATAATTGGGACCACACTATATATACACATATATTTTCTGTCTTACATTTTTTTTACTACTTAATAAAGTAATCCATACCTTTAAAAATCTTTTTTTTGAGAAATAGTCCACCTTTTCTTTTTGAAGATTTTATTTATTTATTTAGAGGGGGCGGGGAGGCAGAAGGAGAAACATCAATGTGTGGTTGCCTCTCACATGCCCTCTGCTGGGGATTTGGCCTGCAGCCCAGGCATGTGCCCTGACTGGGAATCGAACCAGTGACCCTTTCATTTGCAGAATGGCACTGAATCCACTGAACCACACTAGCCAGGGCTAAAAAATCTTTTAAAACAAGTTTTTAAAAATGCATGATATTTATTATATATATTTTATGGGATCTTTATTATTGGTAGTTAATTTTTTGCTACAATTACTACTGTAAATAGGATTCTTGTACTTAATATTTAAGAGTAGCTTTGATAATTTCTTTAGAATAAATTCTTAGAAGTGGCACATGATATAAAAGACACTGCTAAATGACTTTTTAGATAGGTTGGTATGTATATACTCCCTGTGGCAGTGATTGAGAGTGTCCTTCTCACACTGGTAATTAGCATTGTGAATAATAAAAATAGTTTTTTTTAAGATTTTATTTATTCATTTTTAAAGAGCGGGGAAAGGAAGGAGAAAGAGAGGGAGAGAAACATCAGTGTGTGGTTGCCTCTCACGAGGCCCCTGCTGGGGACCTTGAGTACAACCCAGGCATGTGCCCTGACTGGGAATAGAACTGGCAACCCTTTGGTTTGCAGCCCATGCTCAATCCACTGAGCTACACTAGCCAGGGCTAGTAAAATAGTTTTAAAAATTATTAGAAAATTCATTTGAAAGCTGAAAGTGGTATCTCTTTTTTAAATGTGTGTTTATTTGGTTATTCCTTATGAATTTTTCTGGTCCAATGTTTAAAAATAGTTTTTTCATGCTTTTTTTTGAGATCTTTATCTGAAAAACTTATTATAATTTGTATAATGTATAAAATATTAACTGTATTTTATTTATTTACAGTTGTCAAAAACATAAAATTTACCATCTTAACCATTTTTAAGTATACAATTCATCAGTGTTCACTATATCACATTGTTATGTAACAGCTCTCTAGGATCTTTTTTTGTTGTTGCAAAATTGAAACTGTGCCCATTGAGGAGCAACTCCCCATTTTCCCTTTTTCTCCAACCCCTGGCAACTACAATTCTGCTTTTTGTTGCCATGTTTTAAATACCTTATATAAGTGAAGTCATACTTTTGAAGTGCTTGTCTTTTTGTGACTGGCTTATTTTACTTAGCATAATATCCTAAAGGTTCATCAAGGTTCATCCACATTGTGGCATGTGTCAAAATTTCCTGTTGTTATAAGGCCGAATAATATTCCCGTGTGTGTGTGTGTGTGTGTACAGCACATTTTTTGATCCATTTATCTGTGTGTGGACACTTGGTTGCTTCCACCTCTTGGCTATTGTGAATAATGCTGTATCGAACAATGATGTGCAAATATCTCTTGGAGAGCTTTTTTTTAAAAAAATAATGCTAATTTATTTATTTTTAGAGAGAGGGAAAGGGAGAGAGAAAGAGAGTGAGAGAAACATCAATGTGTAGTTGCTTCTCACACGTCCTGACTGGGAATCGAACCAGTGACCCTTTGGTTTGCAGGCCAGCGCTCGATCCACTGAGCCACATCAGCCAGGGCTGGAGATCTTGTTTTGAATTCTTTTGGATATGTACCCCAAAATGGGATAACTTTGTATCCTTTTTTTTTTATCATAAGCAATTATTCTGTGGGTTAGTGGCATAACTGAAAAGAAGACATCAATTTTGGGTTGCAATTTAACCTTGAAAGCAAGAAAAAAATTGCAACTATTCTGACTTCTTTTCTAAAACAAAGTATTTTATGGTGACAATTAATAAAAAGTACCAACCCATTTAAAATGGTAAAAATGCACTTTATTGATTTTTGCAATGATCCCTGTACTACATCATTTCAAAGTAAAAGCAAGTGAGTTGTTAAAGAACATTCATTTTTGTGTCATACATGTTCACTCTAGACTCTGCTCTGTTTCCTTTTGCATATGGGCATAGATAACTGTTCTCTTAGGTCACAGCTTTTTTTGGTTATAGCATTTTTAAATTCTAAAAGATCATCTAGACAATAGGGTTATCATGTCTAGAAGTAAAAATTTATACTTGAGAAATAACCATTTAGGGAGAATGTCTCTATGGCATTAGATGTGACTTTGCTTTATGTATTTGCTTCCTCTAGTGAGTATTACTTCCTTTGCAACATTTTACAGATTTAAGACAAGAACTAGCCGTTCGGGAAAGGCAACAGGAAGTAACCAGAAAATCGGCCCCCAGTTCTCCAACTCTAGACTGTGAAAAGACAGATTCTGCTGTCCAGGCCTCGCTTTCGTTACCAGCTACTCCTGTTGGCAAAGGAACAGAGAACAGTTTTCCTTCGCCAAAAGGTTTGTAATGTCTTGTCTTTTTGACCCTGTGGTAGATTATCACCTTAAGAGGGTTTGCTAATGAAGCAGGGGTTGCTAAGATTTAAGCAATAATTTCAGTTTAAAAGTTGGTTGAATCTAGCACTGTGTATAGAAGAAGGAATTATTTTCCTAGGCCACTCAGATACAGGAAATGAGAATGATGCTACATTTAAGACATGAGCAGCTTAATAAGTTGAGATTTTGAGAAGTTGAAGGTTTTAAAGATTATTTTTTAATTACAGCAGTAAGGTATATTCATGTAGAAAAATTTGAAAACAGAAAATAAAAGATAAAAGCCATCTGTAATCTTACTGCTTAAAGTTAACTACTCTTAACACTGGAGTTTTTTTATCGCATGTGCTTATTTGTGTTTGTGCCCACCTTGTTACACACACATTTTGGGATTATATTTAAACACAGTTTTATTTATTGCTTTTGCCACTTAACATGTCATGGGGAGACTAGAAGCCTTTATACACGGGATGTACAGAGACTCAAGTTACCAGACTTGAGTAAGATGGGCTTAGATAGGCATGTGCATTCTAACACATGCCTCCGTAGCTGCTATTTTTGTAAGCGACATTTAGGGTTACTATTGAGTAGTTCATAGAGAATATTCCTTTTGCTATCAGCCAGTGTGTTTTAATCTTGATAAACGGGAAACCATTTAGTAGTCATTAGAATAGACCCTTAGAATGGAACCCTGAAGCTCCCAATTTGGATTTACTTAGTTTTTGCAGCTTGCAGATCATATTCCCACTCCCCTGTACTTTTTTCTCCCCAAATGGAAGCATCTTTCGACTACTTTTTAAATATAGGACTTCCCTTCATAATGATAGAAGATTTCCTGTCTGAGTGGTCTGTGCATAAGCTCTCTATATCTGTGCTGACCATTATGGTAGCCACTATCTTCATGCAACTATTTAAATGGAAATTTTTACTAACTTACTATGAATCAAAATTTAAAAATCAGTTTTTGGTTGCATTAGTCACATCTCACTTGCTCAGTAGCCCTTGAATAAGAATTCATCCTGTTTTCTCTGTTGTTATGAGATAAAATCGGATAAGGTGTATGAAAATGCTGAATAGTCAATAGGAAGCGGCAGTGCGTGGATTATAGCAGTCAGAAGCTTTCACTGTTCATTTTTTGGAACAGTCCTTGTGTATTTGAGGCCCTCAGAATTACTAACATTTGAGAATTAACAAAGCTTTGCTTTTATGTTACAAATTAGAATTCTGCAGATAATTTCTAAAAATTCTTTATTTGAGCACTAATCAGAGTAGTCACGAGCTTAAATTAAGGTAACTCCAGCGGGAGGTATACATTTTTTCATAGCTCATTAGAGTTTTCATGTAAGAACTTGGGGTGGGGAATGTCAGTAGGACATGGAGCCTAGTCCATCCCACACAGAATTAAGATAGGTCAACCCTACGGCAGTAATATTTGTCCAAATAGACAGTTTTGGACTGGAACTGACAGCATAAACTTTTACTAACCTGAGCTGCTGTGTGCTGGGTCACTGCAGTTTTGTGACAAGGAGGCCAGCACAGGCATCAGAGCAGCAGGTCTGAGAAATCAGTGTGCAAGGTGGAAGAGCTGACCTCTGTGGAATGGTCTGTCTTTAATGGCATTGTATTAATACGGTTACTGTAAAACACAGATTTAATACCTAGAGTACAAAATTTGAGGAGAATGGGGAGAACCGAGATCCAGAAATCCCTGCCAAGGGGAGTACAGCTATCGTATACTGTGTGTTGTTCTATTTTTTTTTTTTTAAGATTTTATTTATTTATTTTTAGACAGAGGGGATGGGAGAGAGAAAGAGAGGGAGAGAAACATCAGTGTCTGATTGCCTCTCATGGGCCCCCGACAGGGGACCTGGCCTGCAACCCAGGCATGTGCCCTGACTGGGAATTGAACCAGTGACTCTGGTTCACAGGCCAGTGCTCAATCCGCTGAGCCACACCAGCCAGGGCCTGTGTGTTATTTTAGATGCTGGGAGTATAGCGGTGAGTAGGACACCTACCTTCAATGAGTTTACATTCTAGAGGACAAGGACAGTAAACAACAGCAGCAGCCACACAAGCATTTTATGTGCCTACTGGCATTCTCTAGAAAACATAAAAAAATAATAGCTAACATTTATTGAATACTTATTATACTAAACATTTTAAAAGTAGGTTAACTAATTTAAACTTCACAACTTTATGAGGTAAATTAGTTATTAGCTTCTTTTACACATGGTAACTTACTCAAAGGTTGCATAGTTATTAAATGGCAGTGATGGATTTGTATCTAGCAGTTTTCACTCGAACTCTTAACTATTATGCTATATTATCTCAAAAATAAATCGAAGAAACGTGCACAGTTGAAAACTGTGGTCATGGACAAAGCGTGGTCATGGACAAAGAGCGTGAATAAATGCCATGGTTCTGAATGGGAAAACTTAATTTTGTTGCAGTACCCATTCTCTCCAAATCAGTAGATCATTTAAATTTTTAATAAAAATATCCACAGGATTTTTCAAGTTGTCAGGTTGATTTTGAAGTTAATCTGGAAAATTAAATGTGTAAGAATAGCCAGGAAAAGTTTAAAATAGGTTAATAATGAGAAGAGGCTTTGCCCTTCAACACGCCAAAATTTATTTTAACACTAATAACTAAAGCAGCATCTCTCTAGTGGGGTAGACTGATAATTTAATGGAACTTGAAATACATAGGGAACTCAGTATATGGTTTTAGTTCCATTTCAGATACGTTTTTTCCAGTAAGTAGTATTTGGATAATCGGCTATCCATTGGGAAGGAAAATATGTAAATATTTGATGGGTTAAATGACCTAAGTGTAAAAAAAATTTAGGAAACCATTAGGAGAAAAATATGAGGAACATTTTTTATAATACTGAAATGAGGGAGCCAGAGGCTTCCTCCCCAAAACACAAAGCTTAAAGATAAACATCTCACTGAGAATACAACATACATACATACATGAGAGAAAGGGTGAAATATCTGTAATGTATTTTGCCCTTGCAAATTGATTCAAGGAAAGACAACCCAGTAGAAACAAGTGCAAAGGTTAAAACAGATGATTTCCAGAAAAGGTTTAAATGACTAGTTATTAAGGAAATAAAAATGTAAACAAAATGACACTCAAATTTTGCAAAAAAAAAAAAAATTGTCCAGTATTACTGAGAACACCATCATACAAATTGCTGATACTGACATAACCTTTGTAGAGAGCATTCTGGCGGTCAGTATCTGTTGGGGTGAACAAAACAGGCATATTGTATCCTCTGACCCTGCAGTCCTATTTTTAGGGATCTCTTTAGAAATATTTGTCTGGATGTTTTAAGGCTATATATCCTTTTAGCATTATAATGATGTAAACTTGTATATAATCTAAACATCCATCAATTGGAGAATAGTTTAACATGGTATCTCCACGTTATATTTTATCTGTAGTTTGGAATACTATATTGAGTGTTGACATTGAGTGTATATTGCTTATTTGTAATAACAACGAAACCCAAATTGCATGTATAATAATCACCTGTGTTTTATTTTTCTCTAGCTATACCAAACGGTTTTGGTACCAGTCCACTAACTCCTTCAGCTAGGATATCAGCACTAAACATTGTGGGGGATCTCTTACGGAAAGTAGGGGTAAGCATTCAGTTATTTATCACTAGGTGTTTCAGTCGCCAAGGTATTGGATTATTTCTTAATTTGAAGGGCGGGAAGAAAAAAGGATGCCTTTCTGTCATAAAGGCTGTGATTAAACTGAGAAGCAAAAGCATCCAGTGACCAGCTGAGGCAGGGCCAGAAACTCCTCCAGGGCTCCAGCTTGAGGTATCTCTGCAGAAGGCCCAGCGTGCTGAGCTCCTAAGTTTCCACTGGGAATTCTTCATGTTCCCCCATGGCTCTTTCTAGAATGCCAAGAGTCCTTCATTTTTTTACTTCCTGCTGTAGGTCTTATACCTTCTTCTAATCCTGTCCTTTGCTGCTGTCTCCCATCCTCCTGGTTATCCCTGACCTTTCTCTCTGTAGGCCTTTAGCACCACCTGTGGCATGACTTGCTGCTCTTTGCGGCATCTGGCTGCTGCTTGGCCACCTCAACTTCAGTGTCATCTCCTTGACTCCGACTTGTATTCCAGAGCAGTTTGGCTTTTGAAACATTAAACTTGTTTTTCTGCTTATTCAGTTTTTTAGTCTGTGTAATACTCTTAGACCTTATCGGGAGAGTAGTACTCTGTTTTTGTTCTCGATCTCTTGCTTTTACTTTGTTCCTGTTCATCTGTGATCCCGCAGATTGCTCGCTTTGTTAGTGTTGCTCACGGTGTTTCTGGCCGTGGAGGAGACCTGCCTTCTGGATCAATCAAGAAATTGGACTTCTCCTTTCCTTCATCCAGATCACTGGGAACAATAATGTTAATATAACTGTTTGGATTTAAGCCACTATAAAGTTAGCATTAGTCATTTCCCCTTTTATTTTCCTCATGACTTTAAGCTCTCTTCAATAATCTATCCCTGCAACTTCCCGCCATCCAGTGCCCTTTCACTTATTTTTTTGTGTGAGATACTTTTTGAAAAAAGTTGCATTGTACTTTCTATGAAGAAGAAATGAGAGGCCAGGATACAGGTCCCTTGTTTACCTTTTCTGGCTTATAGAATTATTTTTAATCATCAGATTAACTTGAAACCACATTTTAAAGTTACTGTAAAGAGTAATGTGCACAAGTCACTGATAGAGTACATAGAGTAGTTTTTGTCCCATTTGTCGTAAGAGTCACAGTATTTATTTCTATAGCTTGAAATAATGTGTTTATTTTCTGTGTTTTGGCTTATCAATTTTAAGCAAAAAGATGAATTTAACTCACATCCTCCCAATTTTTTATTTTTTGTCTTATTAGGGTTTTCTTTGGTAATTTTAAATATAAAACATGTTTTTGAATTTGTTAGATTATATCTCAGCTCCTTACTGTGTGTCTCTCTCTGTACCTTCTTGAACTCTTCATTGGTTGGTTCTGAAGACCGAAAATTAGTCAGTAGCATCTGTAATATTATGCCCACGTATGTATTCCTGCATAATCACAGAGGAGGAGCTGGCCTTTTGGGTCATTTTATATGTGCTGTTCAGCAGATGGTTCAATCATTTTCTTCTTTATCATTTACTCAAAATCATGACAGGTTTTTTGTATTGTATCAGAGCTGACTTGTATGCCTTTTTCTTTTTTTCCTAGTGTTTCAATTTTTTTGTGGATAGAAAAAATAAACTCTTTGCAATATCTCATACCTTCCAGCTTCTTATTCACACTGTACGCCGAAAACTGTGATATGCTTATAGGGCTGTTGCACCACTGTCATCTTTGAATTTCTCTTCATCATGTATTCTTGGGTTGGTACTGACTACTCTGGAACTCCAAGTTGTCGTCTTTCTTTGTTCTTAACTTATTTTGCTTTAGTGCCGTAAGTAAACTATTCAGAAATGGTGCATGAAAGTTGAACTTGGAGTTCTTGCATGGTTTACCTATTCAGCTGACAGCCTGTCTTAAGATGTCATCAAAACTTTGGTCTGCTTCCCTCCAGCTCCTGCATACTTTTATGACTATTTGCTTTCCTACGTCTTTGCACTCCTTTGTCCACTGACTAGAGCTACCTAGAAGCCTCTTCCCTACTTTTGCACCGTCTTCCATGAGGCATCAAGGCCATCTGATTTAAAGTTTTGTTTTTTTTCCTTTTTTTATTATTCTCCTATTATTTATTACCTCTGTAGCTATTCTTCCTTTTTATTCAGTGGTAAAAATGTCATTCCTGCCCATGGCTAATTTTTTCCTTTTGTGCTTTGGATCCCATTCCTTCCAGACTTCTCATTTTTGTGTCTCCTGGACCTTTAGCTTTTTACTCCATGTATGTTAAGATTTGTGTGTGATATTTCTGTAGTACATATTATGTACTTTTTTATCTTAGAAAGCAAAAGTAAAAGCAGCTCTTCTTTCCTTTTACCCTCCATCTCTCTTTGGCCATCATCCTGTTTCCTTTCTTCCTTTGCTAGCCAAGCTTTTTGAAAGTGCATTTCCATTTATTGTGAGCATTGGTGACAGCATGCACTCTTCCCCAGACCTCCTCGTCTGGGCTCTGTCCCTGCTCTCCCCACTCAAGTTGCTCATTGATGATCTTGGTGCTCTCAGACACAATGGATGCTGTTTTGTCCCGATTGTATTTGAAATACTCAACACCAGTTTTTTGGGGTGGGGTGGGGGATGCTTTCTTTCCTCTGCTCCTCTGATGCTGTGTCATGTCTGCTTCCTGCCCGTTCCTCTGCCATCTCGTTGGGTCTTAATCTGCCTGTCCTTTCATTATTGATTTTATTCCGAGTTCTGTCTTTGATTTCCTCATCGTCTTATTTGCAACTGTGATTTTGCCTACTACCTGGTGCAGATATCTTCTAAACCTTGATTTCTGTACCACTTTTTTCTCTTGAGGGCCAGACCCAGTACTTGTGTTTGGACGTCTCAGATGCAGCGTGTGCCAGCTACATAAGTGATGCTCAGCATGTGTTTGAATGAATGAGTGTCCTGAGAGCATAGGATATTTATGGCTCTCAATTTTTACTGTGTATGTGTTCATATAACAAGTTGCTGAAATAATGCTTATTTAAATCTTACTCCTAATCCCTTGGTATCACAGATAATAGAAATGGGCTATTTTTTGCCTTTTTTTTTTTTTTTGGGCAGGGAGAGGAGCTTGAGTTTGTTTATGGGAAAGGGGAAGTTGGTGGTATCTGTGTGTGATGGAATAGATGAGGTACTCCTGTCTTCTTCGTGTCATCTGTGTGTAGAGCCTGGCACTGGCCAGGTGTTGTGGTGACAGGTGCTAAGAAGGGCACCCAATTTAGAGGTAAGTGCTAAAGGCCTGGTGTCATTTTCAGGTGAATTATTTAATTGTAGACAATGGGTATCAGTTAGACATTATACTGTGTTCTAAGAAATAGAATAACTCTTAACTTCACATGAGGTATTGTAAATGCTCTTATCCATTCAAATGCATTAGAAATAACTAACCTGAAATGCTATAGGAAGAATTGCCTGCTTTAAAGAATTCTCAAATGATATTTTGGCATTCTTTTTAGTGTTTGCTCGCCAAACAGCCCCCTTCCACACCCACGCTCACCCTGCACCCTACCCCAACTAGCCAACTAACAGAACAATGTGCAACTCGGAAAGGCACCATGGATGGGGTCAGGAGACCTGGGGTCCGTCTCTGCCTGCTTATGCCGCAGTTTTCTTGTATGAGCGAGGGTTATATTTGTGTCCCTCAGTAATACAGAGAAGAATAAGAATAAGTAAACTATTCTGAGCTCATTAGAAAGGGAGTCAGCATAAATATTTCCTTTTCCTACTAGAAAGGTGACTGATTCTGGCTTAAGTAGCCACCATTATCAACTGAGAGAGTAAGGTTTGAGTCTTGAAATAGAAATGGTTTGAAATGCGTATTTTTATATGCAGATACTGTTTTGACAACCAAATCATTCCTTGTTCCCTCTGTAGGCTTTAGAATCCAAATTAGCAGCTTGCAGGAATTTTGCAAAGGACCAAGCATCACGAAAATCCTATATGTCAGGGAATGTTAACTGTGGGGTGATGAATAGCAACGGCACAAAGTTCTCTAGATCAGGGCATACGTCTTTCTTCGACAAAGGGTAAGTCTTGGGAATTTTAAATCTTTTTTTTTGAGTGGTAAAGTTACACATTTATTAAGTGAGCTTGTTCAATCTTTGAAAAGGTAAACACAGTTTGATAAATTTACCTGAAGCCTGTTATCATTCAAGTCTCAGGGGACAGGGAATCTGTTGTCCTCTAGTCCCCATGGAGCCTGTTGCCCTGGTAACCCTGACTCGGAAACTTCTGTACTAGGAAGCAGACTCTTAAAAGGTAGCAGTGTGGGCTCTGGGGCTTACAGATGCTTTTGCCACAGTCCTTGTTCTCAAGGTGCTTAGTAGATGTTCCTAGCAAATACAGGGTGGGGCAAAAGTAGGTTTATAGTTGTTTGTATGTGTGGAAAACAATACAATAATGAATAATTCAAGAATAAACTGTTTTTCACCTACAACTGTAAACCTACTTTTGCCTCCCTATGTTTGTTAAGGGTAGAAGAAAACACTGTAGTTATGTATATGTGCAAACCTGCAACAAACCTTCCGTCTGAAGATTTTAGAAAAATATAAGACCACTGGATCAAGTATAGTGTAGAAGATACAACTTTTACATGATGTAAAGGTGGTTTTTGAGGAATTGAGATGTTAAAAATGTGTCCTAAGATTGAAGCAGTGATATATTCTTTTTTTAAAGATTTTATTTATTTATTTTAGAGAGATGGGGAAGGGAGGGAGAAAGAGAGGGAGTGAAACATCAGTGTGTGGTTACCTCTAGCATACCCCATATTGGGAATATTGCCTGCAACCCAGGCATGTGCCCTAACTGGGAATCAAACCAGCGATGCTTTGGTTCACAGGCCTGTGCTCAATCCACTTAGCTACACCAGCCAGGGCTGGCAATGATATATTCTTAATACAAACAAATTTTAGTTGGTTTCAGCAGGAGTATATGAAATAACAAATGTTTTTTGTTTTCACACTTTTTGTATCCTTATGGTTATTTCTAAGCATGTAAAATCATATTTTTATGGATCTTCTTTACTCTTGTAAAAATTTATGGGATTATACTTCAGATATTGTTCCACAACATGCCTATCATGATTTATATTGCCAGTATCTTTTTATGTCAGTAGATATCGTCCTACCTCAATTAAAAACAAAACAAAACATTGCATGGTTATACTCCTTTATGGATGTGCCTTAACTCAGGTAACTGGTTAGACCTGTGGCCTGGGGATGCTGACCACGTTACTGAAGGCGGCTGTTACTAGGACAGCGCCTGAGGCACCGGGACTCTGGGCCCTTGTCTCTGTTTAGAGTCGTAGAAGCTGCTCATTCTTGTTCTGTGAAAGCAACGCTAGACACAACGCTAGAAATTGTCACAGTTTCTTAAAGGAGCTCGTATGTCCTGCTTTCCTCAAAAAACTGTGGCATATTTATGGAGGACCTGATTTGGTACCCAGTCAACTCTCAAAAACTTCCTGTGTCTGTTTTTGTGGAGTGGAGTGTTCTGGCTTCTCTTCCTTTAGATAATTCAACCTTGAAGTATACATATTTCATTAAGGAGCACATTTTAAAACATCAATATATAAATCAGAACTTTATTCTGACCATTGGGATTCCCTCAGGGGGAGTAAGTATAAAATTAATTTTGCTCAGATTTAGATTCAGGAGTTTTAGGCAACCTTGAGGGATGCTCATTTTTATACTATAATAGTAAAGGGAATAAACAGGTATTTGGCACTAAAACTACCATTGACTGCAAACAATACGGAAAGGAAAGTTTAAGGGTAGTCTTCCTGAGTGTTAGAAACAGTACCTAATTCTTTTTTCTGCAACATGTAATGACCTCCAATAGAGTAGTTACTAGTTTCTATCTGGAATCCAATTTCTTGCCTTGGGCACCTTATGATGTGAGAATAGGTATGGACCAGAAATGGATTGGTTGGGCAGATGGCTTTGCATGTAGCAAGTCTTTAGAATAGTCCTGATGAAGGAGGGATAATATTGTCAGTCAGGCTCACTGCTCCTGTCTTCATGAGAGACTGGCTTCTGCTTGACCCCTGATGTAGGGCACCAGAGCAGTGACTGCCCAGAGGTGAGCCCAGTCCTCTGTGGGATTCAGAGTAACCTGGAACCAGGCGTGAGCCTTGGGCACTGTCGCGGAGTGCTTCCATCCCCTGAGAAGCGCCTAGATGTGGGCGTGGGCTTTATTGCCTAAACTGCACCTGGAAATATACTTCCTGATGGAAAGTTATAGATGATATTTAGTTTTGGTTTAAATAGTACAGATTTTTAACTGTATTATTTCTATTAGGAATTAAATATGCTTTTGTGGGCTGGTCTTTGCTCAGGTGTTTAGTTTACATGATAAATGGATTGTATATGCACACTCAAATATTAACCTATTGCTTTAGCTGCATTTGTCTAATTGCCATATTCCTGAGGGTAACAGTTCTCTTTTATAGGTTTTGCTGTGTTCTTACTTCCTCATTGCTTTACTTTGATTCTGCTTGCTTTCTGGCCTGCCTGGCTTTTTACCTTGGGCCCTTCTTCCTGTAGACCTATTGACTAGATAAAAACCATGGTGGCTTTTACCAGCCAGCCTCAAAAGGAAGGGGGAACATTCCATCTCCCAGCTCCATTATTAAATCTGTCAGTTTAAAAGAAGAAATGCCAGTTCTTAGACTGTGTGTGGCCTCTAGTTTCAGTATGAGGAAAAACCTTCATTTTAAAGTCCGTGGCTCTAGAACGTGCCTGCCCGCGCTCTCACTCCCAAGGAGCGTGTCTGTGGCATGCCACCAGTTTTCCTAGCCCCCTGGAGACTCAGGGGTGTCGTTTGGGGCAAGGTGACTCAAAGCCAGTTTGTGTGTGTGTGCATGCGTGGGAATAGACATACATACCCCGCCTCCCACCTTCCTCCAGATCTGCAGGTGCAGTGACACCTTACTGAATTAAAAACCTTATTATTACATATTTTTATGGGATTTGAAAATATCTGTGAGTTCTGGTTATGTGAAGGCTTCTTGGAATCATTAGGATTTTATCTAGTGTGTGGTCACCTCTGCGAGTTCCTAAAATGCGACTGGCTGGGCCTCCCTCCCAGGTGTTGCTGTTTCTTCCAGCGACTCACAGCCCTTAATGTCACTCACCTGGCAGGACACAAATTCTTTTTTTTAATATATTTTTTAAGACAATTCAACAGATTTTTTTTTTTAAGATTTTATTCATCCATTTTTAGGGAGGGAAGCGGGGGAGAGAGAGAGAGGGAGAGGGAGAGGGGGAGAGGGAGAGGGAGAGAGAGAGAGAGAGAGAGAGGGAGAGAAAGAGAGAGAAACACCAATGTGCGGTTGCTGGGGGTAATGGCCTGCAACCCAGGAATGTACCCTGGCTGGGAATTGAACCTGGGACACTTTAGTTCCCAGCCTGCGCTCAATCCACTGAGCTACGCCAGCCAGGGCTGCAGGACACAAATTCTTATGTGGTGTGGGCACTTTATTTTTCTCCAAAACATTCTTTTTTTCTCCATAGCTTGTATTTGGTTCCTTATGTATCACTTACCCTAATTTTGTAAACCAGTTAGATTTTTGGGGGGCTGTGTGAGGGTAGGTGGGCATACACTAATTTTAGGACATGTTGTGAAAATAGTATTTGTATTGCTGTTTAATGTTTTTTCCTTTTTTTTTTATTAGGCAAGAAAAAGTCATATTTCCCACATTGTTCATGGGTAACTGAATTTGTTTGCTGTGCTCTTTTTCGTTCTTTTTCAATCATGGTGTGTGGTGGAAGACACATTAACAGACCGGTTTTACTAACTGCATGGGGCTGACTCTGCTGTAACCAACTTACAGCCCATATGTGAGCTTTCAAGTTCCTGTTTGACTTGACTGTATATAGTTACTATTGGTTCAGCTGCACAAAACAAACTCATCGGTCATGGAGGTTCTGGGGCACTCGTGCGCAGCAGGCCTGATGGCGCTCTTGGTGTGTGGTCAGGTGCTGTGGTGGTGAGGCTGGGGGTCAGGGGCTGGGGGTCGGGCTCACTGGCAGGCCCTGGGACCACATTTGACTGTCTTCATGGAACTGGGGCGCTTCCTGTTACTTGGTGTGTCTTGTTATTTCAAAGCAGGAGCTAATGGTTATGGAGCCTTGCTGTGTGGGGTCTCTCCCCTCTGCAGTCACTCTTGTTTCCCAGAGTGCATTGGAATGGTAGATGCCTTCCTTTTCAGTTTTCAGGAAGGTGCATTTCAGTTTGTAGAGTCTGGGGTGGGCACGGCAGCTGGCTGGAGCGTGCTGTCTTCCATTCACCCATCTAAAGAGGGAGCCTAGGGTGCGGAGTGGTCCGCCTGTTCTCCTGAGTTGGCTCCCACCCCCTCGTGCTTAGCTCTACTGCCTCCTCAGGTGTGCTCCACCTTGCTGCTTTGGTGGATTCCGTGTCCGTACTTTATCTCTGTTGTGTTCGATGTGTTGTCCTGACTAGCTACTACATGAGCCTTGGTTCTTTCCCCATTTTTACTACTTCTGTTGCTATTTTCCAGCTGCCCTTAGTTTCTTTTCTCAGCTGGAGTCTCTATTTTTCAGATGCTTTAACTAGATTTAAGTGAAAAGACCACAGAATTTCATAGTTTTTGAAACATGCCCTTTTTGCATAGATGATTCCCAGATCTTTATCTCCATCCCTGCCTGTTCTCTTTCTATCCGTTCCTGTGTAGTTCACTGGGACGTCTCCCGTCCCTCTTGCTGTGTGGTCAGTGTGGAGGTGTTTTCTCTCCCATTTCATAACTTAGCAGTTAGTTCCCTGAAGGTACATCACCAGACTGACAGTCCTACCTCTGCGGTCAGCTTTCTCCTCCTTTGAGTCTCTTACTTCCCACTTCTTGACTCAAAAGAAATGCTGGGTGTGACCTAGCAGATTGTTACTCTCTCTCTCTATTCTACCCAACCTGCAAACCAGAACTTCCATTTGCACTCATACAGAGAAAGGGCTTTCCTGGTTTCTTGTTTCCCCTCTGTGTTCCGATCGCACTGCTTCTCTTTCCCAGTGGAGCTGACCTGCACTGGGGGCACCCGAGTGCCTGCTCACCGAGGGCTGTCAGGTGTCCTCGGGCCAGGAGGGTCCCGGGAAAGGATGATGGCCTGGACATCTGGAGGCAGGTCATGAGCCCTGCTTCCCATTGGTGGGCTCCCAGGCAAACTCAGGTGAATGGCTGGATCTTCTCCTGCTTTGGTTTTTCTTAGCAGTACAACAATGGGGATGAACTTCACGTTCCCTGAATGTCTGCGTAACTTGAAAAAGCTGACTCTCAGTCCTAAACCTGCATGAGGAGCCAGAGGAGGCACAGATATAAGCCTTGGGAGTGTAGGGAGGGGTGCTTTAAAGTTTTCAGATGCGATGAGGATCAAGTATCCGACCTCCCCAGCCCCATGAAGAAAAGGGGAAACCCTGGCTGTGCATCACTGGGGCAGGACGGTGTACGGCAGGGAGAAGTTACCTGTCAGAGTCCCTCCTGTTGCTCTTGGCCTGTGTGTGGGAGGCTTGTTTCAAACTCGAAGTCCATCCTCTGAGGTTAGTTTCTTCAGAAACTGTTTCTTCAGAGTAGTCGAACTCCTTGCATGCCTGTTTCTCTGTGAGATTACACTCACCTCTCAGTGTACAGAAGTTAGCCTTTGTGGGGAAAAGTGTGTGCATTTTTGGTAAGAGAAACTCTCTCCATGAGTCTGTATTCAACTCTCTAGACCCCTCTGAGGAGTGGCTGGGGGACAGTGGTGCGCAGGTGTGGTGCAGTGTGGCCCTTTGCAGTTGTGTGCGTTGCCCCAGCTGCTGGTGGGACAGCATTTCCTAGGAAGTTTTTCAGGATGGGAAGGCAGGAGTGGCTTCCTGAGAGAGGGTCCAGGCCTTGCCCTCGCTCCCTCCCTGCTTCCATGGCTGGGCTGCCAGGCGGCTGGAGCTGGGGCTGGGGCGCGGGCTGGGGCGCTCTGCCTCTCGGGGCTGGGTGGCTGGGTCCTCCTTGGGCTGGCTGCTCACCAGTCACCAGAGAAGCCTACCATCCGGCTTTGCTTGCTTAACAACATAAAAAAAGTTACATTTCCCCCTTCATTAAGATATTTATGTATGTTATAGGAGATTTGGAAAATGATAAAAAAGTATAAAGTAGTAAACAAAATTTACCCCCAACCTCAGAGGGAGGAAAAGTAACTGTTAAATTTTCCTTCTACAATATATATGGCTTTATGTACATATATGTGTGTGCGTATGTATATGTGAGGGTTCCCACACGTTCTAGACCCAGCTACATAGATAGCAGTGCCTGTCTGTAGTCTGGAATCTGGAATATATGCTACTTACGTTTTTTTCTTCACCTCATTGAACACAGACAGTTTGGTAACCTTTTTCTACCTACCATTAATTACATTCTGAATATTTTTCCATGCTATTGAAGAACTCTGGAATGTGTTTTTAATGATTGTATCCTATTTAATCATGTAGTCGTACCATTATTGATTGAGCTAGTTCCCCACCGGCGGACATTTAGACCCGTTCTGCGGGGGAAGTCAGGGTTGTGGCTGCAGTGGGCAGCGAGGAGTTGCCGAGAACGGAGCCCATAGTCCCGTTGTTCCCCGAGGACAACCACTGAGTCCTCAAGTCTCTGACCCACTGAGGCTTCCTCAGCAGCCACTCTTCCCTCAGGCCGTCAGGATTCTCCTGGGGGCCAGGGAGAGAAACAGTGTTAGAGAGCAAATGAATTTCTTGCTGCGTGTCAAGTGATTTTTAAATGACAGTCTCTCTCTCTCTTCCCCCTTCCCTTCTCTGCTCTGGTCACCCCCACAGGGCAGTAAACGGCTTTGACCCAGCTCCTCCTCCTTCTGGTCTGGGCTCCTCACGCCCCTCGTCGGCACCGGGTATGCTGCCTCTCAGCGTGTGAGTGCCCAGCCTCCGGGGGGCTCCTGCCCTCCTCCATCAACCCAGGACACCCACGCCTCACCCTTCGGCACCTGGGCCCGGCCTGCGCCCCTCTGTCTGCCTCCCTAGGGCCGGCAGAGGGTGGGCTGCGTGCGGTGGCGGCTGCTGGGCCCTGCCCAGCCCCAGGACTCTGCGCGATATCAATACTGGCTATTTTCTCTTCTCGCCGTAGTGCCGTTGGTTTCACATGATTGCACTTTGTGGGTCACACAGTGATACATGCGTGTATTACTTGGTCTCCGGATACAGAAGTACCCGTTCATCACACCTGCCTCAGCCTCCACCCTGCAGTACTGATAGGGTTTAGTTGTATTTAGGACACTGCAAATCTTTTAGAAGTTCTCTCCCAAATCAGGTCAATGTGCGCCCTCCTGAGCTCCCACCCGAGCTGTCTGCAGTGCTCTCGATCATGTGTCCCCCAGCCCCGCCCCACACAATTTGGGCCTGTTGCTGGCAGAGTCAGGAAGGTCATTGAGTTAGGGAACATTTGCTGCACCTTCTGATTTGACCTCAGCAGTTGTCATGCCGTAGACCTGCCCCCCAGAGCAGTGGCGTCCAAGGCCTGGGCACAAACAGGGCTGGGCCTCCGTGCTGTCTCCTCCTCTGGGTGCCTCAGACCAGGGGTGGAGGTGGTGGCATTTCCTGTCCTTCAGTTAAGTGACGGCTTCACAGCTTTTCTGTTTTGTCTTCTGAGGGCCTCTCTAGTGTGGGTAGGAAGGAGTGAGTGGCCTGATTCCAGGGGCTGGCTGGTGCCGGCTCCGGAGGGCAGACGGGGTGGCTGTCCCTGTGCGTCCTTTGATTGCTCTCATGCTGCGTTTACTGTTTACATTTGTTTTATTGTACATAAGTTTGTAAACATTATTGCCTAAGATATTTGTATATAACTTGGGCTTTGTAGCTTTTATTTATTCAGAACTCATATGGCATGTTAATGACTTACGATGGTGTCCTACTCTGGGCAGCTGTATAGGATCATCATGTGGTTAAAAAAAAAAGAAGAAGAAATTTCCCCTCAAAAAAAATCTTTTAATGTGGAAAAAATAAATTTCACACAAAAAAGTATCAAGGTTGCTTTATTGTGTTCCTGCCATCCTGCGAGAGGGGAACCGGGGTTATGAAGCCGAGTTCAGCTGCCGCTGCTGCTCTGACAAGGGACGCGTGAGCGGGCCGTAGCCTCGGGCGAAGTCTGATGCTCAGAGCTGACTCCTGACGGTTCCTCCTCCTCACTGTGACTCCAGGCATAGCCTGAGAGCGGCTCCGACCCGACCCCTCACGCAAACTTGGGAGGAAGGACCGGGACTTTGAAGGGGCAGTTTGCTAGGTCACAGGATAACCAGGGTGGATCCAGGCGTGGGCCCGTCAGCTGTGCTGCCTTTCACGACATGCGTTGGTGTTCTGGGGTTAGAGGTTACTTGGGTTGGGGCTTTTCTCCCTTAGGTTGATGTTGGCAAGTGAGAGAAGGTGCCAGATGTTTGGTAGCAAGACCTAAAGGTGACTGGAATTGAGAAATGTGTAAATGGAGTCTACAGATGTATCAGATTCTGGACATTGCTTATAACAAAGAGCGTAACAGTATAGTGTGTAGTTTTAAAACCATAAATAAATGAGAAGTGAATCCAATTCCTAAGTGAATAAGAAACCTTAAGTAGGATACATTTAAAAATTTTTTTGTCTGTTAATATGTGGGCAGAAATATCTTCTATTAGTTGTTCCTGGAGATTTTCTGGTCAGCTGGCTCACCGAGAGAGGTTGCAGGGGTGTGTGCTGTGTCCAGCCAGTTGTGCTGGCTGAGCAGTTGAAAACGTCAAGCCTCTTCCAGATGGGCAGCAACTCCCGCTTCTTTCCCAATCATTGGAAGGGTTGGATTAGATCAGAAGCTGAAACATTCAGCAGACTTCTTTGTTTATGCAGGTGCCCCAGATCTACCACGTGATGAGCAGAGCTACTCTGGTTAAAGTAGAGATGAGTTCCAGAGCCCTGAGTCCTTGTCCCTGGCTCCCCAGTGGTTTCTCAGTTCCTTTCCAGCTGAACACCCCTGGGGTCATCTCATCCAGATGGTTCTGTTAACTGTTGTTCAGTCAGATGATGGAGGGGCAGGCCCCGGGCCCCAGAGGCCCACGTGTCGTCGTTCACTGGGCATCACTGCCGCTTTGGGCCCGGGAGAGCACGGGCCAGGTGCACGAATATGCACAGCACATGTCTAGCACAGTCTTGTGCTGCTAGGCTTATTTCCAGTTCCTTTAGGAGGAGACTCCCCTTGATTTTTTTTTTATAGCTACAGCTGCCCTTGGCCTATGACCTCATGAGGAAGCTGGCTGATTCCTTTGGCCTATTTTCAGCTGTTTGGATTATTTGATTCAAGATGCTTCTTTGTACTTGCTCAAGCAAAGCACTTGCTGCCTGGCATGAAAGCTACTACATACTGTTTGCCCATCTAGCTAAAGATTGCCTACCAGCCACCTGCCTCTGAGTTCTTTCTCTTCCTGGGGCTGCACAGTGCCCAGGTTTGCCTGGCTGTCATTGAAACTCTCAGCCCAGGGTGGTAGAAACAATATTATACCCAGCCAACTCAGTTCAGATCCAGAAGCCAAAGCTGGGATGTTGAGTCACAAGTGAGGCGCATGCGAATTAGGTATATGTGACCTGAGAGTAGGATGAGCTGGTTTTAGTTCATTTTATAGACAGGAAGGTGGGCTCAGAGTTTAAGTGACTGGCCTGAACTCACACAGCTAGTTCATTGAAAAGCCAGGATTGGAAATGAGCTCAGTGTCTCTTTCTGCTGTGTTCTCCACCTGTCCAAACTTGAGGCCTTACTGGCCTTGACCCTGTCCCGTGTCTCAGGAGATGAGCTGACTTGGAGCTGAGCTGTGAGGCTGGCATAGTCCTTGCAACAGGAGGGATGGTGCATCCACCCCTCTTCCAGCCCTGTGCTCATCGATTGTTGACCGCGCTTCTCTCAGAAGCTGTCCCAGAAGTGCCATTAGCATCCGAGAGCCAAGGTGGAAGCAGGTACCTCTGGGGAAGGGGAGGTGGCCTGGGGTGGAGCCACAGCCTTGGGAGTAGCCCTAGCTTGCCCTGCCCGGCCCACACCGCCAGTCTGGCTTCAGGTAGGAATAAGCCCAGAAAGGGGTGGGTCCAGGCAGTCGACTGTTTTCTCCATTTGCCTACAAAATGCTGAGGTAGGTGAACATTTTCCTCAATCCAGTGTTTATTCCAAGGATTGTTTTCCTCTCTATATTTGCCCCAAAGGTTAAAACAAATTGAGAACACTAGCTGGGCTTTTAAAATTGAGATGTTACTTGATTCATTCCTAAAAATGGGAGCAGGATAAGATGATTTAAAGCCTGTTACCTGAAAACTGTTCTTATGAGTACTAAAAATAGAATCTACGGGAATACATTAGCCCTTTTTTTAGGTGTTAAGGAAAAGTAATAATCTTGAGTAGGTGTTAATTTAACAGACTTCCTTCATAAGGTAGCACACATGAAGAGGCAAATGTGGAAACAGAACGGAGCTTACAGGAATGGTTTTGGGACCCTGTGGGTTTGTGCCGTGTGGGCTACAGTTTGGAGTCACAGTGTCGGTCCGCACCCACAGGAGTTTCCTAACATAACAGACGGAGGCCTTCGCCAAGGGAAACATGCAAACTGAACAGAAATTTAACTTGTTTACTTTGGGATGTTTGTAATCAGGTATCAAGTTTGCCGTGCCACTAAAATGCAGAGATCCTGCCTGGATCGCGGTTTGCTGGTGGAGGCCCTGGTGGTGCTGGTGGAGGCCTGGGCGGTGCTGGCAGAGGCCTGGGCGGTGCTGGGGCAGCAGGCCCAGGCGGTCAGCGGTCTGGCACAGGCAGAGTGGGTGTCCAGACTGGCTCAGAGCCCTGCTGCTCCCTGTCAGTAGATCAGGAGATGGTGGGATGGAGACACGCTGCTTTTTTGTTTGTTTGAAAAATGGGATTATTTTAACTAGGAAAAATCCCATTGTCACCTAGAATTTAGGGGCATTGGTACACCTTTACATTATTGGTATCACTAAATTAGTCTGTGTAAGTCTTGAATCAGTGTAACATAAGCTATAAAAACTCGTCTTTCCATTTTTGAGATAATATCCCACAGCAGTAAGAACAAATAAAATCAGTTAGCTCAGTAGTGATGACGTAATTGTCGGACGATGGGGAGTGGTCAGGGAGACTTGAGCAGCTGTGCGGGCCCTGCAGAGCCACTGAACCCGAAGTACACACGTGCGGCGGCCAGCGACGGAGGCGACCGGTGGGAAAAGGACAGGAACCAAGTGGGCTTGCTAATTACAGCTTTACAAAAGGAATCAGAAGTGAAATTCAAATGATGCAAATGGTTTACTTCTTTAGGGTTCTAATTTTTTTTTAAGTTGCCAAAATTCATTTAAAAAATTGAATGGGACTGATTTTCTTTCATTACCTAAATTGGCCTGAAGACCTGTGCTGAGAGGTTCTCAGATTTGAGCAAGTAGCTCAGAGCAGAGGCTCCCTGACTGCTGGGTGAGCAGCGCAGGGAATTTTAAACATCAGATAGCCCCCAGGCTCCACCCCAGCACCAGCACCAGCCTAGTGAAGAGAGCACTGCATTTCATAGAATCTCAAACACCAGTAGTCGTAAGGTACACATTCATTTTGTGAACCATTAAGAAAAATGTGCCAATTAGAAAAAGTGTGCTTATTTTGACTTTTTATATTTACTGAAAGAACTCTTTTAGACTTCAGACAGATTTTCATCATACCACCCTTAATTCATACAAAATTTGTACAAAAAGGAAAATGAGACGTTCCTAAAACTTGATGTGTGATTCCAATGTTCTGAACCACATTTTGACCTAGAATTGTCCTTGTCCATGCTTTCCCAAGCAGTGTTGTCCTCTGAGCCTTGGTGAGCGCTGGTGACGCAGCTTTTCTGAAAAGCACATTCTGTTGATGGCTCCAGAATTGTCTTCTAAGCTGCAGATACCCATTCTGTGAGATCTGATGCTGGGCTCTGCTGACCTTACCCTGACGGCCCTATCGCAGCTGCCACCTACCGGCCGTCATTGTGAGACGCAGGAGTTCACACCTGAGAGGATGTGGGTGTCTTAGAAGCTCCGCAGTACTTGGAAGGAGGCAGTGCTGTGCTTGGATGCTTGTCAGACTTCGAATAGATTATGTTGCTTTACTTCTTGAATGAAGCTTCATGACATCCAGTCAGTAGGGAGGAAGTCCATTATTGGGCTTTGTTGAAAAAATAAAGACCTCAGTGTTGTAATGAATCAAACATGAATTTCTAGTCTTGGTAAGGGTTGAGGGACATGGTCACACTTTTTGTATGTTATACACACGTACAGTAATTACAGTTAACATTGTCTTTGGAAACTGACCTCATGCCAATATACCCTTATTGATAGTTTCCTATGAGATTTCTGACCATCGTATGAACGCTTCACATGATTTGCTAGATTCCCAAACGGTACGAGGCTACACAAGGAAGGGGACTGCCCTGCCTGGCTGGTCCTGACAGCTGGCACAGGAAATGGCATTCTAGCAAACGCTCAGAATTCGGTGTTGTGACGTCGCAGAATGACTAGGAACCGTTTGTGTACAGGAACTCACCTTGGGTCTCAGTCACAGGCTTCACTCACTCTTGCTTGGGACTTGTGGGAGGAGGGAATCCACTTTCTAGATTCGAGCCAATGGCCTGTTCTGGCTTGGTTTATTTTTTAGGGGGGGGTCAGGATGGGACAGGAAGTGGTGCTCCCTTGACAACTTTGAGCTCTCCTCTTCCCCAGTGTTGTTCTGGCAACATTGGCATCCAGGGCCACGGGTCAGTCACAGGCAGAGCCGCAGGGATGGCTGGCTGTGAAAACAAGTTACAATTTGGTCTTCTGGCTCCACTTCATTTTAGCTTAAGTTTTCAGGGATGGGAAACTTGGTGACAGAAAGGAAGTGTGACAGGGTTCTAGAGTCTTTCTGATGTCAGAATTATACCCTCGGGTGGGTCAGACTAGGAACACTAGTTGTGTTACCCCTACCCAAGCAATTTAAAGTAATCCCCTGGAGTGTATGCATTAAAAAGGAAGCACCCTGATGTGGCAAGGGCAGGCAGGGCATTCATTAGCATGAAAGCTCCACGTTAAAACCCCCATCTCACTGCATGTGAACTTTATCTTAGCAAAATGTTAAGGCTTTCCCAATCTGGCCTGGATTCCTTCTCACGACGAACCGCTCTTGCTGGGTGGAATCCAGCCAGCTTGAGGCTGACACATAGCTTGGCTCCCACGAACTGTCTTCCTTGTGCTTTGAATGCCCAGCAGAGGCTTTATGAGCTCCCTTCCTTTAGACTGCGAAACAGTGGTTTGGCAAAGAGTGAGCTTCCTTCTAGTTGGCATTTCTGGAGTCGGGAACTGAAATCGGTCCATGCAGATGGTGTGCTTCTCCTTATGGGCCGGGTAGCTGGAAACCAGTGACTTTAACACCAGTTAAACCAGCCAAGTGGGGAAGCATTCTTCCTTTTTGAAAAATACCAGCCTCTGAATTCCACAAACACCTGGACTGAGATCCTGAATTTAAGGATGAGAACACATCATGAAACATGGTAACAGCAACTCACCCTTTTCCCCCTTGGTAGTGACATGGGAGAAATGGAGTAATTTTGCCCATGTTTTTACATTCCCACCACTGCCAAGAAGCCTGGATATATACCTTATACCACCAGAATCAGCCTCAGAATATTATGGCGTAACTAAAAAATCCAGCATTTTCTCTGTGGTTTTGTGCTCCCTTAGTTACTGCTCAGGCCCATCCTAATTGGCCCACACTCATGAGGCTGCCCTTGGGTCTTATCACTGAATCCTCCCAAAATCATTTTCAGTGTGTATACTGCCTGGAATTGCAGTCTGAAACGTCTCAGATCTCTTAAAATACTCATCCAGTAAACAGCAACTGAACCCCCCTGCAAGGCTGCACCTGCAGCCCCCAAAGGCCCCCTTTTCTATTAACAGTCGGGTCTCCAGCCCCCGTGGCCCTTTCCTTCCCAGTGCATCTTCACACAGAGAGGCCGCTGGTGAGATAAGACTTGTAGCCAAGACTGCCCGGAGAATTAGCCTGTCATCTGATGCTTTTTGGGGAGTGCAGGGCCCTCAGAAAAAGTGGGCCTGGCAGTCAGCATTTTAAGTCTGTGTAACTCCCAACCTCCCATCGGATCATAGAGGGGAAATGAGAACAGAAGGTGAGAAAACATTCCACGTTCACGTTTATTCTTGTTTATTGAGGTCTGTTTATTCTTAACGGGTGCTTTTTCCTCCAAGTAAATAGAGCAGGCGTAAATATCTATAATGAATAAATTTATTGTCTTACAAAAATCATTGTCTAGAAATATGGGAATACAAGAAAAGATATTTGCAGTCAGGTGTCTGGTGGTCAACAGCCAGTACAATTCATAAAGGGGTAAAATCAAAGATTCCAAACCCACATGATAAATTCTTCCTAATGATGTTAAAGCTTTTAACCCAAAAGGTTTGTGTTTTCAAGCACGTTGCAGAGGATCAGGGATTTATATTTAACACTGATTCATTGTCACCGAATGTTTATAATACCACTTTGACTAGAGAGGTACATGATATGAAGCACAGTCAAAACTTAATACATTAAATTGTTACAGAGGCAAATAATATATTTAACATTGTCTTAGTACTGTAGTGTCTAAGGCACTTTCTGTAATGTCAGTTTGCTTAACTATCAACCAAAAATGCTAAATGTTCACTGTAACACTGTCCGAAGGGAAGGGAAAGGAAAAATGAAAAAGGATTCACATCCACTGGCATGTCAACATTCAGGCAGATGGCATCTGTTCTTGAGGTCTGTAAACCTCATCGACAAGCTTGGAACGAGTCTCGGACACAAAACCAATAATCCCATTTTGGGCTCAAAGCAGCGGCTGAATTTGCAAGGTCAGCACGAAAGTCTGGCTGGCAAGGGAGGGCCTTCCACTAACTCCTGCTCAGGAGCCCGCAGCTGCTTGTTCCTGAAGTGAGGGAAGGACACTGACAACGCCAGACGATGCAGGAGACTGCCCCAAAGTCAACGCAATTGATGCCTCCGGGGGCTGCAGCTGCATGGTGGCCACTGTTCTTTCTATGCACAGACCGGCCCTGGCCAAGGACAGTTCACATGACAAGATGTGGGGATACCACCAACCCACCGGAGATGGGAACCCCAAATGAATGCTGCGCCCCCCAATCCAACCCACCCCTCCTAATCTTTCCAAAGCCCCTTTCACAGTTTGCTCACTGAAATAGTGTTGATCATTATTCGAAGGAAATGAGAGATACAAGTGCAGTTTAGGCTTCACAATGTTCTAAGAGACTCGATGTGGCTGAGGAGTCGGGGCCACAGGAACACAGAGCTAAGTTACCTGTCTGTAGGACAGAGCATGCAGAGCGACTGAGCAACAACCACGGGGCTGCCCCAATGACCCAGCGACTGGCAACAAGGGTCTGGAGTTTGTTTGAAAAAGGGTTCTCTTCTTAACATGTATTATAAAATGGTCTCTTGATGAATATATGGAAAATAGATGCAATGATGAGACAATCTGTTTAAAATGTGCATGTTTTGTGTATGTTTATATATAAAAAGGGGAGCAATTGTACCTAATCTGAAGCAGGACACAGTATGTGCAGGCTGTAAAGCCTTAAGACACAGTTGATCTTTCAGGAAGGAGCCCCGGAGCTTGCCAGTTTCCTAAGTCTGTAGGCGGCCCAAGGCAGGCTGGCGCGGGGGAGTTCCTTCGTGTCCCACTGTGCTGCCTCCGCTGGCTTCCTGTGGTGGCTACTCTGACTGTGGCGGCTGCGTCTCATTGACGTCACTGGTCTTACTTTCGGTGTCATCATCTGACAGCTCCAGGGAAGCCCCTTCGATGTGCAGCTGGCGCCGGCCAGATCGGCTCGAAGAGAAGCTGATCGGGCCGCCTCGCCTGGAGGGAAGGGAAAGTAGACATGTGTGGGTGAATACACAAGGACATGTGGCTGTCGAGTTGTTCAGTCACCTGGTGACGTCCAACTTCCACCCCTTCCTCAGAACACACAACCCGGGGTGGGTGGGCAGGGTGAGGACAGGCCCTGGGGTTTCCACCTCTCCTGCAGCCACACCCGTGGATAAGTATCCTGGCCGCCACACGGCGGGCACCAAGCAGGACAGCAGGAGGCTTATGGCAAAGCTCCACCTGCTGACCAGTGGCCATGTTTCTGAAAAGGGCAGATAGTAAATATTATTTACGCTTTGTGGGCCAAATAAGGTCTTCATTGCACTTTCTCCCCCCCCACACCCCGAACCCTTTATAAATGTAAAAACCACCCTCAGCTCACTGGCTATACAGAAGCTGGGCAGGTCAGAGTTCGGCCGTGGGCCAGTGTGTCGGCACCTGCGCTAACCTTTCTCTGGGGGAGAAAGCAGTTCAGCACTCCATCTCCCTGGTGCGCACCGAACCCAGTGTGGCGGTGAGGCTGGGACCTTTCCTCACTACAGCTGTTGAACATGGACGGACACCTGGACCGGCTCTCAAGCTCTGTGTCGTGTATTTCTATGGTCCACTAGTAAATGGCAAAAAAAGGGGGGATGGGAAGCTGTTTCTCTTCTCCTTGAAGACTACCGAGGGTCAGAAATCCTGAATGGAAAGGGGAGGTGATTTAAGAGCGAGAACAAGTAACTCTACAGGAGCCTAAGTAAAGCACCTCAAAAAAGACAAAGCCGGAGCCCCAGGCCTGGCTGTCTGGGCCAGCCTAGGGCACAGGCTCCCCCAGGCCTCTCACCTCAGCCGGTTCTTCAGCGTGCTGACCTCGCGGCTCAGACCCTCGTTGGCCTCCGTGGCATCATCCAGTTCCCGCTGGAGTTTACGCCGAGATGCATTGGCACGGGTAGCTTCTTCTTCTGCTTCCTCCAGCTGCCGTTTGAGCTGCTTCATCCGGGCATTGGCCTTCTCCATCTTGGGGGAGTCACACGAGTCAAGTCACACCCGACTGGATCACCGCATCCTGCGTGTGTCAGCACAGCTTCCTGCCCCGCCAGCCACGCGAGAGCGCTCAGACTGGATTGCCCTGCTATCCTCAGCAAAGTGAGTGTCTACAGAGGAAACTCAAGACCCTGTTTTCACCCTTTTGAGATTTTTCATGAGTGACCTATGGACCGTGAAAGGGAATTGCTATTCCTGCAAACACAGAAGAGCCAGCAGTGCGTCAGCCTCCAGCCCCAGGAGAGGATGCCTTTCAGCGTGGGGGTCTCGGACAGTGTGCCGTGACCTGAGTGCAGTGGCACTCTGAGGACCTGACCTGACATGCACTCCTGCAGGCCCAGCTCGTGCCTGCTCCCCCAGAACTGCCCTTGGTGCTGTTCGGCTCCGAGGGTGGGGGAGGAAGGGGGGGCTGGGTGCCTGACTGGAGCAGAGGAAGAAAAGGGTTTGGGCCAAAGGCAGCGGAATCCTCAGCTCCATCCACCTCAGCTACCTAGGCTGTCATCTATGCAGACCTGGCCACGTCTTATTAAAATACTCTTTTTAAAATGATTGATTTTAGAAAGGGAGGGAGGGAGAAAAAGAAATTGATTTTGTTGTTATTTATGCATACATTGGTTGCTTCTGTATTTCTTGTATGTGCCCTGACCAGGGATCGAACCCAACCCTCTGGAGGATGCTCTAACCAACTGAGCTACCTGGCTAGGGCATTAGAACATTCTCTTGACACTTAAAGGGAAAAAGGATGCGTGGATGCAGACAAGGAAAACCACTGGGGTCCTGCGTGCAGAACATTTGTTTTCTCTCTGTTTTCTGTTCTGCACGCACCCTCCCACCCAGCCGGTAGACAACGCCCGCCCTCTATGCCCAGGAGCCGTTCCAGGCCTGTGAGAGGTCGGAACCACTGACATTCGCTGACAGTGAGGCCGGGACCTTGGCACTCAGGAAGCATGTGCTCCGGTGGAGGAAACAACTTCAAGACTGAGTTCTGGCCTCATACTACAAAGCCCTCACCCTGTGCTCTCACCCACTCCTCCTCTGCAGGAGGGGGATCTCCCCCTCTGGGGGGCTGGGAGAGCTGAGGGGTGGAGGCCATGTCTGGATTACCTCTGTACCCCCAGCTCCCAGGAGTGCCTGGTGGAAACGGCACATGTTTGTTAGAACATTGGAATTACAAGTTTCAAACAGCATTTTCTGAATTTAGCCAGTCTGCACCAGTCTCCTTATAAAGCCATTTCTAGGGTGGGAGACATTTCACCCTGTCCCACCTTCTTCCTTACCTGTTCCTTATACTGGTCTGCATGTCGACGCTCATCTTCAACCTGCATGAAGATTTCTTTCAGTTTCTTCTCGGTGCGTCGGACCAGTTTGTTGGCTGCTGCGCGCTCCCTGTGAAGGTGATCAACCCATTAATTAATCTTGGTAGTTCTTGAAATGGAGGTAAGATGGGGAATGTACTTTTTAAAGTCCCTTTCCTCTGGAAGAGGACATATGTTGGAGTGCTTTCCAGGACCTCTCTGACGAGAACAGCATCAGGATTAATAGGGTCCGGAAACCTTTCCTTTCTGGTCACAGTACGAATGGCCTCTAATGGAGCCTAATACTGACAGGTGGAAAAAGCATATTCCTTCACATGTAGGTTAAGCACTTTAGTTACACACAGGCTACCTGTCACACTGAGTGCAGGCTCTTTGGAGACAAAGACCGTGGCTGGCTACCTGAATCACCTAACTCGTTAGCCTGGAAAACAAAGACCCACTGTGATGCCACGGGCCACAGCAGCTAACACTGGGGGAACGGCCCACGCTCTTCAGTTAGCAGTCAGATCGCCATGTTTCCAGACAGGCCTACACTGTTCCTTCTGGAGGAGAGGGAACTTACTTGGTGAACTCCACTGAAAACAGAAAAAGTCCTTTTATTCCTCGACACGTGTTATGCAAAAATGGATAGTGACGGAGTTAGCTGGAAGGGTGAGTCATGTTAATTACAGCTAACAACAAACCCTCAATTGTTTTGAGCTCACTGGGGTTGAAAGAGTGGAGCGGAAGTAGGAATGCCGAGTCGGGGAGGGTGCTGGGCTTCGAGCACAGGCCCTGCACCTCTGGCCCCAGCTCCCCAACAACAAGGTGACTTTGAAGGTCCAATAGGTTTGTAAACGCCTGCCAAAAGCTGTGCTGCACAATTCCTCAAAAATTAAAATGCTTTACTACAACAGAACAAACTGTCAAACAGTCCCCATGGGTAAAGAAAAGCTTTTTCTTCTTGGCAATGAATTATAGCGTTTCATGTGATGCTACCAACTTGGAAAACCAGCTTTGGGTAGAGGTGTAAACTACGGTGCCTAGAAAACTGTGGGGCAGAGTATGACCAGCTGAGTCCCGGCAGAGCTGACAGGTGAGCCCAGCCTTCCTGGAGGGCTCACACCACTTGCTCTTTCTCACTCTGGTTCTATCTGTCCGTCATCTCTTCCCCACCGCAGGAACCCCCACAGGGCAAGTGTCTGTCTCGTCTCTGGCTCACAGACTGAGCCTGGACCTGCTCGGTAGCACAGACACAGTGAGTTCTGGTTTATTGCATCAAAAACTCTTACTTGGCTTCCTGCTCAAGTTGCTCCTCTAGTTGCCCAATCTTGGCTTCCAGAGCCGAGATGGTGGCCTTGAACTTGGACTTGACAGCACCCTCTAGCTCCTGCAGCTTGGCCTTCAGCTCCTTATTCTGCCTCTCCAGCTGCTGGCGTGCATTGTCGCTCTTCTGGGCAGCACTGCGCTCCGCCGCCAGCTCTGTGTTCAGTGTGTCCACCTGGAGAGGACAGGTGGGTTTAGTCATTCGTGCCAGAGGGACAGCACAGCCCTTCCCAGGTGATGGGCTGCTGTGTGAGCCACCTGCAGCGTGGTCTTGCGGAAGCGGTCGTTGAGCAGCTCCATGTTGCTCTGCTCCTCTTCAAGCTCCTCCTCCAGCTGTGCGATCCTAGCCTCCAGACGCCGCTTCTCATCCAGCAGCGCGGACCTGGCGGGGTGAGGAGGACCCAGCTTAGTACAACACGGGGGGAGCACAGTAGGGTGGCTCCTCCACCCTGCCTCTATAAACCAAGCACCCTCTCAATTTTTCTCTCCCCTGCACCTATTGCCCAGTCTGTCAAGTTCTGATCACACTCCCAAACAGGCCACCCACTTCTCTCTACCCTCCCGCCTGCCACCCTAGTTGGGCCCCACCATGTCTTGCCTGCTGCTTCTCCACCTGTTCCCCCAGCAGCTTTCAAAAGTACAAACAGATCCTGGCATTGCTAGTTTAACCTGCACTGGCTTTCCAGTACATTGAGATAAGATGCTAACTCCTCATCATAACATGCTGGGAAATGACTGTGATGACCCCTCCATCTGAGAAAGCAGTTTTCTAACTGGAAAAAAGGGTTCTCTTAATGAAAAATCATTCAAGGAAAGGTAAATCAAAGGAATCTGCTTGCCAAACCTAATGAATTTGAGAGTGGAGACTTGCACCTCAAGGCTGTGTGGTCTGTGGAAGCCAGGTTAGCTCTGGATGTACTTCCTTCACGCCCGTTGCGGGCATGACGGGCGATAAGGAGGTGCAAGCTGCCTGTGCCAGGCTGCCGGCAATGGCGGGGGCAGCCCAGAGGCCCAGCCTCTTGTGCTCATCTTTCCAGAGTTTGAATGGCTGAGCAGACCAACTATGGACTCCTATGCCAGACAACACCATGGCCGCCTCAGGGCAGCAGGCAAGCCCAGGGGTGTGAACTGCAGGTGCCCGAGGGAACTGGTGGGGCCGCCACTGGTTTCTGGATGCCCACCCCGTCCCACCGACTGGGGTGCGGGGAGACTCACTTGCCAGAGGCGCTGTTAGCGATCTCATCAGCCAGCTCATCTCTCTCTTGCTCGGCATGCCGGCGGGCTCGCTCGGATGAGGCAAGTTCCTAAATGAGTTGAGACCGTGATTGTAGCTTCTGAAATCTGGAGATGCCTATAGGCGGCAGCTACCTTGCTCCAGGCACTGTGTGTGCCTCAAACTGCAGCTCGATGTGAGAACTGAACTGGCAGGTTTGCTGAGAGAATGTTTGGGTGCAGGTCAGCCAGGCAATGTGCCCACAGGGGGAAGTCCTAGTCTACGTAAGGGCATGCCCGTCCCAAGTTAAGACACAGCTATATATGTTTCTGCCCTCCCCAGAAAGCTGCTGTTTCTCCATCATAAATGGAGCACAAACTTTATGCAGACTCAGAGTAACACTAATTCATGGTCATGAAAGCATCTGTCACATACACAAGTAGTGCAGTTTGGAGATCGAGTACACTGACTAGGTAGGCACCAGAAAATGAGGTGCTACTGCAGTGCAATGAGGATCACAGGTCCCACTGGGGGAAAGTGGGTGGAGTGGGACCACCAGGGCAGAGCTGGGCCTCTTTCTGGGAGAAAGGGGCCCTGGCCAGTCAGGCTGCTGTGGCTCTGCAGGGCCCTCCCAGGGAACAGGGCAGGAAAGGGGACAGTCCGGTGCTGGCCAGTGGCCAGCCGCAGGAAGAAGTGCCCCATGGCTGCTTTCCCACAGACTTCCTGGGAAAGAGGATTCTCCACAGGCAGGTGTCAGGGTGCATTTCTCACCCCTACTGGGTGAAGATCACATTCTCAGGACTTGCGAGTTCACCATCTCCCTTATTTTACGGATGAAACCAAGGCCCACACAGATGAGGGACTTGCCCAAAGTCTCAAGGTTTGTCAACAGTGGAAACTCGCTTCTGATGCCCTCCCTGTCCAGAGCCTCTTCCCACCAGCTGTCCCTTCCAAAAGATGGGCAAAAGCACACCGTAAGGTGTCCGTGGAGCAGGGCTGCACATGCACCTGCTTCGTATGTTCAAGCACAGGATGTTGTGCCCACCGCCCCCTGAAAGGCCTGGGTTCCAGCACACAGAACCCTAACATACGGACACAGTGTGAGTCTGGGACCCGATGGCAGCAGGCACAATACTTAGGGTCTGACCCAAAGGCCTCTGATTAACAAACACTGTGCAAGCGCCAGCTCCGCCATCTGGCCTCTGGGGGGTCTAGTTTCCTGGGCCCAGGAACCCATGGGAGAAAGAGAGGACCCTAGGGTCTCCCACCCAGATGAACAAAGGTGTCTGTCTGAGGTAAGGAAAACCAGAGAAGATGGACAGGAGGGCAGGGCTAGCTTTCCAGATCAGTCTCTTCCCTCTACTGCAACGATCCCTTGTCTGAAAGCCTAAAAGACACACTTTCAGCTTTCTGAGAACAGAGTACTGGGCTGCAGGGTGTTTGGGTAACGCCCCAGGAGCTCTCCAGGAGACAGGCCCCAGAGCCCTGTCACCTCTGGGGACATTGCTGACCAACTACACGATGAAGCACACAGGTCTTGAACATTCTACTTCACTGACGATACATGTTCTTTTTTAGCGCATGTGGAATCTTTACAAAGACTGACTACGTTTTAGGCCCTAGAGCTGCTCAACTGTCAGTGTTCTGTAACCATAAGCAATAAAACTACCAATAAAAAAAAACAGTACACAGAGTGGAATTTATAGTGTTCTATGAACATAATAGACAAGAGAAAAACTTGTAAATTAATGAGTGTCAAAAGAAGAAAAAGCCCAAAGGAATAAAGGTACAAGCAAAAACGAATGAAATAGAAAACAAAGAGGGACTGAAACCAAAAGCTGGCGTCGGGTCTGCGCAGTGTCTGCGTGGCTGGTTTTCAGCTCCTTTACACGCCTGACTCCTAGGGAGTTCCCTTCCTTTCTGGAAACTCGACCCGCATTTATGTCTTTGGTAACATATTATCCAGCACTTCTAGGATTTTTTCATATTAACTGGTAACATTTCAACTTCAGTTGCCTTATTTTTCCAGGTTCAAATAAATCTGATAGTCTTTCATTTACACAGAAGTTTATGTGCACATGAAATATGTGTAGTTCTTTGCCTGCCACTGATACTCAGTGACCTTTAGAAAGGAAACGTACGTATGCGTTCCAGTGGGCCTAGCATTGACGTAACCAGTCCCATTCCATATGGAACTCTTCATCAGCTCCTTCGCAGGAGAACTTACAAAAGATGAAAGACACGTTGAAGGAATTGTTGGGTTGCAAGGTGATTCACTTAGAAATGCAATGAAATATAACTTCTCTCCATGTAAGTATCACACATGGTGCTTTTGTGTAAATCAAGGCAATCTTACATATCACTTAGGTCAGAGTTCTGAGGTGAGTGATTCTGATGCTAACCAGCACTAAGTAAACAACCATCACTCCTTTCTTCACACAGGAACGAGCCTGGAAAGGGGCTTGTGAAGTCACGAATCAGCTCCCTTGCCTGCAGCCAGGTAGAGGCATATACATGAGTAGTGTCAAAGTGTTGAACTGAAACCTTGCTGAACTGAAGCAATAAGATGGTCCAGTAACATTAAAAATGGACAGTTAAATTACACAAGGCTACAAAGACATTTAGATATATTTATCTGCTCTGAGAGAAATTGCAAGGGCAACTATTTCTGAACAAACAGATGAATAAACAAACAAACAAACCTCCTGCAATTGAAGGATTTCTGCTTCCAGACTCTTTAATTTCTTTTCACTCTCTTTGGATTGAGCAAAAATCTCATCCCGGGATGCACGAGCTTCTTCTAGTTCACGCTGGTAATCCTTCATCTGAGCCTAAAGATAAATAGGAAGAATGTCTTGGGGTAGTTTTCAAATGTATTTTTCCAGATTATAAAATATAAGTATATAGAAATAAGAAAAATGTCACAAGAAAACTTTCAAGTCAATACCTCTTATGAATATATATGCAAAAATCTGCAATAGACGCAAACTAAATCCAACAACACATGAGACACTGTACACCATGTATATTTATACCTCACTACATCCCAACATCCAACTGAGATTTACGCAAGCAATGCAACATTGGTTTGACAGCAAAAATGAATTAATATAACCATATAATCGTCTAAAAATTCAGAAGTAGTATTTGAGAAAATCTAACACCCTTTCATTATAAAAACGATAAGCTGAATAGAAACTTCCTCAACTCTGAGAAAAGGGCACCCATGAAAAACCGACGGCTACTATATGTAACAGCCAGAGACCGAATGCTTTCCTCCTAACAGCAGCAGCAAGATAGGATGTGTGTCTGACTGCGCCCCTTCCGTTCAACGCGGACCGAGATTCTAGTAAAAGCAATTAGATCAAGACAAAGATACAGTCCCTGGCTGGCGTAGCTTAGTGGATTGAGCGCGGGCTGGGAACCAAAGTGTCCCAGGTTCGATTCCCAGCCAGGGTACGTTTCTGGGTTGCAGGCCATAACCCCCAGCAACCGCACATTGATGTTTCACCCTCTCTCTCCCCCCCTCCCTTCCCTCCCTAAAAAAAAAGAAAATAAATAAAAATCTTTAAAAAATATTAAAAAAAAACCCCAAAAAACAAAAAACAAAAGACAAAGATACAAAAGACATCCAGAGTGGAAAGGAAGAAATAAAACTAGCTCAACCTGTAGATGATATGGTCTTATACACAGAAAATCTTAAAAAATTCATAACCCTCCCCCAAAACTAGAATGAAGAAATGAGTTCAGGAAGTTTTCAGAATACAAGACCAATATAAAAGAATCAGTTATATTTCTGTACACTAATTATAAACATTCTAAAAATTAAGAAAAATGAATATACTTAAAATAGCAGCAAAAGAATAAAACACTTTGATATCAGTTTAGCTAAAGAAGTGTAAGACTTGGCACCAAAAACTATATAACATCACTGAAAAAAATTAAAGAATAGCTAAACAAAGGGAAGATGGTCATGGTCACAGACCGGAAGACAATAATATGAAGGTGGCGACACTTTCCAAATTGATCCATTGAGTCAACACAATATGAAAACCTGAGCTGGCCCCCCCCCCCCCCCGGCAAAGATTTATTTATTTATTTATTTATAGAGAGGAAAGGGAGGGAGAAAGAGAGAGAGAAACATCAATGTGTGGTTGCTTCTCATGTGGCTCCCACTGGGAATCTGGCCCGCATGCAACCCAGGCATGTGCCCTGACTGGGAATTGAACCTGCGACACTTTGGTTTGCAGCCTGCGCTCAATCCACTGAGCTACACCAGCCAGGGTCTGAGCTGGCTTTTTAAGTTTTATTTATTTTCCTGTGCAGCAATTGACAAAATTCATATGGAATTGCAAAGGACCTGGATAACTAAACAGTCTTGGAAAAGAAGGACAAAGTTGAAGTCACACTCCCCGATTTCAAAATTTTGAAGCTGTGGTAATCACTACTGCGTGGTGCTTGCACAGGACAGACACGCAGATCAACGGAATACACGCAATTCAATGGGGGAAACAACAGCCTTTTAAACAAACGGTTCTGGGATATACAGTTGGATATCCATATCCAAAAGAATAAAGTTGAGTTTGTACATAAAACCATATAACATATTAACTCAAAATGGAGTTTATAAAACAGCAAAATAGCCCTGGCCAAGTGGCTTGGGACACGGTCCCGTGCACCAAAGGTTTGAGGTTTGATCCTGTCGGGTGCGTATGGGAGCCAGCCCATCAGTGTTGCTCTCTCCTCCACTTCCTCTCTAGAATCAATTAAAAACAACAACAACAAAATCCATATTCTCACATGAGGATAAAAAAAAAGTAAAGTATAAAACAGGAGAAAACATAGCAAGAAATCTTCATGACCTTGGATTAGACAGTGGTTTCATAGATATAATTTAAAAAGACACAAGGAACAAAAGAAAATAAAATGGATTCCATCAAAATTAAAAACTTTCATGCTATAAATAATATCACTGAGTGAGTGAAGACAATACAGAGAATGGAAGAAATATCTGGAAGTCATATATCTTATGAAACATTCAAAATATATACAGAAATGTTACAACTCAATTATTAAAAACAACTCAAAAAGATGAGCAGAAGATTCAAAGACATTTTTTCCAAATAAGATAATGGCCAATGAGCACAAGAAAAGAGGGTCGGCACGGTTAGCAGCCATCAGGGAAATGCAAATGCAAGGCAACCAGGAGGGGCCCCTCCACGCCCATGAGGACGGCTACAGTGGAAGGACAGGCCGTGGTAAGTGCTGGTGTGGACGTAGAGAGACTGGAGCCCTCACACACAGCCGGTAGGAGTGTAACATGGTCCAGTCACTGTGGAAAGGTTTGTCAGGTCAGTTCCTTAAAACAGAAGTTACTTTTTTTTTTTTTTTAAAGATTTTATTTATTTATTTTTTTTAGAGAGGGAAGGGAGGGGGGGAGAGAGAGAGAGAGAGAGAGAGAGTGAGAGAGAAACATTAATGTGCGGTTGCTGGGGGTTATGGCTTGCAACCCAGGAATGTACCCTGGCTGGGAATCAAACCTGGGACACTTTGGTTCCCAGCCCGCGCTCAATCCACTGAGCTACGCCAGCCAGGGCTAGAAGTTACTTTTTGACTTAGGTATATATACAGGAGTGGAATGGCTAAGACAACCGAGAGCACAAGTCCACACAGACATGTGAATGTTCATAGCAGCATTATCGTAGTGGCCAAAAAGTTGAAGTAACCCAAGTACCCATCAACTGATGGATTAATGAAATTAAATGAAAGGATAATGGAATAAATATTATTTGGTAATAAAAAGGAACAAAACACTTATTCATGCTACAACACAAATGAACCTTGAAAACGTGCCATGTAAAAGAAGCTAGCCACAAGAGCCATGTATTATATGGCGTCACTTATACCACGCCCCCAGCAGAGGCTACTCTACAGAGACAGAGCGCAGATCAGGGGTCGGTTAGTTCTGGGTGCGGCAGAGAGCGTGGAGTGAGGGCTGATGGGTTGAGGGTTTCTTTTAGAGGGAACCAAAATATTCAGAATTAGTGGTCACGGTTGCAAACCACTATGAATTTACTAAAAGAACACAAAACACTTTAAACAGGTAAACTGTATAGTATGTAAATTATATCTAAATAAAGCTATTAAGTAAATAAAACAGTGTTATTTATATTCTTTGTAATTAACTTAATAACTTTGTAATTAGCTATTAAAAATAAAAACCTTTGTACTTAGCTTTTTTAAAAGCATACAAGCAAACCAGTTACTCATAAACCTACATCCGGAGGACTTCCCCTAATCAGGGGTGTCCGACCCGCGGCCCAGGATGGCTATTGTATGTGGCCCAGCACAGAATCATAAATTTACTTAAAATCTTTCCTTTGCTCATCAGTTTTTGTTAGTGTTTGTGTATTTAATGTGTGGCCCAAGACAACTATTCTCCCAGTGTGGCCCAGGCATACCAAAAGGTTGGATCCCGCCCTGGCTGGCGTAGCTCAGTGGATTGAGCGCGGGCTGGGAACCAAAGTGTCCCAGGTTTGATTCCCAGCCAGGGTACATTCCTGGGTTGCAGGCCATGACCCCCAGCAACCGCACATTGATGTTTCTCTCTCTCTCTCTCTCTCTCCCCTCTCCCTTCCCTCTCTAGAAATAAATAAATAAAATCTTAAAAAAAAAAAAAAAGGTTGGATCCCCTGCCAACTTTCCCCCAAGCATGTATATCTGTGTGTCCATATGCACAGACCTAGCGCACAGGTGTGTGTGCAGGGTTAGAAACTAAATCGTCCCGCACGGCAACTTCCCTCCTCACTGAAGGCCTGCTATCACCGCATACACATCTGCATCGTTTAACCCTGAGGAGGTCCCGCCTGATCTGAGAGATACAAACTCTTTTCTTAAATATTGTTACATGTATGGGGTGCATAGGTTCAAGGTCATGACCAGCTGCACGTCTGTATGTGACTGACGTTAAACCATAACTTCAAGCAGTCAGTTTGGTTATAACAGGTGTTTTGTAAGGATGTGCGATACACACGAGCTCTGCTGTATTTTTTTGACTGTGACCTCTGCAAGGTTAAATGGCTGTCAGTCCCCTTACATTTAGGTGGTTTCCATTTCTGCTACCAGAAATAACATGTCAGCTGTGATCTTGGTGTGTGAATATTTCTCATCTTTATATTTTGTTAGAATAAATACTCAAGATGTGGAATCACCAAGGTCAAAGGGATGGAATTTTTCTACAGCTTTTGTCACAACTGACAAATACCGCACCAGGGAAGTTATGAGAGGGCCCATTCCATCCTGCCGAGTAGGTCATTTTTAAAGAAATTCCTTTTTGTCATTGTGAGAGTGAAAAGTATCTGAATAACAAAAGTGATAGTTAAATCAGACTGAGATTACTAAAGCTCATGGCAATAAAAGGTGGTCAACACCACCTTCCGCTGTGGTGGCTCAGTGACTGTGTTAGTTACGCATCATGCAAAGCTGTTTGGAGCCTGAAGTGCATGTTCCCGTTGGCAGAGGCTCCACCTGCTGACCCCACCTTGGCTCTGTCCGTCCATGCTAAGGGCGTGTGCCAGCTTTGTGGCCTGCTGCCACAGCCCACAGCCAAGCTGTCAAGATGGCGGGCGAGGTGCCGCACAGAGCTTCCCCCACCAGGTCCATGGCTCCTGTCGTGCAAGATCTCAGCAGGGCCAGATGATGCCACCCAAGACTGATGGTTGGCTGCACGTACCTGAAGCTTACGAAGCTGCTTGATTACTTCATCCCTGGCTTTGTTTGCAGCCTCAATTTGAGCTTCTAGGTCCTTCAAGTCTATTTCCATTTTCTTCTTGGAAGCAACAGCAAGTGCCCGCTGTTTCCGCTCGTCCTCCAGCTCTGCCTCGAGCTCCCGCACCTAACGGACAGAGCCGGGTTATGTCTGGTTAGACCCAGGGATCCCCTCGTAGAGAACGGGCAGCCCGCTGTCACACAAGGGCTCTCGTAGCTCTGCACGGGCGCTCTCTGCTCCCAAGCAGTTATTATTAACAGAAGCCCACAGTAGTTGAATATTGTTCAGAGATCGTTTAAAAACACCACCAGGTACACACCATTTCCACTGACTACTACAAGGGTAACTAAGAAGGCAGAGTCCTGATTTTAAGCTCATATTCTGGTGACCAACAAAACTGACAGACACAGGGCAATCTGTTGGGGAAGCTCCCTCCAGGGACACTCAAGCAGCCTGGAGAGGCCCAGGGGACGAGGTGCTGAGGTCTGGGCCCAGTACCACATGGGTGAGCCAGCTGGACGAGGACCCCAGCCCCGCTGAGCCAGTTCAGGGTTCCTGACCCACAGAAGCTGTGACTAAGCAGGTGGTGTTTTAAGTCCCTAAACTTGAGGTCATTCATTATCTAGCACTGAATGACCAATATAATAAACATCAGTGGAATGAAAATTTAAAAATAAATAACCTAAGATTGATACCATGAACTCTAAGGAGTGTCACAATATCCACAAAAATATTTTAAAGTAAACTTTTAGAAGTTTAGCATACATTTAGAAAAGAATGCAAATCATAAGTGCCTAGCAACTTTTTAAGATAAAACAATTTGAATATCTGTTTTTTTTCTCCTCTAAAGAGTAGTTTAATGAAGACATGGACCTGAACTTAGGACGTGTGCTCAGTCACCTGCCGGGCGTTTTGATTCTTTCCCTCCCCACACTTTCAGAACTCACAGAACTTGAACCTGACTACACAGCCCCCAGAGACTTCACCGAGGGCTTTTTAACAGATGGCTATCCTGTCTTGGGAGCAGCAATGCTATTGACTGAGAAATAGGAAATCAAACCGACTATATTAAATTGTAAAGAATAAAATTATCAAGTGACCAAATACATTAACTTTACTTGGGTTCATGTTTCTAACGTGAATGAACAGGCTATTGACCCCAAATGGAGCTTTGAGAGTGAACAGGCTCTCGCTCTGGAGGCCACACTTCCTTCAACCCACCTGTTTAATCAGCAGCCGCTTTTTTTCTTCATTCTGCTCATCTCTGGTTTGCAAATCCCTCTCAAACTGGGCCTTCATGGCCTGCATGTTGACCTCCAGGCGAAGCTTAGCATCTTCTGTTGCCTGAAGTTCATCTTCCAGCTCTTCTAGCTGGGTCCTCATTTCTTCTACCTGCTGCTCTAGGGCCCGTTTGGATTTTTCAAGTTCATGAACCTAAACCACAGAAAGCACCGGGAGAGAGGGGACCCTCAGCTGCACCCAGCAAGGACACAGTCTCCTTTTGCACAGGCCCTGCACAGCGCGCTGGGTGCGCTCGGCACAGGGCCAGCTTCCCGACACCCCACTCCCACGCTTCCCTTTCCCTCTATGGCTGCGCCAGTGCTCTTTGCAGCGCCTCGTCATTCACATGGGCTCTGCAATCAACCAGTTCTGGTGGCCTGGACGCTGAGTGATCTGTCAACGTCGAAGAACAGTGAAAAAAAGAGTGAGGCGTCAGAGAGACTGCCCGCTGGCTGGTGCGCGCCTGCCGTCTGCAACAGGCACTGCAGTGTGTCCTTTCTGCTGTGGAAAAGATCATTTGTACTGAAAATGCCCAAGTGGAAGCTTAAATATTAGGGTGTGTTAGGCCTGGGAAACGGTATAGACAGGTAAAAGAGGCCTGACCTTTCTCTGGACCAAGATCCTCACTGCAAACATTCGACTAGTTAGTTCTCTGGGCCAAATGCTCCCACCTCATGTCCCCTCTGATTCCCAAGATGACCTTCAGACAGGTGTGTGCAGGTGCGGCCGTGTATCCCCTTGAGGTTCATGGCCACGTCAGTTCCCACAGGCAGGTAGGGGAAGACTTAAGACACAAGTGTGGGGGGCGGGGGGGCTCTGACTCTTAGCAGTGTCTGACACTTCATAGGCATGAAAGAAATGTTTGTGGAATAAACATATGACTGTGTTATTCTAGAGAAAACTAACATGGAACAAGAAAAAGGAATCAACTGTGGAGTTCTCGCTCTACACTTTACTATGTGATCACAGCCATTTCTGCCCAAGGGGGCTGTTTCTTATCCACAGGGCTGGTCCCCCGGGCAAGAGGATGTAGGAAAGACCCAGTAGAAAGGACAGTTTTCCCTCCCTTATGATGTGGCTGCAGAGCCCAGGTCCCATGAAAATGAGACTGTACCTTCTTCATAGAAGACCCTGTGCTTTTCAAAGCACACCTGCAGGAGCTTCAGGAAATCAGGCGAGTATAACGCCCATTTGACAGATGAGAAACTCAGGCTTAGAGAAGTTAAGTGGCTTCTCCTGGTCAGGATGGAAGCTGGTGGGAAAGCCAAGTCTGGACCTGTTTTTGATTCCTAGGCCTGGGCTTGCTTCACTATCCTCAACACATTATATACGAGTGGAGGGGTGCAGGGTAAATAAAAACCATCGCAGCTCTTGTGGCATACGTATGCAGTGGAAGGACAAACAGTATCACAGGAATTTCCAGACTGTGTAAGTCCCCAAAGCATCTGGAATCTTCAGAGAAAACAATGGGGTCTCACTGGGGAGTCCGAGGTCAGAGGGAGTGGCAGTCCCCGCGTCACTCCTCTCCGTGCTGGGGACAGATCCCACTCCCTCTGGCTGAGGGACCTTTCAGTGCTTGTGTTTGGTAACAACCTGCTGACTCAGGAACGAGGAACTCCTCCATCTACAGCCCCTGCCAGAATGCACGTTAGGGCCGGGAGGCCCATGAAAGCGAGAGAAACAAATCTTCCCCGCCTGCAGGTGCTGCTACCAGAGCCCCGCGCTGAGAACAGATGCAGAAACCCTGCCCGTTTACTCCAGAAGACTTTAACCCCACGTTCACACACAGGCCAAATGCTCCCAGACGATGCTGCTGTCGGGCTAGGCGTCCCCAGGTCCATCTGGTGCTGAAGGCGCTGCCTGCCCCCCTGAAGGGATCGCCCCCAGGACACTCACGTTCTTCCCCACGTCGTCCTTGGAGCTCATCAGGTCCTCCATGTCCGTGCGCAGCTGCTTGTTCTGCCTCTCGAACTCCTCCTTGGCCTCCAGCGCCTCCTCGAGGGCCCGGGCCAGCGACAGGGCTTTGGTCTCCTTCTCTCTGGCCTCTGCTTCAGCGCGGTCTCGCTCTTCCGCGTAGCGAGCAGAGACATTCTTCTCTTCTGCTAACAGCTACACAAAACAGCATGGGGAAACATTAAAAACAATTTTAAAAGTAACATAAACTCTTCTTATTCATTATATGTCTGACTCACTGCTAAGAATACTGCTAGAAGATTATGGGTGTTCTCTTATTTCCTTTTGCTTTTCCACGTATTCCCCCAATTTTGCTGTAAATGTGTATTGCTTTTAAATATGGAAACATTTTAAACTAAAATAAAACTGAGAGCTTTGCCAGGAGGAAATGACGAAAGGCACTGGTCCTGGAGCCTGGGGGCAGAAATGTAGCGAAAGACCCCACCTGATCAAACTTCTTCTGCTTCTTCTCCAGGTTGGAGACGATCTGGCGCTGGTGGTCCAGGTCCACCATCAGGTCATCCAGCTCCTGCTGCAGGCGGTTCTTGGTCTTCTCCAGCTTGTCGTAGGCCAAAGCCTTTTCCTCCAGGCGCTGGCTCAACGCCTCCATGTCTTTAAGCAGCTTCTTTTTGGCCTCCTCCAAACTTTCAATTGTTCCCAAGTCATCATCTACTTTCTTCTTTGTATCAGTCAACTAGGTTTTACGTAAAGAAGAAAAGATCAATATTGAAGAACCCAACTGGTTTTTGCATTGGAGAAGAAAAAAATTATTTTCAACATTCTGTGAGAAGAAATAACATAAATCAACACTATGTGATTTTGAGAAAATTAATCTTAGACTGCAACTTAATTTCTTATCAATTAATCTATAAAATGATGATTGAATTAAAGCCTTACATAGCTGACCCAGTCCTGCGTCTTTGTTTTAAATGCCTCCAACATTAGAACCAGCAAAGTATCAGCGCTTGGCTGGGTCACATAAAAAACACTTAATGGGCTTTATTTAGTGCAGCCTAATTAACTGTCCCAAATCGAGTTGAAGCAATCCAGTACAGCAAGGACACGAGGTGCTACGTACACACTTCTGGGCCACCACGGCCCCTGAGGGGACACACCTGGGACTGCAGTGCCAGCACTTGCTTTTCCAGGTTCTTCCTGGCCTCCTCCTCCTCCTCCTGCTGCTCCTGAAGGCTGTTCTTCTCCTCCTCCAGCTGCCGGATCCGACTGCTCAGGTTCAGCTTTTGGCGTGTTTCCTCCTGAAGAAGCTCCTGTTTATTTTGATAAGAGATCAATACTTAAGTTACGTTAACTGCCAAAACAAAACACCTCTATGAAAAAAACAAAACAAAACCGTGTCCCCTGGCTGGCGTAGCTCAGTGGATTGAGCGCGGGCTATGAAACAAAGCATTGCAGGTTCGATTGCCAGTCAGGGCACATGTCTGGGTTGCAGGCCATGGCCCCCAGCAACCACACATTGATGTTTCTTTCTCTCTTTCTCCCTCCCTTCCCTCTCTAAAAATAAATAAATAAATAAATAAATAAAATCTTAAAACAAAAAAACAAAAACAAAAAAAAAACTGTGTCGTAAAGAACAGAGAGCCTCAGTGTATGAGAACTATTCAGTGATATTAATAAATGATTTTAAAATGCACATGATAATACTATAAAAGCTCTTAACACAAACATGCTTTAAACCTGTTCAGGAGGAATGGCAGCGCTGTCCCACCACCCAGGGCCCCAGCCAGGAACCTGTGAGGGGGGCCCAGATGCCTCCCGGGCCTGCAGCTCCTCCCTTCTGGAATCCCGTCCGGCCCGGCCCCTGCCCCTGTTCAGGCACGTGGCATTTCCCACCAGGGTTACGTCCCGTACTGGGCAAACTCTCGTTTGTTTCTCCTTTACACTTTCTGCCAGAGGAATTTTTCTAAACTATAAATGCAAACATGTCTTTCCCATTATGTTCAGACTTAAATTTTTCAAAGGCACACATCTGGAGTGCTCTGTGATCTGGCCCTGTCTCCTTTAATCTCACTCACCAGAATGTGTCCGTCACAGCGTAAGACCCAGCTACAACGGACTTGTTCTCAGTTACCTGTGTACTGCGGTTTCTGTTGGAGATTTTTTAACCCATATCCCCAGCACTGAGCCCTGAATTTGACAAATATGCACCCATTTTAAGTTTGCAAATTTAACAAAAATAAGATGTAAAACTCCAAGAAAGTTGCTACATTATTTTCCTATTATAATAGTCATCAACCTAACTTCCATCCTACTTAAAAACAGCCCTAACAAATAATTTGACACAGGCTTAAAAAGGTCATGATAAGTGAGCTTCAACCCACTCTTTTACAAAACGGGCTGTTTCTCCTAGGTGTGTGTAATGAAGCTTCAACCACAACAATCTTACTGAAAACGGCCAGCAACCTGCCTGACGTGGCTCAGCTCGCTGGGCATCGTTCCGCAAAGTGAAATGTCGCTGGTTTGATTTCTGGTCAGGGCACCTGCCTGGCATGTGGGCCAGGTCCCCAGTAAGGGTTTGCATGAGAGACAACTGATTACTGTATCTCTCACATCAATACTTCTCTCCTCCTCTTTCTCCCTCCCTTCCCCTCTAAAAATAAATATATAAAATCTTAAAATAAAAAAAAAAAAGGCAGCAATACTCCTGTGCAATAGCATTGCTGCGGGCAAATGACAGGACTGCTGTTGGTGCCAGCAGGAGCCACTTCCCGGGCCCACCTGCCTATGAGACACGGAACCAAGGGCTTCAGACATTTCCTGGGTATCAAGCTGGTTACAGTGCAAGATGGCTCCAAATAAGTGCACACCACAAAAACCAGAAGGAAGGCGGTAAAAAGGCAGTTCTGGGCTAGTATGTCTCACCAGTATATCAACTATAGAAATGGTCGAGTTACTATCAAAGGCCCCTCACCCCCCTGGAATACCTGTGTATCCTGTAGTTGAGACTCAAGACCAGCTGCATCCTTAAGCAAATTTAATGCCCTTCTTCTCTGCTTCTTCCAGAAGAGTTGAGGACATTATCCAATTCTTCTGCAAGCAAGAGTAAAAGATTAAATTCAATGAACAGTGAGCAGATAAAAGCATCCAGAATCAGTACTCTTAAAATGAACATAAAAAGGGCAGTATTAGGGGGAGGACAGGGTGAACTTGAAACTGCCAAACTTGACCGAGGAAGACTTTCATCACCAAGAGTCGGTCGCCTCCCAACAGTGCCCAAGCAAGCAGGCACTGCACCAGCCGCCGCCACAGACAGCGGAACAGCTCTGCCTGCGAAAGGACGGGGAGTTTAAAACTGTGGAGCCCACAGGTGGTGGGAGGCGGGGGGGGGGGGTGGGTCTCTAACCAGTTTATAACTGTTTTTTATCAGCATACTGAAGCCTCTTCAGCTGCTATCCGTGGAAAGAAGCGCTAAGATAAGCACTGTGTGTGCTATTCTGACCCCCTTTTTACACTAAGATGCAGTAACCACAGGCTTTGCAGGGTGGGGACAAAGGCAAATATACTTCATATTCTTATAGAACCTGAAAATTTTTATATAGAAATTCAAATTTAAATTCTGGCATTCACAGTCCAAGTTCTTTTTAACTTAAAAAAAAATCTGCTATTACCTCAGGGAATACAGTCAATAAGATTGTGGTAACTTTGCATGGCTAGTGTGGTGATCACATCACCAGGAATATTAAGTGTAGAATCACTAATGTAGAATCTAGTATATAATATTGTATGCCAACTATACTTTAATAAGTTTTTAAAAATCTGGTGTTATATATTTATCATGAATATTTAGCTATTTCTCATGGCCAAATTTTATGAATAATGTGGTAAAAGTTTTTTTCTTTTTCCTCAATTAGTGATAACTCTAAAATACTGCTCCCACATCCCTTTAAAATCCCTGAGGTATAAGACCTTGGGGGTCTTGAGTTTTTGAGGGGACAGTAGGTATAAGAAAGAAGTAGAGGGACTCAGAAGGGACAGCAGAGTCCCCTTTGCTCTAGTCTGCCTCCAGTCCTATTAGCAAGGAAGGGCACACAGAGGACACATCTAAGGTGTCAGTCAGGCTAACGGCCTTCCTCCTCCTCATTTTAGCAAAGGCCTTCAGGGGGCCCACACTCCAGCAGCCTTGGCAACAGAGTGGGGAGAAGGGCTCTGGCCTCCACGTGCCTCCTGCCGGCCACTCTAGCCCTGTGACCTGCGAGGGGTCGCCAGAGGGGGCGAGCTGGCTTAGCTTCCTTGAGCCTCACACTCCTCATCTCCCAGGCTCCTCAGGGGGCGAGGTGAGGACTGGGGGCAGAACCACCACCAGGAGCCGAACTCTCCGGGGTTTGTGAGACCTGTGCTGTGCACCCGCAGACACAGTCTCACTACAGAAAAGAGTGGACAGAGGAGGGTTGGGAGTCCACCTCAGAAAGGCTTGCTTACAATGCTGGCCCTTGGCTGGCTCAGGGAACTGATGTTGAAGGGCTCCTTCCATTCCCTACACAGTAAAGACAGTGTGCTGGCCCGAAACCAAGTGTACGAGTGTGGCCAAATCCTGGGTCTGTCCAGGGAATCTCTGAGCCTGGAGTGGCCTGGGTCCCCGACAGAATGCCTCTGTGGGGACACTGCGGTTATGCCTAACATCCGCTTTTCCTCCTGGAGGCTGGAGTGTTGGTCTTTAAGGCAGAGGGCCGTCTGGGACGGCCCAGTCAAACCCGGGTACAACGCGCCACTGGCACCGCCCTCTGCAGGGGTGGTGGGGAGGGCCTGACCCCACTTGCCTGTGCCGGGAGCGGGTGCTGGTAGCTGTGCGGTACCTTTGCCCTTCACCGATGTTCCTTGTGGCCTTTCTCTGTGATCAGTCGTGCTGTGAGGAGGACCACATGCTGAGTCTGGGCTCCCATACAACACAGTTCGGGTCATTTTTTTTCAGGGCAGCAAACACATAATGTCCATCTCTCCTCACCAATAAATACTCATCTATCACGAGGATATTGTTTTTCTGTTTGTATAGAAGTTTGCATATAACTTAAAACATTAAAAGCACTTCCAATTATATTCTTTTATACACACTTCAATGAGCATTCTTTACAGTTGAATCGTGTGTACACCCTTAATTATTGCCCTAGGATGAATAACTAGACAAGAATTTATTGGGTCCCAAGGGTATTCATATTTTTAAGGCTTGGGACACCAAAACTGCCCAACTGTCCTTTAGAAAGGTTGTATTACCTTGTACTTCATCCATAGTGCATTAAAAAAATCCAGTTTTTCACAAAACTTCCACCAATACTAGGTATGATTTTTTTCGCCCAGTGTTCTTGTTCTCTTATTGACTAGGACTGATGGAGAAGTGAAGTTGTGCTTAAACCATTCAAAAAACTGTATCTATAATTCAATGTGGAATTTACTAGATTTAAGGCCAATCATGCTCTCTGTTCTTAAATACCACTAACCGTAGAAATATGTGTAGAGATGCACACCAGGACCCAGTACTGGGCATGCTCACTGGGCACGGCCGTGTCGGGCAGCTCTCCTCTGGCCACAGAGGGCTGAGATGGGGGTTCCGTGCATATGCTCTGTGGGGTATGTCCAGAGTAAAGGTTCTCTAGGCTCACCTGTAACTTATTTGCTTTCTCAGCCAGTTCCACCCGGAGCCTGTCTCCTTCTGAGACCTTGGCGTGGAGCTCCTGGACCTGGGCATCCAGTTTCTTCCTCTTGTGCTCAGACTCGGCCTTGACCTGCTGCAGCACCTTCACCTCACACGCCAGCTCCTTGTTGTCTGTCTCCAGGCCCTGCTTGTTCTTCTCCAGATTTGCTTTGAACTGGGAGGGAGAAGGGAAAAATAGAATTTGTGTAACACTCCATAAGAAGCATAATGTTTTTGTTCCCTCCAATGTGCCTGACACACAGTGAGTCTGCAACCAACATCTGTGGGATGAACGAATGAATGAATGAACAGATCTGTTGTACTCTGTGCGTGAAGATTTCTATGAAAGAACACCTGTGTACACACTACTTAGAGTAGGAGATACAGATATTTCGGGGCTCACTACACTTTTATCTCGTCAGTGCAGGCTGGGGTGACAAACGGGACACATGTCGTCCAAAGAGTAACCATTCATGTCATCCCGTCTGAGATGAGTTTCGCTGGTATAAGGTGGTATGTGACACGAGTGAGCAGTGCATGTGGGCGGAGGGGATCGCAGTAGGCTGGGTGCCTGTGGGGGCCACCTCGGGGATGACATGGGACATGGGATGGGTGTTACATGGGGCTCTGTGGCCACACTGCCTGGCTTCAGCCTGCCTTTCCACTTACTGCTGTGGGATCCGGCTTAATTCCCTAACACCACTGGGCCCTGGTTTCCTCATCTTTGAATGGCAGGGACTAACCTACGGGGTTGTAATAAAGATCAAGGCACTGCCTGTGACTGCCATGCACTGTGCTTAGCAGTGACCGACACATACGAGTGTAAACGTTCAGCAACTGTTACTGCTGTCACTGTGTAAGTGAACAGGTGGCATGTGGCCAGGCAGAGAAGAGGAAGATGGGGAGTGAGAGCAAGAGCTGATGGCACGAGGAAGGAGATGGCAGGGGGGCACCGGGGGCAGCGCTGGCCTGCCCAGGAGGAGGGTGTGGGTTTGAGGGCGGATGGAATTAAGTTTCATCCGAGTGGAAAGCCCATGTCTGAGATACAGAAGAGCAAATAACAAGGTGAGTGGCGACAATGTGTGTGGAGCCTGGGACCAGAGGCAGGGAGGGGCAAGAAGGGAGAGACGGGTCTAAGGAATACTCGAAACACTGGCAGGGCCTGGCGACTTGCTGGCAGCAGACGAGTGAGTCTTCAAACTGTTTGAGGCTTTGGAGCTAAGACATCAGGAGAAGGATGATACTAGTGACAGGAGGCACTGGGAGGAATATGGGATCTGAGATGGTGGCTGGATCCACCGGCTCTTTAAAAAGCAGCAGTGTGCTTGTAGAAAGGCGCCACCGATGAGGTATTGCTCCGTTGGCCCCCAGCTGCTGTGCAGGGTTGGGAACGGGCCCGGGCTGGACAGCGGCCCCTACCTACCCTTTTGGCCTGCTCCAGCTGCTCCGAGAGCTCCTCCAGGGCCGTGGCATGTCTCTGTCTCATGTCCTGGATCTGAGCTTCATGGTTCTTAGTTTCTTCCTCAAGAGCCTTCTTTAGCTCTGCCACTTCTTGTTCACGTTTTGTACTAGAGAAACATATTTTTACAGAAAGGAACTCAGAATGAATTGACTGATTAAATTAAAATACACTGTTTTTAAGTGCTGCTTTTTAAAATCAATTACATCAATTCCTTTGACAAGCATCCGACGCGCTGCTCTCCAGTGGGCTGGGGCGCCGTTACTGCGGCACCGGGCACCCTTCCAGAGCCAGCATGGCTCCCACGCCACATCTGCCTCACAGTCGAGAGGCGGTGGAGCCTCCTATGGGCTTCATACTGCTCTGGACAAGCTGGTCACATTCCAGGCCAGGAGCTGGCCAACACAGATGCCAAACTGCCTGCTACAGCACCAGCAGACACTTCCATAAAACTGCACAAGGGTGAGTCCCGAAGAGGCGTTCAGGACAAAAGGGGGGTTAGAGGCCAAACCAGCCAGGACCCTGCACCCTGACAAAAAGCAGGCACCTTTCTTAGCATTTGTGGGGAACAGCTGCAGTTAACTAACACCCCCCACTCACAACTCTACCAGGAAATGGCTTACAGCTGGGAGGAGGGGCAGGGAAAATCAGAAGGCAGGTCGAAAGGTCACATGCCTGGTTCAGAAAGGGTCTCTAGAATGTGATTGAGAACACAGCAGGTACAAGACCATACACTTTGAATGTCCTGAGATAAACTGAGGTTTTATCTATGTGCTTTTAGGGTATGAAGATCACATTAGTATTTTATTTGGATTTCCAATGCTTTTGTAATTTATTATATATAGGGTAACTTGAAAAACTAGTTACCAGCATTTCACTAACTGGAAGAAACTTCACCCCCACCAGAAGTCACCCTTTAAATTTGCCGATCTGAATGCCATCTTTAAGCACATAGCTTGATAAAGTCGGAAACCATTCAGATAAATATCACTCCTGCTAAGAACTATATCAACATCAAGAATTTAAACAACTACAACTTTACCATAATCCCGAAGCACAACTCTGGCAAACTTGCTCTACCCTGGAAAACACTTGAACTCCATTCTATAAACCAGTGCCCAGCTGGGACAGTGCGCATACACTCCCTGCCCTCTCCCAGTGGAGGGGCGGCCCAGGGGGGGCCGAGAGGAGCTGCTCGGAGAGGAGGGGGCCTGAGCGGCTGCTCGCTCCTGGGCACATGTAGCCAGACAAAAGGAATTGGTCACAAGTCTTTGGGCCCAGCCTGGCTCAGCCACAGCTCACTGGAGGTGAAAGATATGTACTGGTCTGGCCCTGTCCTTCCAATATTTATCCTAAGTCCTAAAGAGAGCTCATATGCCTCCCACTGAAGAGTGAGTCCAATGGGGAGTGTCTGATTTGCTGAGACTGTTACTTTTACACTAATCACGTGACTCAGGAAAGAACCGGTGGAGGGTAGGGCATGGCCCGAGGCCTGGGCATGAGCGAAGTGCACACGACCTGCCACCTCTGGGCTGCAGGCACTTGTGACCCTTCACAGGGTTCAATCAGTGAGCGTCTATTTGAGTCTACCCACGGTTAAATGGAAGAAATGATCAGAACTTTTTTTTCTATTGTGCTCAAAAGGCCACCTGAGAATAAATATTTCAACAAAGTGTAGTTCAGTGGTTTCCAATTTTTGAAAAAGCAGACATTTTAGAGAGGCCAGGACTTATGACTGGAAGCAGTTGCTCTGCTGACAAGGGGCGGGAAGCCTCTCACCCTGCCCACTCGGATGGGCTCAGGCTGGACGGGCTCTCTAGGGACACACCTTCCGTATTGCTACCACTGTCTTGTGCATCCACAGGCGAGTCCTTGACACTCCCACCACCTCCGTCTCCTCACCCCTGACTACTCCCGACACCCACAACCTGGCCAGTCTCACTGCCCCGGGCAGCCTTCTCTGCAGGCCCGGTGATGCTGGTCTCCCAGGCCCCAGATGAGCACAGCCCTTCCTCCCAGGGAAGGGCACCACAGGCTCCCACCACAACGTGCTTCCTCCCTGTTGCTCCTGTCACGTCCTGCCTCTCTGACCACACCTGCCTTCATCAGTGATCCCTCTGTCCTTGTCTCAACCATAGCCACCTTCTCAGAGTGACGGACTACCCTTCCCATAACTTGTACCCTGCGATAGCTGGCAGGTGTAAGTGTCCCTGTGTGTGCGCACATGTGCATGCAAGTGGCCAGCCCATCTACCAGCCTAGGCAACCAGGGCAGGGCTCACGCACCCGGCAGCTTGAGTCTGGAGGAGGGAGGAGGAGGTCTGGGGGAGACTGAGACAGCAGCCCCGGAGATCACGCTTGGTGGCTTCTAGGAGAATCCTGTCTCCTCGCCAGCAAGAGTCATAGGTTGGCCTCTCTACCTGCTCCGCTCACCACTTGTTGCTGTAGCTCTCCTGTGACTTTCTGTAGGCTGACACGCTAAGGTCGTGTGAAACCTCTCTAGCTGTGCTCCCTCGCCTGTGCCTGCCACTTTCTTCTTGCCTCCATCTGGCTGTTGGCTCCTTTGTTACAGCATGTGCCTCTCTCCAGTGCATCATCACCTTTCTCCCCACCGCCGTGACTGTGTACCTCCCTTCTCGTCTGTCTGCTCACCATCGTTCACACCAACAGGTGTTGTCAGCACATGCCTGGCTACCTGTGTGTCCCCTCTTTGTCTGTCCCACCCACTCCTCTGGCCCCCTGTGTGTGTGGGTGTGCGCACCTCTGTCCTGCCTTCCCCTTAGACACCAATACCACTGATTGTGGCTTTGCTGTTCACGCTCACTCTTAGGCTGGTTTGTTTCTAACCATTGCTATTTCGCTACTGTTCTGCCTGCCATTATTTCCAGCACAGAGAGAGGATATTCAGAATGACAACAAAAGCACACCACGTCTTAGAGAAGGCTAGCCCGGCCGAAGCATTCTTGCCCGACCTTGGGGGAGAGCTCAGCAGGTGACATGCCGCCTTCCCCTCACTCACCGTAGTTCCTGTTGAGCTGCGGTGGTGTCCAGAGTGTCCTCTAGCTCTGTTTTCAGAGCTTCCAGTTCCTCACTCAAGTCCCTTTTCTGCTTTTCCGCCTTGTTACGTGAGGCCTTCTCAGATTCAAAGTCTTCCTGAAGTTCAGCAATTTGGGCTTGCAACTCACGCACGACTTTAAGTGCATTGTTCTTATGCAGTGTTTCATCGTCACCCCTGTCAAAATACACGGGCATGGGAAGTGCTCAGAGCTGGTGCACGGATGCCCCGTGTCGCAGGTGAGCCAATGCCCGAGCACCTCCCCACAAGGAGGCCCTGTGCCGTGGCCTGAGGCCAGTGCTGCTGCACAGGGCTGCCAGCTACACACAGGGTATGCAGGCAATGACTTGAAGGCTCAAGAGCTGGTACAGCAAAGCTAGAATCAGAATTGAGCTCAGCCCCCTTTCCAAAGGGCTAAATATATCCATTAAAAGATAGGACAATCTCACTTTAATAATTAGAAGATAAAAAAGAGACACGCCACCTTCGAATCCCATACCTTATACTTCATCTTTCCTACAACGCATCTTTCTGCAGCGTGTGGATTAATGCTGGTACATTTGCTCACTGGGGAGAGCTGGGATGTCTGTGATGAGGGAGGGGAAGCTGACACATACAACTGTGAGTGGTGGTGAACTTGAATTTTCAGTTCTAGCTCTCAAGTGAAAATGCAGAGATCTGGCCAAAGTACGACTAAGGGTGATATAGAGTACAGAAAAATTTCTGTCATGGGATTTTGATTGTAATACATGATAAACTGTAATTCCTATGACCATGTAGCCAAAGTCATTCTTTATAAAGAAATGAAAATTTTAGATATAAATGTATTTATATATGATTTCCATTTTAAAAGTGAATGATTTAGAACTGAATAGCAACTCAATGCTTTAAGTGTATGAGGTGGATATCATTTCTGAAAAGTGATTTTCTCTAAATTTTTAAAATATACTGAAATCTACCCTGGTTGGTGTGGCTCAGTGGATTGAGTGCCGGCCTGTGAACTAAAGGGTTGCCAGTTGGATTCCCAGTCAGGGCACAGGCCTGAGTTGTGGGCCAGGTCCCCAGTAGGGGGCGCGTGACAGGCAACCACACATTGATGTTTCTCTCCCGTTTTCTCCCTCTTCCCCTGTCTAAAAATAAAAAACACAAAAACAAACAAAACAAAACAAAACAAAAAACCCCCCAAAAACAAAAACACCATACTGAACGTAATCTGTAATGTACAGAAACCAAAACGATATGGAAAAATCATTTTTGCCACGGTGAATTTCCAAGGATTTCATGATATGATTAATGATTTTTAAGTGTAAATACGGAGGACAGGTTATGAGATCTCCTTGCTGCCCTGACTTAAATGATGTACTCCTGGGTTCTTCAGGGTCTCGTGTCTAACTCAACAGTAAGGACACTGTATGTCACTCTCCTGGGCTTTTGTCTGCACCTGGACACGAGACACTCTCCGGAAACATGCCCCACAGCAACGCGTCCGGTGCAAAGGCCGGTGCGGGGCAACAGACCTGGCCAGAGCGCCCTGCAGCTCCTCCTCCTTCTTGGCCAGCTGGATCTTGAGCTCGTCGATCTGCGCCTGGAGCTCAGCGATCTGATCCTGCAGGTCGGTTGTCTCACCGTCTAGTTTCCTTTTGGCCTTTTCCAGTTCCTGACGCGTTTTCTCCTCCTTCTTTAAGCGTTCTTTAAGGCAAGACACAAGATGTTCAACGTACTGAATCACACACCATATGAACAAACTCCAAATGTAAACCGATTAAAGTTGAAAATAAGCATTTTATTCAAAACATGTCACTGTGTGTTGATAACATTGTACCAATAACGCAAGTCTCTTAAAACCTGTTAAGATCAGACCGAAGGCAAGATAAATTGGTGGGAGGAGGGTATTTTAAGGGAGAAACTGGGTGGATTCTAAGGATGCCCTTTCACGGGAAGTGAGCCCACACTAGTAGAGAGAAGGGATCAGAAACCTTTACGTGACACGTCCATCACTATGCCCAGGGTTGGAGAGGCCAGAGCTGTGTGGGTAACGCCTGTCACCCCACTCCCCTTTCCCTGGGAATCCCTGGTTTGAGCCAAGAGACTGCAGTTTCCAAGCACTGAGGGAGAGAGGGCAGAGTGTGGGCAGTGAGTGTTATGCATTTCTCCCTGGCGCCCTCTAAAAGTCTGCAGGGATTCCTTAATTAACTCCAGTGATCCTTCTAATCAAACGTCTTCTAACAACAGAACCATGTACTTTGTGTTCTCCAGTGGGAACCAAGATGCTGAGAAGACAAGAGCGAGTGTCACAGGCTCCTCACACAGGAGCGAGAACAGGCACATCTGCCTTACGTGTGCTTCTCTAGCTCGAACACCGCCTATAGCTGCCAGTTGAAGGGAAGGTTTTCCGTGAGCTTTCCAATGTCCACCCCCTTTTCTCTTTCTTTTGAAAAAAGCAATAACAGCTTCTGCAAAAATCCTAGGATTTCCTGACCTCACTTTTGCTGCTGGCGTGGGACACTGTTACCCTCAGCAGTTGCTCCTATCCCTGCCAGTTTTTATGTCAGTAGGCAGTCCCCTTGTGAAGTGAAACCTAGATGCACTTTCTGGATTAAACCCACATAAGTCCAATGGCCTGTAAACCCAAACGCAACCTAGATTCCAAATATACCACTAAGGGCAACACATTTTACCACAGGACCTAATTCAAAAAGTAACTGTTTAGAGAACAAGTTATTGCTATTATATGTGGTGACTAGACCTATTTTAATAAATAAATCAATATGTGGCTCTTACTATTTCTAATCACGTACACTTTCTATTATTGCACATTCTGATTAATGTAAAATCCAAACAATCATATGTCCCAGCCCTAAATTTTTCTAGCCTCACACACTAACCTTCTAAATCCGAGATCATCACTTCTTGCTTATTCCTGATTTTGGCCAAGTTTTTTGACTTTTCTTCCTCTTCAGCCAGCTGAGAGGAACACTCAGCTATGCGATCTTCCATGAGTTTCTTTTCCTGAATAGACAAAAATTGCTTCAGAAAAAGCATTCACAGTAACAACTAGGGTTTGGTATAACTTAGAAAACAAGTAACATTGGCGCCATCTCCCCCAACAGATCACACACGCCAAAAAAGCAGGAAGACTCCCTCATCGCAGTGCTGGTGCCCCAAGCCCGGCCCAGCTGCCCGGCCTTCGGGTTCCCACAGCCAATGCTGAGTGGATACATGCGTGCACGGATGGGAGCAAGTCATCAGTGAATGACCCACACGTGCAAAATGTGCAAGTTAAAAGTCTAAAAAATTACAAGGATATTTAGTGGAGTTAAAAAATCAAGTTGTTACTGTGTCTTTGGAAATCTATCCAGGTAGAGACTTAGAAGGTTAATGAACTTGGAATCTTTTTTAGAACTTTTTGTGTGAAGCCACTTTCAATGAATGCATCAACATGAATATTCTCATATTCTAAAATTAACTTACTAATGGAAATATTCTCTTACTTTGATAAATTTGGAATTCTGGTCCTCGAGAAGCAGAATCTCCTCTTCCATCTTCTTGATCTTCGCCTCGGCCGTCACCTTTTCCAGCTGCAGCTTCTGCCGAGCCCCTTCCTCCTCATCCAGCTGCTCCTCCAGGTCCTTGTGAAGAACACACAGTCAGCCTCGCACTTTCTGTACAGAATCCTACCACACATTAATAGTCAAAGGAATACATGTTAAAACACCAACTGGTGATTTGCAGAATGGCAGGGATATTTTTCAAAATGCGAAATGAAGTTTTGTGAAACAGACATTTGTGTGAACTACAGGTTCAAGGTCAATCCTTCTAGAACCCAACATGAGAAAGTGTGGCAAGCTTCTAAAATAAGCACTGCTTTGAAGTCAGCAATTTTAGGAAATAGGCAGAGAGGTGATTCATAGAAAAAAGCGAAATATGTGTAATATTGAGGAACTATAAACAGGCTACATAAAAGTCTTGATAATTAAAAGTTGGCATGTTTATACAATGGGATAACAAAGTAATTAAAATTCCTATTTTGGAATAATCAGTGACATAGGGAAATATGAAAATACAGTAGAGCTATACCAAACACATACTTAATCTGTTTTCTATCACACCTGTTCGGCCCAAGAGGCAAAGAGAACAAGTGCATGACAACGGTTCACAGAATCAGTGAGAAAAGGCTGTCTCCGTTCGAGCGAGTCTCTCACAACATGAGCACCTCCCCAAACCGGGGACGAGTCCAGTGCTTACACCTACTTTTATTGTGACATGTTTCTCCATTTTATATGTTAACATTATTGTATATAATAACATACACTATTAAATAGGGTTGTATACACAAATCAATATATGGTCAATAAAAAAAACTTTCAAGGGTAACTTTGGCTAAATTAAATAATTTACTCATGGTTGATTCTGAAATGACACACTTGCAAAAGACAAACCCTTTGTTACGTAAACTTCAAACCCAGACTCTAAGCGCACAGAGCAGCACAGCGAGCCCCATGCAGACGCACCGGCCCTACTCCATAGGCACCATCGGCCATGGCCAGCCTCACCTCCGCTGTCTCCACCTCCTCCCCTCTGCCCTAGCACACATTGTGAAGCAAATCCCAAACATCATATTTCATCTGTAAAACCTCCAGGCGGCACCTCCAACCACTTAAACGTATATTTGTTTGTTTAAATCAAAATCCAAATGAGGTCTACACATTGTGATCAAACATCGTAAGCCAAAAAAAAAAAAAAAGAAAAGTAAAGGAGCAACAAGGGTGGGTGCTCCCAAGGCCCACGCAGCTCAGAGAACCTCTGAGACGTCACAGGAGAAAAAGAAACACACTTAATAATCAGTATCACCACACATATATATATATAGAATGTGTTTGAATGAGTTTATACTATACAGTCAGAAAGGGAGATAAATTAGATAGCAGTGCAAACAACTAGAAATATAAAAGAGTCGGTAAACAATGTGAAGATAAAAAGCCTTGAAAAACGAAGGAAAACAAAAACACACCCTGTTTCTACAAGGATGTATCGTTTCCTAAATAGAGCAGCGAAATGCCAGTATTTCATTGTAAACTGCTGAGACAGAGATTTTATATTAAAAACAGGTTGGGGAGGCTGGAGATGAAGTTGGGTGTCCGGCTTCTACACGAGTAAAATATATCACTGTGATGAACACGTGTTCTTGGACAAAGAGAAAAGAAAATCAAAACTGTTGATGGCGCCACCAGGGAAAACTCACTGTTGTTGGTGGATTTTATTCTGGATCTTCTATATGTTCCAATATAAAGTCATACATATAAATTTAAAAGCTATATACAAATATCTTAAATTAGATATTATTATGTATATTCTTTTGCAACTATATCAAGATATTATAAACACCTATGAAAACATCTTTATATTTATCACATATAGCATTACCATGGTTTAATAATTCCCCAATATTAGATAATAGAAGGCTTCCATTGATTTATTCCTAGAATAAAGTCTAGAATTAGAACTGTTGGATTGAAGGTTATGCACTTTTTACCGTTTTTGTGATGGTCTGTAAATTTATTATGGGATATCTGAAAGCTGTTAATGTTGAAGAATAGAAAAGTGTCCAGATGATTTACTGTATCAGGCATCTGCCAAAGAAACAATGTATCTTTTGTGGTTTCAACAAAGGCCTGAATTGCCTGTGTTCTGCAGTAAGTCATGGGGTAAGAAAAAATAAGGGAGAGACATAGAGGAAAGCAAGTTTGGAGCAATGGTGGCAGATGTAGGTGCCCTGACACTCAAGAGCATCCTGGAGAGGCCGAGGGACGGAGACCCTGGGCTGCGGGCAGAGTACCGACTGGCTGCCTCACCTGTCTGGGTATGCAACCACAGAGGTAGTTGTGCTTCCTGTGAGTTCAGTCTGTATCTCTAAGAAAGTAACTACCAGGAGGGCCTGAGTGTTTTATTCCGATTCCTGACCTCCTGTGTCAGTGCGGAGTATTTCTTGTGAACTAAACCACCTAGCAGATGTCTGTCTAACGTGTGGGCTGAGTAGCAGAATTATTGGCGATCACAAAAAGAACAAATTAGGTGCCTTACAAAAGTCTATAGACCCTGGGAGATTTCTACTTTGAATCACTCTGCATACTGTAAGATGCCACATCAGAACATAAAAAGATTCCTACTCTAAATAACAAGTCCACATTTGAAGAAAATCTATCATTCGTGTGCTCAGAATGACGGTCATCTTTTAAGAGTAGGTAGTTGACTTGGGGTGGTGAACACACAACACAATATGCAGATGATATGTTATAGAATTGTACACCAGAAACCTATATAACTTTATTAACCCATGTAACTCCAAAAAATTCAATGAAAGAGTAGGTACTTATAAACCAGACTCCTTTTGCCCATAAATGCAATTAAGAAGCCAAACCCATGGCTTCTATTTATTCAATAGATCCGCTTGGAAAACCCAAAATATACTTCTAAGTGAAAAAAAAAATCATATAAAAAAAGATCATAGGTACCTGAATATGTGCTTGCATTTTTTTCTTTTCATTTTGGAGGATTTGGTTTCTTTCTTCTTCTTCTTCAACCCTAGACTCTAAGTCATGTAGAATCTCTTCTAATTCCTGCTTTTTAGCAGCAAGTCTTGCTCTCATCTCTTCTGCTTCTGCAAAGAGCTCTGTCTCTGCTTGAAGTTGCTCTGCAAGGATATTCTTCTCTTCTAAAAGCTGCAACCACAATAAAGTGTCCAGTGTTATGACTGCCCCCAGTATACACATGAGAACCAGTCACTGTGATTTCAAGGGTGAACACACCTCCCCAAAGCAAATGAAAGTTAAAAATATATTAACACCACTGGCAAAGCTTTCTCAAATATGTCTGGCTGTAGCAAAATAAGATAAATGAAAACACTTTCGGTTGTTGCTTTTGTCTCAGGTTTTCCTGAGTAATATGTGCTACATTTATGCTGTCACAAGAACTCCCATTCTTCTATTAAGGTAATTTATGAAGGGACAGAAAAGCAGGCGAGGGAGAATATTTAAGTGCAATCAAATTCACAGCGACTACTAAAGCTCTTTGGTATCAAGTAGTACGCTTTGGCCTTTATTGCTCATCTTTTTGGCCTTGAACACCACGATCCTTTTACTGCCATCTATAAACATTCTGGAGCCTCTGCTCTGTCCTGCCAGCACACCTGCCGGGGAAAGGGACACTGATTTGAGACCACAGTGGCTGGAGAAGAGGCAGGGGGTGACCGTGTACTAGCTCATCCTGTCACTTTTTTCTATTTCCCTCACGAGTGGTGCAGAAAGGTGATAACTAATGCTGCGAGTTTCACCGAAAACACGTTGAACACATGTCTGACAGCAGACAGATCCACTGTGTGTCCAAACAACAACAGAGGCAAAGATACGAGAAGGAAGGTTGATTTCGGTTTATAGAAAACCAAACGTGTGGCATATGTGTCTGTTGCCTCTGTTTTCAAATGCCTATGCTTGGGAAAGGAGTGAAAACACACGTAAACCAAGGTGGTGTGGGAGGGTTGGCTCCCCACAACTAACCGCGCGAGCTCCTGCCACCGGGGCTCTCGAGCCACTTCGGAGCGTGTGACTCTGTGAAGGCAGCGCGCTCACCTGCTGGTGCTTCCTCTCCATCTCCTCAAGTTCCCCTTCCACCTTCGTCTGCTTCTCCTTCACCTTCAACAGCTCTTCATCTTTGGCCTGAAGTTCTTCCTCTTGGCGCGTAACTTGCAGCAGTGGCTTAACCTGTGACAAAATTGAGCAGTTTACCATCAAGGGCTCCTTCTGGTGGGTTGCTGCCGGTCAAACGCCGCCCTTCTGAAGGAAGCCCAGGGAGCCCACCTTCGTGAAGACGCGCCACCACTGCCAGTGCCGCAGTTTCAGGTACGCGGCGCAGTTCCGCTGCAAGACCTTTAAGGCACTTAGTTGTTGCTGCTTCTTGGCAAAGGCCCTGAAGAACAGTAAGAAAAACGTATTAGGTAAAGAAAATGTGTCTTCATAGCTGTTGCCATAGACCGTGTCCGAAGGCACACATTCTCCCGTGGCTGAGGCAGGGAGTGTGAGATGGACCGAGTTGTCGGGTGATGCCTGGGGAGGTGGGAGTGCCCGAGAGTCCATGTCAGTGCAGGAGCCTGGCCGGGTGATCTCCAGCACGGGTCACGGACACCCTGCACTTTCTTCAGAGACGCTGCCCTAGACAGCGTTGCTCTGCCGTCGCCCCACATACGCACACGTGTGCGCACTCTTGGGTATGCGAGTAAATCCCCTTCTTTCCTGAGGCAATGAACACAGTGTGCCAGAGGTCCCCACATTCCCTTTGCTTGTGTGATTTACTCCTCTTTCAGGAGCTATGTCCTTCTTTTTCTTCTGATCTGCCACAGAGGAAACATTCCTTCCCCTTCTATGATCACCCACTTACTTTCTGGCTAGGTAGCCTCTGCAAACAGCCTGGAAGAAGATAATGATATCGGTAATTTTTAAATCCCTTCTTCCTCTAAGTGTGCCAAAACTCCAGCTCTGAAAAATATCTTGCTTTGTCCAATTCTGTACAAGTTTGGGTCCAATTCTAAAGCTCGGATCTAAAAGAGATAGAGTTTGTTTATTTTTTTTGCTACAGGAAAAGATCGTCAGCAGCCCACAAGCCAGAAAGATCAAGAGAAGCTCACCATTCGTTCACAAGCCTGTTTGCCGTCCATAAAAACCTTTAGGAATAGCATTCGGAGTTAGGATCTCATATCTGCAAGAAAAGCAGACAGATGTTTTGTAAAAATTTGTGGAAATATTTACCTACTAACTCTGAGTTCGTGCTTCTCCAGGAGGAAATAATGATAGGTATCATGTCAAATTAAGAATAAAGAAGTGACTCGGTGATAACAGATTTTCTACTTCTTAATGTAAGAAACAAAATAAATATGAGGCTAGTTTCTCCATGTTGAAGACTAGGTATAAAAACTGTGGCAAAGAATAAAAGCGTGATATTTTAAAAAACATTTTTATACCCCACCCCCCAAATGTTCACATCCTTAATATGCAAGGAGAGCCTGGCTTTTTGCTCACTGACCTGTAGGTATTTATTTGACAACAGAAGAGGCATTGACAGCAGTGCTCGGAGGGCCTCTGTTTAGAACCTGGAAGGCATCGGGGGGGTGACATGCAACTAGCACTGGTCTGGGTGCACATTCACCTCACTAAGCTGTGCGCTTTATGGTACTATATGTGGTGCCAGGCGGGTCCTGGAAATATCGGGGGAAATACTCTGTAAAGCATATGTTTACCTACCACCATGCTCTACACCTAAACTAGTACAAAGTACTACTGAATATAACCTGTAATTGACAAAGAAAAGTAATTGAAAAGAAAAGATCTGTGCACTTTATGCAGATATACCTCAATAAAAATCAAGTGAGCAAATAAATAGTTGGCTATATTAAAGGATAAATCCTGGTTATAGCTATCGACTTTGTACTCTGGATGCTAATTACACTCCTCCTCCTATCCATGGTAAGTGACAATGTACCAGGCTGCGTATCACACAATGGGGGCCACAGTGAGTGCTCCCCCATCCCCCCCGGAGCCCGTGACGAGGACTGGAATGACTTCCCCACTGGACTCCGCCTGGAACAGTGGGGAGAAAGCCCTTCTCTGACCCACAGCCTTGTGTAGTCTAAGAAACAACAAGTGCAGTCACAATCAAAAATCAATTTCCAGGAGACAAAAGAAAAAAGGAAACTAAATATTAAAGAAAATTACACAATGCATTTAAAAAATAAATTTCCCATCATATGTTTTCATCAGTTTCTAATGCACCCATTTCTACAGATCTTCTTCCTTTTGATTTTTCCCTCAGCCTTCTATTCTACTCTGTCCTGTTCCCTACTCTGTATTAGTGTGAGGACTGCAGTGTATGTACGCACACGCATGCACTGTAGCAAAATATGTGCATTTGCACATAAATACAGACATATCCATTGAGTCATACACACTTAACGACAGATATGTTCTCAGAAATGTGTTGTCAGGTGACTTCATTATTGTGCGAACATCACAGAGTGCACCTACACGAGCCTAGATGGTACAGCCACTATGCACCCAGGCTGTGTAGTGTAGCCTATTATTCTTAACCTACAAGTCTGTACAGCATGTCACCGTACAAAACATGAGATTAAATTAAGCACAGAGAAAATGACGTGATCAAGAGAGGTGGTGAACCTGGGAGGAATGAGGCTGCTGCTGATGAAACATGGCGTGCTGTTTTACAACAAACATTTTCTTAACAAATAGAAAGTACACTCTCCAACAATGATAAAAAGTATAGCACAGCAGGTACATGAACTATGGTCATTTACTACATTGTCACATATTTCACAGCGTACATAACTGTGTGCCATCCTTTCATACGGATGGCAACTCCGCAGGCCTGTTTATATCAGCGTCCCCGCAGACACACTAGTGGTGCATTGTGCTGTGACTGTACGATGGCAGCGAGGTCACTGGTGACAGGCACTTTTTAGCTCTACTGTAATCTGTGAGAACACCATCATATATGAGGCTTGTCATTAATTGAAAGGTCGTTATGTGGCACATGACTGTATTTTAAAGTATTAGCTTAAAAAGTAATTATGTTTAAAGCCCAGACAGAAATGTTTACATGAGGTAACTGTAAGTTCTCAGCTTTAAATGTTTATTGCACAGCTGACTTCAGCACCCTGAAGACAGAACCGTCTTCAGAGCCCCACAGTGGTCACTGGCCCGCTAGGCCCTCCACCTTCCTGACCAACGGCCAAGGTAGTACCGGTCACCGCTTTCCCACGTGAGAACTGAAACTGCCCAGGGGACGCGATCAACGGTTCCTTGTCACCTCCCTGTTTTGATGCATATAAGATAAGCTTTGATACACATGGAGAAAGGGAAAAGTTAGCAATACCTCGGTCTGAATTCCTGGAAAACTATCCGGTTGGGGAACCCTGGCGACAGATTCTGACCCTTCCAGACACCATTACAGCGCAGCTGATCCAGCACCAGGTGGGGGTCCAGTTTTCCGGCCTAGGCAAGCAAAGGAGTTCCATACTTCGATCGTTATAACCGACCCAGATCAGTTTCAAATGCCAGCCTGGGTTTTGCTCATTAACACATACCCGCTTCTCGTGATTTGGGATGATGCAGCGAACAAAGTTAGGGTTGGTGTTGCGGAGAGTCGCCATCAGCTTGGTGAGAGACTCTTTGTAGAGTTGTCCAACAGTGCGAAACATGCCTTTTTGTTTGTATAGGCAGAGCCAAAAGCTGTCTCAGTCATACCAGTGACTTGATCCAGACCCACAATACGGTCCACTGATGAAAATAAAAAGGAAAGGGAAAGAAGTCAAATCTAACTCCTTCGCAGGAAAGAAAAGACAGTGATAGTGCAGCAGCACAAGCTTTGTGGAACGAATGGGAAGAGGTGCCATATAGGTAAGGCAGTCAGCACACTCAGACACTGCACAAGCCGTGGAACTACAGCCACACACTTCTACGGCGGGGGACTGTAGCGCTGACCACTTCATACCACGTACCAGCAGGTGCCTCCGCGCGCTACTTTCAGGAATTCACTGTCTTTGCAATACATTCTGCCTGTTACATATACATTATTGGTAATGAGAGATCATTGGCTGGCATTATTGATACACAAACTGATACTGTGACAAGTCTCAAAATAGGGAATGGCTTAAGGTATACATAAAAATACATAACTGTACAAAGCAAGTCTGTCCACTTAACAAATATGGCTCAGGGATTGGGGACTAAGGTCATCTTCTTATTGGTCATAGAATTTCAGTAAAAAAAGTCATTCAAGTTGCAGAAAGATTAGATTCCATCAGTTCAGGTACTTAGGGAGAAATAAACTTCAGCTCCCTCCTCAAAGCACGAATAACACTTGTTAAAGGACAAGAACACAAAAATAGGAAAGAGACTCCTAAAAAGAGTTAGGTCTACGCTAAGTTTAATGATGGTCACGCTTCTCAGAGGCTTTGCTCTTGTGAAAGCAGCTGACAGTCTGCATTATCCGCAGAGACCTAACACTTCTAACGATGGGCTGTGAACAGAAGTCCGACACGGCCCACCAGCACCTTGGCACGGCCCTGCTCGGTGCACTGTATGCACACATTTAAGAATTGTTTAAATGAACAAAACACACTACTGAAGTATTTTAATTAAATAGTGACTGAACTACCCCTATTAATGCCCCTTTCAATTTTAGCAGCCACCTCCATTTCTTTTTGCTTGTCCCCAGAACAGAAAGTACACAGGGACCTGGCACTATATAAAGAACTTTATAATCAAGACCTCATTCAAGTCTTGATTTGCAATGAGTTTTTACAGAAGAGGAAACCATGACCCAGGAGGTAAGGTAACTTTCAAGTTATGCAGGTCTTAAATGGAAGTTGGAGGAGGGGGAATGAAACTGGGTGCATTTCCAGGCCCATCGCGTGCACACTGCAACAGCATCTCTCCTATGTGAAGTCACAGACTCCAGGGTTTCGGTCAAAGCTTCTCTTTCTGCTTGTGCCCTGAGGTCTGTCTACCATCTGCCTCAGCGATCACCTTTCCTTCGTGCCTTTGACCTGTCCATCTTTATTTGCTCCAGTGAAAAACAGCACCAAACCCCAACCCGTGCATGTGCCATGAAACTATGAATTTCTTAACTTGCACCTGCCCACTTCTCCTTCTGTCCCCTCAGAGCCCAGCTGCTTTCTGAGGGGTCCACACACGTGCCACCCCGCACCTCTCCCACTATCGTCCCACTGCACAACTGCTACCTGGTTTCCGGCTCGCCCCCCTCCCTCTACCTGACGCAGCCCACTGCCAGCTCACCTGACCCTGGTACATATACCTGTTGGCCATAGCATTAGCATTCTGAAGACTCTACCTGTCATCTCTTGTCAACTTCATCTTCTCCATGACCTCCGTCTACCCCTCTAGCTACCCTAGTCTCCTTGATGACTTCACTTCTGCTCTGCCTATACACCTTGGCATTCCCTAGCAGCCCAGACTCAATTCACCTGAAGTCCTTTCAGACTAAGGCAAGGTGCAGGTACAGGCAAACATTATTTGACCTGCTTTTCTCAAGCCATAGCCTCATCCTGGGTGATCACACTCGTGACTTTAGTTAGCTACACCTGGCTCCCCAGCACCAATTACCAAAAACCTATATTCTCTCCACCCAGAAGTCATAAGGTTTCTCTGCCTTCCATATATTCTCGGTGAATGCTTATCATGCCTGCTTTTACAATGTTGCATCTCTCGCACCTAGCATGAGGTCTGGCAGAAGACAGGCTTGATATATACGTGTTAGTGAATAAGTGAAATAAAATACACTTACAATTACAAAGTGAGAAATGCATTGAAAGAAAAGAACAAGATGCTGTGAGAGAGATGGGTGGTCAGAGCTCTCTCTGGAGAAACTACACTGCATGTCTGAAGAGAAAGAACGAGCTGGCCAAGAGTGGGAACCAGCAGTGGGAAGGATAGGGGCAGGGAAACGTGAAAGCAGCTGATGCCAACAAAGCACTGTGAGGAGGGACGCTCCTCTGACTCCTATGTACAGGTGGTCTGGGGCAGAGGCCAGGGAGACCAGAGAGCTGACCACTGTAGTAATCCAGGTGCTAAGAAAAATGACAGTAGCTTGAACTACTGAGATTACAGAGGAGATGGACAGAGAAGGGAAAATTCAAGACATTTTGGCGGGAGAGTTGACTTGCTTTAATGATTAACTTCACAGGAAAATAAGGGAGAGGGACATGTCAAAATAGTTCCAAGGATTTAGCATGAGCAACTCAGCAGCCTGCGGCACCTGCCATTGGGAAGGTGGGAGAAGTGGGTTCTATAGGTCAGAAGATAGGATCCCGGCTGCATGTAAGTTTGGGGTGCCTGAGAGACATTAAGGTGGCGATGATGAAGCTGCCAAGTGGACATTCCAGTCTGCTGCTAAGAAGAGAGGTCTAAACTAGAAAGGTAAATTTGGGAGTTGTTGACTTTAGTGCTTCAAGTTATGAGACTGGGAGAAACCATCTAAAGGGCGAATGAAAGACACAGCCTGAGAGCAAGCCCAAGGAGCTGAGGAGGAGGAAGAGCTAGATGAGGAGGATGAGGGGCAGGAGGGACAGAAGGCCAATACCCTAAAGTAGAGCACACTCTCTACCCCACCTCTGTCCTGTCCCCCTCCCCTGCTTCCTATGCACAAGTAACCACCTTTGCTCAACCCAGAAACCAGGAGCCGGACTTGATTCCTCTCACATCCAGCTGCTCACCAACAAGGGCCAAGCCAAATTTCCAAGTGTCTTCAATCCGCCCCCTGCTCCCCACTGCCCTGGCTTGGGCTCTACTGTCTCCCCTGGAGTCTGCAATAACCTCCTAACTGGTTCCTTCCTCCGGCCTCACTCTAACTTCATCCTCTCCCCTTCTGCCACAATGTTCTCAGGATTTATGCCTCTGGTCCCGGTGTAATGAGGAACAAGTAGTTCTAAAAGACAAAACTATATACATTATTTACTCCTATACTTAAAATCCTTCATTTTTTCCTATAGCTTACAGGATACGGTCCAAATAACTGAGCCCAGAAATCTAACCCAGTGATGAAGAATTCAACTCAGTGAGTCAGAAACGCCCACCACTCCCAAGCTGTGTGATCTGGAGTTGAGTTACCCAACTGCCCGAAGCCACAGTGTCTTCCTCTGTGAAACGGAGCTCATGCGACCCACCTCAGGACTGGAGGCGGAGGGTGAGGGGTGCTCAGCCAAGGTACTGCCCTTGCCACTTCCCCACACGTACCAAAGCAAGGCCCTCAAGCCTCCACTCTCTTCTCTGCCTGTAAGGCAGGCCCCTCCTTCTAGCCATTCTGGCAAGTGCTCAATGGCTTTAAAATCTCCATTCTTTACCCAGCTACCGCTTCTCAGGCTCTGGTTTCCACCTGCCTCTGAACTAAATAGGCTACTCCCTTCTCTAGTCTTCAAATCTCCTCGGCCAGATCCCTGGGACCACTTCACTCTTTTCTGTGTATATCTTCTCGCTGGACTGAGCCTCCCACCTAATGTTGGCCTGAACGTGGTGTCCGGCACACAGTAGCTATTTAATTAAGCTATTTAGTATCTGTTGAATGAACACAAAATTGCCCTGAAAACAGGCCACCCCCAAAACAAAAGGAGGCACAGTGCTTACTGCGTGGCAACTGAGCATGCTAGTTTGCAGTGCTCTGGCCTGCTCTTCACACAACGTGATGGCGGCCTAACAAAGCAGGCCCCAGCACCAAACTGCTTTTTACACTATAACCAGAAAATATAATCACAATGTACCTGATTTTCAAATTTATTTTTAATCAAGGTAATCCAAAGCTCAAAATTCAGCATGCATTGGATTTTCTTTCTTTCTTTTTCTTTTTTAAATTTAAGAATTTAGTCCTGGCTAGCGTAGCTCAGTGGATTGAGCTCGGGCTGCGAACCAAAGTGTTGCAGGTTCGATTCCCAGCCAGGGTACATGCCTGGGTTGCAGGCTATAACCCCCAGCAACCACACATTGATGTTTCTCTCTCTCTCTCTATCTATCTCCCTCCCTTCCCTCTCTAAAAATAAATAAATAAAATCTTAAAAAAAAAATTCAAGAATTTAGGAATTCTGGCCCTGGCTGGTGTGGCTCAGTGGACTAAGTGCTGGCATGAGAACCAAAGGGTCGCCAGTTGAATTCCCAGTCGGGGCACATGCCTGGGTTGCAGGCTAGGTCCCCAGTTGGGGGCATGTGAGAGGCAACACACATTGATGTTTCTCTCCCTCTTTCTCCCTCCCTTCCCCTCTGTCTAAAAAATAAATAAATAAAATCTTTAAAAAAATTTAGGAGTTCCAGCCAAGGAACCCTTAAGAGGGTAGAGACCCTTCACTTCCTTGCACAACCAAAGGGAGGATACCAACCAATCTAAAATCAACAAACAACCAGAAGTGCCAGAAAATCAAACTGCAAGGAACTCCGACAACCAAGAAATTAAAGAAAAAATTAGTCAGAACAACCAGACCGGTGCACCAAGACAAAGAAATATGGCCCAAATGAAAAGACAGAGTAAAACTTCAGAAAGAGAGCTCAGCGAGATAAGGAGATAGCCAACCTATCTGATGGAGAATTTAAAGCCCTGGTAATTAAAATGCTCACAGGAATGACTGAGCCTGGTCGAAAAATGAAAAACAACAACAACAACAACAACAACAACAAACAAATGTAAGATACCCAAAATGAAATAAAGCAAAATATTCAGGGAACCAAGTGACAGGAAGGAAACAAGGGTTCAAAGCAATGATTTGGAACAAAAGAGAAAAATAAACATCCAATAGGAACAAAATAAGGAAATAAGAATTCAAAAAAGTGGAGAGACTTACAAACCTCTGGGACAACCTGAAATGTGCCAATATCTGAATTATAGGGGTGCCAGAAGGAGAAGTGTAACAGCAAGAAACTGAAAACTCCTCTGAACAAATAATAAAGGAAAACTCCCCCAATCTGGTGAAGGAGATAGACTTCCAGGAAGCCCAGGAAGCCCACAGAGTCCCAAAGAAATTGGACCCAAAGAGGAACACACCAAGGCACATCATCATTAAGTTACCCAAGATTAAAGACAAAGAGAATATCCTAAAAGCAGCAAGAGATAAGGAGACAGTTACTTTAAGGAGTTCCCTTAAGACTATCAGCTGATTTCTCAAATAAACCTTGCAGGCAAGAAGGGGCTGGAAAGAAGTATTCCAAGTCATGAAAGGCAAGGACCTACATCCAAGATCACTCTATCCAGTAAAACTTTCATTTAGGTTGGAAGGGCAGATAAAGTGCTTCTCAGATAAGGTCAAGTTAAAGGAGTTCATCATCACCAAGCCATTATTCTATGAAATGTTAAAGGGACTTACCTAAGAAAAAGAAGATAAAAACTATGAACAGTAAAATGACAACTCACACTATCAACAAATGAACCTAAAAGAAAAGACAATAAAAACACAAACTAAGCAAACAACTAGAACAGGAACAGAATCAGAGAAATGGACATCACACAGTTCAGTGGGGAGGGAAAGGGAGAAATAGGGGGAAATGGTACAGGGAATAAGAAGCATAATTAGTAGGCATAAAATAGATGGGGAGAGATAAGAAATGGTATATAGGAAACAGAACTCAAAGAACTTACAGGTACAACCCATGGACATGAACTAAGTATGGGCGGGGGCTATGCTGGAGGGTTGAGGGGCCAGGTGGAGAGGCAATAAAGGGGGAAAATTGGGAAAACTGTAATAGCATAATCAATAAAAATACTTAAAAAGAAAAACTAAAAAATATTTAAAAAATAAATAAAAGATGCCTTTTATCAACTTGAAAAAAAATTTAAGCTCAGAGTTAGCTTTCACCAATGAGCAAAATTATCTTGTGGGTAATATTATCTTTGGGAACTGCATTAAATGATTTGAGCCACACTAATAATATGTGAGTTCACTGAAAAAAAAAAAAAAAGAAAAATCAAGACTATAATCTCAATTTTACATGTTACTGATGAAAATGGTTTGAGCAGAAATTGCAGAAAGGCCGAAAGTGCAAAGACAAGATTCCAGCAGCTCCTTGAAATGAGCATCACTGCTCCTTCGGGGACCTCATACCGCTGCTAAAACCTGCGAGTATCTTAGTGCCCATGGTTTCTGGGCAGAGAGTGGTTCTATTTTTTCTCCCCCTGCAAACTCTTCCCTGAGGTAGCAGGGGAGCCTGGTTATGGCTGCTGGTGGGCAAGTTCATTGCCTGGTTGCCCAGTAGCCTGGAAAGATTTCCAAGTATTTTACACAAACACTTAATTTATTAATATACAAACTTATTTGGGTAGTGAGAAATCAGATGAGCTCCACAGACCTGTAATCTGTAAGGGAAAATTAGTTTAACAGAAGAAAAATGCAGTTTGTAATCATCTATCTCATAAAGCTGTCATTATTAACAGTTTTTAAAAAATAAGGAATGACACCATCTAGAGCCCACATGCTCACTGGCCCGCAGCCTCAGGGACAAGAGGTATATGAGAGTTTCATGTTCTCCAAATCTGTATATGGGCCCAAATATTAGTGATACTAAGTTTAATTTAAAGTATTTAAGCCAGCTCTTCAAAATCTCACTGCAGTTACTATAGCTAAAAACTACAAAAGGGAAGAAAAACTTATTTTAATAGCCAGACGATGATAAATAAAAATTCCATGAAATACTCCTTCAAAAGGCCTCTTGGTACCTGAAGCCATTCTAGGAATATAGCATGTTCTCAATACTCATTTAAACAGAGACAACTCTACTCTAACACGTACTAAAATGTAACAGTTAAAAACAAATTCAGAAATAAATATTTAATGGCTATCAATTCCCAGAAACAATCTTAACGTCAAATAGAATATTTCCATAATGTTCCTATTACACAGCAATAACAAGTTTATAATGGCTGTTAATTGTTCTATAATATTTGGAAATTTTTAGAAAAACTGCAGGAAGTCCAGAGGTTGACAGCAATATTCCTTCTCCCAAGCACTAGTGTAAGTTGAACTTGAATTTGTCTCCTTTAGCTCCCTCATCTGTACTTTCCCATCCCCTGCAGAAGCCAAAGCTGCTGGGCAAACAGGAAGCCCCATTCATCTGCTTCTGCACTCGCTCTCCCCTTGGCAGGTCCCACGTACTTAATTCATGCTGGCACTGGGCAGTGCAGCATGACTGCTGATCTGCTTGGCCTTGGGGCGCTGTGAATAAAAGTGGACTTGCATTAAATAATAGCCAAGGAAAGACACATTACTTGATTTTGTTTTTCAGTTGCAACGGCAACAACGGGGCACCAGCAACTGCAACAGCTGCGGAGCAGCCACGGCAAGTGTGATGCCAGACGTCCTGCAATTGGGCGCCTCCCGTGTGCCAGGTGCAGGCTCACATTGCCTCGTGTGATACTCACAAGAACCCTGAGAACTAAGTGCCACTGTCCCCATTCGACCTCAGGAACTCACTCAAGCCGCAGTACCCGAAAGCTGCTTCTCCTGGGGCTCCCAGATCCTATTAAGACTCAAAATAAAATAGGGAGGAGTAGACTATACCACAACAATGACAAATCTTCAGCTGCTGAAAATGATGGCAAATGAACTAGTAAGCACATAAACTATGTTGGACCTAAACCATAGATCCTAAAATGGCACTCAAAATAGAGATTCACGACCAGCTGATACAATAACCTACAAGGAGAATTAAATGATTACTATTTTATCAGTCATGCTACTTCAATCTAAGTAGAACTTCCTTTAATGACTTACTGGGGGAGGGCGGGGAAGGCTGGTTCAAAGTTTTGGAATGTCTTCGTCTGAAGCGTGGCTAAGGCAGAGCCTTTCCCCGAGATAATAGGAGGCAGCTAAGGACTCAGTGGGAATCAGCGGATGAGGGAAGACTCCGGAGCGGTGGCAACCGGGGAAGGCCCCCTGCAGCGGGAGCCAGCCTCTCCTCGGGGACTCTCAGTCTCAGCTGAACTGCTGCGACCACTTTTCAAGTAAGGCTTCTATGGAAGATTGAAAAGGGGTGAGGGACTTCTGTATCAATAATTAAAACTTGCTTCACGTACTTTTCACGTTTTCTCTGGTGGTACCTTCCAGATGTCAGCAGCCACCCCACACTCCTGATGGCTTAGAGAACCTAAACGGGAACTACTCTGTGAGGGGGATGGCAGGCTCAAACCTGCATCAGAGCGGATTAGCCACAACTGTTCCTCCCACACAGTTTGGATCAGAACTAAAGCCACAGATAAGCCCTGTCACAGACCCCCTGAGTCTAAACACCCCACCTGTAACTTTGGGGTTAAGAACCCTCTTCACTGGTTCATTGGACTTACATCTTCCACTTCCAGTTAGCTCAGGAGACTAGACTTATGTTTGGAAGAAAACAGTCCTTTAGTCTGTAACACAAACTTGTATGACCTCCCTATTTTGTCTCCAGGAATTCTGTTACTCTGATGCTTTTGGAAACCTCTCTTTAGCCCAGTCTGTTGTTCTTACTCTCAAAAGCCTTCATATTCTTCATAATGTTATTTTCCTACCACCGTCTTCTGAGAAATCACTGAAAATGTGAAAGGCCACATTTTCTTGTCAAACCTGCTACCTGGGGTTTGAACCCATGGACACACACAGAGGAGGAAGATGTCTGGTGTAGAAACACTTCACACTCTATAGAAAGACCGAGGTTAGCCATAGGGGAAGAAACGCTGAGATCCCTGATGCTTAGTTCCACTGAGTGACTCAACCAAAGGACACTTCACTGAGAGAGAGAGAACCAGGCACATTTCCAGTGCCACAGTGAGGCCCCTGCCAGAATGATGCCATCTAAGAGTGGCTCTGTCCTTGATCCTGAAGGCACAGAAAACACCTGGTCATATACCCTGAAGATCATGACCCACAAAGAAGAGCATCTACCCTGCAGGAGAGGGGAGGGTTGCAGCGGGCATGTGACATAAAGCTGCTGCACCAGTTCCCTCGCTCGGTGACTTACTTATGGTGCCTACTTCGAGCCAGGTGCCAAGGAAATGAGGGTGAGCAAACATGGGCGCTGCCCTGGCTTCTCAAGGAGCTCACAACCTGGAATTCCCTTGAAAAATTAGAAATCCAAAAAAAGGTAAAGGGAATTAGTTTAAATACTTGGCTTTGGGAGAAAGTCCAAAAGGTCAAGCACTAGCCCTTTAACCAAGCACAAGTCACAGGCAGACCATACACTTAAAACTACCTCCCTCTCCCTCTCCTGACTAACTCAGCTTTGCCAGTACTGCCCGAGGCCCAGGATGGCTGAGTGTGAGGATTTCTTCCTTTGGAGTTCTCCTGTGGAGTATTCACTCCCGCTCATGGAATGATCTCTGGCATACTCTATCTCCTCCCACTCCCGCACCCAGTGCTCGCAATCCACTTTGTTTCCAAAGTATGTGTAAACTTAATCAAAGTAGTGTGTCCATAGTATGTTTTATATACTATGGTATGTAAACTAGAACTGATGGCAGGAATCCTGACTTGGATGAAAATGTACACATTTCTCCAACATATTTTTAAAACAACTTTTGAGTTAATACAGATCTCAGCATTATCATGGTCCAAAAATTATAAAGGGAAATTTAGTAAGAAGAATTGGACTGTATTTTTAAATTTCACTATGTGATAACTTCACTAAGTAACTGCACGGCTGAGTGATACTCGCTTTATATTGGGCTTTTTGGGGACCCTTAGCCATGGTTAGGCTGTATTTTAAAGTGGGATGAGGATTCAGACCACAAGGCCCACGCATTTGGAGCTCAATGTCACATCCAATGTACAAATTCTAACACCAGTCCACTCTTAGTCTTGCCTTACATATATCAAGACTTACAGAGTTTCATTATCTCCAGTTCAAAAGAAAAAGCCAAGTAGCCAGATATGCACATAAATCCCAAACAAAAGGTATAATGATGAGACCAACACATGGGAGATAAATATGGACTTATTTGTTCACAAAATGTTAATGACTTGAAGAAAAAACTCCTCTTTGGAATTTCTTAGAGTTGAAAATTTAAAGGTAACTCAATGACAAAGAAGACTTTATTTAGTAGATCAATTCCTAACAATTTCCTTAGAGGACTGTGTATCAAAGTGGCACTACTGGAAAAGGTAGTGACATACCTTTTAATATGCAGTGCTGTAAGTGCTATGCGTAAAATAAGAAGCAATGTGTAGGCAGTAGCAATTGGATTGTTTATGCACTCAAACAGTTGCCTTGAAGTAGAATAAAACTGAGCATGAAATGAAAGGTTCATGCAGGTCTATGAGCAAAACAAAAACAGAAACCCAGAAACCAGCCCCACCCCCAGTCTACCCTGCCCTCCCAGGCCCCCCTGCCAGCCCCCCTGCAAGTTCTTCCTGTGGGCATAAAACCCTTCTGCTTTGGAAGACCTACAGGCTTCATACATTCACCTGGTGGCTCATGAAGACCAGAAACACTGTCATAGAAAGAAGCTCTCTGAATATTCTGAATCTCTAAAGCAGAGAAACAGCAAAAACAGGAGGACAGAAGAGCAAATACACAAACACTTCAGTTAGTGTGAAAGACATTCGACATCACAAGTAAACTTTGAAATCGAGCTACAAAAGTAGCCAGTCCAGGGAAGATCCCATGCAAACATTACTATTTAGAAAATTTGCACATTTGGACAAAGTTCTTTATAAAATAAACTTAATCTGAATAAAAACGCATATTCCCAACTCCAGGTGTGAACATTTTATCACAACAATGTTAAATGATTACTCCGATGTAAATGCAGGATGAAATTTTAAGCATTTTAAGGTACTAGTTGAGTTGTCCTTCATAAAATGATCTTGCAATTAGCAAATTAGAGCAAGGCTGCAATAAATCACAGCACTCTGGGAAATGTATTTATTAGTAGCTTTTACTGTCCAAATTTATACTGCTGTGTAATTTACTTCCAGTGTAGACTTTGGACACAAAGTCTGTTTACTTTACCGTTTACTTTAAACTCAAATTACTAACAGGTAACTATGATTAAGGAAAGCAAAATTCAAGTTCTGTTGCAAGAAAATGTTAAAATAACTTTAAATCATAAGGAAGGAACTTATCATACCATTCCTCCTAAAAACAGCCAATGGGGCACATTTACATTAAAAATGCGATCTTTAGTTTTGGGGATTTTTTCTGTAGATAAGCCCCAAGAAGTGGCAAGAAGTCCTGTGCAGCTGGTAGCAAGATACCAAAACATTTTTTAGTAAAAAGGAGGGCACTATGAATCTCTAGGGCAGGGCTGCCACCAAAAAATTTTATTTCTCCTGGTTTGGTCTTGAGAAAACTGTAAAATTCTAACACAAAGTTATTTCAACACATGCTGTTTTCTATTCAAGCCATGGCACCCTCACAGGCAAACTGTACTCCTATATCACATATTCATATATTCAGAGTCCACTTGTTATTTTCTGCTTTTGCATTTATGTAGTTATAAAGGTAGAAAAGGTGATTTTCTTTTCCTGGAGAAAAAGCTACCCTTGTCCCAAAGTAATCTGCACATGCAGAGTGAGCGGTGATGAATTCCATCTTAGCACCCTCCTTAAGACCTCATGTATGGAACACATGGCCCTCAAAAGTCGCACCAACATGCTACTGCTGCTCTGCCTGCCCCTCCCCCAGCAGGGAGTGACCTCCAAGATCCTGTCACTCAGATGACACCAAATCACTGTCCACCTAAGCTGATGAGCAAAAGGACTTCCTACAGATAGCAGCATTATCAGTGGAGCAGACGTGAGAATATTCCAGAGCAGACACTAACACAGCCAAATCAAACTGGGGTAGGCAAAATTCCTACCAGTGTGTTTTGACAAAAGTGGCCACACACACTGCCAAACACCTATCTGTAGAAAGGCAAGGGCAAGCATGGGGCTGTATAGTCTGGGGTCCGAGCTGTGGACTGAACACAGAGGGAGAGGGCTCGGGCCAGAACTGAAGGGGCTCCCCGAGGCTTGCAAGTTTTCACTCAACGTTTCTGGAATCAAGAAAGTAGCGTCCCTGCAGCTATGGAAAGCACAAAAAGGCGGGGGAGTCCTCCACAGACCCGGCCCTGCCCCTGGGCACATCATCTGTGACAGGACTGCGGTCCCACGCCTCTGCGCTGGCCGGACCTTACATTTTTGAAGCCTCTGACCCACTCCTGCCAAAGGCGCTCCTACCCCGGGGGATGGCGGGGCATGGAGTGACAGGAAAAGAGTGGAAGGAGGAAGCCACGGAAGCTGGGAGCCAAGACAAAGGCTCGCTCAGTCCTATGACTGCGTCTGCCCATCCTGAGTGTCCAACCATTGACAGGCTGCAAGGCCAGGCCGGGCATGGCCTTCTGCATTCCCAAGTGCCACAGAACTCACAGATGACAACAGGGCGCGCACGGTTACACACGCAGTGTTATATGAATGGGTCAGGTGCTCCATAGGAAATTCCACAGATCATTTTGGGTTAAGAAATTTAAAGATAAGAGTCTTAGTGGTTCACAACATCAGAACCAGTATGTAAACTCAGGACATAATTTCTTCTATTACCATCTTTAATTTCCCAAATATCTGCATCTTTTCTCCCTCAAAATGAAGAAAAAAATCAATTTTTGAGGCTTCCAGAATAAAAATGCCCGTGCTCTCTGTTCCTTTTTTCCTGTTCATGCTGTCCACGCCCACCTTGAGGTTCTTTCCCACCAATCCAGCCAGCAAACACTGCCAGTGTCCCTTCTTCAAGTTCACACCATCTTCCCACGCCTGGCTCACCAACCAGCTGAGGCTCTTTATTCCATCAAGTCCAGTCCTTGGAGCCCGATAGTCAGGCTTCTCCATGGTTCTTGACCATCACGGGCCTCATTTCCTGCCCACACCCTTTTGCCCCAGCCCTGCTCCAAAGCCCAAAGGGAACACTTACTCTGGGCTGTGATCTCCCACTTCTGAGTGTGATCACTCACCCCTCCTTCTCCCATGCCGACTTCACTCCCCGAAACGCTCCCCAGCCCTAGCTGAGCTAGCTCACGCGAACCTACTCGCTGCTCAACCTTTAAGGCATGATCAGGACACAGATGCTCATACATTAGTGCTGAAAAACTGTAGTAAGTGTTCAGTAAATGCCAGTTTTCCTTATTTTTTCAACAACTTATTATCTTTCCAAGACAAGGGAAACTGCCTCCTCCTCCACGACATTTTACCTTAGCACCCCGGGAGAAAGGCAGGCCCTTGCTGTGTTGTACACTGCTACAAGCTCATTCTGCACCACTCAACACAGCACTCAGCAGGTATCTGTGGTCCTCAAACCCGGCTGCATGGCTCACTGCCTTTCCTGTGCTCTCAGACCTAAGAGGAGTGCCAGGAGGAGGGGAACCATGGGCAACTCCAACCCACACCGTGTCCTGTCCAGGCACAACAGACTTGACCCCTGACAGAATGCAGGTATTCCCGACTGGCAGCATCACTCCTTTCCCTTCCCTTGGTGGCACTTCCCACGTGCAGTCCCACCTCACCGGTGCCGTTTTTCTAGCACCTGTGGACGCCCTATGACAAGTGGCGCTCAGAGTCCTTTTCCTGCTCTGGTTCCAGTTCCTCAGATTCCACTCTAACATTTCATACTGACAGGGCCAGGAGTCCCACGACTATGAAGGCACCACCGATGCCACATTAGCTTCCTGCTTCTCTTCTCACGCGGCACGTGGCACCCGGCCGACCAGGTCACTGCAAGTACAATGACACTCAATACGGTTTGAAGACTTTCATCCAACGGCACAAAGGTAAAAAGCTTCCATTTTACTCACTGGACACCTAGCATGTTTCACAAACCCCTCCTTTTACATGCTCTCCACCCAGGACCCACACCCCTATGTCTACAGTGCACCCCACCCTGCAGGCTCCTCACATTCCCCTGGGCTCATGTACAAGGTTGCTCTGGACTGGAATACCTTTGATAGGGGTGTCTTTCCCCCTACTCACTTCTCTGCCTTCACTCTTCTCTTTCTATGTCTTTCCTTTTACCACAACTGGTTAAACGCTTCTCTTCTGTTTTCTGTATTTCTTTCTCTCTGCCTCTGAGAAGACAGCTAGATTACAAGCTCTTGATCTAATACAGAAAACACAGAAGTGAGCCAGTGAGCCAGGTTACTGAACAGGCCCTGCCTTGGGGTCAAGGCTGCACAAGGGGCAGATCTGGGCTAAGGTCCTGCATGGCCTGAGGCCAAGTGAAGAGGTAGGATACAATCAGGAGGAAATGTAGCAGTGAGAGCTCAGCTCTGAAAGACACTGAATCCCACCAGGCATATATACACAGAGATGGCCTGTTTCTCTGGTACTAGCAAAACTTTCTAGTCTATGACAAAAAAAATTCACTAAGCCCTGGCTGGTATGGCTCAGTGGATTGAGCACAAGCCTGAGAACCAAAGGGTTGCCACTTCGATTCCCAGTCAGGGCACATGCCTGGGTTGCAGGCCAGGTCCCCAGTGTGGGGTGTGTGAGGGGCAACAACACATTGATGTTCTCTCCCTCTCTTCCCCTCTCTCTAAAAAACAAATAAAATCTTTAAAGAAAATTCCTAAAATCTTTGCCTGAGGTTCATGTAAACAAAGAACTAAGGGGACTTATGGAAATAGAAACTGATCTACATGCAGGGATCTGAGTGCGCTCATCAGTCACTTTGTGCGTGTGTGTGGAAGGCTGGCAATGGCTAAGGACACAGCTCAGCTGACCTGTGTGCCACAGAAAAAGTGTACAATGCTTCTCAGGCTTTGTGTCTCAGGACCCTTGGATTATAACCTAACTGGGACCAGCGTGGCCTGCGGCATAGGCGCATGTCTTTATGTCTCTGAGCCAGAATGTTTCCACACTCCCCATAGCATCTGCCCAAGAAGGCAGATGTCTTGTTACCCATGTATTCTTAAAGTGGGATAATTCTGATAGAATGGCAGCCCTGCTCTAGGGAAGGAGTTTTAAAGTAAAATATTGATATATATGCACATATATATATATAAGAGAACCACATATAATCCTTAATTGCAAACGATTCTGGCCAAACTTAATCACAAGCATAAGCACATTCTTACCATCCTTCCAAAGCTCTGCAACAAATCTGTCTGACGACTGGTGCAGGAGCGTGGCCACATTGTCATTCAGAGGGTCCATGTTCTTCATCAGCCACTCGTCTGCCTTGTAGTCCACCTGCCCATACCACAGGCAAACATGGTGAGATGGATAAAACAAACAAACAAAAACCCAAGAAACATTTCAAGTCTTCCCCACAAATGTTCACCGATCGATCTGAAACAATGGATTGTCTCAAAGGCAATGCATTTGTAATGTATATTATATTTAAGGATTTACAAATGTTTACATCAGCACATTTCTTATAAACTTCACCAAATATAGCAAAACTTCAAACTCAGTACTTTTAATCAAGTTATTCCACTCTTACCTTCCCTGCATAATGGATAATGCAGAAGTCAGCTTTGTCTTTCAGCTGCCGAGGCTTCTGAAACTTGGAGTGAGAACCTTGCTCTTGAACTAATTTTTCAACAAAGGTTTTATCAGTGGCTTTAGGGAACCAGCACTCCTCATCCAAAAGGGCAAGAACGCCGGGAGGGTTAGCCTGATAACGAGAGGCAATAGGAACTGACAAGTTTTGCATGTCACTTTAAATATCCATTAGGTTTGGCCGTTTAACTTCCACAGAGTTTTACAAAGATCTATGAAAAACAAACTGTTAGGAGGGATGGTAATGTCCAAACCATGCCTATAATCCAAACACAGAGGTCTCAAACTGCCAAATAAGTGCTGGTGAGACAATGGATGAGCAACTTATCTCATAAACACATATATGTAAATTGTAGGTAAATTAATTCCAAGTAGATGGTCCCCAAAACACAACAAATAAATGATACCAAAAAGGAACTAGGATGTGGAAAGATGAAATTGAATATTTATATTCAATGACTGGATGGATAAATTATTCAAAAACCTCCACTAGATGGAATCCTTCAGATGTTTTATATCCTAATCAATTAAAGTTTCTGGCTAAGTAATGATTAAATAAGATGTACTGCTTCATACTTGGTGACATATTTTAAACTATTAATAAGTAGAGTATATGGAAGGTGATGAAATGATGTATCAAATACTTTATATATGTATTTCAACAAACATTTGAGAGACTTATTTCACTCAAATGGCTCCCTGAAAAAGACCTAGAGACACAAAGTAGATGAGTGTAGCCGGGCACCAGGGGAGGGGAGCAGGGATCACCTGCTAACAGGTACGAAGTTTCTTTCTGGGATGATAAAAAAGTGCAATTAGACAGTGGTAATGGTTGCACAACTTTGTGAGTAGACTCAAAACTACTGAAATGTATACTTTAAAAGAGTGAATTTTAGGGTATGTGCCTACAGCCTGCCATTCTCTGGGAACTCAAAAATCAGTGCAGTGACTTCTTTTTTGGAGGAAGGTGGGAGTAAACATGTAAGCTAAATAAAATATTTAAATAGTGGCTTATTTTGTCATGCTTCTGGATCATTGTTCATTGCCATGATGCCAACATGGCAATCTGTGATACAAGACTGAACCTATCAGTTCTGGGGTGTATCGGTTTTTGAATAAATCTCTAGGATCAGTTTTCTTCAGCTCACAAAGCCTTTATGTTTACTGGGGAAGAGAAGGCTCTACACAAACACTGCTAACAAAGTAACAAGAGGTTATAGCTAAATATAAATGAAATAACGTAGTAATATGGTCAGAGGAAGGTGGTGGTGGAACCAAATGCAGCAGGTAGAAGCTGAGAACCACTCTGCAGTGAGCCCCAACACCAAGGCCCTCACTCCACGGCTGTCTAGTTTGTGGCTCCCCTACTGAAAAGAAAGAAACTGCAGGGGTTTGAAGCAGCTAAAAGGAGACTATAATCAAAGGCAACTGGGGCTACAAAAACCCTAGAAAAACAAAGGTTCAGAGTGGCAGATAACACAATATGCCCTAGTCATCTGACAACTTTGAGAAATGAAATACCATATTAGTACTAAGATAAGCAACATTCCATTTTGACCATAATTTTTACATTTTCAATTCCCTTCTAATAAAAATATTTCTAGCTTTTGAAATAGGATCCCAAATATAATTTAGTTTTTTCTAAAAGACTCTGTGACAGTATAATTATGAATATCCATTATTGTGTCTCCTTTTTATTTGTCCTGCTTCCTTCTTCAATGTCAAGTTCACTGGTAACACTTCTTTCAATTGGGGGTTTCTTAAAGAGCTGTAAGTACGAGAGACTATTTTCCGTCTGATGCCAGAGGCACTACCACAGGCTTTGTAAGCAGCTTTCTGAGCACAGAGGCTCCCCTACTGCTGCCCCTCCCCAAGCTGGGCAGGGGCTGGGTTTGTGGAGAGGAGGTTAAGACTGGTAAGCCGCTTTCAGGTATTTATTCTCCTTCTGGAAAACGTTCTTACTCTCCCTTTTGAAAACCATTATCCCTTATCACTCGGCAGGCTATAGTTAAATTTGCTACTATTATGAACTCTTTATGTTTCTATGGATAAGTAGAATAAGGTAACCCTAAAGAACAATTGACCTGAAGAGCAAGTCAGCATTAAATCCTGAATTCCCTCTCTCCCCTTTCTGAAACGGCTCTCCTTTACGATGACTACTCAGGGAAGAAATAAAAAGGTACATTGTAAAATTTTGGGGGGAAAAGCCTAGAAGTGCCAGCACAAGAAGTACAGGGAGGGAGGAAGAAAGAGGAGAGGAGCAGGAAAGGAGTGAGGAAAAGAAGGGAGTACTTTATTCTGCTCATTGTCCTTCAATATCTAGATGTCGCCGGCATATCCTCCCCGTTCCAATATTCTCTGAACACCCTGACTAAATAATTTTCCTAAAATACTACTATCAATACATTGCTCACCTGCTAATTTCTGGAATATAGCTTTGGAATGTCCTTCTACTGCCTTCACGACACCTGCCTTGTGAAACCTCCGGTGACACTGGCAGCCAAGCGTGGCCTTTGCCTTCACCAAATTCAAAGCATCACTGGGACCAGGAACCATGAGAGCAATGAACTAAACACCACGTTTTGTTCTGGTCCCTGGCTTCAAGTTCAGGCCCCCAAGGACTGGGGCCATGCTATCTACTCCCCACGACCCCACAGCACCCCCAATCTTTTTATTTACAGGCTGTGATCAAGGATTTAATAATTTTTTGCTGCCTTGATCTTATCCTAACCCAACAATACCCAATAAAGTAACTGAAATCCAACAAAAGGATTAAAAATGTGATCATCAAACCCTTTCTGCCTTACCTATTTTCTGTGGGTTAATCATTAAGGTGGAGATGTTTACTTTTCCCTATTATTCTCACTTTTACAATAAAAGCATCATATGAGAGTGAGGAAAAAAAGATATATAAAGTACTTTGTCTTAGAAGATAAAGCAAAAGAAATGCAGTTGAGTGACATTAAAAATGTATATTCCTGCCCTGGCCAGTGGCTCAGTTGATTAGAGCATCATCCTGTGCATCAAAAGGCTGTGGGTTCAATTCCTGGTCAGGGCACATATCCAGGTTCTGGGTTCGATCCCCAGATGGGGTGTGTACAGGTGTGTAACTGATTGGTGGTTCTCACACTGAGGTTCTCTCTCCACGCCCCACCCCCACCCCCACCATCTCTCCCTTCCTCTCTCTCTCTCAAATCAATTTAAAAACTATATTCTTGGGTTAGGATTAAAAAAAAATTTTAAATGTATATTGCTAAGATTCACTTAAAGGTCACAAAACCATCAGATTTTAAAACCCTCTAAAATTATTTTTAAAAATAGGTTGATAATTTCCCATTTGGAAGAGTTTTGGTACAATTATTCCTGCAAAGAGATGCACTTAGCAACTCTTATGGATTCTTTTCCATCCTATATTATAAGTGCAGATACATAGCTAACACTTTCTTAAAACAGAGCTTTCCAATATTACATAAATACATTTAAATAAGTTGTATGATCATCGACAATACTAATATGAAATATTCCATTCCTTTATTTACATAAATTCCCAAATAACTTTTTGGACCACAGAGCAGCAAGGAAATATAGTCACGTTTGTGTGCATGTGCGCACTCACTGGCAGTCACTACTAGAACGCCTGGACTGCTACTTCTAAATAACGCGGACAGGCGCATGGGAGCAGGTTTCTCCCAACCACCAGTAGTTTCCAAGTTCTGCTCTAAACAAGGAGCTAGAGTGCCCAGAAAGGTAAAAGCATCTTGGACATGTGAGCAAAACAAAACCTCTGTGACTTCCCTTACCCTCAATTCCTCATGTGCCCCCAATATGCTTCTAACACAGTGATGGTCCTCTAGGTTTTTTTTCTCTCTGCTTCTGACCGCCAACACTGGACCATCTGGGCTGTGGGCATTAGCCCTCCGACGCCCACACACACAGAGAGCACAGGTGGCAGAGACCCGAGAGCACAAAAAAGACGCCTCAAAGCCCAGAGCTCCTCACCGGAGACCCCTCGTGGTAAGAACACACCCACTGAACTAGTATTAGAACCTTATGTCAATTACCGGTATCAGTGCTGAATTCTGTTGTAGTTTTCCTATATTTTGGGAGTTAGCAAAATCAAGTGAGCACAAGCTACCTGCTGCCAGGGTATACAAGCCAAGTCATCAATATGCTTGAGGTCATAGAGTTTCATAAGTGAATTAGTCATACATGTTTCATGTATTTCTACATGACACTGAACCAAAAAGAAAATAATCTCTGATACTTGCTAAGATTGCTATAAAAATATATTTGCCTCAACTTTAAAAATACTTTTAATTAAAAAACAAAACAACAAAAAAACACTATTTGCCTAAATAGAAATATCTCTGTACTTACAAGGATAGGTTTTAGTTATCTAAAAAATAGATTCACATGCCGTGTCTTAGTTTTGGCTAAATGAAGTCCCCCTATATCACCTGGGAAGTGAGTCAGGTGCAGCCCCATGCCCTCTGACAGGTGCTGAGGGTTGAAGGCAAATGTGACCACTACTACCTCCATGGTGTCTGCAGTCTGTGAAGACCCAGGGTACATTAGCCAATATATTCACACACACAAGCAAAACAATAAGGCTGCAAGAGAGGAGAACCAAAGAAGGTTCTTATTGGCATGTTACTTACTTTTTAAATAGGTATTTTTTCAAAGTATCACCTTCCTGGGAAATTTAGATTAGAAAATTAACGCTGATTAGAAGGGTAATTTGTCTCAGATTATGCCAGGAAAAAAACTCAAGGCCCTGCCTGCAGAGCAACTGAAAGCCAAACAGCAAGTAAATACTCTTACGGGTCTCTCTATCAGGTCAATGCACGGCTGCAGATCAAGGCCAAAATCGATGAAGTTCCACTCGATGCCTTCACGCTGGTACTCCTCTTGCTCCAGGATGAACATGGTGTGGTTGAACAGCTGCTGCAGCTTCTCGTTGGTGTAGTTGATACAAAGTTGTTCAAAGGAGTTCAGCTACAGTGTTGAAAGAATGATTTTCCAAATATGGGGAGGGGAAGGAAAAACAGGAATTGTCATTTAGTTATCAAAAAATTCACTAAAAGTTTATTAGGTATCATCTACATTATTGCTTCTATCTAATAACAGTGACTGAACTGAGGGGGGTCTCTCACTCTCTCCACCACACACACACCCAAGTGTTTGACCTTTGCCAGTATCAAAAGTGACAGTGCATTGCTCTTATGAAGTGAACTTGAGCATCTTTTCATAAGTTACAGACATTTGTTTCCTTCTCTTTGAACTCTGCCCATTTTTCTATTGTGCGGTAAATGGGATACATGGACAATGGATGAATTGATAGGTACAATAATCTTAAAACAATCACCTTCTACATTAGAAGTAGTCAACCTGTTTTCCTGCCTTCACATCATTCACACAACAGCATGTGCCCATAAATAACCTCTTTCATTATGAAGAGTGATCTTCAATTAGGGCAGGTGTAATCAGTTTCCAAGGAATAACTTATAGTCTGAAAAGGCATTCCAGTCTTCCACTGCCCCCCCCAGAGGTGTTACACTATTTTGGAATGAGGTCATGCTAGCACGGCTGGGGCGGTGTTTGCTCACTCAAACTTGGTATTTCTAGTGGAGCACAGAAATATTTGCAGACTGCCAATTGTGCTCATTCATGTTTATGCGAATGGTTTTGTTCTGCCTTTTCTCTCTGTCTAGCCTGCTATGTGTGGTAGTATTTTTTAAAAATAAATTTCTATTTTTCTTCTATTTTTAAGCTACCAACTAAAATAATCAATTTTTAAGTTGGTGATGCATGGTATAAAATTAAAACCATACAAAGAATTGCACGGTCTCACTCTGACTCCCTACCTCATCTCCCTAGAGTCAAGCACTGTCACCTGTTTCTTGTGACCCTTCCAGAAATATTCTATGCACTTACAAATGTGTGTTGTCTTATTTTTTAACTTAGCAGTGTATTTGGAGTCATTCCATAACAGTAAGTTAAGCTACCCCATTCTTTATAATGGGTGCCTAGTGCTCAGTATTATGGGCGTCTCATAAGTGATTGAACCAGTCTCCTAATGATGGGCATTTAGGCTTTTTCTATTCTTTTCCCCTGACGAATAATGATCAATAAGAACCCTGCATATCTAGCATCAACACACATTTTTCTACTGTTTATATATTTGTATGTCAAATCCATACTTCTTGAAGCTCCACAGCTTTTATATCCTTTAATAGCCTCTTGAAGATGTATACATTTATAGTACTATGTTTTCCTATCCAAGACCACAATATGTTTTATTAGCTATTCAAGTCTTTTATATTTCACAGTAGCATTGTAAAATTGTCAACTAAACCTTGCCCATTTCTTCTTAAATTTATTCTTATGTATTTCATCTGTATGGCAGCTGGAAATAGGATTCTGTCCTTTCATTATATTCCCTGGTTGTTCATATATAGCAACGCAATGGAATGTCTAAGTTATGGACATTTCCGTTTCCTTCCCTGTGAACCCTGCCCATTTACCCAGCCTCCTTTCATGATTGCTCAAGTCGTTTACAAATCAGTACACGTCAAAGCCATTTCTTACTGTGGCAGCTGCAGTTTCAGACAAAACTGCTTATACCAGTAACACTCCCAATTTCTAAAAATAGACTTAGAAAAGCAATTCGATATCCAATAGTGGTCAAACTAGCACACTGATCCCAAGGAGTACTTAATTTATTATTTGTGCCTTATGTATATATACAGTCAGGCTATTAAAGGAGAGGTAAAGATATAAATATTTATGAGACCAAAATTTTATCAACTTTTCCTTGCAGGTATATAACTATTGTACAAGCCTTTGATGGACTGATGGTGAGTAAATGTTTGGAAAAATCTAGTCAGATCAATAATAAAATACACTGAAACCCATCATCACATCCTATGGTTTTATCTTCAAAACAGAGACCATGATCTTGTCTCACTTCTCCATCTTACCTGCCCACTCCTGACTCCCGAGCCAGCAACATCCCCCGGCCCCGGTCTGCTACAATGGCCAATGGCCTCAATGGTCTCTCTACTTCTGGTTTTGCCCCACACCACACTACAGTTCCCTTTGGTCAGCTACAATTAGTCACACTGGCTTTATAGCAATCTCTAACATTTGACAAGTTCTCTCCCAGAAAGGATTGATGCCTAGAAAGCTGCAGAGGCTGGGGTGTCTCCTCCTTCAATCACGCTTCATGTTACCACTGGAGAGACACCCCCCATGACTCAGCCGTCCAAGGTTGGTCTCCCCAATTTTCCTGTCACAGCACCTCCTCCACTTCATTATTTACAGTTCTGAGAATTTAATGGTTATTTCTCATTCATTGTTTAACTCTCTACTAGAATGGCAGGGACTACACCTGCTTATCCACCATTATATCCCAGTGCCTGGCACAGCACAGTGAATGTACATAGTAAGCCTTAATTAATAGCTGTTAAAAGAATAAGCCAAAGGAAGAGCAGGAAGGAAGAGACATACCTCAAAAATTTCAAATCCAGCAATATCCAGGATTCCAATGAAAGATGCTCCCTGGCGTTTGGTCCTATCCAGAGCCTTATTGATACGGTGAACAAGCCAGCGAAAGAGCCGCTCATAGGTAGCTTTCGCCAATGCTTCGACTGCAAAATCTGCCTATAATTACACATGAACCTTTTATTCTGAAAATGATCTCAACACAGCATTAATGGCTGTTATATGGAGTGTAATGTTCTACAGCGCTCAAAAAATTGAAATAGCATTTAAGTGCTTGATCATAGCTTAGTTTTACACATCAACAAAGGGTGTCAGTACAATTAAATGTAAACCAGAGATTATGAATTTAAAGGAAGGGTGAAGATGCCCAGTAAAAATAAACCCCTCCCCATGTCCCTGGAGCTCTGTGCAGCATATCTGCTTGGAGTTTTAATTAAAGGGGTCCAAAGGAAATGGGTGAACCCCACTGCTGTATGCTTGGTGCTGTGCCACCCATGTGGGACAAGGGGCAGGATACCCCCTGCTGGGTGGGCTCCAGAAGTACACAGCTTTGTCCCCCTGGAAAATCTATCTACCTGGGGAAACCTCAAGGGGTATCTCAAATTTCCTTTATTAAAAAAAGTCACCTTTAAAATTTTTTCAAAAAAAAAAAAAAAAAATTTATGCAAGAGAAAAAATACTCAATTAGTATGAAGAAATATTCACATAATACAGCATTAACTGATTCAGTTTGTCACATGCCAATCATTCAAATAAATGCATAATAATTAATGATAAGCATACTTGTTCTTTGGTCTGGGCTTTCTGCACGTAGTCGCGGCCGACCTTGATCCGGGGGGTAAGGATAGCCCGGGTGAACTCCATCACGTTCATCCCAAGAAGATGGCAGAGCTTCTGTGCAGCTAGAGTGTAAAAAAGTCTCCTAAATACTAGACTCCTAATTGTTATCTAGTCACAGTATGACACCTGAAAAACCTTTAATAATCATTAAATTATATAATCAATACAATACAATATACAGTTTAATGATTATTAATTTATATCAAGAAATAAACTAAATGAAAGTTTTAGGTCTGATGAAAAACACCTTCATTCTTTCAGATTAATAACACTCATCGTAGGCTGTGAGAGATGGTTAGCCAATAATTACTTACCATGGCTAATAATACAGGTCACTGAGTCTTAGAACCCACAGGTAACACAAAGAATGAGAGAAATGGTGTTGACTATAGTTGAAATCATCATGTTACTAAGAAAACTGGTTATGCTCACAGAATGATCCCAATATATTTTAGTAGGCAAGAAATCTAAAAGCTTTAGAAAAAGTAATTATTTGAGTACATGGCTACCCACGAAGCTCTCAGCACACAGCTGCGACTTCCATTACTGTTCATTCTCATCAGCGTTAGGGCACCTGCCTCACCAGAAGTTCACTGTCTAACATGCCCAAGGTCCAACAAGGGTACACATTATTACAATTACTTTTGAATTAAGTGTTAAAATAACAATAAAATTCTCTAAGGGTACGCATACTTGGCATTATATTTATTACAAGCGTAACCTACCCAAGTTATTTCAAAGCCCTAGTCCAGGTTAGCTGTTGGCACCCGACCAGGCACCCTGTTTGGGCTGGGCTGAGCTGGGCTGGGCTGGGTCTCAGCGAGCACTTCCTCTGCTTTGGGATACTTCTCACGGGCTCTCACCAACTGCTCTGCCTGAGCTGCATGGTCTCGGCTCCTTTTAGTTAGTGTAGGAATGCATGTGCATATGTATTGGACAGGAAATTAAGAAATACGAAGAAGTACCAAAGGAAAATTGCCCACACGCTTTTGCTTTGCATTATGATAAATGCCATTTTAACAGCTAACAAATATACTTCACAGTGTGGTTATATCTTGGTTTACTTCACTTTATTGGATTATTTTAAGGTAGCTCCTTTTTTGCCATTAAAATGCCGAGGCATGTATCTTTCGGCACAATGCACGTTCTTCTGTCTACCTCTTATTCCCCCTTACTGAGACTGTCTACTTCAAAGAGCCAAGCTTAGGGGAAAAAGTTCCAGAAGTAAAATAAAACACAATAATTAAAGCCTAGGAAACAGAAAACTTACTGGTCACCTGGGCCATGGCAAGTACACTTGGATTTTATGATGTTATTATAAAGAAATGTGACTAAATGTTTAAATGGATGTGGGAGCTTATTCAGTTTATGGAGAGCTGGCACCTTGGGGGCCGAACACTTACTGCAGGGCTGAAGAGCGCTGCTCAAGGAAGAATAAGTCGGCAACGAATGGGACCGATTCCAATGGGCAGGCGGAAACAGGGCAGAAAGGGTGGAGGAAGGGAACAGAGTGGAAGAGACGGTGGTTGGGGGAAACAAAATCAAAGAGAACTACACGTTTTTCTGTAGTTCTGACTTTTAGAATTATTTATATGTTGCATATACTAAAAAATAAGCAAAAAAAAAAAAAGGATGGTAGTGGGGGGTGCAAAATGCAATGTGAACAAATAAATGAAGCTACCTACAGCACAAACGAAAACCTGCAAAGGCAGGAGGGAAGAGTGAAACGGTACTTTGACTACATACTCTAGTGCTAAAGAACCGCACACAGATACTGCACACTGATTAGCAGGTTTGTTTTTCAGAGGGTTAGAGGTTAGTAATTATGAAGCTATTTTACGGGTATTCTAGGATCAAACAAAAATAAACAAATATATTGTAGAGAAGCCAGATTTCTTACTGTCAGAGAAAGGGGTTTCAAATAAAGAGCAGGAGATGGCTAGAATAGACCTTGTAGTGTTGGATCAAAACTGGAGGTGTCAGTATTAGTCTGTGGTCTTTAGTATACATACACACAAAAATGAAAAGAGGATTATGACTCTATGTGTGTGTCTGCTGAGAGAAGTCAGAAACAAACAAGACCCTCACACCACCAGTACCCAGACACTGGGAGTGAAATGCTGTTGTTCAATGTGGGGAAACAGGAGGGAAAAGGCCAATGCTAGGGCCAGGGTTGAAAAATACAAAATGAGCCTGGAACATTTTGTTGCTATAAAGTAAGAAACTACTTTTTAAAAAAGTGACAGAATTGTGTCAAAATAACCTAAGAGCTAACCTGAAGGGGTTCTAACTTTTAATTACCAAATCAAGAACAAGGTTAAATAAATAAATATAAAATGAACTGCAAACCTATAGAATTATTTAGAGTCTATGTGTCTATATTGATATAAATAATTAAATTAATAAAAAAGTGAAAGCTCTTCACTTTTTTACAATATATTCCTTGGAATTCTTCTTACAGTAGAATTCCAAGGAATATATGTAAAAGAATAATGTAAATAGAAAGTTATCACTTCACATACACCACAAGCAATACTGTTTCAGGTAAGAATCATAATGGATGCTCTAAGTCAGGGGTGTCAAACTCATTTTCACCGGGGGCCACAACAACCTTGTGGTTGTCTTCAAAGGGCCAAATGTAATTTTAAGACTGTATAAATGTAACTACTCCTTAACTAGGGGCAAGGAGCTTGGCACTGCTGGTAGGTAGAAACAAGGTGCCGGGCGGGAAAAACTAGGGGGAGGGCTGGATTCAGCCCTTGGGCCTCATGTTTGACAACTGTACTCTAACTAGTAGGTCAAAAAGTGTCTCCCTCCCTCCTCTCCTCTCCCAAATGCATATTACAAAGGAAAAATAGTAATCTGATAGTGGAGAAACCTGGTAGACTCTACCTTAACCAAGTAATAAAGTTAACATCCCAAAAATGAGACATTGACATAGCCTCCTGATACAATGTATCAAGAAGGACACAGCATCACTTCTGTGATATTCTTACCACGTGCATAACCTGAATTTAATCAGGAAGAAACATTAGACAAACCCAAAAGCAGGAACACCTTCCAAACCAGTGATAACTGGCCAGCATTCTTCAAAAGTGTCAAAGCCATAAAAGACAGACTGGGCCTCGGTTGCAAGGTAAAAATTGGTCAGAACTCAGTAGCTGCAGCTCCTTTCCAGATGAGCTGTGTGCTCTCTGCAGCTTCTGTCTCCTCCTGCCCACCAATTCCTAATGCCCCCCAGTGCTTCAGCAGAGCCTCCAGTGCCACGTTTTGTCCTGCACACACCCTCTCCCCTCATTTATGACATCAGATTGTACGTGCCGTTATGCAGGCATGTAGCCTTGTGGAAATGCTTCAGGAGTGCCTTGTATGTTTGCACTGAAACATGTGCTGGGAGAACTCAACAACAAACCATCTAAATACAAACATAAAATCACAAGGCAAGCAGAGGCCATTGTCCCTTTTCAGGGCCCTCCCCCCACAGAGCTGGCAGATAGGTGCCTTATGTAAGATTCCATCCACCTAGTTAACACTGTTTGACCCACCTTGGAGATCCCCAGAGGCTCTTCTCTACCCAACTTACGGGCCCACCCAAGCTGCTTTTCCACTTGAATGGCTGTTCTTGGCTCCTGTTTCACAACTTCCTAAATCCTCTCAAATAAGTAGCAGCTGGCTTCTATGTGAGAGCCGCAGACCTGGAACTAGCTGCCTAGATTCACAGCTTGGCTATACCTGGAAATCTCCAAGCCCAGCACAAGTAGCAGCCATCTCAGATTACTTTATAACTCAGGCAGGGTGGCCCTGGGCACAACTCAGGTAGAAGCTGATCTCGGTGTGCACCACCCAGGAAACCTCAGAGCCAGTGCACCCAGTGGACAGCTACAGACCATGTCAGAGCACCACCATCCTGCCCCTGCACAGCTGATCCTCCACTGGAGGTCGGAGGTTGGTGGTCAGTGGGCACAGCCAATCCTTGCAGTTGATTGTCCAGGGTAAATCCCTCCCATTGATGTGCCAACAGCAACCAAGGCTCAACTACAAGAGGAGGGTGTACTCAGCCCACATGAAGAGTACACCTCAAGTAACCAGTTTGGGTGATAGGGGAGGCTGTGCCACTGGACCCTACATGACACCTACTACATGAAGCCACATAACCAAGACACAGAGTCAAAGCAGATCTACTACCTAATACACAGAAACAAACACAGGGAGGCTCCCAAAATGAGGAGACAAAAGAACATGGCCCAAATGAAAGAATGGTTCAAAACCCCAGAAAAAGAGCTAAACTAAATAGAGATAAGCAACCTATCAGATGCAGAGTTCAAAACATTGTTTGTAAGGATGCCCAAGGAATTTAGTGAGGACCTCAGCAACATAGAAAAGAATCAGTCAGAAACAAAGGACACACTAATTGAAATAATGAAAAATTTACAGGGAAACAACAGTAAAGTGGATGAAACTGAGAATCAAATCAATGATATGGAACATAAGAAAAATGAAAAAACAACTATTCAGAACAACTGAAAAAAGAGAATCCAAAAAACAAAGATAGTGTAAGCAGCCTGTGGGACAACATTAAGCAATCCAATAATCACATCATAGGGGTGCCAGAAGAAGAGAAAGAACAAGACATTGGAAATCTATTTGAAAAAATCATGAAAGAAAACTTCCCAATTTGGTGAAGGAAACAGACACGCAAGTCCAGGAAGCACAGAGTCCCAAACAAGATGCACACAAAGAGGCCCACTCCGTGACACCGCATACGTAAAATGTAAATGCTAAGGATAAAGAGATGGGACGGTAGGTGTGGGAGAATGGGTGAGAAGTGAGGGGATTAAAAAGTACAAGTAGACAGTTACAGGGGAAATGGAGCAGCCCAAGAACTCAACAGGCATATCCCACGGACATGACCAAGGCTGGGGGCATTGCCTCAGGAAGTGGGGGGTGCTGGGTGGAGCGGATGAAGGGGGAAAAATCAGGACAACTGTAATAGCATAATCAACGAAATATAATAAAAAAAGAAATACAAAATCAGCAGTCATCAGTTTACCTGTATTTTCTGGCATGGAAGCTTGATCAGTGTTTCGCTCCTTTTTGAAAGAAATATTTCCAAACTGAAGGACTGAAGATACTACTTTAAGCATTGCTTTATTAAAAAGAAAATAAATAAAAATATTGCATCAACATACAGCAGAGACACATTCTAACTTATTCTAACTAAAAATTAGCTGTACAAAACTTTTCAGTGAGATATGTCTCAGGATTTCATAAAATTACAGGCAGTTCCCAGTCACGCAATCCTTTTCTAGTTTAGGTTATTTATCCCCAATTTAGGTCCTATTTAAATGAGTATCAGAATCTTAGAGAAAGTCCACATACACAGAATCTCTTCATGAGAGAAGCCCATTATATGCATTGCTTCCATCGTCTCCTGAAAGTTATCTTTGTCTTGCTGTCCCGGAATGGGAATATAACCATTGGAGAGAAATCTGTAGTTATTAAATCCTTCAAGGAGCAAATCGGCTAAAAGAAAACAGAATGGAACACAATTAAGCAAATACTCGACAGCAGGCTGAAGCCTGCCAGAAGAACAGCGGCTCACCACCCCACCGTCACCACCACACACTTTCTACCCCGCCCTTCTCTTTCTTTAGATATTCATGGTAAATCCACAAACACACCCGGTTTCTCATCATCTGTATCAGGATCGAAAATAATAATGGAAACTGCACACATCTCAACTAGAGTTTGGGGGACAGTGGCTTACATAATATTATTTGAAATCAGATAGTGGCAAAGGATGTAGCTTTTCCAGAGAACTAAAACCTTATTGTTTTCAGATTTAAATAAATATTTTACAAAGCTTTTAAACCCATATTCCTTATTTTTACCTTAGCAAGTAGTTAATAGCAAACACTATAGGATCAATACGAAGATTATGTGGATGTACGACAGAGATGCAGATAGAGAAGGGATGAGTCAGGCACACGCTCCACGGGCCAGAGCCCTGAAACCCTCTCCCAGCCAGGCAGCGGCCAATCTGCTTTTGCGTGATGTGCAACATACGGCTTGTATAATGCTACGACAGAGTATTGTAACGGATATCCCCACTGCCTACTTGTACTTTAGGGGCCCCGGGTTAGAGAGAACTTAACTTAATCGTTGGATAAACGTGTTCCTTGAGAGCAGAAGGATGTTTCTTGGGAGGGATCAGAATAGACAGGGCTGTCTATCCCTGCCGTGGACGTGATCCCGTGCTCCCAGCTTTCCTGGGAATGCTCGCCTGCAGACCATTTCTGATCACTCCCGGCCCTTCCTTCTTATCTACATCACATTTAATTAACTGCAACTATGTGCTGGTTGCTTTCTTTTTCTATATCTTGAACACTTTGATTTTATTTTTTTGATCATTGCTATTGCAGAGTTAGCTCGCCATCTGGAAGCCTGGGGGGTTTTCTTCTCTTCAGCATCACATGCTGTAATATAATTTTAGGACTGTATAAATGTAACTACTCCTTAACTATTAAGGAGTTGAAATTACATTCAACCCTTTGAAGCCAACAGCAAGGCCGATATTGGCCCCCAGTGAAAATGAGTTTGACATTCCTGTGCTACATATATAATCTTGAACTTTTATCTATCTATGTGTTGCTTATTTTTTTCCTTACAGGTCTTCTCATTAACTTCTGGGTTCAATGCTTTCACAGCAAAAGCATTTCATTGAGAAAGCCTGTACCTCTGATGGGAAAAGCAGAGCTGTGCATGTACCTATTTGTGAGAGTTAGAAAATGTATATAACAGTCACACAAAAGCATTGAATTTGAGACTCAGGAAAAACTGGGAAGTTGTGCATCTTCTCCTCTCCCTCAAATACCCAGCAGATTTCTGATCCAGAACAGAATTCTACATTTTACCCTGCTCAGGCCCAAGCTTCTAGTTCTTATGATTCATGACAAAAACCAACCAAACAACCAAACAAACAAGCAAAAAAAAAACCAACAACAAACAAAGAAAAAGGAAAAGGAAAATCTACCATAGGCCTTTCCTACTATTGGTAGAAGCATAATATATATTTAGTGGTTAATCTAGTAATACAAATGTTTATTCAACTTAATTTTCTTAAGTAAATTTATTTTTCTTATATTTACATAAATGTCGACACAGAAACTTTATGAAAATACATAATTTGTTTTCTCATTTAAAATGTTTTAAAAAAGAAGCAAAAGGACAAGAAATAACATAACACCACCCATATGCCTGCCACTTAAAAGTATTTCCCCCTTGGCACTGAAATTCAATTTCATTTTCATGTTCATAATGTGACCAGCTAGAATTTTGAGACATTTATTTCCCCAAATGTTTCCCTCTCAAAAAAAATTTAACATTAACAAAGATATTCAAATTAATATGAAATAGTAAAAATCTTTGTAACGTACACTTTAGGTGTTCTCCTGCTCCGGATAACAGCTGGTAAAAGATATGAAAAGTACGCTCATCCTTTGCTTGACGAACAGCACGAGATTTTTCCAGAAGGTCTGAGCAAAGACGGTCAAGGGTTAACTGAAAAGGTGGTGCTCTTTCCACGTCTCTTTAATTTGTAAAACATTTTCTCTCTCTAATATATATCAACTATATCCTGCAGTAAACTTTGTAAGCAAAGAAAAGAAAGAAAATGCATGCAGCTCATGTTCCTCACTACTGGACTCACTATGCTTCCCATACCCACTCAGCCCCATGCTGCTCCTGACCTGGATTATATTCAAAGAGCACAGCACCATCCAAGGGACTATAAGAATCTATAAAAAAAGATATTGAGTTGTTTAAGAGAGGAAAAGCCCTATAATATCAGAATTATCACAATTTTACAAGTAAGGAAACCAAGACACAAAGACATTACTTAAAATAGCAAAGCTAGTAAGTGGTGGAGCTAGGAATCAAAACTTGAACTCCAAAATGTATGTGCTTCGCCGCTGGGCTACCCATGAGAGCCCTGCTTCATTGAAAGCCTCACAGAAGTGGTGCCAGCCACTTACCACCCATTGCTTCATGTACATTTTCTACATGATGCCTCGAGAGACCCATACTTGGAAGACCTATCGGCCTTCCTTCCACGTACACTCTAGAGACCCATTACTGCCAGGACTTGGAGCCTGCTGCTACCGCCGCCGCCCACTCTGGCTGGGCTTCCAGGGTGCAAGCAGCCCGGCCCCAGTCAGTTCCTTCATTCGGAGTATGCACACCTGCTTGTGGATTCGAAGCACATGCCTGAGACCTGCTTGGGCTTTTGGTTCACCCTGCCTTGCTGCTCCTGGGCTGTCTCTGGGTCCACAGTCACACTGGGCTCTCACAAACCCCCGTTTCACTGCTTGGGAAGATGACTGCCACTTCTGGGGCCACCAACTGATTTAACTGTTTGTGCCCCATGGCCTAAAATTTGAATCACACTATACTAAATACATCCTCCACATTTGGTAAAAAGTACATTCAGATGAATGACGCCACAGCAAACCAATGAGAAGAAACTCTAGCTCCATTCCCATCATTTTCAAGTGCTTGTGTTTTCTGGCTGAGTACACTTAGAAATATGAAATGCGGTTCTGAGTTCACAAGGAAACGTCCATCTATCCTTTAACTGAGGCACAGGAACAGCGTCCTGCTATCACTGGAGGTCACTCTAACGAGCACCAGGATCTGTCATCTGCAGCCTTCCTAACCGGCACAGTACCAATCCAGAATCATTTCTATTTTATTATCTCTTCCCTCAAATTAATTCTATGTAGACCCAGCATTTCTTAGGGCTAGTCTATGTATTTATTTTCCCCTCTAGTTTTATTCTGCTTAACACTAACTGAGATTGCTTTAACTCTGTACTTTTATTGTGTAAGGCTTGTTTCAGTGGGTACATGCCCACCCTACGAATATCAGAAACAGACGGTAAAAACTGAGCAAACGCAACAGTAACTGAAGAGCAGCTTCATATAACGATCGTCAGGTAATCCTCGCCTCAGTGGGGCTCTCCACCTCCCCGGCCATGTCATTCATTAGGTTACGACCTGGTGTTATAAACAAACAACAACAAGTAAACATCACTTTGGACTTAATATTCAGTAGTTGGAAGTATCTGAGCAATTCGCAGTCTCTCTGGGCTTAAGTCGAACATCTTGATTGTGGGAGTGATACCACAAAGCATTGCTCTGAGGCCACAGGAGGATTAAACGACTCTAGTTTGGATTACACCATTTGAAAAAGGATACATGTTTCAATGTTGGCCCCAACGATATAGCCAGTTACATCAAAGTTGATCCGAATAAACTTGCCCTGAAAATAATTACAAAGAGGAAACTGAAAATAAATAAGGACACAGAGAATCTGAATACTATCATAAAATAAGCCCAGGTACCCTGCAGAGTATCCATGGGTTGGTTACAAAAATGGACCTCAACTATTGCCTCAAATAAAAAAGAAAAAAGAAATAGCCTCAATAAAGTCCAAAACAGTAGCAGTCGGCCAGGCAACCTTCCTGGACTATAACATAATAAAAATGAAACTCTAATAATGAAGAACTTTAAAAAAATTGATGACAGCCTTCAGAACTGGAGAAAATGGAAACTACTTCAGATATCTGTTGCTTAAGCCATCCCCCCCCCAAAAGTAAATTTTGTCCTTGTTCTTCAAAAGACCCTAAAAAGAATAGATAAAAAATAATGAGGCCTTATAAATACTTGAACGCCTCAAAAAAGAAACTCAGAAACTAAAATCAGGTCTTGATGTTAAACTGCACATTAAAATTCTTTACAAATTTTAAACAGCTGTATTATCTATACACTACTTCATCAAGTTAATAAAAAATTGCTATTTTAAGAGACAGTAGTCAAAAGACAATGTTATTATTTCAAAGTTGCAAGGAATACATTGCCAATGTAACTGTTTAAGGAAATAACTTTCTCAAACTCATTTTAACACTGCAGAAAGGTTAATCAAAATCATATGGTATCACATAATTCTTACTGAAGAAAATAAGTAATTCATTACATAGATATACAAACCTTCAGATTTCAACATGTCTAACTTCATTATGTATATATCAACATGCTGTTTAAGCTTTCTATTTCTTACAGTATTTCCTGTTCATTTTTCTTGACCACCTAAATTAGACGTTCAGATTCATTAAACAAGATAATCTTGGGAAATAAGACAAAGTTATTATATTGATAACTTTGAACTCTAATACATTTAAATTATAAAACTGAACATTACCCATTTATATTTAGTGAATTTATTTTTTTCCTTACTTCTAGGGAAATTATAAAATAGGAAGAAAGTCAAAGGAGAAGTGGAAGAAACAAAGGTTTTTGGCTTTTTGAACAGGTAACCTAAAAAGAAATGACTCAAAATAACCTATACGTGTGGTCAATAACTTGGATAAAAAAAGTCACCAACATACAACATCTGATTTCATCATCAGTTCCCTAGTCAAATCTGTTCCCTTTCTTGTCGTAGCTGACTGGTGCCCGTCACAGTTGGAGCCATCACAGCGCGTGCAGAGAGGTATCTTTTGGCTAAATGAGAATGGTTGGGCAAAGAGTAATGAAATAAAGGGACGGAACGAGGACAGAAATGGGACGGTGGAAGCCTGCTGTGTGGGGAGGAGGGAGAATGGATTAGGGTAGCCCTCCAACCCTCATCTGCCCTCCCCCAGCTTCCTCTATACAGACCCCAAAGAAACGAGTGTCTCGCAAAACAGCATATTGAGTAACCAATAAGTCCTGGTTATAAGCCAAAATTACTATAATTGATCCTATTTTGAAAACATTTTAACAAAACAAAAGCCTTACAAAGCTGAAAGTCATCAACTCTCTATGTTAAGTGACATCCACATTCAGTTACATTATGAGATCTATCCAAGCCATTTGATAACATGACAAAGTGAAACTTCAGAGCTAAAAAGAAATAGTTTATTAATACCCCCAAACAGTCCAGGACGTTGGCCACCCTGACAAAGTAGGTAAGAAGCAGGCCATGGAATACAAAATCACTTCCTCCTTGGAAGGGGATGAAATGAAATTTTTAAGTTAAAAAGCCTTTTCCTCACAGTGATAAATATTCTTTCATAATTAACATTTTTATTAAAGTACCGATCTAGACTAAAATGGAAAACAGAGTTTTACTTTCAAGTGGGTCTGCTAATCTTTTTAACATTATGTAAACAAAATGGTGGTAAAAATGCCCCCTCTGTATATGATTTCCACAGGTCAGATTATGGTACTCAGTATATTTAACCAGCATTTCACCTATAAAAACAAAACAAAAAAAGTAAAAAACATGACAAGTACATTCTGTATGAATTACAGAGCATGCGTTTCATGTCACACATATGTTGAATGCCAATCCAAGAACCACTGAGGCTACACACTCCCTGCTGGAGCTCTGGGCAGTAACGACAACTAGAATCCTCTCCTGTACGCAAAACAGAAATAAAAAACTTCATTTAAAAGTTTCAATCGGACAACCTGGATATATAAGACTTCCGGCCAAGATGGAGGCACAGGTAGACACACCATGCCTCCTTGCACAACAAAAATAAGGACAACAAAATAACAAGCAGAACTGACAGAAAATTGAACTGTATGGAAGTCTGACAACCAAGAAGTTAAAGGAGACACATTGATCCAGGCTGATAGGAGGGGCAGAGTTGGGCAGCCCAGCGGAGAGATGTGGAGGCAAAACAAAACAAAACAAAACAAAACAAAGGCAGTGGCTGGCAGACCCTGGGTGCTCAAAGCAGCAGCGGGCAGACCCAGCAAGGTGGTGGACTATAGAGGGGTGTGGCACACAAGGCGACTGGCAGGCCAGGCGGCCCCAGATTTGTGCGCAGATAAAACAGGCGAAACTGGGGAGCAAAACAGACCATGCAACTCAGGGCTCCAGCGCGGCGGTGGAGGGGGGGGAGGAATAAAGCCTCAAAACACCAATTGAAAACACCTGTGGGAGTTGAGGTGTTGGGAGAGACTCCCAGCCTCACAGGAGAGTTTGTTGGAGAGACCCACAGGGTCCTAGAATGTACACAAGCCCACCCACATGGGAATCAGCACCAGAAGGGCCCAATTTGCTTGGGGGAAGGGGTGGAAGTGACTGCCATACAGCAGAGAGCAGAGCAATTGCCCTTGTTCCCTCTCGGACCCCGCCCCCACATACAGCCCCACAACCCAGTGACAGGGTTGCCCCGCCCTGGTGAACACCTAAGGCTCCGCCCCTCACTGTGTAACAGGCATGTCAAGACAAAAAAAAAAATGGCCCAAATGAAAGAACAGATCAAAGCTCCAGAAATAATACAACTAAGCAATAAAGAGATAGCCAACCTATTAGATGCACAGTTCAAAACACTGGTAATCAGGATGCTCACAGCATTGGTTGAATTTGGTCACAAATTAGATGAAGAAATGAAGGCTATGCTAAGTGAAATAAAGGAAAATATATACAGGGAACCAATAGTGATGAGAAGGAAAATGGGACTCAAATCAGCAGTGTGGACCAGAAGGAAGAAAAACAACTAAACAGAAAAGAATGAAGAAATAAGAATTCAAGAAAATGAGGAGAGGCTTAGGAATCTCCAGGACATCTTTAAACATTCCAACATCCAAATTATAGGGGTACCAGAAGAAGAGGAAGAGCTACAAGTGGAAAACTTATTTGAACAAATAATAAAGGAGAACTTCCCCAATCTGGCAAAGGAAATAGACTTCCAGGAAGTCCAAGAAGCTCAGAGAGTGCCAAAGAAGTTGGACCCAAGGAAGAACACACCAAGGCACATCATAATTATACTAGCCAAGGTAAAAATGAAGGAGAGAATCCTAGAAGCAGCAAGAGAAAAGGAGACTGTAACCTACAAAGGAGTTCCCATCAGACTGTCGGCTGGTTTCTCAAAAGAGACCTTGCAGGCAAGAAGGGGCTGGAAAGAAGTATTCCAAGTCATGAAAGGCAAGGACCTACATCCCAGATTGCTCTATCCAGCAAAGCTCTCATTTAGAATGGAAGGGCAGATAAAGTGCTCAGATAAGGTCAAGTTAAAGGAGTTCATCATCACCAAACCCTTATCATATGAAATGTTAAAGGGACTTATATAAGAACAAGAAGATAAAAAACATGTATAGTAAAATGACAGCAAACTCACAATTATTAACAACCACACCTAAAACAAAAACAAAAACAAACTAAGCAAACAACTAGAACAGGAACAGAACCACAGAAATGGAGATCACATGGAGGGTTAGCAACAGGGGAGTGGGAGGAGGAGAGAGGGGTAAAAGGTACAGAGAATAAATAGCATAGATGGTAGGTAGAAAATAGACAGGGGGAGGGTAAGAATAGTATGTGAAATGAAGAAGCTGAAGAACTTATAAGTATGACACATAGACATGAACTAAAGGGGGGGGAATGTGGGTGGGAGGTGGTGTGCAGGGTGGAGGGGAGTGAAGGGGGGGAAATGGGACAACTGTAATAGCATAATCAATAAGATAAAATTTAAAAAAGGGAAAAAATGGCTATGTACAGCCACCAATTTGGAAGACGCTGGTTGCCTGGTATAGACCACGTCTGTCTCTGACACTGTCCCATTTGCATCGGTAAATCTTCAGGGAAAGGTACGTGAGAGCACTAATGACAGAGCAGGGGCTGCATCCAATTTACTCACATAATTTTTTAAATGTCTGTTTGCTAAACAGTGTATGTGGGGGTGCAGAATTCTCACTTGCTTTCATTAGAATCTGGTAGCCAAATGGTAGGGAGTATACCTAGAGCCTCAATCTAGCTGTAACTATTGGAGGCTACTTACCAAAGGCATATAAACTTGGGAATAACCAAAGTGGCTTACATAAGTTTGGAAAAAAAGATTTGCACAAATACAGAAAGTGATTTCTACTAAAACTTTCTGAAGGAAGATGCATCTGCTGATACAGTCTTTTTGAAATTGAAATCCCTGTTTTTAAAGTTTCATTACAAGAGATTCATTTTATGTAAGATCCCCTCCATCTGGATTGCATTTTACTTCTCCATAAGCTGAGAACTGGAATAACTGTGAACGATTATTTTCATAAGGGTAATGCTCTCCTAAGGAATCCCCCTTAATACAAACCATATGTTAGCATCTTTGAAAGAAAGATATTCTTTAGGAAATTACTTGTCTATTTCTGATCAAAGAAATGGAAACAAATGGGTACTAAAGCTTACCCAGTTTACAGTTTCAAATATTTTTCACTGCAAGCATGTGGTTTGTAAATACTGACTACACAAAATTCCACTGTACACCCAATTCACTTTTCTGATATCTCATTACTCTTCCAGTATGAGGTCTAACACCAGTCCCAACCCAAGGCCTGTCCTGTCCACAGAGCCACTGCCTCTGCCACATCCTTCAAACACATCGGACACATCTTCTGCCAGTCCTTTGAACACTGGGGCATGCACACACAACATGCTCCCTGAGCTCAGCTCTACCTTACGACATGTCATTGAAAGTAGATGAAAGGTAAAACCCAAATGAAGGTGAGCTGTATGAGACTAGAGACTGGTTTTTGCCCCCTGACATATTCCTAGGGCTTAGAAGAATGTCCAGCACTTAGTAGGCAGCCACCTTTCAACTAAAGGGATCCTGCAACTGCTATGTACTTACGTGTGAGAGGCACAGACGGAAACTAAGGATCCAGAAAACAAGGTAGACAGGTCCCTACCATCAGAGATCTTACATTCTCATAGGACAGCCAGACATAAGCAGAGAAATTAACCACAGGTTACGATTAGGGCTATCAGGGAGATCAATAAGACACTACGATAGAGAACAGAGGAAATTCCTCAGATAGGGTTTTAGATTAACTAGGTGCTTGAGAGAGGGAGAAGGAGAAATGTGGACAGATCTGAAATACATGCTGGAAGTGTGACCAATAGGGTTTACTCCTGGGCTGGACATGGCCCACGAGAAAAAAGCTGAATGAAGGGTGACTCTTAGGTATTTTGTTTTTATAGGTTTTTGGTATTTTTTAAATTTCATTTTATGCTTATGCAACTGGATGATGACAATAAGACTTAAATTTTGAACAGGAAAGATAAAATTCCGTGTGGAGTATATTGAATTTGAGAAGTGTATTAGACGTCCAAGTGGAGATAACAAGTAGGCAGCATGGTGCCTGGCAAAGAATAGGTGCTTAATAATGAACTGAATTGCACAACAAATATATATAAATTATATAAAATTTAATTAAAAGTGAGCCAATACTGGCTATTCTCTAAACCCCTGAGAACCAAAGTGTTGGCAACACCCACAGACAACTGCTAAAAGGACATTTTACCCAAACCTCAGTCAATCAGTGGAACCAATCACTTCACTATTTTTTATGGAACCACTAAAATCACCACTTGTCGTAGTCTTGTGTAGTCACTGCCTTAAGACAGCAGTAGCCAGCTACTAAACTTTCTTTAAAAAAGATACTAATCAATATAAGTTGACTTTCTAAAAATTAAAGCCCAAAGCCAACAATTTAAAGATACCTTTGTTTCTTGGTTGAAGAGCTATGTCTAAGAATATTGCCTTAATCAAAAATATCTTTTCTAAAATGACTATCTTTTAATGTATTAGAATTAGCACACTTATAGATTATTACACAGCAGCACATGCACTGTGGTAGGTGGATCTTCAACTGAAACAGGGTTTGCTGAGAATTTAGATTGAACGAGGGATTCTGCCTAAAATCAATCTTGCTAGTAAACAGTCTAAGGAATTCTTCCTACCAGTAGAATGTACGAGTTCCTACCAGAATTGTTAATCTTTGAACTAGGATGTGAAAATAACAAGCATTAAGTAGATTCATGTAGTTGTTTTGCAAATAAATTTCAGCAAGTTAACTACCCTAATTTAGACTATAATTTAAAGGAACAAGCTAGAGCAGGGTTTCTCATCCTCGACACGGCTGACATTTTGGGCTCGGTAACCCACTGCTGCGGGGCCTGTCCTGTGACAACACATGTGTAGTGGCATCCCTGGCCTCTACCCAGTGGACACGGGATGCACTCCACTACCCACTGCCCAAGTTGAACCACCAAAACTGTCTCTAGACACTATGAAATGTCCCCTGGGGTGTCTCCAGTGGAGAAGTATTGATCTAAAATAATGCAAATTAGAGATTATAACCTACATGTCAACATGGAAATCTCACTAATGATTTGTGGCAGCCAATTTCCAAGGTGAGTTCAATAATCCCCACCTTCCAAAAGCCATGCCACTATGTAGTTCCTTCACACACTGTGTTGGGGTTGGTCTGTGTGACCAATAGAATACATGAAAAGGATGGCCTGTGACTTCTAAGGTGGGGTCATAAAAACACAGTGTGACTCCTGTCTTGCTTTCTTGGAGCATTTGCTCTGGGGGATGCTAGCTGCCATGCCAGGAGCACAAACTCTATGGAGAGGCCTTCAAGGTGAGGAACGAAGGTGACCACCCTGAGGAACTGAGGCTCCTTGCCAAAAGCTGCCTCAGTAAGCTTGGAAGAAGACCCTGCTGACTCATCAAGTCTTCAGATGACCGCAGCTCTAGCCAACAACATCTACATGACACCCTCACGAGAGATCCCGAGCCAGAACCACCCACCACACAGGAACTCTGTTTAAGTCGCTAGGTTTTAGGGTAGTTTGTTATAGAGCAATGGTCACTGATACAGAATTGTACTTCTGATTGTCTCAAACACAAAAAGCCTGGCAAGCATATGAACCCTTACCACTTAGTAACAGAAGCACTATATTCTGTATCAAAGACACAGATGACTGATTAGTAGCAACTTATCTTTTCTATGTAAAAATGAGACAAACAGGCTCAAAACTGTATTCCTGAATTTAAAGTGTTTAGGAGAGAAAATGGGAATAGACTAGTAACTTGATTTATGTGGTAAAATAAAATATTTTCCACTAAGAAGTCTTTGAAAATCTTCACGGAGATTCACATACCTAAGGGGGTAGCTCAATGTTTCTTCTGTCTCATGATACAGCCACTAAACACAGGGCTTCCAGTAGGAAAAATTTAAGATTTAATTGTGGCTCAGGCTCAATGGTGATGACCCATGGAATGACAGAAACTCTGTAAACAAAGTGCAGCTTCCCTAGATGTTTTGTAAATCCAGAAGTCACAGCCAGGCTTCCTACTGCCACAGGCACATTTGTTATCTCACTTTGTACATAAAAAATAAAATAAAATAATTACTAGATGAATGTGGATTGAGTGAATCGTCCAAGTTTGCCTTACTAGGAATAAACAATATTCCAAGCAAATAGATCCCTATTTGTTACACAGCTTGGAAAGTCTCTTGTACGTTCACTATCTCTGCTGGTGTTATGGGCTAAATTTGGCCCCCATCCTCCTAATTCATATATTTAAGCCCTAACTCCCAGTACCTCAGAACATGAGGCTGCTTGGAGATCGGGTCTTTACAGAGGAATTAAGTTAAAATGAGGTCATTATGGAGGCTCCTAATCCCATCCAGAATGATGGTGATCTTTGTAAGAATAGGCCACAGAAACATATGGAGGGAAGACCACTTGAAGACACAGGGGAAAGATGGTCACCTGCAAGCCAAGGGGAGAGGTCTTCTGAGAAGAAGAACCCAACCCTGCCAACACCTTAATTGGAGACTTCTAGCCTGTTGTGGTTCCTAGCCCCAGTCTGTGGTGCTGTTAGGGCCACCCTGGCAAACTCGGAGGGCTGTCTGGCTACCTTTCTGTTTACCAGGCCCTCTGTGATCTCGAATCTGGTCACCTCCACTGAGCGAAGAGACCATGTCATCAGAAAAGTAACATGCAAACCATGACTTTACATTCCCAGAATAAAAAAGTGTACAACAATGATTTTAGATTTCCCAATACTTTTGCCAATACTTCTAATATCAGAAGAGGGAGAAAAAGCAGAATTACCTCAAACAATTTAAGTAGAAATAAGTGAAATTGTAGACCCTCTCCAAAATGACCATAGAAATGGTCACTGAATCTTGATGACTATAATCCAGAGTAAACGGTTACTGAAGGAACACCCATTTTACTTTGGTGAATGTGTGTTTAGAGATGATTTGCCATTAAAGGTTGATTCTGAGCAGGTGGAACAGGGAGGATGGCATCCTCACACTAATACCAATGTGGCTATCACTTACGATAACACTCTCAGGCAAACTGTTATGCTTGATCACAACACTGAAGGAGCAAGTGAAGCTTTCAATAAATTAAGATAGTTGAACAAGAAAAGGGAGAAAACTGTACTTGAACAATGATTAAAATAAAAAGAAAAAGAAAAAGAGAGTTAAACAGAATTTTTTTTAAATGCTCACCCCAGGATATGTTTTTATCAATTTGAAAGAGAGAGAGAAGGGAAGTGAGAAACATCAATGTGAGACAGAAACATCAATCAGTTACCCGTATTTTTCGGGCCACAGGACGCACCTAAGTTTTACAGGAGGAAAATAGGAAAAAAAAATTTGAAGCAAAAAACTGTGGTAAAATATTTAATAACATAAATAACAATATTTCACCAATGTAAATGTAAACAGAACTCAACAGCAGCATTGACAACCATTATCCCTCCCAATTGGGGAGGGGATGTCCTATAGTCTGAAAAATACGGTACTCTCTGTACATGCCCTGATGGGGGACTGAACCCACGGCACAGGTACATGCCCTGACCAGGAATCAAAACAGCCATGTTTTGCAGTACGGGATAATGCTCCAAGCAACTGAGCCACCTGACCAGGGAAAGAAGAATTTTTAAAGAAAAGTAACAGTAATGACAAATTATTCTGAAGTCCACGTGTCATAGAAAGAGTAAGGTATAAAAAGGACAATTTACTACATTGAATACCAACCTTATTTGTTGAGCATTTATTATGCCCAGTGCTGTGTTTAGTAGAAAACAGGCATCTTTAAATCTCCACACCAACCCCCTGAAGGCATTATATATCATTTCCAATCAAAGGTAATAAATTAAATTCAGAGGTTATATCATTATACATATCCACACAATAATATATAATTATATATTTATATAGAATAAATGTGATTACAATTATTTTCACATTTTCCCCCTTTTATTGCTTTTTAAAATGTGCCTACTAGAAAACTTTAAATTATAGGGGATTTGCATTATATTTCTATTAGATAGTACTGTTTCATACCACATTAATTAGCTTCTAAAAATCTAGAAAGTACAGTATTTAGTTAATCATAGCAGATATTTAACTAGAGATCAGAGGAATGAAAAGTTTCTGATACTTTTCAACTTACAAAGCGAGATGAGTTATCATTTTTCACAGTCTTCGCATTTCCAAATGACTCCAGAATTGGATTGGCTTGCAAAAGCTGCCGTTCAAGTTCTCCCTAAAAGACATTACACACACACACATGCACACAAATAAAAGCAGATGCATGTTAATCCAGTGACTTGATCCCAGTCCTCAGGGAAAAAACAAAGCTAAACAAAACTGTTTCTTTCCCTCACTTCTGTCACTCAGTTTGCCGCCCGGCAACCTTTACTGGCTTCTTACTCTGGGTCACAAGAGGCTCTGCTGAAGGAAAAAAATTAGCATCTATAAAGCGATCACAAGGAAAAGAAAATGTCACATTGAACAGAGAAGATAAATCAAAAGATGGCAAATAAGTTAGGCAGAGAATTCTGAAAATAAAACAAAGAAACTGGCTCTCATGAAATGAAATTTAGCATGAGAGCCAGTAAATTTAGCAATATATTTCAATTAAGAATATATTAATACTTATAATTACTGGTATAAAGCTTGCCATTTTTCCAAGGGTTTCACATATTTTGTTTTTAAAATTGTATTTTATTGGTTATACTATTAACAGTTGTCCTAATTTTTCCTCCTTTGCCCCATCATGTCCATGGGTCATGCAAATAAGTTCTTTGGCTACTGCATTTCCTATACTGTACTTAACATCCCCGTGGTTATTCTGTAACTACCCATTTGTACTTCTTAATCCCCTCACCTCTTCACCCATTCTCCCCCACCCTTATCTGGCAACCATCAAAACACTCTCCATATCCATGATTCTGTCTCTGTTCTTCTAGTATGCTTCATTTGTTTTTTAGATTCAATTATTGATAGATATGTATTTATTGCCACCTTATTGTTGATAGTTTTGATCTTCTTTTTCTTAAATAAGTCCCTTTAACATTACATATAATAATGGTTTGGTGATGATAAACTCCTTGTTTTTTCTTCTCTGGGAAGTTCTTTATCTGCCCTTCAATTCTAAATCACAGCTTTGCTGAGTAGAGCAATCTTGTCTGTAGGTCCCTGCTCTTCAAGACTTTGAGTATTCCTTGTCAATCCCTTCTAGCCTGCAAAGTTTCTTTTGAGATATCAGCTGACAGCCTTATAGGAATTCCCCTGTAGGTAACTAACTTCTTCTTTCTTGCTGCTTTTAAGAGTCTCTCTTTATCTATAACCTTTGGCATTTTCATTATGATGTGTCTTAGAGGGGCCTCTTTTCATCCACCTTGTTTGGGACTCTCTGTGCTTCCTGGACTTGCATGTCTATTTCCTTTGCCAAATTAGGGAAGTTTTCTTTCATGATTTTTTCAAATAGATTTCCAATGTCTTGCTCTTTCTCTTTCTGTCATCCCTATGATGCAAATGTTGGACCTCTTGAAGTTGTCCCAGACTGCTTATACTCTCATTTTTTTTTATTCATTTCCCTTCTTGCTGTTCTGATTGGTTGTGTTTTGCTTCCTTATATTCCAAATCATTGATTTGATTCTTGGCTTCACCTACTCTGTTGTTTCCTTGTAAATTGTTCTTTATTTCAATTAATGTATCCTTCGTTTCTGACTGGAACTTTTTTGCTGTTGAGGTCCTCACTAAGTTCCTTGGGCAACCTTACAGTGTTTTTTTGAACACTGTATCTGATAGGTTGTTTGTCTCCATTTAGTTTAGCTCTTTTTTTGGAGTTTTGAATCATTCTTTCATTTGGGCCATGTTCTTTTGTCTCCTTATTTTGGCAGCCTCCCTGTGTTTGTTTCTATGTATTAGGTAGTAGATCTGCTTTGACTCTGTGTCTTGGTTGTGTGGCTTCATGTAGTAGGTGGCATGTAGGGTCCAGTGGCACAGCCTCCTCTATCACCCAAACTGGGTACCTGAGGTGTGTCCTTCTTGTGGGCTGAGTACACCCTCCTCTTGTAGTTGAGCCTTGGTTGCTGTTGGCACATCAGTGGGAGGGATTTACCCAGGCCAGCCAACTGCAAGGACTGGCTGTGACCACTGACCATCAACCTCCGACCTCCAGTGGAGGATTAGCTGTGAAGGAGAGGGGTGCTCTGACATGGTCTGTAGCTGTCCACTGGGTGCAATGGCCCTTGGGTTTCCCAGGTGGTGCAGGCCAGGGTCAGCCCCCACTGTCTTTAGCCTGGGTCACCTTGCCTGAGCTATTGAGCAGTCTGAGATGGCTGCTACTTTGTTGAGCTTGGAGTTTCCCAGGCAAAGCCAAGCTGTGAATCTAAGCTTATTGCTGCTGCAGCTGGGCCTGAGTTTCATGGAAGCCAGCTGTTGCTTATTTGATAGGATTTAGGAAGTTGTGAAACATGAGCCAAGATCAGCCATTCATATGAAAAAGTAGCTTTATGGGCCCATTAGCTGGGTGGGACAGAGTCTCTGGGGATCTCCAAGGCAGGTCAAACCATGTTACCCAGATAGATGGAGTCTCAGATATGACACCAGCATAATGGCTTTGTGGGGGGGAAGAGTTTAGAAAAGGGAAAATGGCCTCTGTTCACCTTGATTCCAGACACTTTAGTTTCTCCCTGTATATATACCACTGGTGCCTTTCAAGCCGCTGCTCTGGTGCTGGAGCTCAGAGGGAGTGAGTCTGAGTAGTGAGTCTCTGTGTGGGTTCTTTAAGAGGAACTGTTTGGGGCTACAGCAGTTTCTTCTACTGACTCAATCCCCATGGGGTTTTGCAGTCAGAAGTTGTGGGGATTTATCTTCCTGGCACTGGAACCCTGGGCCAGGGCACCTGGGACTCCTGGCTCCCAAGATATCCCTTCCATATTTTTATCTACCACATGCGAGTGTGGGACCAGTCTGTTCTTTGTCTGTGCCCCTCCTACCAGTCTGGATGGGTGTGGTTTCTTTAATTCCGTACTTGTCAGACTTCCATCCAACTCAATTTCTGACAGTACTGAGTGATGGTTGTTGTATATTTTAGTGGTAATTTTGATATGATTGTGTGAAGAGGCAAGCCATGTTTGGCTACACCGCCATCTTGACCAAAAGTCTCACAAAATATTTTAATAATGTAGACCAGACTCCTCATCCATCTCCGTGATCAGATATGACAAAGATGGTGATACTACTGACTTCTTGTTCAAATTTAAAAGGCTAAGTATATAGCGTTTGATAGATGTATGTTTTACTCAGTGTCTTAAATATACAAATTAGGGTATAAAACAGATTTTACAAAAAGATGTGTGTATATTAATAAGTGCTTTAATTATGAAACACAGTAGAAAGCTGTATGAGGAAGCATGATGTCATTTCTGGCCATAATAGCACTAGAAAGTGATGCTGTGTTCCTGGAATGTAATTTCAGAATTATATTGTATGATTTCAATCACTCTGCTTTTTCCAAACACAAATCTTACCACTATGTTTTAAAATACCCATAGTATTCTAGACCTAACAAAAGGGGTAAAAACCACTAGGAAGTGTGAGTCTTTAAGGAAAAAAATATATAAAGAACCTCACATAAGATTTGTTAATTAATAGCTAGTGCTATGTGATTAATTATATTGGGTTGGCCAAAAAGTCTGTTTAGTTTTCCCCCCCATAAGGTAAAAGACACATTTTTCATTTTCACCAATAACTTTATTGATTTGGATATTTTGAGTATGTTGGCTACATCCTCTGTGGGAGAACGTTGATTGTTCTCAATTAATGTCTTGATTTGATTGCTATCAACTTCAACTGGTTTACCCCGACTGTGGAGCATCTTCAGCATGAAACTTCTGGAACTACTTTTGACACATTCCATTAGTCATAGCACCTTGTCCATACACTGCAAAAATCTTTTTTCTTTTTTTTTTTTTTGCATTTCAGTTGCATTTTTACCTTTCTTGAAATACCAAAAATGTTGCATATTTTCTTCAATATTAAAATGGCTACACAAAAATTCACCCATTTTGATAAGTTTTTAAAAATGCATGCTGATACAACAGCTGTCACAATACAATCTAACAAAATTGTTTTCAAATGAAGTTAAAGACAACTAAGTGCTACTAGAGTCATCGTATGGAAAAAAACCTAAATGAACTTTTTGGCCAACCTAATCCAATCCAGAAACGACATGCCAGGTATATGGCCTCGGCTCCGTTCCTAGTTTGGCTTCCTGTACTCAGCTGGAAGGCTGAGGAAGTGTTCCTGAGGCACGTGACACAGTGAGGAGATATGTTCCTTATGTCTACTTGCTAGTATATTTCTGGATTGTCCAGGCTTTCATGGGTCTTAATTATAGTCTACGATTGTGTTTAATTGAGACCATCAGGAACCAGTCCTTTTAAGAACCCCAAGCTACATGGATTTCTCACTACAAAGTACTGAGTCACTTTCTCGGCATTAGATGATATGCTCCCTTTACAGTGAATCTTTTAGTTTATTAACTTCAAAACACCAGATTATTTCTGATGTAAGTTTTCCTAAATATTATATGCTACCCAAATTTCTTAAATATGGTACTCTGAGTCAACTTTAATGACTGAGAGTCATCACTAAAAATGTTAGTTATTGTTCAATGATGTAACCCAGTGCCTCTCCCCTTGAGGTCGCTGCTGTCAGTGTGCCTGTGGCTAACATCCCACAAAAGCCTTGGTGTGCTGGCTCTGCAACAACATTACCTCAGTCAGGGTACGTAAGCAGAATGTAGCAACCGTCAGAAAACTGACTTCTGATGCACGGGGCCCATTACCTTTACAACACTAAACATCTACTGTTAGGTCAAATACTTAGAACACAGATTCCTCAAGATTACACACTATCCTGCCAAATAAAACCATAGTGTAAATACTTTAAGTAATAAAACTACATGACATATATATATCCTTTAAACTTTCCTAACCTTGGAGGTGAAACAAGTATTGCATATCACATTTTAATTTTTCCTAGACATGGCTACAAGAATACTTTGGGTCAAGTTTATTGATTCTTTTCCTCGTGTGTGTGTCTGTGTGTGTGAGATAGAGATCTACTAATTCTATTCTTTTTCCTATTGGCTTATAGCAGTGATTTTCAACATTTTTCATCTTGTCGCAGATATAAATTAATTATTAAAGTCTGCGGCACACCAAAAAATGTACTTTTTGCTGATCTGACAAAAATAGTTATAATTCTGACTCATTCACACTGGACGGCTATTGTTATGTTGTCTGTTGTCATTTTTTTAAAATTTGACAGTGTCAGGGGAACAGGTCAGTGCCCCTGACTAACTAGCCAGGTACTGCATGTTTTAAAACCTCTGTGGCACACTGGTTGAAAGTCGCAGGTGTGTAGTTACTGGCTGTATCCCCTGTACCTAGCTCAAGTAACAAGTCAAGATGATGCGCCAGGAATATTTACTGAATGACTGTGTAATCTGGGACCCTAAAGCATGCTAGTAGTATTTGGGGAAGGGATAGTGGGAGCTGAAAGGCGGTAATAACATTTGGCTTAAGGGTTCTCATTGTCAGTAGTAAGTGTAGACGTGGGCACTTCCATGTCCCCGTTGTCAGGGCTACCACACTAACAGTCTTGTGGTATATCCTCTGTCCTAATGGGTCTGTGAAACTCATAGATGAATCACAAAAAAAGCTTGACACAAAGCTAGTATCATAAAACATACAAAAAATGGTCTTAAATTAAGCAATTACCACTAAATTTGATCATTCCTGTGTCAAGCAATTTCATATTTAAACATGCTAAGATCTCTAAACCAAGCTATGAAGCCACTCATAAGCCATCAGGAGGCAGTGACTAAGCGTTAACCTTTCTGTTAGAACTGGGTGGGCAGTGTCCCTTATTTCTGTTCAATGTAATGAGAAATGTCACTCGGGAATGTAGAAAAAAGCAGTATTAGTATTTAAAGTTATTTTTTAAATTTTAAGTATTTAGAATTATGTTATGTGTTAAAGGTTTACCAATCATAATGAAAACCCTGTGTTTTACTATATAGTGCATAATATACACTTGCTATGTGATAGGCAGAGGATGAGTTTAAAATTGGTAAAAAATATATACCTCTTTCAAAATTTCAGTTCAGCCACCAAGGGGACTCAGGCTGAGATCATTCTGTACCATTCTGTGGCTTGACAGGGCAAGGATGCAGGTGTCTTACTGACCACAAGAGATGGGATGAAACTAGGTAGCAGCAACTAGTCAAGGAGATGAGAAACAGACTCTAATCGCAACTTGGCAGGCCCTTACTCCTGGACTAGCTAGATATCACATTTTGTCTTAGTTCAAGGCAGTTCAGACCAGTAGATGCAAAGTCTCCCAGAAGCTGTTGCCTAGATTTGAATGACCCAACAGCCAGTGAGGAAGGTGAACTGGCTTGAAGGAGACATTCTTAGGGAATGGTCAAGTTTTAGAAATCAGTTGTTTTCAAATCTTCTCTGAACTTGCACTGTGCTCAGGCTTTGGTGCGGCACCGAACACTGTGCTTTCAGGTGGCTGGGGGATAGAGCCAAATAAGATTTATTATTACAAAAACTATACAAAAAGTCTATAGGAAAACTTATTTTAACATTTACTTAAATACTGTGAGCTTAATTTTAAAAACTGATGTCTCGTATGTTTGTTTGTATTTCCACAATGAAGATTAAGTGTCAAAGGCAAATATAAAGACTGATCACTTTATACGCCAGTACGGCCATGATAAAAACACAAAACCGTGCTGGCAAGAATATAGAGAAACGGGCACACTCCGGAAGTGTTGGTGGACATGTAAAATGGCACAGTTGCTTTGACAAAGTGTGGCAAATGTTAAACAGCAATTACCATGATCCCCACCAATTCCACTCCTAAGAATACACCCAAGACAATTGAATAATCTATGTTCACACAAAAACTTGCATGCCAACGTTCCCTGCAGCATTATTCATAATGACCAAAAAATGGAAACAATCCAAATGTCCATTAACAAAAAGTGACATGTTTAATATAATGGAATATTATTCCGAGTTAAAAATAAATGTAACATTTATACACACTACAACATAGATGAACCCTGAAAACATTATGCTAAGTGAAAAAAATCATAGGGAACCACATACTATATGATTCTATTCATATAAAATACCCTCAATAGGCAAATTAATTGAGACAGACAGTTAGATGAGTGGTTTCCAGGGGTTGGGGAGGAAATGGAAGATGACTCCTGATAGGTATAAGGGCTTCTTTTTGGAGTGATGAAAATGTTCTAAAATTAATGGTAGTGATAATTCTATATACTTAAAAACATTAAATTATATACTTTAAATGAGTAAATTTTATAATATATAAATTAAACCTCAATAAATAAAGTTGATTTTTAAGAATAAGCAAATAGACAAAAAAGTAAATAAAAGACTCACAAAATCAGGAGCCTAGAAATGCTTTCCTTTTAGTTTTTACAACTCAGACCACTAACAATTAAATGCTAAAAATTTATACAAATGGTTTCTGCAAACCTGAGTAAGTTTTGCCTATGAAGTTCAATGCAAATTCCCAAACCAGTAATATCAAACCAGAACACTGACTTACAATGACAGACTTTCAACATTATAATTATTACTTTAATATGTAATATTAAAATGGAGCACCTAAGTCATGAGTAGAGACACTCCCAGAGGGAGAAGGGAGTACGGGCAGAGACAGAACCCTCTCTAAGGTGTAACCATTCCCTACTACTCATGAGTATCGCATAGTCCTAAGTGTGCTGGGAAAGAACAATTAATTGAGAACCAGGGCTCTTCTCACATTTCTAAAGATGTAAGCACAGGTACTCCTCACTATTATTAAAATAAACTTGGGAAAAGCAGCACTGACGCACAGGAAATACATGCAGTAGGACATGCAAATCAATGACAGTGAAGCGCGGCCCAGAGCAGCTGTCGCCTTCTTTGGGGGGAGCTTGCTACCAGGGATGGATGGGACCCAAAGTAAAATCTAGGGGCAGGCATGCAACTCACATACAACAAGGGTCCACGCGGTAGTTTACAATGACATCGAAACAAAATGTTAACAATGATTTACGTGTTCCACAGAGGACTGGAAAACCTAAAGCTGTACTTTATTGAAGTAGGGATCTAAGAACATATTAAAAGGTCATTTAGCATGTACCTATAAAGCACAAAGAAAAGCTGGTTTCTGATCCAGCAATTCCTTCTTTAATTGAAAAAGAAGCCTTTAAATACCCTATAGAGTAATTATTTTATTAATCCTTCCCATTATTGTAAGTGCTCTGGTGTGCAGCTAAAACAGCAAAAGAATATCACAGGCCTTCAGAGGTAGTATACGATCTGGGAATCTGAGAATTTCTTAGAATTTTAAGACAGATCTGAACATCTTTTTATCTGTGACTATTCCTTTATTTCTATTCTATTTAGAATGTCAATTTATGATAGTTTCTTTATAGTAATATTATGGATTGTTTCCATAACTTAACATCCGTTCTTGCTTTCTGTTGGTTTGCAGCACTGTTTGTGGAAGACAGACAAACCAACCAAAACCATTCCAGTACTAGGGAAAGGCTTAAATCCTGTACAGATGGCTGGTCTACCCCAGGCATCCGGCTCAGCTCTGCCCTTCCTCTCCTCCCAGGTGTGGCACGTGCTCCGGTTCAGGGTCTGCTCACTGCTCTGCTCTGTGGAGCTAGCAAAGTGGGCATCGGATAGGAAGAATGACACTACCCCACTACTTGCTGTGGGTTAAAAAATTCTGATTTTATAAAATACAAGGAGGCCTTCAGATCAAAACACATATGGTCATAAAATTTTAATAGATTAGAAATTTGTTAACCCAAAAGGTACCATCTTTAAAGTTGCAGCCCTAAATCCAAAATTTAAAATATAGCACAAGGCCAGGCTTCCATGTGTTTAAGAAGCATTAAAGTAATCCCACCTAGCATTTGGCATGTGAAACCTTGAGTTTACTGGCTTCATTAATGTGTGATTCAATGTCATGATAAAAGGGTAAATAATTATTAAAATTCATCTAGAAAACAAAGTTAAAGCAAAATGGCATGCTGCTTCTCATGAAAAGAATAAGCATCTAAGCAACAAATTTTCAAAAATGTTCATAATAGATTTTACTCAGAACTAAAGGTATTTGTTTCTAGTAGAAACTCAATCTAATGACAAAAATTAGTGCAAACACTCAAGACTAAGAAGCATACAGAAAAGCACTTGCCTGGTGTTTCACTGGTTTAGGCGATTCCTGCTGTTTGTTACAAACAGATAAATGCAAACGTTAGCAAGATCAGGTCTTTCCTAGCCGTGAGCCACATCCAAAGCACCCCGTCACTGTGCCTGTTAGAACTGTGACCGCTGGCTTGGTGGGCATATTTCCAGGTCATACTAACACTCTGCACCTCTACAAATAAGGATAAATGATATTTATATTCTTACCCCTTTTCTATCTTTAGGAAATTCCCCCCAAATTTCTACCCTCCCCGCAAGCTGCTATGAGCAGTAGCAACAGGCTGCCCCGCGAAGCGCACAAAGAACTGCTAAAAACATTTGAGGATCTTCTTTAGGTGGAAAAGGAGTCTTCACAGGCACTGCTCATCCATTTTTAACAACTCTCACCAAATCTTGGCAAGAAATTAGGCTTCAAACCACAACTATAATTCCAGTTTCCCCCGTTAGAATAACTAGTTGATAGCAATTTCCTGATCAATTTGCTCCCTTTTAAGTGGCGGTGCGGGGGCGTGAGGAGGGGAGCTGTTGTCTGGGGAGCGGTGGGGACAGGGGAGCTGTCCCTCACAGCGGCACCGAGCAGATCTGCTTCCTTACTGTTTCTGAAATTGTAAAAGAATAAATGTAAGATTTAACACTACCAGAAGACAAAAACTTACAGGAATATTATGGTCCTTTCGTCCTTTATGTGAAGAGGCAACATGAGCAAGGTACTGAATGACCTTCTTAGTATTTTCTGTTTTCCCGGCGCCTGATTCACCCCTGGAAGAAATATTAACATAGGCTGCCTTTAAGAAAGCCCAGCACACACATTCCAAAATTATACTTGACAAAATTAAACTGAGTTGAAACAAGAATTACTAGAAAATAAAAAGAACATAAATAGAAAAAAACTGTCAGCGGTAGTTAGAAAATTATTTTTAATAGGTATTAAATGAACCCAAATATTATTTTGGTAGAGGGCAGTAAGCGGACACAGGAAAATGTTCATAACACTTTTTTTCCCTTGGTGTTGTGGGTTCTGCCACAGAAGTGCAATTTATTAGAAAGTTTTTGAAGAATTTCCTTAGCACCAGAAGAAACATATCCAGCACTGGTAATGAAACTCCTAAAACAGTTAAGTGACGATAATTGAATCTGAAGGAACTGAGCGACCTGCAGAGTGCCCACTGATTACTGATATTCATCCGCTAAGCGCATCAGTGCTTTCCCAGCTCGTCCCTCATTCCAGCCGCAGCACGGTTCTCTCCCCGGTACTGTTCACCACCAGGTAACACATCTCAGGTCGACACCTTCACAGTGGCTGCTGGCCTCCCACCGGGCTCCCCGCGGCCAGGACCGGGGCTGTGTGCATTTGTTTACTTGTGTGTACGTGTTTGCTTGCATTGGTTTCTCTTTGTACAACCTGGTGTAGTGTGGACGTGTGGCCAGTACGCATTTTGTAGAGAAAATGAATGAATACTATGAATTTTGTTATGAACTAGGTGGGGCAAATGCCACAATTTTATATGATTTATATTTTTAAACAGGACTGGCATATTTCTACTGAGGGCTAAGCTTGAAATTCAGGTAAGCTGCTAGCATACAATGATACTTGAATTGTGGTCTCTCTGCTCAAATAGTTAAGGTTCCCTAAGACATAGTCTAAGCAAACCTACTGTGATAATCAAAATCTCAATTTAGATCAAATTTAAAATTTAATGTAGAATTAATTTTTAAAAAATCAGATACTCAAAAATCTTTTGACACATTGCCAACTAATAACCTTCTAAGGCTGTTTTAGCTAAGGCATGAAAAATCTAATTTTTCTAACAAACTCTGACCCTTTCTTGGAATTGTACTTAGAATTATACTGTTTGAACTGCCCACTAACTTAAAATTTTCAGTAGGTTTACTGGGTGCACTATCTTCCTAACTCTCTGCACTGATACCCCCAGTCTCAACTGCATGGGGGCTGGGCGCAGAGACCACCCCATGACCCACCAGTTGTTCGGCTTTGAATAAAAAGACTATCCTCTCTGGGCCCCAGCATTGCCATCTGTAAAGTGTAGGAACTGGATTAGATCCTTACTAGCTCCAAGATTTGATGGTTCTAGATACAACTCACTTTTTGATTTATGAGAATATTTTATATATATGCTTATTAACCATCATCTATTGTTATACTAAAATTCTTCATCTTCTTTGTTTTGCCATGTAGAAGTTTTGACTCTTAGGTACTCAAATTTACAAACTTTGTTGCCAGGTTCCTGCCTGCTAGTTATGTTTACAGAGGCCTTTTCTGCACAAAGATTATATCCATCTATATCCTCATTTTTAACTATCTACTTTATTCAATCTATCTGCATTTCCTTCCAGAACTCTGAGGGTTTTACTTTTCATAATTAAATCTTTAATCAATCTGAAAAAAAATTATGGTTAGAGCTAGAGATTTAATCTAATTTCCCTCCAAATGATTCAGCCTATATCCCAATATCAATGGTTCACAAAGACAGTCATTATCCCATGATATGAAATGTTATCTTTATCTTATACTCACTTCTTATACATACGGCTTATTCCAAAGCCAGTACCATATTGCAGTAGTTCTGAAATACAACTAATCAAAGTATCCAATATTGTTCTTCTCCAAGAAAAAAATACCAGGTAGTCTATGAGGTTTATTTTTTCAGATAAACTTCATGTAAGTTTGTTCTGCTATGCCTCTCCCATTTCCTGCCCCCGCCAAATAAAAAGAACAGGTAGAATTTTGAGTTAAATAATATTAATATACATGCTATTTTTAGGAGAAATGATGCCTTCATCTGACTCTTGGGTAATTTTGTATTTTTCTAAGTTCAAAACAAGCAAGGGCCATTTGCCTTGTTCATCTTTAAAATCACAGTAAATGCTGTTGAATACATGAATATTGGTCCTGTGTATGTAATGTTATGTTTATTTCTAAGCCCCTTTAAATATTTTTTTTGTTCCTGTCATTAATATATTTTCATCACCATTCTATTTTCTACCTGGCTACCACTGGCACATAGATAATAATTTTCATTCATTCATTTCACAAATATTTACAAGTCAACTTCTATGTGTTGGGCATTAAGTGCCAGAGATATAGCTGTGAAAAAAAAAAAGCCCATGTCTTCATGGGAGCTCAAGTACAGGAGAAGAGACAGAAAATAAACAAGAAAAATAGGATGATTACAGGATGTGAGAGGAATGCTACCAGGAGGAGGCTGAGAGGGAAGAAGCAGAGGAGAGCAGAGGACCCCTCCCTGCACATGTGAGGGTCAGGGAAGAGCTTCCTGAAAGATGAGCAGGAACTTGCTGGGGACACAGTGTACAGGCTGATGGGAAGACAAACACAAAAGCTCCAAAGGAGAAAAAAGCTTGGTATATTCTAGGAACTGGCAGCCAGAGTGGAGGATGTGAAACAGATACCCAGGGAGGCAGAGAAGGGCAGGAAACACTGACGTAGGAAGGGTAGATGTGATGCACCCAGCAGTCATGGGAAAGAATTTGGATTTTACTCACATAATTTCTTAATAGCTATGGTAGTGGTTTTCTCTGCTTTTTTCTTAACTTTACTCAAAATACTTAAGTGTTTCAAGGTTAATCATGATGTTGGCTGTCGGTTTTAAACAGGTAATTTTTATTATGCTAAGAAATAAGCTTCTCACTTAGACTGATGATGACTTGCCTTGAAAACAGTTATGCTCATTACTTTTCAGCTGAGTTGGCCTCTGAGGTTTCTCAGCGAACCCCTCTCCACTGGACATGCTTGTTTATCCCGAAAGCATCCTTTCACTCCCATCACACTTTCTGGGCTGTACCTCAGCAATTGTTTGTGAACTCTGATACATTTTACATATTTCAGGTCTATGGTAACTTTGCTATAGAAAATACTGCTTCAAAGTTAGATGTATTCTAATATCTTACTGCTGAGTTCCCAAGAAGGGAAGATGATCAGCCTTATATTCCCCATCTTAAAATGGGATAGCCTCTACTGTATAAGGTTGTTGTGAAGAAAAAGTACCATCCATCTAAGGCACATAATTATTATCAATAAACATTACCATTATTGGTCCCTCCACTGTTCATCCACTATACATGAGGTCATCTGACTAAACTCCACATTACTTTATGAATCAACAGTGGTAGTACAGTGGTTAAGAAAGAGTATGGGCTACCGTGTCAAAATGACCTACCTATATTCAAATCCTCTCTACCACTTCCAGGCTATGGGGCTTTGGGCAAGTTGCTTAGCTCTTTGAGCCTCAGTTTACACTCCTTTAAAAATGAGATTAAGTTACTTCATAGGACTGGGATTACGCATGTGAAGAGCCTGGCACGGCACCTGGCCAAGTCTCTCAGTAACTGGCTGTAGTAGTGGTAATAGCTATGATGATGATTAACAATGGCGATGATAAAGATATTTATTAATGGAAGTTTTATAAAAATCTATGACTTGAATATGAAAGAGGTGGCCGTATCAAAGGAATAAAATTCTTGGAAAAAGAAATTTTTTTTAAGAGGGCAATGGCACATCTGCCCAGATGGAAGCAAAGAAAATAAAACAGCTTGAACAAAAGTAACAGGGAAAAGGAACAAAAAAGAAAGCTCAGCAGACTTCCCTTGAAGAACAGTAGGAAAATCTTGAGAGGAGAAGAGGGCAAGGTCTCAAAGAGCAGGAGGACAAAGGGAATCTGATCTCATTTCCATCAACAACGCACGATCTGTTGGTACAATAGTTCTAAATGTGAGAGACGGCTTGTTTCATTGCTGGTCTCCGTGGTACAAGGGCAAGGCTAACAGGAGAATAAAACAAGGAGGCTGCTGGGAGGGGTGCCCTGTGTCTGTAACAGCACTTTCAGAGACTAAAAAATCAGGAGTTTCTAATCTGAAGGTATCTGCCTTTTCTAGAGAGGCCTATGGCTTTCACTGGCTTCTCAAAGGGATGTGCAATCTAAAACAAAAAATAAGAAGCACGAGCAGTAAGTAGCAGTAAAGCAGATCATTAATGAGTGATCAATTCTGGGATCTGTCTCTGAATCCCTCTGGACCATAGGTGTTTCCCTAATTAGCAACCTCTCTCCCAGGTCTTAATTAGTTTTGTTTTTATTCTCTCTGGCTACTCTCTGGCTATTTGTAACATCAAATTCAGTCTAGCTTCAAAAACAACCTTTGCCTGAAGTTCTTGCTTTAGATGACCTCAATCTGAAAAACAATATATATATTACACACATATATGTAAAACATTAGTTGATTTCTAGTTTCAAAACTGTTAGAAAGCAGGCTACTAGGAACAGCAGAAATTTTATGATCAAGATAGGCTTGGGTTCAATTTTTCCATCATACATGCAAATAGGAATAACTGGGATGTTGCAAAGATTAAAGGAGGTATTATCTGCAAAGATGTTAGTTCCCTTTCCTAGCAGATTTGCCTGGAATATATATATATATTTTAATTTTATTTATTTATTTTTAGAGAGGGAAGGGAGGGAGATAGAGAGAGAGAGAAACATCAATGTGCGGTTGCTGGGGGTCATGGCCTGCAACCCAGGCCATGACTGGGAATCGAACCTGCGACACTTTGGTTCGCAGCCTGCACTCAATCCACTGAGCTATGCCAGCCAGGGCGAATATTTCAATTTTAGAAATATAAGTTGATTTGCATACTTCTTCTCCCCTATAACATAGCTATCATTGAGACACAGCTACAATAATCTAAAAATTCCCATAGTTTTAAGACTTGAGAACATCTAAAACAAAGAGTTATGAAAAAAGCAAATTGTAGTCTAAAAAAGCTAACTGTCTGACCTGGGGTCACAGAGCTAATTCACAGTAAAGGTACGACAAGAAGGAGTACTCGATTGGTGAACACTAGAAAGGATCTGACAACACAGTGATATTTCCACTACACCACACTTTTGCCTGAGCTACTTTCTTTAAATGAGTTTTTATTTTTTAGTTTTTAAAAAGATTTTATTTTTTTTTAGAAAAGGGAAAGGAGGGGTAAAAAGAGTGAGAGAAACATAAATGTGTGGTTGCCTCACACGGGCTCCCCACCAAGGACCTGGCCTCCAACCCAGGCATGTGCCCTGACTGGGAATCAAACCAGTGACCCTTTGGTTTGCAGGCTGGCACTCAATCCACTGAGCCATACCAGCTAGGGCTGCCTTAGCTATTTTTTCCAAGACTTGATTTTTTAATAGCAGTTTTAGGTTTACAATACAACTGAAGGAGGATACAGAGATTTCCTGTATGCCCCTGCCCCCGGCCCCAACACGCATGGCCTCCTCCACTATCAACATCACTCAGCAGAATGGAACGTTTTCTATTTAACCCAGGATGAGACCAAAGTTCATAGTTTACATTAGGGTTCACTCTGGGTGTTACATATTCTATGGGTTTGGATAAATGTAGAATGACTTGTATCTACTATTATAGTAAAATGCAGTGTTTTCACTTCCCTAAAAATCCTCTGTGCTCTGCCCATTCATCTCCAACCCCCCTCCCCTGCCCCACAACCACTGAGCAGCTTGTTGTCTCTACAGCCCTGCCTTTTCCAGAACGTCGTCTTGGTGGAATCATGTAGTATGCAGCCTTCTCAGATTAGCTTCTTTCACTTGGTAATACACATTTAAGGTTCCTCTGTGTATTTTCATGGCTTGAGAGCTCATTCTTGTTAGCACTGAATGTCTGGATGTACCACAGTTTGTTTATTCATTCACCTACTGAAGGACATCGTGGTTGCTTCCAAGTTTTGGCAATTATGAACAAAACTACTACAAACTCTTCTGTGTGGACTCCTTTGGGTAAATACCAAGGAGTTTGATTGCTGGATTACATTGTAAGAGTATGTTTAGTGTTATAAGAAACTACCCAACTGTCAAGTGGTTGTACCATTTTGCATTCCCACCAACAATAAACAAGAGTTCTTGTTGCTCCGCGTCTTATTTGTTGTCAGTGTTCCAGATTTTGGCCATTCTAGTAGGTGTGCAGTGATGATAGTATGTGATGTGAAACATATTTTCACATGCTTGTTTGCTATCTGTGTATCTTCTTTGGTGAGGTGTCTGTAAATGTTTTTGGCCATTAAAAATTTGTTTTTAACATATTTATTGATTTTAGAGAGAAAGGAAGGAAGAGAGACACAGAAACAGCAATGTGAGAGAGAAACATTGACTGGCTGCCCCCCATGTGTGCCCTGACTGGGGGTCAAACCCCCAACCTAGGTATGTGCCCTGACCAGAAACTCAACCCCCAATCTTTTGACGACACTCCAACCAAATGAGCCACCCAGCCAGGGCTCTTTGGCCATTTATTTGTTTTTTTTCCCCCTTAGTGTTGAGTTTTAAAAGTTTTTTGTACATTTTGGATAACATTCTTTTATGTCATCTTTTCCCAAAATTTTCTCCCAATCTGTGGTTTATCTTCTCATTCTCTGACAATATCTTTTGCAGAGCAGTTTTAAATTTTAATGAAGTCCAGTTTATCAATTACTGCTTTCATGGATCATGTCTTCAACGTTGTTTCAAAAAAGGCAGCTAGGTTTTCTTCTAGGAGTTTTATAGTTCTATATTTTGCACTAAAGTCTAGGATATATTTTGAGGTCATTTTTTGTGAAGGGTGTAAGTTCTGGATCTAGATTTTTTTTTTTTTTTTTGCATGTGGGTGTCTACTTGTTCCGGCACCATTTGTTAAAGAGACTGTCTTTGCTTCATTGTATTGCCTTTGATCCTATGATACACATTTATAGGGTCTATTTCTGTGTTGCCTTAGCTATTTGATCAATTCTATTGATATGATTATCTTAACATTTTACAAATATGTCACTCATAGGAAGAATCAACTGTTCTATATCCAAACTGGCTTGGTTGTCACTATTTAATGTGATATTTATATATGATATGTAAAACTCCTCAGCAAAAAATATCTGTTGTCACACCATGATAGAAAGTTGAAGTAACCATTGTTTCATAATTGTTGCATTATATTCAAATATATTTTAAAAGAAATAACTTCAGTTAACCAGAAGTTAGTCATAAAATGAAAACAGAGTGTTCTTTAAAAGGAGGGGCTTAACCAATGAAGTAAATTCATCACCTGGAGCGACTGTTTCGTGAATTTTAATTCTAATGAGAAGGAAATTCAACAGGATTATACTCTTAACAGGATCTCACTCCCAATGAGATGGAGTGCCTATGCAAAAGACTTGTTCTCTGGCGATAAAGGAAATCCCGAGTGTCTTCACCAAAGCACTTGTCAGGACACTAGAACAGTGATGAAGCAGGTGGCTTGGACCCTGGAGTGGGAGCTCACACGGCCTGGCCTGAGTCTGCAAAAATAAAGGCTAGCTGGCGAGTTTCAGGCAGAGAAGGCCAGGGGGTTAATTACATGTTCACCATTTCAGGGAGAAAAGTAAATTAGAAAGAAAATGACTAAAAAAAGTCAACCTTAGTCAGGAGCCATCAAACTACTTCAGAAAATGTTGCTTCCAATTGTATTTTCTCTTTACGATGCTATACAAACATACATACTTAGTATAAAATAACTACTACATAAAATCGACTAAACACTCATTCTCATATAGAAAACTTAATTAGGTTGGCTATGTGCCCCAGTTACACACTCTTGGAGTTCTTTATTTGGTGGGTTCTTAAAGGAACCACAGAACATATTTTTCTTAAACCTAGAATACATTTGTTTCACATAGTCATATTTCGCAAGTTACAATGTAGCTTACACTAGATATAAACACAGCAGGCAGTTATTAGATATCTACCTAAGAATTAAGAAAACATGGCGACACTATAAGAAGTGCGGGCAGGGCTTTGCTGGAAGGACTCGGAAGGGAACTTTCTGGGGTGATGGTAACAGTTGTGTTCTCCATCTTGACAGGGGTTCAGGCTACACAAGTGACTCAGCACCTGTACCCTTAAGGTTTGTGCATTTCATTATGTGTAAATTGTCTCAAAAGATAAAGAAGAAAATTCTGGACTTTAGTTAATGTTCTGTATGCTGAAGTTATTTAAAGGGAAGTGTACGGATGTCTATAATTTAACTTGAAATGCATCAAATTAAGGGATTAATAGCCCATCAAAGTGAGATGAAGACTTAAACCGAAAACTTCTGAAGAATCAGCAGCCACAGAAAGAAACATTATCTAACCTTAAGTAGGGCCTCCTGAAAATACAGCTGCCAATGGATCCCCACCCCAGACAATTTCCTGATGGGAAGAGACCAACCCTGAGCACCATGAAGTGTAAACTCAGCTGTCTCTTAGCATCGTGAGACCCATACTCCCCCTTGAAGCCCTAATCGTCCCACTCTCACCTTTTTGCCAAAGTTTAGTATATTTTGTAAGCCTTTTACTACTGGTTCTTCAGCAAGCTACCCACAGCACGCATGTGTATATAAACCTTGTCTTTTCTTTTGTTAACCTGTCTGTTGTCAGTTAATCTGCAGACTACCCCCTCAGCCACTGGACCCAAGTTGCAAAAGTTAGTTTTCCTCTCACAAAAATAAAAGGGATTGCTGGCTAGAGGAAGGAATAGACTAACATATAATAAAGCAAGAATAGAACAGTACTAATGGTAGGATCTAGGTGGTGGATGTTTGGGTCTTCAAAATGAAGTTCTTTCAACTTTGCTTATGTAAAAATATAACAAGATGTTCAGAAAAGTTGAAAGAAAAAAGAAGAAAGGAAAGAAGGAAAGGGAGGGAGGGAAGGAAAGGGAGGGAAGAGGAAACAACAAATGTGGTGCTTGATGGCTGCTACTTTGTGCCTAAGAGACAACCAGCTGCTAAGGAGACTCACCTCATAATCCAAACCCAAGAATTGAAGAAAAAGCCAGTTTAAAATAAAAATAACCATCTGATTACAAGCATTAGTGCCTGTAATGGTCACTTTTGGTGACAAAAGTAAATTAACGCTCACTGACCTTTCCTCCTGTCCAACGGCAGTCATTCCCTCCCCAGGATTTCCTGCTCCCAGACATCCCAAATGGCCATCACAAATGGTCGCCCAGGCTCCCACCACCCAATCAAGGAGAGCAGGCGTCCTGCACCTGACCCCCGGCTTACTGTGCGCAGCACTGCCCTGACTGCGAGGCTGCGGACCAGGACACACTAGGCCCATTCCATGGAGAGTTTCAGTGACTAGATTCTGGTTATGACTTTCCTGTATCAACTCATGCTGTATAATAAAGAAATTGAAAAAAAAAAAAAAAGAAAGAAAAAGAAAAAAAAGAGGGATAAAAAGAATTTGGCTGGTCTTTGTCCCTGGTTCCTGGGAGAGAGCCTCTCAGTCCTTGGAATGTCTCTGATTCATTCAGTTGGGCCCTGACAGTTTATGTTAATGAGGTGACTCACTGTGGCACCAAGATAGTTACAGCAAGGGAACTGGCTGAAAGATTAAAAGGGTGATTAGAGGTTTGGGCTGATGAACTATGCAGTATCAGCCAGGTCTCCTGGAAGGGGAGTGGGCTACAGACTGAATTCAACCGTGTGGCTAGTGATTCAATCAATCATGCCTCCGGGCTTGGAAGCTTAGGGGAGCTTCCTGCTTTGTGAGTTGCCAGTGAGGAAGTGTCCAGGAAGCATGGAAGCTGAGTCTTTGGGACCCTCCTAGGTCTTACCCTCTTCATCTCTTCCTTTGGCTGGCTCAGAATGACCATTCTAGAGAATTAAAGAATCTGAAGGGGTAGTGGCAACCCCCGAATTTGTGTTATTTTGTCAGAGGTACTAATGGCCTGCAAAACCCTGAGCTTGCGGCCAGTGCCTATAGTGTGGGCACCATGTGGAAAAGTGTACCCTCGGAGGTCAGCAGTGTCAGAACTGCATTGCAACAGACTATTTTCAAAAGATGTTTGCAGATCAGGTTCTCAATAAGTGACTTTTTGGGGGAACAATCCAAGACAAGGTAATTTTTTAAAAAAGAAAAGAGAGAGAGATTACTCTAGAATATAGAATAAAAATTAACAGATATTACAAATGCAAGGAGTGACCTTGACAGGATCACAGATTTTTAAAACTTACAAAAACATGTTGAGGACTATTACAGAAATTTGAACATGGATTCTGTATAAGATGCTATTGTTGAATCAATGTTAATCTTCTTTCTTAAGTGTGATGATGGTCTGTGGTAAGGTGGACCCCCCTCCACACTTTTCCTTTGTTCTTAAGAGATGCCTGCTCAAGTGTTTAGGGGTTAAGTGTCCAGATGTCTGCAGCTGACTTGCAAATGGTTTTTAAAAAAGTGCTTGTGTGTGGAGAGAGTGAACTGACATATATAAGTGAAGGTTATATGGGTAATTTAAAGTACCATTCTCTCAACTTTTCAGTAAAATTCAGGTTTGAATTTTTAAATAAAAACTTGGGGAAATGCATCAGCAAAGGTTAAAAGAGGAAAAATGAAGTAAAGAAAAGGTGGTAACATTTTTTTACATCATTGAGGCTGTTACAGAATAGGGCCAAGGGGGGGTATGATATACTATTACCGAAAACCCCCCCTCACTAGGTTTGCTATGCCTGCCGCCAGAGGAAAGACGTCTTTTAATGCTAGAGATTTGTGAAAAGGAAAGGAAATGTTTATTTAAGGCAATACAGACTTAAGAGTAGTGATCTAATGTCTTCATTAAAATATTCAAGTCCTTTAGGATGGCCACAGATGCATGCAGTCCTTCCTTCTCCCTCTGCCCTAATCTGGGGTCCCGTATCTCAGGAAAAGAATTAGAAGTCTGTGTTTGAGGCTCCCGGCACCACCAGCTGTGTCACTGCCATGATCTCCAACTAATCTAAAACCATGTGGCACCTTCTCATGGTCCACCAGCAAGAGTCCTTTCACCCCTTTCCTTCCAGGCAAAGTCTCTCCTGCTTCCTAAGCCATGAGGCAAAAGGGAGCACTCCAAAGCCACGTGGTTCTCGCCCTGCCAAAGCTGTGGGGGTCCCCACCCTGGCCAAAGCCACATGGTTCTCTCTTTGCAAGGCTGCCAAGTCTGGGTTTAAATTCCCGCGCCAACCTTCTTCTGCATCCCCATTTCCAACTCCTCCTATAATCAGTTACACCTGCCAGCATTCCTGTATTATCCCAGGTTTACTGGGCTGCCATCATGAGTCTGGGCAGATGTGGCCCATATCATGGAGCCAATCTTCTCCAAGCTCTCATGCAGGTGCTGTAACCAGGGCGAGTTGCCCCCTAGTTACATCTTGGGTGGAAGTCACTTCCATCCCCCTGCCTCAAGGCATGGCCACAGCTATTTAACATATCTATGCAACCAGTTAAAGGTTATAGGTATGTTAAATGACCACACCAGAGGTTAGCTGCAAAGCTGTTGCTGTACAAAACAGCTCTGCATGTTCCTGCTCCACGTGCCCCTTCCCCCAACTCACACCTGGGGGTGGGGTGGGGTGAGGACATCCTATATATCTTTCTAATATTTCCTGGACACCTTGAGTTCTGGGCCCCATTCCAAATCCCTAGTTGGGCCCCCCTCTCGGCTGCACCCTGTTACAAGGTTGGGAGATGGGCATTCAGGGGTCACATGCTATTCTATTTGTGTGTAGGTTTGCATTTTCAAAATAAAATGCCTTTTTAAAATGGTATCAGAAAGGTTTTACCCTTTAAAATACATACAGTATCATTAGTTTATAAAATTTTCTATTGAAAACTGAAGGCTGTTTTCTTAGTTCCTACTTAATTACGAGATTCATTCCATTGTTTGGAATGTTACCCATTTTCTAAGTACACACTACTGTCCGCCCCCACCCCCACCGTTTCCTCTGTACACTGTGCCAGGTTCTCAAGGGATAATTAAAAAGCAATCAAGGTAAGTCAGTTCCTACCTCACCATGTAGTTGTAAAACAATATACATATGGCCCAAATAAGGAATGTGACCCAAATAAAAAAGGACCTGATGCGAGAAAAGCAATGTGGGCTGTACTTCTTGTACAGGTGAGATTCAAATCGGCACATTTCCTTCCTGGAGGGAAAAAGAGGCTAACAGCGAGGCAGTCAGCTGGGACCCACCAAAATGAGTGAGCCGTCAGGTGATGCCGGGTCAGGCCAGGGAGAGGCAGAAAGAAGAAATGTCAATTGAGGTGACTAACTAGAAACAGGGGCATAAAAAAGAGGAGGAGTCAAAGCAGACTGCGAGATTTTAAGTCTTAAGTCCTGAAACACACAGGGTTGATGACAGAAATAAGGAAATTGGGAGATGCGTCGTGCTTGTACAGGAATAAAGGTTAATTTTTGGGCATGTTGAGTTTTAACTGGCATTGATGCCCTACTTCACAGCTTATGCTCAAATTACTTGTAAGCTGCCTGATACTACTTCTCATCTGCTGTCCTTTATGCCTGGAAGGTTATCAGGCCGCCCTTGTACACGTGGCACATTGATTCTTCAAAAAGCCACCAGGGATTGTGACAAGGATGAGGGTCTAGAAGCTAACCTGGTTGAGTGCCTGCCCGCCTGAGCTAGGAATCCACTGGAAAGGAAGGCAGCAAGTACCAGACACGCATCTGCTGCCCAAGGCCTAAGCCCCCTCTTCTATCCACCAGGGGTGCACAGGTGTAAACACTTTTGGGACTCCTTCAGGCTTACACCCCCACCACCATCCTTGTTCACTGCCACAAATGTCAGTTCCTCTGGTCACTTTTCATTCTTACACTCTGCTCTCACTCTGCGTTTCCTTTCTCCTGATACCAAGCCCTTTTTTTCTGCCTCCACCTCACTGTTTCCTCTACTCCCTGAGACCCCCATACCATGGTGAGCAAAGTCACCTACATCCTCAGCTTTTGCACCGAGCTCCCCTCCTCCTGCTGGCCCTACTGAGCCCTGGCGCTCCCCCCAGGCAGCCTTCTCGGATGAATACCACCCTTTCCCCCACATAGGACAAACGCCCACATGCGCACGCCCGTAAACACACACACACACACACACACACACACACACACACACACACACACACACAGAGTCAGGGAGAAAGTTGGCGGCATCCTTTTCATTCTCTGTAACGCTGTTTCCAGACCCTCTTATCATAAAAGCTACTCCCTCTTGCCCCTCCTCCTGACGTCACATATAGTAGGAACACTGCTTCCCCATTTGGAATTATTTTGACTAGTAAGATCATTAAACACCCTCCCCCAAAATGTATTATTGTTTTAAAAAGGCAAACAGTTTTCATTCCAAAAGAGTGAAAAGCACTTTACCTCGGAATAAAGAACATTCCTCCAAGCCTCATGAAGTGCTTTCCAGTGGCCGCTGCTCGCGACACTCATGGTTATGTTGCCAGACTCCACTTCTCATGAGAACAAGGTCCCAAACCCCAGGCTGCCTGGCTCCTTGTTCCCCCTCCTACCCCTCTTCTTCACTCACCCACTCCTGCTGCCACCCACTAGGCGTTACCCTCTCATCTTGTGTGGTCGCACTGCTTACTCTTTGGCTCTGACACTCCAGGATTCCCAAGATTATCTGTTCCATTTCCTCCAGATCTCTAGTTCTTTGACCTATGTACTTCCTCCCTATCAATTCCCTCTTCTTTGTCCATGGCCTGTGGCCCACTGTGGTAGTTTCTCCCACCCATATCCTCAACCCTTGTGCTCCACTGTTCCCCGTTTGCACCCACTTGCAAACATTGCAACTGCTCCACCTTCAATGGACTGAATCTGGCTCCATTCCACACCCTCATGGTGGACTAAGCAAGGGCCCCAGTTGTTTCAGAAACACTTAACAGTGTTTCCCACACTGGCCCTGGCCACATGTCTTGCTTGGGAAGGGGACAGCAGTACCTGTGACACAAGCAGCAACCTGAATGGTCCCACAATAGAGCTTGCTCTCTTGTTGCCCTTGGAGCCCTGCTACCATGTTGAAACCGGGGCTAGGCAGCAGACACTGGGGGCGTGTGGAGAAGGAACCGAGACACCCAGCCAGTCGTCAGCCAGCCCCAGGTAGTCCCAGCAGGCGATGCAGGTGTAGGAGTGAGTCCCCAGTGAGACAGCTCAGTCTGGCCCAGGTCAACAGAACTGCCTGGGTGAGCCCAATCCCATCACCAGGGAAATTATTTTAAGCCATTAAATTCCTGGGTGGTTTGTTGTTTAGGAAAAGCTAAACAAGGCTGGAAGAAATTTTATACAACAAAGCGGGCTAGTGTCAGCTATTTCTCCCTCTCCTCTCTTCCAACCCATCCTGCTACACACCCCCACTCCCTGTTAGAGGACAAATGGTCTACACTGCTTCATAGTATAGAAAAACCGCTAGACAAGAACCTTTTCAATTCCCAGCCCCACCCCCACTCACCCACATCACAACCTACCTGCCTTCCTGACCTGCAGGGGAGTCCTGTCTCCCAGGTCCCCGCCCAGCCCAGACACCCGGCCGGTGCTCTGGACCCTGTCACCCTCCTTGCTGCCTCAGCTCCCTCCTCTCCACCCCTTCTTCTCATCAGCATTTTCTCTCCCACGTTAAAAACACCACCAATAACAACAATGCTTATCTGTTTGACTACAAGCACACCTGGTTTTATTGCGCTTCACTGGTGCTGGGTTTTTTACAAGCTGAGGCAAGCCCCTCCACCAGGAAAAAGATTATGACTCAATTTACTGCAGTGGTCTGCAGCCGAACCCACAGTATCTTTGAGGTACACCTGTATGACTGTGTTCAGTTTCTCAACTATTTGAAAAATTGCTCTTTGATGTTTTTAAACAACTTTTCCACTTCCCCTTCATTTCCCAACTGTGATCTGGCTTCCACACTCCTCCCCGATCCAATGCCTACACCTGTCCCACTTACTGCTAAAGCCCATGCGCAGGTCTCTGTTGATCTCACTCACTCCCAACAGCATCTAACAACATGTTGATCATGCCTCTTTCTTGAACCCTCCCTCCCCTCTTGCTGCTGCGCCGCTACACTTCCTTGCCCTCCTCAGGCCTCGGTGATGGATACTTTTAGTTGTCTTTGCAGCTCCTCATTCTCTGCCTGACCCTTAAATGTCACTTTTCCTCACGATTGGCATGCCCTGCCTTCTCTCTCAACACGTGCTTCTGCGGCAGTCTCCCCGGCCAACTTGGCTTCCATTACCATCCTGGCTGGCGACTCCTCAGATCTGCATTTCGGCACAGGGCTCTCTCCTGGGCTCCACATCCACGTGCCCAATAGCAGGTGGACAGCTCCACTTAGATGAGCCACAGGCACCTCAAAGCCAATGTGTCCTCAATCAAACTCATTATCTTCCTCTCCAAATCTGTTTTTTCTCCCACCTTCCCATGTCGGGAAACATCCTGAGCTCATCATAGCTCGACCTCTCTCAGCTCCTCTTTCTTAGGCATACAAACCACCAAGTCCTGGTAAGTTGTCTCCTCAACTGAACACCATTTAAATAAATTCCTCCACTTTTCTCTAGTTTCATGGTAACTTCTCCACTTAAAGTTCCTACCAACCAACTCCTGCCTAGACAACTGAACGGCCAGCCTCCTAGCTGGTCTTGCTGTTTTAACTCTTCCTCCAATCCGTTTTTCACACCACAGCCAAAGTGGTCTTTCTAATATGCAAATCTAACAATTTCCTTCTGTGGATATTGTTTTATTCAACCTTGAGTCTCTAGTACTTAAAATGTGGCACACAAGGCACATAATAACCAATAATATCTATTGGGTAACATGGATAAATTACTGAAATGTTTAGTAGGTCAACATTTGGACATACCAACCAAAGATGTCAGATTATGTGTGAAAAGCCCAGTTTGACAATTAAACAGTACTATCCAATTTAGCAGCTTATATAATCTTAGTCTTAAAATGATAACAACAAGGTTTACATCAAACTCTTAAAAATCACCACTCTATTTTACCCCCTCCCTCCATACAAAAAAATTAATTGCTTTACTTTTCAAGAGAATCAAAAATAAATCTGAACATTCAACATTTACTTACGTGCAAAGAATTGACTGGTCCTCACGATCTAGAAAACAAAACAAAACAAACAAAAGAAGAAAGTGACCATTTGCCTGGTTTTTAAAATATTTGATAAAATAAAGTTACAGTAACAGCCTATTAGTAACTCTACACCTCTCAGGTCAAGTTAACTCTTCCCCAACCCTGTTACATTGTCCAGTCAAGTTCACTTACTGCTTTGCCAGATTCTCTGGGAATAAATAACAGCCCAGGCTTAGAAGACTTCATATACCTAATCAACCTTGATTCTTAAGCCTTCATGCTTATCAAATTCAGCTCGGAAGTTTTGTAGCAACATACTTCCTAGAGCTCCACCCTTGCTAAATCATTTTCAGGACCTGTAGGCATTGAAAAATCCCACTTCAAACAAATTCCCTGGGTGAGTCTGAGGCAGGGCCAATTTTGGAAAACCAATGCCTTTCAGAATGGCTTCAAGAACACCCACAACCAGTATTAATGTGACCTCAAAGGAGAAAAAAACTAGTATCAAACACTGAGCAGAAAAGAAGGTTGAAGGAGGATAAACATCTATATGAAGTTTAGCCACTATCAAGTCAAAATGTTACATATACTAAAAATAAGGAAAGAGAGCACAATGAAAAAAGTCTAACATGATTTTGAAGTGATTAATGATTTAAGTATTCAACTCAATTTTTAAAATGAAAAGGCGAAATTCAAATCCACATCCAGCCCATGGGTAAAACCACCAATGTAGGGTGTATGGTTTCCAATCACTTACAAGCATCACTATCTCCAGTTTACAGATAAGAACTGTTCCCCGAATGGGTTAGGTAATCTTCCCAAATCACACAGACACTGAAGGGCAAGGATGCTGGGGTGACAACCAGCTAGCTCTGCTCCTAGCGCCTGTGTTCCCGACAAGCCCAGTTTGCTTTTTTTGTCACTCCTGTATGCTGTGCTTGCTTTCCCCCTGGTGCCCTTGAGCACGCCATCCCATGCCCAACAAGGACTGCACAGTAAGTAGTTCAGGCACAAATAAATGTCATGAAGGAGAAATAAATAGTTCACCACTATGTCATAGGCTTTTCACATAATATTAGCAAAATAAGCAAATCCATTCATATATTCTATGTATAAACTGAGTAATATTACTGCCTGACCCCTTGAGCCTAATTTAATCCCTAATACATGCATGTCTCAGAAATACTGTGGCTGGGTTCCAGACCACCACAATCAAACAAATATTGCAATTAAGCAAGTGGTTAACTTGCTGGTGGACGGTCTTGCCTTCAATTTGTTAAAAAAAAAAAAAAGGCAACATCTGTGAAGCACAACCAAGTGCAATAAAACATAGTATGTCTATAGCTCCTACCCAGTCCCTTCCTTCTGGTTGCTGTAGGCAGCGTTCATAGCACAGGAAAAAAACTAGTGTCTGCCTCCTTTACTGGTTCCCTTTCCCAGAGGTCATCACTTCTTAGACATGCTCCTCCCAGATCCACAAATACTTGGATATCATCAGTGTCCTTTCCTGATCAGCTCAGCTGGATCTCCTCTGGGGAACCTTCCCAGATACTCTCCCTCTGACTCCTCACTGTTGCCCTCTTTGAACCATATTTCGGAGTTAGACAAACAATCCTGCCAACTGCCTGCCCAGTAGAATGTGCTGCCTGAGATCAGAAACTGTCTAATTTCTTTTTTTTTAATATATTTTACTGATTATGCTATTACAGTTGTCCCATTCCCCCCCTCTCCCCTCCACCTCTACCCCCTCTCCCACCCACGTTCCCCCCTTTAGTTCATGTCCATGTGTCATACTTATGAGTTCTTTAGCTTCTACATTTCCCATACTATTCTTACCCTCCCCCTGCCTGTTTTCTACCTACCATCTATGCTACTTATTCTCTGTACCTTTTCCCTCTCTCTCCTCCTCCCACTCCCCTGTTGCTAACCCTCCATGTGATCTCCATTTCTGTGGTTCTGTTCCTGTTCTAGTTGTTTACTTAGTTTCTTTTGGTTTTGCTTTAGGTGTGGTTGTTAATAATTGTGAGTTTGCTGTCCTTTTACTATACATGTCTTTTCTTTATCTTCTTTCCTTAGATAAGTCCCTTTAGCATTTCATAAAATAAGGGCTTGGTGATGATGAACTCCTTTAACTTGACCTCATCTGAAAAGCACTTTATCTTCCCCTCCATTCTAAATGAGAACTTTGCTAGATAGAGCAATCTGGGATGTAGGTCCTTGTCTTTCATGACTTGGAATATTTCTTTCCAGCCCCTTCTTGCCTGTAAGGTCTCTTTTGAGAAATCAGCTGACAGTCTGATGGGAACTCCTTTGTAGGTTACTGTCTCCTTTTCTCTTGCTGCTTCTAGGATTCTCTCCTTCATTTTTACCTTGGCTAGTATAATTATGATGTGCCTTGGTGTGTTTCTTCTTGGGTTCAACTTCTTTGGGGCTCTCTGAGCTTCTTGGATTTCTTGGAAAACTGTTCCCTTTGCCAGATTGGGGAAATTCTCCTTTATTATTTGTTCAAATACATGCTCAGTTTGTTGCTTTTCTCCTTCTCATTCTGGTACCCCTATAATTCGGATGTTGGAACGTTTAAAGGTATCCTGGATGCTCTTAAGCTTTTCCTCGATTTTTTGAATTCTTATTTCATCATGCTTTCCTGCTTGGTTAATTCTATCTTCCTTCTGGTCCACTGTATTGTTTTGAGACTCAGATTCCTTCCTTTCACTATTGGCTCTCCTCCGTGTATCTTCCTGCATCTCTTTTATGGTAACCTGCATCCTTTTATCAAATTGCGCCCAAAACCAACCAATTCCGTGAGCTTTCTGATCACCAGTGGTTTGAACTGTGCATCTGATAGATTGGCTATTTCTTGGTCGCTCAAAAGGATGAGTCCTGGGGGACTGATCTGTTCTGCTGGAAACATGTCTTATGTCTTTCCCTGTCTCTCCTTTTTTTTTTTTGGTCTGGTCGCTCCTGTTATGGTGGGGGGCGGAGCCTTAGGTGTTCACCAGGGCTGGGCACCCCAGTCGCTAGATTGTGACGTTATATGTGGGGGTGGGAGCGGGGATGGGAGGGAACAATGGCGGTAGTTCTGTTCTCTTGGGCTCAGACTCTTCTCTGGGATCCTGGGCCGCGAGCTCTGCCCTGGTCCACAATCACTGCCTCACTGAGTCCGCCAGCCGCAGCTTGCGTACTCAGGGATCACTGCTGCGTTCTTGCGCCCCGGATGGCTGTCGCGCCGATTTCGCGCCAAATTTTCCCCGACCTCTGCGCACCGCCGACCTGCACCAGCCCCATGCCCGCCCGGCTCGTCGTCTCCTACCAGTCTGGATGTACGGGTCTACTTCAACTTCTTGGCTGTCCGACTTCCATTCAGATAAATCCTCTGTCAGTTCTGAGTGTTATTCTGTCTGTAAATTATTGTTGTTCTAATCTCGGTTGTGCGAGGAGGTATGGTGTCCACCTATTCCTCCATCTTGCTGGAAATCCCTATTGTCTAATTTCTTTATTACCAGAATTGCCAGTTGGCTCAGGTCTGCTGAGAGAAATTCAGTGCTAGGTACCATGCCAGGCACTGGCAAAATAGTGGGAACAGGAATCTTCTGTTCTTGTTCCAGCTCTGCCACAAACTAACCAATGTATCTATAAATGAGGCATTGATTCCTTGCTGGTTTCAACTTTTTTACCCATAAAACTAGGCTTTAACAAGTCTTTGCTTATTCACTCTAAATATGAACCATCAGATTGGTTCATTCGTCTAGTCTAAACAAATATCTATAGAACTTCACTACAACAAGTTTTTTTTTTTAATGGATTTTGTGAACTGGTTTACAGATTTAAAGAAACTGAAAGACAAAGTTAAAGCCAAAATTAAATTGCTTGTTAATTAATTCAGAATGGCTCTCTTCCTGCATCTGTACACGCTATTGTCATTGTCTGAAATTTGAGGCCTACACAACTGCAATCTGCCCTTCAGATCTGCCCCACCCTCCATTCCCCCAAGCTTCTCAATCCCCCACCCAACCAAAAACAAAACAAATAAAACAACTCTCTTCAGTGAGACTTGTCTGTTTTCATTATTTGTCTGTCTGGTCTTGTATGGACTTTGGGCCTGAGTCACTACCAGTACAACGGGGGACAGGCTTCATGACCTCCAAGATTCCCTTCAACTGTGGCTGGCCCCCTCCCACCTCCTGCTTCACTCAGTCCAATGTCCCTTCCCTTCAAGGGCCAACTCAGCACTACAACAGTTTACATCATGATCTTTAAAAACTGATAAATGTGACCAGATACAGCCTTATATTGACATTTAAGGGAAACAATTTCAATCTCAAAAGTGCAACTAGCCTTTTGAAGACTAGAGATTCATCTGATAACACATATTTTCCAAAGCACCTGCCCCAAATCACCCACCATTTATGGAGGTGCTTATTAAGTCCATGACAAATTAAATCGTATTTTCAACAGTGAAAAAGGTTTCAAATCAATGACGTCAGCTCCTACTTTATAGAAAAACTAGACAAGAGCAAGTCCAACCCAAAGTAAGTAGAAGGAAGAAAATGATAAATCAATGAAATAAGGAACAGAAAGGAAGAAAAAAAACCCCAGTGAAACCAAATGCTGGTTCTTTGAGAAAAATCAATGAAACCAATAAACTTCTAGCCAGACTGATTAGGAAAAAGACACAAATTACCAATATCTGGAATATGAAAGGCAATACCACTACAGATCCCACAAATACTAAATGGATAATAAGGAAATATTAGGAACCACTGTATGTCAAAAAAATTGATAACTAAGATAAAAGGGACAATTTCTATGAAAGCTCAAGAAGAAATAATAACCTGCATAGTCCTATACCTATTAAAGAAATTGAATGTGTAAAACTGATATGATATTGTATGCCAATTACACCTCAGTAAAAAAATAAATTGAATTTGTAATTAAAAATCTTCCCACAAAGAAAACATAGCTTCACTGATAAATTCTATAAAACATTTAAGGAAAAAATGATACCAATTCTACATAAACTCCAGAAAAAGTGAAGAGGCAGAAACATTTTCCAACACATTCTAAAGTTTTACCCTGATACTAAAATCAGAAAAAGACACTATAAAAAAGGAAATGACATATAAATATCTGTCATAAACAAGGGCACAAAAATTCTTAACAAAATGTTGGCAAATTCAATCTAACAATATACAAAAAGGATAATGCACATGATGAGCAAGTGGTATTTATCATAGAAATTCAAACTTAGCTCAACATCCAAAAGGCAAACTATCTAATTCACTGTATCAACAGACTAAGAAGAAAACCATATAATCATCTCAATAGATGTTGAAAGAGCATTTGATAAGACTCCACATCCACTCATGATTAAACAAACAAACAAACAAACAAACAAAACCTCAGCACACAAGGAATACAGGGAATTTCATCTCCGTGATATAGGGCATCTACAGAAACCCTTTCATTGACATCATCCTCAACAGCGAAAAGCTGAATGCTGCCCTCCTAAGATCTGGAACAGGCAAGGCTGTCTGTTTCATCATACCTACTCAACATCACAAAGTAAGAAAAAAAAACCCACATAGACTTAGAAAGGAGGAAATAACAACGTCTCTATTTAGAGGATAAGATTAGACAATTTTCTGTCTACACAGAAAATCCCAATCTATAAAAACGCTGTCCAGAATAAGTAAATTCTGCAAGGTCACAAAATACAATGTCAATATACTGTATATTTAAAAAGGAATATTTCTATACATTAACAGGGAACAATTAGATATTCAAAATAAAACTCCACTTAATACTAAAAACATGAGATACTTAGTTATATTAAGGGATATATTATATTTAGGTATAAACCCAACAAAAACTGATTTTGTCATTTTTAAAAAAGATTTTACTTATTTATTTTTAAAGGGGAAGGGAGGGAAGAAAGAGAGGGAGGGACACATCAATGTGTGAGAGATTCATCCATCAGTTAGTTTCCTTGCCTCTCGCAAGTCCTTTACCACGGACCTGGCCTGTCACAGCCCAGGCATGTGCCCTGACTGGGAGTCAGACCTTTCAGTTTGTAGGCCAGCAATCAATCCACTGAGCCATACCAGCCAGGGCAAATTTGTAATTTTTGTAATGAAATTTATGTCTAAGGACTTTACTTTCATTCATTCATTCATTCATTCACTCATTATTTCTCAAGCATTTTACTGACACTATATCCTCTAGAATGCAAACTTAAGGAAAAAAAGTTAAGCTCTTTCTGTTTTTGCATTAGACAAACAAACTGTTCACTGGGACTGTATGCTCTGAATCCTCTGCATGGTAAACTCTCTAGCTATAGATCCTCTTTATACACCCAGTTATGTTTAGCTACTTGCTCACATTTGTCATTGAAAGCCTAGATTGATCAGCACTGAAAGGTAGTAGAGCTTCATCAGGCATTGTAGGTGCACCTGACCACCCTAGCAGATGTCTCCACCCAACTGCATTGTGTATATAGTACATCAGCTGGCAGACCCTAATTACAGAATGGAATACAACCAAATTGTTTAGCATGCTTTTTTTTCTTCCCTGTATCAATTTTTAAAATTATTATGTAATCAAAACTATCAACTACTGTAATACTTTTTAACTTTCACATAGAAGGAACTTTTTAACTTACCCACAGAAAGAATGTGTCACATTGCCTCGGTTTTGAATCCTAGATCATACTTCTTACTATTTACATTTTCTTCGTCAAATTTTTAACTTTTTGTGCCCCATAAAATAGGCATAAGTGATCCTATTTACTTTATAGGATTGTTGTTGTGGATTAATACATATAAGCAATTACCTCAGTGCCTAGCACACAGTAATATTCAATAAATGTTCATTCTGGCATTGATAATGATATTAATAATACTGTAATATAGTGATAAGCCACATCTTCATTCTTTTTTTTTTTTTTTTAAGACCAACAGCTATACTGAAAGATAAAGACAGCTGAGCTTCCCATCCCCAGGATCCTGGTGACATCAACCTCAGGTATTCTGCAGCCAGAGAACTGCTCATTCCGTATTGGGACATTAACATTTATCCTTGTTAACTATTTTGTTAGATCTAACTCCCCATTCAACCTATCAAGATATTTTTAAAATTCTATTTCATCAGATGTATTTATTTTCCCTTCCAGTTTTGCATCATCTACAAATTTTATGGGCATGCATCCCACACCTTTAAGTGTATTGATAAAGGTGCTGAAAAGGGCACAAGCCCTTTGTGCAACCCCTGAAAAACCCAGCCAACCTCAATCATTAACAACACTTCAAGTGCAACTTTTTGGCACCCAGCCACAAGGATGTCACGGCCGACTGCGACATGCCATGTGCAAGTCCTAGTTCTCTGTTTACAATGTCTATTCTATTTCCCTTCCTACTAAGCTGAAGTAACATGGTGAATGTTCTCATGTTGTTTTCAGACTGTTAACAATAGAGTCTAGAATCTTTCCTGGCAGGTGTGTTCAAGCTCAGTAGCCTGGAGCTTCTTCCCTTTTAAAAATTAGAGTTAGATATGTGAGCCCACCCCAGCCTTCTGGAAACTCCCCTTCTATACACTTCATAGACCAGGGAGTCAGCAATCTCAACAGTGAGAATGCATTTGTTTAGACGAGGAACTATGATTCAATTAGAGGAGTGAACTCTCTCCAGTTTCTTCTCCCATATAAGGCCAAGTTTGCTCATACATACAAATGCTTTTCTGTACAGGAAGATTATTCTTAACAGAGACACAAACCAAAAACAAAGAAGCTGATAATGCTTCTTTCTTTATTCTCTAGTGTCACTGCCATAGCTACTTAGTATTCTTTGGCTCTGAACTTTTTTTTAATAAAAAAATTGTATTTACTTAGAAGCATTCAGAATGTCAACAAAACAGCTGCAACTTTTTTTTTTTGCAATTACAGAGTGGTATTCAGTTAACAGAACAACAATTATTTTGTATAAGTTGTATCAGAGACAACTGAAGATGAAAAAACTACCATCCCCACATATAACTAATCTGTGCTATGCACCAACAAAAACCTGCTTTAAACTTCCATGCCAATTACAACCCCCATATTGTACCAGGCAAGTTTAGTGGCTGTAGAAAATACCACCAGGACGAGGGCTATCTAAAGACACATTTGATAGTGTGTTAACTATACAAAAAAAAAGACACTGTATAGTTTAAAAACAAATCTTACACAGCCTTACATTTCAATTTTTTTTCTTTAAAAGGAGTGAGTTGTGTACAGGGGGGTAAATGCTTTATAGACAAGAAAAAATACTGCGCTAGAACCAACTTATTCATCATCATCATCTTCTTTGCCTTCCTCCTCCTCCTCTTCATCTTCTTCATCTTCCTCCTCCTCCTTCTTTTTCTTGCTTTTTTCAGCCTTGACAACTCCCTTTTTTGCAGCATCAGGCTTTCCTTTAGCTCGGTATGCAGCAATATCCTTTTCGTACTTCTCGTTTAGCTTACCAGCCTTCTTTTCATAAGGCTGTTTGTCATCTGCAGTGGTGTTATTCCACATCTCTCCCAGCTTCTTTGCAACATCACCAATGGATAGACTGGGATGCTCTCCTTTGATTTTTGGGCGATACTCAGAACAAAACAAGAAAAACGCCAAAGGAGGCCTCTTGGGTGCATTGGGGATCCTTGGACTTCTTTTTTGTTTGCCCTTTAGGAGGAATATAAGTTTTCATTTCTCTTTCATAACGGCCTTGTCTGCTTTTGCCATGTCTTCATATTTTCCTTTCTCTTTAGCAGACATGGTCTTCCACCTCTCTGAGAACTTCTTAGAAAACTCTGAGAAGTTGACTGAGGCATCTGGGTGCTTCTTCTTGTGCTCCTCCCCGTAAGTTTGCCCAAAGAAAGCATATGATGACATTTTGCCTCTTGGCTCCTTAGGATCTCCTTTGCCCATGTTTAATTACTTTTCCTCAGAGCACAGTGTCGTCTAGTGCCCATCTGGCTCGCACTTGCCCCGGTGCTGTCTTTATGGAGCTCAATGTACTGCAATCTGGCTCTGAACTTAACAAAGGTTTTTACGTCATTTTTTTTACCCTCACCTGAGGACATGCTCATTAATTTCTAGAGAGAGGTGAAGGGGTGGAAAGACAGAGGGTGAGAAACATCAATCAGTTGTTTGCCTCATAAGGCAACTTATGAGTTGCCTCTCATAAGTGCCCTGACTGGGAATCGAATCCCTGAACTTTCTGTTGACTAGACAATGCTCCAACCAACTGAGCCACAGCAGCCAGGGCAAGAAAGGTTTTTAAATCTAATCTTTTTTTAAGCCTAAGTTGATTTTGGATATTGAACCGATATTGAACCTGTCCTTACCTATCTATGACACTATTCTATTCTAGTCTCAAAGTATCTCTTAATTATCTCAGAGGACCTGGTATATAAAAGTATCCAAGTAACACTTGAATTAGAAATCAGTAGTGTACTTTATCAACTCCCTCACACTCTCCTTCAGACCCAGTCACCAAAACAGCCTTTTCATGACCTACAAATTTGATGACAGGTGGATATGGCATATCCTCTATTCTTTTTTTTTAAGACTTTATTTATTTTTAGAGAGAGGGGAAGGGAGGGAGAAAGAGAGGGAGAGAAACATCGATTGGTTGCCTCTCAAACTCCTCCAACCGGGGACACTTGGCCCACACCCTGGGCCTGTGCCCTGACTGGGAATCAAACCAGCATTCAGTTTGCAGGATGGTGCTCAATCCACTGAGCCACAGCAGCCAGGGCAAGTGTATCCTACTTCCTGATGATCATGCAACTACTGTATATGAACCACATAGATTTTAATATACTTTATAGAATTTATTTTTAAAGAAATAAAAGGAGATGGGGGAGTTATAAAAGACTTCACATAGCACTAGGAAGTCCCACGTCTAACGCAGCCTTTTTGAGCAATGTTAAATGCATTCAAAACTGCTACATTTTGTCTTTTTAAAAACACATCCCTCCAAAAACCACTGTGTTTAAAGCCATGATTCAAATGAATGATTCTTCAAATTTTTATTTCATTCTAAACCCAAAAGAAAACAATCAAAACCAACCAATTCAACACATAGGTTTTAACTTTTGCTGTCTGTTTTACATGCATTTAAATCAGAAATAGTTCATAATTTTTATTTCCCCAGTGAAGCATTCACCTTTTCTATTTTCTTCCTGTTGGCCCTTCCTGTTGGTTTTAAAACCTAAAGAGCTTTTGTTATACTAGATTGTGGTGGAGATCAAATGTATATACAAACTAGATGCTTTTGAAACAATTTTTTTTAAACTTCAGCTCTTTATTCTTTTTTTTTTTTAAAGATTTTATTTATTTATTTATTTTTAGGGAGGAAAGGTGGGGGAGAGAGAGAGAGACAGAGAGAGAGAGAGAGAGACAGAGACAGAGAGAGAAAGAGACAGAGAGAGAGAGACAGAGAGAGAGACATCAATGTGCGGTTGCTGGGGGTCATGGCCTGCAACCCAGGAATGTAACCTGGCTGGGAATCGAACCTGGGACACTTTGGTTCCCAGCCCGCGCTCAATCCACTGAGCTACACCAGCCAGGGCTGAAAACAATTTTTTATTACGTTATTACAGTTGTCCCAATTTTTCCCCCTTCCCCCCCTCTGCCCAGTACTCCCCTTTCCTCCAGCAATCCCCCCTTAGTTCATGTCCATGGGTCATGCATATAAATTCTTTTGCTTCTCCATTATCTATACTATTCTTAACCTCCCCATCCTTGCACCTTTTCCCCCATTATCCCCTTCCCTCCTCCTAGCTGATAACCCTCCAAATGATCTCCATATCTATGATACTGTTCCTGTTCTGGTTATCTGCTTAGTTTGTTTTTTTCAATTCAGTTATTGATGGTTGTGAATTTGTTGCCATTTTAAAGTTCATAGTTTTTATCTTCTTCTTAGGTAAGTCTCTTTAACATTTTATATAAGGGTTTTTGGTGATAATCCACTCCTTTAGCTTTATCTTGTCTGGGAAGCATTTTATCTGCCCTTCCATTCTAAATGATAGCTTTGCTGGATAGAGTAATCTAGGTTATAGGTCCTTGCTTTTCATCATTCAGAATATTTCTTGCCTGAAAAGTTTCTTTTTGAGAAATCAGCTGACAGTCTTTTGGGAACTCCTTCGTAGGTAACTCCGCTTTTCTCTTGCTGCTTTTAAGATTCTCTCTTTAACATTTTGGCATTTTAATTATGATGTATCTTGGTCTGGTCCTCTTTGGGTCCAACTTGTTTGGAACTCCCTGTGCTTCCAGGACTTGTACGTCTAGTTCCTTTGCCAAATTAGGAAAGTGTTCTTTCATTATTTTTTCAAATAAGTTTTCAATTTCTTGCTCTTCCTCTTCTCCTCTGACACCCCTCTGATTCAGATGTTTGCACATTTGGAGATGTCCCAGAGGCTCCCTATACTACCCTTGTTTTTTTTTTTTTTTATTCTTTTTGCTTCTTGCTGTCGTGGTTGAAAGCTTATTTCTTCCTTATGTTCCAAAACATTGGTTTGAATCCTGGCTTCCTCCCCTCCACTGATGGTTCCCTGTAGGTTTTTCTTTATTTTAGTTGGTGTAACCATCATTTCTTCCTTTATGTTGTTGTCCTATTCAATGAGTTCTTTGAGCATCCTGATGATCAGTGTTTTGAACTTTGCATCTGATAGGCTGCCTATCTCCATTTCATTTAGTTCTTTTTCTGGAGTTTTGTTCTGTTCTTTCATTTGGGCTATATCTTTGTCTCCGCAATTTGGCAGCCTCCCTGTATTTATTTGTGTGTTTTAGGTAGGGGTGCTTTGATTCTCTATCTTAGTAGTATGGCCTATGGTAGAAAAGTTACCTGTGTATAAATTGTGTGGGGTGGAGCCTTAGGTAATTGCCAAGGCAGGGCAAATTGCTTTGCTTTGTGGCTCTGTATAGGGGGAGGGGACAATGCCATTGCCTGGTTTCTGGAGATCTGCCTGGCACTTGCCCCATTTCCAGTCACTTCACCCACTTCCCATATGTGACTGGTGCCCTTCCAGCTGTTGCCCTGGTGGTGAATCCTAGAATGGGTACGTGTACAGATGTTCTAAGTCAGTGTGGGCTCTTTAAGCTGAGTCTCCTGAAAATCCGGCAGTTTCTTCTGCTGCCCCACTGGTTTTTATAGTCAGAAGTTATGGGGATCTATCTTCCCAGTGCTGGGACCCTGAGCTGTGTGCTGGGCCCGAGGCTGGGATTGCTGGCTCCCAAGGTATCCTTCCCAATTTTCGTCTACCACATGTGAATGTGGAATTGTCTGTTATGCCACCCCCGCCTCTCCCTGCCACACCAGATCTCCACCCTTCTCTGTGACTATGCCCCTCTTACTAGCCATCTGCATGAATGTGGCTTCTTTAAATCCCTGGTTGTCAGACTTCCCTACAGCTTGATTTCTGACGATTAACCCACGATTCTGGGTGGGTTGTTTTTTTTTTTTTTAGATCTACTTGTAATTCTTTCTATATGGTTGTGCAAGGAGGCAAAGCTGTGTCTACTTATACCTCAACCTTGACCAGATGTCTAAAAACTAGATGCTTTTTAACATAAAAATTAACATGGAGTATTTATGAAGAAACAAACATGCCAGCTTCCTATAAGTATAGCCATTTCACCCATTCTAATCTTAAGAATTCATACATTTTTACAATAACATTACTTTAATTTTTAATCTTTTAAAAAAGATTTTTTAAATTTTAATCTTTTTTTTGAAAAAACTAGTATCTAGTAAAATACCTAACCACACTTAAGAAATTTTAAGTATTTAGTGTGCTAACGTTCCCAATTACCTTGAAGCATGCATCTGTAAGCAGACTCAGATATAGCATAGATGTGTGGCGGCATCTCGTGACGTTTCTTTCCTCTGTACATTTCAATAATATTCTCAGAGTAAATTGGAAGATTCTTGTAAGGATTTATGACTACACAGAAGAGTCCAGAATAAGTCTAGAATAAAAATAAAATACAATGTTTACAAAATGCATATACGGGACAAATGGAATTCACACAGTAATTTGAACAGGGAAACTCTATCCTTTGGATAATTAATCTATTCCCAAAATTAAATCTAGCCCACAAAATGCAATTCCAAACCACAAGTAGTTCTGTCACAGAGAGATTATTAAGTGAGTCTGCCCTGGATTCAATCCCTCATCTGTAAAGTGGAAATAATAATATATGCTTCATGTTTTCATAGGGCTACTATAAGGTTCAAACAACGTTATTTGCCTTTTCACGTTCATTCTTTCCCAAGAGTACTAGGTATGAAAAGTTCATTAACATAGTTTCAGATTACACATTGTAAATAATCTTTAAGAAAATACCATTTAAGTTGGGTATTCTACCAAAAAAGAATATCCACAATTATCTGAAAAGGTGATTATTAAAGAGATTCACAAAGTAGAAAACTTTTCACTCTTCTGATTTTTTAAAAATATAGTTTTCATAAAAATAATTTACATTAACTTGTTATATAGTTAAGTGAATTTATTTAAGTAAATGAATAACTATTTTAAAATTTTGCTCTAATTTTTAATACAGTAAATATAAATAAATATAACCCCCATAAACAAAATCTCTTTGGGGGTCCTCAATAACTTTTAAGAGCCACTAGTCTAGAAGATACAATCCTTTCCTGATCCATATCAGTACTCAGAACAGATACTTTGAGCACTTTTGACTTTGGGGTGTAGTTGCACATGGAATGATTTCTGAGAATAATCTGCAAAACTGACCCTGGGAATTACACAGAAAAACAAGGTCAGTTAGGACTGCTGCCAGGTGCTGCAGTCCTGAGGGACTGAAGGTACTTGGAAAGCACACTCAGTCGCATTACGATGCAGACCTTTTTTTTAATTTAAGGTGGTTGGGGTAAACCAAATCTAAAGGCAGGAGGACACTAACCTAGGACAAGAAGTGATGGCATCTGGCTCATGGCCTGCCTCCCCGGAAGGCACTAAGGGAGACCCTAACCAACAGCTGTGCTGGGAAGGGCTGAAACCCTTGGCGGTTGCCACCAGAAGGCACTCTAGAGACCACTCTATTTTGAATACTGCAGTTACTAATGCTGAAACAAGAGGCTGAAACCCTGCCAGAAATGGTTGTTAAGTGTGCTCAGAACTGTCTCTGTAGCTGTTCTCTAGCTTTCCTTAACTCACAATGGAAGGCTCTAACATGGATGGCCCTTCCTTATCTAGATCAGAGCTATAGGAGAGGACAAAGAGCAGAGTCCCCGCCGAAGGTCACTGAGCTGTCTGCCTTACATCTGAAGCAATGAGATGGACACGTGTCCCCTGTTTGCCTGAGCCACAGTAATGATTGTCCTTGCCCCTCCCTTGCTGACCACTTAGGTCTTCAGACTGCTGGCTTTCTCATAGTGCAGCACAGAGCTAGACAGCCCTGGCCAACTCCTGGGCCTCTCACACCATCGACTTGGCTCTTTCTCCCTAATCAAGTCTCTCACCTAGTAGTCTAGCCTCTCTCCGCTGCCCCTGTGACTAAGAGGCACTGAGGGACAATAAAAACAAAGACTGTATCAAGAAAAGTGAAACAGCTGAGGAGAAGCAATCTGAATAATTTGTTATTGGGTTTATTTATATACAGTAAAGTTTACAAATCAAAACTGTACATCTTAATGATTTTATATATATATATATATATATATATATATATATATATAACTTTATGAAGCTACAGATTTTCTACTTTACTTTTACAAGAAACAAATAATTACAGACTGGCAAAAAGAAAAAAGGAAAAAAAAGAAGCTCCCAGTAACATACATTCTATATGTATGACATGGTAACAAATCGTAACAATGATATCTTTATTCAGAAATAATTCTAACATGTGCCTGCCATGTGTTGGGTACTTTTCTGAGGACTAGGATTACAAAAATGAGTAAGTCTCACAAATATGAGTAAGTCATCAAAAAACAAGGTTAAATAATCATCAGTATCCTACATGTGCCAAAGAGAGGCAGTAATAAATGTTTAAGTGGAAATATTAAATTAAAGTGCTTAAAGAAGTAACTTCTATCTAGAAAATCAGCTCAAATGTTAGGCTCCTGCATGACTGATAGGTATCGCTTCTGTCTTTCCCCAATGCACGTGGTAGGAGAGCAGCATGTCTCAGTAATTTCTTTGACACCCTAAAGTTCAAAGTAAACTCCACTGAAGTATTTAAAAACACATACTCTAGAGATGAAGACAATGAATATACAGTAAAAAAAAAAGAAAGACACAATATACGGTACTAAAAAGAAAGTGGTACAAACAGAAAAAGATTTATAGAAATTATAAATAAACTACTGAAGAACACATGAGCCCCAGGCACTGAAACCCATGGCCATCTTTTCAGAAACTCGAAGACTAGGTACAAAAATTCAGACCTAGATATCTTTGATGTTCTTTTGAAAGACTATGAGGTCAAAAGCTGGGATAAAGGAAACCCTATTAAAATAGTAAGAGCATAAAAGTTGGTGATAGGATATATCCAAGGCAGAGTGAGAAGTCCAGTCTATCTGAAAATTGTTTGTACAGTGGAATGTGAGAGGTAATGAGCCTAAAAGGTCACACTGAACAATTTAGATGTTGTCCTCTATCAGTGATTAGGTATTAGAGGTTCAGCACAGAAGAGTGATGAAAAGAAAGAAGCATTTTTGAAACAGTATAAATCTGGCAGCCATGTGGAAAACAGAGTGAAGGGCAAGAGGTGAGAAGCAGGAAATGGAGACTGCGGAACAGTCCTGGCACCAGAACAGCCTCGATGAGAGAAAAAGCAATACAAGAACAGAGAAGGGATGAGTCACGGAGAAAGCTGGATGGAGACTAAACAGTACTCAGTAAGTCTGAATAGAGAAAAACTATTTAAGATACAAGTTAAAGACTCAAGGGTTTATAATCTTTAGAGACTAGAAAAGTTACTGTTGGACAAGAAAAAGAATTTAATTTGTGGGAAAAATACTGAATCGCTTTTAACATTTTGAGACTGGAGTATATTACCAGAAGATTCATTATAATAGATGAGGCCAGTAGAATGCCTAGTAAGTAGTTGGAAATACTAAATTGCTAAAGCCTGTGAACCAAAAGGTCACTGGTTCGATTCCCAGTCAGGGCACATCCTCAGCTGGCTCCTGTGAGAGAGGCAACTAACTGGTAGATGTTCCTCTCTCCCTCTTTCTCCTTTCCCCTCCCTCTAGAAATAAATAAATAAAATCTTTAACAAAAAGAAATTAAGTGGCTGTGTGTAACAGCAAATTAGATACAGCTGAGGAATTAGTTACTTGACATTTTAATTAGAAGCAAATATCTATGGAAGAAAACAGGATGGAAATATAGAAGAATGTGAGAGATATATGGGATATGATGAAAAGGCCTGAAATACAAGATATTTGAGTCCAGAAAGAAGAAAAGAGAGGATGGAGTAGAAGCATATGTGAAGAGATAACAGCTAAGAATTTTCCAGAACAAATGGCATCAAAGCACAGATTCAAAAACACTATAAACTCCAACCAGAATGTATTAAAACAAAAACAAACAAACAAACAAAAAAACTCCACACCACACCTTACCTAAGCACATCAGAACATCAGAGTAAAACTGCCTGCTGAAAGCCAAAGGCAAAGAGAAAATTTTAGAAACAACCAAGGGAGGGGGGGAGTGGTGAAAAAAAGAATTATCTTTAAAGAAATAGCAATAAAACAATAAGTTGAATTCTCAACATAAAAAAGTGGAGGGCCCTGGCTGGTGTACTTCTGTGGATTGAGTGCCAGCCTGTGAACCAAGGGGTCACCGTTTTGATTCCCAGTCAGGGCACATGCCTGGGTTGTGGGCCAGGTCCCCAGTAGTGGGTGTGTGAGAGGCAAACACACATTGATGTTTCTCTCCCTCCTTTCCCCTCTTTCTAAAAATAAATAAAATAAAATAAAATTAAAAGTGGAAGGGATAACACACTGCAGTGGTATCTCTAAAGGCTAAAAGGAAATAATTGCCAGCTTGAAATTCTAAACAAGGGGAAACAAAGAACTTTAAAATGAAGATGAAACACAGACAGCGTCACACAAATAAAGCCTTTCTAAAAGATGAAAGCTAAGAGATGTAGGAAAAAATTAAAAGCAGTAGAAAGTAAATGGATAAGACTAAATAGGTACTGACTGAGAAGGAATAAGTATCTTGTGGGTTTTAAAACACAGAGCGTTAAACAGCGGTGGCACATAACTTTGGGAGGGAGGAGTAAATGGAGTTTAAGGGCTCTGAGGTCCAAGCTAATACTGATGTCAGACAAAGTTGCACACTGAAAATAAAGATCATCACCCTGGCTGGTGTGGCTCAGTGAACTGAGTGCGGGAACTGAGTGAGTGAACTGTGAAACAAAAGGTCGCCAGTTTGATTCCCAGTCAGGGGACATGCCTGGGTTGCAGGCCATGTCCCCAGTTGGGGTCATGCAAGAGGCAACCACGTATCTCACCCATTCATGATTCTCTTCCTCTCTTTCTCCCTCCCTTCCCCTCTCTCTAAAAAAAAGTAAAAGAAATCATGATGATTCACCAGAAAGACATAAAAATTCCACATTTGTACATACATGGTAACATAACTTCAGCAGTATATAGCAGAAAACTGACAGAACTAAAAATAGAAACAAAGACAGTAATATGGAACAAGCAGATAAAAATAAAAAATCGTAGGAACACGTAAGACTGAATGACAATGCACGTGTAAGAGATATTGCATCCAATGATGGCCGTATATGTTTTTCGAGTGCACAATGACCCCTTATCCAAACTGACCAGAAGAAGGAGCACAAAGCAAGTCTAATACATTTCAGGACTAAAATTATTCAGGGTATGTTCTCTGACCAAGGGTGGATTATATTAGAAATAACAAAATAAATCTGAAAATCATCTGGTGTTTGGAAATTAAGCAATTTAGTTCTAAATAGCCTGTGAAGGCAACAAAGATATCCTCATTATTTTGAACCAAATGACAATAAAAACAAAACACATTAAAACTTGTAGAATACTGCTAAAGCTTATTACTTAGAATAAAATGTATAGCCTTTAAAGTACTTATTAGAAAATGACTAGCTGAAAAAAGAATCAGTGATCTAAGTATCCATCTCAAAAACTAGATAATGAACAAATTACCCCATAGAAAGTATAAAAAAAAATACAGCATCCAGCACAAATAATGCCCCTTTTTATTACAAAATCACAAGCATATACTTCTATACCCATAACAATATCACACTCAAGTACACCATATGACACTTTAGGTGAAATGTTCAAATTAAAACTGTAAATTATTACATCCATATTATCACCCTACCAACCACGCTCAAGCAGGTTTTACTTCTGCCGGACTCTGTGTGCGTGTGCGTGCGTGTGTCAGACCCACTTCAAATGGAGTCGGAGCTGCATCCTGGAGGAACTACCTTGAAGATCGTATGCCTCAAAGCTTCAGAACGTTAAAGCAGCAGAATAACCTTTGGACTGAACCTAAAAAGCACTGTATCTCAATCATTTGCAAAGATGACAAGAAATCAGATATTATGACTACTAGGACTGATTAACTACCAGACTGAAAAATTAAAAAACGTTTTTCAAATTAGTCACTAGTTGGCTTATCTGCACCTATAGAAACGCCTTCCGTCCACTGACGTGGTTATTCCCCTTCCCTTTCTCATAAATGCCCCTGCCTTTGTCTCCTAACGGGAGTATTATTAGGGCATCTGCCTAGATCAGTGCTTTCCAAACAGCTGTTTTTTAAAATCTCAAAATAAATTCATGTTGTCTCTCACTTTGGCCCTTTATTTTTAGGTTAATGGTACAGCATGGTGGCCACTTACGAGAAGGGCACACCTGAGAAACATGGCGCCAGGGGACCGTGTCCCGTGCAAACATCACAGGGCGCACTGACGCAGACCTAGGTGCGATAACCGCTGCACGCCTGGCTGCATGGCGCAGCCTACCGCTCTGCAGAGGAGGAAAAATAATTTTCTCTTTGACTGGGATCCTGGCTGAGACATCCTTGCGATAAAAGATTAACAGGAGAAAAACAAATGGAAGCTTAGTAACATGTATACTTCCCGTATACATGGGAAGACCCAGGAAAACTGAGTAATTTGCCAAAATGGCTGAAGCCACTACCTTAAATACCATCTTCAGCTGAAGACAAAAGAAAATTTCGGGGTGGGGGTGTCATTTATGGAAGCTTACTAGGGAAAAGAAGCACAGTAAACACAGTAAGGTTGTTATGCCGATATAAGTATTCTGAATTGATTCGAGTTTCTAGAGACAAGGTCACGCCCTCGTCCAGTACAGGAGGGAGGCGCCGTGACAAGCGGAGATCTCCCTTACAAATTTGAGTCACCTTTTACAAAAGGTAACTGCATGTGGCTTTCAGAGCTTCTCCCAAGTCTGCTGTTTCTTAAAAATTAATCGGCCTAAAATAATCCTGAAGCCAGGGACATATTTTGGGGTGACACAATTCTGTTCCCCTATAAGCTCCTTGGCTACACACCCGTACAGCATGTTACTGTACTGAACACTGTGGGCAGCTGTAACACAATGGTGAGCATTTGTGTAATGCCTTGTGCTCTGACAGTCCTACCTCATTGGGTAATAGAAATTTTTCACTTCCGTTATAATCTTGAGACAACGGTCATATATACAGAGCTCATCACTGACCAAAACATCATGCAGCAGATGACTGTAAAAGAAATGAAGTAAATGTATTAAAGGTAGACAAGATAGGTGAAGAATACAGCAGTTGGATGAAGGAAGGAAGAAAGGAGGTAAGGGAGGGAGGGAGGAAGGGAGGGAAGGCAGAGGGCACCAACAAAGTCAGTTCTTTGAAAAGACTAATAACTGCCAACATAAGAAATGGCCAAACCTGTAGGAATTTTTACGAGTTTAGTTGAGCCAACTAACAACAATTGCTGGGAAGCAGAGCCTCAACAGATTGAGGAAATGCTCTGGAAAATGGCAGTTTTGCACCTTATTTTATACATTATGATCAAAAGAGAAGACGTAAGTAGGTTCCACGAAAGCCATTGCTGAAACCTCTGGGATTGGATAAAAAGTAAAATGATGGACAGCCTTTTAGATAGGTGGGCACAGGGTGGTTAACAGTCAGCAATGGACACAACAATAACCATGAGGAGACTGGGGTCTGCCCCAGGGGTGGGGCCTGTGCATTGGAGGGGTCTGGGAAAAGGAAATATGACAGACATTCCAAAGGTTTGTTATTGTAGATGCAAAAAAAAAAAAAAAAAAAAGACAAGACAGGCCCAGTTAAGGTCAAGACTGACTTTTGTCAGGGAAAATTCCAGCCTAGGACACAACTGCCTGCCATGACTTAATTTTAGTTACAAAGTTTTTCATTTCAGACCATCCCAGGTGACTACTTTGGTCTCTGGGTCTGTGAGGCCATCATGCAGCCTCCGTGAGCTTATCAGGGTTAGCATGCAGCCCCTTTCTGTCCGTATAACATGGATAAACCTCTGATGAGACTCATTAAAAAAAAAAAGAACAAATTATTAGTATCAGAAATGAAAATGAACATCACTACAAATCCTGCAGAAAATAAGAGGTTATTATGAACAACCTTACACCAATAAATTTGAAAATGTAGATAAAATGGACAAATTCCTAGAAAAAGTTACGAAAACTGATACAACTATTGACGAAAAACTTTTCCCACAAAGAAAACTATATTATTTTAAAAGAAATAACATAAATCCTATCCAAAGTCTTCCAGAGAACACATGAAGATAAACTATTACTCAATTCATTTTATAAAACCAGCATAATTTTGCTAGCAAAATATGACAAGGACAGTGCAAGAAAGGAAAATTTTAAGTCAGCCTCACTCATTAGATGCAAAAATCACAAACAAAATACAGAATCTAGGAATCTAGTAATACATATAAAGTGTATATATAAAAAAGAATACTTGGGTCCTTGCAAGGCTAGTTTTAACACTAAAATTCAACACAATTACAAAATAACCAGAAAAATCACACTATCATCCATGCAGGTAAAAACTAAGAGTAGAATGAAACTTCTCTTAATCTGATAAAAGAATATTCAAAATAAAAACTATAGCGAACATCATTTAAAACATTTTTTAAATTTAATTTCCAATTACAGTTGACATATGATATATTAGTTTCAGATGTACAACATAGTGATTACACATTTATATAACTTAAGAAGTGACCATCCTAGGGGCACCAAGACAAAGAAATATGACCCAAATGAAAGAACACAGCAAAACCTCAGAACTAAGTGACGAGGACATTGCAAAACTAACTGATGGAGAATTTAAAGCCCTGGTAACTAAAATGCTCACAGAACTGATTGAGCTTGGTCGAAAAAAGGAAAGACACCCAAAATGAAATAAAGCAAAATATTCAGGGAACCAACAGTGACAAGGAAACCAGGATTCAAAGCAACGATTTGGAAAAAAGGAAGAAATAAACATCCAACTGGATCAGAACAAAGAAACAAGAATCCAGAAAAATGAAGAGAGGCTGAAGGCTCTCTGGGACAACCTGAAATGTTCCAATATCTGAATTATAGGGGTGCCAGAAGGAGAAGAGTAACAGCAAGAAATTGAAAACTTATTTGAACAAATAATGAAGGAAAACTTCCCCAATCTCATGAAGGAAATAGACTTCCAGGAGATCCAGGAAGCCCAGCAGAGAGTCCCAGAGAAGTTGGACCCAAAGAGGAACACACCAAGGCACATCATCATTAAGTTATCCAAGATTAAAGACAAAGAGAAAATCCTAAGAGCAGCAACAGAAAAGGAGACAGTTACCTACAAAGGAGTTCCCATAAGGCTACAAGCTGATTTCTCAATCCCTTTATAGGCAAGAAGAGGCTGGAAAGAAGTACTTGAAGTCATGAAAGGCAAGGACCTACATCCAAGATCACTCTATCCAGCAAAGCTTTCATTTAGAATGGAAGGGCAGATGAAGTGCTTCCCAGGTAAAGTCAAGTTAAAGGAGTTCATCATCACCAAGCCCTTATTATATGAAACATTAAAGGGACTTATCTAAGAAAAAGAAAATAAAAAATATGAATAAAAGGGCAACAAACTTATAACTATCAACAAATGAACCTAAAAGAAAAATAATGAAAACAAAACTAAGCAAACAGCCAGAACAGGAGCAGAATCAGAGAAATGGAGATCACACAGAGGGAGTTCAGGGGGAGGGGGAAGGGAGGACTAGGGGGAAAAGGTACAGGGAAGAAGCATAACTAGTAGGCATAAAATAGGTGGGGAGAGATAAAAAATGGTATGGGAAACAGAGGACTCAAAGAACTTATATGTACAATCCATGGACACAAACTAAGGGGTGTGGGATGCTGGAGGGTTGGGGGGCAGGGTGGAGGGGGGATAAGGGGGGAAAAATTGGGAAAGCTGTAATAGCATAATCAATAAAAAATACTTTAAAAAAGTGAACATCCTGATAAGTCTAATACCCTTCTGACACCATAAATAATGATTACAGTATTACTGACTATATTCCCTATGCTCTACTTTACATCCCTGTGACTATTTTCATAGCTGGCAATTTGTACTCTCTAATCCCTTTCACCTTTTTCACCCGATCCCCCGAGCCCCCTCCCTTCCCCTCCCTTCTGGTGACCACTGTTTGTATTTTGGATTATCCATATAAGTGAAATCATATGGTACTTGTCTTTCTCTGTTTGACTTATTTCACTTAGCATAATATCCTCTAAGTCCATCCATGTTGTTCTAAATCTCAAGAGTTCATTTTTTTTTATGGCTGAGTAATAGTTCATTGCAAAGATCATTCATTTTTTATTAATTTAACAAACTTTTATTCTGCATTTTTTAAAACATAGGTTAATGTTTTATGTCAATTAAAATGGTAGAAATTAAGTAGTTTACATTGCCTTTTATTCTTTGTCAGTGACCTTCCATAAAACAGTTACCACACAGAACACAAGAGAACTCATCTAGAATTCTATTCTTACTAAGAAAATATCTTTCACGATCATTGAGCCTCATGAATGTTTCATAGATTACAGAAAGAAATATAAGTAAGTTTTATTGTTGGGGTGTTTTACCATATTGGATATTTGTTCTCATGAATGCCTCTAACACTTGAAACTCTCTCTCTCTCTCTCTCTCTCTCACACACACACACACACACACACACACACACAAGATGTTGTTGAGAACTGAAGAACAGTGTAAGAATTCTCCAAATGGTATTTTTTTAAAACCGAATTTATTGGAGTGACATTGGATGACAAAATTATATAGATTTCAGGCATATAATCCTCCAGTGCATCATCTGTACCCTGTACTGTGTATTCACCCCAAGTCAAGTCTCCTTTCATCAGCAAACATCATTCTTGCTGGTGAAATGTTGAAAGCTTTCCCTCTGAGATCAGAAATAGTAGAAAGATGACTCCAATCAGTCCTTCTATTCAGCATGCATTTATTTACTGAGGGTCCTGAACAGTGCAATAAAGCAAGTTCAAGTGTGAATGGAAAACAGGGCTTTGTAGCAAGTCTGACAAGGGCAGGCACCATGCAACCACACAGAATGGTCTGATGGTAAATTTCCTACCTGGGTGGGTCATGGGGCAGTCATGTTCTGGGCCTATAGATGCCTTAACAAAACGTCAATCTTTGCCTTAAGGGAGCCCTGTCCATTGTTTTTGTGCATCTAAGAGAACATACCCTTGGAATGTCAGTAACTATCTTTTCCAGACATGTCAGAGGCAAAACCACCCTCCTTCACAGGATGACCCCAAAATTCACTGTCTTGTTGTCCCATACCACCTGTTTACTGGAAAAGTTCAATGTTACCTATCCTGTACCCACTGATGTAAAACAAGTATGTATCTCTCCATTTTGCTTTTTATCCAATCCTGGAGACATCTCTCTCTGGTTTTCTCCCACCTCTTTACTACTAATGGATTGCATGTGACCTCCTTTGATTCCAAATGTATAAAAAGGCTTCTCTCGGTTAGGGGCCATCCTGCTCCTAAGGCAGGAAGATGGTGGCTGCAAAGAAAATGAAAAAGTCACTGGAATCTATCGACTCTAGGCTCCAACTTGTTATGAAAAGTGGAAAGTACATGGTGGGGTACAAGCAGACTGTGATGATCAGACAAGGCAAAGAGAAACTGGTCGTGCTCGCCAACAATGTCCAGCCTTGAAGAACTCTGAACTAGAGCACTACACCATGTTGGCGAAGACTGCTGCCCATCACTAAAGTGGCGATGATACTGAATTGGGCACAGCGTGTAGAAAATACTACCAAGTACGCACACTAGCTATCATTGATCCACGTGATTCAGGCATCAGAAGCAGGTCAGAACAGACTGGTGAAACTAAATCATGCAAAATTTTTCTTTAATAAAACTGGCCACAGCCTGACTTAAAAGAGGAAGGAAGGAAGGAAGGAAGGAAGGAAGGAAGGAAGGAAGGAAGGAAGGAAGGAAGGAAGGAGAAAGAAAAGGGAGGGAAGGGAGGGAAGGGAGGGAAGGGAGGGAAGGGGGGAAGGGAGGAAGGAAGGAAGGAAGGAAGGAAGGAAGGAAGGAAGGAAGGAAGGAAGGAAGGAAGGAAACTGCAAAATTGCCATTCTCCAGGGCATTTTCTCAATCTTTTGGGATTTTGCTCTGGGTCAGTCCTCAAATTTTTTGGCTCAAACTCTTATAAATTTATCTATAGATCTGGATTTACTTTCATCTACAAAAGAAATATACAGCAACTGTATTTGTACATAATGATAACAATTAAAAGGAACATTTAGAACACCATTTTTAAATAGCACTGTCTACTGGTCCAAACACAAGCATGCAGACCCAGGAAACAGAAGAGGGAGTCAACAAATTTATGAACACCTGGTTTATAACAAAGGTGACATGTCAGAGCGTGGAGACTGGAGTTTCACTAAATAGCACTGGGTCAACTGGAGAGCCATTTGGAAAAGAACATTAATCTTTCACTGTACACAAATTCAATTGCAAAGGGGCTGAGAATGACCTAAAATATATATCATCAAATTCTCCTCTCCTCTGGCTTCAAACTGAGTTTGCCCAGCTGAGACGTTAGCAGGAGACTTAGGGTGAGAGGAGACAGGACATTTATGCCCCAGGATCTTCCCTGCCAGCTGTCATGAGCTGTGGAAACAATTCCTACCAGGAAGCCCTTTCCACACAGCTACCCTCTTCTGGTTGAGGCAACAGCTCTTTGCTATTGCTCCTTTAAGATCAAGTTGTATCAAGGGCTCTCAGCCACCACTAGAACTGGATACTGTACAACTAGCATTTGTTTTCTAAATTCTACCCACATGTTTGTAAATTGTCCCCTTATGAAACTCTCAGAATATCTACTTTGATGGCCTTCTGTTTCCGGTTAGAGTCTGACTAAATCAGATGTTATCTAAAAAAGCTCAAAGTATGAGTTAAAAATATGCATATTCTGACATCCAGGAATCCCACTCCTAGTTCTATACCTTCCAGGAAGGCATGCTTATATGCACTAGGCACGTGTCCAACGCTGTTCACTAAACCAATCAATGTTCGTAATGTTCCAGCTTCTAAACTGCGAAAAACAAATGTCCAAAAACATTTGGATTTTTAAAAATGGGTTAAAAAAATCTTATAATGGGCCCTGGCTGGTGTGGCTCAGGGATTGAGTGCTGGCCTAAGAGGCGGAGGGTCACTGGTTTGATTCACAGTCCGGGCACATGCCTGGGTTGCAGGCTGGGTCCCCAGTGGGGAACTCATGAGAGGCAACCACACACTGATGCTTCTCTCCCTCTCTTTAACAAAACAACAATAACAAAAAGTATAATGGAATATTATATTCAAATAAAAATGAACAAAAAACTCAAAGTTTTTTTTTATTTCAGGGCTCTTTTTACACTCTTAGAAAAAGATTCCAAAGACATTTTGTTTTGTGTAACTGAGTTTTTAAAATGTATACATATTCATTTTAAATAACAGTGAATACAGGTTAATGTAAGTAACATTTATTGTTTGTTTAAAAATTATGTTTTCTAAAACAAAAGTAAGAAGAGTGGCACTGTTTTATGTTTTTGCAAATCTTTTATTGTCTGGCTTAACAGAAAACAGCACAATTTTCATACCTTTTTGCACATTCAGTCTGTTGTGGTGTTTTGTTTTGGCTGAAGCACATGAAGAAAGTCGGCCTTACACAGGTATACAGTTGGAAAGGAAGAAATGGTTAAACAGTCTTTTCAACTAATGGTGGATATTCTTCTTTGATACTACACCAAAACTCAACAACTGACCATTTCTTAATGATAAGAGGTAGTGTAGCTTCTGAAAACCTTTTGATGAACTTTTCATGCTGTGTTCATCGAAATCCACCATCTTTATCTTGCATGTTGAACAGAATCTTTTACCCACGCATGATTTTGGAACATCTCCACACATTACTTGGAAAACAGATTCACTGAAGTATGAAAGTCTTCCAAATGATGACACTGCACTTATAATTGCATTCATCTATCTCATCAAAAAGGCTTTTAAGTAACAATATTAAGATCACAGTAGTAGACACAAGTCTCTCCAAATTTTAACTTTCACATGAAAACTCAAATTTTATCCTTGGCAACAAATACAATCAGTTGTTTTCTTTAAAGTGACAGGCTTGTTTTGTTTATATTCAAGAAAATGTCTGCCAAATACTGCAATGGAAGGAGCCACAGTTTGCCCACTAGTCATTCTATAAAATAACAATGGCATTCTGTTTAAAAAGTAGCAAATTATCTTGCAACTTAAATAATTACATGCTTTTCCTCAGGGCACCCCTCATAGTTCAACACGCAGCAGAGTCCTTAATGCATACTTACCATTTCATCACATGGGTACTCAAGGGTTAAGAGTTAATGGAACCAATCATTTCTCTGCTTTATCAAAGACATTCTTAGCCCTGGCTGGCGTAGCTCAGTGGATTGAGCATGGGCTGGGAACCAAAGTGTCCCAGGTTCGATTCCCAGTCAGGGCACATGCCTGGGTTGTAGGCCATGACCCCCAGCAACCGCACATTGATGTTTCTCTCTCTCTCTCTCTATCTCCCTCTCTTCCCTCTCTAAAAAATAAATAAATAAAATCTTAAAAAAAAAAAGACATTCTTTTTTAAATTTTTTATTGTTATTTTGAAAGTACGTTTATGAAAGCTGGGGATAGTGAAACAAGGAAAAGCTCAGGACAGGAGAAGCAATGAGACTCTCGGCGGGGCTGCTGTCAGCTCATCAGAAACTCAGAGAGAGAGGCCTCAGAGACAGGCTCAGGGGGTCAACCGGGAGGAGCTGCCAGAGCCCACTGCTCCCCTGGTTGCAAGTCTCGTGGGGGCCCTTTGAGTTTAGGAGATGCTCGCCTGCAGGGGAAGATACATAGGTATGGGCATGCTCCAGGGAGGAGTGTTATCGAAGACATTCTTGAGTGAAACTGAATTAAAATGATCACTAGGTCACCATACCTAGTGGGGTCACTGCCTTTCATGATAATGTGTCAACAGTTTCCTGACCACTGCCTTGTCACTGTTGATATCATTACCAATGACAACAGTGAAAAGGGCAAGTAACATCTTTGCACAATCATGGAAATAGTTTTGATCTCGCAGATCCCCCGAAAGAATCTTGGGGAAAAACCTAGGAGTGCACAGACCACGCTTCGAGAACTACTAAATTGTAACAACACAAAGCAATATGGATGGATCTTTAAAATGTAATGCCAAGCAAACAAAAAATAGACACAAAGGGCTACATAACATTCATTCATGTAAAAATTTCATAAATAGGCAAAACTCAACTGTATTGTTTAGGAATGCATGCTTAGTTAATAAAACACACTGGAAGATTTTAAGATACTTCTCAGCAACTGATAGACCAAGCAGATAAAACTTAGTAAGACTACAGAAGATTTAAACAATTAAAAATCTTAGTCTAAGGACCATAAACTCCACATGTAATAATAACAGAATATGCCTTCTTTACCAACACATATTGAATGGTCATAAAAACTGACGATATACTGTTGTCAGTTGTAATTAATTTTGACTGCAATGCAGTTAATTTAAAAGTAACAAAAAGATAATTTGAAAAACCAACATTTGGAACTTTTAAAAGAATGCTTTTAAATGATTCATGGGTTAAAGAAGAAATCATAATAGAAATTAGAAACTATTTAGAACTAAATAATACAAATACTACAGATCAAAACATGTGTGGTAATCTAAATCAGTATCAGAGGAGATATTCACAACTCTTAAATTATTTTATTAGAAAAAATGAATATTGGATGAGAAGATAAGATGTATGTTGGGGAGAATAAAAGAAAACATAAGGAAACTAAACCTGTGAATAACCAACTTATTTAAATGAATATATATTGTATCTTATCTATAGAAATATGTATGTCCAAAAAGGTCCAATGCAAGTTATTAGAGTGTTTTTATCTTGGCACCTCAATTGATCAATTCAACTGACTGGTTAATTCCAAAGCTCTACACATACGCATCACAACGCCAGCAATCACGGCTGCCCACAGCCCCATTCTCTTAATATAGGATTTCTCTAGAGTCGGGTGCTCCAACTTGAACCTTTGGTTGAAACCCTTTCTCCATTCCATTAATTGCAGACATAATCCTCACAAACCTCCCTTCTGCTTTGACCCTAGTACTTCGAGAAAAACTCTCATTTTCCTTCTTTAAAGATCAAGGGGTCCGTGCTTTTGAAAGGAAACCCAGAAATTCACTCAGGTTGTACCTGAGTTAAGTTGGAAAAACTCAAACTTAGTAAGAGGTACTTGCAAAGAAAGCTGTAGAAGAATCATGAAGTCTGACTACAAATAAAATGTCTTTTCCCTCACCCCTTGTCTTTCAGCCACAATCTCCTTCCCCTTTCCATTTCTCCCTCTTTCTCCTGGTTGCAGGAACCTACCAGGGCCAAGGTGGGGAATCGAAGTGAAGACTGGCCGAAAGGGAGCCTGGCTCCTCTCCACATTCCAGTCCTCTGTGGCTTTTTGGTTGTGCCGTCACACTTCCAGCCTTGCACAGGTCACTGCACCACTTGTCATCCAAAACTGACCCACAGCTTAAATCTTTGCTGTCAACATTATGATCTGACCACACTCTTAATTTTCCAGTTTTCTCCCTCTTTCACTCCCACTACCTTTGCTCCAGACCCTTTGCCTTGTTTGACGAGAGGAGAGAAAGGAACTGCTAGCTGTGGTGACACAACAGTGAACGGGTTCCCCGCCTTCACAGACCTGGGGCAAGCCTACAAATCTGGCAAAACCACACAGCCAGGCAAAAACGTGGTCCCTGTGCACATGCCATTCAGTCTCAGCTGGATTTCAATGCTACTCCCCAACTGTTTTCTTATCTTTGGCTTCTCTTCTTTTCCAAACCTTTCCCATTCCCCTCAAGCCACCTTCCCAAACCTGGTGCCTCTTGCTCTCTTACTTTACATCCTGCCTTGTGGCAGGAGAGAGAGAGAGAGACAGACAGACAGACAGACCCCATTGGGCTTGCTTGAAACTTCTTTGGCAAAGGTCATGAATGAACTATTCATTTCTCAGATTTTCCCATGGCTAGCTCCCTCCTATCTGTCATATTCTAGGTCAAATGCTACCTTCTCAAAGAGCCTTCACTGACCTGCTGTGGAAAGTCGGTCTCCTATTCACTCTGTCGAGTTTCATTTCTGTATAGAATGTATCAGGAAGGTCCTGTCCACAACACTCTCCCCAGCAGAAGGTGCTCAGTAAGTAGTCACTAAATAAACTAATTCCTACGGTAAAGCTAGTTCTGACCTGTTGAAGTTTTGAGTTACCCATGAGCTTCACTATCATGACCCTTGCACAAAATTCTTTTCCCAATTCAGAACACTACAATGTCAATGTTTCTCTCTACTTTTCTTCATTCTAAGTTCTAGCTATTCCACCTTCTTTACACCTTTGCCAACTGCATCTACTATCCCTTTAAACCTGTTTGTCACTCTTGATTTTTTCAGTACCTGGCCTGTATTTTTCCTCTCTACCTTATCCCTTATTATTTTCAATAACTTTTATATGGTCAGTGCTACTGTGAGTGACTGCCACATACGCACAGTGGACTGCTAACCACAGGACAACCCCAGCCTCAATCTTACCCTGAACTGTTTCCTCTTAAAAACCTCAGCCTCATCTTTCCCATTTCCTGTACCCAGTGAACATGTTCTTCCTCTTCGCTGAACGTCTAAGCTTGCAGCCCTTCTACTTCCCACTCCTGGATACACACTGGATTTCCTACCAATTTGCTGCCTGCATCCTACTGTCAATGCAACTCTTAGTCCCCCAGGAAACTCCCTGGTCTTTCTGCCACATGCTGCCCCCATCTTATTATGCTCCAGAGCAATACCACAGAAGTCTTCACATACCATTCAGTCTATTTAATTGCAGACTAGATTATTTAAAATTATGTGTTAAAATTTAAAGCACAGCAAGATTTGGGGTGAGCAAGACTATCTTTAATAGAAATGTTAAATAGAGAGTGTGAGTAGTCCACATTCTCATTTGATTATGACCGTAGGTGTAAATTACATTAATTCCCAGCCACCACACTTCACATGTTTATTTAGAGAGCATACTTACATAGATAAGTCCTGAATAGTAACGATCCTTCAGATTATGTAAAACAGAAGCTTCGTTCAAGCACGTCAATTCTGCCATATCCTCCACCTTGGAAAACTTAGGTGGGTTCATCTTCTGAATGTCGTCTTTGTTGACCATTGCTTTCTTTCCATTCTCTGCCAACTCCACCATAACTTCATCTCCCCGTTCTTCTTTGATACTAGCTGCTTCAAAGCCATGGCGTTCCGATGGAATCCACACTAGCTTTTTAGCAGTCCAATCAGCCTGTGTGGCAGGGTTGTAGATGACAGCCCTGTCCACAAAGAGATACCTCTCTGGATCCTCAAGTCCACTTCTCTGTGCCATTGTAAACACAAGGATCCAAGAGCAATCGCCTCTATGAAAAGAGGAGAAGGATAAAGTTAGATACTTAAAAATATAAAATGATCCACAAATTTCCCTCTCCTAAAAAACTGAAAACAAAACCTTTGGTAAACAGAAAGCATACACTTTGAGTTAAGAAGCTGGGGTATTCCTCTTTATAGCCATACTGACCGAGTTTCCAAGGTAAATTTCAGGGGTGACCACAAATTATGACTCTGGTCGTCTGAAGACCACTCAAGACATGCCCTCAGTTACTGAGGACTGAAAAACAAGCAGAAGGAAAAAGTAAAGTTCCAGTTTGACCTTTTTTCCTCTTCATCTCCTCTTTCACCCTCACCACAAATCAAACAGAGAGTTAAGAAGGGAAAGGAGAATGAAGAAAAAGAAAACGATTCATAATGAAAAGCCTATGGAGTGGTACCAGAATTAGTTTGACCACCAGGATATAGCTATAGAGCACATGAGGAAGGCCAGAAGAGTAAAGCAGAGAGGCTCAAACAGGCCTACCATTCTACCCTCAGACAACACACTCAAAGTTCTGCCTTACAAATACCCCTAGCAGGCCCCGTATAGCTTACCTATGGCCAACGTGGTCTTAACATGATCAAATAAAGCCACGGAGGACAGGCGTAACCTGGCTTCACACAACAGCCTCTCAAGTATGTGATGGTAGCTATTCAGGTCTCCACTCCCCTTCCTGCAGCTGCTCCTACTCCCTCTGTCTCTTCAGCATTCCATCATTCATCAAGATTCATTCCACTACCCTGAGCTCTTGTCTCTAAACAGACTCCATGTGCTTATGCCCCTTTGGAGCATGGGACCCAGAAGTAAACATAATACTCCAGATATAGTCTCACCACTACAGAAAAAAAGGAACCGTTAACAAGCATAGGGCCACACTAGGGAAAGCAGTTTCTGTGACTTCTACAATTAATGTATCTCAAGACCTAATTGGTATATTTAGCATTCATTCACTGTTGGCTCACAATGAACTGTCAGCCAAACCTCCATATGTGCTGTTCTAAGTCACCTCCCGGCCTCTTATACTTACGCAATTGGCTTTTTGGATCAAATGACAAGGGTTACATTACTCACTCACCTTTCTTATGTGACTAATTGTTCCTAGTTGACAACATCATTTTGGAATCCAATACCATCATTAAACACTTTTGTTATTACTCCAATTTACAAACTTCATAAGCATGGATTCCATCTATGACTTCATCCAAATCAATGCAAGACACCAACTGAGTATCTGCTCTTGCTCTATCAAATCCTCCCAACTTCTCCCACCCCCAAATGATGGGGATTCTTTGTACACAAGATAGAAGGCTAAGAGGTTTACCATAAAGTAGTCCAAAGTTAAGAGGTTCTTAACCTTGAGTCCATATATAAATTTCAAGCTGAAATGGTATACAAATGTTGTACACTTACTGTATACGTGTGAGTGCTTTTCTAAAAGGAGAGACTCGTGACTTTCTTCAGATTCTTAAAGGGATCTATTTGTGTCCAAAAGATTAATCATCACTGATAGTGGGTACAGATTCTATCCCTTTCCCTCTAGTAAGAATTTACCAGAATGCAATAACTAAGAGTCTTCAGAAATTATTTGTTACACTATAATGCATCATGAACACCCATGCTCCAGAGCAGCAGATTTTCAACCAGTGTGCCCCAAGCATTTTTAAAACATGCAATATGTGACTACTTAGTCAGGGGCACTGGCCTTTTGTCCCTCACACAACAGTCAACACAACAACAGCCATTCAGTGTGAATGAATCAAGATCATACCTATTGTTTTTTGTTAGATTGACAAAAAATAAATTTCTGGTGTGCTGCATAATTTTAGGAATTAGTTTATGTGTGCCATGAGATGAAAAAGGTTGAAAACCGCTGCTCTAGAGTGCGATTCTCAAACTCTGGCATGTATACCAGTCAGCAGCACCTACAAAGTTCATTAAAACGCAGATTGCCAGGCCCCATCCCCAGAATTTCTGGTTTAGGTAAATCTGGGGTGGAGGACTGTAATTTGCATTTCTAACAAATTCCCAGATGATGCTGATACTGCTGGTCTGGGGAGCACACTGAGAATTACTGCTCCATAGTTCTCTGGCTGCCCTGGTGAGCCACTGTTATTAACAGGTATTTGAGGTAGGAAAAAAAAGGTTGAAAACCAATGTTCCAGGCTAATTCATACCAAGATTTAAAGACTGTGCTAATGTTTTAAGGATAATGGAATTGGATAACACAAAAATCACAAAATGAAATGACAAAAAATCCCAAAACACGTAATATTAAGACTTCTACAAATAAAACTGCTAACATGCTTTTCAACCAAACTGGCATTTGCTTTCTTATAGGAAATATTCATGGACACATGTACAATCTGTCTGAAGAATGGTTTCAAAAGCCCAGTATCTCTAGGGACTACTCTGTAAGATTATTAACAAGTTTTCTGTCTTTTACATTAAACACTGCTAAGAAGGAGGCATGCCTTTGAAGTGGGACTTATCCTAGATGAATTTGGAGACATTCAGACACACACCCTGCCTAAAGGATAGTCTATCAAAAGTGAAAATATCCAACTATAATGAAACACAATAACAAGTTAGTCTTATTATTCTTGTCAGGTATTAACTGTATATCCCATATAACACTTAGGAAACTAACTGTCCTGCTGCCAGCAGGCCCACACACAGCTCTTAAATTTTACATTGGGTATGCTTAAATTTAGCAGGTGCCTATACATTAGAATAACTTAGATTATTTCTAGAGCAGGTCTTTTTTTAAAAAGTAAGTTATGAATTTAAAATTGATTAAATCAGTACTATTTGGTGGGGAAATGCTTATAATTTAAGAAAAATCTAATAGATCACAAAAGTGTAATTACAAAATGTTCCTGGTTTTGTAGGTGGAGAATATATATATATATATACTTTTTTTAAAGGAGGAGCAACTTATTCATGGGTCCTCACTGGGTAGTGGGATTGACTACATATCTTTACTTTTCCAGAGTTTCCTACAATGAACTAAACACTGTGAGGACATTTTCTTGTCCCTTGCTATATGGTAAACACTTGGTCTACTCCCTAGTCCAATGAGGGGACCTAGACACACTGACCAAACATTACATAAGCAGTCCTTACCCTCTCACAGTAGGCTTCTCCTCTACAACCAAAACCCTACCATGCCTTCAAATCCTGACCCAAATGACATCCTTTCAGAAATTCTTTTCAGGTCAATCTGGCAATTTAATCCTCATCCTTCTAATATTCTGTGCTGCCCCTTCTGGCATTTTTCTTGCTCTCCCTTGCATGTCCCAGAGGGCTTAGCAGGTAGTAGGCATTCAAACTGTTGTTTAATTTACAGTGTTCACGAAGCCACTGAAGATTTTTTTGGTTCATTTTTACTCTTCACTTGTGATTGGCAAATATGTTGTATTTTTTTCATTCTGTTGTATATTTGGAACCCAATCTTGATAAAACTGGTATTTAACAGTGAACCACTCCCAAATGCTTTGCCTTGCAGAAAGGATAACACCACAATTTTTTAAATAGCAAATACTGTTATTATATATCACCAATTATGGCCAGACACTATTTATTCTAAGCAGTTTATATATATCAACTGAATCCTCACAGTAGCCCTATCAGGTAGGTACTATGTGTATCTTCCTTTTACTGATGAGGAACCTGAAGTACAGAGAAAGCCAAAAACCAGCCCAAGATCACAGAACTAACAAGTAGCAGAGCTGGGACTAAACCCTGAGTTCAGCTCCTGGGTTCATTCTCCAACAATGGAAGATGAGAGGGAGGAAATTTTCAAGGGCACTATATAGTATCTCTCTACTAAATAAAAACCCTATCAATTATGGCTTCAAGAGCAGAGGCTCAGCCAATCGACATACCTGCAGAATGTGGAAAATGCTCTATATTTTATAGAAAGAAAAAACCCTTATACTTGGGAGGGGGTGAGAATAAATAGGAACCTCCTTGCAGGAGACATAAAGATAATGCAACGGTTCTTGGCATTATTTGAAATAACTGCCTAATTAGAGTTAAATCATTTATCTGTGTAGTCCAAACCCCACGCCCTTCATTGGTTTTAGGTGCACACGCTCCTGACTCCCTCCCACTCCCAAAGAATTGCTGCACAGAAAATCTCTCAACTGCCTCCCAGTACCTACTATCAGTATGGATCCTAGAAAACAATTCAATTTTATGAATATCTTGTACAAAAAGTCAAACAAAGATGATGGATAAATATTCCATGATACAGAATCCCTGTAAGACAGATAAACTAAAACAGAATTGTTCCAATTGTGTAACACTACTGTTGAAGTCACCTGCACTAGAGACTGTTAATTTATCAATATTCTGCTTAATCAAATGAGCACAAATACAAACCAAATGCAAAAGGATGCTATGGTTATTCGTGGCATGCACCATCTCTCGGTTAATATTTGTGTCACATATTTCTGAAATGTGAACTCAACACCAGGAATTTTTATTCATATATGATGTGAAAGTACATAAACCGCAGCAGCATATAGTTTTTCACCATACAACATGTCCTTCAGAATTTCCTCCATCTCACCTTCCGTGCAGTCTGTCTTCATTGTAATTATTTCCCCAAGGAGCCCAAATAAAAAGCCAGGCTCTCGGGTCACATCCCTTTGCTGCAAAAGCTCCTGCTATATCGCACAATTACACCATATGCTTTCTCCAGATAAGCACGGGAAAGAACTGAATTTAAGATGCAGAAGTAAGGAGATGCATAAAATGGCCACTTTTCCAGAATCTGAGGCAGACAGGGCATACGTAATTACCAAAAGCATGGGGCTAAAAGAATAATTAATAAGGACAGACTGATTAAGGAAATAAAACAATAGACAGATTAAAGTTTTCCAGACTGAGATACTATCAAGAACAATCAAGCCTGACTCCAGAATCCTCAGTTTCAATGTTAAAAAACAAAATCTCGGCAAAGCCAAAGTATTATATTTAGTATTATATTATTCAGCGAAAACAACAGTCTTTGTTTCATTTGCAGTCTGGATCTACCCCGCCTGCTCTCCCCTACCCTACCCCACCCCACCCCACCCCCTTCTACCAACCGCAGTGATCTTGAAGGGAGCTGCAGAGGCCCTAAGAAACAGATAACGGTCATAGGCAGAGGCCACATTACCCAAACCTCCCTAGTTAAGCTCAAACCCACCGAGTCGCCAACCTCCTTCCTAAGGCCCTAGTTCCCAGGAAGGCCAGGCTGGGGGCCTCCCCGGTCCCTGGGCCCCATCCGCCCACCACAGGCCCACAAAGCCCTGCAGAGTCTAGGACTCCGCGGCTTCAACTTCCCTCCGACCCCAATCCAGTTTGATTTTATGGGATCCGGTTGTGACCCCAGATGCAGAAGGCCAGGAAGACTCCGCGGCGAGCCATTCCCAGATCACTTACACAATAAAGGGATCCCGAAGCAAGGGCTGACCCTCCCCCGCCCGCCGCCCTGCTGCAGCGCGCCCCCGCCACATTTCCCGCCTCGCCCCCCAAACCGCCGGGGCCTTGCTCGGCGTCCACCCCGGCCCCCGCAGGCTACGGGGCGCATTATAGGACGCCCGCTCCTGCCCTCCTTTCCGGGAACCTGCTGAGCTCGACCGTCCCTACGCCGGCGGCCGGCTCCTCGGACCCTCACCCGCCGCGCGCTTTCCCAGAGGTGCAGAGCCTCTGTCCTCTGGTTCCTCCAGCCCACAGGTCTCGGGCGCTCTGCCCGCCTTCCGAGCCCTCGGCGAACCCCTTAGCGTACTCGAAGTGCCCGATCCGGCCTAACCCCCAAGAACCCACCAGGAGCGCTTCATGTCCAGCGTCTCCCCACCCCCAACCAGGATCGCGCTTTACAGCCAGCCCAGGACTCCCTCCCCTCCTGGGGGGCAGACACAGACTCGCAGGACACCCTGGGACCAGGAACCAGGCCCCCAAACCCCGGGGCACTCGGACTCCACACATCGAGTACCAGCTCCCTACATCCCCACCCCCAGATCCCCAGCCCTAGCTCCCCAAAGGTCTTCCCGTACACCCAGGCCCTGATCCTTGCAGGGGTCTCTCTCTCAAGGGCCTCATTCCCGGCCCTTCCCGGAGTCTCTCCACCTATTGGGGTTCCGTCGCCCCACTTCCCTGGTCCCTTCCTGGATGAATCTACGACCCCCGCAGCACAAATCCTCTGCCTAGAGCCCCTCTAGCTTCCCCCCGGCTCCCAGTTCAGCTCCGTTCCGGCCGTCCAGAGCCAATGGGTCCCCCAACCCAGGATCCTTCCCTCGCCGACAAACTGTCCCTCGGCCCTCAGCCGCTGCTCTCGGACCGGGACAGCCGCACCTCTCACCTTCAGCCGAAGATGGTGGCGCCGGCGCACGTTCCGAGCCGCGACCACAGATACGGCGCCTCAGTCCCAAACCCACCGCTGCCTCCGCCGGGCTCCTTTAGCACTGCTGCTCGGAACTGCCCCACCCACCCCCAGCCTCATTGGGCCAGCTCCACGCCCGTCACCGCCGCCCCCAGACCCACTGGTCCGTTTGCGCGCCCATCTCCAAGGGAAGACGTTAGCAACCCGAACGAAGCTACCTTCCCGAGGTCCGCGCCCTCCACCCACCTGAAATTATGCTCATTGGCTCCCGCTCCCAACCCCGGCCACCGAAGCCCCAACCTCATAGGCTATTCCGCACGCCCGTCACAGATTCCGGGAGGTGCGGCCGGAGCAGTCCCGGGTGATTGGCTGGCTTGAGCAGAGATGGACAGCTGAGGCTGGCCGAACGCCCGACGATCCCGCGGGGCAGCGGGTGCGGACTCTGCTGGGGCTGCGGCAGTGCGGACAGTGGGGCAGGTGTGCCGCGGCAGGAGCACGAAGCTCGGCCTGACGCGCCGCGGGTCGGCGTCGGGCTGCCGCAGCAGACCACTTGAGCGCCTTGCTCTCCTCTGTGCTTGCTGCAGCCGGCGAGTCCCGTAGCAGGACCAGCTTCCACCGCGGAGTCGCGGCCCCTAGCGCTGCTGGCAGGGGCGGGGCAGGAGCGCGGTCCAGAGGCCTTACGTCACCCCCGGGGTTGCGGAGGGGGCGGGTGGGGACCGCGGCTCAGCGGCTCACCTGCAGTGGGGGAGGGGAGACAGGGCTCGGGGTACAGCTCTGCCCATGCGCACGGGCTCCGCCGGGGCCCCGACTGTGTTCCAGGCTCCAGCCACTGTCTCCACTCTGGGATCCCGCGCCCAGGTCTGCTGAGCTCTAGACCCGGGACAGCTTCCTCCGCTGCCGCAGTTCTAGTGTTTTCGAGGGGAGGGGACTTCCTACTCAGCCACCAGGCTGGGCTTAGATTCCAGAAGAATGTGAAACCAACCCACCTTAAAGAGAAGCTGTGGGAGAAGGACTTAATTCACCTCATTCATTTGTTCATTCATTCATTCATTCATCAAATGGAGTTTCCTTCGTGAGAAGGACTATGAGAGGTTCTGCTGGGCGGTCAAATCCCCTCAGGTCCGATAAGCTTTTCAAAAGCCTTAGAAACATTTGAGACTTGAAGAAAAAACGGCTCCAAAATAAACTGGAAAGATCAAATTAAATAATTGTTTAGTGGAATGTCTGCAGAATCTAGTCAACTGCCACACGACTCAAATGATTATATATATAGATATAACAGTTTAAGTCACAAGAATAAAAATGATTTATTTTTACAAAAACTAAAAGTCAAAATTCTTTGAAAAAATTTTACAGCAAGATATAGTTACTTCATGTTGGATATGGATGCATTGTGCATTTTAATATGTGTGAGATGATGTAAGTGGCTAAGCTTAGGAAACTTCCAGCCTGGAGTAAAAAAAAAAAAAGAAGTGACTAAAGCAAAAAATAAAAAGGCAGGAAATGATAAGAAAGGGTTGGTGGAATTCAGAGAAGGTTTCAAGGCAACCAGTTGCAGCGACTTTCCTGGGGAAGTCCGAATTAGGTCCTGTGTTGTCCTTTGTCCTAAGGCATTTGGTCTCCCACCCCCACCTGCCTGCTGGGTAAGCTGCCCCTTGTCCAGGTGTCTTGTGACTTGGCTGCATAAAGAGATCTATCCTTAAAGCAGTCTGCACATGGAGTACAAGTGACCTGTGCAAAACATGTGAATGATATTCCTATTCTGAATTTTAAAACATTTCTTAGAGTTAACCAAAGACTTGTCTCTAAGGCCTGAATCTCAGCTTTGTAAGCTACCCAAGTCATTTCTGAATGCACTGTTCCATGCTGAGAGCATCCACATACGAATAGCCCATTAGTCACCAAGCCTGTGGTTTCTCATAATTTTTAAAACAAATTCAGTGGGCCATCAGAAGAGGAGGGCAGGAAACTCACCAGAATTAAACATCACAAAGATGTTAATCTTGATGAGAAGTCAATAATAAAGAGAATGTCACTGCATATATCACTGGACCAGCCATTTCTCCAGCACTTAGGTCCTACATTCAACTGTCTACTGTGCATCTCTGCCTAGATGGCAGGGAAACTGCAAAAGCAGTAAGTCCCAAATCTATTTTCTTACCACTCTCACTTTATCCCACCACCCAAAACACTCTTTCTTCCCAACCTCCTTTGTCTCTAAATCAGTCTTGAAACATCTTTCACTCATTCCTTTCCCTTGCTCCTACGTCATGTCTCCTTCCACCTCTATCAGCCATCCGGCCAGGGACTTCTGACTCTAGTCTCACTCTGTGTAGCTCCATCCCAGAACCTGTTGCCATTTCAATGAGAAAAACACAGGATTTAAATCCAGATAGACCTGGCTTTAATCCATCTTTGACAAATTTCTCAATCTCATGTTTAAAAAGGGGGTACAGATATATGTGTAAAGGACTCATTCAATGAATGTGTAACAAGATGATCTACTAGGGATAAAAGTGGCATTATGACTATATGGATACAAAATTAGCTCTTTTTTTCTAGACCACAAGTTCATTACAAAAGAGTGAGAAAATTTTTCTCCCTCTCTACAGTAATTTTTGTTGTCCGTCTAGGCTGATTTTAGTCCCAAAAGGAAAAGTTCACAGTCCATTGTTTTTCAGAGTCTAGGTCAGAAGGTCAGACTTGTTCCCTTAGGGTAGGTCCCGCCCATGACCTGTTTTGTTCCATCTGCACAGGGCTGATATGCAGCTTTAAAAAAAAAAAATTGAGTGAATTCCAACATTTAAAAATGAAGGTTTATGTAAAATCATTGGCCATTAGAAAAGTACAAATCAAAACCATAATAAGATCCCACTTCACACCCAGTAGTTATGACTATAATTAAAATGATAGACCATAACAAATGCTGATGAGAATAAGGAGAAACAGAACCCCTCAGTCATTTCTGGTGGGAATGTAAAATGGTGCAGCCTCTCTGGAAAATGGTTTGCCAGTTTCTTAAAAAGTTAAACATAAATTTACCGTGTGACCCGCAATTCTACCCATAAGGTACCCACCAGAAAAACAAACAAAAAATAGAACATATATGAACACAAAGACTTGCACACAAGTGTTCATAGGAGCATTATTCACAATAGCAAAAACAACAGAATGGCCATCAAGTGGTGAATAGATAGACAAGGTGTGCTACATCCACACCCTGGAATACTATTCAGCAATGAAAAGGAATGAGCTACAGATAGGTGCAACAATGTGGATGACCCTTGAAAATATGCTCAGCGAAAGAAGCCAGTCACAAAAGACCACATGTTATGTGGTTTCATTTATGTGAAATGTTGATAAAAGTCCACACTATAGAGACAGAAAGGGGAACAGTGGTTGCCTGGAGAGGAGGGACAGCAGAGAGATCAAGGGTAAGTGTGCATGAGGTATCTGATTGGGATGAGGAAAATCTTCTAAAACTATTTATGGTGATGGTTGCACAACTTGGTAAATCTACTTTATTTTTTTTAAAGGAAGTCTCTTTTTTTAAGGTTTTATTTATTTATTTTTAGAGAGAGGGGAAGGGAGGGAGACAGAGGGAGAGAAACATCAGTGTGTGGTTGCCTCTCATGTGGCCTCCACTGGGAACCTGGCCCACAACCCAGGCATGTGCCCTGACTGGGAATCGAACCACAGACCCTTTGGTTCACAGCCCATGCTCAATCTACTGCACTACACCAGCCAGGGCAGTAAATCTACTTTCTAAAAATCATTGAATTTTATACTGTGAATTTGCAAAATATGCCTTCATAAGGTAAATTTTTAGATAAAGAAAAAAGAGCTAGAACAGGAAAATCCAGGAAGGCATCCCTGGGAAAATTGGAAGATCTGGAAATTTAGTAACAATTTGTTGATGCCTTACCTGCGGCTCCTTTTTAAAGAAAGCATGTGCTCTCCAGGGTGCAGCTGTTGCCACTACTCCCCATTGTCTCTTAAAGCTGACTTGCTTTATTCATTGACATTGTTTGCCTGGTCTTTCTAGGCATTTAGTTTAGTGTTCAGTCCCTGTCATACCTGTTGAGGGATTTCATGTCAGTTTATTCCAGAGAGATAAGAAGAAAGGTGATATTTTTGACTTGAAGAGCTGTTCCCTGACCACGGTGAAGGAGTAAGAGGTTTAGAGTGTCCTTGAGAAGTACAGACAGGGCCCCTCCTGTCAACATGATTCCTGGGAGGTGGGAGGACCTTGGGCGCAGACCGTGGTCACTATCTCACCACCCATCCAGGGCACTCATACCTGACCTATGTGAATAATAAGTTGTGGCATCTTGAAATAAAAGGAGTAATGATAAAGAGAGACTCCAGTGAGCTGAGAAAGATAGAACCTTCCAGAATTTTCTTGTGCCCCTTAAGCTCTGGAGTTCAGGGGAAAAACGTGAAAAGTTCCTGAAAATTACTAATTTAAAACCTCTTGCCAACCATGTAGGATAAAGCTAAGTCAGATTTAATTTGATTTAGAAAAATGAAGGTGTGATAATCCTTGTGTCCTAATGTCTTAGGACAAGTCATACCTGTGGCAAATGCTTATTGAGTGTCCTTTATGTCTGGGGATTGTGTCAGGTGCTGAAGGAATACCTATATCAATGTAGATAGGCATGGGTCCTACTCTCAAGATGCATGTAGGCTAGTGGGAAATGCAAGCAAACAGGCAGCAAATTATAATAAAGCAGGGGGGTTACATGTGGAGTCCATGGAAACCTAAAAGTTTTATGGCTTCTGTAAAACCTCTGAAATTGTATGCAAAATATATTGGGCTGGGTTTTGTTGTTGTTGTTGTTGTTTTTTCCAGAAAGATCTACAGCTTTTAGAGATTTTCATAAAGACCTCCAATCCAAAAAGGCTGAGAGAATGCAATACAGTATGGTAAGTACCACATTAGGGGAAGCACAGCAAGATCCAGGGACACAGAAGAGGGACACTTCACCCTGAATGGGGCAGGAGTCGGGGGGAGGGAAGTTCTGGAAAGTCTTCTTAGAAAAGAAGACTTCAAATATAATCTGAAGAGTAAGACATCAACCAGACAAACAGGATGAAAAATCTTCCAGAAAAAGCAGCATACAGAAGGAAGAATAGAGGGCTCTTTCAAGCCCAGGAAGAAGTTCAGAGTAGCCAGAGTGGAGAGAAAAAGCATGGAGAAGTGGCAAAAGCTGGGACTGAGGGGGTATTACTGTATGCATAAACCATGAGGCAGAATTCAGAGTTTATCCAGGGGACAATGGGGAATTATGGAAGGGTTTTGATTGGAAGAGTAACATGAGCAGTTTTGTGTTTTAGAAGAATCACTCTGGTCATAATGTAGAGAATGGGTCAAAGTGGGGTCAGGAAAGACCAGTTAAGAGGCTGCTGTAGTAAATTGTCCAGCTGAGAGATGAAGGTGACTTGGTCTCAGCATAGGACAGCAGACTGGAAAGTCATGGTCAGAGTCTGGTGATTGCTGTTGCAAGGGTTAAGGGAGTTTTAAGGTACCAAGCCAACGCATGAAGATATTAAAGTGCCTAGCACAGTGCACAGAGATGTCTATAATGCCTAGCACAATGCTTGACACATTACAAATTGATTTCATTTCTCCTTCTTCTCATGGCCTTCTGAATTAAACACGATCCCTCACAGTATCCTGTACACTTTTATAAAAGCACCTATAAAAATTCCTTACACATTTTCAAATCCATCCCTATACCCCATATCAATTGAGTGTAAATGAATCAGGAGTCTTTGGCTAGAATTGAATGATAAAAATTTATTCAGGAGTCTTAGGGTTTTTAAACCAGAAACACAACTGGGCAATACCCAGAGTACTCTGAAAAAGAAAAAGAAGCTTAAAGTTCTTACAGAGAAAAGTTTATTCTTGACAAGAATCAGTCCTGCATTCTTAACTTCTGAATTGGTCTAAGATGATAATCTTCTCCATTGCCTGGAGAATGGATGTTAGGCAGTCTGGATACCTGAACTTTCTTTCCTAAGTCCTTCAGGGGATAACCAGGGAGTTTAGCAACTTGACTAAAGTGACTTCATTTTTTTTTCCACTCTTTTCTTACCCACTTTAAGACCAGTACTATCCAATAGAAGTAGAATGTGAGCTACCAAAGCAAGCCACATTTGTAGGTTTAAATTTTCTAGGAGCTATATTTAAAAAGTAAAGAAAAATAATTGAAATTAATTTTAATAGCATTAACCCAATATAAAAAGAATATTACATTTCAACATGTAACCAATTGAAAATCACTTATAGAATGTTTTGCATTCTTTTCCTTATGCTTAGTATTCAAAATCAAACATGGGTTTTAGACCTATGGCACATATCATTTCGCACTGGCCACATTTTAAGTGCTCCACAGCTATATGGTAGCTGATGGCTGCCATAGAGGACAACTCTGGCACTAGACTGTAAACTTCTTGCAGGCAAGGCCAGTGTGTTCAGCTTGTGTTCCAAGGAACCATCTCAGTGCTGCGTACATAGTAGCAGCTGCCCATTAAATGTTTGTCAGATAGAAAGGTGGATGGGTGGGTGGGTAGATGAAGAGGTCTCTTCCAAATTTCCAGGTATCATTTTAGCTGAGTCTGAAAAAGTGAGCAAGATTACAGCACAGGTGATTATAGAGGGTGGTGGGCTGCAAGGAACCAAATTATGGGCAAAGGCAAGAAAAGTGATACTGGAAAGGGTGGAAAGTAATAGTGCTTGGTTAAAGTATGGTACACACCCTGGAGGTTCCTGAAAGCTGGCACCAAACTCCACACATTTGGGGGATTCTCAAGCTTCTAGTGCAATTTCCATTAATAAATATTTAAAGAAAAAATGAAAAGGGGAGTGAGGGGAAGAGGTAACAGAAGAGAGAAAAGGTTTACAAAAAGAAAGGAAAATGTTAGACAAGTGGTTAACAACGGCTAGTGTTAATGTTGGCAAATAACAAACATAGGAAAGTGTAGCAGAGGATCCAGGGTGTCATCATCCTGGTGGGTGATGGGAAGAGGAACTGGTTACTGGAGGCAGTCAGAGAAGTCTGAAGTCTGGTCCATGGTTAGAAATGAAAACAGGGTCTTGAGTCTTAGAGCGTCTGCCGGTCCCTGGTAGGTAGGGTCCAGTGGGGACGTGGAGAGCCAAGTGTTGGTGCAGAGGCCCAAGGTTCAAACGAAGCGTAACTGTTGTCACAGGGCACAGCCCTGTTGCCAGCTGGCCTTGAAGGAGTTGGGGCTGGTTTGCTTTTCTTCGGGTCAGTCCTACTCACCAGGTGGAGAGAAAAATCAAGAATTGCCTTAGATGGGCTGAAAATAGATATAATTCTTCAGGGGAAAAAAAGTGCATGGGCATCTATCTCATTGTTTTAAAAAAAATCCAAATCCATTGAAAGATATTTTTTATCAAAGGCTTTTCTTGTTTAAAATATCCTGCATGATACTGGGCAAGTCCTTGACCTTTCTGAGCCTTAATGTAATTGTGTGTAAAACAGGGATGACAATAACACAGATTAACAGTCAGTACAAGTTACTCTTTATTATTACTATTATATTCATCATCAGAATCATTACCTTTTCAAAAGTCCTTTGAAAAGGCCCTTTCACAAGAAATTCATGGTGTCCTTCCATTATTTTCTATCAGTGTATAAGAGTGTTGTTCCTGGTAGAGAGTTTTAAATGATATGTGAAAAATTCATAACCTGCAGAAGTAGTCACCTAAGGCTATCAAAGTTCTTATAAAGAAAATATAAGAAAAATATAAGACAGAAAAATAGGACTTCCAGTCAAAATGGTAACATAGGCAGATATGGCATGCCTCTTTGCACAACCACATCAAAATTACAACTAAAATATAGAACAACTATCATTCAGGAACATGAGAAATTGAGCTGAATGGAAGTCTGACAGCTACAAAATCAAGAAGAATGAAGTCTGACAACTATGGAATTAAAGAAACCACACCTATCCAGACAGGTAAAAGAGGCACAAATGTGGAATGGGCTGGTCCCACACCTATGTGGACAAAAATTCAGGAAGGATATCTCAGGAGCGAGGAGTACCAGACCCACACCAGGCCCCCAGCCCAGGATTTCAGTTCCAGGAAGATAAGTCCCCACAACTTCTGGCTGCAAAAACCAGCAGGGATTGAGTTGGTGGAAGAAATTTATGGAGCCCCAAGCAGTTCCTGTTAAAGAACCCATACACAGGTTCACTCACACAGACTCTCTCCCTATGAGCTCCAGCACCAGGGTAGCAGCTTGAAAGGCATTGTGGTATACAGGGAGAAACTGAAGTGTCTGGCATCAAAGTGAGTAGAGGCATTGTCCCTTTGCTAACCCCTCCCCTGACAGAGTCAGTAAATTGGTGCCATATCTGAGACTCCATCAACACTGTTTGACCTGCCCTGGAGATAACCCTGAGGCTCTGTCCCACCCAATTTACGAGTAGACTGCTTTTCCATAAGAATGGCTGGTCTTGGCTCCTAAATCCTATCAAACAAGGAACAGCTGGCTTCTGAGAGCCCTAACAGCTAGATTACAGTCATAATTTGGCTTCAATTGGGAATCTCCAAGCCTACTACAAGTAGCAGCCAACTCAGATTGCTTTACAGCTCAGGCAGGATTCCCTGGGCAAAGCACAGGTAGGGGCTGACCTTGGCCTGAACCACCCAGGAAACCCCAGGGACAGCTACAGACCACATCAGAGCACCACCATCCTGCCCCTGCACAGCTGATCCTCCACAGATGGTGGAGGTTGGTGGTCACAGCCAATCCTTGCAGCTGATGTCCAGGGTAAATCCCTCCCATTGATGTGCCAACAGCAACCAAGGCTCAAATACAAGAGGAAGGTGTACTCAGCCCACATGAAGGGTGCACCTCAAGTAAACAGCTTGGGTGATAGGGAAGGCTGTGCCACTGGACCCTACAGGACACCTACTACTCTAGGCCACACTGCCAAGATACGGAGTCAAAGCAGCTCTACCTAATACATAGAAACAAACACAGGGAGGCTGCCAAAATGAAATGACAAAGAAACATGGCCCAAATAAAAGAACATATTAAAACTCCAGAAAAAGAGCTAAATGAAATGGAGATAAACAATCTATCAGATGCAGAGTTCAAAACACTATTTATAAGGATGCTCAAGGAACTTAGTGAGGACCTCAGCAGCATAAAAAAGACCCAGTCAAAAATGAAGGATACACTCATTAAAATGAAGAATAATTTACTGGAAAACAACAGTAGAATGGGTGAAGCCCAGAATCAAATTAATGATTTAGAACACAAGGAAGCAAACAATAACAACAACAACAACAACAACAAACCCTCACAGAACAATAGGAAGAAATAAAAATTAAAAAATGAGGATGGTATAAACAGCCTCTGGGACAACTTTAAGAGGCCCGGCACTTACTTCATAGGGGTGCCAGAATGAGAAGAAGAAGAGCAAGAAATTGGAAATCTATTGGAAAAAATAGTGAAAGAAAACTTTCCTAATTTGGTGAAGGAAACAGACATGCAAGTCCAGGAAGCACAGAGAGTCCCAATTCTGATGGATGCAAACAGGCCCACTCCAAGACACATCATAATTTAAAGGCCAAAGTTTAAAGATAAAGACAGATTCTTGAAAGCAGCAAGAGAAAAGAAGTTAGTTATCAGATGGTTGCCAGATGGGAGGGCAGAGGGGGAGAATGGATGAAGAGGTGGGGGTTTAAGAAGTACAAATAGGTAGTTATAGAATAGCCATGGTGATATAAATTATAGTATAGGAAATGGAGTACACATGGCCCTTGGACTTGAATAACGGTGAGGGGATTGCCTGAGGGCATAGGCCTTGGTGGAGGAGGGTAAAGAGGGGACAATCAGGACAATTGTAATAGCATAATTGATAAAATATAATTAATTAAAAAAGAAGAAAAAGAAATAATGCTAACTGGAAGTTATATACATACATAACTTCACAAAACAACCTTTCATAGAAAGGTCCACTCTGATAGACAAAGAGATACCTCCATGAACTTAGGAGCATTTGTTCTGTGTATATAAGCAAGAGAAATGTGAAGAGATGAAGGAACATCCCAATATTCACAATGCACCTTGACTTTACACAGAACCAGCATTTGGAAGTAGGTAGTATGGCACAGTGGATACATGTCTGGACTTGGTAATCAGTTTAATTGGCTCTACTTCTTACAGCTATGGGGCCTTGACCAAGTTTTTTCATCTGTAAAATGGTGATGATGATAGCACAGACTGAGTGGGATTGTTTTAAGAATTAAATAAGACACTGTTTGCAGAGGCAAATTGTGTCCTCACATGGAGGAATGGGTAAGGGAGCCTCTGGAGTCTCTTTTATAAGGGCACAATCCCATTCATGAGGGCTTCACCCTCATGACCTAATCACCTCCCAGAGGCTCAACATGAATCTGGGGGGGACAGAAACATTCATTCTATTGCATTATTATTCTCTCTACTGTTTCATATATTTGAAATTCTCTATAACAGGAAATTAAAAAAATATATTTTTGTTGATAATGATCTCTACTGAGAGTGCTTGATTCTAGGGAAAAGAAAATGAGATCAAAGAGAAAATAAGAAATTCCTCAGCTTGATTTTCACAATCCAGCATAATCTGGTCTCAAATTCATGTTTCCTGCCTCTTCAACACACCTGCTTCTCCCAGTCATCTCTCCTCTGTCTTCTCCATCTGCCTGTTTCTTTCTGGCCTTCGCCCCTTAGTCTGTGCTAGTTCCTGTTGGAAGGCCCTTTCTCCTCAAATACACCTGGCTGAGTCCTCCCCACTGGTAAAGTCTGAGCTCCAAGTTCACCTCCTTCCTGAAGCTTCTCTGAACACTCTAGCCAAAATGTCTGTAAATTCCTGTTGTACTTAAAATGACTTTGTCTTCTGCCTGTGCATACTTTCCCCTCTAAATTAAAATAGAGGTCATTCAGCCCAGAGACAGGCACAGAGCAGGCCCCTGGCAAATATTTAATCAATGGCAAATATATTTTTAAAATATTTTATGTATTTATTCTTAGAGACAGGGGAAGGGAGGGAGAAAGGGAGAGAAACATCAATGTATGGCTGCCTCTTGAGTGCCCCCTACTGGGGGCCTGGCCTGCAACCCTGGCACGTGCCCTGCCTGGGAATTGAACAGGCGACCCTTTGGTTCACAGGCCAGCACTCAATCCCTTGAGCCATACCAGTCAGGGCTCAATAGCAAATATTTATTCAGTTTGTTCTGGTCCTTATCCTGATGATTCAGTAGGCTGGATTAATCTCAATTCCATGCTTTCTCATTATGACCAAAACTTGCTCTGCCAGGGACTTCCCTAGGTCTCTACCTACTGAAATTCTACTCGCTCTTAGAGGCTTGTCTTGTCTGCCTCTTCCTCCAAAAGGCCTCACCTCCACCCCTTATCTCACCTCCAGCCCAACCAAATGTGGATCTTTTCTTCTTTTAATTTCTTGAACAGTGGATTTAAATTTGAACACAGTTTCAGCAAGAAAAATCACTGACTACTTTGAGAATCTCATGGAAGCTATGGATGCTCTCTCCCCTCCCCATAGGCACACACATGTCACAGCTGATTTTGTGAGGAAGGCTCATGGACTCAGGTTACTTTCCTGGCCAAGTCCCTTCCTTATAACACTGATCATAATCTTTCTAGTGCTCATGTGATTTGTAAATGAGACATGTTTCCTTCTAGACATATGAGGACCTTAAAGAAGAACCATACCTTGCTTAACTCTGTACCCCCATGGCACTAGAGCATGCTCTTGCATACTTTGTAGGTTCTTGAAAGACATTTGATATAGAGTCAAGTTTGACTAATTGAATGATGGTTCCTGTTTAATAATCATCTAATTAATCAACCACATGCTTTCTAACAGCTGTTCTGGCTCATGTTAGCTTTCCAATTTGCTTCTTTACTTCTTTTCTACTGGGGACTTAAACTGTGGCCAGGCCAAGGAACAGACTCAAGAGGCAGTTTTCAGATTTGGCGGCTGCCAAAACTCTTATAGTAATAGTGAGGCATCTGTGGCAGAGGCTGGAACACCAACTGGATTTTTTATTAGACTGGACTAAGTCCTTGATATCCTCCGACCCCCACTCTTCTTGACACAATAGTGCAGCAAACATTAGACCTGCCAGGGTAAGTAACACCTTACAGGGCAGGCACTCCGGGATGCTGGCTGGGCGCTCAACAGTATTTTACATGAGGATGGCAGTCTCGACAAAGCATGTGGCCTTTTCCATCCTTGTTCTCAGGGGCTAGTGTGTGGCTCTCTCTGTCTAGACACCCTTTTCCTTGGGCTTGCCATGGTGCTGCCCAGCCATCCGTCCAAAACTTCCCACCATCTGAATGACTCTCCCAGCTTGGACCATAGCAATAGAGTGTCACCATAAGATGCACATGTCACCTGAGACTGAGAGGGTGATTCTCTCCAGGATCCAATTTGTATATGAGCATGAATATCCTAGTCAAGTTAGCGAATTTTTTTCTTGGAAGGAGTCTAGCTGAAGGTGGCTGGGGAGCTCCTGAGGGGACTGCTGGCTGTGGTGTGTCTGGCAGCCTCAGTGAAGCTCCGCAGCATGAGAAACCCATTTCCTCATCAGTTGTGCTGTGTTGTTGGCACATTAGGACATGGTGATTCCTGCTCTGCCCATGAAAGGAGATTCCCCAACTTTCTTCTGTGGAAAACATCAGTTATCATGAGCCCACTGATTACACCACTTTCCACTCCAGGTGTCAGAAAGTTGGCTTGTGGGAGGGAGACAGAGAGCCTGCCTGGGAACCTGGCTTTATCGATGGAGTCCAGGCTCTGCGTCCGCCCTTCATGTGGGCATGTGGGCATCACAGAATCTAGACTCCTACAGGAGAGGCTGTGGGACCCCCCTGGTCATCACGTCATAGATGAGGGTCCAAGTGGGAGATTTGCCCAAGAGCACACAGCAAATCAGTGCAGAGCTAGGACTCAGACCTAAATCACCTGCCCCCTCTCCATCCAGGATCCTCTGTGTGTCTTCATGGTCAGCCACAGCAATGTTGTGGTGCTCCTACTGTGTGCAGAGCTCCTAGCATTTGTGGAGAAAAATAACACAGATCATCTGAGGAAGAGTCACTAGAATTCAGAAGATGCTGGTGTATTTAGGTGAGGGGTTAGGTGAGGAGGAATGGGAAAGAATTCACAGAAATAGGCTGGGCTCAGCTCGGACACAAGTGTGGAGAGGAAAGCATGTGTGTCAAGGTGATGGGGAGCTAGACCTAGAAGCCAGAGGGAGATTTAAAAAAAGGATGCCCATTCTTCCCCAAAGTGCCTATTTACAAATCACAGAAGCCTCCAGTTACGTTCTCTTCCCATAAGGTTTGAAAGCCTATGAAATGCCTAAAACTTTTTCCAGGTCCCCAACTGGATGGTCAGAGGCTCTTGGATCATGCATGTCATGTATATGCAGGTAACATCCAGATAGTGTCTAATGCAAAGGTTAAACAGAGATGCTTTGGAGGTGGGCAGCCTGGGTTCAAATCCTGCTCGGTACTGACTTGACTCAGGACTAGTTACTTAACCTCTTTGTGTCTCCAGTTTTCTTCTTACATGTTCAGGGTCACCATGTGAATTTAGGAGCCATACAGTGCTTAAGCACGGTGTCTGGGACACAGGTAACTCCTCAGTAAACGATGGCTGTGATCATTTGGGTACTTTGCTTCTCTGTCCCCATAGTCCTGGCTCCTGAGTCAATAGAAGTTGGCCTAGAGACACATGAGCTTCCCCGGAACATACCTGGAGTCAAGACCTATTAAAAGTTTCTCTCTTCATAGCCACGTCTTTCATTTCAGGGAGAATTTGGAAGGGCTATCCTGGGATTGGAAAATTTGCATCTGACAAGAGGTATGTGCAGACACATGTTGGCAAATGAGGTCAAGGTTTCAAAATACTCCTCTGACAGATGAGTCAAGCCTCACACAGTGGTCTCACTATTTACCATGCATGACGGCACATTCAGTGACTGATGGGGTCGTTTGCCAGGAGCTATATTGGAGGGAGTTACTCATTGGAAAATGTGGCTGCATCACCCAGACTGAGATCTGAACTTGGACTTCCAGGGATTTCACCCAAAATAAGCTGAATTCCTCAGCTATAATTGTCGAAGAAACACAGCCAAGGAATCCATGTGCCAGACCAGCTCCGGTTCCCACTGGGAAAGTGTGGGTTTAGACAGGGGATGCTCATGGCTGTAGGCGGGAGAGCAGCACAGGGCACTGGTTTGTCTGACCTTCATGGCACTTATTGTTACTGGTGAGGACTGTTGCCAACTCGCCGGTCACTCATCCTTTGATTCACTCCCTCTGCAACTGTTTTATGACCACCTAGTAATAACAACTAACACTGGCCGAGTGCCTATGTGCTAAGCACCTTGTGTGCGTTCCCTCGTGTCCTCCTTCCCACAGCCCTACAAGGTAGGTATTATGATATGGCAGGGTCAAAAATTTTAGCTCAACCACAGCTGAGATGTGTGAAGAGAATGTCAGTGTCTCATTGTGTCTGTAACTGATCAGGCCTTCTTTCAGAGTCCCCTGCCCCTTGACTCGCATGGGATGAGAGTGGGATGAACTAAGTGGCTAATCCAGTTGAAATCTTTGCCTCATCTTAGTCCTTTTAGGTAATGTTCAGTCTTTCAGGTAGCTGCCCTCCCCCTGCCCCCTGCATATTTCTCTCTCTCTCTCTCTCAGTTGGTGTTGGAGTGTGTGGAGGAGGGTGAGTGGCTCACTCATCTTATGGTTGAGGGGAAGTCTAGGAGTTTCTGGGGGAACGTAGGTACTCTGGCCTCTGGAGAAAAGTCCCAGACTCTCTTATTTGATATCTTAGCAAGTGTCATTCTCCTTCTCCTATCGCCTTCCCAAGAAGACCACACTCCCAGGCCCGACTTTCAAGGCTTTTCCCACTAGAAGTTGGATTCCCACCTTCCAACTTCCTTTTATATGCTTCCAATTTGTTGTTGAAGACCCAACTGGTGTTCTCTGGCCACACCTTAGAGAAGGCCTTTTGGGCCCCAGAGCCCTATTGCTCCCTTTCTCTGAACTTCTAAGGTCATGATATTTGGCAATTAATTCTGTACTACTTGAACATATTTTCTTTTTGTTTCATATTATTTATATTTCTTGTTGTTATTTAATTTTTAAACTCCTTTAGAGCATGGGCGATGACATATCTTGTTGGACTCACTGAATCTAATCCAGAGTCTAGTGTAGAGAAGGGTCGTAGGTGTTCCCAGAGAAAGGTTCACATCTCTAGCCTGTGAGGAGCCTCTAAAAATAGAGACGAAAATAACCAGTAACAACCACAGAAAAACGGGTTAGAGATGTGAATAGATAATGCATAGAAAAAGAAATGAAAATGGTCCTTACAATGCACAGTGGTTAGCAGAGGGAAGCAGGAAGGGGGATAGTAAAGGGGAAGGGGGACCAGCTACATGACAGAAGGTGACTTGGGTGGTGGGTACACAGTGCAACACACAGATCATGTATCATAGAGATGTGCACCTGCAACCTATATGACCCGACGAATCGATAAGTTTAATTAAGAAAAAAAGAAAATGGTACTTAATCATATGAAAAAATGCTCAAACTTGCTCATAATAAGAACAGTAAAAATGAAAACTACACAGATTCTATTTGTAACCTACCAGACTGGCCCAAACCCAGAAGTTGTACAGCACACACCCTCTCTGCCAGGTGGGGGAGAAACAGGCACACGGGGGCTCCAGGAACTGTTTCTCATGAGGCAGCGCTCCACTGCATTGGTGCCAGAGGAAGGACGGGGCATGGCAGTTCATTTGTCTTTGCTCTAACCTGAGTGCTTACTTTCCTTGCTCAGATCCCCCCGTACCACAAGCTGTGTCCATCTCCAGTGCTGGCTGCAGCACAACCCACATGCGTTCATGCATTAGACACGGCCACCCTCATTCCAAAGCTATAGGATAAGAGACAAGAAGTGTTTCCCTGGGGTCTGTGTGGTGTTAGTTATGAGAGAGGCTGTTTGGGGACCCGAATATGCCAGTGCTTCTGCTGGTGCTTAGTGCCCAAGGCACCCATATAATACACTTTAATACGTGTATCATTGTGTTTGTGATGTATGGACTCTCTAAAGCACTGGGCGCAGAGCAGGGACCAAGGGTGGCCCTTTGCCAAGTTCTAAGGGAAGTCCTGGTGTAGAGTCATCTCCAATGGAAAGAGCAAGGTGAAGAAAAGTATGTATAGAATATAAGAAAGGATGTATTTTTTTTCCGTGAAAGGTAAGCCATACATATATATATATTTAAAAGTATCTGTAGAGAGAGAATGGGGATAGGGTAGAGAGACAAGGATAGAAACTGGACTTCTCGTAATATATGTTGTTTTGCAGCTATGACTTTGGGACCATGTAAATATTTCATAAACTATACAAAGAATGAAAGTTTTACAAAAGTATCATCACTAAAGATCTGAAGTAAATGAAAAAAAAAAGAACCTAACTTTTTATTCAATTTGAGGCATAAGCATACAGAGAAACACCATTCCACGGGACTTCAAAGCATAGAAACTTGACTTTCTTAATGGGATACACCCCAAGGACAAAAAGAACTCTCTGAAGAAATAAAAATAAGGAAAAAAAATTGTCTACAGATACTATTTCCCACTAATGAACCCAGATTCCTTGGAGAAACTACAGAGTTCAGGTCTCAAGCAAGAAATATACAAGATGAGCTTGGACGTGTTGTCAAAACAGAAAGCAAGGAAACAAAATATCAAAAACTACTAAATTGTGACAAAAGGACTCAGGAACTAACTTGAAGAGGCTCCCTGTGGTGCAGATGTGAGGCACAATGTATCACAGAGATAATAATGGCAATGAATTGAAACATGTTAAATATGTGTAATGATTAAAACAAAAAAATGAACTTACTAGTTAACTTTGAAGAGGGCAAGGGAAAAATCTCATTTTGAAAACAAGTAAATAGAGGTTAAAAATAAATCAAGCATTTATTTTGCCTTTTCTATACAAACTACCTCACAATAACCAAATAATTGTTAAGGGAGAAGTTTTCTCTTTATAGAAGTATTGCTCTTCTAGAAGTGTAGAGAAGTTAACAGATGACAAAAGAATGATAGAATTGGGGTATCACCATTTTACAACCCCTAAAAATACTGGATATAGACAATAATCATTAATAGATGCTAACATCACAAAGAGAAAAAAAACCAATCCGATGAGCATCTCCTGGTGAAAGATATATAATCCAACTTTTGAGCTATTCTTGTCAACAATCATCATCATCATCATCATCACCATCATCATCAAACCTAAATCTGGTCGAGCCCCTAGATCTCACTACCAATTTACCAGAAAAACAGAATGCAGAGTGCATGCTAAATAACTACCACTATAGGAAAGCAATCTAAAAAATTCATACTGTGAGAAATTTTATAGGACAAACAACCTGCTTTCTTCAACAATAAATTTCAAGGAAATTAAAAGGAAGGGAGAAGGAAAAATGAAAGAGAAACCTGTAGATCAAGATGAAGAGATGAGTCTTCTGGTGAAGATGGAGGCATAGGTAGATACACTGTGCCTCCTTGCACAACCAAAAGAAGAACAACAACAATTTAAAAACCAAAACAACCAGAACTGACAGAACATCAAATTGTGTAGAAGTCTGACAACCAAGGAGTTAAAGAGGAAATATTCATCCAGACTGGTAGGAGGGGTGGAGAAGGGCAGCAGAGTGGGGAAGGGCAACTGGGCGGAGAGGAATCACGGCAAAGCGGCAGCTGGAGGACCCAGTGAAGCAGCAGACTGTGGAGCCGGGTGCCCAAGGCTGCAGCAGGTGGACCGGCAAGGCAGTGGTTTGCAGACTGGGTGGTCCCACATTTGTGCACAGATAAATTGGGAGAAACAACTGGGGAGCAGAATGAACTGCACAACCCAAGGTCCCAGCCCAGGGAAATAAAGACTCAAGCCACTGACTGAAAACACCTGTGGGGGTTGAGGTGCTGGGAGAGACTCCCAGCCTCACAGGAGAGTTCGTTGGAGAGACCCACAGGGTCCTAGAACATACACAAGCTCACCCACCCAGTAATCAGCACCAGAACAGACCACTTTGTTTGTGGGAAGTAGGGAGAAATGACTGAAATCCAGCAGAGTGGAGCAAGTTTCATTGTTCCCTCTAGGACCCCACCCCCACATACAGTGTCACAACCCAGCAACAGGGCTGACCCACCCTGGTGAACACCTAAGGCTCCGCCCCTCACTATGTGACAGGTGTGTCAAGACAAAAAAAAATGACCCAAACGAAAATAGATCAAACTTCCAGAAAAAATACAACTAAGCGATAAAGAGATAGCTAACCTATCAGAGGCACAGTTTAAAACACTGGTAATCAGGATGCTCACAGAATTGGTTGAATTTGGTTGCAAATGAGATGAAAAAATGAAGGCTACGCTAAGTGAAATCAAGGAAAATGTACAGGGAACCAATAGTGATGGGAAGGAAACTGGGACTCAAATCAATAGTGTGGACCAGAAGGAAGAAAAACATATCCAACCAGAAAAGAATGAAGAAACAAGAATTCAAAAAAATGAGGAGAGGCTTAGGAACTTCCGGGACAACTTTAAACATTCCAACATCTGAATTATAGGGGTACCAGAAGGAGAAGAGGAAGAGCAACAAGTAGAAAAGTTATTTGAACAAATAATAAAGGAGAACTTACCTATTATGACAAAGAAAATAGACTTCCAGGAAGTCCAAGAAGCTCAGAAAGTCCCAAAGAAGTTGGACCCAAGGAGGAAAACACCAAGGCACATCATCATTACATTAGCCAAGGTAAAAATGAAGGAGAGAATCCTAGAAGCAGCAAGAGAAAAGGAGACAGTAACCTACAAAGGAGCTCCCATCAGACTGTCAGCTGATTTCTCCAAAGAGACCTTACAGGCAATAAGGGGCTGGAAAGAAGTATTCCAAGTCATGAAAGGCAAGAACCTACATCCAAGATTGCTCTATCCAGCAAAGCTTTCATTTAGAATGGAAGGGCAAATAAAGTGCTCCTCAGATAAGGTCAAGTTAAAGGAGTTCATAATCACCAAGCCCTTATTATATGAGATGTTAAAGGGACTTATCTACGAAAAAGAAGATAACAAATATGAACAGCAAATGACAGGAAACTCAGTTATTCACAACCACACCTAAAACAAAAACAAAAGCAAATAGCTAGAACAGGAACAGAAACACAGGAATGGAGATCACATGGAGGGTTATCAACAAGGGAGTGGGAGGGGGAAAAGGTACAGAGAATAAGTAGTATAGATGGTAGATAGAAAACAGAAAGGGGGAGGGTAAGAATAGTACAGGAAACATAGAAGCCAAAGAACTTATATATGACCCATGGACATGGGGGAGAATGTGTGTGGGAGGGGGTGTGCAGGGTGGAGGGGAGTGAAAGGGAGAAATGGGATGACTGTAATAGCATCATCAATAAAATATATTAAAAAAAGAAAAAAGATGAAGAGACAAAATACTTATTAGCCAACATAATGTATGAACCTTATCTGGAATTGTAAACAAACTATTAAACATATATATCTCCATATGAATATAGATATATATATAATAATTGGGAAATTTGAACACTATGTATTTGTTCATATTAATTATTCATTTTTTGTTGTGATAATTATATTGTTTTTTTTAAAGGAATCCATCTAGAGATACATACTATTATATTTAAGACAAAATAATCTGATTGGGGACTTAATCAAAATAATCTGGGAGAGGCAGATAAAATCATTGAAACAAAACTGTCCATGAGCTAAGAATTGTTGGAAGCTAGGTGACAGGTCATAGGGGAGGTCATCAAACTATTCTTCCTTTTGCTTACGTTTGAATTTTCCATCATGAAAAGTTAAAATAAATATTTAAAAGGTATTTTTGGTTATAGAAAAGTGCATGCATTTTGAAAAACATTAAAATAATATAGACGTGCAGAAAATGAGAGGTAAATTTCCTTCACCCGCGCACCCGCTCCACCCGTCAGCCTCCAGAGTAACCGCCAGGCCAGGGGTGTTGCAGCAGATGCTGTGGTCAAATGCTGCATTGCTGCGCAGACACTGTCACTGTGCTGCTCCGAGGAGGGCATATCTTCTCCACCCTACTGCTTTCAGGCTCAGCCATGTGACTTGACCAAAAAACTACAAGCAGAAAAAACTAGAGTGACTTCTGAGGAGACTCTCTAAGGGTCAGTGCAGGGCTCTCTTTTGTTTCTGTCACGATGTTCCAGAAAATCGGACCCCAGAGTGAAGACAACGGAGCCACCACAGCCAATGATACGCTAGTGTGTGTGTGACAAATAAAGCTTGACAGTGACGTGCACTGTGATTTATGTAGTCATCTATCACTGGGACATACCTTGACTATCCTGACTGGTCCAATGTCCTTTCGTAACCTTCTGCTGTGCATCCATAAACAATTTTCCCCACAAACGGTATCCATACTACTCTTCAATTAGCTTATTTTTTTAAATCATAATAATGTATTGTGGGCATTGAGTCTGTCTCCCTTGAAATAAAACCAATCTGAGTTTACAAAGGCCCAAGAATAGTTTCCTAAAGCCAGAAACGTCTGTTGCTTTAAAATAGGGACCAATGGAGAGGTCCTCCAGGAAAAACTCATGCAGGAAGTGAGCTGAGTGTGTCAGAGTGTGAATTCCAACACTAGAGCCTTCCTGGTTGCTAAAGTATAACTTGCAGGGAACTGTGGGCTTTTGCACGCTTCCCCACGCTTTTCCTAAGGCAGGCAGGAAATCTACGAGGCTGTTAAAGTGCTTGTCTTTCTCTTTGTAATCCTGCAGGCCCTGCCTGTGGTTGGATGTGAAATCCTGGATTTCCTCAACAGCTTGTAGTCTGAGGGCTGTTACTGTGGTTATGATCACAGCTGAAGTGCCAGGAGAGCTGAGCACTTAGTTACTTGGTTCAGTTCTCAAAAGTGAATTCAAATTGGCCTCCTGGGCTCCCTCCCTCTGACAACGGCTCTGCTGCGCTGTGTTAGGTATGCACACCGGAAACCTTAGTGTGTCTTTCACTCTCCCAGCCACTAGCCTGTGAGCTCCATGGGGCAGAGATTTTTATCTGTTTTATTTACTGCCGTGTGCTCAGTGTCTAAACACTGCCTCACTTATGGTACACACTCAATAAATATTTTATGAATGAATGAATCTAAACAGTTGTCAAGTCCTGTGACTTCTCCCTCTATGTTTTTTAAAAAATCCTCACCCAAGGATATGTTTACTGATTTTACAGAGACAGGTAGGGTGGGGAAGGAGGGAGGGGGAGAGAGAGAGCAAAACATTGATCAGTTGCCTCTCGTACACGCCCCAAATGGGGATTGAACCTGCAACCTCGGTATGTGCCCTGACCAGGAATTGAACCTACAACTTTTATTTTCCTTTATTTTGGTATACAGGACAACCTTCCAACCAACTAAGCCACCTGACCAGGGCTTCTCTCTCTGTTTTATCTTCCATCTGTCATCCTCTCATTCCAATTGTTACTACCTGTAGTGGATTAAAGAGGGCTACAATTTTTTGACAATGCTTCCATTGAGATGTGGTGTGTATGTCCCTCACTCTTGAATTTGGGTGGGCTCAGTGACTACCTGAACCAATAGAAATACAGTAGAAGTGATGTCATGGAAGCCTGCAGGCTGAGGATTTAAAAGGTTGGCAGTTGCTACTTCTTGTCTCTGGAAACTCTTAGAGCCCTAGGCTGCTGGATAGGCCCTGAGATCAGCCTTCTAGGCATTTCTGCCAAGGAGCCAGACATAAGAGGGACACTATCTTAGACCCTCGTATCTCAGTCTGCCAGCTGAATACCACTGAGCAACTCCACTTGGGTGATGTGTAGAACAGGAGGATCATTCAGCTGAGTCCTGGGCTGCTCTACACATCTGTAGCTGAGCCCAAATTCCTGAGCTACACAACTGTAAGATATAATAAACACACTGTCCTTTTAAGCCATTTAGTTTGGGGGGTGATTTTTTAATGTCAGAGCATTGCCACATTCAGGACCTTAATACTTCTTGCCTGGGGAACTGACCCATACACTCAGTTTCTTGACATTCCAACCAAGCTCTATACTGCTCAGTCTGTTCTCATGAATAAACTATGTGGGGTACCTTCTTTTAAAAAAACAACAGGTTACCCTGACTGGTGTGGCTCAGTCGGTTTCAAGTTGTTCCACAAAGCAAAAGTCTCCAGTTTAATCCTGCATCAAGGCTCACACAAAAGTTTCAGGTTAGGTCCCTGGTTGGGGTGTATATAAGAGGCAACCAATCAATGTCTCTGTCTCACATTGATGTTTCTTTCTCTCTTTCTCTCCCCCTTCCCCTTTCTCTATAATCAAACACACACACACACACACACACACACACACACACAGTCATTATCAACAGAATAGAGCATAATCTTCTAGCCTGGCCCCACTGGCCTTCCAAGATCTGTCTCTGAACTCAACTTTCCAAGCCTTACATTTCTCCTACTCCTTCCTCACATTTCTTATGTTCCAGCCAAATTCAACTTTTGGCCCCTCCCCTTGCCACACCATGATTTAGATCAAACAGCTCCTCTCCCTGGAATATCTTCACCTCATCTACATGTATCCTTGTCCCACCTGCCTTCCACAGATATCCAACAATGCCAATCTCCCTAGTGGAAATAATCTGTCTCTTCTGAATCTGCAAAGCATTTTATCTGAGCCTTTCAAAAAATTGACCATTTTCTAGAAAATGTTATAATGTGGAAAGATATCTTTACCATTCCTCATAGCCCAGAGAGCCTTTGCAGGCAGAGTTCACGTTAGTATTTTAAACACATTATCAAATATTGATTGGACAAACAGGTGGATTAATGAATGAATGGGGCCCAGTCTCACTTCTCTGTTATCACAGGCCAGCAGTACACGTCGCACTCGTGCATCTTTCTAAACTGTGGCTCAGTTTCCTAAGTCTAGCCCTGCCAGATACATTTGCTTGAAACATGTTGCCAGGCCTCAGGTTCTCTCCATTTCTTAGCTCGGTCTGCTTCCATCCTGCTTTCTTTCAGAGGCAGGCTCTCCCAGGTGGTAGGACAGATGGTCCCCAGCAGCCTCACACTTACCCGCTACCAGTTTAGCAACCCCCACAGGAAAGAGCGTTTTTCTTTCCCAGGAGAAGTGTAGGAATTGGGAGTCACCAGACATACAGGAGGCCTTTCCCTGTGGCCAAGGGGATGGATTGTCTTGATCACTCAGGAGACCCCAGGAGCTGGAGCTGGAAGTGGTGGTGGTTGGGAATATCCTAAAGGAAAATGATGGTATTGTTACTAAAGGAATGGGGGGAGTTGGATAGGGAAAACAGCCGATTCCACCCTACCCATCCTGGAAGGAGATACCAAACTCTACATAGAAGGACTCTTTTCCTCAAGCCTGGTGTTGCTTGAGCTCCTGATGTCAGCCACACCTGTAGCCAGCTAACTCCTGGTACTTGTGATGTGTCTTTATTTGGACATAGGGTCTTACAGATGTAATCAAGTTAAGATGAGGTTATATGGATATCCTTAAAAAGACACCAGTCCTCACAGGAAGAGGGGAGATGTAGAAACAGGCACATGAGGAGAATGGCATGTGACAAGGGAGGAGACTGGAGTGACGTGTCTCCTTGGCAAGGCAAGGAATGCTGAGGATTGTTGGCAACACCAGAAGCTGAGGAAGGCATCATACAGGAGAGAGAGAGAGAGAGAGAGAGAGAGGGAGAGAGAGAGAGGGAGATAAACATCAACCTGTAACCTGTTGCTCCTCCCGACCATGCATTCATTGGTTGCCTCCTGTGCCCCACTGGGGATTGAACCTGCAACCTTGGTAGGTCGGGACAAGTCTCCAACCAACTGAGCCACCCAGCCAGGGCCTCACAACACTTCTGACACCAGATGTGTGGGATTTTCCCCACAATAAGCAATTCTCCCACACCAGCTGGAATTCAACTTAATTCTTACTTAATTAACTTAATTAATTATAAGATTCAACTCATTAATGTAATTCAACTCAATTCTGACACTGTCTACCTGGAGATAGCTTCAGATTCCACAGGGTAAGGGCTCAGTCCCACAAGACTGCCCTTCTCCCCACCTCGGAGCCAATGACGAGTCCAGGCGGCCACCTGTGCCTCTGACTGACTCCCTATAGATTAGAAGTTCTAATGACACCCTCATTGCATTTGATTAATTTGCTAGCGTGGCTTACACAACTCAGAGAAACATTTTACTTACTAGATAACCAGCTTATTGTAAAAGAATATAACTCAGGAACGGCCAGATGGAAGAGATGCACAGGGCAAGGCACGGGGAAGGGCGCCGAGCGTCCACGCCCTCTCAGGCAGGTGGCGCACCCTGCACCTACGCGCCTTCACTGTCCGGAAGTTCTCTGAACCAGGTCTTTGGGTTTTTATGGAGGCTTCATTACGTACGCAGGATTGATTAAATCATCAGCAATACGGGGACGTGAACTCAATCTCTAGCCCCTCTTCCCTCCCTAAAAGTGGGGAGGTGGGGGTTGAGACTGAAAGTTCCAACCTTCTAATCGCTGGTTGGTTTCCCTGGCAACGAGCCCCCACCCCGAAGTAACCCAGGGGCTTTCCAAAAGTTACCTCATTAATGTAACAAGACACCTTTTCTGGCTCTGTCACTCAGGAAATGCCAAGGGTTTTAGGAACTCTGTGCTAGGAACTGGGACAAAGACTAAATATATATTTCTTATTATAAATCACAATATCACAGCAGCCCTGGGAAACTAATACACCCTCTCATTCCTCCCCACCCCTTAGTTTTGTGAGCCAATAAAGCCCCTGTTTGCCTGAGCAAAATTGTTTCTATTACTCACAGCTGAAGTCCTCAATAACACAACATGTTGCCACTCTACAGGATGAAGATGCAAAGACAAACTACACTCTGTCCCCACCTTTGAGCTATCCACCCTGTGGTACTAAGCCCAGCACCGTCTAACATTACTGGGGCCAAAACCAGTGAGGATGAGAAGAAACCCAAAGCTACAATGCAAAGACAATTCCTTAACCCTGATTAATGAAAGTAATTTATCTCAAGCACAGTTCAGACTCCAGTCAAAAATGCCATTGACTTCCCACCCCGCCATACAAGATAAAGGCCAAACTCCTTCGCCTGGTGCTGGAGGCCCCAGCCTATATGTCCATCATCTCCCCCTATACTTGGTTCCTCCTCCACCTCCTTTGCTCCAGTCACATCAATTTACTAATTATTCCCTAAGGACACTGTACAGTTTCAGAAGTTATTCCATTCACTCATACAGCTCTGTCGACACATAGCGCTGTCCTCCATCTCAAGTCCTGCCCATCTCTATTGGTTTCCCAGGGCTGTCACAATGAATGACCACAAGCTGGCTGGCTTTCACCAACAGAAATTTATTCTCTCAAGGTGCAGGAGGCTGTACCTGTGAGATGAGGGGGTGAGCAGGGCCATGTCCCCTCTGAAGGCTCCAGGGGAGGATCCTTCCTTGCCTGTCAGCTTCTGGTGGCTGCTGGTACTCTCTGGCATTCCTTGGCTTGTGGACACATCACTCCAACCTCTGCCTCTGCTGTCACATGGTGATGTCCTTGCATCTGTGTCTGTGATCCAATTTTTCTCTTATAAGGACACTAGTCACGGGGTGGGAATCCCGTCCTAAGTCAGTGTGACCCCAGATCTTAACTTGGTCACATCTGCAAAGACCCAATTACCAAATGGGCATAAGGGCTTGAATAAAACTTTTGGGGAAACAAGCACAGCTCAAATACTACCTCCTGCAGGAAACCCTCATCACCCACCTGCAGCACGATGTCTATTGCTCCTGAACTTTGTCGCAGCCTGAGCACGTTTGGCCCTGTGGTGCAGACACCACTGAACTTAGACTCATGAACAACAGAACTAGGAGTCAAACCTTGTCTGTATGATCCAGATGCCTTGGTCCATACCTGTTCTACTAGTCAGAAAAGAACCTATAAATGTTTGTCATTTTGAATTAAACTGATAAGGAAAAAAGCGATGAGGGAGAGGGTGGCTATATGGCACATGTTAGAAGACTTTAAAAATTATTTATTTATTTTTAGAGTGAGGGGAGGGAGGAAGAAAGAGAGGGAGAGAAACATTGATTGGTTGCCTCTGCTATACATTCCCACTGGGATTGAACCTGCAACCCAGGCACATGCCCCTGCTGGGAATCAAACCTGTGACCTTTCACTGTGGGGGGGTGATGCTCAACCCACTGAACCATATTGGGCAGGCCTGGAAGGGTTTTGAAGCCATTAGGAGACAGAGAATTAGATTGAAGCTGTCCTAATAAGAACTGAAATGCAATTGCAGTTTCTCTATCCTTCTTCCATAGCTTCTCTTCATTCCCCACTTGCAACAGTTTTGGTCTCTTGCATCCTTTAGGTGGAAGGGCTTTGAAATGTTCTAAGGGTCAAGAAGAGTCTTTGAGACCAAGAATGGCCCCAGTCCTGTGGTTGCACTGGCCTCATGGCTCAAGGACAGTGAGAAATCCCCTCTCACTGTAAGAGTCCACAGTAGCCTCCAGTCCCAGACTCTGCCTGCCAGTTGGGAACCCGAAATCAGACACCAGGAAGACCTTCTGTGTCTGCCCAACGGGAAGCAGCAGTCTGGACCCCCGTGCTGCTTTATAGAAAATTGTTGGTCAGTGTTGGGAACCGCCCTGCCTGGTATCAGAAGCTGTAACCCCCGCCAAGGCTAAGGCTGAGGGAGAACGACCTTGGACCATAAGCCAGCAAGGAGACAAAAGCTTATCTCCTTGTCAGGAGCGCCACTTCTGCTCCTTTTACTTCACCCTGCCTGGCCCCCAATGCTTGGTCGGCTAGCCAATGATGGGTAAGATTCCCCAAGCAGGGAATGTCCTAAGACAGGCACGATCACGTGGGAGGCCCCCAAGGAAGGACTTTGAGGGCTACAGCAAAAGGGGATGATGGACCCTCACCCCTCCGCTGTGACAAAGCCTGAGTCCTCATTGTCTGCAAGAAAATCTCCTAATCTTTTGGCTGCCTTACTTTCCTTGCTCCACCTAAGCCTGAAACAATGACAGAGGGTGGTGTAGCCCTGTGCTGGAAAGGGCGGGTTCCCCAGGTGATCAGGCCTAAGAAAGAATATGTAAAATCCTGTGAAACCTGCTTTGTTTAGAATGCTCTCAATGAAATGATAAGGGTTCAAGTAAGAAGTAAGTTTGTTCCTTAAAGTTTTATAGCTCTTTAGCTATCTGACCTTGACTCAAAATAGGCCCTCAGAGTTCCTTGTTATTTTATCTTTACTTCCCGGCAATGAGTAATGAGCTTTACCTGAATTCCTGTGTAAACAAACCCAATAAAAGCCTGCTCGGGTGGGAGAATGGGGCGCTCTCCCCTAGGGAGGGTGGCCATTTCATCCCTATTTCCCCACAGGACTCTGTTGTCCATGTGCATGTTTGTCTCGTGTTTCGATGAGCCATCTGCAGCATTCCACGGTCACTGCAGGCCAGTGGTCGTGTCAGGTCAGTGACTGGGCCCAGATAGACCTGATCCTTGCACTAAAAGAAAACAGCGGGGCTGGCCCAGAGCCTGGGCTCCCTCCCTCCATGCTCTAAGCACCTGGAGCCCTCGCAGTCTGCCCTGAGACAAGAAGAGCACTGCAGCACCCTAGCCGTCCTGCAATAGCGGAGAAAAGATCGCCGAGCACCTTGACGCCTGTCTTTCAGGGAGGGAATTTCAGAGAATGGCCCAGTAAAACACAGCTTTATTTATTCCTCTTCATTAGAATGTGTCAATTAGATCCCAAATCAGGCTTTGGGGCTCAAGTTCCAGCAATCCCTTAGTTAGCGTTCTTCTCTGGTGAGTTGGTAGCACTTGCTGAATTTGGCAGCTGATGTAGAGACTGCTTCTGTAAATCAGAGCCTGAGAAGAACCAGTCTCCTTAGGAAAACTACTAAAAAATTCAAGAGGAAAAGGAAATGTTAAAAACAGTCCTTATATAGCAATTATATGGCCTTATCAAGAATTACTTTATGCCCTGGCTGGTGTGGCTCAGTGGATTGAGTGCCAGCCTGTGAACCGAGGAGTGGCTAGTTCAATTCCTGGTCAGGGCACATGCCTGGGTTGTGGGTTGGGTCCCCAGTTGGCATGTGTATGAGAGGCAAAAAATTGATGTTTCTCTCCCTTTTTTTCTCCCTCACTTTCCCTCTCTCAAAAAAAAAAAATATATATTTTTAAGGAATTACTTTAAGAACATGAACACATCAGTGACACTGATCAGAAGAATAAACTACCACATTTTTCAGACTATAAGACTCACTCCCCCCAAATTTGGGAAGAAAGGGTGTGTGTGTTATATAGTCCGAATGTAAGTTACCTGGCTTACTGGGCAGGGGGCGGAGGTGGGGGGGCTGCAGTGGAGCCAGGTTACAGGTTATTAAATATTTTTTGCTTCAAGATTTTTTCCCCTATTTTCCTCCTCTAAAACCTAGGTGAGTCTTATAGTCCTAAAAATATGGTAAATGCCTTTGAGGGGGGAAAAAGAATTACTTCAAGCACTTCATATAGGTGGACACTGCAGTAGACTTTATTATTGTCCCAAATATTCTCTGCCCCACCTTATGGGAAAGTTACACCTGCCCTACCACATTGACATCAAGGTTAGCCAAGGAGATGTAAACAGAAATGATACATGTCATTTTTTTTAAAATCCTTACCCAAGGATATGTTTCCAGTGATTTTAGAGAGAGAGGAATGGAGAGAGAAATATTGATGTGGGAGAGAAACATTGATTAGTTGTCTCCTGTATGCACCCCCATAGGGGATCTAACCCACAACCTAGGTATGTGTCCTGAGTGGGAATCAAACTTGCACCTTTGGTGTATGGACAATGCCCCAACCAACTGAGCAACACTGCCAGGACCATTTCATTTTTCAGAACAAGCTTATATGGATCTACCATTAACCATTCTTTTCCTGCTGCTCTAATACCAGCAATGTTCCAGATAAGGGCTGTTTCTTTAGTCTGGTCCCAGGGGCAAGAACTGAAGTTAACCTGTAATGGACATGTGATAGGAGCAAGGAATAAACGTTTGTTGTTGTAAGTCACTAAGTTTTTGGAGCTGTTTGTTATTGCAGCACAGCTTAACTTAAGCTGATTAGTATCATCATCCCCATTTCACAAGTAAGAGAATAAAGGCCCCCAGAAATCGCATAACTTACCTGAATTCATGCAATCAGGATTCAAATCCAGGTCTCTAATAACGTCCTTGTTGTTTTCTTTCCAAACTCCTTTAGCTGGCGAGATCCCCATGTATGCTCTGTCTTTCTTCATTTTCCATGGAGGTAATTAAGAATAATCAGCAGATTATTTGGTCCCCAGTAAGTAGAATGAACTACGTTGTCAGGCTCCGTACAATAAAACATGACTGGTTGTTGAGTGAGCCAGCCTCATTGGTATGCACAGCAGTTAACAACTTAATTTTTTCCATACCACAGTCTTTCAGGAAATAACAAACAACTTTATCATTACAGATTTAAAAACTGAAATAAAATCTGTCTCAGAACTCCAATTTCTTAACCATTTGAAAGCTTCTCTCCTGCTCCCGTTAGGAAATTTGCCATAGAGGAGGGGCTCATGGTGGCTTCCTCCTGGTTTATTTTCCTTCCACACCTCCCGCACTCATCTCACTGCCTCAGGCTCTTGCAGAATTAGAGTTGGGGTGGTTAGGGAGATAAGAGGTAGAAAAAATCTTACTTGTGTTTAGTGTGCTCTGGGTGTGGCAGATGGTCAAATGCCAGCTTTTTGTGATAAGGGCCTCTTTTATGGACAATAAAGGGCAGAATTCCCTAGAGTCCCCACTGGGGACATCCCTCAACACCACTTTCTGGCTCAGGTAATGTATTACCTGACAAAGCAGTAAGGATGGAGCCCTTCTCCCCACTAGCTTCTGCATCCAACCTCTTTCTTCTGGAGTAACCTACCTCCCAGCACAAGGCCCTCTTATAAGAGTGGACTCCTTTTTTGGTTAAACAGCCTTATTGAGACATGGTTGGCATGCAATAATAAACTGTACCTATTTAAAGTGTATTACTTGATAAGTTTTGATTTTTGAAGGGGCTCAGTGGAGCAGAATCAAGATAATAAACATTCCATCATTCCCCAGAGTTTCTTTGTGGCCGTTAGTGATTAGCCTCTCCTGTCCCTCCCCTACCCCCAGGCAATGCTGATCGCTGATCTACTTTCTAGCACTGTAGGTAAGTTTGCATTTTCTAGAATTTTATGTAATGGAATCATACAGTATGCACTTCTGTGGGGAGGGGACTTCTTTCACTCAGTGTAATTCTTTATTGGTTCATCATGGAGTCCCTTTTCAAAAGAATTTAGGCTTGGCCACCTCCCATGGGTGCACAGGGCCCACAGGAAAGTCCACTCATCCGTGTCTTGTCACACAGTGCAAGTGCAGTCTGGTTCCAGGCAGGTGCCCCAGCTGCTCCACCTTTGTTTTCTGGGTATGGCAGGCTCCAGTGCAAGGACACCCCAGGGGACACAGGCCAGGCTGTCTAAGCACTGAAGGTCCAGTTCACTTGGCTCGAGGAAGGCAAAGGCACCCCTGTTCTTCTCTACACCCCATCCTGATGACTTTGGGCAAACCCTCCCTTTCCAATCTCCTTGTGGATACCACAGCTCCCGAGGTACAGCCTCTGGTGCTGATGTCGTGAGAGGCCCCAGGTTAGTTTTCTGGATCACTTCAGTGAGTTCTATCTGCAGAGGTAGTCTGGAGTCCTTCTTTAGAATTTGTGAGCATCTAACATATTATGTTCTCAGCTGAAACAGGGACATCAGGAAAATTTGCATGCTAATAATCAATATAATAACTTGGAGGCTAAAGGGTACCCTTGTGTAAAAAGATCCCTATAGGGTTTTGCACCCAAATCCAACAGGAATGTGTGTATGGGGTGGGGAGGTTCCCTACATCACCAAGCAATTTTCTGACACCAGCTGCGTATCCTACAGGTCAACTCAATTCTGATACTATCTACCTAGAGTGTAAGATAGCTTCAGATTCTACAGGTAAAATGCTCGGTCCCACAAGACTACCCCCTCCCCTGAACTTCAGACACCAGAAACAAGCCTCAGTTATCTCCTCTGTGCTCTGACTGACCAGCTATGGTTTGGAGGGTCCAATGATCCCTCCTTGGGTTTGACTAATTTGCTACAGAAGCTCACAGAACTCAGAGAAATGTTTTATTTACTAGATTACTAGCTTATTATGAAAGCATATAACCCAGGAATAGCCAGGTGGGAGAGATATATAGGGTATGGAGTGGATAACGAACACGAAGCTTCCATGTCCTCTCAGAACTCGCCATTCTCCCTACATCTCCATGTGTCCACCAACCTGGAAGCTCTCTGCGCTCCTCCTTTTGTTTTTTTTTTTTTTTTAAATACACTTTATTGATCATGCTATTACAGTTGTCCCATTTCCCCCCTTCACTCCCCTCCACCCTGCACACCCTTTCCCACCCACATTCCCCCCTTTAATTCATGTCCATGTGTCATACTTGTAAGTTCTTTAGCTTCTACATTTCACATACTATTCTTACCCTCCCCTTGTCTATTTTCTACCTACCATCTATGCTACTTATTCTCCGTACCTTTTCCCCCTCTCTCCCCTTCCTACTCTCCTGTTGCTAATGCTTATGTGATCTCCATTTCTGTGGTTCTGTTCCTGTTCTAGTTGTTTGCTTTGTTTTTGTTTTAGGTATGGCTGTGAATAACTGTGATTTTGCTGTCATTTTATTGTACATGTTTTTATCTTCTTTTTCTTAGATAAGTCCCTTAACATTTCATATAATAAGGGTTTGGTGATGATGACTCTTAACTTGACCTTATCTGAGAAGCACTTTATCTGCCCTTCCATTCTAAATGAAAGCTTTGCTGGATAGAGCAATCTTGGATGTAGGTCCTTGCTTTTCATGACTTGGAATACTTCTTTCCATCCCCTTCTTGCCTGTAAGGTCTCTTTGGAGAAATCAGCTGACAGTCTGATGGGAACTCCTTTGTAGGTGACTGCCTCCTTATCTCTTTCTGCTTCTAGGATTCTCTCCTTCATTTTAATCTTGGCTAATGTAATGATGATGTGCCTTGGTGTTTTCCTCCTTGGGTCCAACTTCTTTGGGACTTTCTGAGCTTCTTGGACTTCCTGGAAGAGTATTGACAGAATGGGTAAGTTCTCCTTTATTATTTGTTCAAATAACTTTTCCACTTGTTGCTCTTCCTCTTCTCCTTCTGGTACCCCTATAATTCAGATGTTGGAATGTTTAAAGTTGTCCCGGAGGTTCCTAAGCCTGTCCTCATTTTTTTGAATTCTTGTTTCTTCATTCTTTTCTGGTTAGATGTGTTTTTCTTCCTTCTGGTCCACACTATTGATTTGAGTCCCAGTTTCCTTCCCATCACTGTTGGTTCCCTGTACATTTTCCTTGATTTCACTTAGCGTAGCCTTCATTTTTTCATCTCATTTGTGACCAAATTCAACCAATTCTGTGAGCATCCTGATTACCAGTGTTTTGAACTGTGCCTCTGATAGGTTAGCTATCTCTTTATCACTTAGTTGTATTTTTTCTGGAAGTTTGATCTGTTCTTTTGTTTGGGTCATTTTTTTTTTTTGTCTTGATGCACCTGTTATGTATGAGGAGCAGAGCCTTAGGTGTTCACCAGGGCGGTCAGCCCAGTTGCTGGGTTGTGACACTGTATGTGGGGGTGGGGTCCTAGAGGGAACAATGGCACTTGCTCCACTCTCTGCCATATTTCAGTCACTTTCGCTGCTTCCCCCAAGATTGGGTCCTTCTGGCGCTGATTCCTGTGTGGGTGGGTCTCTCCAATGAACTCTCCTGTGAGGCTGGGGGTCTCTCCTGGCACCTCAACCCCCACAGGTGTTTTCAGTAGGTGTTTTGAGGCTTTATTTCCCCACACTGGGACCCTGGGTTGCATGGTCTGTCTCATTCCCCAGTTTTGCCTAGTTTATCTGCATGTGAATGTGGGACTACCCAGTCTGCCAGCCCCCTTGAGTGCTGCGCCCCTCCACAGTCTGTCACCTTGCTGGCTGTCACCAGCCACCGCTTTGCTGCGACCCTTCTCCCAGCCGCTGGATTCCACCCCTCCTACCAATCTGGATGAATGTGTCTGCTTTAACTTCTTGGGTTTTGGACTTCCATACAGTTCAATTTTCTGTCAGTACTGGTTGTTTTTTTGTTTTTAAATTTGTTGTTGTCCTCCTTTTGGTTGTGCAAGGAGGCACAGTGTGTCTACCTATGCCTCCATCTTGGCTGGAAGTCCCTCCCTTTTTCTCCTTTTGGGTTTTTATGAGCCTTCATTACATAGTCACAACTGATTAAATCATCGGTCATCAGTGATTGATTCGACCTCCAGCTCCTCTCTGCTCCCTAGAGGTCGGGGAGGTGAGACTGAAAGTACTAGTCCTCTAATAGCAAGATTGATTCTCCTGGCAGCAGCCCCCATCCTGAGGTCAACTCAAGAGTCACCTCACTAACATGACAAGGGACATGTTGACAGCTCTCCTCATTCAGGATATTCCAAGGGTTTAGGAGCTCTGTGCCAGAAATGGGGTAAAAGACCAAGTATACATTTCTTTTTATGAATCACAGTATCCCAGTCCCTAACCCTGATGCCTCAAGTTGGACTTTTAACCCAAGTGTCCAAGACTTCATCAGCTTAAGAGGTCATGCTGCCCTTTAATGTCCGGAACACATTAGCTCTGGGCCCAGGAAGAAGTGCTCCCAAGAGCCACAAATCTACCCTGAGCTCCACTTCCACTCCGACCTGCACTTCCACTCCAATCAGCCCTGTGATTCTGGGTCACCCCATGACTTTCTTCTCCCCCATGGACCCCTCCTCAGTCTAGAGTCTGACTCTTTTGGCAATGGCTACCCCTCCCAACAGTATGGCTTTACCCCAGGCATGGCACAGACCCCTCCCTCAAATGCCCCAGCAAGGCTGAGCTAGGCTTGTTTAATATTTAATCCCCAAAACTTGGAGGTAAGACTTCTGGCTGGTGTGGCTCAGTGGATTGAGCACAAGACTGCAAACAGAAAGGTTGTCAGTTCGATTCCTGGTCAGGGCACATGCCTGGGTTGTGGGCCAGTGAGAGGCAGCCGGCCAATGCATCTCTTCCTCTCTTCCCCCTTTCTGAAAATAAGTAAATACAATATGTATTTTTTAAACTTGGACGTAACAGAAAGGATAGTGTGGATCGTCTTCTCAGAGGTTCCCTTCTTATGGTTGTCAGATATAGCAAATAAAAATAAAGGAAGCTCAGTTCAGTTTGAATTTCAGGTAAACAAATAATTTTTTAGTGTAAGTATATTCCATGAAATATTATAAACCACTCATTGTTTGAGATATACTTATACTAAAATCTTATTTTTTGTTTATGTGAAGTTCAAATTTAATAGGGCATCAGGATTTTATCGGGCAACCCTACCCCTTCTAGTATCTTTCTGTGGCCCTTGGTGTGTCTCCCAATGCAGAATCATACTCACTCTCACCATGGGAGTATCCTGGAGAACCCCTCCCTTCCCAAGCCCAGGCTTTTCAATCCTCAAGACTCCCTTGAAGGGTCTAAGTCTCCTTCCAAGTCCCTTTTTTAGGCCCCAGGATGACTGCTCTTGGGAACATACATTCCTTTTAGGGAGACCCCATCCAGATGCAGAAAAATGTGGTCTTGCCATTAGCTCCCCAGGGCATCAGAACAATATTCTCAGCACATTTCCCAGGTTGCGCAGTTGCTCTAGAATTTGCCAGCATGGGAAAATGTCAGGGGCCTCCAGGCTGCCCTAGCCATGCCAGTCAGGACAACTTCAGGGGACCTGAGTCAGCCCACAGGGGAGATGCAGCTCCAGCATCTCTCCAGATGCCCGAAGACATGTCTGTCTTTGGATAACTGTTTCCAGTCTTGGACAAGACTGCATCACACATCTCCCCAGAAGAAACTGTAATTTTAGAAAGGAACATGATGTAGCTCTGCCCACGGGGAAGACACCAGTTTACATTATGTTGCAGAGAAGTGAACCACCCCATTCTGTAACAGGGTAATACGGTTACTCTACCTTTACAAAACCAGAGGTCCATTAAAGGATTTTCCCCAAATCAAGGCAGTAAGCTGTCCTCAGGCTAGTGTCCTAGCCTCTGTGGAACTGAGAGGACTGCCTGTGCATTTAAAATGTTCATTTTTCCAGACCTTGGTTACTGTAAATAACACTGCCACAAATGCAGGGGTTGGCCTGTCAGTAGGTGAGTAGGTAAAAAAGCTGTGGTACTTTTACATGATGGAATACTACACAGAAATAAAAAGAAGGAAGTCTTACCTTTTGTGACAGCATGGATGGACCTGGAGACTATTATGCTAAGTGAAATAAGCCAGTCAGAGAAAGACAAATTCCATATAATCTCACTCATATGTGGAATCTAATGAACAAAATAGAAGTAGAGGAGTGGACCCGTGGAACAGACTGACAGCTATCAGAGGTGAGGGGGGTACTGGATGAAAGAAGGTGAAGGGATCAGCCAAACAACATACGTACATGACCCGTGGACACAGACAACAGTGTGGTGGTGACCAGAAAGAAGGGGGAGAGGGGGCTGGGCACCAGTGGGCAAAGGGGTGGAAATGGGGGCATTTGTAATTATGTCAACAATAAAAATAAAGAAAAAATAATTAATTAAAAAATGTTTGTTTTTCCTACTCAGGACCATCAAATTTTCATAAAATCTTGGCATTCAGTTTTAGCCATGACCTTGCCTGTTCTCCCACCCGCTGCATATCACTAGTGATCTGTCCAGTTGATAGATTTTAAGTCTCTGAGTGCTTTGCTGGGCTTATTTATTCAAAACACAGTGATGTTTCAATTACATACCTCTGCTGGCAACGAATTCTTCCAAAGCAAACAAGTTTTTCTGATAACTGAGGCTTATCTCTAAAAATCCCAGCACTTTGTTTGGTTTAGCCATTTTGGTTGGAATCCATCAAAAATGTCACAGCACAGTACTACATCTGCTTCTTTTTAGGTTATCTGTCTCCTTTGTCCTCAGGCTACCAGATGGTTTAACATCGCTGCTAACACGTCTGTCTGTAGCAGCCCCCTCCCCGTGTTTTACTCACTTTGGAGAAAGATGTGTTTTAAAAAAACAGAGTAAATAGAATTTTGGGGTCTAAAGACTTTTCTCGAAAATAAAGCTCTTGTCTTTAGTGTGGGATCCTCTGAAAGTTATTCCAGAGGCTCAAAGGGTTTTGTTTTGTTTTGTGGCTTAATTTTAGATTTTCATCATTCTGAAAGGTTAAGATATTTTCCCTTTCTGGATGGCTGAGATGTTATTATCATAAAATCTGCAAGTTCCTTTCAAAGGAGCTCCAGCAAGCCATAAAAGTTAGAGCTGTTGCTAAGGGAACCAGGCAAAGCTTGCTTAATGTATAAACCTGGTTATTACATTTAAAATTCAAGTAGCCACCAGAGATTCCTAATGGGAGAGGAAAGCCTCTGCTTTTGAAGAGGAAAGTGGAAATGACTTCTATCTCCAGGGAAAGGGTAGCTTTTAAGGCTCATTTTTTGTTGCCTGGAGACAAACCTCAGTGACTTCTCTTTCTCTGGTGTTTCTAATGGTGGGAGAAAAGGAGGAAAGGGAAGAGGAAGTACAAGCGGCCATGTCCTCTGCAGTAGCCGTTTGGCTGATTGAGGTGGGAGAGGCGAAAAAGGCGGAGGAAGCCCACAACCATGACCACAGCTCGACAGAAGTGAAGGGCAGCCCTGAGACACAGAGAACCGGCCGAGAAATGTTTGCACCCTGAAAGCTAAGGGTGAGAAAAGAGCAAAATATTGTTCTCCCCTATGAAAGGAAATAGGTTAAAAGAATTAAAATGTTGAGATGGCAGGACAAAGACATTAAATTGTCCCTAGTTGCATGCTAGTGTGCTCCACCGCCCCCACCCCTTCCAGACCTCCCCCTGCACAATCCATCCTGATGTCACATCACATGGGAGGGGGGCCACATGAGGTCATCTAGTTGTCATACTTCATTAACTGTCACAGAAAGTAAGACCCACAGAGATCCTCATCAGATGGAAATTCAAGTTCTAACTCTTAACCTAGCATGTTTTCTCACTGCATCAGTTAAGGCAGAAATATCCCTGGAAAATTCAGGAATTTTCTCACTTCATAGTGTTCCCTCAGAGCTACAAAGAACAGTGTTTCTAAACTGTGTTCCACAGAACACTAGCCCAAGAGATACTCCTGCAAGTCCACTTCTGGGTACATACCTAAAATGACTGAAAGCAGGGACCCGAACAGGTATTTGTACACTCATGTTCACAGCCTTACCCACAATGGCCGAAAGGTGGAAACCATCCAGTGTCCATTGGTGGGTGAATGGGTAAGAGAAATGTGATATATGGGTAGAGTGGAGTAGTCAGTCAGTATTCAGCCTTAACAAGGAGTGACATTCTGACACCAGCTACAACGTGGATGAGCCCTAGGACACTAGGCTAAGGGGAAATAAGCTAGTTACAAAAGGGCAAATACTGTATGATTCCACTTACATGAGTTACTGAGAATGGTCAAGTTCATAGAGACAGAAAGTAGAGTGGTGGCTGCCAGAGACTAGGGGATGGGGGAACCAAGAGTTATTTAATGAGGACAAAGTTTCAGTTTGGGAAGATGAAAAATTTCTGGCGATGGATGGTGGGGCTGGTTGCATAACAATGTGAATGTATTAATGCCACTAAGTGGTAAATTTTGTGTTTGTTGTGTTTTCACACACACACACACACACACACACACTCAGATGCTCCATTAATTAGTGGTATCAGCAAACAAACCAGTCTCTGGAGGTCTGAATACCGGCCCCTCCACCCCCCTCACACACAGCCTCAGCCCCGGCCAGTCACAGAGCTCATTCAGTAAAAGACTCAGGAAAGCCCTAAATCAAAGGCTGTTTAATTCGATTTAATCAAGCATTTCCTCAACTGAATACAGACCCTTTTTATTTGCATGGAACACTATTAATAGCTCACATCCATGGTGCACACTTCTGGAAACGCTGACAAAGAACTTCATACTGTTCAAAGGATTTCTCTCAATACCTCACTGGGTGCTGCCAGCAGACCTAAAAGATAGTCCCCAAAAGTTAGACCTCAGTTATTGCTATTGACTATTGAACAATTAACTAACTTATTAATTGTTCTTATTTACTGATGAAGAAACTAGAGCCCAGAAAAGTCAAGCCCTGACCCAAGGCCACACAAAGCTACTCTGCCAAGATCAGTGTGGAGACAGGCGAGAGAGGATCCTTGTTTGCTAAGCCCTGGTTTGGCACGTGTCCCCTCCCCCTGCACTCATCTCCTGGGACCCCTTCTTCGTGCTCAGATGTGTGAGCAAGTCCACTAAAGACCTTCTGAGCCCCAGGGCTGTGGGCAGCAAGCCAGGAACACCAGAGGGGAAGGCAGGGCTTTGTCCCTGGTATCTGCGTCAGTAAAGGCCTGTGCTCCCAGCCACTGTGCTTTTCTTCTCCTTTCTCCAAAATAGGGCAGGAGCTGAGAGACATCCCATCCCCTGCACAGTTCCTGAAGTTTCCTGACGTTTAAAACACAGATTCCAGGGAGATAAGGCAGGCAGAGAAAGACAAACACTGTATGATCTCACTTGTATGTGGAATCTAAAAATAAAAAAAATGGAACTCAGAAACAGAACAGGGGGCGAGGGTGGGTGGGGAAAATTGCTGAAGGGAGTCAAGAGGTATAAACTTCCAGGCGTGAGATAAATAAGTCCTGAGGAGGCACTGTCCAGCACGGCGAGTACATTTTACAGTACTGTGTAGTATATTTTAAAGTTGCTAGGAGAATAAATCCTAAAAGTGCTCATCACAAGAGAAAAAAAATTTTTGTAATCATTTTGCAATATATAGGTAGTTAAGTCATTATGTTGTACTCTTTATACAGTGTTGCCTGCTAATTATGCAGCAATAAAACTATACAAATAAGTAAATTGTGCTTCAGTAGTCTCATCTATAAACAAATAAAATGAAATAAAGTACAGGTTCCCAGGCCCTTCCCCCAGAGATTCTGACTGAGTAGGCGTGGGCAGAACTTAGAAATGTTTTAAACAAGCGTCCTAGGTAACGTTAGCTTGGAGGAAGTTTGAGTACCCTTGACCTTAACACTAAAAGGGACCTTAACAGAGCATCCTCTGGGTTAGTCCCCAGAGCCACAGCTATTGCAGCTGAGGCTCAACAGAGCAAACATGACTGTACAAATTCACAGTTACTTTCTCTCACCGCCTTTATTTAAAACAGATACAAATCAGAACACTCCTTTCCTCGAGGAAAGATGCAGGTCTGTGAATTTTAAAACAGTGATCTGTGTGCTCCCCTCCGCTCACCTGGCACACCTACTCTATTACAACTACCCCTGCCCAGTGGAGACCAGGTTCCCCCCACCCTCCTCCTGTTCTTTGGGCAGGTCCAGCCACCCCAACAAATGTCCCAGCTGTCATCCACTGCTCCAGGCCTAACTCTGATGCAGTGTTGACCCAAATTGCTTTCTGAGTGTTGATGGAGACCAAATGGTGTTTGGATTTGCTTGCCCACCCCATTTCATTCTGAGCACAAAACGATCTCAGGCTCTAACTATGCTGCAAGTGGGAGCGCAGACTCTGAGTCCGCCTCCTCTAGGAGCTGCCCCCACCCACTGGCTGCAGAACTGGTGGCTCCTGCCCAGAAGGGGAGATGGATGACCAGTGGAGACAGGCTGGGCACACGCACAGCATTCCCTCGTCACTTGGCAGAGCCTTGTCAAAGAGCAGATGGAAAAGTCTGAGGACACTCAATTCCCCGGATTCCTTCTCTGCGCGCTCTACCCCATCTCAGCCTCCACAAGTTAGTCTTTTCAAAGGAGTTAAAACTCAGCTCCTCCTCACCTATGCATCCACTGGTGATCTTGACTTTAGGTCATAGGCGAGGGCAGCTACAGACTGATAGATGAGTGGGAGGGGCTGGTTCTGGGAGCTGTGTGCCTGCCTGCCCGCCCTGGAGAGGTTGCTGCTCCCAATCAGGAGGCCCCAGAGCACAGCTTCTCTGCTTGTGGTGTCTTAGGGGCCACAGGTTCTCTCTGAGGGGGTGTCAATGCTGCATGGGGCCCTGGAGTCCTTGCCAGCAATGGGGGCAATGCCTGGAGTCACAGACCAGGCTTTCTGGCTGAGTGATGATACCATGGAACTGCTGTGGGCTCCTTCTGGGCCTGTACAATGGGATAATAGCATCTCCTTCACTGGACTGTGGTGGGAATGAAATGAAACACTGTGTCCTGTGCTGGGCACACAGCTAAATACTCAGTGAATGGTAGTGATGATTATCTCCTGAGGTCTCAGGACACTGTCTCATCTTGCTATGGCCCCTTTGCCACAAGGATAAACAGATGGGACCTGGACTGCAGCTGTCATAGATCCTGAATACCGGCCACCTAGAAACATTTGACTCAATTAAATAAAACTTTACTACACACACACAATTATAATGGCCATCTTGGGGGGCATCTTAATCTGTGGGTTTTCATGTAAAGTAAACACAGGAGGTACAAGAGTATATCATTTGATCTATATTGCTGTATTGCTTTCTGGAAAGGCTGTATCAACATACACTTGCACAGACAATGTAGAAAAGTGCCTGCTTCCCTGACCCCCTCCTCAACACTGCCTGCAGCCACACTTCCCAAGGCATAGCCTCGTTGATGAATTATCTCAGTTGTTCTGATGGGTGAATCTATGGTTACTGGTGAAGTGAAAGGCTTTTTTTTTCCTATTTATCGGGTATCTGTATCTCTTCTTTTGTGAATTTTTTATTCATGTCCTTTGCTTATTTTTCTAAGCCATCTTCATTTTTAAATTAAATTACAATATTAACTTATAATTGATTCATAGTTTATAATTTACAATCATATATTAAAAATATAAATCCTTTATCTGCCAACTACAAAGTAAATTTTGTCTGACTTTATCTTTTAATTTATTTTGCCATAGGACATGTATTCTAAAGTTTAACATTTTTAGGTAGTTAAACCATTTTTTGAAATTAAATTTATTGGGGTGGTATTGGTTAATAAAATTACATAGGTTTCAGGGGTACAATTCTATAACACATCATCTGTATATTGTATTGTGTGTTCACCAACCCATATCAGGTCTCCTTCCATCACCATCTGTCCCCCCATGCCTTCTTCTACCTCCCCTCACCCCTTTTTCCATCTTATAACAACCAACTTTTGTCTGTCTGTGAGGGTTTTTTTTTTTTTTGCTTAATTCCTTCACCTTTTTCTCCCAGCCCCAAAATCTCCTCCCCTCTGACAGCTCTCAGTCCTCTGTATCTATGAGTCAAAACCATCTTTTCTTTCACATAGTTCCACCTTTTGATAAAACATCAAAGAAGACCTTCTTTACTGTAAGGTTATATTTTTACCTATATTTTATTCTAGTACTTTCTTATTCCCTATATTTACACATTTAGTCCATGTAGAACTGTGCTGTTCAATACGATAGCTACCAGCTACACAGGGCAGCTTCAGTGCACCTGCCCCATTTCAGGTGCTTAATGACCACACGTGGTCAGTGGCTGCCATACTGAACTCAGAGGAAAGAACATGCCCATCATCATAGAAAGCTCTGTTGACAGCACTGATCTAGGGTTCATTTTGTGAATGATGGGGAAGGGTAAGAAACCCAACTTTTTTTTCAAAATAATTCAGGTAGTTGTTCCAACAACAATGTCTTTTGAAAAATCTGCTGCTTTTATCCTGAGATGCCACATTTACCTTTGTAAGTCTTGTGTCATAAACTTAGACCCATTTCTGTACTTCATATTCTATTCCTTTATCTATCTTTCTAATTTTCATCAGGACCACACAATTCTAATCATTATGGTCTTCCAATATATTTTAGTATTTCACAGAGAAGTATTTTTTATTTCCTAATTATTTTTTAAAAAGATTCTTGGGCCCTGGCTGGCGTAGCTCAGTGGACTGAGCGCGGGCTGGGAACCAAAGTGTCCCAGGTTTGACTCCCAGTCAGGGTACATGCCTGGGTTGCAGGCCATAACTCCCAGCATCCGCACATTGATGTTTCTCTCTCTCTCTCCCTCTCTCTCTTTCTCTCTCTCTCTCTCCTTCCCTTCCCTCTCTAAAAATAAATAAATAAATAAAATCTTTAAAAAAAAAGATTCTTGGCAAATATCATACTTATTTTTCCAGGCAAACTTCCTTTACTTCCCGGCACACTCCAGGCCCCCACTGGACTCGGCCGCTTGCCCGTCCACAGCGTCACCGTGCACTGTGTCCTCCTGCTGGAACTCGCTCCTTGGTCCACTGGGAGCTTGGGCTCCGTCTCTCAGCTCAAGGCTCCCTCACTCCAAGCCCTTTCTGATGTTCCTGGGCCAATGTAGGTGCTTTTCTCCTACTGTCCTCTGTACGTTCCACATCGGAACAATTAACTTAGGGCTTTGCACTTGTTTACAAGTCTGTCTTCTCGCTGTAAAACACAATTTGAAGATGAGGGCTATGACCTTTCAACTTTGAATTTACATAGCCTGACATAGTCCTTGGCTCAAGGTCATCCTTCAACAAAAATGTCTTGAGTCAAAAAGCGTAACCCAGGCAGTGCTGGAAACTCTGGCTGTGGCATGCCGTGGAAGGCCTTGAACGTAGCTCTCGGTGGCTTGAGTTGGCTCAGGCTCGGACAGAGCCGCTCTGTGCCCATTACACTGGCAGAGATGCAGTAACTGAATTGGAGCAGAGAAGCAACAGAAAACCAGGACACTAGTCAAGAGGCCATAGAAGTTCAAGGCAGACAGAGTAAAGGCCTGAATAAGGCTGGTAGCAGAGGTTTGGAAAGGAGAGGACATTGCTGGGGGTGATGCACTGTTAAAGCCGTCAGGAGACTGAGGACTGACAGAGCCAACACTATGACCAGCGGTCTAACAGGCTCTTTCTGCAATTTATGCTCATGGAATTTTCAATACCTGCAAGTGTGTTGTGTCATTCACAAAGATTACAATGAGATTTTACTATAAAGTCTAAATGAATGAATGTAATGAAAGCAACAATTGTTCTAGAACTAGCTGAGTTATCTTGGTCAAGTTGCTTAACTTCTTTGTAAAAGTGGTATCATCATGGTACCTCCCTTAGAAGGCTTTGGAGAGTTTATATTTCGGACATGCTTAGAACAATACTCTGCACATTTGTTGGCTATTTTAAAAATTATCATTCATACATTTCCATCTAGAGAAGCACCCATTTATCTCTGCACCTAAGGTAGCTCCCAACTTCTGACAAAAAGTGACCAGTCATTCATTCATGACTCATGAAGCCTTAGGAGGGGTAATTTGTCAAAGGCTTTTTGAAATCTAAAATCTATACACAGGTGTATGAATACAATTGTGAGAAAGAAGTTACCAAGTCAGGTTTGTTCAAGGATGTCCTTGCCTCACTTTTTTCAATTGTGTAACTGCTAAAAATTGGTCTCTGTCTCCTTTCAGAGGTGATGCAGGTGCAGCTGAGAAAAGGGCTAAGAAGTTCTTGGGGTGTGTGGAGTGTGATCAGGGACATGGGGAAAGGGCAAAGTAGAGGGAGAGGGAGAAGAGGCCACCCCAGTGAGACCCACTCATGTCCCCGAGCAGGACAGGATGCTGTCTTCCCACATGGCTCCTACTGTCCACAGGGAGACCATGAGTTGAGGGAGGAACTGGAGGTTGAAGCTCTCTTTCTGCCTTCAGAGAAGGCTGCGTGAGGAGCTGAGTTGCTCTCCGTAGACAGAAACTACTGCTGCCAGCAGATTTTGAAGTCAGAAGGGTCAGGTCAGAGGCATCTCTTTCTGGACACTGGACTGGGGACTCTTTGGAGTCTGTGGCCCAGGCCAGCTATTAGCCGTGTTGCCTTCATTTCACCAGGTTTTACCATCAGTCCTGGTGTCTTGCCCATGAAGAGAGATGTTCCAATGTGTTTATTATAGCTCTTATCACCTTTAGAGAAAAAAGTGAACTATCCCAGGATGTCCGTTACAGATTTTATCATCTTGCTCACAATGAAAGGGAGCACAGCATTGCGTTTATTCTCAACTCGGCTCTCTTAGCCAGAACGAGGGTGAGAGGCACTGCTGTCTTCATCACAGCTTCTGTTAGTCCTCCTGGTGACTGGAGGTTAAAGTGGAAATGCCCAAAGCTGAGTCTGTTGAGCTGTTCTGGAACTCCCTCTCCATCCATTCTGCCCTTGTTTTGGGATTTGCCAATTTTAGACCTCCAGGACAGCATTCTGACGCTGCAAGGTCTTCAGTTAGCACTGCCATGTTTGTGAGGGGTCACACCAACAGTTAATGCCTTTGTGCTGGAACAAGGTCTCCACTGTGCCTGTCTGGGTGAAAACAGAATCCCTGAGACACAGAGCTGACTTCCAGAAAAGGCTCCCGTGCGAAGTCAGCCAACAGGCTCCAGAGCTAATCGGAACCAGATGTGAGTTCTTTCACTGAAATATATTGCAGGTCACAGATTTATTTTTTGAGAGCACCTATAATAACAATTAAAATCATAAAATGTGTTTTCCCTAGATATTTTCTCCTAGTCAACCAAGCAATATGTCTGATAAGTTGGGGCTAGCGAGGGCCAAAATCAACATACTTGCTTTGTTAGAAATCTGCAGAATGCGTCCGTCTGCGGAGGTGTGCCCTAGTCAGGCCAGGGACCAATGCCAACACGCAAACAGTTTCCTAAAATATCCTGTGCACGCAGGGACGATAAACGGACTCCATGGCTGTGAGGTAGAAGGAGAAAAACCTGAGGGAGAGGCTTAGAATGAATGGCATTAAGCATAACTCATGTAATGTGGCAGATACTTCCTGTGTTTAAAAAATAGAGTGTACAAAGAATTCAGTGACTGCCGACAACTCTCTTCATACCAGCCTCACTGCCAAAGTTCAAGTGCTGGGCAGAGGTCCACCTCTGGGAAGCAGACTAGCAGATTCCTGGGTTGTTCTTTCATTTAAAATATTCTATCAAGACACATTTTTTTTTGAGATGTTGTCAGACACTCCTAGGAGCTGATTCTCTGCCCCTGAGTGGCCTCCTCAATCAGGTATTGCCAACTGTCCCCACTTGGGTCCCATACTCATGGAAAGTGGCCTGGCAGTCAGTGAGCAGGGGCCTCACTGCCCAGTGATCACTCTCTGGCCCTGGGGCTTGTTGCTTTACTGGTTGGCAGCCATTTCCATTCCAGTCCGAGCCTCGTTTCCCAACACTTAGACTCTCAGTGCCCTCTGGTCCTCACGTTTTTTCTGTGCTTCGTTGTTTTTGCATCCACTCTTATCTTTGATGGCCAGAGTCCATTCTCCCTATTTTTGGTAGCAGCCACCCATTTCCTTGTGGGAAAATATCCTTCTCCACTCCACTCTCAGTCCTGAGTTCCACAGGTGTGTTGATAAGCCCCCTAACACCTCACCACCACCACCGACAGTACCCCCCACCCTGTACCTAGGGTGACATATCCCCTAAACTTGGCCAAAGGATAATGAATTCAGTGAAGGCTCATGATCAGTGGAGATTTTAGAATTTGAATCCTTTCTTTAAAGAAATTAGGTTTTAAGCCCTGGCTGGCATAGCTCAGTGGATTGAGTGTGGGCTGCAAACCAAAGTGTTGCAGGTTTGATTCCCAGTCAGGCACATGCCTGGGTTGCAGGCCATGACCCCCAGCAACTGCACACTGATGTTTCTCTCTCCCTCTCTCTCTCTCTCTCTCCCTCTCTCTCTCTCTCTCTCTCTCCCTCCCTTCCTTCTCTAAAAAAATAAAATAAAATAAATAATAAAATAAATAAATAAAGATATTAGGTTTTTAAATAGTTAATACACTCAGATGGTTCCAAAAAAGTAAAGTATAAGAAGGTAAGTAGTAATAAAGTAGGAAACTATGTGTCTAGGAGTTACAGAATGAATCAATTGAAAATTTGAGCTGGCACAGGGCAGTTACAGAGTCTCAAAGTAACTCCCCACAAAATACTCATTCGTCACCAAGGGGAAACGAGTAACTTCACAGCAGAGAATCCTGGCAGACACCACCTCAATCAGGTGATTAGCATTAACATCATCAGCAATGGGACATATCAACATCATGTGCTGCCTGACAGAATGCAATGAGGTCATACATGCTGTCCGTGATGTTCCTGCCCGAGATTCAGAACCTGGAGCTAATCATGAGGCAACAGCGAGCCAACCCAAACTGAAGGTGTTCAATGAGATGATGATCGTGCAGGCCGAGGAGGCACCAAGGAATGGCTCCAGACTGGACGACACTAAAGAGACATGAGGCCCAAAGGCAACATGTGATTTAGAATTGGATCCTTTTGTCTTTATAAAGGACATTAATGGGACACTTGGTGAAACTTGAATGGTGGAAATACATCAATGTTAATTTTTCTGTGTTTAAACTTGTATTGTGGTGATGTCAGGGGAGGTCCATGTGGTAGCAAATCACACTGGAGTCCTCAGGAGTGATGTGTCATTGTATCAGCAACTTAACTCTCGAATAGTTCAGGAAAAAAATTTTTTTTACCATACTTCCAGCTTTCGCTTAAATTTGAGATTATCTTAAAATAAATTGTTTTCAGTTATCTGATAAAAACTTTGCCTCTAATTCCTGACCCCCATCTGCCTATGCCCTCCCCAATAACAGAAACCATCCATGCCAGGGTATTCTTCAGAGTGTTTCTTTCTAAAGCATATGTAACAAAGAATGAGCCAATGTCCACCACTTGAGGGACTCTGTAATACAAGGGTCTCCGAATCACAATCCAGAGGATCTGGAAACTTTGCCAACGCTCAAGACACAGCTCTGGGTACCTCCCCCCCCCCCCACCCGCCCCCCATAGCTCTGGGGGTTCGCAGTCTGGGTGTGTGGAGCGCTGACCTCACAGCTGACCTCATTCCAGTCGGTGACTCGTACTCTCTCAGTCAGGCCTCTTTCTCTCTTCTTCTCATCAGAAGTCACATGGCTTCGCAGAAATAACAGGGCTTCCTGCTCAAAGAGCTCATCGGCCCAAGGCCACCAACCCGTGGAAAACTATACAGCTGACCCTTGAACAACACAGGTTCGAACTGTGTGGGCCTACTTCTACATGGATTTTTCAACATAAAAATACCTGTGCTGTTTTCGGTCTGTGGTTGGGAGTCCCCAGAAGTAGAGGGCGGATTGTTTGCATGGATCCACTCCATTTTACAGAAGGGACTTAAGCATCTGTAGAGTTTGGTATCTGTGGAGGGTCCTGGAACCAGTCCCCGGGGATACGGAGGGACAACCAAGTCGTGGGGGAGTCGAGCGTCCTGGGGAGGGTGCGGGGGAGGGTTTCAACTGCAACGCGAGTCCGCAGCCCTAACGCCCGCGTTGTTCAAGGGTCAACTGTAAAATGTAAGAACCTCATTTGGAGACATTACAATTTTGCCTTTTGAGAGTAATACTTCAAAATGTTGAATTTATCCAAAGTCTGATTAACATCCGGTTACTTTAAACACATGCAATCACCAGTGAGTATGTTTCCACCGTAAGAGAACACAGAGAGGGCTGAGGGAAATGGAGGCCATGAGAAGGAAAAAGGCTGAGGAAAACTTCCACGCAGCCTGGGACCCAGGCCTGCTGGGCCCCGGACAGGACTGGTCCCTGCGGGACGTTTCATGCCTGCACCCAGGGTGTGCCAACCGGGTGCTGAGCCTTCTGCCGCGGGTCCCGGCGGCCTTTCCTGTCGCCTTTGCCGAGCTCCTTTCTTACCTGGCCCGCGGTCCCTCCTCGCCTACTCTCAGTTCCAGAGCTAAGTTGCTGTTCCGTAGGAAGGAATCGCAAACGTGGAAATTCCTTCCAGTTGGAGGCCCGTCCCTGAAACAGACTCTCAGCACACACGCCTCAGGATTCAGAAGTCCTTGGCGGAGACGACCGTCGTTTGCAGTTCACAGGTCCTCCTGGGGCTGCGCCCCCGCCGCCCTGGCCCTTCTGCGAGGACACTGCTGTCAGTCCCCTGCTTGCAACGAACTTGGTCTTCCAGGACCCAGTCCTTCGGGAAGCAGGCCTCTTTCCTTCAGTGATTCGTGCAGCAGGTCTGTTCAGGGCACCCGCTGCGGGCCGGGCCGGCACTGGCTAAAGGCGGAGGGCACCCCGGGCAATGAGATGACCCCAGGCCGTGGTCCCTTGGTGGAGCCTGGGAGACAAAGATGTAGACTGTGTGTTTGATGTCCAACTGCGTGGTAGCAAGTGCCATGAAGTAAACACCCAAAGGTTCCTGACTTAGTCTGAGAAGAGACACTTGACTGAGGGAAGAAGGAGAAGCGGGGGTTAACCTGGAGAAGAGAGGGTGGTAGGCGAGAGAGGGAAATGCGGAATCACTGAACAGTGGTCAACAGCAAAGGTAAGATGACCCAATACATGTTTATGAGAGGTAATCCTTAACGAAAGAGTAGTTTTACTTTATTTTTTGGATTTTATTTATTTATGTTTAGAGAGAGGGGAAATGAGGGAGACAGAAAGGGAGAGAAACAGCAATGTGTGGTTGCCTCTCACGTGCCCCACACTGGGAACATGGCCTGAGGCCCAAGCATGTGCCCTGACTCAAACTACGGACCCAAACTAGGGAATCAAACTAGGGACCCTTTGATTCACAGGCCCTCGCTCAACTCACTGAGCCACACCAGCCAGGGCAAAGAGTAATTTTAAATCGAGCAGAACTTTTGAATAGACACTCTCCTGAAAAAAAAAAAGCGATTTGGATAGCAAATGACCACATGAAAAGGATACTCAACATCATTAGACATGAGGAAAATACAAATTAAACCAACAATGAGATACCCTACTAGAATGGCTATAATTAAAATTAAGTGTAGAGAAGGATACGAAGAAACTAGAACCCTAGGTCAGTGCTGGTGGGAATTTAAATGATGCAGCTGCTTTAGGTAACAGTTTGGCAGCTTCTTAAATTTTTTAACATAAACTTACCATATGACTTAGCATTTCCACTATTACTCAAGAGAAATCAAAACACATGCCCATACAAAAACTTGTAGCAAATGTTCAAAGCAACATTTTTCATAATGGCCCCAAACTTGAGACAACTAAAATATCCATCAACTGATGAATGGATAAACAACTGTGGTACATCTAGACAGCAGATACTACTCAGCAGTAGTATGAATATGCTACCAGTGTGAAGTACTGATATACTTTACAACACAGATGAGCCTCAGAAATATTATGCCAAATGAAAGAAGCCAGACTACAAAAAACCTCATATTATATGGTTATACGTGCATGAAATTTCTAGAGAAGACCAAACTAGAGACAAAGCAGATCAGTGGTTGCCTGAGGTTGGGGGTGGGAGCAAGGATTGACTATAAATGGGCACAAAGGAAATCTTTGTGGCGGTGGGAATATTCCAAAGTTGGATTCTGGTGATGGTTGCACAACTGTATAAATTATTGAAACTTGTCTAATTGTAACTTTTTTTAAAGAATGTTTTATTGACTATGCTATTACAGTTGTCCCATTTTTCTTCTCCCCTTTATTTCCCTCTGCTCTGTACCCCCCTCTCACCAGTGTCCCCCCCACCCTTAGTTCATGTTCATGGGTCGTACATACAAGTGTTTTGGCTTCTCCATTTCCTATGCTATCCTTAACCTCCCTGTCTATTTTGTACCTACCATTTATGCTTCTTATTCCCTGTACCTTTTCCCCCATTCTCCCTCTCCTCCCTGCTGATAACCCTCCAGGTGATCTTCATTTCTGTGATTCTGTTCCTGTTCTACTTGTTTGCTTAATCTGTTTTTGTTTTTTGTTTTTGACAAAACAAAAACAGTTTTGACAAAAAACAAAAACAGGTTAATATCTTCAGTTGAGGCCACGGACGAGTTTTAAAAGCAGAAATGAAAAGGGCTAAAAGTTCACTGGTGGCAACCCAGGAGAATGCTTTGAAGAACAGAAATCTATTTGATTTTTTTTTTTCTCTCTTGGGAAGAGGACTCACCTCTCAGATACTGTCGAAGAGAGACATACACAAAGTACTTACACACAAGTATAGTTTGAGAACAAAACTACAACCAACTAAAATTAGTCAGCAAAGTGAACATAATTAAACAAGTACACAAATATTTACTGAGTGTTTCTATGTAAGAGTGATAAAGTACAGAAAGCAGAGATTGTATGCATCAGAATTAAACAGATTATAGTACTATCTTTATTGAGTACTGACACACAAAAATATTGCCTTGCAAATAATCTGCCAGGTCTCCAATATTGTAATACTGATATATATAGATCAGTAATGATATTATATACATTTAAAATAAGGACACCAGTTTAAGGTTAATTCAATCCATTATCAGTTATTTTTAATTAAAAAATTCATTTGTATATAATGTAAATCTAGTCTGAAAAACATAGGAATTATAGAATCAAAAATTTTAATACTATTTTCTTTACTAAACAATCTCAATCACTGAATCAATTTATTAATTCAAATTTTCAAATTTGAAAATTTTCTACTCTTAAAGGGCATATTAATCAAAAGGAATTTGAAATAAATTAAATAGGAGCTTGTATACCACCTACCTCCATCACCAAGAAGACAGAGTTGGGTAATTCCTAAAAAATATACAATATTAAATATCATTTAGATTAGAAAAGAATTAAGCACAAATTTAATAAATGACTTTAACAAAAATACTATTGTTTCCCATTACTAAACAAGTAAAAAGAAATCACAAAATCCATTAGCGAGTGAATTTTAAATCCCCAACACAAGGACTTAAGCATCTCAGCTTCCAAGCCAAACCAGGTTTTGATGACACTAAGGTACTCATCAAGAAGTTCTGTTCTCACCCTGGCTGGCGTAGCTCAGTGAATTGAGCGCGGGCTGCGAACCAAAGTGTTGCAGGTTCGATTCCCAGTCAGGGTACATGCCTGGGTTGCAGGCCATGACCCCCAGCAACTGTACACTGATGTTTCTCTCTCTCCCTCTCTTCCCTCTCTAAAAATAAATAAAATCTTAAAAAAAAAGAAATTCTGTTCATGGGAAGAACTCAAGAAAACCTCATCTTTTGGTTATGGTTATGGTCCACCTATCAATGGTGAAAAACAGGGAGGACCTTCTTGTCTTCAGGAGAGTACTTCTGCTTTGGAAGTTCATGATCGGGGGCAATGGCTTGACATCCTCCCCAGCAACTCGACAGGCACACTCTGATTTCTGGAATATATGATCCAGAACCCTTAATTTTTTATTTTTCTAGTTTTTGTGTTTATCTGGAAGCAATCACATTATCTGGGAATTTTTGGCAATTTCCTTGAAAATATTTCATCACATCTTGGTAACAGACTGATCTTAAGGAACTGATTTGAGGAATTTTGCCCAGTCTCTCAAATTCACATAGCTCCAGTTCTGTTGCCTGGTCAGGCAATCCAACAACACATTAGCTGATTCTTCAATAACAATTTTTATAATGCTAATTAAATTTTAAGTCGGGCTTCCCTACAGCTAAACTTGAGCCACTGTTCAAATGTGATTCAAGAGATAGCCCTTTCAAGTACCACTTGGCTTCACCAAATCCTAAATTCAAGAGGAAGAAATTCCACAGGAAACCAGAGGAGGACCAGGGCAGAAAGGGGGCAGGTCTAGGGCAGCATTCCTCAGAGTGAGGTTCACAGCCAGTGCCAGTCAGTGAGTTACCTTGTACTGGCTCACAGTGAAATAACTACAGAAATTAGGAGTGAGAATTTTTAAAGGTTTAAAGTAAACTAAACAAAATAATTTTATGTCTGCTGACCCTAATAATAAAAACGTTAAGCATCTGTTTGTAGCAACTTTATTTCACTTTCATATTAATTCATTTTTATTGGATTTTATAATACAACTATCAGTTCACACAGCTTAAAAATAAAAACAGGTGTCTCTCAGTAGCTGGGTTACAGCACTTCTGTGGTACAAGGAGCAAACAAGGGCTGCCACTGAGTGGTGTCTCACGTCCACCAAGGGATGGGGCCACGAGTCAGGAACTGGATGAAATCATGTCCTTCAAGAGACTCAGTGACGTATGATGGCTTATTTCACTAATTTATCAAGAAGACTGGGTGAAAAATTGAAATGTGTCATGCCCAATTATTTGATCCCTGTCCCCCAATGACACATGCAGGTTCAGAAGAACGGCAACACCTCCAGCTCTGTGCTGGTGACATGGAGCCAGGCCCAAGCCTAGCACAAGCCTGGCTTCAGAGCAGCAGCCCTCAACCAGTCAGAAAGGAGGCAGAGAACAGTCTGAGTTCAGCAGGCTAGGAGAGTAAGTCTGTTAGAAAGAAATACTTCTTTCCTTTTCTCATAAATAAAAACAAAAAAAAATATTTTTGTTTTTGTTAAGTCATCTCCATTGCAAACTAGTCTTAATCACAAAACCTGATCAAATCCAAACCAAACTATCCTATCATCCCTAAAAAATACCAAGAAATCATTAAACATAACTTTCAACAGAATTTTCATCTTCTTAAGACATCATCTTCTTCTTCAAAATATTATCTAAAATCAATATTATTTAATCAGATAATAATACCTTATCCTAGCTACTGAAGAGATAAGAAAGCTAGGAATTCCTAAGGAGAGGTTGGGTTGTGGATTTGTTGTGACTTTGCTGTCATTTTACTGTTCATAATTTTGATCTTCCTTTTCTTAGGTAAGTCCCTTTAACATTTCATATAACAAGGACTTGGTGATGATGAAATCCTTTATCTTGACCTCATCTGGGAAGCACTTTATTTGCCCTTCCATTCTAAATGATAGCTTTTCTGGACAGAGTATTCTTGGATGTAGGTCCTTGCCTTTCATGACTTGGAATACTTCTTCCCAGCCCTTTCTTGCTTGAAAGGTTTCTTTTGAGAAATGAGCTGGCAGTCTGATGGGAACTCCTCTGTAGGTGACTGTCTCCTGTTCTCTTGCTGCTTTTAGGATTTTCTGCTTCATTTTAATCTTGGCTAATGTAAATATGATGTGCCTTGGTGTGCCTCCTTGGGCCCAACTTCTTTGGGACTTTCTGAGCTTCCTGGGCTTCCTGGAAGTCTATTTCCTTTGTCAGATTGGGGAAGTTCTCCTTCATTATTTTTTCAATAAGTTTTCAATTTCTTGCTTTTCCTCTTTTCCTTCTGGCACTCCTATGATCCAGATGTTGGAATGTTTAAAGTTGTCCCAGAGTTTCCTAAGCCTCTCCTTATTTTTTTTGAATGTATTATTTCTTCATTCTGTTCTGGTTGAATGTTTATTTCTCCCTTCTGGTCTAAATCATTGATCTGAGTCCCAGTTTCCTTCTTGTCACTGTTGGTTCCCTGTATATTTTTCTTTATTTCACTTTGCATAGCCATCACTTTTTCCTCCATTTTGTGACCATTCTCAACCATTTCTGTGAGCATCCTGATTACCAGTGTTTTGAATTCTGTATCTGATAGGTTGGCTATTTCTTCATTGCTTGGTTCTGTTTTTGGAGCTTTGATCTATTCTTTCATTTGGACCATATTTTTTCATCTCAGTGTGCCTGTTACACAGTAAGAGGTGGAGCACCACATATAACTGTGTTGTGGTGCTATATGTTGGGGGGAGGTCAGAGAGGGAACAATGCTGCTTGCTCAGCTCTCTGCCCTGGTTTCAGTCACTTCCCCCACTAAGTACAAGCAATTTGGGCCCTTCTGGTGCTGACTCCAGGGTAGATGGTTTTGTGTACATTCTAGGACTGTGTGGGTCTCTCCAACAAGCTCTCCTGTGAGGCTAGGCATTTCTCCTGCTGCTGCAGCACCCACAGGTTTTTACAGCCAGAGGTTTTGAGGCTTTATTTCTCTTTGCTGGAACCCTGGGTTGGGTGGTCTGTCTCACTCTCCGGTTGCTCCTCCCAGTTTATCCACATGCAAATGTGGGACCACCTGGTCTGCCAGCCACCACCTCTCCCACCCAGTCCTCAAGCCGCTACCTTGCCACCCATCCTCTATGCCCTGGCTGCCCATCTCTGCCCCTCCTCCTAGCCTGGATGAATGTTCCTTCTTTAAGTCCTTGGTTGTCCGACTTCCGTACAGTTTGATTTTCTAGCAGTTCTGGTTGTTTTTTATTTCTAAATTTGTTGTCCTTCTTTTGGTTGTGCAAGGAGTCAAAGTGTATCTACCTATGTCTCCATCTTGGCTGGAAGTCCTAACTATAACTTTAAAAGGGGTGAATTTTGTGATATGTAAATTATGACTTACATAAAGCTACTTAAAAAGAAAGAAACTATTCTGTGAGTCAGGGCAAAGTTAAAGATAGAAGACCACCTAGAAATCTCAGAGTGCCTTCTCTTATGCTTTGTTTCTTGGATTCACACCTCTAGAAATCAAATCTCCTTCAAAGAAGAAACATGAAACCATCTCTCTGTAGAAAAACCAGAGTAGTGGCACGTTCTGACACACTCTTACTCAACAGACACCGAGACTGGCGCGAGAACACCAGCACAACTGACAGATGCATTCAGGTGGTGCTGCCTTCACAGTTTGTCTAAGAACAGTGGATGGGGACCTGCTTTATATTTGTTCAATAGAGTCAATTTTAGTGTGTTTTCCCAAAACAGACAGGATAAAAAACACTTGGCCTTAAAGATACATTGATAACTCCATCTCTAGTAATAGAAAAGTGCTCCCAGCTTTTAGATTACAGACTCCACTCTCACCCCCTCAAAGGTTCGAAAGCCACAGGAGCCTTACGCTGGTATTCCTCACCCTGTCTAGCAGAGGGAAGATGTTGGTAAGCATTTGGTAAGGGCCAAATGATTGAATTTTAGAATGTTTCCATTTCCATCTTCCTCACTGTCTTTTCTTCCTCTCCATTCATCTTTCCAATGTCCTTTCTATTTTTGGCACAATGCTTTTTTCTCCCAGGTCCTATTATTGTTGGGCTGTAACCATTGCGGGGCCTGGGCCCAAAGTACAAATGCAGGCCTGGCCTGTTATGGTTCTAAGTATTTGAAATTGCAAGCCCAAATGTTACACTGTTACATAAAATTGTTCTCAGTCTCCTACCTTGAAATTTGTCTTCATAACAACCTGGAAGGCCAAATTTGAATTTGGAATTCTTATTGGAACAGGGAAGTGAGGAGAAAGCCTGCCCATCCCCAAGCCCCAGTCTAGCCCACCACCTCTCTCTTCTCACCCCAGCTCCCATCCCACTCGGGGGGGCCTCGTGTGCACAGCTGTGAACACGCCAGCCTCCAGTTCCAGGCTTCGCCCTACCACACTGTCACCCCCCAAAGACAGCTTTACCTTGGCCATGCCTCAGGCCTTGGGTGTGTGCCACTCAGGGGGCATGATGCACCCCTAAGGGGACAGAACCAGGGAAGAGGCCAGGGTAGGTCCTGGAAGTGGTGTTGGGGCCATTGGGCAGGCAATTTTGAAGTTCTAGTGCCAAAAACTGTGGCCTAATAGGGAGGAGGGACCCAGGACAAATCTTCTTGGTCCAGAGGATCCTTTACCCTTTGGGAAAAGCAGTCTGGAGGGCGCCAGGGTGGCTGGCCGTGTCGCCCAGGTCCAGGGGCAGTGCTGATTGTTCTGATAAACTGTCTCAATTGATGTCCTGATATGCATCCATCCCTGTGATTCTGGAATAAACCCTGCTTAGTCATGGTTTTTATATACTGCCGGATTCCATTCGCTAATGTTCTACATAGGAATTTTCCATCCATATTCCTAAGTGACATTAATCTCATCTTCTTTATTTGTGCTAACGTTGCTAAGTTTTGATATCACAGTTATGTTAGTTTTACAAATCAAGTTGGGAAGCTTTCCATCTTTTTCTGTGTCCTATATTCTATGTTATTTTACTCCTTCTGTCTATGAGGCATTTATAAAAACATTTTTTGTAAAAAATTCAAACCATACAGAAAAAGCAAATATTCCCCTAGACTCTCCCTTCAAATCCTAGTCTCCTGCCTAGAAACAACCATGTTATCCATTTGCCATGCATTCTTCCATAGTTTCATTTCCATACACACATGTGCATTTATATAACTTGCTACTTTTCTTTTTGACACAAATAGGATTAAATTCTACATACTGAATTGCAAGGTTTTGCGTATTGTTTTGTTTTGGTTTGGTTTTACTTAGCAAATTTATGTCTTGGAGAACTCACCATGTCAGTACATGGTGAGACAGAACTATCTCATCCTTGTAAAATGCTACATCATAGTACATAGTATGGTTAGATTTATTTAAAACTATTTCTCATTGGAGGGACATTTAAGTAGGTTCCAAATTTTCTTCATTATTATGCTAAATTAAATTCTTTTCGTAGGACTTTTTACTTTCTGATTGTATCCTATTTAGACACTTGTTTTTTAGAATGTTCATTCTGTCTGCCAGCACTACAACTTCAGCTTCCTCAAAGAGAAACCTTTTGCTGCCTTGTTCCTAGTGCCTAAGACTTTACCTGGTCTGTAGTAGTCACTCAATAAATAGTCACTGAATAAGTGCATGAATGAAAGATCATCTTTGTAAATGGCTTGTTGAATGCACATGCTGTGGAGCTCCCAGTTAAAAGGTGTAGACATTTGAAATTCCAATAGATACAGTCAAACTGACTTCCATTCTGACCAATTTATACTTCCACAAGTAATACAAAAGAGAATTTACTTCTCCACGCTCTTGCCAACATTCACCATTAACAAACACCTTTTTATCCAATTTATAAGTGAAATGATGTGTCTTACTATTCTAAGACCTTACTATTCTAAGGTGCTCGTCTTTGGACACTGCTGCAGTCGATCGTGTTTTGGCTTCTTGGCCATGTGGAGATCCTTATTTGTGAATTTATTTTTTCGTCCCTTTCCTACTTAGTTACTCATACTTTTCTTATTGATTTGTGGGAGATTTTTATTTATTTTGGAAAAAAATTATTAAATATGTGGACATGATTTCTCCTAACCTATTCATTTTGGCTTTATGGTGTCATTCTAGTCTGCATTAAATATGTTACATTTTGATGAATCAAATTTATTCTTCTTTTTCTTTCTTTATGCTTTTTTCAATTTGAATCTTAATATCTATTGACTCATCTCTGTGAATAATGAGAAATTTACCATACTCAATCATAAAGAGTACCCTCTCAAATTGATACTCTTTAAATATTTGTTAGACTTTTATTTAAAAGGACAGAGCAAAAGCTATTTTTAGAACTATTGTGGAGCCCTGGCTGCTGTGGCTCAGTTGGTTGGAGTGTCATCCTGGGCACCAGAAGGTTGCAGGTTGGGTTCCTGTTCAGGGCACATCCCTGGGTTGCGGCTGTGGTCCCCAGTCCAGGCACGTACAAGAGGAGACTGAATGACATAATGTTTTTCTCTCTCTCAATCTCCCTTCTTCTCTCTCTCAAATCAGTGAATGTATCCTTGGGCCAGGATTAAAAATAATAATAAAATAAAATTATGATGGATTATGGCTTCTTTATATGCCAAAGAAGGAATTTATTCCATGCACTGAATGTCACAGAGAATTTTAACTTATTGACATTAACTTTTATTTTAGTATTTTTCTTTTTCACAAGTGGACCCACAAGGAATGAGAATGATCTGCAGTACTAAGTGAAATTCCGCTTCAAGGAAGGGGTCCTAGAATGCAGAACAAGAAGGGTGCTCACCGGGACCCACGGAAGGACAGACTCCCATTCTGGGTACACTGTATGATTTTCACAACCTCCTTCACCCACACCATAATCTGTTATCTCCCAGTAATGTTTGCTCTGGGGAGGGGACGGGCAGGGAGTTAAAACATGGGCTATATCTTGGACTTAATGTCTGTTACATATTTATGGTTAGAGATTTGGTTTCTAAACTTTTAAACTAGTAAATTGAGCCTCTTCTATTTCTCTCTCAACAACACCATACCAACCTAAGTTAGGGCTCAATGCTCCGTAAGTATTTGTCAGCTCCTTTTCCCCCTTCCTTCTCCTCCCTTTCCTCCTCCTGGGTAATCAGTAGCCTTTTTGAGAAAAGCCCAATTATCAGGGTCAGTGGTTCTCAACTGCTGCACGTGATGCACATCAGAATCACTTGGGCAGCTTAAAAAACTAGTCTCCTGGGGTCTGACCCAGATTTGCTGGATCAGAATCACCCGGGCTTCTGAAATGTTTGAAATTTCCCCAGGTGGTATTGATGTGCAGCCAGGACTGAGAGTACCCAGGTCTTGATTTTTAACATATGACATCATCCTCGAAGAACAATTAAACCATCCAATGAGATAAAGTCAGCCCATGTGACTAATTCTATAGAACAAATGACCCAGTTTCTTCACACATAAATGACATGAAAAACAGAGCAGGAGAGTGGAAAGTGTTATAAATGAAAAGACTTGAAACATGTCAACCAAAAGCAATGGGTAGACTTTATTTGGGTACTGATTTGTGCAGACTTAAAACTAGGCATTTGAGATAGAGAAAACTGAACACAGATTATTTTATACTAAGGAATTATTATCAGTTTTGTTGAATGTAATTGGAGGAGAGGAAGAAACTTTCCTTTATCCTTCTAAGTTTTTCCAGGGGGTCTAATATATCAACACAAGGCAGATTACCAAGAGAAACTAACCAAACTTAATCACATGGGTTTGTATGGGAACCCCACATACATGAGAGGCTCAGAGGCTGAAAGTTAAAATGAGGTGTATATGATATTCTGAGCTAAGGACATTGGGAAGGAAGGACTGGAAGGTCATTTGCGGGATGATAAGCAGAGCAGATGCTCAGTGAGTGGACGTTTGCCCTGCCGTATAGGGTATGTCACGACAGTTACTTCTGGTGGTAACTCTTACTTCGGGCAAGACCCCTAGTTCAAATTCTTTCAGGGAGAGATAACATTGTTCATGAGCCCACAGGGTCTCAGTGGCCTTCAGCCCAAAATAATTCACATGCCAAGTAGTACATTTTGGGGAGACCTATTTTGAATCCTTTCATAATATTATTTATTTATTTTTAATTCTCACCTGAGGACATGCTTGTTGATTTTATTTATTTATTTATTTATTTAAAGGATTTTATTTATTCATTTTTAGAGAGAGGGGAAGAGGAGGAGAAAGAAAGGGAGAGAAACATCAATGGTTGCCTCTCATGTGCCCCATACTGGAGACCTGGCCTGCAACCCAGGCATGTGCCCTGACTGGGAATTGAACCTGAGACCCTTTGGTTTGCAGCTTGTGCTCAATCCACTGAGCTATACCAGCCAGGCTGCTTGCTGATTTTAGAGGGAGGGTGAGAGAAGGAGAGAGAGAGAGAGAGAGAGAGAGAGAGAGAGAGAGAGAGAGAGGAATATCAATGTGAGAGAGAAACATTAACTGGTTGCCTCTTGTACACGCCCTGATGAGGGCTGAACCCACAACAGAGGCATGTGCCCTGATGGGGAATTGAACCTGCCACCTTTTGGTTTACAGGATGATGTTCAACCCACCCAGCCACACCAGCCAGGGCTTAAGCTTTTCATGATATTAGTGTGATAGTTGTGTTAAAAAACAAAGTTCTTTTATCTTTAGTCCTTACCAGTTAGAAATAAATACTGATGTATTTAAGGGTGGAATAATATATCTGACATTTGCTTTTCAATATTTCTGGGAAAAATGTAGGAGAAAACAATGAAGCAGGAATGGCAGAGCGTTGCTAACCATTGGAACTGGGTGATAGGTACATGGGGTTCTTCGTATTATTTTCTGTTTTTGTATATGTTTGAAAATTTCAGTAAGGAAAACATTTTTAAAAAATGACACTACCTGTAAGGATTTGAAGACCCGGGCTCCACCTTAGCCTTGATTTCCCTTGGGTGGTTTCTTATTTCCTCTGGAGTGTGCTTGTTAGGATCAAGAAGCTCTATCCAAGCTTTCCCTATAGTTCCGTTACTGGCTTCTACCCCCTCAGAGGGAAGTAGATGACGAAAACCAGAGGGGTGCTTTGCTGCCACTATTTCGCATCCTCCTTAATATGGTAAAACCTGTGTGCATGCTGGAGCGAGGGGCCTCATCATCAGAGCCGCAGTGAGTGGCGCAGTGAGTGGCGTCCCTCTTAGACCTTCAGACCTAGCCTGCCTTGCCCTCTCTGTCACCCGTCCAAGGTGCCGCAGAAAGAACAACAGAAGGAGGGAAAGATAAAAGGATCACTTCACCGACCAGTCAGCCTCCTTTATTTGCCATCTCAGAAGTTCCTGACAGTATCTTGCTGCTGCTGGCCAGGAACATGACTCCGATCATTAACTCCCCAATAGTTACCGAGAATTTTAAGGATTGCAGGGATGGGAGCAGCACTGGGAGTCAGAGCAGGAAGGCTAAGTCTTCGCCCCTGAGTGTGCCCAGAGTGTGCCGGCTGCACACCTCTGGACCACCTCTACATGGGAGAGAAACAAACTTTAGTTTAAGACACCATTCCTTATATTTTGTACTATAATACATGTTCTGTTATATGATACAAAATACACATTTTGTTCTTAGAAAAGGATAATAAAGTTAAAAGAAGGAGAAAAGAGCAACAGAAATGTGAATTCCAAGAGCAGCTGTGGACCCTAGCCTTCCTTAGGGGAACGAGGGGGTGTGAACATCAAATTTAGCAGGTGAAACAAAAAGGCAAGGTTGCCTCCCCCTCAGCCTGGAAATCAACAGAGGGAGAGATGCAGGGAACTCTGGAGTCTGGCCTTAGTGAAAGGAGAACCACGGTGCACCTGGGAACCAGCTTTTCTATGTTTTATCTTATAGAGTTACTGTTTTTCAAACTTGGTTTTCTTGATTTTTAACTGGAGTCATGTGTATGTTTAATTAAAATGGTGAGAGGGCAGGGGTGCTAGCTGTATCCAGTTAACCTTGCTCTGACTGCAGGTAGACTGTCCCTACACCACGACACGGTTCCGCGGGTGACCGCTTACCCTGAAGTCAGGCAGAGCTCCTCAGAGGCAATCAGCAACCTCTCTTGAAAGTCTCATATCTCAAGTCCACGTTCTGTTAAGGACTGTTAATGGTGAACACATGAACACAACCCCATCTCCCTGCCCTCTCCCACTCAGCCAGTTCCGCTCCCACACCTCAGTTTTCTGATTCTGGTTTCACTCCTTCACGGTGTTGACCTTGTCTTTGACCCTAGTCTTGTAAGCTCAAATTCCCCTTCCTTTTGATTTTGCTCAAAAGAAGGTGAAAAGTGGAAAGGCAGGATGGTGGAAGACCTGAGTCCGCCTGCTCCCGGCTTTCCAGGCTGAAGACAGGCCCCCTGTTCACTCAGCCATCCTCTTGTTTTTTTTTGCTTTTATTTCCTGCTGGGCAGAGAGGGGTTGCTGTTCTCGCTTGGCTGGCTGATGTCACCTCACCTTGGGGCCAAACATGTTTTGGGCACTTACTAAATGAAGAAGCAAGCTTTGAAACCCACTCCTTGGCGGCTCATGATGAAACACCATGCTGCTTGTGTCAAAACCAAGGAGCGTGCCAAGGGCTTTCTCTGCACTACCTGAAGCATCATCCTCCCAGGGTCTGTCTGGCCAGGTTTAACCTTGACATCTTGGGAAAGACGGCCAGCAGTGGGTCCCGTCATACCCGTCCGGCATGTGAAGCAGTGGTGGTGCTGAGGCATGCCGCTCTGGGCCTGTACCCCAGCCCCCCACGAAGTGGTTGTGGGAGTTGGCTAAGGGATGTGTCTTCTCTAAAGCTCAATTCTCTCATCTTTAAAGTGGGCAGAGTGGCAGGACCAAGTGAAATAATGAGTCTTCAGCACCCAGGTGGAGTGGGTGCAGAGCAATCATTTAGTAGCATTACTGCATAAACAATCGAATTGGTCTTCATTAAAGTGCTTTAGCTCCTGAGTTTGTGTTTAAAGAAACCAGGATTTTAAGAAATTAGGAGCGTTAAATAGGGCGTTCTGATAATTCAGGGCAGAGTCAGGAGGGAATCAGGGCTCTGACTCCCAGGCCAGTGCTGGTCCACATCAGCCAGCTGAACCTCTCAACCTCCTGGTCCGTGGCTTTGCTGGGGGACCTGAGGCTGCCCCAGGCTGGGAAATCAGGGGTAAATGAGTCAGATTTTCCCCGAAAGAGCCAGCCTGATTTGCAGCTGTGCAGCATCGCACCTGGAGAGCTTGGGGGAATAGATATACATCACATCACATGCCTGAGGCCTATCCCAGATCATCAGGTAGGAATGTACTGGGCCCAGACACCAGCAGCCTGTGAAGGCATTCCTGTGTTTCTCGTGAGTAGTGGGCTGAGCTCCCTCTGTGTGTATCAAATGCATAATGTGCTCAAGGTCCATCCACTGGCACGGAGGTGCCATGCTAGAGGAACCAGTCCTCATTATTCAGAGCAAATTAGAAGGCAGGGACCACCACAGCCACATTTTATCCACTGTGCTCTCCTGGAGGATGGCTTCTAGACACCTGGTCAGAGGCTGGCTGCCTTCCTCATCCTTGACATAGGAGGTTTAGCTGCTTCCGAGAACACCCCCAAGCTTGTGCCCCCCACTCAAGAGTTGGTCTGACACTGCCCCATCCATCTTTGCTTTAGGCTACCACCACCATCTGGGGATAATTCAGAAGATCTAAACTGGAGGTATAAACCTCAGAAAATCCTTTTTTGTGTGTGTGTCACACTACAGTCTTTTATTTTATTTATGAAATATATTTGACATATAACATTGTATAAATTTAACGTGTACAATGTGTTAACCCGATACATTTATATATTGTAATATGAGTACTGTTGTGGTGATTGTTGTGTAACAGAGTGCAGCCAAGAGGGGGGGCCCAAATAGGGATTTGTAATGGGGTCCAGAAGAGCTTGGAGGTGATTGGCTCCACACCACAGGACCACACCTGCCTGGAATGCTGGCAGCTGTGGCCAGTTGTGGGAGGAGGTGGAAATGAGGCTGCCCGGGAGGATTGGTGCTGGGATTTAAACCCAGGTACAGCAGCCATTTGGCGTCTTTTTGGGGATCACGTGGCTTGGGCGTCTTGTTGGGACCAAGTGGCTTTGGAAGTGCTCCCTCTTTGCCGGGTGCCGGGAGCCTGAATCACAGACTTCTACTTCTTTCCTGAGATACGGCACCCCAGACTGGGGAGAGGGAGAAGGAAGGACTATCTGCGTTTGTGGGTATCCTAAAGAACTTTAGTCTGTATAACCTTTAAATAAATAATAATTCCTTTTGTTTTCACCAGTCTCTGGTATTGAGAGACGTCTGTCCTCTCGTGGTGGGCAAAGCGAACCTAGTACAGGGAGGAACCCCTGGAGAAAAAGGAGGGGTCTTCTATATCGTTCCGCACCCCCAATCTGTTCTGTAACAGTTTGACCTGTATCGCATTACATAGTCACAATTCAACACGGTTGTCTATATTCATTATACTGTGCATTAGCTCTCCATGGCTTATTACTACTTGTTGCAAGTTCGCACCCTTAAACAACATCACTTTATCCCCACCTCCATCTCCTGATAATCCCCATTTTACTCTCTGTTTTTTTTACAAGTTTGACTTTTTTAGATTCCATGTATAAGTGATACCATATAACACTTGTCTTTCTCTGTGTGACTTGTTTCACTTAACACAATGTGCTCAAGCTCCACCCATGTTGTTGAAAATGGGAGCATATCCTCCTTCCTCACGGCTGAACGATATTTCATTGTACATGTACACCACATCTTTTGACCGCCAGTGACAGCCAGGTATAGGCTTGATGCTCCAGCGCCATCCATGCTCAGGGCTACTTGATTCGGCAGGTGATCAGTCTTGGAAAGTTTGACTCCCTCAGGCTGGAGGTAGAAGGTGAGATCCCAACAGTGGCTTTTGGAGATCGCCAGTGTGATCTCCAGGTCTGTTTATTCAGGTCTGTTGGAATCTGCAGGACTGGCTTCCTGTGCTGCCCACTTCGCTGCCTTAGGGTCCCTGTGCAGGCTGGGGCAGCATCTCTTGCTTGGTCAGGCCAGGTGGGGAGGGCCAGCCTACAACATTTTGCAAGCACAGGTTCTGGGAGCTGGGGATCTAATCGACTGTGAATCCTGCCCACCCTCAGGGACCGTCTGCACCTGGCCAGCTTCACTTGGGCTGGAGGTGTGCTGGGAGATGAGCACCCAGGCAAGGGGAGAAAGGAGGGTCAACAGAGGAGCTGGCCAGCATTGGAAAGACTTCAGGGGAAATACAGAGAACATAGAGGAAAAGGGGACGGGGGTGGGAGGGGGAGGATCCAGAAAGGGAAATGACAGCCAGCAGATCTCTTCCCCCACATTCCTCCTGGAATTTTTTTCATTCTCTTGGTTATAGAAGAATAACGATTAGCAAATCCAGTAAAAAGAGCCAGATATGGGGATTGTTTGTGCATTCGGGGGCCAACATGCATTAGTGAAGGAATGTGACAAGAACTATATATAACCCCTCTCTTGGCCCACCCACCTGTCCAGCCGAGTGAGCGATGGTCTGTTTGTTCTGGGCTGGTATGTAGCTCATTGCTCTCTGGGAGCTTACCATCTGGGCCGGTGCCTCTCTGCCAGTAGCTCTCAGTGACCATATATGGCAAAATGATATATGTGATAAAAAGAAGCCAAATTCTCCAGTTGCGTCAGCCCCCAGAGTATGCAACCAGCCTGGGTCGAAACCCCTTGCAGCCCCATTCTCTTCCTCCCGCCCCCCACCTTTGCTCCGAAACCAAAGATGTTCAGCGATTGGCTGGGGCCACAGGGTGGGAGGCGGGGCCTCCCCTTCAATGTCTTCCACTGGGAGCTCAGATACAGATTGACTTTTACGTTTGCTGTGGGGAAGATGACTTAGCGGGGGTCAGAGCTGCGAGTGTGATTGAACGTGGCCTCAAACCAGGAAGATTATAAGTTAAGAATGATAACACATTCTTTTTGGAAAGTAACCTGGTGTAGTGCCAGTTCGTCTGTGGATAGAGGGGTAGGGGTACAAGGGCACAGACCACCCCAATTTCCAAGGATAAAGTGAATGGATGTCCCCTCACATACCTGCAGCTCCCTTGAGCCTTGACCTACCAGGAGAAAGATTCAGTCTAGATTGCTTAGCTTGGGGGTGGGGGGTGATATATTATTAAACATATCCCCTCTGCCCTGCCCCCAGCAGCCAAACCCTATGGCTGCATTAACCCCATTCAGAGAGTTCCCACTCTGGGCCAGGCACTGTACTGGGAGCTGAGGGAAGGTGACCAGCACAGACAGGCTCCAGGCTTTCAAGCAGCTGGCCCTGGGGGAGAGAGAGGCAGTGGTCATTGCTGTAGGGACTCAAGGTGGCTTCTGGGTGGAGGTGACACTGGAACCAAGCTTAAAGGACAAGCAAGCAGTTTGCCTCATAATGGATGGGGATTAGGAACAGAAACTAGGCTGCAGAGAGAGTGGGTGAGCTCCATGTCAGTGTGTGAGTATGAGGCTGGGGGGTAGGCAGGAGCCAGAGCTGGGAGACCTTTTCCAGGAGGTGCTAGAGTCTGGATCTCTGCCTACGTCCCCAGCCTTCTAGCACATCTGAGCCCCCATCCCTGAGTGCATGCCAGGCCTGGCACACACACACACTCACACTCACATTCAAGCTTAGGAATGTGGACAGAGATGCACACCCACACCTACCCATTGCCACACCACATAAGTAAGGAAATTTAGCAAAAGGGAAGAACAATGAAGTATGAATGAGAAGCAGGGAGGAGAGAGAAGGTTGGCCTGGTGAAGGCACCTTGCCGGGATGGGGTGGATGGTGGGAGTGGGAAGTGTGTGGGAGGGAGAGCCAGGAATTGTTTTTGGGGAGAGACATTCTAGCATGTTCTGGGCTCCCCTATTGGGGAAGGAACAGATAGGAATGGAAGTCAGCAGAGGTGGGGTGGGGGTGGGGCTGAGCATAGGTTGTCTAGTTCCTCCTCCCCCAGCTGACAGGTCAGTTCAGGAGGAGTTGTGTGTCTGTGCCTTTGCAGGTCAACACCCGCCTTGGTTACCCCTTTTCTCACCTGTGGGCACTGTGGCCCCTTATGTTCCCCTTCTCTGAGCTGACCACAGAGGCTGAGCACTGGCTGCAGCAGGTCCCCGAGAAAATGCTCTGCTGTGGTCCAGCAAGGAAATAGGGCCTGGGCCTCATTTGGCTTTCTCCCCTCCAGGATGCATATACTGACCAACTGTGTCCCCTGACATCTTGGAAACGTGAGAGCCTGTCCTGAAGGGGGCTGAGCGTCTTCAATGAGCATGGCTTCAGAGACCTGCGTCCATGGTGCATTCAGAGGGGAAGATAGGTTTCAGGACTCAACTTAGGCATTGCTTCCAACAGAAAGCCCTCCCTGGTTCCCCAGGGCAAGCCAGGTGCCCTCCTGTGTGCTCACCTGGGCGTCAGAGTGTCACGGGATATGTCCAGGGGCAGCAAGGAGCCAAGTATAATGTCTCTTCTGACCTAGCCCGAAAGTCACATTGTCACTTCCACTGGATCCTGCTTGTCTCACAGAATAAGACAAGTGGGAGACTATGCCAGCATGAGTACCAGGAGGCGAGGATCTTTAAGGGCCATCTTGAGGCTGGTTACCACAGTTACTGAATTTGGGGTTATTTATTATGCAGCCACAGATAAGTAACCTAGTGTGGATGCCCTTGAAAGGCTACTTGGGCTCAGGGTGATGAACAGGGCTTAACTCTATATTCTCTTTATTAGACAGGATTCTTTATGTATCTCTATTAGACAGGATGAGAATAATGTTTTTCCATTATGAGAGATAAAAATTCACTTCAAACTACAGTGTAGAGAGAAATGTACTGACACACATAACAGAAAAGACTAGGAATTGTGCTGGTTTCAAGAGCAACTGAAGTGAAGCTTTCATGAGAGAGGACATGAGTAGTTGCCAAATGGGAGGCAGGGGTGAATCAGAGGTGTTTGGAGGAGGAAGGGGTCAGTAGAAGTGAGAATAATGGGTCATGGAGCTTTGCTGTACTCTTCATTTTTACATGTGTTCAAATTTCTACAATAGAAAGTAAAACAAACAAAGCAAAAAATCAGAATGGGCATGCTTCCTAGGGGGTGTCACCTGGTCCGTCTCTCTTTCTTCACACGTGTATAGTGCCAGCCACCACCATGCACACATGACAGTGCTCTCAAGGCACAGAGTGACTCTCTGTGTCCAGGTGCTCCTGAGACACATCTAGACACACTCCCCGAAAAGTTCCCAAGACCTTCTGGATGACAAGCCCTACCCAACAGCCCTCTTCCTACCACGGGAAGTCCACTTTGCTCTAACTCCCATGTCTGTTGTGTGTGTTTGCTGCTCTTCAACAAATCAGTCCAAACTGAGGGGCACCTGTTCTGCCAAAGAGGTTGGGCAACTTGGCTTCTTTGGAAGCAGGAATAGGTGCTGAGGACAAGAATGGCTTCTGTCATGCCCTATACAGTGCTCAGCACTGGGCTTCGCACACAGCAGATGCTCCATAAAAAATTTTAAATGAGTGAAATCTTTTCAAGACAAAAGGACTTGCTGTAAGGACACGGAAGGTCCAGAACTGCAAGTGGAAGTTGGAAGGGAAGCAGCTTCGGGGACCAGGGAGACTGCTGCAGGTTTCCTCCCTCCCTGTCTTTCCCTCAGGCTTCCTCTGCAGACAGATCTCCACTCACACCAGCTCAGGTTTCACTGCCCCTCCCCCCGCCCCCTTGTTCCTCCCGGTGGCAGCTTTCACTGCTAACTTTCAGGTCCTTCCTTCCAGGAACCTTATAGTGCCCCTGACTCCTTTCTCCTGTATTTAACCACTTCCTCCAAACTAGATCCTTCCTGTCTACATTTAAAGATTCTCTGGGCTCTCCCTTTGAAATAACAGACAGACACTCTCAACACATACTCTGTTCCAGTTACTGCTTTCCTTCCCCTCACAACCAAGTTCTTAAAAGGCTGCTTGTATTTTGTTTTCTTTTCTTCACCTCACACTCAGTTCTTACTCATTCCATTCTGGTTTCTAACCCCATCATTCCACTGACGGAAGTCTTGCTCTGGTACAAGCGACATCCTCATCTCACATGACCTCTCTGTGACATTAAACACAACTGGCCAATCCCTTCATGAATTCCCTGGTTCCCACCCCTGCTCTGGTTGCTCTGTCTCAGCCTCCTTCCTGGGCTCATCCTTCCTCTCAGGCTGGTGAAATTTCTTAAGGCCAGACCCCGTGGGCCCTTGTTGCCTCTGTGTCTCTCACTGGGCGGGTCATTCACGGTACACCTACAGGCTCTTCTGTTGCTAATATGCATCTGTGACTCCTGAGATCATCACTATCCATTTTCTTCTCCTTCCAAGAACATGTTAGGGCTTAGCCATCTCCTTGGGACATGGTCATGAACATGCACATAAGTGACACATGTCACCGGTCAGAAGTTTTGAGAAACATTGTCTTGTTTCTCTGCCCTAATCATAATGGGAGCACATGTTGAGATGGGAGTGGCATCAGCCTGGTCCCTGAGTGTCTATGACTAGCAAAGCCTTCCTGATGGCCTGTTTTAGCCGTGTAGCGCGATAGGAATTAGATCTTGTTGAACTGAGATACTGAGATCTGGATTCTATCTATTTATCTGCCTACTTCCTTATTATGTCTTTGTTGAGTTTTGGTGTCCGGGTATTTCTGGCCTTATAAAATAAATTGGGGAGCATTTCCTCCTCTGTTTTTTGAAAGTTTGTATCAGTTTGGTGTTATTTCTTCCTTAAATGTTTTCTTTATGGAAAGGATTTTGATAATGAATTTAATTTCTGTAGTACATAAAATGATTTGGATTTTCAATTTCATCTGGTGTTAATTTTAGAAAGTTGTAATTTATTAAGCAATTTGTCCATTTCATCTATGTTGTCAAATTTACATAAAGTTTTTTATGTTTTCTTATTATTCTTTTAATTGTTTTATTATTTTTTAATGTCCGCAGGCTCTATTGTGGTATCTTCTCTTTTATTTTTTATATTCATAATTTATTCTCTCACTCTCTTTCCTTGATTAATTTAGCTAGGAATTTACCAATTTTGCTGATATTTTCAATGAACTAAATTTGACTTTGTTACTTTTCTGTTTGTCTGTTTTCCATGTCACAAATATTTGCTCTTATTATTATTCCCTTCCTTTTACTTACTTTGGGTGTACTTTGCTCTTTTTTTCTAGCTTTTTGAAATGCAATCTTAGATCATTGATTGCATATCTTTCTTTTTTTAAGGTTTTATTTCTTTCTTTTTAGGGAAAGAGGAGGGAGGGAGAAAGAGGGAAGGAAACATTGATTGGTTGCCTCTCGCACATCCCCAAGTGGGGATCTGGCCCACACTCCAGGCATGTGCCCTGACCAGGAACCAAACCAACAACCTTTCAGTTTGTAGGCTGACACTCAGTCCACCAAATCACACCAGCCAAGGCTCTTTCTTTTCTTCTAATAAAGCTAAATATTTTCCTTTAGCTGTATCCTACACATTTTGATAGGTTATCATTCAGGTCAAAATAGTTAATTTCCAAATTTCCTTTTGTTAAAAACAAGACAACAGGACCAAAATGAAATCATGTGTACTAAATCCCATGTTATTAAACCAAAACCTACAGTTTGGACTCTCCCAGAAATGGAATCTTAAGCCAGCTGACCAACCACTGTCTGAGATGCACTAGTGAGGTAACCTGCCTGATAGACCCCTGCCACAACCTAAAGGGATCTGGCAGTAACCAACTCACTTGTTTGCCTGGTACACCTTCCTTGTTCCTGCTCCCTTCTCCCCATAAAGGTCTTTCATTTTGTACAGCCCTTGGAGCTCCCTTCTGGCTGTCAGATTGGGCACTGCCTGATTTATGAATCACTGAATAAAACCAATACATCTTTAAAATTTACTCAGCTAAATTGTGGTTTTCAAGAAGCAGATGCCAAAATGACGTAAAGGATGAAGGGGAGTGAGGGAGCAGCAGTAGGAGGGGAGAGCCTTCCAGTCTGACACATGTGAATAGAGAGAGGGAAGGAAGAGCCCCGACTGCAATGCTGCTCTGAGGAAGCCTCAGTCAAGACCATAGAGAACCCAGAGCAAAGCCTGCCTGCCCCTAGGTCAGCAGTGGTAGTTGCCCCCCTGTGCTCAGTCATTGGCTAGGAGTTACCTGAGGGAGGAGCAGCCTTGGTGTGAACTTGGAGGCTGATTTCAAGGTGCAGCAGTTGGGGACTGTCAATCAGTTATATTTCTCGAGATTCTCTTGAAGGGACTAAGGGACTTGTGAATAGTGCCCCTCTGTGGCCACACAAAACACCTCCCCAAACTGGATCACATTCCTTTGATACATATTGTCAGAGAATGATGCCCCTTCCCTCTAGAGAACTTACCTTAGTTGTGACTACACACTCAGTGTTATTTTTGTTGAAGGTCTATTTCTCCTTGAGAAACAGGGACAATGGCCTTGCTCACCGTTGTGTCTCCCATGCACAGCGGTGTGATCATTCTGAGCAGAGTTTGGGGGTTATATCTCTGGATTTCAATAAGTGCTTGCTAGAGAAATGAACGAATGAACAAGTAACTAACAACTAACTCAGTCTCTTAGGATCCCCTAGCAGCCGACTGGCCACTCGGCTATGTTGGGGAGGGGAGTTGTGGGGTACAAATCTGGGTGCAGCAATGACTGTTTCTAGAACGGGCACCTCTGAACCTCCGAGTAGCTTTCTGTATCTTCCTTGTAAAAGTGATGGTACTCCTTCCCCTGACTTATTCCAGACACTGGCTCCAGCTGTGAGGAGCAGCATGGATGTCTGTGAGTCCCCTGCCTCCTGAATGAGTTGTCCCCAGGAAATAGCTACAGGCCCTTATATCTGAAGCTTTTGTATACAGAATCCGTCCCCTTCTTCTCCCCTCTCCTTCCTCAGAAGCCGCCCTTCGCTCCATTTTCCCTGAGGTGTTTCAGGTGGGACAAAGGCAGCCTGTCAGGGCTTGTAAATTATTTCTGGAGTATGCTACAAGGGATGAAAACATCACTTTACCTTAGGAATATGAGCTCTGGATTCAAATCACTACCCCTTCACTTCCCAGCTGCAGGACTCTGGGCCAGACACTTTACCTCCCTGAGCCTCACTTTTTCATGTGTAAAAATACATAGCAAAATGGCAAAATCAAAGGCTGTTAAGAAGGGTAAGCAGAATGTCTGTAGTGATGGTTCTAAGTTCAGGCACACTGGCCTAATAAAGACTCTGAGAAATCTTGCAGTAAAGAAACCCAGCTTTCTCTAACTTACTGAACAACAAACAGATTAGCAAAACCCAAGCACACACAAGATCCTAGGGCTCTATGGAAAGCAATTCTGGAAACACCACTCTAAGATTTTAGCTTTTTATTTTTAGAATACTGTGGGTATTTATAATCTTTTAAAAAAAGATTTTATTTATTTATTTTTAGAGAGAGAGGAAGGGAGGGAGAAAGGGGGAGAAACATTGATCAGTTGCCTCTCAGATGAGCCCAACCGGGGACCAAACCCACAAGGTAGGCATGTGCCCTGACTAGGAATTGAACTGGTGACCTTTTGCTTTGCACTACCATGCCCAGCCAACAGAGCCACACTAGTCAGGGAATAATAATGTGGACCTTTAAAATGACCACAGGTGAGATCCAGGTGGCTCTGGCCTAAGATCACTCTGAGCTGAGTTTGGAAGGTGGTCTCTGGATTTAGCGGAGGTATGCTGGACCTCTCTAATGCATCCCATGACTTGCTCTTCCAGGATGTTGTGGATGACAATGTGTGGAGCTCCTCTCTTTAATGCTGAAAGGACCCCTTCTCTGGCAAAAACTGGTCGTGGTCATAGAGGCATGGAATGTGTTAAGTGGGGTGCATCTTAAGGTTAGAGGCTCACTCATCCACTATTTACTTTATAGATGGAAAATAGGCTCTGCTAGAAAGTCAGGTGACTTGCCCAGAGACGGTCAGAGGTGAGGGGCAAGATCCACAACTCATAACCAACTGTCCCCTATGCACTGGATGGTCGATGCTGGGCTCTGAGGGAGATGATGTCTCTGTGGTTAGAACTGGGTCTAAAGGAGCAGCCAGTGGGGACTGGGAGGCCCTTTGGCTCCTCGCTCTGTCTCCCAACATGGATCATGTGGAAGGAGGTGGGGGGGCAGGATCATGGCTGAAGGTCAGGGGTTAATAGGCCTGAGTCCAGATGGCAAGCAGCTGGGTGGTGGCACAAACCAAGCACTGCTTCCTCCCCCTTTCTGGTGATTCCAGGGATGAGAAGACAGGGAAGGAACTTGCAACAGATGGAAGGGAGACCAGAGGAATTTGGAATGGGCCCAAGGGGCCTGGCTTTTAGAAAATGAGGGGGAAACATGTTCTGCTCCAAGAGAACATTATTTACAAGAAAAGAGCTGGGTAAACTGGTGGGCTCTGGTTTATATTTTTTGGCTGTGACCAATCATACCAATTCATGTTTCTAAGACAACTGGAGAACCAAATAGGAACACCATTAACGATGATAAGAGGTGGCTGTTGCAGGCTGGGCCAAGCCAGACAAGTTGAGCTCAAAGATCAGAAGTTTTGAGGCCAGTTCTAAGTTTAGAGTCCAATTTTTGAGGGAGCCAAAATGAGCTCTCCCTGCATGAAGTGTGTCAGAAGAATGGAAGATAAAAATCCCAAAGAACAACTTGTACAGAGTGGGTGGGGAGCCCCTTTTAGCCAGAGATGCTCAGAATGAGATCAACTGGCTCTTTATAAAAATTAACAAATAAAAAACAAAAAACAAAAAACAACAAACCTCAGTGTCTTTTTAAACTAAGAGCTTTGAAAGGACTGCATATCACATCCCTTCTTCTCTCTTCCCTGCTGCTGCTTTTAAAAAAATATTACTTGGAAAGACCCTGAAAGCAACTCAGGGTGTATGTGGAGGTGGCACAATTCAAGTCTCCACTCCCTCGTCCAAACCCAGGCCCCGTCTCACTCAGAATGGACCAGGCCTCCCTCCCTGGAGAGTGAACCCTTCACAGAGAGAAGGGTGCAGGTCATCCACCAGGGCGGGCTCTTTCTGTTGGCTTCAGCCTTCTCTCATTGGACAGTTCACCGGATTGAACTGATATGGCACCCAGGCCATACTGATGCCAATGTGCCAACAGAGCAGTCACTGGAGCCAACTCTTCTGGTTTGCACCAGGAATGCTCTCATTGTACTTCAGTGGATAGGGGTCCAAGGACCCAGGCTCCTGGGCTCCATTCTCCACTTACCATATTCTTTTGCCCAGCGACCTCCTGCCCTCTGCCTTTGCTGTCGGCTTTGCTAAGAAATCCTGGAGCATCTAGCTCTCAGAGCCACAGTTTCCTCATCTGTAAAATACCAAGTTGTCAAGTTGTGTCAAATCCACCCCTGGAATGTTCCCTGAATTCATGCCCACACCTCTGTTCCCACATGTATTGTGTAGGTCAGGCCTTCGGCGCTCCTGCATGAGTCTCCTCACTTACCAGGCTGCCCCCATTCATCCAGCACACACAGGGCTCCCTTAATCTCTTCTGCTCTAAACTTTTGCATAGCTTCCCATCGCCTATACAATCAAGTCCAGATAGTTTAGCTTGGTGTTCCACGTCATCCACCTGTGACTAAAGGTGGCCCCCAACCTACCTTTTTTTCCCCTTCACTCTTGTATACCTGTCTCCTCTAGCAAACTGAACAATTATTCTCCAGGTTTCATGTCTCTGGGCCCTCATTCACATGCATCATTTTATCAAAAATGTCCTTCTCTGCGTGTTTGCATGTTTGACCTTTGCTCTACTGACTCCCCACCCAAAGCCTAATTATTAGCTGTGTAACCTTGAGCAAATATTTTAACCCTGTGTCTGAGTAAGATGGCTTCCAAAATGACCACAACAGTTTTTTTCATTCTGTACATCCTTTGTGATGTGACTTTGCCACTCCTCCCACATCAATTTCCCTTCCACTTGAACCTGGGCTGGCTCTGTGACATTTATTGACCCACTGAATGTGGTGTACTCGATGCTGTCACTTGCGGTTTCTGCGTTTGAACTCTGGGAAGCCAGCGGCTATGTAAAGTCCCAGCTATCCTGCTGAAGAGAGAGAGGTCACATAAAGGACAACCCAAGTGCCCAGCTGACTGCCAGCCCCGAGGCCCTGGTCGTGTGCAAGGCCGTCTTGACCCTCCAGCTCCAGCCACAAGCCTGGCTCACACTGCGGAGCAGAGTAGAGCTGTCCCTGCTGAGCCTGCCTGAATTCCTGACCTGCCGAAGCATAACAAAATAAAATTATTGCTGTTTAAAACACTCATTTTGGGGTGGATTGCTACACGACAAAGAATAAACAAAACAGTCTCCTCACCTACAAAACGGCAATATCAGTGGTTTCCTGCCTCACAGAAGGGTGGGGAGGACTGAACAGCATCAGCATGTTATAAGCACTCAATAAACATGACTCCTCATAATCTGAAATCACTTTAATTTTTTCCTGCTCATTCCCACTCCCCATCCCCAGCAGTGCCTGGAATATTGCAGGCATCCAGTAAACACAGTTGGATGTCAAATGTCCCCTCCTTCACTGAGACCTCTGATTTCCTCCCACCTGAGGACAACGGTTCTCCCTCCCCTGACCCCCCTTGCACTTCATCAATGCCCCTGCCAATGTAGATTACGTTCAGCCCTGAGCTCTGGTGGGTAGTCTCCTTTGCAGAATGTGAGCTCCTTGAAGGCAATGACCTTGCCCATAATACTTGGGCAATAAATATCTGTTAAATGGACAAATGAGTGAACTAATGAAAACAGGAACAATGCCAGCTGCTCTGTCAGCCTACTAACCAGGCTTATTGTGCAGTCATCCACCCTTATCCAAGGTTTCACTTTCTGTGGTTTCAGTTACTTGTGGTCAATGCAGTCTGAAAATATTAAATGGAAAATTCCAGAAATAAACAATTCATGAGTTTTAATTTGTGCACTGTTATGAGTAGTACGAGGAAATCTTTCACCATCCAGCTACATTCTGAGCTGGATATGCTACCCACAGACAGTCACTTAGTAGCTGTCTTGGTTATCACAGACAGACAAGAGAAAGGGGCAGAGGGAGAGAGAGGGAGGGAGGGAGAAGCCACATTCACATAGCTTTTATATAATACATTGTTATAATTGTTCTATTTTATTAATTATTGTTAACTATAACAACAATACTGTGACTAATTTATAAGTCAGATTTTATCGTAGGTGTATATGTATTAAAAAAAAGTAGCCCTGGCTGGCGTAGCTCAGTGGATTGAGCACGGGCTGGGAACCAAAGTGTCCCAGGTTCGATTCCCAGCTAGGGTACATTCCTGGGTTGCAGGCCATAACCCCCAGCAACCACACATTGATGTTTCTCTTCTCTCTCTCTCTCTCTCCCTCTCTCTCTCTCTCTCCCCCTTCCCTCCCTAAAAATAAATAAATAAAATCTTAAAAAAAAGTATATACAAGGTTTCAAGACTCCATCAGGCATCCTCTGGGGGTCTTGGAACGTATCTGCTGTGGTTGAGGGAGGACTACTATAATGGAAAAGGAGACGAAAAAAAGTAGTCAGGCACCTCTGTGCCTCCTCTGGAGGAGCACGCTTAGCGGCAATTCCGCTGCTTCTGTGTCTTCTGGTCCCATCAATGTGACCTTTGTCCTTTAGGGAGGGAGAGGATCCAACACAAGATTTGCGGAGGAAGTCTCCATTTCCTGACCTATGAGCTGGCTGACCTCGCAGGCCAGGGAAGTACAGGGTGTGATGTCACAGATTGGGAGGGACTGATGACACTCCCAGGTCTGTTTCCATTGTTGACGGATGCCTGAAGTTCCCCCACCAATGAAGAAGAGCTGTTCCTAAGCCATAATTCAAGCAGATATCACTTTCATATCTTTAAGATTTGCATGGTCCAAAGGGGCAATAAAATATGAAAGAATGCAGGACTCCATCTGGTTCAAAGGTCTCTTCAGCTTTAGATAGAAATGACTCACCTTAAAAACCAAAGGCATGCAAAATCAAATCAGATGGTGGAGTTTCCTGTGTAGTGGGCAGGGGTGTGACTGTAACTTAGAGCTCCTAGGCCATGTGGCCCCTCCTGTGAAATGTGGGGTCGTCGACACAGCAGTGCAAACAGGGCAGAGCGGCAGCTCTGTGCCGTCAGAAGAGTCAAGAAGGCAACCCTCAAAATGGTGTGAGATGAGTATTATAGTTTTTGTGGTGATTGAGCATCTTTAAAAATTTAAAATTAAATATAGAAAGTTTAGGGGAATCCAAATCATGGTATTAATGCTTTTATGTAAAAGAATCCATGAGCATTTTGTATTTATGTATTTATAATTCAATGTGATTTGGCCTACTTAGAGTAAAGATCTTGAAATTCCAATATAAAATTAGTAAGAATGTAATTGATTCAGATTCAAATTTTATTTTATTTTAAAACATTTTAAAGATTTTATTTATTCATTTCTAGAGAAAGGGGAAGGGAAGGAAAAAGAGAGGGAGAGAAACATCGACACATGAGAGACACATGGATCTGTTGCCTCTCATTTGCCCCTGTACACCTCCACACGCTCCCAACTGGGGACTTGGCTGGCAACCCAGGCATGCGCCCTGGCTTGAACCAGTCACCCTTTGATTTGCGGGCTGGTACTCAATCCACTCAGCCACACCAGCCTGGGTCAGATTCATAATTTTAAACTGAAAACTTCTCAGATGTATACGTAGTTTTGGAACATTTAGGAGAACTCAAAGTTCTCTATATTTATGTTTAATTTATCGGATGAATAATTTAAATTTAAATAGTTGGAAAATTTTTTGTTAACAAGTCAGGCCCTTAAAGTACACAAGGAAACTGAACACAATAAATGCTTATATGCAATTTAAAATATTTAAGGAACTTTATCTTTGGAACTGGAATCAGACATTCAAAGTCCTTTGAAAAGTGATTGTTAAAATATGTTGACCACAAACTTAATAAGATTTGTAAGCTGAAGCTTAAGGAAGAACTAGGGTTTTTTTGAATAGTAATTTCAATAAATAAAATATTAATTTAAAAAGTCGAATAAACCTCTGAATCACCCTTGTCTAGAAAGTGAGATTTACGGTAATACCCGCCTTGTGGCATTGCTGAGAGGATTCAATGAAACACTGAGTTTAAAGTGGTCGGCACTGTAACTGTTACATGCTAAGCATTCATACGACATGCCAACAATTCTTAGTATTATCAACTGGTCCTTAAAGGAGAGTATAAAAGTATTCCAGATGAGAGGGATCTTCTGAAACAGGCTGTGACACAGAACACGGGTAATCCTGGTGGCAGAGTTAAGGTAGCCAAAGCATACCTCTACCCTCTTCACCTTCATCTTATCTGGGCTCCCCTTGGATATGGTAGATTTCTTCAGAAGGAGTGGTGTTCAGTTCATTATCATTGTCACTCACCTCATGTGTGCTTGCCAGTGCGTTAGGAGACATTTCTCTCCGTTCACTCATTCATCCATATGGTAAACGCCACTCGATGCTTAACCAGGCACTGTTCTTGGCAGTGGGGATCCTACAGGAAACACAGATGACAGCCTGCCTTCCACTCCAATAGGACAGACAGACATTGCATAAAACCAACAAGTAAAGGATGCAGTATTTTAGATCATGATACCTCTATGAAGAAAAATCTACAGGGCAAGGGATGGGAGTGCTGGGGTGGGGTCTGCGGTTTTAGAATGGGTAGCCATGGCAGACCCCACAGAGGAGAAGACACCTGAGCCATTTGAGTGGGGACCTTAAGGACACAAGGAACAGCAAGTACAAAGGCCATGAGGTGGGACAGGGCCTTGAGTATCAGAGTCTGCAGAGAAGTAAGCCTTGGTCAGGGCAGGAGATGAGGTCAGAGAGCGGCCAGGGGCAGGGTGGGAGCTGACACAGAGGGCCTCACAGCATTGGTGAGAACTTCGGCTTTCACTCAGAATGAAGCGGGATATTTGGGGAACTACTACAGAGATTTACAAACTAGGTATTACATATTAGGTAATCAATATTCAAAGTCATGAGTGTGATAATTCCTACCAAATCGAAACAAAGATTTTGAGTGTCCTTTTTTAAAAAGATTTTATTTATTTATTTTTAGAGAGAGGGAAAGGGAGAGAGCAAGAGAAGGAGGGAAACATCAATGTGTGGTTGTCTCTAGCGTGCCCCCCACTGGGGACCTAGCCTGAAACCCAGGCATGTGCCCTGACCAGGAGTCGAACCAACAACCTTTCAGTTCACAGGCTGGCACTCAATCCACTGAGGCACACCAGCTAGGTGGGTGTTCTCGTTCTTAGAAGGAACATGCTAAAGCATTTAGAACGTCATGATGCCTGCTACTTACTTTCAAATGACTAGGCAAAAGAGAAAAACAAACCCTAGCTATTTATAATGGTTATCCATCACTGAGTAATAAATTACCTCCAACTTACAGGCATAAAACAATCAGCTCACATATATGAGGGATTCTGTGATCACCGCTGTTCATTTTACACTTTTTAAATTATTTATTTACTTTTTAAACATATTTTATTAATTATGCTATTACACTTGTCCCATTTCCCCCCCTTCATTCCCCTCACCCTGCACACCCCCTCCCACCCACATTCCCCCCCTTTAGTTCATGTCCATGTGTCATAAGTTCTTTAGCTTCTACATTTCCCATACTATTCTTGCCCTCCCCCTGTCTATTTTCTACCTACCATCTGTGCTATTTATTCTCTGTACCTTTTCCCCCTCTCTCCTCCTCCCACTCCCCTGTTGCTAACCCCCATGTGATCTCTATTTCTGTGGTTCTGTTCCTGTTCTAGTTGTTTGCTTAGTTTGTTTTTGTTTTTGTTTTAGGTGTGGTTGTTAATAACTGTGAGTTTGCTGTCATTTTATTGTACATGTTTTCTATCTTCTTTTTCTTAGATAAGTCCTTTTAACATTTCATATAATAAGGGCTTGGTGATGATGAATTCCTTTAACTTGACCTTATCTAAGCACTTTATCTGCCCTTCCATTCTAAATGAAAGCTTTTCTGGATAGAGCAATCTTGGATGTAGGCCTTGCCTTTCATGACTTGGAATACTTCTTTCCAGCCCCTTCTTGCCTGTAAGATCTCTTTTGAGAAATCAGCTGATGGTCTGATGGGAACTCCTTTGTAGGTAACTGTCCCCTTATCTCTTGCTGCATCTAGGATTCTCTCCTTCACTTTTACCTTGGCTAATGTAATTATGATGTGGCTTGGTGTGTTCCTTCTTGGGTCCAATTTCTTTGGGACTCTCTGAGCTTCCTGGACTTCCTGGGAGTCTATTTCCTTTGCCAGAATGGGGAAGTTCTCCTTCATTATTTGTTCAAAGAAGTTTCCCTCTTGTTGCTCTTCCTCTTCTCCTTCTGGTACCCCTATAATTAGGATGTTGGAACATTTTAAGATGCCCTGGAGGTTCCTAAGCCTCTCCTCATTTTTTTGAATTCTTATTTCTTCATTCTTTTCTGATTGTATGTTTTTTTCCTTCCTTCTGGTCCACTCATTGATGTGAGACTCAGCTTTCATTCCATCACTATTGGTCCCTGTGCCTTTTTCTTCATTTCACGTATTGTAGCCTTCATTTGTTCATCTAATTTGTGACCAAAATCAACCAGTTCTGTGAGCACCCTGATCACCAGTGCTTTGAACTGTGTATCTGATAGGTTGGCTATCTCTCGGTTGCTTAAAAGTACTGATTGTGAGGCTTTCATTTGTTCTTCTGTTTGAGCCATCTTTTTTTTTTCCCCTTTGGTCTGGTCATGCCTTGTACATATGAGGGGTGGAACCTTAGGTGTTTACCAGGATGGGGGACGCCAGTCACTGGGTTGTGATGCTTTATGTGGGGGTGGGGTCCTAGAGGGAACAATGGCACTTACTCTGCTCTCCTTGGGACCTCAGTCCCTTCCGCTGCTTCCCCCGAGCAAACTGGGCCCCTCTGGTGCCAATTCCCATGTGGGTGGGCTTGTGCTCCCCATGGGACTTTCCAAGGAACTCTCCTGTGAGGCTAGGAGTTTCTCCCTGCACCTCAACCTCCACAGGTGTTTTCAATCAGTGCCCCAAGGCTCTATTTGTGCTGGGATCCTGGGTGGTGCACAGTGCCTTGCTTCACAATCACCATCTTGCTGGGTCTGCTGGTTTCCACTTGCATGCCCAGGGTCCGCCCACTTTGGTCTCGCTCACCCCGGATGCCTTAGGCGCCTGGTCCCAATGCTCTCTGCTCTCTGCAACGAGAACTGAGCCCGGCTGCCTGACTCCGCCCCTCCTACGGTCTGGATGAACGTGTGTATTTTAACTCCTTGGTTGTCCAACTTCCATATAGTTCAATTTTCTGTCAGTTCTGGTTGGTATTCTGTTTCTAAATTGTTGTTGTCCCTATCTTGGTTGTGCAAGGTGGCACAGTGTATCTACCTATGCCTCCATCTTGGCCGGAAGTCTTCTATTTACTTATTTTTAAGCTTTCATTGTTGACACTATTATAAACGTCCCCATTTCCCCCCTTTTGCCCACCTCCACCCCACCCTTGCACCCCACCCCAACCACCACCACACTGTTGTCTGTGTCCATGGGTCATGCATGTATGTTCTTTGGCTGATCCCTTCACCTTTTTTCATCAAGTCCCCCTTTCCCCTCCCCTCTGACAGCTGTCAGTCTCTTCCATGTGTCCATGCCTCTGCTTATATTTTGTTTCTCAGTTTATGTTGTTCATTTGATTCCACACAGAAGTGAAATATGGTATTTGCCTTTCCATTTTTCATTTCTTTAGTGTCTCTTAAAATATATTAATGCAGTCTGTAGTGTTAATTGAGCTCCAATCATGTTCAAGCTACAACACTCAGAATTGTAGAGATCCAAAGGAGATCACCATCAGTCCTTCCATTAAAGAATATGTACTTCATTCATTTTGTTCAATAAACATTTAATGAGCACCTACTATGTCCCAGGCACTGCTCTGAACAACAAGGACACATCTCTGAATAATACAGAAACCATTTCTACTTTCATGGAGCTTAAATTATAGTTGAGCTAGTTTGAGCTAGTTAACAATGAACAAACAAGAAAATTAAGTAGTAATGGGTGCTATGAAAATACAAGGGGCTTACATACTACAGAGTGGTTGGGAGGCTACTTTAGACTAAGTTGTCAGCCAAGAAAGGGCTCTCTGAGAAAGTGAGGTGACAAAAACTTAAGACTATTATTTCACATGATTTGTGAGGATCAGAAATCTCTGAGCAGCTTCATTGGGCTAAGCTCCAGGTCTATCATGAAGTACACTCAAGATGCTGACCAGGGCTACTGGCATCTGATGGCTTCTCTGAGGGAGGAGGGTCCACTTCCAGGATGTATTCACGGGGCTGTTGGTGGGAGGCCTCAGTTCTTTACCATGTGGACTTCTCCACAGGGGCTGCTTGAGTGTCCTCAAGACATGGCAGTTGGCTTTCCTCAGATCTAATGAACCCAGAGAGAGAAAGGAGGAAGACACCACCATGCTTTTTATGCCCTAGTCTTAGATATCATACACCTTCCCTTCGGCCATATTCTGGTCTTCAGAAGTGAGCACTAAGTCGAGCCCACACTCAAAGGGAGTGGAATTAGCTCCAATTCTTTGAAGAGAGAAGTATCAAAGAATGCTCTTTGTAAGTGCCATACAAGATTTGTTACTGTAATTATTATTATCAATGTGTTTAGCTCTGCTGGTGCCTCCCATGGAGGAGACCTCTTCTGACCAGTCCTCAGCTCTCTCTACAGGATAAGAGGGCATGCGTGGGAAAAATCTGTGGGGAAAGGGAGAGGGATGGGCAAAAACTCAGCATAAAAACAACCCTTAACCCCTTTCTGCATCACACTGACTGTGCCCCAGGGAGGAAGGGGCCACCAGGTGTCACCTCCAAGTTTTCTGTGATTCCTTCCCCAGGGATGGCTTGGGCAGCAGGGTGGGCAGGCATCCATTGTCTTCAATATCCCCTCTAGGTGCCTCGCACACCACACCTATGGGCGCTGCAGGAACTCAGTCAATATTTGATGATGACGATGTTGATGGTTCTCACATGTTTGTTGTCCATTTGTGTGGGCGAACCCTTGTGCCTGTCTGTCTTCACCCCTGATGCTTGTTAAGGATCACAATTTTGATGAGAAACTGGCATCATGATGCCAACCGCCAGGTGTCTCACAAGCAGAGTGACGCAGGATGCTGGCTTATGAATGCATTCCATCATTAGAGTCACAATGATACAAAATGCTTCCCATGTCCCAGGTTCTACTCTCAATGGTGTACATATGGGGTGAGCAAAAGTAGGCAGTTGTTCATATGGAAAAAATGCAAATTAATAAATAATACTGCAAGGATAAACTCTTGAGTTGCATGTATTCACAACTGTAAACCCACCTTTGCACACCCCTGTATATTAATTGATTTAATCCTGAAAGCAACCCAATGAGGTTTATTATTTCCACTTTATAGGTGAGGAAACAGAGGCAGAGAGAGAATAAGAAATATGCCCAAGGTCAGTGTGCAGAGTCTGATTCCAAAAGTCTGTATTTAAAACTACTTTGTTCAGTTGCCTCTTAAAATTTATGCAGTTCACCTTTAGCATTTTAAGATCTAAATACAAGCAGGAGTTAAATAGTACCTAAGTAATTGAGATTAAGATTTGGGGACCTAGAAAGCACAGGTATCCTAGAATGCTAAGCAGGCAGGAACCCAGGAAACACCTCAGGCAAAGTTTTCACACTGGATTCTGGAGTCCCAGGCTTTCTGAGGTGGCTTCCCAGGATCTGCCGGGGAGCCTCACCCCGCGAGCAACTGTGGCGCTTGGATCTGTTCCACACACTGTTCCTCCGCACAAGCCCAAGTTTGCCTGGACCACTGCAGCGGCTCCAGACTTTGTGAAAGACTTTGGAATAGGCAAAAATATTATTGTTTCCTCTCAGTGGTGGTGTCTCCAGAGAACACTTCTAGGGCTATCTGATTCCGTAGAGGTTTGCACCTTTCTTCCCTTTTTCTTTTTTCTCTACCATTTTGCAACTCTGTAGAGACAGAAGTTAACTTATGGAGGTGATGCAAATGATTTATAGTCATAGAAATGCAAATGAATTCTGTACAGGGAAGATGCAATTGACTTCTGCCTGTGGCAGAGATCATGTTTGCATCTATTAGCAAATTAAGTTCAGCATTTCCAGTCGTCTCTGTGTGTCTGTCCTTCACATTCTCGTGTGATCTGGGTTTTATGTCACACCAGTTCTCTCAGTTGAGGAGTTCTATAAAATCTGTAAGACGTGTCCATTTTGTATTTATATGGCAGTCATAATTTTACTTTTAAAAACTGTCCTTTAGCAAGATGGTCCTCTTGCATCCACTCTGGCCTCCTTTTTTCTCACACCACCCAATCCACTCACTCAGGAACCAGAGCCATCTTTTCCAAAGTCAAATCCGACCACGCTCCTCCCTGGCTTGCAACTGACCTGCTGTGGAGACTGCTGATAGCAGAGCAGATCTGGCTTCCCCTGAGACAACGACGTGCCAGCAGCCCACACCTGACACCTTGCTTTGCAACCAACAGTGGGACAGACCCCTGGGAAGGTGCTCCCTGCAGGCGCAGAAGCCCACGCCAGTCTGATTAAGCCCAGATTTTAACAGCAGCACTCAAGAGACTGGTCTTTCTAGTACAGGGCCAAGAAAGTTTGTGAGTTTTGCTTTATTTTGTTTTTCCCTTTCTTCTCCCCCAAACCTCATTCCTGAGATCTTAGATTCTGTGCCAAATTGGGTTTCTAAGCCTGTCACTATAAAACAAATAAACTCCTACTAAGAGTTTAACCTCTGGATACACACACACACACAGACACACACACCTTTTTTTTTTAAAAAATAAAATCATCTAGTGCTCTTCAGCCCCCTTAGAATAAAACATAAGATCTGCCCACAAGGGGCTGGCTGATCCAGCCCTGCCTGTCTCTGTCCAGTGACACTGGCCTTCAGAGCCATCCCCTCCAGACCCAGCGTCTTCCACTTTGTATTAAGACAGACTTACTCTCCCTCATTCTTTTCCTCCTCACAGTCTGGCTGAACTAACATCTACTCATTCTTTGAGTCTGTTCCTAAATGTTACATAGCGTCCTCAGAAGGACCTGGTTGGTTCCCCACCTCCATCCCCTTCTATGATCTCAGCACCCAGCACTTCTTGCCAGCCTTGCAGTGATAATTGCTTAGTTATTCAACTGTTTATAACTATTGGTCTACTCTCTTTCCCAAGAGACCACAAGCTCCAAGAGTCAGGAACCACATCAATTGTTTACTGACATGTCCCCTTTGCTTCTATCAGTGCTGGGCATGTAGAAGGCTCTCAATACTACCATTATTTGTTGATTGACAGAAGGGTTCTGCAGGCCGGGAGTGAGGGCGGAGGATGGGGAGGATGGTGCATATGGGGGCTGTGGAATGAATTATGGGTAGGACTGACATGCTGTCTGGCCTCTGATTCATGGTCCAGCCTCCTTCCCTTGAGTCTGGGCAGCCTATGACTGGGTACTGCATTCATCAGTCTCAAACTTTCTTAGGTTATTACTTCATCAAATCCTGGTTTTCCTTCCAGCTATTCCTTGCCAGCTGGTCTTCCTTTTCGCTAATTTGCCATTAACTTCTGAAATAGGAGCATCCCAAAAGGCAGTTCTTTCAAATAGTTTAGGCAGTCTTCAAAAGGTTAAATAGAATTACCATATGACCAGCAGTTCCACTTCTAGATACATATATGAAATGAAAATTTATGTCCACAGAAAAACTTGTACAAGAATGCTTATAGCAGCATTATTCATAATAGCCAAAAAATAGAAACAATTCAAATGTCCATCAGCTGATGACTTTTTATAAATGTGGTGTATCCACACAATGGAATATTATTCAGCCAGAAATAGGAATGAAGACTGACACAGGGTGCAACATGGATGAACTTTGAAAACATTATGCTAAGCCAAACACAAGAGACAACATACTGTAAGATTCCACTCATATACAATGTCTATAATAGGCAAATCCAGAGAAGCAGAAAGTTGATTATTGGTTGCTTAGGGCTGTGGTTTGGGAGGAAATGGTTATGAATTTTTTGGGAGGGAAGTGATGAAAATTTTCTCAAGTTGATTGTATTGATGGCTGCACAACGGTGTCAACACACTACAAACCATCAAACCGTGTGCTTCAAACAAGTGACTTGTGTGGTGTACGAATTATATCTCAAGATAGCTGTTAATTTATTTAAAAAGCACTAGTTCCTAACATTTTTGAGTAAAGATTCTTGGAAGAATCTATTGAAAAATATGGGCTTTCTTCTGTCCCATCTCCCCCTACTCCTCTCACTCATGAAAAATCCACAGTGGAGGTACAGAAAAGTTTCATAAATATCAGGAGATGCCCAGACTGACTCAAGTCCATTCATTGACTCCCTGGAGGGCTAGAAGCTCCAGGAAAATCCCGTCTTAATGAAGCTATCATTGGTACACATTAGATCAGGTGCACATTTGAAAGATCTTTTTATACCCACACCTCATCTCGGCCTTCGACCACCCTCATCACAGTTCCTCTTGCCCCCCCTTCCTTCCTCTTCCTTCGCAAGCTGTTTTGACATCCATTCTCGATTAGTGTGATAGCGCCCTCATGACCGTCACCCCCTGGCATTACCCCCAGGTTATGTGGTGAAAGGGAGAGTATCTGGATGGACCTAACCTAATATCACAAGCCCACTAACAGCAGAGAGTTTTCTCTGTTGGGCATTGGAAGAGAAAGTTGGAGGGATTCAAAATGGGACAGTGACTCCATTACTGGCATTGAAGATGGAGGACATAGCACATGACAAGGAATGCAGGTGGCCTCCAGTAGGGGCAGAGAGTGACCCCAGCCAGTAAAGAAATGGGGACCTCGGACCCACAACTGCAGAGAACTGGATTCTGCCAACATGTGAACAGACTTGGAAGTGGATTCTTCCCTAGAATTTCCATTTAAGAGCCAGGCTCGACCAACATTTTGATTTCAGCCATGCACAGAGAACCCATACTTCCAACCTACTACTTTGAGATAATAAATGGGGGTTGGTTTAAGCCAACAAGCTTGTGGTTATTTGTTATGCAGACTGGAAAATTAATACAATCAGTTTTACATCGCTATGCAGCTGGCTTTAATTCTGTTGGATATTTCTGGATCTAGCTTGTTTCCTCATGAAGTTCCTAAAATGGTTATTTGCCCCTTCGAAGGTGGTATCACTAATGTTCTGGATGCCTCCAAGCCTGGCTCTTCTCACCCCCTTCTCTCTGATTTACACTGGGAGCCTTCTCAATTTCAGAATGTTAAAAGTTTCAGAGTTAAACCTTCGGGGACCATCGGGCCATTGCCGATGAGGAGAGCTGAGGCGAGGCCTACACTCAGCTGGTATCACAGCTCTCAGTGGGTTTTTATCCCCCAGGGGAAGTGAAGCTGCCTGGGGCAGGGGCCTCCCAGGACTCTGCGTGCATAGCACCCTGCTATGTACACAGGACACTTATGATAGTTTGTTCTGGATTGAAAGTCCCAGAGCAAAGCAGCATGCTCAGGTGCCTGAGTCGGCAACACTAAGATGGCTTGAAATGAAGAATGCACTACAGCCCCTCCAGCCGGCTGGAAACCTTGTGTACGAGATGTGGGCCTGCAGTTTGGGTGGGGGGCCTCGGGGGCAGAATCGTGTGAGGGAGCAGTCTGAGCCCAAAGGCCAACAGCTTATCCCACAGAAGCACAGACCTCTTAGCTACTCCAGAGAGACGGAGGTCACTCTGAAAAGCTTTCAACATTTTGTTCTAACCCTGTTCTCACCAGCAGCTTTTAGACATCCATTGCTGTTTGGGGGCTGTGTTTCCAGTGTGGCCTGTGTGACAGGCATGGAAATGTCTGTTGCCTGGCTGCTGGCAACCTGAGCTCATTCATTCCTGAGGCCGTACCCCTCCTCCCTCTTCCTTCCTCCCTTCCTCTCCTCCTTTCTGTCAGGAAGAGCTGACAGGTTTGTGAGGGAATGGAGTGTTTCTGCATTGACACTAAGTGTCTGAAGGTCTTGCCTCCTTTACCCATAAAACACCCAAAGCCCTACCTCCCGTGTTTGCTGATGAGAACCATTCATTTCTGGAACCAATCAGTTATTTTCTGCTTGAATGAGCTGGTGCCTTTTCTTGCTGGGAAAACTCCAATCGGCTCTTAATTCTATCTTCCTTTTCTTGGGACGTGATCTCATGCACCTGGGGCCCAAGTCTGTCTTGACTGGGCAGCCTTAGGCTTCTCCTTCCACGGGTGCAGGGCTTGGGTGGACGTGCTGAGGGACTGGGGAGCAGGTGTGAGGGCCTGCCTGGACCGCTGCCACCCCCACTCCCAGTGGGAAGCCCTCTCACTCAGGCTCCTAAGAATCCCTGGCCTTCTGAGTTTGCTCTGCCCTGCTCTGTGGGTTTAAGGAGTTTGTGGGTTTGTGGCTTTGCTTGTCATCAAGAAACCTGCCTAGATCCACAGACTTTCTTCTGCTCCAGGCCTTGGCTCCTCTGAAACCTGAAAAATGCAGTAATATCAGAGGGAGCTATACACATTTGTAAGCCCATGTGGGGTGAGATAAACTTGTGTGCAATCACAGGAATTACACAAGTGATTCTTCCAGCAGGAAACTTGACGCTCAAGCAGAGGAGCTGGAGGGAGAGAGGAGGGAGAGGGTCTCGGGGCTGAGAAGGGGGTGGGGTGGCTGCAGGGGCCCTCAGCCTCCCAGACAGTGCGTTCAGTCCTTACAGGTTGGACTTCCCAAACACCACTTCCACAGAAACAGTGCGGGTGTGTATATTGGGGGCTTGGGGGAACTGTCTGCCCTGCACCCTCTCTTGCATCTCAGGACACAGCCAGGGGGGCTCAAAGACAAGGGGAAGCTTTTTTAGAGGCATATCCTTCACCCACAAACTGGTTTCTGAAAGGCCTGCCGTCTCCTTCCTGTGAGAGACTCTACCTGTTCCTTTCAGCACCGCTCCTAGAACTCACCTCTGTTCCTATTCCTTTCTTTTTTTTTTAAATTTTATTTTAATCATTGTTCAAATACAGTTTTCTCCTTTTTACTCCCAATCCAGTCCCCCCTCCCACCCCTCCCCACTTCCCTCCCATTACCACCCTCCCCTTATGACCACGTGTCCTTTAAGTTTGTTCCCGTGAACCCTTCCCACTGTCCCCTGAAATTCCCTCTACTCTCTTCTGTGGGCACTGTCAACCTGACCTCTATTTCAGTGTCTTTGGTTATGTTTTGCTTGTTTCTTTGTTTTGTTATTTAGGTTCCTGTTAAAGGTGAGATCATATGGTATTTGTCTTTCACTGCCTGGCTTGTTTCGCTAAGCATAATGTTTTCCAGCTCCATCCACGCTGTTGCAAAGGGTAGGAGCTCCTTCTTTCTTTCTGCTGCATAGAATTACATTGTGTAAATGTACCATAGTTTTCTGATCCATTCATTTACTGATGGGCATCTTGGTTGCTTCCAGCATCTAGCTATTGTAAATTGTGCTGCTATGAACATTGGGATGCATAGGTTCTTTTGAATTGGTGTTTTAGTATTCTTAGGATAGAGTCCCAGCAGTGGAATCACAGGGTCAAAAGGCAGATCCATGTTTAGTTTTCTGAGGAAGTTCCATACTGCTTTCCATAGTGGTTGTACCAGTCTGCAGTCCCACCAACAGTGCACTAGGGATCCCTTTTCTCCACAACCTCTCCAACACTTGTTGTTTGTTGCTTTGTTTATGATGACCATTCTGTCTGGTGTGAAGTGGTATCTCATTGTGGTTTTAATTTGCATCTCTCTGATAGCTAGTGATATTGAACATTGTTTCATGCGTCTTTGGATTTTCTGTATGTCCTCCTTGGAGAAGTGTCTGTTCAAGTCCTTTGCCCACTTTTTAATTGGATTCCTTGTCTTCTTAGAGTGCAGTCTTGTGAGTTCTTTATATATTTTTGAGCTTAAACCCTTGTCTGAGGTATCATTGGCAAATATGTTTTCCCATACAGTTGGTTCTCTTTTAATTTTGATACTGTTTTCTTTAGCTGTGCAGAAGTTTTTAATTTTGATGAGGTCCCATTTGTTTATTCTTTCCTTTATGTCTGTTGCTCTAGGGGACAAGTCAGTAAAAAAGTTTCTTCGTGAAATATCTGAGATTTTCCTACCTACATTCTCCTCTAGGACTTTAATGGTGTCACGTTTTATATTTAAGTCTTTTATCCACCTTGAATTTATTTTTGTATATGGTGTAAGTTGGTGCTCAAGTTTCATTCTCTTGCACGTGGCTGTCCAGTTCTCCCAACACCATTTGTTGAAGAGGCTATTTTTACTCCATTTTATGTTGCTGCCTCCTTTGTCAAATATTAATTGACCATAGAGACTTGGGCTTATTTCTGGGCTCTCTGTTCTGTTCCATTGGTCTATGTGCCTGTTTTTATGCCAGTACCATGCTGTTTTGATTACAGTGGCCTTGTCGTATAGTTTAGTGCCGGGTATTGTGATCCCTCCTACTTTACTCTTCTTTCTCAAAATTGCAGCAGCTATTCAGGGTCATTTATAATTCCATATAAATTTTTGAAGTGCTTGTTCTATGTCTGTGAAATATGCCATTGGTACTTTAATAGGAATTGCATTGAATGTGTAAATTGCTTTGGGTAGTATGGACATTTTGATGATATTAATTCTTCCAATTCATGAACACGGTATATGTTTCCATTTGTTTGTGTCTTCCTTGATTTCTTTCTTCAGTGTTGTGTAGTTTTCTGAATACAGATCTTTACCTCTTTGGTTAGGTTTATTCCTAGATATTTTATTTTTCTTTTTGCTATTTCAAATGGGATTTTTTCCTTGATCTCTGCTTCTGCTGTTTCATTGTTGGTGTACAGAAATGCCTTTGATTTCTGGATATTGACTTTGTATCCTGCTGTTTTGCCACATTCATTTATTAGGTCAAGCAGTTTTTTGGTAGAGTCTATAGGATTTTCTATGTATACTATCATGTCATCTACAAACAGTGACAGTTTTGTTTCCTCCTTTCCGATTTGGATGACTTTTATTTATTTTTCTTGTCTGATTGCTGTGGCTAAAACTTCCAGTACTATATTGAATAGAAGTGGTGAAAGTGCACAGCCTTGTCTTGTTCCTGATCTTAGTGGAAAAGATTTTAATTTTTGCCCATTGAGTATGATGTTGGCTGTAGGCCTCTCATATATGGCCTTTATTATGTTGAGGAATGCTCCCTCTATTCCCACTTTGCCGAGTGTTTTTATCATGAATGGGTGCTGTACCTTATCAAATGCTTTTTCTGCATCAATTAATATGATCATGTGGTTTTTGTCTTTGCTTTTGTTTATGTGATGTATTACATTTACTGACTTGCGAATATTGAACCATCCTTGCATCCCTGGAATGAATCCCACTTGGTCATGGTATATGATCTTTTTAATGTATTGTCGGATGCGGTTTGCCAGTATTTTGTTGAGGATTTTAGCGTCAATGTTCATCAATGATATTGGCCTGAAGTTTTCTTTCTTTGTTGTGTCTTTATTTGGTTTTGGAATTAGGATGATGTTGGCCTCATAAAAAGAGTTTGGGAGACTCCCATCTTTTTGGATTTTTTGGAATAGTCTGTGAAGGATAGGGGTTAGCTCTTCCTTAAATGCTTTGTAGAGTTCTCCTGTGAAACCATCTGGTCCCGGGCTTTTGTGTGTTGGGAGTTTTTTGATTACTGCTTCAATTTCTTTTGTTGTTATTGATCTGTTCAGGCTTTCTGCTTCTTTTTCATTGAGTTTTGGAAGATTTTATTTTTCTAGAAATTTGTCCATTTCATCTAGGTTTTCAAATTTTTTGGCATACAGTTCTTTGTAGTAATTTCTTACAATCCTTTGTATTTCTGTGGTATCTGTTGTAATCTCTGCTCTTTCATTTCTGATTCTGTTTATTTGGGTCTTGTCTCTTTTTTTCTTGATGAGTCTTCTTAAAGGCTTGCCGATTTTGTTTATCTTTTCAAAGAACCAGCTCTTGGATTCATTGATCCTTAGAATTGTGCTTTTAGTCTCTATGTCATTTAATTCTGCTCTGATCTTGGTTATTTCCTTCCTTCTGCTTGCTCCGGGCTGCCTTTGTTGTTGTTCCTCGAGTTCTTGTAGACGTAGGGTTAGGTTGTTTGTTTGGAATGTTTCTAACCTTTTTAGGTGGGCCTGTATCACTATGAACTTCCCTCTCAGGACTGCCTTGGCTGTGTCCCATAAGTTTTGGGTTGTTGTGAGTTCGTTTTCATTTGTTTCCAGAAACCTTTTGATTTTGTCCCTAATATCATTCTTGACCCATTCCTTGTTTAATAGCATGCTATTTAATCTCCATGATTTTGAGTGTTTTGGGTTTTTTCCCTTGGGGTTGGTTTTCTAGCTTCAGTCCCTTGTGGTCTGAGAAAATGCTCGGTATGATTTCAATTTTCTCGAAATTGTTGAGGCTTGTTTTGTGTCCTATTGTCTATCTTGGAAATGTTCCGTGTACATTTGAAAAGAATGTATATTTTGCTTCTTTTGGAAGGAGGGCTCTGTATATATCAGTAAAGCCCATTTCATCAAGGGTATTGTTCAATGCCACAATATCTTTGTTATTTTGTTTGGAAGATCTGTCCATTTTTGATAGTGGGGTGTTAAAATCTCCCATTATAATTGTGTTGCTGTCCATATCTTTCTTGAAGTCCTCTAATATTTTCTTTATGTATTTGGGTGCTCCTATGTTGGGTGCATATATATTTACAATATTTATGTCTTCTTGATGGATTCTTCCCTTGAGTATTATGAAGTGACCTTCTGGGTCTCTCTTTATGGACCTTTTTTGGAAGTCTATTTTGTCTGATATGAGTATTGCTACCCCGGCTTTTTTTTCCTGTCCATTTGCTTGGAAGATTTGTTTCCAGCCCTTCACTTTCAGCCTGTGTAGGTCTTTTATCCTGAGGTGGGTCTCTTGTAGACAGCAGATATGTGGGTCATTTTTTCTTATCCATTCAGCTATTTTATGTCTTTTGATTGGAGCATTTAATCCATTTATGTTTAAGGTTATTATTTATAGGTACTTATTCATTGTCTTTTATGTACATGTGCTCCTCTCTCTCTCTCTCTCTCTCTCTCTCTTTTCCTTCCCTGCCTTAAAGCAGTCCTTTTAGAATCTCTTGCAGAGCTGGTTTGGTCGAGGTGTATTCTTTTAGAATTCTTTTGTCTGGGAAGCTTCTTATTTGGCCTTCTATCTTGATTGAGAGCCTTGCTGGATATAGAAGCCTTGGTTGCAGACCTCTGGTTCTCATTACTTGGAGTGTTTCTTGCCATTCTCTTCTGGCTTGAAGTGTTTCCATTGAGAAGTCAACTGTTAGCCTTATTGGGGCTCCCTTGTATGTTACTTCCTTTTTCTCCCTTGCTGCCTTTAATATTCTCTCTTTGTCTTGAAATTTTGCCATTTTAATTATGATGTGTCTTGAGGTGGGCCTCTTTGGGTTCCTCTTGTTTGGGACTCTCTGTGTTTCCTGGATTTGTGTGACTTTTTCTCTCATCAAATTAGGGAAGTTCTCCTTCATTACTTGTTCAACTAGGTTTTCGACCCCTTGCTCTTCTCCTTCTCCTTCTGGTATCCCTGTTACATGGATATTATTACGTTTCATATTGTCTTGTATTTCTCTTAATCCCTCTTCATTCTTTCTGAGCCTCTTTTCCTTTTATTGATCTTTCTGGATGTTGTTTTCTACTTTGTCCTCCAGCTCGCTAATCCAATCTTCTGTTTCATCGATCCTGCTTTTCATTCCTTCTACTGTGTTCTTCAGTTCAGAAATTGTATTCTTCATTTCCTCTTGACCTTTGTTGAGAGTTTCTATTTCCTTTTTCATGTTCGTATAGTTTGCAGTGAGATTGATGTAATTTCCCTCTAATTTCTGATAGCTCATTGTGAGTTCATTGAACTTCCTGATAATCATTGTTTTGAACTCACTATCTGATAGTTGAGTTGCCTCTATTTCATTTAGCATTTTTCCTGAGGCTTCCTCATTTCCCTTCAATTGAGGGTTGTTTCTTTGTTTTCTCATTGTTCATGGGTTTCTTATTTTTTCTTCTTGTTTGTTAAATTGATCTGTTCTGATTCCCTGTAATTATGGTGTGAACTTCTGTGGTAGAATATTTGTGAGATTCAGTGGTGTAATCTCCTTCGTGTATCCTGGTGTTCACAGCTTCCCCCTACTCTTTTTTGTTGGAGGAGTAAGGCGAAATGGTTTAAAACAGCAAGACAGTGTACTATGATATTTACATTAGCAGCCAGTAGAGAAGAGATGGGTTATCCTTTGGCTCCTTATAGTGTTAACCGTGATCCTCCACCCCACTATCTACATTTTAGAAAGGATGGAAAGAGGGTAAGACTCTTATTGGGGACGAGAGGATTGTTAGTTGGATCTAGAAAGCTGTGAGGCTGTGGGAGGTCAGATTCTAAAGTAGGGTTGGATTAAAGATTAGTATATAGGAGTAGCGTGTAAAAGAATAGAGACAACCCCCACAATAGTATAGTTCAGAAAATTGCAAAGTGGGCTGAGATCAGGTAGGGGTATTGAGTAGTATTTACAATTGTATAGACTAGGTCTTACTAACAGTAATAGTAAAGTGACAGTCTTGTGGCAGAATTGATGAGGTCTAGATAACAAGAATAAAGAGTATAGAATCTTGAGAGGTGTATTAATGGAACACAGATGAAGGATAGTAACTTATCAACACACTGTGACTGAGATACCAGGGGGAACCTATCAAATGACAGTATAACCAGCCAAGCAAAGAAGATTATACAGAAAGAAAAAGAATACCAAAATATTATTAAAATAAAAAATGTCAGAAAAGTGAGAAAAAGATAATACAAATTTACAGTAACTTGCAAGATTTAAAAAAAAAGAAAAGAAAAGCAGAAGATGTAGTGCAGGAGAAATAAATTTGGAGTGGAAAGAATAATATTAGGATAAATGGAAGAGAAACATAAGGGACTGCGAGATAAAAATAATAAGAATTGAAAAATAAAATGTCACATAAAACACAAGATAAAATCAATCAATCAACAACAGCCACAAAAAGAAAACAAAACAAAACAAAACAAAACAAAATAAAAAAAAAAACAACCTCTTGTTGGTTCCTAACTGGCCAGACCAGTTTTCTGATCTTGCTGGCTTCAGCTGGCTGAGGGACCTTTGAAATGCTTCTCTCTTCCCCGCCAGATCTCAGCAAGTCTGTCAAGTATCCTGGGCACTCCTGAGCATACTGGCTCTCTGGATCTCACTTCCACGTTCTTCCGGACTCCGGGGTCCTGCAGGTTTCCAGCTCTATGATCTCAGGAGGCACCTGCGACGTTTTGGGATTCACTGCACCCTCCCTGGGAATCGTAAAAGGGCGCGCCCCTCCCCCAAACTTTTGAGATTCGGGGTCTAGGATCGCCCTAAGCACCTCGCCGTGACCCTTTCGAGGTTCACAGCGCGCGAGAGTCAGTCTTCCTGATGGTGCGTGCGCGGAGCTCTTTCTGGCTCCGTGTTCCCCGCCAAACCGCACTCCGACCAGGCTAGGGGTGTTGGTGCCTTTCCCAGCTCCCCCGGTCGGGCTGGCTGGAAATCTCTGAGCCACTACTGTAGGAACACACCAAGCGCCACGTCCCTCCCAGGATCACAGCGCGAGATTCAGGCCGCCCTATGGGGCGCAAGCTGAGGCCGGCCTGGCTCTGTGCTCTCCACCGATCTGCACTTCCACCAGGCTGGGGTGCGGGCGCTCTTCCAGGCTGCCCCTGGTCATGTCGGCTAGAGGCCCTCACTTCTCCCAGGTCTCTGGGCGGGTGTTCCTAGTCCCTGGGCGATTTTTTCCCAGTCCAGCTGGCCAATCTGTTCCTTCCAGCAACACGTTCTCCCCTGGAGGTGCTCAACCCCTGTATTCGGGGGAGGGAGCAGCAACTCCCCTCTCCCGGGAGCCCCGAGCACCGGGCCTGGGGACTGCACACCCCTAGTCCCCGCGCTGATCCCTGGGTCCCTTTTGTCCTGAAGCAGTCTCCTTACCGTCTGGTTTTTCAGTGATTGCAATAATTTTTGATGTCCTGCTTTCAAAAGTGATTCGGTAACCTAGTCCACTTGCTCTGTTTCTCCACCAATCCATGAGTTTCCCTCCTCTTCACAGAAGCCGAGAAAAACGCTGCCTAGAGTAAAGCCGCCATCTGCCATCGATGTTCCTATTCCTTTCTGACAGACGTCCCTTCAACCTCCTCCCCTTTTCCTCACCTGTGAAACAGAGATAATGGTGGTATGGAGGCTTGGGGAGAGGCAGCTTGGCTAGGCTGAACTCTATTTCCCAGAAGTCATTTCCCTGGGTGTTTCTGAGGAGAAGGTGGGGATGGCTCACAGAATCTCAGGTTTGGGAGGCGGAAGTGAGGTGGCGGCCACTTTGTGGCTTGTACACTCTATTGCTGCTCTGCCAGTGCCCCTCATCGCTCATCTCTGTAACCCTCCCTGATCCTCCTTCAGCTACTCTGGTTCCTGGGCCTGACATGTGTGCTCAGCTTCAGGGGAAGTATCCACCCTGGCTGGGTGGTTCAGTTGGTTGGAGTGTTGTCCTGTATCCCAAAAGGTCGTGGGTTCGATCCCTGGTCAGGGCACATACCTGGGTTGCAGGTTTGATCCCCAGTCGGGGTACATGTAGGAGACACCTGATCAATGTTTCTCTCCCACACCCTTGTTTCTCTCTCCCTCTCCCCCCACTCCCTCTCTAAAATTGATTTTAAAATATCCTTAGGTGAGGATTTTTTAAAAATATAAAGGGTCCTGGCTTCTGTAGGACACATACATTGGCAAGCTCGGAAGTCACAGATCTGCCATGGGCTTCTCTCCATCCCTAGCTTGTGCATCTGGATTCGGACTCACTCCTGATCTCCCTGACTTTACACCCATATTTCTTTCCCTACTACCTCCCCCTGTGGGCTTCAAGGTCCAGCATCAGGTGTGAAGATGACAGGTTTGCAGAGAGAGCTTAACCAGTGCCCACCACTGCCCAGGGTCAACCCCTGTAACAAAGCCTTTTATCTACACCTCCACTCGAGACAGGTTGTTGCTGACAGGTGTTACTTCACACGGTGAGATGGAAGGAGCCCAGGTCCCTGAAAGGGTTTAGTTCACTCTGCAGCTGTGGGTCTTGAACGGAGCGTGCATCAGAATGACCAGGGGGGCTGGTTAAAACCCACCTGGCTGGGCGCCCCCAGAGTTTCTGGTTCTCAGGTCTGGCATGGGGCCTGAGAATTTTCATTTCTTTCTTTTCTTTTTTCTTTTTTTAGATTTTATTTATTTACTTTTAGAGGAAAAGGGAGGGAGAAAAGAGGGAGGGAAACATCCATCCGTTGCCTCACGCACACCCCCAACTGGGGATCTGGCCTGCAGCTCAGGCATGTACCCTGACTGGGAATCGAACCAATGACTACTTTGGTTCACAGGCTGGTATTCAGTCCACTAAGCCACACAAGCCAGGGCAGAATTTGCATTTCTAATAAGTTCCCAGGTGTTGTTGATGCTGCTGGTGCGGAGGCCGTGTTGGGACCACTGCAGTATGCTGGTGTAGATGAAGGTGAGGGGTAACGCTGCTCAGAGCAGATCCCAGAAGGGGAGGCTGCAGCAGCACCTGGAGCTAATGGGGGCCCCTGCGTCCCCCCCTGGGATCATAGGACCGGGGAGCAAACAAGGCCTGATCCTCAGCCTTCTTTGGAGGGGACAGCAGTAGTGTCTCTGCCTTCTGAAAGGCAGCCTGGCTGAGGGAGCCTGGGCTCAGGGCAGGCAGACCCCCTGGGAACCCCAGCCCTGTCATCTGTACCAGTGTCCTTGGGCAAGTGGCCTGTTAGGCAAGACAGGGACAATGGTGCCACACAGAGTTTTCACTGGAATGATGAACATTAAATGTATGCTCGATACATGCTGCTTCGTTTGTCCATCTCCAGCCTGGCTTTTGCCATTGAGGATTGAGGAATGTGCAACTGAACTTTTGAGCCTAAGGGTAAGACTTCACATTGACCTGTTCTCAGTTTAGTTTCGCTGCTTCGAAACCATCAGCCCAGCCTGCTCAGATGCCGTTGGGGCAGCCTGCCTGCCATCCCTGCGGTGACGTGTCTGATACCATGCTGTGGTTTGGGGGTTCACAGAGCGGGGGAGAGCAGGGCTTGCTCCTGAGGTCAGGCAAGAGGCGGAACTCTGATTTGGTAAGCTGCCTTCATAGTTTCTAGTGAGCCTCTGCACCCCAATCAGAAATACCAACTTAAAAACATTTCTTGAAATGGTAGAGGGAAAAAAATGGTCCCATGTACTTATCCTAAGGTCTGCTGCCTGTGTGAATACTTACTGTGTGCGAGTCCAAAGCCTAAGAAACACTATATGTGAGATTTGATTTGTAGGCTATGGGCAGCCCAAGTGACCAGCTTTAAGAGGGGGCGCTTTGGGGGGTCCTTTCCTCAATGGATCCTCTTCCCCATGAATAAATAATCAAAAAAAGAACTTAAGAACAAAGTTCTTATCTAATTTAATGCTTTCAGGGGTGGGATGGACTGAGGCCCAAGGGGAGGTACAGCAGGGTGTCCACCAGCAGAAAAGGCACCGGGGCCCCAGAGAGCGGGCCTGCAGTGGCTGGGCTGTAGGCTCGCCGGGAACTCGTTCTTTCTCTGTCTCTGTTCATGGCTGCTCCTTACACCCGGACCTGCTGTTGGTCCTTCTTCCTGACCTCTGCCCAGATGTCCGACAGGTCCTGGATGAACTGTTGGATCTAACAAGGCAGGGGGACCAGAGTTAACCCGACCCAGTGACAGGCCATTTCATCCAAACACAGAGCATATCCAGGTGTCACCTGTAAGGAGTCACCATTTCTCTGTGACTGACTTCTTGAAGCCACTTCCCCTCATTTGACAATTATTCTAATTGAAATGGAGGATCAGGCTTAGTAGACTAAAGGAAATAAATAGCAATGGAGTTAGAAGTCCTAGAAGCCGACACAGAGATAGGAAGGAGTGTGGGCTGACCGTCTAACTGCAGGGAGGAGTGACGGAGGGCCCTGAGCAGACTGGGTCCAGCTGGTGTGGGGGCAGACAGCTCTCCACAATTTAATAACCTTTGAAGTGGTCATTTCCATGAAACCCAGAACTGAGATCTCATTAGGCTAATCTTGAGGCATCTAGGAAGTTTAAATCCCATTCACTAGCTTCTGTTTTAAAGAACATGAAATTAGCATGGCAGCGGAAAGGGTGCTGCCTTACAAGTCAGAAGAACCGGGGTCCTGATGCCGCCCTGGGGAAATCCTTCATCTGTCTGGGACTGAGTTTCTTTGTCTTTAGACTGAGGAAGGGGAGAGGGAGGACAGGTTGGTCTAGATAGCCTCAAAGATCTCAGTCCTAAGATTTTTCCTTTTCAAGAGTGCTCCCAGAGATAGGACTACACAGACTGCCCCAAACTCTCAACAACTGTCAGTAGCTAATACTGGTGCTATTACTAATGTAATTCTTATTTTGCAAAAGAGGAAACAAAAGCCAAAGATTAAAGTAACTTTTCCAAGGCTACAGAGAAGACAAATTCAGCATTTCCCAAACTATCTTCTTATAATGAGTAATCACATACCTCCAAAAAAGATTCAGTGATTGAGTTTTAGAAACAGTAAACAGATAAATTATGTTGAATTTGCTTAGAGAGCCTCAGGGTAGAGCCATAGCAAAGACTCTGCAAAGTCCTGGATTTAAAAATCATCTAACTTGTTTAACTTTATGGCTTTCTGAAGTTATTAGTCCATAGAGTCCTTTTATTCTCCCACAGGAAACCTACTAACATCTTGGGACTCTAGGAATTTGCAAGCCCATGTTGAAAACTGCTGCTCCAGGCAGTTTGGGCTTTATTCAGGAATAATGCAAGACCTTCCTCGACACGGCACACTGAATTCAAATCATCTTGGCCTTTTGCAGAATCACTTTTCCTATGTTGCACTGTGATGTTATGCTCCTAGTCCTAGATAAGTGACTTCCGAGGCCCATGCCTGGATCTACTGTAGGGATCTGTTGACAGCCTTGTTCACTGAGGGTGTCTGAAGCCTCCTTGAGAAATTTCTGTTAGAGTGCTGGAAAAGGTTTGCTTTCTCTGAGGAAAATCTTACATTTTCTTATTTTGGTATCGAACCGTGTGTCACTTTTTCTTCTGGTTACCAGGAAGCTCAGAGCCAACTACTGTCCTTTATAATACGAGAATCTACAGTCTTTGTTTCTCTCTCTTGCCTTGACTTCAGATTTTAACTTACATTTTTCTTGGTCCTTATTTTTAATGTTTTAGGCACTTGACCATGTGTATTTCTCTCAGTGGGCTCACATCCTATGGGAATGTGTTTACTGATTTTAGAGAGAGACAAACATCGATGTGGGAGAGAAACATTGATTGGTTGCTTCCTGTGCCTGTCCCAACCGGAAATTGAACCCACAACCATTTTGCTGTAAGGGTCGACACTCCAACCAGCGGACCCACCTGGCCAGGGCTGAAGTGGGATATTTTAAAATAACATTGGGGCTACCTTAAGTATCCCCATAAGGGCAAATCAATGTTAAAAGGGAGTCAGAAAGCCCCACATTTGGAGTAGATGAATGGGAAGCTTCAATCTGTACAGGGAATGCTCAGGCAGGGCCAAGGAGCTAGACTGCATCCCCTCCTGCCCACCTTTCTTTACACAGCTGAAGGAAAGGGGCCCGAGGACCTCTGGGGGTCCCTAAGACCCCGCTGGTGGGGAGAGGGGCTGCAAGGCCAGAGCTCTTTTTGCAATTAAGATGTTGTTTGCCTCTTATTCCCTCACCAGTGTACAGTGGCTTTTACCAGAGTAGAATGTTTTGATGATGTGGGCTGTCACAACAGTGAATGCAAAGCAGCTGTGAGAATCCACCTGGCCTCTTTGGAGCTAGACCATAAGGGAATTTATAAAAGTGTCAAATAATGCTACTTATCTGCACAAAATATATTTCTTTAAATGTATTTTTCATTAAAAATGCTATTTATGTTAATTTGCTTTTTGTCACTTTAAAATAAATAGATTATGTATTTAACAATTAAAAGGCTTATTGATTTTAGAGAGAGAGGAAAGGAAAGAGAGAAACATTGATGGGTTGCCTCCCATTAGTTCCCCGAATGGGGGTTGAACCAGCAACCTAGGTATGTGCCCTGACTGGGAATAGAACCTCCAGCCTTTTGGTGTATGAGACAACGCTCCAACCAATGGAGCCACACTGTCCAGGACATGAGTTAAATATTTTTAATTTTTCTGTTTGAGTTTTAATATGGTAAATATTAATACCCAATATAAACAGAAGCTCTTAGAGGATCTTCAATAAATTTTAAGAGTGTAAAAGTATCCTGATACCAAAACGTTTGAGAACTGCTGCTTCAGAACAAACTTTCTTACACATTCCCTTTACGGTTTTGGGGCTGTCAATAATTCTGCTCTGACATGCCTGAAGAAGCAGGCAGATTTTTTGCTTTAGGGAAGGCATCCTTCCTGGCTGGTCAGCAGGTGCAATGTTTTATATTTCACGAGTCTCACTTTGTTGTTGTTGTGGAACAGGTGGAAGGCCTCTCAGTCGATTGCTGTTTGTAGCTTGTGTCAGATCATCACTCACTGAGTGCTCACTGAGCGCCTGCTATGTGCTAGGTGTTGCTGTAGACTCTGGGGATTTAGCAGGGAGCAAAACAAAACCCCCAGTTTTCAGGAGCTTACTTTCTCCTATCTCACAGCAGAGCTATAGACTTTTGCTAAAGGAATAAATAAACAGTCATGTTTCTCTGCATGTCACCAGGACCATGGCCAATGCATCGGCTGCTGCGGAGGCTCCCAAATTATGGGATGTGTTTACCTTTGGTCAGAAATGAGATGATTTTAGGTGGCATGTGGATACAGCATCAAAGAGCTTTAGATCATACAGTGAAAAAGTTATTTCCTTTCAATTACTTCAAAGAGAAAAATCTCAGATTGGTATTTACAGGACTCTAACAGTTCCCTAAACTTGCTGACTTACTTCCCTCTCGCTCACCAATGATCTCTTTTCCCAAAGAGTGGGAAAGGCGTACGCCTTCCAGAACTCACTAGATTTACAAAGACTGTTTTGCACCATGAATTCAACAGTGGGTCTCTGCTACTGTCCCTGTTGATTGGGGTCCAACAGGATCTTGGCTCTAATACAATGGTTCTCAAAATGTGGAACCCAGACCAGCACATCACCACCACCTAGGACTTGTTGAAAACGGAAACTCAAGGGTTCCCACTGCAGACCTACCGAGTCAGAGACTCTGGGTGGGGCCCAGCAATGCTTCCCAGACCCTAGGTAATACCAATTCCGTTAACATTTGAGAACCATGGCTGTAGCCAGTTCATTCCCCTACTCAACCAATCAAGAAGCCTTGTGGTTCAGTAAACACAGCCCACCAGGTACCTGCAGCTCCTCTTACCATGTCCAGCTGTTTGTGGGTGTCCTCCAGGGATACAAAGGATGATTCCTTCAGCTGCTTGCTCACAGTCTGGAAGAGGTTCAGTGTTGCCATCTTAATGGTGCCAAGCAAGAGGGTCTTCTTGGCTGCGGTGTTCTGGATGTGTGCCCAGCGAGATTCCTGGGGAGAGGATGAGGGAGGGACATGAACACAGCAAGTATGCGTGTGTGTGTCCATCCCTCACTCATTCACACAGTAAGCCCAGAAGCCCCCTGACCAGAGGGCTGCTCACCCAGACAATGACATCACTGCGCGCACGGTCGAAGCGCATCTGCAGGCGCGCCAGCTCATTGTTGTGCTGCAGGATCTCGTCATCCTTCTCCTCCATGTAGCGTGCCAGCCGCGCCTTGGCACGCTCGATCTTCTCCTGGCCCTCCTGTGCCGACTGCATGAGGTCATCGTGCATGCTCACCAGCGTCTTGTAGCGTGCCATCACCTCGTGGATCTCTTCAAACTACGGTAGGGAGCTCAGCTCACTGCACTGCAGCCCCACAGCCCGAGGCAGCTGCCCCTGCTACCAGTCAACTTCTGACCTAGGTTTGTGGGCCTGGCACAGACACCCTAGGCCGAAGTCAAGGGACAGAGGCCCTGATGATGTTACAATCCCACTGCTTGCTCCTCTTGGGTTGTTACAGGGCCATGGGCCATGTGTTGGAGACACGTGCAACTGGACCAGGGGTTCTTAATTTTGACTGCATGTTGGAATCATAGGAGGAGCTTTAAAAAGGACACCTGGCAGGCTCCACCCCCAGAGAGCTAGATGGATAAACAGATCTAAAGTGGTCCCAGGCATCTGCATTTTGCAACACCCCTCCCACCCCCCAGGTGATTCTAGAGTTGAGAACTGCTGGAGGGAACAGCTGGGGTAAAGATGATGGGCTGTGTGTGGTGTGTTCAGGAAGCTCAAGAAAGATAAGTATGGATGACCTGAGCTCAAGGTGGGGAGGGTGAATTCAGCCTGGAGAAGTAATAAGAGTGCCCAGTAAACCCTAAGAAGGAGTGTGGACATCATCCACTGAAGGGTTTTAAAAAGCAGAGGGAGAACTTCATGTCTATGTATTTGAAATCTCACTCAGCACATAATGCAACAGGATGCAAGTAGAAATGAATGGACTACATCAGTACTACCACAAGTATGTCTCCACAATGTAATGCTGATGGCAAAGGGACTTAGGTGCCAACTTGAAGAGCCTCCCACTGTCCAAAGATGGGACACTTTGAGCATCAGTAAGAGTAAGCACAGAAGATTAAAACATCAAACATGGTAAAAATCCATGAGTTCATAATGAGTATGACAACATGACCGGTCAATTTGGGAGGATGCTGGAGAACCAACTCGTTCTGAAAATGGCAATGAAGAATCAAACGTTTAACTAGCTGCTTCCTTAAGACCCAGATAGTGAGCAAATAGTGGATGAAGGGAAGAATCTCTTTATGAAGTCCTTTTCTTGTGTGGTAGTATCCTAATTATGTGAAGAAGGGATGATTGAATATTTTCAGAACACTGGAGGGGTTTTCTGTGCCCTATTAGCAAGGAAATCAGGATTCTGACTTCTGTCACCAAGGATTCATTTTACCTGTTTATAAACACATCAGTGGAATCATACAGTGTGTCCTCTTTTATGTTTGGCTTATTTTGATCAGCATAATAATGGCTGTGCTTTGAGAAACACATCAGCCAAATGAAGTGTGGGGCCTTGTTCGGACCCTGATTAGAACAAACCAACTGCCCAAAAAGAACTTGTGTAATAACGGGGGAATTTTTAACATCAACTGGATATTTAACTTAAAGGACTTACTATCAAATTTTTACTAGGTGTGACCATGTATCGCAACTATTTTAAAAAAGAGCTCTTCTCTTTAAGAGTTACATACTGAAAAATTTAGGGATGCAAAAATATAATTTGCTTCAAAATGGCAGATGTGGGAGGTTTGGGGGACTTGACTATGATTTGATAATTGTTGGAATTAGGTGATGAGTAATGGGCATTCAATAGACTGTTCTCTCTATTTTTGCATATGTTTAAAACTTTCCATAATAAAAAAGTTTTAAAAAATATTGGTTAGAAAAAGTAAGTCACAAAAGAACATAGGATATGTACAATACTGTTCACAGTTTATGGATATGTAATATGCTGCCAAAGCATGTGAATGAGAACTTAGAAAATCAGAGATCCAATTGCCTGCGAGGAGAGGGGAAGAAGAATAGGTTTGTGGTGGGGGCGCAGGGGGTTTCAATTACCTGTAGTGTTTTATTAAAGAAAAAAAGAATTGAGGGCAAATATTAAGATTTGACAAAGCTGTGGTAAGTACTTGAGTGCTATTATCTATTTGTCTATACTTTTCAGTATGCTTAAAATACTTTGAAAGAAATAAAGAAAGAAGGAAAGAGAGAAAGCAACAGAGTTGCGGGGTCACGCAGGCTCTAGAATGCTGGACAGGCTGGTGGCCAGGAATAACTCGAAGCTGAACTCCAGATGGGGTCCACTGGTGGTCTGGATGAGGAAGGGGCAGGGACCGGATTCCAGGAATACTTAGGAGGCAGAACAGACCAGATCTGCTGATTGATGGCTTCCGGGAATGACGGAGGAGGAGGAGCCAAGGAGGAGGCTCAAGTTCTGGTGAGGCTGTGGGTGGGATGCTGTGTGTGGGTGGGTGGCCATGCCATTTACTAGCACCAGACGCACCAGCATCAGGCTGGCCTGGGGATCGCAGGAAGCAGAGGAGATGGGCTGTGGACCATAAATTAGATGCAGGGGCCTGAAGCTCAGGGGGGAGATACAGGACCAAGAGATACAGGCCAGTCTCCTCAGTTCTAAGACATACGCTTTGCCAGCTCTGAATATGTGTCATTTTCTTATCATTTATCTGCTGCTTTAATATAATAGTCTTCCTTCACTCTCCCCACCAAAGAAAACTACCCCAATTATTAAATGAATAATTTATCAGATTTCTTAGAATGGAGGAAATAACACGGATTTGGGACTCAGGCATACATCAATTAGGTTAGCGGTTCGATATGGAAGTTGCTCAGACTTTACAAAGCTGTGCATCCTTTATCTCGCCTCAGCCCACACAGGACATTGCTCCACAGCCCAGAGGGCGTGCCTCGTGCCTCACTCTGCCTTGGTAAGGGGTCCTACCTGCTGCTGTCACATGGGGGCATGGGGGACGCAGTGTGGCCAGCCACTGACACTGGCAGCATCCACAGGAGGGCCATGGAATTGATCAGGGAGAAAAGTGGAGGGTTTGCAGCAAATTTGTGAGGAACACTTAAGGAACGAGCTAGGAAGAGGATCCTCTGAGGAGTCTGAGGTAGAAAGTAGGAGAGGGAGGGAGGGGGGTCCAGAGGAAAGGGCAAAGATATCTGTAAAGGAGGAGTGTCAACAGTGTCAAATACACTTGATCCTTGAACAGTGCAGGGTTTGGGGTGCTGACCTCCTGTGCAGTGGAAAATCCACATGTGACTTTTGACCCCCCCCCCAAACTTAACTACTGATAGCCTACTGATTGGAAACCTTACCAATAACATAAATGGCTAATGAACACATGCTTTGTATGTTATAGGCATCACATACCATATTCTTACAGTAAAGTAAGCTAGAGAGAAGGAAATGTTATTAAGACAATCAAAAGGAAAAGAACATACAGTTATAGTGCTGTACTATACTTATCAATACTGCAAGTTCATGTCATTGGTTTTAGGCTATATAGTTTGTCTGCCAGTTTTTTCTAATGGTCTACTGAAAAAAAAATCACTACTGTAAGTGGAACTGCCTAGTTCAAACCTGTGTTGTTCAAGGGTCAGCTGGATTGCAGAGTGCGTGGGTGGGAAGAGGGTGAAGATCCCAAAGCTCCAGCAGCAAGTCAACTTTAGGAAGAGCAGTTGTCGTAGGGCCCACAGAGAAGTAGTTAGAAGCAAGGGCTCAGGCTGGGAGACCCTGAGCAGTTTACCCAGCCCCTCTGAGCCTCCACTTCCTCCCCTGCAATGGTGATCCAGTGGATGGCTTTCCTCTGGGGGCTAATGAGTGAACTGAATGAGTCACGCATGTGCAGCACCTCGCCCAGGGCCCAGCACATACTAAGTTCTCAAGCTCTGCACTAGGGTGGGTGTTTTCCAGTCTCTCTCCCTTCCTCTCCCTATTTACTCTCAGGTAAATAAAACCCCAGGGAGGAGGGGAAGCAGGGACAGAAGTAGGCCACATCCTGAGGCAGGCAAAGATTATTCCTCATGCTGCAAAAAGAAACCTCGTTACCCCAGCACACACCACACACCATCCACACAGAGACATTTACACAGCTATCACTCACAGACACCACCCAGTCCGTAACCCCCACCAGGGGCCTTTTTCAGCTGCCCTCCAGGGCTAGATGCATGTTCTCAGAGTAGGGTGGCCACCCATGCAGAGGGTCCCCAAGCCCCCTATAGCCCCAGGTTCTGGGGAAGGGGAGATGGGGCTGAGGAAGGCATGAGCCCTGCCCCCACTCACTTCTGAGTTCTCCACCACCTTCTCCAGGTACTTGTTGAAGATGGAGTAGTCCTGTAGCTTGCTGCTCAGCCGCTGGTGCTGTAGCCGCAGGGCCGCCATCTCCTGCTTGGCCTTGGCCAGCTCTCGCATGCGCTGCCTCTTAAGTTCTCTCTCCTTAGTAGCTTTCTTCAGGGCGCGGATCCGTTTCTGATCATTCTCCTGGGGCCAGGGATGTGGTGTCTGTCAGGCACTCGCTCCACCCTCCCTGGAGCCCCACACAGGGCCTCTGTTTGCCAAGCTCAGGCCGCCCTGAGGATGGGCAAGCAACATCCATGTGGGCCAGAGGCCTGAGTTTTCCACTGATTTGGTCATTGGTGCCTCAGTTCCTCCAACTGTAGAAATGAAAGGCAGTAGCCCCTCACTTCCTTCCAAAAGCTGAGGCAACAGTGCTCAAACCACAGGGAGATGAGATAGGAGAGGGGCCTGCTCCTGAGGGCCTAGGGGCAAGAACATTCCAGAGAGAATGTATCCAGCGGCTCAGACTGGCTGTAGGTTCAGGCAGGCAATCCAATGCCCAGAAAAACACATGAAGCTCAGCTACTGCAATTATGCAGACCTCTTCCCTCTGCAAAGCCCTCCCCCAAGTTTAGAGGGTGAACCCACCCCTCACAACACACTTGCGTGGCTCCTTTCCCTCTCCAGGGGCTCCTGAGGTGCCCCGCGGATGGGCATGTGTGGTGGGGGCATTTGGAGGCATGTGGTGAAGGCACACTGAGCTTTGCACTGTGCTCCATAAGCCCAGGAGAAAACTGAAGGGCCCTAAACCAGTGGTTTTCAAGTCCAACCATGTATCACACTCCCCTGAGGAACTTTAAAAAATGTAATTTCCTGGGCCCGACCTCAGGCCAGCTGAAAGCAGGGAGAGAGGAGTCCCAGGGTCCGTATGTGTAACATGCTCTCCAAGACTCTGATGCCACAGGTCTCTAGTGGCCACTTGGAGAACCCCTAACTCCCAAATTTCCCGCTGCCCCAACCACTCCACTAGCTTTTTCTCTGGTCAATAAAACTGGACTTCCAGATAATATGCCTGGTCCTTCAGCTTCTTTTCCCACTTGGGTTAGGCACAGAGCAAGACAGAAGATGCTTAGGAGCAGGACTCCCCTGTAGCAGAGGCCAGTGATTACTCCCTGGAGCCGGGCCAGGCCCTTCCTCCTTGGAGAAATCTGGATCTAAAAATAGTTAAATCACTCCTCAAAGGACCAGATGAGAGGAGTTGCTTCAGAATGGACTCTAGTATCTGGTCCTTCATCCACCCGCTTTGTGTACCCTCAGTGCTAGGAGGGAGGAATGGGGTGAGTTGGGGTACTAAAACCCTGTCTGATTCATCTTTGTATCTCCAAGTGCCTAACCCAGACCATACTTCATTCATCCATTCACTCACTCATTCATTCCATAAATTGTATGTCTCAGGTATGGGCAAGGAAATAATAAATGGAAATCTAAAAGGAGCAGAGACTGACAGGTAAATAAGAAATTACAAACAGCAATAGGTGGGGCCATTAAGGGAGAAGCCCCGGGCATTGTTAAGCACTGAAAAGACATCTAACCCAGGGTGAGGAGTCAGCAAAAGCCAGGAGGAAAAGGAGAAGGAGGGGAACTAGGGGGAAGGGTACCTGGATGAACTGTTCGAACTTCTGCATGTGGGCCTTCAGCTGAGCCTCCTTGATGCCCAGTTCCTCCCAGCGCAGGCTCAGAGTTTCCATTCTATGTTGAAATGTCTTGGGGTGAGGGGAGCAGAGAGGTCAGGAGGGCCTCTGACATGGGTATCAAGGAAGGCCCCAGCATCCCGTGCCCAAGCGTCCCAGTCCCCAGGCCTTCCACGTTCCACGCATGCCTGGGTCAGAGCAGAGCAGCCCGGGACCCTGGTTCCCCAAAGACTCAGATCATTCCTGTCTCTGCAGAGGGAACACAGAGCCACCGCCCAGAACTCCTGGCACGTAGCCACTGCCACCCACAAAATGAAGGGCTGCCCCTGAGGCCCCCTCTGCACCACACCGCCAGTCCCTCACCTCCTTCTTCTGCAACATGGCCTGGTGCATGATCTTGGCCTCTTTCTTCTTCTCCAGTAGCTTGATAGATGGAGACTCTGACTGCTCCTCAATGTGGGGAAACTTTCTGTCCAAGACACGGGCAAGAGGGGCCCGGGAATAACCCATGGAGACAGAAAGCCATGGGGGAGGGAAGGCAGCCTCGCGCTCATGTGAGTGAAAGGAACGATCTAATCAGAGGAAGAGAGAGCTGTGTTGACATCTGTGGAGTAAGGTGAGGCAGCTGATAAGGGGTGGGGGTCCGGGTGATGGGGGTGGATGATTTGGGACACTGGGTTATAGGAGTAGGAGGGGTTGGAAGTGGGGCATGGGCAGGGATAAGAGGTCCGGGGCACAGAGAGGGCTGCCCAGACCCTGAGACACTCACTGAAGCAGTTGCAGCAGCCGCTCCCCATACTGCAGCCGGAAGTACTCCGCCAGATCTTCTTCCTCCATGATGCCCAGACTCATGGTGGCGGTGATCAAATGACCCAGGCGGCCGAAACTTCACTGTAAAACAGTAGGTGGTGGAGCCAAGGTGGCCCAGGGGTGCTTGGGCTCCTGCTTCTCCTTTCTGTTCGCTTTTCTGCGTCCACGGAGGGTGGGCCCTGAGAGACTCCTGGGAAGGGGCTGGAGCCTCACACCGGCAGCCACCAGAGAGCTGGTTACCTAGCAACAGGTCGCCTGGTTCCGTAGCCCACCGGAGGAACTCAGGCTTTGCCCTCTGACCCCTGTCCCTGCTGACCCCTCTCTGCTCCTGCATTTACCACTCAGGACTTTGGGGAGGGGTTAGACCTGATCAGATGCCGGCGTCCAGGGCTGGGATGCAGGGTCTGGGTGTCCTGGCCAAGATCCGGGGTGTCGGGAGAGGGGTGTCCTGGTGAGGGAGCCGTGTCCCTGGACCTCCCTCCCGGGGTCAGGGTGCATGAGGGTGAGGGTGGCGGCTGAACCTGCAACAGGTGCCTGAGAAGACAAGGAGAGAAGGAAAGGCGGTGCTTAGCTGAGGCAGGGCTGGGGCTGCAGTGGGAAGCTTGGGACCTGTGGAGGATGGGATGAGAACCACATGGTGGGCGGAGGAGGTGTAGGGGTGTGTGTGTGGAGGGGGGATGGGAACGAGGCCTGAGGCTGAAGAGGCATTCTGGGGACTGTGGAGGAGGGACCGTGGCTGGGACGCTTAGAGGGTAACACACAATCTTCTCCGAGATTGGCAGACTTATTTAAAGTAGGAAAGGATGCCGAACTATGGTACCATAAATGTCACATGTTTTACATGTTTGCTTCAGAATGGCTAGCTGCCTGCCTTGATCCCAGCGCGGTGTGGTGCACACGCTCATTAGGTCTGGGGTTCACCACCTTAATTTGAGACCCTATGCGTGAGGCAGCCACCCCCAGAGGTAACGCCAGGCTCCCTAGCTCCGCTGTGCGCTCTGCCCACCGGCCCACGTCCGCCGCGCCTCGCTGCACTCCAGGTCTGGAAGCCGGTACCGCAGGGGATGGGTTGGGGTGTCCCGGAGGGACGGCGTCTGAGATCAGGAGCCCACCCCTGCGAGATGGCCGGTCCTCCGGTTCCCCCTGCTGGCCGCCCGCCCGTCCGTCCCGCCCTACATCCTGACTCGGGGAACGTGAGCTCTGTCCCGGCGCCGCCCACCTTCGCCCGCTCCATTCGCACGCCCAGCTTTCTTCCAGTTCCGGGGGCTCAGCAGAGGCAGTACTATCCCTCCCACCCCACCCAGAGCGCACCCACACACGCACCCCCTCACCGTGCCCGCCCCACCCTAAGCCCTTCAACCAGAGATGGTTCTCTACCCGCAGGATGACAAGAAAGCCAGTGAAGACAGTAAGCTCCTAAAAGGGGTATGTTTCTCTCCTTGTGGATCCCCAGTGCCTGGCACAATCAACTTGAGCTTTCCCTCCGTTTTGCCTGGGGGCACCTGTGTAATACCAGCCCTTGAGGAAGTGGCTCTCTGTTTCTGAACCACCAGTTTTCCCTGGTGATACATACGAAATCACATCCTTGGTTGCATCTATGGATCTGGTGGTCCAGGGCCAGGTAGGAGCATGCAAGTGAGACATCCTCTTCTGCCCGTGTACCCCTGACCTGCCAGAGCTCTTTCTGTACTTTGCAGAATCTTCATCCCCACACCCACCACCATCCCTCTCTGGGGTCTCCCTGTCTTCCCAGGGGCCACCCAGCAAGGTCAGGGCTGCCTGAGATCCACCAGAGTCTTGCTCTCCCCAGGTCTCCTCCTCCTCCCTTCCCTGAGGGAACCCTGCTTTCTTCCCTCCTCCTTTTCTTAATGCATTAAAACAAAAATTCTTACCAGATGTGTTTACTGATTTTAGAGAGGAATGGGGGGAGGAGAAACATTGATGTGAGGAACATCCACGGGTTGCTATCAGTAGTCCCCTGGCCAGGGATCGAACTTGCAACATTTTTGGTGCCAGGGCGATGATCCGACCAACTGACCCACCCAGCCAGGTCTCCCCTCCTCTTTTCGGCAATATGTCCTTTTCTATCTTGATATTTGCCTCTGAGGCATCTAGCAAAATCTCCTAATGGATTTAGGTTGTTGGAAACCAATAGGAATAAGGTGGAGGAGGAAACATCAGGAAAAAATTAGATTAATTTGTCAAAAAATATTATCCTGCCCTACAGACCAGTGTAGTGCTTGGTCCAACCAAATAGAGTATTGGGTATGAGGAAACCACTTTTTATCTATGTCATATTTCATTCCATGTGTCCACATTTCACTTTAGCAGATTCATGCAAATTACATTAAATGCAGTGCTGTGTCACTTAACAATGGGGATATGTCCTGAGAGATGCCTCATGAGGCACTTCTGCCATCGTAGCGTGTGAACACACACTGAGGTGGTATAATCTGCCACACACCTCTGTGGTACAAGCTGTTGCTCCCAGGCTACAAACCTGTACTGGGTGCTACTGGACAGAGTACTTTAGGCACTTGCAACACAATATTAGTGTATCTAAACGTATCTAAACACTGCAAAGGTACAGCAAAGACATAGAGAAGATGAAAAATGCTAGCCCTGTGTAGGGTACCTGCCACAAATGGGACTTGCTGGATGGAAGCTGCTCTGGGTGAGTCAGTGAGTGAGCGGTGAGTGGGTGTGATGGCCTCGGACACTGCTGCCCAGGACTAGACTTTGTAAACACTGCCACTTAGGTTACATTAAACCTATACAAATATTTTTCTTTCTTCAATGATAAATTAACCTTAGCTTATGGTAAATTTTTGAATTTATTACCTTTAAAGTTTTTTAACTTTTCAACTCTTGTAATTACGCTTAGCTTAAAATACAACCACACTGTTCAGCTATGCAAAAATGTTTCTCTTCTTTATATCCATATTCTATAGGCTTTTTTTCTACTTAAACATTTTTTTTTTTACTTTTTAAGTATTTTTGTTCAAAACTAAGACACAAACCCACACATTAGCTTAGATCTACCAAGGGTCAGGGCTATTGACACCAGTGTCTCCCGCCTCCACACCAGATCCTACAGGAAGGTCTGCAGGGGCCATGTGCAGCGGCCATCTCCTGCGACAACGCACCTTCTCCTGGAACAGCCCCTGAAAGGCCTGCCCGAGGCTCTTTTTGAGGAGGTGTCACTCTTTTCAGCAATATGTCCATGATGCTTTGCTTTGTTTGTTTCTTTGTTTTCCATCATAGATTTGTTTATAATACATGAATAGTCTTCTCTATTAACTAAATATCTTTGGTGTTGAGGGGGTCCATGTTTTCAAACTTAAAAAAAAAAGACTTTACTTATTTTTAGAGAGTGGGAAAGGGAGGGAGAGAGGGTGAGAAAAATCAACATGTGGTTGCCTCTTGTGTGCCCCCTACTGGGGACCTGGCCTGACTGGGAACAGTACTGGTGACCCTTTGGTTCACAGGCTGGTGCTCAATCCATGGAGCTACACCAGCCAAAGCTTATGTTTTCAAACTTTTTAAGGAGCTAGTGGAAGTCTGCTAAAGCTTTTCCTGAACCTTTCACTGTATAATCTTAAGGGGCCACTGTTGTACATGTGGTCAATCCTTAACCTAAATGTAGCTATGCGGCATATAACTATGTTTGAAGATGGTATTGTATTGTATTGTATTAGTTGCTGTAACAAACAACCTCAAGTCTCAGTAGTTTAACTCAATAGTTTTATTCAATAGTCCCAATGTGGATTTTCCTAGTGGGGTGGTTCTCCCAGGAGATTTTTTTCCCCAAGCAGTGAAGGGTCTAAGCCTTTTCCATCCTGCAGCTCCATGACCTCTGTGTTTACTGTGGAAGGGAGAGAGGAGAGGAAGGGGAAAAAGGCCCTTTTGCTCCTAACAAACTTATCATCACTCTCATGCCTTGGCCTTTGGTGGGAACCAACTACATGCAAGGGGCTGACAGTGTGGTTTCGCTGTGTTCTCAGGAAGAGGAAACTGATTTGATGAGCATCGAACCAGTTTGCGCAGTACTGTTGAGAATTAAAAGGATGTTTGGAAGTAGGCTGAAAGCAGAGTTTCATAAACTAATTGACAAGGAATAAAAAGAAAAAAACCAGGTCAATCACAAACTCATGTATAAAAATCTTAATGAAAATATTACCAAATTTCATTTAGTATTCTATTAAAAATAATCCACTAGAACTATAAATACAAAAAATGTTTTTACATTAGAAAATCTGTTAATAAAATTAATTATATTATCATTGCAATAGATGCCAACATGACATTGAAAATCCACATTCATTTCAATTTAAAAAATTAGTGTACAAAGGAACTTTATTAACAACAAAAATATGAACCTACAGATAACATTAAAATTATATTAAAGACATTATTGTTGAAGTTAGGGACATAGGCTTTCTTCTGTTATTCTAATCACTTAATATTGTTTGGGATACTCCTAGCTGTTGCAAAAAGACAATATGATTAAGGGTTTTTTTTCTTAATGTAATGGCAGATGCTGTGTTCATGTACTGTGAAAATCCAAGAATGGTTAACTAATGAAAATTTGTTAGAATTTAATCGAATACTATGTAATTTATAAACTGCTATGTGACAAACATGAGATGCAGAATGGTGTGCACAGTGTGACCACGTCAGTGTGTGTGGTGTGTGTGACTAAGTAGAGAAAAAGCTCTGAAAGTATATTACCATACCTCTGCGGAAGGAAAGGGCATTGGTGGGATGATGGTTCTTTTACTTTGTAGTCTGTATATTTCTGTATTGTTTAATTTAAAAAAATTATGACTGTGTGTGGCTAGAGTGGGCATCCTTGTCTTGTACTGAATCTTAGAGAAAAGCTTTCAGTGTTCCTCTATGGATTATGATGTTAGCTATGGACTTTTATGAATTGCCTTTATTGTGTTGAGGAAATTTTTATACCTATTTTATTGAGTGTGTTTATCATGAATGCATGTCAAATTTTGTCAAATGCTTTTTCTATATCTATTGAGGTAGTCATGTGGTCATTATCTTTCATTCTATTAATACAGCGTATCACACTGATTAGTTTTTGTCTGTTAAACCAGCTTTGCATCTCAGGAATAAATCGTACTTGATCATGGTGTATAAACTTTTTGATGAGTTGTTGTATTCCATTTGCTAGTATTTTCTTGAGGGTTTTGCGTCTGTGTTCATTAGACATATTGGCCGGTAGTTTTCTTTTCTTTTGGTACCTTGTCTGACTTGGTATCAGGGTGATACTTGCCTCATAAAACAAGTTGGGAAGTGTTCCCTTTTATTCTGTTTTTCAGAAGAGTTTGAGAAAGGTTGCTATTAACTCTCGGAGTGTTTCTAGGATTCAGCTATGAAGCCATCTGGTCCTGGGTTTTTCTTTGTTGGTAGGTTTTAGATGACTACTTTGTTCTCCCTATTTGTTATTGATCTACTCAGGTTTTCTACTTCTTCTTGATTCTGTCTTGGTAGGTTGTATGTTTCTAGGAATTTACTCATTTCTTCTAGATTCACATATAATTCTTTGTAATAGTTTCTTATAATTCTTTTCATTTCTGAGGCATCTGTTGTAATGTCTCCTGTTTCATTTCTGATTTTATTTGAGTCTTCTCTTTATTCTTAATTAGTCTAACTAAGGGTTGTTGATTTTATTTTTTCAAAAACTCAATTCTTAGTTTTATTAATTTTCTGTAGTTTTTCTGTTCTCTATTTGATTTACTTCTGCTCTGATCTTTATTATTTCCTCCCTTCTTCTAAATTTGGGGTTAGTTTGTTTCTCTTTTTTTAATTCCTTAAGGTATAAAGTTAGGTTGTTTATTTGAGATCTTTTTGCTTTTTTAAATGTAAGCATTTATTGCCATAAACTTTCCTCTTAGTGCTGCTTTTGCTGCATCCCATAATAAGCTGTGTTCTTGTTTTCATTTGTCTTGAGATTTTTTGTTTCCTTTCAATTTTCTTCTTTAACCCAGTGATTATTTAAGACTAAATGAATTTAACTTACAGGTTGATGAGAGCTACATGTAAAAATACATCATGCAGCAGGCTACCCAATGAAAATGGCACTGTTCTGCCCTGGGAAGAGTGCTGCCAGGATGCAGCCTTGATGCAGCGAGGTGCAGGAGTCATGTTTGAGTCTCTGAAGCCTGTACTTGGTGGGTCTGTATTCTGACCAAAAGCTTGTGGAGTCCTCATTTCCCTGCATCCTCATCAACGTTATATATTACTACTCTTTAAATTTTTGCCATTCTGATGGGCAAAAATAATGTTTCATAGTTTTAATCATTCTTACTGTCAGTGAAATGATGCACCTTTTCATATATATATATATATATATATAGCCATTTTTCCTGTGTGTTTCTTGTTCATATTTGATGCACATTAAAAATTGAGTTATTTGTACTTTTTTATTTATAGGAGGTCTTTATGTATATGTATTCTGGGTAGAGTAATCCTACAATTCTGATGCTCTCTTACACCCATCCTAATATTTTTGAGTGGGTTGGACCCACATGAGATGCCACAGGAGGCAGGGAAGGCAACCAGCGGCAAGCTGACCAGTAGTAAGCAACCCAAACCAACTCACCAAGTCACTGGGAGAATGAGTTTAAAAGCAGAGGTGACTCCAAGCAGAGGAGGGGGAGGCAACTTTGGTCATTTTGCCCAGTGACCACACCACAGGAAATACAGCAGACCCACAGTCCCCAAGAATGTTCCGAGCTCTCAGGCTTAGTGCAGACTCTTTTATTAACAATCTGAATCCACCCCTTTGTGAGTTCATTCTTTGACATTGCACAGACTCTTATCAAACTCCTTTCAGGTCTTGCTTGCCTCATTTGCATGTGGTTTATGTTATCAGAGACAGGAGGAGGGGCCTGAGGTGGAGCCAGTCTGGAGTGGTACTTGCACAGCTCCATTTGCTTGAATTGGGTTCTTGGCTCTGTCACTCTTGTGGTTACTAAAACATCAGCACTCTGCAGCCTCCTGCTTATCTTGTTTGTTTCTCCCAGTGCCTCTTCTGAATTCATTGACTTCAGTAGTCTTATTCTAACTAAACCCACTATACTTCCCTGCTTCCATACATGTATGATCAATGCTGCCTAACATATATATGTAAATATTTTCCCCTAGCTTATCATTTGTCTTTTACTTTGTTGTATTTTCTTTTTTTTAAAGATTTTACTTATTTATTTTTAGAGAGAGGGGAAAGAAGGAAGAAAGAGAGAGAGAGAGAAACATCTATGTGTGAGAGAAACATCCATAGGTTGCCTCACACATGCCTCCAACTAGAGATCTGGCCTGCCACCCAGGTATGTGCCCTGACCAGGAATCGAACTAACAACCTTTTGGTCCGCAGGCTGGTACTCAGTCCACTGAACCACACCTGCCAGAGTTGTTTGTGTTTTCTTTTATCATAGAAATTTAAAATATTTATCTAGCCAAATCTGTTTATCATTCTTTTTTATTTTGTGGAGTTCTGCATTTTGTTTTAAAAAGTCTTCCACACTCAAAATTATAGTCCAATCCATTCACTTTTAGAATTATACTATTGACATTTTTTATTTGTGGTAAAATATGCTTAACATGAAATTTACCATCTTAACCATTTTAGGAGTACTGTTCAGTATTGTTAAGTATACTCATATTGTTGTGCAACCAATTTCCAGAATATTTTCATTTTGAAAAACTGAAACTCTATCCTTATTAATTAACTCCTCCCCATCCTCCTCTCCTCTCTAGCCCCTGGCAACCATTTTTCTACTTTCAGTCTGTGAATTTGACTATTCTAGTCAGATAAGTGGAATCACATAGTATTTGTCCTTTTTTAAAAAAAGATTTTATTTATTTATTTTTTAGAGAGGGAAGGGAGGGAGGAAGAGAGAGAGAGAGAGAGAAACATCAATGTGCGGTTGCTGGGGGTCATGGCCTGCAACCCAGGCATGTACCCTGACTGGGAATTGAACCTGCGACACTTTGGTTCGCAGCCTGCGCTCAATCCACTGAGCTACACCAGCCAGGGCTGTATTTGTCCTTTTGTGACTGGCTTATTTTACTTAGCACAATTTCCTCAAAGTTTATCCATGTGGGAACATGTGATAGGATTTCCTTCCTATTTAAGGCTGAATAACATTCAGTTGCATGTATATATTGCATTTTGTTTATCCATTTAACTGTTGATGGACACTTGAGGTGCATTGTTTTTTGCCTATTGGGAGTAATGCTGCTATGAACAGGGTTGTGCAAATATCTCTTCGAGAACCTGCTTTAAATTCTCTCGGGTATATATCCAGAAGTAGAATTGCTTGATCAAATGATAATTCTATTTTCAAGTTTTTGAGGAACCACCATGCCATTTTTTATAGTGGCTGCACTGTTTTACATTTTCACCAGCACTGCACAAGGGTTCCAGTTTCTTCACATCCTCACCCACACTTGTTATTTCTGTTTTTTGGATGGTAGCCATCCTGATGGGTGTGAAGTGATATCTCACTGTGAAATTATAATATTTTTTAATTAGAAGGGTAATAGGTGAATACATTCTCATTATACTTCATCCAAACAATAAAGATGCAGCTGGAGCCCTGTCTACCCATCACCCGATGCCATTTCCTAGAGGAGACTGCACATACAAATATTCAACAAATACTTACATTGAATACCTGTGATGTGCCTGACGCTCTCTTAGGCTGGATACAACAGTGACCAAAATAAACTTCCCAATGTTGCAGTGGTTGAGGGAGGGAATAGGAAATAAATTCTGGTGACAACATCTGGGGATGTTGTCCCAGGGCACTGTCCTCACTACCACCTCAGGTGAACATCAGTAGGGAGGAGTGAGGAGCTGGGACAAAGGAGCCAGTAATTCCCACCACCAGGTGTCTCCCATTAAATCTCTTCAACAGACCCTCTGGGATCTGTGGGCACAGCACCAAGGTCGATGAGCTGTTCAAGAGCCTACCACAGTGTTTGAAGCCAGGAAATGAATATTGGCTCTAAAACACAAAATAAAGAATAAATGTTTAATTAAAGGCATGCAAAGGTAATATTCCAATTTTATGAGTTGTTAACTTTAGCATGCATGCGGCATTTCACACATTTGAAAGTGATCTATGATTTCTTCACTTCTCAAGAATTCCCAATTGTGCACAAATTTGGGGGGGAAATGAAAGCAAATTGCAAATTATGAGTTACTCATAGACAAATAATTTAAAAAGTAAGTCTATAAAAATCCTTTCACTTCCCCCCTCATATTTAGTGTTGACTAAATTCTATTACTATTATTTTTCCTGAAATTATACTTGGAGTGCATTTTAATCTGCTTGTTAAGACAGGTCTGGGGCTTAAAATTACTCCCTTTTTTTGACCTTGATGATCTAGGATTGTGGCCCTCTCTTTGTATCAGGAGGCTGGCCAATGCCTTCAGTCCATCTGTGGGAGCTTCTGCCAGTGACCTCATCACCTATGAGAGACCTAAATGAATAGGAAGGAGCTTCTTGTGTTGTGGTCCCAGTTAGTTCATTCATTTTATTATTCTCCTTGCCTGAGACTCCTTCAGCAATGACACATTTTTTAAACCTCAAACAAATATTTTAATGGGCATACTTCTCAGTCTTCAAACATCAAAGTTGACATTTTAAAAGATAAAATATTGCCCTCAAGTACATACATAGGCAGTAAAAGTGTGATGAACTACTGGAAATGATAAACAACAAATTGGGATAATGGTCACTACCTCATGGTGGTGGTAGAGAGAGGGTTACTATATACTGATAAGGAGTAATAGTTTAGACTGGGTATTTAGTAGGTTATTCAGTGTACTTTTGCAATGCCAGAAATAATTCAATAAGGAATTGAAAAGAAAATATTACATCTCCTCACAGTGTTTGTCATTCTCCCTTGCAGATTCTCCTCCAAGCCTCTTTTCAATCAGTGGTATTCCCTGTCTCCTGTGAACCTCTGTCAACGTCCTCCCCCTTCTCCTTGTTCCTCGAAACTTGATTGACATTCCACCCTCTAAACTTGACATCCATTTTCACTAATAACTCTCTCTTGTTGGGTGTTCCCCCATTATGTCTCATTATTTCCTTGGAAACTATGTGGTCTTAAATATCTCCATGTCACTTATCAGCCGCCTCTGCATTTACCGCAAGGGATCATGGAATTTTAGAGCTAGAACAACTTGAGATCATCTCTTCTAAACTTCTCATTTTATATAGAAAAAAATGGAGACTTAGAGATTTAACTTCATCTTCAGCAACTGCAGAACTAGGATTCCAAATGAGACTCACTTTGGGATTCCCACAAGATGACAAACCAGGAGAGGTTCTTTGCTCCTGTCCCTGAAGATGCTGTAGGGTGGGAGGGAGGCTCTTGGATCCTATAAATGAACCCCAAAAACTTACCTAGGGAAAACCCTAGGGAAGCAGAAAGTGGTTGGATGTCTCCCTCTCTTTGTGAAATGCACTCTAGAACAGAAGAAGGCCAGATACCAAGAACAGGGTCCAGACCTGGCCAGCCCTCTCTCTTATGTTGCTCTGGGAAAATAGCCACACCTACCTTATTGCCATGTGTGGCAAGAAAACAGCATTGGCCCAGTGCCAACTTCATGCTAGCCCAGAGCAGTGGGGTGAGAAGCACTGAAGCAGATACAGGGCATCCAGAGTGGGTGTAGCCCCTAGAGAAGAACAATGTCTGGGGAGGAGGTCCTGAGGATTTACTGAGAGACAGACAGTGTTGCCTGGCTGAGAGAGGCAAGAGGGGGTGTTGCTCTCAGACAGCAGCACCAGAGGCTCTCTGACTGCCGTGGGTGGTGGGCTCAAGGACACATGGGCTCATGAGAAAAAACAATGTGATGTCTAAGGAGGGCAACTGTAATAAGAGAAAGTCAAGAGACTGAAGAACCTGTGTACCAAGGGAAGCAGAACGAATGGATCAAAAGAATTAGAGTTTTAAACAAACATAACAAATATCCTCAGAGAGATGAGGGAAGATATTGGAAACACAAAGCCAGAAGCAAGCAAAAATGTTGAGCAGATGTGATAGACATACTGGATATGAAAACTGAGTGAAGTAACCCAATAAATGCATTAAATGGCAGGATGGCTATAAACAGAGAATCATAAGTGAGTGGAAGACTATTATTAGGAACTCTCCCAGAGGCATGAGAAAGAGATAAAGAAAGAATAAAAGCAAAGGTACAGAAGATTGACGTAAAAATTAGAAAAGCTAGGTAATAATAGGAATTTCATAAGAAAAAATGGAGAGGAATAAAATATTTAAAGAAAAAAAATGACCAAGAATTTCCAGAAGAGACCTCAAATTGTAAAAAGCTCTTATCTAAGGGGAAAAAAATTCAACCACAGTGAAACATAAGAATATAAAAAACAAATAGAAAATTTTTTAATTTAAATTTTTATTTTTAAGTATATTTTATTGATTATGCTATTACAGCACTTTCATTTTTTTCTCCCCTTTCTCCCCCTCTGCCCTGCACCCCCTCCTTCCAGCATTTCCCCCCAGCCCTGCCCTTAGTTCATGTCGATGGGTCGTACATACAAGTTCTTTGGCTTCTCCATTTCCTACACTGTTCTTAACCTTTCCCTGTCTATTTTGTACCTACCATTTATGCTACTTATTCTCTGTACCTTTTCTCCCTCTCTCCCCTTCCCAGTCCCCCGCTGATAACCCTCCATGTTATCTCTATTTCTGTGATTCTGTTCCTGTTCTAGTTGTTTGCTTAGTTTGTTTTTGTTTTTAGGTTCAGTTGTTGATAGTTGTGAGTTTGCTATCATTTTACTGTTCATAGGTTTGATCTTCTTTTTATTACATAAATCCCTTTAATATTTCATGTAATAAGGGCTTGGTGATGATGAACTCCTTTAACTTGATCTTATCTAGGAAGCTCTTTATCTGCTCTTCCATTCTAAATAATAGCTCGGCTGGATAGAGCAATATTGGATGTAGGTCCTTGCCTTTCATGACTTGGAATACTTCTTTCCAGCCCCTTCTTGCCTGCAAGGTCTCTTTTGAGAAATCAGCTGACAGTCTGATGGGAACTCCTTTGTAGGTTACTGTCCCCTTATCTCTTGCTGCTTCTAGGATTTTCTCCTTCATTTTTACCTTGGCTAATGTAATTATGATGTGCCTTGGTGTGTTCCTTCTTGGGTCCAACTTCTTTGGGACTCTCTGAGCTTCTTGGACTTCCTGGAAGTCTATTTCCTTTACTAGATTAGAGAAATTCTCCTTCATTATTTTTTCAAATAAGTTTTCAATTTCTTGCTCTTCCTCTTCACCTTTTGGCACCCCTATGATTTGGATATTGGAATGTTTAAAGTTGTCCTGGAGGTTCCTAAGCCACTTCTCATTTTTTTTTTCTTCTAATTCTTGTGTCATCTTTCTGTTCTGGTGGAATGTTTATTTCTTCCCTCTCGAAATTGTTGATTTGAGTCCTGGTTTCCTTCCCTTCACTGTAGGTTCCCTGTATATTTTTCTTTATTTCACTTTGCATAGCCTTTACTTCTTCCTCTATTTTGTGACCATACTCATCCATTTCTGTGAGTGTCCTGATTACCAGTGTTTTGAACTCTGCATCTGATAGGTTGGCTATCTCTTTATCAATTAGTTTTATTTTTGGAGCTTTGATCTATTCTTTCATTTGGGCCATATTTTTTTTGTCTTGTGCACTTGTTACATTGTAAGGGGCAGAACCTTAGGTATTTTATTTACCAGGGCGGGGCAACCCCAGTAGCTGTGTGTGGTGCTGTATGTGGGGGAAGGGTCAGAGAAGGAACAATGCTGCTTGCTTGGCTCTTAGCTGGCTTTCAGTCACTTCCTCTGCTACCCACAAGCAAATTGGGCCCTTCTGGTGCTGGTTCCCAGATGGGTGGGTTTGTGTACATTCTAGGATCCTGTGATTCCCTCCAACAGGCTCTCCTGTAAGACTAGGAGTTTCTTCCCCTGCCACAGCCCCCACAGGTTTTTATAGCCAGAGGTTTTGAGGCTTTATTTCCCTGCGCTAGAACCCTGGGTTGTGTGGTCTATCTTGTTCCCCAGTTGTTCCTCCTGGTTTATATGCTCACAGATGTGGGACCAAACAGTCTGGCAGCTGTTGTCTTACCTTGGCCCTCCTTGCCTGGCTGCATGTCTCTGTCCCTCGTACTGGCCTTGATGAATATGTCTGCTTTAACTCCTTGGTTGTTAGACTTCCATTCAGTTTGATTTTCTGGCAGTTTTGGTAATTTTTTGTTTTTAAATTGTTTGTTGTCCTTCTTTTGGTTGTACAAGGAAGCAAAGCATATTTATTTATGCCTCCATCCTGGCCAGAAGTCCTTAATTTTTTATTTTAAACAGGTAATTCATACTTGTGGTTCAAAACATCCAAAAAAGAGGTGCACAGTGAAGTGTGCAACTTCCATCCCGTCTTTCATTCACCCAAATCTCACTCCTCCTCCAGATATCACTACTTTCATTACTTTTTGTGCATTTTCCAGGGAGAAAATACAAGAAGACGTGAATACATTTTTTTCCCATTTTGAAACAAAGGCGGCATGTAGACACTTCTGCCCCTTACTTTGAATCTTTTACTTAATGTATACTAGATATTTTTTTTTTCATATCAGTATAAAAAGTGCTCCTTTTAATTGCACAATTTTCTACATACTATACCTTAACTGGTCTCTCATCAGTAGACATTTGGGTTATTTCCAATTTTTGCCTTCCATAACAGTATAAATACCATTTCACATAAAGGCAGGTATATTTGTAGGATGATTTCTAAGAAGTGGGGTTGCTGGTTCAATCCATTTGCATTTCCTTTTCTGTGAGCTACCTGTGTTAACCTTTCCCGATTGATCTATTACATCTGTTGGTTGTTTCCTTATAGGTTTGTAGATTTGTAGGGAGAAACTTTTCTGTATATAAAATAAGTTGCAAATAGTTTTTACTAGTTTGTCTTTGTTTTTTTTGACTTATGGTGTTTTTTTTTTGGACAACATTTATTTTTATTTTATGCATTAAATACATTATTTTTTATGGCTTCTGGATTTTGAGTCATAGTTGAAGAGACTTCCTATTGCAAGGCTATTAAGGAATTCTCTTATGTTTTCTTCCAATACTTCTGTGGTTTTAATTTTTACATTTTTATCTTTAAGCCAACTGGAATTTATCTTGTGAGGTGGGTGTGAGGTAGAATCTGACTTGCCCCTCCTTCTGATGGTTGCCCAACAGTCTCCAAACCATTTACTGCCTAGTCCAACTTTTCTTCAAGAACATTTTCTGTTCATTTGGTCTGTCCATTCACATGCCTTTATATTGAGACTTTAAGTGTGTTTTTTTAAAAAAACATCTTTTAGAGCTGGCCTCTCATTGTGCTACTTGTTCAGTCTTCATAGTTGTTCTTGTTCATTTTCACATATAAATTTTACAATCAGATTTTCTAGTTCCAAATAAAATAACCAACAAAAAAACCCAACAAGATATAATTAGCATTTGTATTGAGATTGCATTCAGTGTATAAATTAATGTAGAGAAAATAGACACCATTGTGATGCTGAATTCACCAATCAAAAAACATGGTATGCTTTTTCATTTGCTGCAGCCTTTTAATTTTTTTTGTTCTTCAACAGAATTTTAAAGTTTTCTTTATATAGGTGTTGTGCATTGTTTTGTGAAATTTATTCCCTAAGCATTCTATTTTTTTGTTGTTGCTGTTGTTGTTGAAAGAGAAAATTCTAAACCCTTCCAGAGAAAAAGCAGGTCACCTACAAGTAACAAGAATTATGCTGATCTCAGACTTCTCAACACGAAACTGGATGTAATGCAACAATGGAGTAGTATTTTCAAAAGACCTAAGGACAAAAACTTTTCAAGTTCTATAATGTTTAATGTATCTTAACTACTATTAAAATGTGACTATGAATTTAAAATATTGTTAGACACATAAATTCTCAAAAACTACCATATCAGGATCTCCTTCAAAACCATTTAGCATTATTTTCTTTTCTTTAGCTTATTTTTATTGAATTTTTCCACTACCACTTATACCCCTATCCCCTCGTCTGCCTTCACCCACACTGCCACAGCCCCCCATCCTCCTACAGTCACCACACTGTTGCCTGTGTCCATGAGTCCTTTTTCTTTTTTGCCTGATCCCTCCTTCCTTTAACCCCCAAACCCCCAAAGCTGCCAGCCTGCTCTCTTTGAGTCTCTATTTTGCTTCTTAGTTCAGTTTGTTCAGTAGATTCCACACATGAATGAAATCATATAGTACTTGTCTTTCACTGACTGGCTTATTTCACTCAGCATAATGTTCTTAGTGGTCACTCTTGGCATTACAATTAGCATTTTAATCTAAAATAATCTGATTTGGGTAAATATTAATTTCAATAGTCCATGAAATTTTGCTCCAATACACCTCCCTTCTCTTCCTCCTTCTTTGTGCTATTATTGCCATACAAATTATATCTTTATATATTATAAGCCCTCTGCTAGTCTTTTAAAAGTTCTTATTATAGTACAGTTTTATATTTATTGCTTTATGCAGTTGTTATTAAGTCAGATAGGGGAAAAAGAATTATAACAAAAATATATTTATACTGTCTTTTGTATTTATCTATACAGTTACTTTTACTAGTGTTCTTTATTTCTTCATGTAGGTCCAAGTTACTGTCTAATGTCATTTTATTTCAGCCTGAAGGACTCCTTTTAGTATTTCTGAGCAGGTCTGCTAGGGGCAAGTTCTCTGTTTTTGTTTACCTAGAAATATCTTAGTTTTACCTTTGTTTTTGAAGAAGAGTTCTGGTAGGTATTGAGTTCTTGATTGATAGTCTGTGTCTTTCAACACTGAAGAGATCATTTCATTGTCTTCTGCTTTTATCATTTCTGCTGAGTCAGCTATGGTCCTACTGAGGCTCCCTAATACATGATAAATGGTTTTCCTCTTGCTGCTTTCAAGATTTGTCTGTCTTTGACTTTCACCAGTTGGACAATGATATTATTTTGAATGATTCTACTTGGAGTTTAAGCCTCCAGGATGAATACATTGTTTTCATCAAATTTGGGAAGTTTTTAGTCATAATTTTTCAAATATTTTTTATTCTATTTTTCTTGTCCTTCTGGGTTTCCTATTAGCTGTATATTGGGATGCTTTATGGTATTCTGTAGGTCTGTAAGGCTCTACTCATTTTTCTTTATCCTTTTCCTTAGACTGCATAATCTCTATTAATCCATCTTCAAGTTTGTTGAGTCTTTCTTCTGATAGCCCAAATTTATTACTAAGCCCCTTTAGTGAATTTTTCTTTTCAGTAGTTGTACTTTTCAATTCCAGAATTTCTATTTTCTCTTTTGTAATTTTTATTTTTTTGTTAATATTCTCTATTTGGTGAGACATTGTTGTCATAATTTCCTAGACATGGTATTCTTCTGTTTTTAAACATGCAATTCTAATAGCTGATTTAAAGTCTTTGTCTAATAAGTCTTCCACATCTGTGCCCCCTCAGAGATATTTTCTGTTCACTATTTATTTTATAGGGATGCAGCATACTTTTATGTTTCTTTGTGTATTTTGTAAATGCTGTCAAAATTAAACATTTAACATGATATATTGTAACAACCTGAAATCAGATTGTCTCTCCTCAGGTGTGTTGTTATTGCCATTTTTTATTATTGACCTTCTTGTTGTTGCGTATTTGTTTAATGACGTCTTTGGACTAACTCTATAGTGTCAAGACTACATGCAGTGATGAGCCCTTGAGCTCTCTGCTAGCCTCTTTTTTTTTTTTTTCCATGTTCTTATTTTTAAGTCTGGTTTCTACGGTTCATTCCTAGTTCAGTATAATTTAGTGGTGAGTCAATGATTGGTCTGAACTTTCCTTAAATGCCTTGTCTGTATGCCTTTTACCCTTTGACAAGGGAAACTACATCTGAAGACACACATTCAACTTCAAGCAGTCTGAATGCCTGAACAGCCTTAGCTTTCATTTGCTGAGTGCCTGGGTCCTGGAGGTCAGCCAGAGGTGACTGGCTGGGGCTTCTCTCCAGGGTCTTTCCCAAGATTGCATATGTGTGCAGCTTTCTAATCCCCAAGAATATGTTGGAGCTTTCCAAAATTCCCTGTGGTTTTCTAGTTCTCCAGGACTTACTTTTAAACTTTTGTTGTCGTTGGCCAGGTTCTTGTTTTCTCCAACCAAAATCACAGCCTTAGATAGCTTAGATATTTCCAGCAGATTACTATTTTTTTTTGAGGGGGGGATATCCTAGGGATAGTTCCTCCACTCACCTCCACCACCCTCCACTATAAGTAGCTGCTAATTTGAACAAATATTGACTGTGCTCTAGGGATGGGGCTTTTAACATAGCTCCAGATGAGGTCAGTGTTCTCCATTAGCTCTGAGACTGCTGGCTTTTCATGGCTACTAAGCCACCAGAATAGGGAGGGGGAGAGGACGGGAATAGGCCCAAGTTAAAATCCCACAGACACTGCTGTCTTACTGAAGTTCAGTACTTCTCTTGGATAGACGATTTTCAGTTCATTTAGTGGCTTTGATACATTTCCAGAGTTCTGAAATGTTTGATTTACATTGTTTTGCCAGTATCTTTGTTGTTTTTGTGGGAGAGTGGTTCACCAAGACCCTCATTTCACCATTCCAGAAGCTGATCTCTCTTGAAAGTATTTTAAAAACAGAGGGACCTCAGTAAGTTGGGAGAGGAGTCCAGGATGAAGCAAGGAGGCATGCAAAGTAAAGGGAGAGCCTATCTTGGAAAAGTGTAATGTTACCTACATTAGCAGTGCTTCTATACTGCAAAATCATGCACACTGCAGACAATTCAGAAATAAAGTCATGGAGTGAAAGCCGGGCTGGGGAACGAGAAGGGGGAAGTAATGGAGGAGGAGGGCTGGAGGGTTATGGAAGTCGGCTAGGGCGCTTGTCCTGTCTAAGGAAATGCACAGATCTGCTAAGCTTAAAAAATTGACAGGGGGAGGGATAAAGATAAGTAAGGGTCACAATAAGTTAGGTTAACCACGACAAGAGTGTAAATGGAATGTACTATTTTTGACAAATTGGATCTCGTGAATGGAAAGTAGAAAATCCAAACTTTTCATTTGAAGAAAGGAAGTTTTGAACTATTCCAAAGATGTAAAGGAGCAGAAACAAAATACAGCACCAGTAAATGGAAAACACAAAATGAGGTAGCATAAAGAAGTCCTAAAATAACATTAATAAGTATAAATGTGATGAATTAAACTCAGAAATGAACAAGATGCAATATCATATTGTTAGGAAAAGATCATTTAAGCAAAATTGGAAAAGAAAAGGTTTAAAAACTGACACATTAAAAATAGAAAGAATTTCAGGGTAACAATTTTAGCATCAGAAGAAAAATGAATTTAGGGTGAAAAATAACATAAGCAACAAATAGAAATGTTATATAATAATAAGCAACAATAACTAAAAAATCATGACAATCCTAAACATGCATGCACTCAGCAATGTAGCCTCAAAATATATAAAGCAACAATGTGGGAAATGGATATATCTCAGATTATATTTGGAGATCTTAGCACAACTCTTGCAGAATATGATACATCAAGCAAACAAAAAATATCAGGATAGAATATTTGACTAATACAATTAATAATCTTATACTAAAATATGTATACATACAGATATACCTATTTATACCTAACAAAGGAAATCTCCACAAATCAAAAAGAATAATTGCAAACCATAGTAAAATAAAGTTAGAATTCAATACAAAGAGAACACTTAAAAATCTCATACTCCTGGGAAAAAGTTAAATTACCTTTGGGCTAAAAAGGAAATGACAAGGGGAAATATGAAATACTTCAAACTGAATCACAATGCCAAAGTTTGTGCTGAACTTCAGTGTCAAGATGTGCACTAAAACAATCCATAAAGTAAATTAAAAATTTTGTCTACATATACAGGAAAACTAGAAACACTGACAACAGAAGAGCTAAGTGTGTAACTCAAGAAGTAAAAATGAAAATGAACTCACGAAAGTAAGAAGGAAGTAAGTAACAGAATGCAGAAGTGAAAAGAGAGAACAAAAAATAGATAAAATGTACAACACTAAAAGCAGGTCCTTTGAAAACACTAAACACAAACCTCTGATAAGCACAACTAAGCAAAAAAAGACTGTGTTTAACAGCCTTTGAGGCTACATTGCTGAATATGGGCTGTTTTTGCTCATGCTCCTCAGCTTATGGCTTCAAGGTGGCTGTTTCTCCTCTGAGGAAAGGAGAACAGGAAGAGGTGGAGCCTGTGTCTGGAAGGTTTTTTGCTTTGAGTGATAGTGGTAGTAGTAGTGGTAAAATGCAGATTTCCTCATGCAAGGGAGTCTGGGAAGGTAACCTTTTGGCTTGAATACAATGGTCAGGAATGCAATTTGGGTAGAGAGAGAATGGTTATTGGGCAGGCAAGCAGCAGTTTCTGCCTTAACAACTGTACACCAATGCATTTGAAAACTTGGGTAAAAAGCATAAATTTTCAGAAAAAAATGTAAAATGTCATATGAATAGATTGAAAACAGTATAAACACTCATATATTATGTTTTCTTGTGTACAAGAAAACTTGCTCCACTAGCCTCCAGGCACAACCAGTTTTACCATTTGTTGAACAGATAAGCCTTATTTTAATAGAAGTTTTCCCATAAAATAATATAAAAGTACTAGTGTAACCACAATGACAAAACTGGTTAAGAAAGTGAAAGAAAACAAAGTGAACATTAATGAAAAAACCTTTTAAAAAATTGGCCAGCCAAGTCGAACAGCACATTTTTTTAAACATAATTTATCGGGATCAAGTAGTTTCTCTAAGAATTTATGTTATTTAAAAATCAGAATAAAAAATCAAAAGTACATGAATGTAAAATTCTCCACCCAAATGGGCTAGAGGAGAAAAATTGTATTCTCAACAGATGCAAGAAATTTTTAATAAAGTTTAAGATGAAAATGTTACGAAAACTTTTTTTGCTTAATAAAACCTTCAACAAACATTATATTTAAAACTTTAGATGCACCTCTTTGAGGTTTGGAACAACGCCTCACCACTACCACTGAGTGTGGTGCTAGAAATGCTCGCTGATGCACGAAGACAGTGAGCATCACCAACACCAACATCACCACCAACAAAAGGTTCAAGCTAGACCTGCCTCTTTCATTGTCAAAAAATGTAATTGTGGTAAGATACACATAATATAAAATTTATCATCTTAATGCATTTTAAAGTGTATAGTTGAGTAGTGTTAAGTACATTCATATTGTTGTGCCGCCAATCTCCAAAATTCTTTCTTGTCTCGTAAAACTAAAACTGTACACCTATGAAACACCTTCCCATTCCCCTGTCCCCAGCCCCCAGCAACCACCATTCTACTGTCTCCATGATTCTGACTCTCTGGGAACCATATTCATGTGAGTGAAATCATACAGTGTTTGTCTTTTTTTGACTGACTTATTTCACGTAGCATAATGTTCTCAAGGTTCATCTATGTTGGAGCATGTGATGGAATTTCCTCCCTTTTTAAGACTTAATAATATTCCATTCTATGTATAGATCACATTTGTTGATTCATTTATCTGTTGATGGACATTTGGGTGTTTTTATGTTTTACCTGTTGTAAGTGATGCTGCTATGAACATGGACTTACAAATACCTCTTCCAGACCCTGCTTTCAATTTTGGGAAATATATATCCAGAAGTGGTATTACTGGATCATATGGTAGTTCTATTTTCAGTTTTCTTAGGTACCACCATACTGTTTTCCATAGTAGGCACACCACTTTTCATTGCCTCCAACAGTGCACAAGGGTTCCAATTCTCCACATCTTTGTCAACATTTGTTGTTTGTTTGTTTGTTTGTTTGTTTTGTACTGGTGATCTTGATGGGTATGAGTTGGTATCTCCTTGTGGTTTTGGTTTGCATTTCCCTAATAATTAGTAATGTGGAGCATCTTTTTTTTTTAAGATTTTATTTATTTATTTATTTTTAGAGAGAGGTGAAAGAAACATCAACTTGTGGTTGCCTCTTGTGTGGCCCCTACTGGGGACCTGGCCTGCAATGCAGGCATGTACCCTAGACCAGGAATTGAACCAGTGATCCTTTAGTTCACAGTCTGGTACTCAACCTACTGAGCCATACCAGCCAGGGCTGGAGCATCTTTTTATGTGTTTGTTGGCCACCTCTATGTCTTCTTTAGAGAAAATTCTGTTCAAGTCCTTGGCCCATTTTAAACATTGAACTGTTTGGTTTTTGTTGTTAAGTTGTAGGAGTTCTTTATATATTCTGGATAGTAACCCCTTGTCAGATGTCTGATCTGCACACATTTTCTCCCGTTTCATAGGCTTCCTTTTGCCCTGTTGTGTCCTTTGAAGTCTGACCTGTCTCTATGCAGTCTTTGTCCTCTACCTGTGAAGCCCATCCCTCACTTGCGTTGGTGGTGGTCACGAAGGTGGTGGTGCCCCAGGGTGAGTGCAGTAGTGGCACCTGGTGGTGCTTCTCTCCCAGGTTGTCCTTACTTAGATTTCTTTGGTTTCAATGAGATAAAGATTCCTGGGCAACAATGAACAAAGCAGAGTTATTTAAAAAATATTTTGTTTTCTAAATGCTTCTTTAGTCCCTACCCAAGACAATGCTGAATGAAATGTAGATATTACCCACACCACCTCTGACCCTCTATGGAAGGCAAGATTTCTTCAAATGTTCAAACCTCCCGAGTTGGTTTTTGTCATTGCTGAGTTGGTTTGGCTCACTGGACCCAGGGACAGATGCAGTCAGGTGTGTTTGCTGCCCACAGCGGGGCTCAGAGGCAAGGCGGGCAGCTGTTGTGAAGGGAATTCAGATCCTTCTCACAACTTTCCTTGAGAATGGGGGCCCTGGCAGCATTCATTGTTAGCTTGCTGACCTCATTCAGGGCAGGTTCAGTGGCTTTCTTACCTAATCTACCCACTGCGGGCAAGTTTCTCACTATTCTCCAACAGGAACCTAGAAAGCCAGTTGGTACAGCCTCCACGCAACAGCATGGGTTAGACTCTTTCCTTTCCAGAAGTACAGTCTCTTTTCTGGGAAAAGGACACACAGATTTTGATGTAACTTGCCAAGAAAAGTTGAAGGACTGTTTGTCGATGCCATCTGCTTCCCGAGAAAAGGAAGACACTGTGACGTGGTGATATGAGAGGGTGTCAGGATTTTCTTGAAGGTCCCATGACAAACCCTCTCATCTTTTTCCATCGGTAATGGGGCCCAGTGAACGCCTGGTCCCTGCAGGCACCCAGACATTAATTGGTAAGACTAGCGTAGTCCGTGTTGGGAGGGGATGGGGTCTGAGGAGCAGGAGGTGAAGATCTGTGAAACTGATGTGGTTATTGTGGCTCTGACGCCATGTGGCCCTTCAGTTCTAGGGAACTCCAGTGCAACATGCAGTCATTTCTCCTGCTTCTTTTGTGATTGAACCAACTCCTACCCACACTGACCAAGACAAAGGCAGCATTAGGGTAGCCTGTCTCCCCAGGGAGAGATGCCTGGGGCTGTGCGGGGCTGGCGCAGCTGCTGGCACCTATGTGTTTTACTGGCCAAGTCTAGTGCAGACCCTGCAGCTCTCCCTTTACCCAGGCCCCTGTCCTGGGCACACCTCCTGCCTCTCACACGAAGCCAGCTCAGCAACTGGCACCTGATCCTTGGGTGTTTTCTGCCATTCCAGGCTCCAAGAGCTAAAAGGTCTTCAAGTGGCCAGCCTCATCCTTAGGCAGATCTTTGGAAAGGGCACCAGATCAGGTTTGGCCAAAGAAGCTGCTAGGGAGTTTTCCCAGTGTGTTTGGTGCCTCCTGGTGGACAGCATCTAAACTGCTGGTGGAACCCCTCCCTTCCTTCTTGTTTTGGCTTGCTCTCAGAAGCCCTCTTCAGCCCCATCCCATGGCCTTCCACCCCATGTGGAGGAAAAAAATGGCTTTTCAGGCTCAAAAGGTTACACTCATTCCCTGAAAAGGGCTGAGGGGACGCAGGAATCCAAGGCTGTGGCCTGCGATGGTTGATGTGAGCTAAGCTGTGCGGAAGGAGTGGAAGGTTGGGTGCCACTGGGAATGAGTTCCCCACACAGAAGGTGTCTGTCCAGACCACCCCCTTCCACCACAGACCCCACGCTGGAGCCCCTGCTCATAGACTTGTAGTTTCAGTCCCCACAGACTGACCCCTGGTTCATCCCACCGCCCCCTGGGCCCTGCTTTGAGGGCAGGCAGGGCTAGGGACTCTCTCCCTAGAGACGGCTGAGGCTTGGAGCTCGATGTGGCCATGCTACACACCAGACCAAGGGCTTAGTGACAGGTTTGGGGAAGGACATGAACAGTCACTCAATCCCCTGTCATCCTTGGGGTTCCAGGATGCGGTGCTATTTTGCCCAGTGTGGAGGGCCGAGGCCAAGAGAAAGCAGCAGCATTAGGGTAGCCTACCTCCTCCAGAAGAAACACCTGTGGCTGTGCAGAGACAGGAATCGTGTTCCTGCTGTTCAGTCGAGCAGCAGCAACTGGGAAGGTCACAGAGGCCAAGGGCCTTGCTTTTCAGACTTGGAAGCTGAGACCCTGTGGGGCAAGTGATTTGCTCCAGGGGTCATATCTTAAACTTACTCTGTAGCAGAAGACACCTCACTAAGTCACGATCTTATCACAGATCTCGGGCTCCCAGGATGGAAAAGCACTTCAGTCCAGTCCGACCTCATGTCTCCAAGCTGGTCCCCAACTAGGCTTGGAAATAGAGTTGAGTTTCATAAAGGTGGCTGTGAAAAGCCTCTGGATGTTGGGAATGCCTTCTGTTCTTCCCCACGTCACAAGCATCACCAAACGGTGACAGTCAGTGATGGTAGGAAGGGAGCTAGCAGAATTAGGAGTAGTGTTTCTTGCTGTACTGTCTGGAACTTTTATGATTTTTGCACCGGTTGTCTGTCATTCTGAATTCTGCTATTTCTGCAGAATTTCTCTCTCATCATATGAACTGAAAATTGTAAAATCATCTATGACCCTTGATTCCTCCTTCTTCCTTAACTCTCTACCTCATTATCCAATCAAAAGCCAATGGCTATATCATTGGTCTACCTCTAAAACTCGTTTGCATACCATATTAGTCTTTTGGGGCTGCCATAGCAAAACACTACAGGCTGGATGGTTTAAATGACAGACATTTATTTTCTCAGAGTTCTGGAGACTAGAAGTCCATAATCAAGGTGCTAACAAATTCAGTTTGTGGTGAGGCCTCTCTTCCTGGCTTATAGACATCTGCCTTCTCACTGGTCCTCCCATGGCCTTTTATCTGTGCACTGGAGGTTGGGAGCTGAGCAGGGAAAGAAAGAGACAGAGGGAGAATGAGCAGTCTCTGGTGCTCCTCCTTTTATAAACATACTGATCTTAATGGATTAGGGCCCCACCCTTATGACCTCTTTTAACCCCAATTATCTCCTAAAGGCCCTACCAAATATTGGGGGTTAGGGCTTCAATGCCCTATGAATTTGAAGGGGACACAATTCAGTCCATAGCACATACATTATCTTGTCATTAGATCCTCACACGCTTTTGAGATGCAGCCCCTTCCTGCCCAGACACTTGCCACAGTCTGTCCAAAGCCGACATTCCAGCCCCCAGGAGCTCCCCTAATGCAGAACCATTGTTCACAACACAACTGGCAAGAGAGAGTCAGAAGCTGTCAGTGCCTCTCTGCTGGCTGGGAAAATCTTCACTTCCTGGCAGCAGCATGATATCCGGAGGAAGGACATGGGATTTACCATGTTGAGATCTGGGTCTAAGCTATGCTCCACCACCTAATAGGCATGACCCTGAACAACTAAGTCAGTTAACCTCCTGCACCTCAGTTTCCCCTGCTGTAAAATGAGTATCTGTGTGGTGAGGTTCACGAGCGTTACCACATGCAGGTGTGAGGCACAGAGAAGGCGGGTACAGTTTCAACCTCGTGAGTTCCCTTTCTCTTAGGGTGACATTGAGGGTATCCACAATCGGATCCCAACCCATGTCTCCAACCTTATTTTCTATGACTCCTCATGCAACATCCACAAGCCAACTGGATGAGTTGTCCCTGCCGCGTCCCTGTCTCTGACCATCCGCTCCCTCCCCTGTTAGGAAGAGCCTCTCCACTTGTCGGAATCAGTTTGAACACAGACATTGAGAGGACACATTCAAATAGATCTGGTTTTGAATTTTTAACATTCTGAACTTAGTTATTTTACCTGTGAAATAAGTTGATGGTCTGAATTAATGAGGCAAGCTTTGTTAAGTTCTTAGCAGGGATACCCAGGATTCTTGCCAGTTTGGGTGTGGGGGCCCAGTGTCACTGAGCACTGACTCCGCTGAGTTGACAAGGACACACAGAAAATTACCAATGTTGGTGTTTTCCAAAGTCTATTGTAGGGGACATTGGTTCTGCAAGACAGTGGTCAGTGCTACCTGGAAGAAGCTGTGGCACTGGATATACAAGCGGAATTATAGGCCCCACAGAGCTCACAAGTTTGTTGATGATGGGCCTTTCAGAGCCTTTAACTGCTAATGTATATTATAATTTTCTAAGAAGTGAGAATAATTTATATCCTTTTCCAAAGTGGTTACCACAGAATCCTTTTTTAATAGCCATCACCCCCACCCCCACTGTGATTAAATGTACAAAACTCATTTGGGAAATAATAGTTTAAGTAAACCTGAGAATAAATGTTAATGGCTCATTCAATATTTACTTTCCTCTTAGCTGGAACCAAGATATGTTAGAACTTGATGTTTCTGATAGTCGTGAGGCTGAGCGCTAAACATTTATTTAGTTTTGATTTTATGAAGCTTAACTGACCTACTCAAAGTCTGTCTTTATGTCCCTGTTCCTTCTTCAGTACACAAGCTACTTCATCTTCATCCTCTCCATGTGGTGTCTTCTGAACACCCCAGCCCTCAGCCATTACCCCTGCCCCAGACTGCATGGAGTACTCACTGTTTGAGCTTCTCACGTGACCTTTAGCTTGTCCTTTCTTGTTCTGTTTGTGTATACCTGTTTGGTGAGAATTTCTGGCTGGCCTTTGCCCCTGGTTCCTGGTAGGTAGCCTTGAAATCCTTGGAATTTTTCTGAGTTTTCAGAGTGTCTTTGTTTGGGCCTCTCAGACCACACCTGTGTCTGGGCGAACGAGGTCACTCAGAAGGGGGGCTGGCCATGCCAGAAAGATCAACCGTGTGTCAGAAACTTGGGACTTTGAACCAAATGATGTCCTGCCAGCCTGCTTCCTGGGGAGGAGAAGAGGACTGAAGATAGAGTCCCAGGCCAATGATTCAATGAGTCATGCCTGTATAATGAGGCCCCAGTAAAAACCACAGACACCAAAGCTTGGTGAGCCTCCCTGGTGGGAAATACTCTATCTATGGTCACACATCAGTGTGCTGAGAGCGTGCCGCATTCTGACTCCCCAGGAGGGGACGTGACACTTCACATGTGGGACGTCCCAGACTTCCCCATCTGCATCTCTTCTTCTGGATGGCTCTGATCCGTGTCCTCTGGCTATAATAAAATTGTAATCCTAAGTATAGTGCTTTCCTGAATTCTGTGAATGGCTCTAGTGAATTATTGAACCTGAGGGGAAAGTGGGAACCTCTATATTTGTGGCCAGTCAGTCAGAAGTGAGGGTGTCTGACTGAGGACAGTTGGGTGCCCTTAAGCTGTAGAGTGTGTCCTGATTTTTGGCAGTGGGTGTCCAAAGTCACTGCAATTCTGCTGAGTGAAAGAAGTCAGACATAAAAGAGTACATGTTATAGTCTTTAAAAATGCAAACTACTATAGATACAGGGTGGGCAAAAGTAGGTTTATAGTAGTTCATATGGAAAAGACATACAGGTTATGATTATCACAATAGTTTTATTAATGTAAAAGAATGTCCCTCACAGCTGTAGAACTACTCTTTCCTACCCCTGTATAGTGACAAAAAGCAGACCAGTGGTTGTTTAGGACCAGGGTAGAGGGAGGGGAAAAGGAAGGATTACAAAGGGGCAGGAGGAAATTTTTTTTTGGGGGGGTGATGTAGTTGTTCACTATGTTGATTTTCATGATGGTTTCATAGGTATATAAACATGTTAAAATGATCAAATTATACAATTTAAACATGTACAGTATGTTATATGTCAATAATACATCAATAAAGCTAATTATTTTTTTTAAAAGGCTCAGTGCAGTCCTCACCTGTCATGACCCTTTCCAGAACCTTCCATGGTTTATCCAAAGTTTATGGAATCAAAATCTTCCATGATCTGGTCCTAAGCTACCTTTCCCAGTCTTGCCTGTCAGCATTGCCCTACACAAATTCTTTGCTACCACCAAACATTTTTTCTTGCTACTCTCCAAGTAGACCCCATGCTTCCCACCTTTGTAACTTTGCTCATGCTGTTCCCTCTGCCTAGAATACCCTTCCTGAGTTCCTACCCTTTCTCTACCTATTAGGTTTACTATTCTTAATGCTTAACTTACATGTAATTCCACAAAATCTTCCTTGAGTTCCTGAGTCAGAAATGATCTCTCCGTTTCCTAAACTCCTGTAATGCTTTCTTTTGTGAGTCATTTCCCAGCGTCCTGTGCTTCCTTATGCATGTGTGCATGAACAGAAGTCAGTCTCCCAGTTAGACTATTAGCTTCCTGAGGGTGGGGGGCTACACATTTTATTCACTTCTGGATTCTCCATGACAAGTTGCATAATCATCTACAAACAGAGGCTAGTCAAATAGCAAATAGACAAAAACACAAGTTTCTCAGCATCTTTCCCATAAGATTTTTTTAGATCCTTAAACTTTTATTTCACTCAATCTCCTCTTCCACCTCATCCTCTTCTCCCTCTTCTGACTAAATCACACTTACTTTCTTAACTCTTTTCCTAAGCCAAGTCCTGTTCCTCGTCCTCTTGTTTATGTTAGGGGGCCACATATGTGTTTGTGTTTTAGTATTATTGTATGTCTGTCTATGTAGTAAATACTATCTACTCTCCAATAGATTTCAAGTGATAGCTGCCTTAAATCTCAATATTTAAGTTTCCATCTTTGGTCCAATTTCTTGGCCATAGAGCATAGTGATTAAAGTTTCAGGTTTCAATCCCTGGCTGGTGTGGGTCAGTGCATTGAGCACGGGCTGCAAACCAAAATTCCGGTTCAATTCTCCGGTTCAATTCCCAGTCAGGGCACATGCCTGGGTTGCAGGCCAGGTCCCCAGTCGGGGCCACATGACAGGCAACTACACATGGATATTGCTTTCCCCTCTTTCTCCCCCCTTCTCCTCTGTATAAAAATAAATAGTTAAAAAAAATAAATAAAGTTTCAGGTTGCAGCGCCACCAGGCTGGATCTAGATCCCAATGCTGCCACCTACTCGCTGTGTGACCTCAAGCAATTTACTTAGCCATCAATTTTGTCATCTGTAAATTGGAGATGGTAGAAGCCTACAACCTGAGATGCTTTGAGGACTAAATAAGCTAGTACATATGAAGTGTTTAGGAAAGTGTCTAACATATAGGAGCCATTCAATAGCTAGTATTCTCTTTACTGCATGCTAAGAAGCATTCAGCCAGAGTGGTGGGACATGCAGGGCTGGAAAGGGTAACCAAGTGGATCTGTGCTTGGCTAGCCACATAGAATCACTTGGAGACGCCATTAACACTACAGATTCTGGGCTGCACCTGAGAAATCCTGATGGACCCCAGGAACCTATGTTTTCTAATGCTCCTCAGATGGCTTGACTGGCCAGCCAGGTGTGGAATTCAACATAGCAGAAAATGCACTGAATTGGGGGTGAGGAGATGTTTTTGCCAGTGACCCCATGTATGACTTCTTCGAGATTCCCTCTTCTTGTTTGTGAAACGAAGCTAACAAACTTGATTTACGTGTATTCCTAGGGTATTACATGTATTGTGGGAGGTCAAGTGGCTAAAGTTGTTTCTGTGGGGAAGCAGGCCTGCTGTGCAGAAAGGAACTCAGGCTTTGAGACAGGCCGGAATGCAAATTCCACTTCTGAGACTGTGCTGAGACAATGCTAGCCCTGTCTTCTTCCCAACAGGACCTTGATTTTGCTTGGGGTATAAATGTGCCCAGTGGAAAATACTCCACCTCCCATATTGCTTTGCAGTTGAGGGTGGCCATGTGATGCAGTTCATTCCAATCTGCTAAGAGTTTCCAGGGAGGTTTTTGTTTTCCTGGTATAGGCATTCAACCCTGTTGTTCCCCTTGCCCTCTTCTTCCTGCCTGGAATGTGGATGAGAGGAGTTGCAGCAGCCATCTTGTTATACGTGACCAAACATGGGAGGAAGGCCTACAACCTGAGGATGATGGCAAAGAGCTGAAGAGATCTAGGTCCCCAGAGGCATTACTAAGCAGCTGTACTGGCTCTGGACTGCCTAACCCTAGACTTCTTATGAGAGACAAGTGAATCCCTAAATTATTTAAGAGATTACTTTTTTTGTTGGTTATTTGTACCCGAAAGCTATTTAGGAAGAATTAAAAAAAAAGTAAAGTTGCTAGAACCGTATCTGACCCAGAGGACATTCATGTGTGTGTGTTTCCCTTCTCCAGCTGTGAGACATTTTCTGCATTTGTAAGATGAGGCCTCTTCTAAGTCCAATGTCCTATATTTACCTGATTATAGAACAGAAGAACTGGGCTCTGGGGGCTGGTCCCTGGGATAAAGGACCATTTCCCGGACTACAGGGAGGGCTGGCGAAGGCGCCCCACCAAGCAACTAGGCACAGTCACAGTGTGGACTGCCTGTAGCATCCAAACTCTACAGAGGCCACCCCACCCTAATCAGAGTAGATGCAAACAATCTTCACATGCTCCATGAGGTGCAGTGTGCAACACGCGAGTCCAAAGGACACAAAATCACCTTTGCTCTGACATAAGCATGGAGATAATTCTAAGGATACTTTCCCTGGAGACACACATATCTGAGAGTAAGAATGAAAACCTATTAACTTCCACCCCTCTCCCCTGGACACAATTTACATTTTCCAACACATTCTCCTATTGGAAACTTAGGTAGTGGGTGGGAGCATGGGCGCCTGTGTATCAGTGGAGTGAGAGAGAAAACAGTTTCGGTTTTCATTACAGTTCTTGCCTGCCCAAGCACAGTCTTCACAGGATCAGGCTCCTGCCTTTTAGGACCCACAGGAATGTACACGACTCATCAAAGCCAGTGTTGCATCGCCACCTGAGTCCTGCAGGTCCCCACTGCTTCCCCGGCCCTGCCAGGGCGAGCTGAGCACTCCAGCCATGGCTGAAATCACCAGCACTGGTCAGTGCTAGCAAAGCTCTCGCAAACCTTATACACCAAAAATACAATGAATGCTGAGAACTTTTTTTGTTTTTCAGCAAATGTACTTTTCCTCTATTATTAAAAGAAAATTGAACTGCAAAAAATGAAGTTTCCTTTTACTATCCAAGTGAAGAAAATCATACATTGAGTGAGCTGAACCTTCGGGGCTTCAACACAAACGTGCTTTCTGTCTTCCACGGCTCCCACAACCCCAGGCAGGACTCAGGGATTTTGTCCTCAGCAGGCTGAGTTTCATCCAGTGCTTTGGCTCCTTCCCAGATCAGCACATCCCAGCTCTCAGCCCTTCCAGTTTGAGTGGTCCTCCCTCATGGCCTTCACAAGCCAGTCCCGTTCCATCCCCTGCTCAGAGTCGCTTGTATCACTTGCCTCCACGGTCAGCAGCTTTGAGTAGTTGATCTGTCGCTCCTGGGGCAGCCTTGGCCAGATGGACAGGAACAGAATCAGCCAGAGCAACAGCACGGCGCAGCTGGCCTGGTAGAGCACAGCCAGGCTGAAGTGCCTCACCACGAAGCCCCCGACAAAGCTCCCCAGGCTGGCTCCGCCCCCATAGAAGTGACCTCGAAACACTGCACTCAGAGGTCTCTCTGTTCTGGGAGTGGCCAGGTCCTCTATGGAAGCCCCCACTGCCCACCACAGAGCCCCGTTGCTGAAAGCACTCAGGATCTGAACGGGGAGGACGGACCACCAGCTCCAGAGGAAAGAGTAGTACAGCAGCTGCCCCAAAAGGCAGCCCAGCCCCAGCCCCACTGTTCCTGCTCTGGACAGTTTCCTAAGCAACATGCTTTTGAACGGATGAAGCATAATTTCCCCCAGCAAGCCCAAGGCAACTGAGAAACCCATAACCAGCTCGTTGCTCCCATGGTCCTCCATGTGCCAGAATAGGAAGTTCTGTACTGCGCTGGTGGCGGCTCCTACCAGAAAGACAGTGGAGGCTAGGAGAATGAGGCGGGGGTCGCTCTCTACCAGAGACAGTGTTCTGACGGCTCTGTAGCTGGGCTCCCGCTGCCTGCAGATGGGGACAGGAAAAGCAATGCTCACCAGTACCGCCAGGCTGCTGACCAGCGAGTAGCCATAGAAGTGCACCACACCCGGGGGGCCACTCGTCATCAGGAAGCAGTCCAGCCGCTCCACCAAGGCTGCGATGCCACACACGCCTGCCGACGTGCCCAGCAGCCTCCAGACCCACAGGTTTCTGTAACGGTCAGTGGCGTCCACAAAATCCAGGTATTCGAAAAGGCTGTCATCCGCCACCTGCTCCAGAGGGGCTGCCAGCAGCTCCCAGAACACCATGAACCCCAAGGACAGAATGAAAGTCCATCGCAGCCCTTCCAAGGAGAAATCAGGGTCTCCCGAGTTCCCCTGGACTGCTGACAAGTTGGCTGGACTTCCCAGGGCTGAACCCCCGGCAAACAAAGGGTGGGCAGTACTGACCCCCTTAAAAGCACCTTCCCAGGGAGTATCTTTCAGCCCCGGGGTGACAGGGTGGAGAACTTCGGGTGTGGTCCTGGCTCCTTCAACAGAGCCCACAAAGTATCTGGGCCGATGGCTGACAGGTTCTCGGACACTGTCCCGTGGTCCTTTTCTGAAGCCAGAGGCGTCCCTGGTCCCAGGACGCCTCTCGGCTGGGAGGCTGGGGGCCCCCGCCGGGCTGCTCCTGCTCGAGGCCGCTCGGGCCGGGGCGAAGTTCCCGGTTAGCGCCGCCTCCGGCGGAAGGACTGTGGGGGTCGCGCGGCGGCTGCCATTGCAGGAGCGGTGCCCCGGGTCTCCGTCCCGCGGCGGCACCAGCGCCATCAGCAGGCTGGCTGCCCCCGAGCCCAGCAGCGAGCCGATCAGAAGCGCCCTCCTGTTCCGGCAGCTTCTGGCCAGGAAGGCACAGAACGGAGCCCAGAAGGCTGCGATCAGGTGCTTGGCTCCCATGAGGACGCCCACCCAGGGCGCGGCCAAGCCCAGCTGCCTCAGGTAGAGGGTCAGGAACGGGGTCGCGGTGGCGTCCCGGACCCCACACACCCAGTGGAAGAGCCGGGCCACGCCCAGCGCCCGGCGGACGTCCCACTGGGGGTTGGCGCTCATGGCCGCCGGCACCGCCAGACCCCGGCCGGCCGAGGGCGCGGCGCCCGGTACCCACGCGGGACGGAGGCTCGTGCGCCGAGGAGCGAGCGGGTCCCACCTCCCGCCTCCGGCTGCGCCGCGGTCACCGGGTCAACGGCCGCCCCCGCCCCACGTCCGGTGTCCGGCCCGGAAGTGGGCCCGCCCTGAGGCGCACCTGGGGGCGGGGCGGGCGCACCTGCCCGCCGCACCTGCCACGTCCCGCGGCCTCCGCGGCGCCGGGCAGTGCCCGCCCTCTGGCCGCCCGCCCCAGCGGCCTCCCGCGGGTGCCGAGGGTGGACGTGGCTTGCAGGGTGCGCGCCCAGCCGAGCCCCCAGCCCCCGACGCTGTTTCGCGTCGCTCAGGAATCTGAGTTATATTCCTGAACTGCCTCAGGCGAGTGAAACTATCCGGGAGGCGGGGAGCGAGAATGGAAGCCCAGGTATGCGCTCCCTTCCTCCTCTTCAGGTCTTTACCCAAATGCCCGTTGATGAAGGACCACCTCGGCGACCGTCCCTGTCCACGCTCACTGAGATACGGAGTCCTAGCCCCCTCCCCAGACGCGCACCTCCCCTTCCCTGCTTCATTTCCATCCACAGCAGGGACTACTATCCAACACACTACGGGTTTCTATAACACGTGTTATCTTGTTTATTGTCTGCCTCCATCCGAATCAAAGCTTCAGCTTGGCAGCTGTTTTTGGCCCCAGGGCTTAGAGCTGTTTCAATGGATGTAAGCGCCCCCTGGAAGGGGCGTGACTGGGTGACTCAGTCTTCTTCATTTGGGAAGATCCCCAGAGAGGGCTTGACAGCTGAGGGCTGTCTTGGAGTGGCACCCCAGCAGCCCCCACCCTAGCATCCATCCTAGACCCCGAAACAGTGTGTATGTATTGGGTAATTTTAACCTACACCTAAAGTATCCAGTTAGGGAATACATACATACTCCAGAGAAGGTCAGCTAACGTTGAATTAAAAAGCCGCACTCCAGACAGTTAATACAAGCGCTTGAACAATCTTAGAACAGCAAAGGGACTTCATCAATTAGCATGATTGATACTGGCAAAATTTCACTGGTGAAACAGTGGTGTCCAAGTCACATTGATTGGTTTTGCTTTTTTTGGAGACATTCACCCCATGGTGAACAGAGCCTAAGAATCTAGATATTCCTGCAAGCCACACCCTTTGGAATGGTGCCATAGATTTTACTCCAAGATGGTCCAGTATCCAGCCACTGGTCCAGTGAACTTCTGTGCTCAGTTTTTTTAGAGCACCTAATTTGGTTGGAGTGGGGAGGGGAGTGTACATGTAGCTGAATTTGGTCTACAACTTGCTTTCATTGTGAGCTGGTAGAGAACTTGGTGGGGGAGGAGGCCCAGAGCCCTCCCCTAACTGTAACAACTGTTTACTTCAAAAACCTGATAACGATGAATGCCCGGATTGATACCAATCAGTTTGCATCACCCTGATGGCAGAGAGAAAAAAATCTAGCCACCTTCAGATAAACTCACATTCAGTGATATCAGTCACTTCAGCTTTAAAACCAGCTCAGTGACATGGAGGGCTGTCCCTAGTCCCTCTCCTCTCCGGGTTCTGCAGCTTCAGTAAAGGCTCCCATGTCCACCTGCTCACTGGTCTTCACCTGAGCTGACCTCCACTGGGGGAGGGGCAGGCACCCCGCACATTCGTGTCCATCGAGATGCCACTCACAGCTGCACCTCTTCCCTTTTACTGTCAGACCCATTAAGCTTGTTTGCTTTAAACTACCTGAGAAAACCTCACCTGCTTCACATGCCTCATGAGGGCACATGAACTCTAAGGCTGCCCTTGGGCCCATCCATCTAGATACTCCAGGGAGCCCTTCTTACCCTGTTGCTCTAGGCAGTGAGAATGTGTTGTGGGACTTGTCCCCAGTCCCAGGGCCATGAGGCCAAAAGGGAAGAGCCTATCTCTCTATTCTTGGATCTCCAAATTCGAAAGGGATTCTTCCATCTCCACCCCACCCCACAATCCCTGGGGAATCCACCCAGGTGAAAGGGATGGACTCAAGTCAAACCTGCATGTTCTATTACTTTCTCCCCTACCCCACAACTAGTCCTGGGGGTAAGGGAAGTGGTTCTGGGTCACTGATCTTCCCCATTTTACATGTGGGTGAAAGCCTTTGAACTCAAAAGCCAAGAATTTTGATGTCTCTAATCTCTGCTTTCTCAAACTAGCCTGCACTCCCACCTCTGTTTTGGAACAGGTCTGTGTAGGAGCGATGAGGTAGACAGAACACACCAGTAAATACTTCACAAAACTTACCCGGCCTGTGGATTCATTAGGTTAGATCAAGTACTGCTGCCAACTTCTATTCAAATGCAAACACAGCTAGGTGTTAGATAAAAGCAGAAACACTTTAGTGTGCATTTATTGAATCTGACACTTTCCTCTCACCGGGGAGAGAAGCCTGCCTGGGAGTGGGTGGGGGTGGGTAGAGGCTGGAGTCAGGGAAGGGAGCAAACTTGGGAGGAGGAGGAGGTGTAGTTGCCTTTGTCTACTTCCCATTTCCCCCCAGGACACAGGCCCCTGGCCAAAACAGCAGCTGTCACTTTGGTTTTAAGGGCTTTGTGGGAGCTTGAGTGGGAGAGGTGGGAACTGAAAATCAATGAAGGAGCAGACCTTTGTGCAAGGAGCTGGGCTTTGTGTGTGTGCGCAGCTGTGCCGGGGACATCCTTGGGCCTTCCAGTGGGCCCTGCTCCATCACCCCTCACCGCCAGCTGCCTTGTGCTCTGGGCACTCGCTGGCTCCTGGTCAGGGCTGGAAACTGTCCAGGGTAGCCCGGCCTTGCTCCGGCCAGAGGTGTGAGTATTTGGGACTGGTAGGGTAGTGTATCCTTCTTCTTGGGCTCGAGGCTCTCAGACTCAGTACTTCTGCTGTACCCTCAGGCTCACTGGACAATGCCGGAGAACGTGTTGATGGGCATTAGAAGGGGCTTGGGCTTGGCTCTGGTCCTTTCCATCTCCTGCTGGTGTGAGCTGAGCCAGAGCCCCTTGGACTTCTGGGCCCCGGAACATGGCTCTGGGCAGGGAACAACCTCGAATCTGTGAGTAGGGAGAGACCAGTTCGGAAGACTGATCTCAGGGGTCATGTCTGCTGGGGATTTTAAAGGTAGCCCCTTTATTGCAGGGCATAGAAGAGGGGGCCCCACAGAGGAAAGAGAAAGCATTAGAACAAGAAAGAACACCCTGGGCCTAGGGCAAACACTGGGAGAGGAGGACATGCCTGGATAGGTCACTGTGTGTGCCTTCCTTACCCAAACACGCCTCTCCAGGGGACACCAATAAGGGTCACACGAACTGGGGCACACACAGCTGCCACAGTAGGTCAGCTTGTGTTGAAGGGGCCAGTACCAGTACCAGGCGTTGGATCAGGAGGGCTGTAGGCTGAGGGTTCATAGAGGAATTTCTGCTACCCAGGATCAGCCATTCATTTGCCCTTCTTCCTGGATTCCAGTCATAGGGCAGTGGCCTAAGTTCATACCCACCAGGGACACCTGCGTGGCCACAGGATCTGCTTCTGGCAAGGCTACAGGCAGGAGATGGTAGGGGCTGGCTTCGGCTTAGGTTTGCCCCGTGGGGCACGCAGCCTGTGAGGCAGCAGGCCCAGTCTTACCTGACCACATCCCTGAAAGTGCGCCGATTGTCCTTGTCCAGCACCAGCGTCATCAGCCTCTGGTCTTGGCTCTGGATCTGGATGTTGGCTGCCCGGAAGGTGTTTGTCACTGTCTGCAACAAAGAGACAGCTCGTGCGTCACCTTGTGACACACGGCCCTGCTGATTTCTCCTGCCCTGAACTCTGGTGTGTTTCTTCAGTCCAGCACATGGGGTCCCCAGCTCTCTCCCTGCACAACCCTAACCCTAACCCTAGTGACTCAGCAGCGACAATCCCACAGGAACTGCTTCTGAGCTGCTCTTGTCGCTGGGGGCCTCGGTGTTTCTGCAGTTCTTTCCTAATGTGTCATCCTTAATTCTGAACACAACCTGGAACTCTGTGGCTAGTGCTTGCCAGTTTATCGAGTTACCCAGGCACACCCTATACAACAGGCATGTTCTGGTGGAATTTTATAAGTCCTGATCCCAGCTCCATGTTGGATTACATACAAAACTGTTTACCTGGGACAGAGACAGAGGGTCTAGAAAGGGGCCACCTACTCCCTCCCCCCCCCCCCCCCCCCCGCTCAAGACTCAGATCAGGCCTTATCAGTTGTAGCATGGAATTGTATGGGGTGGGGGCAGATATAGATGCCCCGCTCTGCACAGGGAACCTGGGGCAAGGTGTTCCAGCCCTCTGCACTCTGAAGCCCTGCCTAGCATCTCTAGAAAGTACCCAGGGCCAAAGGAAAGCAGCCCCCAGTCACCCTTCTAATGTCCGACTTGAGGGGGCCACTCTGGGGAGGACCTCTCCCCCTGGGCAGAAGATTGGAGCAGCCTGGGTCACAGGTCAGAGGTTTTCAGAGGGCCTTCCCAGGTCACAGGCTGAGCCCACGTGCAGATGGTGGCTTTGGGTGATTCACCACCACAGAGCACTGGGGGTTAAAGCTCTGGGGTCCATCTTGTCCAAGGTTCTCGACCCTGGCTGCTCATGAGAATCATCTTTCAAAATATCAAATCAGAGAGTCTGATCTAAATAGTGTGTAGTCCAGCCATGCATGGCCATTTTAAAATAAGCTCCCTATTGGAAGCATGGCCGAGAACCACCAGGCCAATCCACCTTCTCATTGTCACAGACCAGAGTCACTCATGGTGTAAGAGCTTCTGTGGCTGTCACCCTGGAGCATTATGGGAGCACAGAGGTGGGGCACCTAGTCACTGGGGAGAGTGGGGTGGGGTGGAGGGTGCTGGGGGGAAGGAGGAGAGCATCAGGAAGGTCCTGCAGGGGGAGTTGACACCTGAGTTTCATCTTAAAGGAGAATTGGGAGGTATGAAGGGAAGATGGGGAAGAGGAGGGAGGAATGGGGTCTCAGGCCCAGAAAAGCGCATGAACAAAGGTCCAGGGGCGTGACTGCTGGGACACTATCAAATGCCACAATGTAAAGGGCCTGAGGGGGTGGCCGGAGCTGAGGGCGGGGAGGAAGAGGAAGAAGAGCCATGCTATGCAACACTGAAGAGTCTTCTGCTCTCTGCCATGGAGAATGGGAACATTGGAGGGCTTTTCAGCACAAAGTGACACATCTGAGTTCTGTTTTAGAAAGACCACTGGGCAGAGATGTGGAAGGTGGACCTGAGCAGTATGGGAGCGACATCAGGGGCACCCGCTGGGAGGCTGTTATGTTTGTCCAGGAAAAGGGGATGGATGGAGGTCTGGACCAAGGGTGAACAACTAGTCCTGGTTTGTCTGGGGACTGTCCTCACTTTAGCACTCAAAGTCCCATGTCCTAGGAAACCCCTTAGTTCTGGGAAAATTGGGGTGGTTGGTCAATTTAGCTAGACCCGAAGAAGGAGAATAAAGAGGAAGGGAGAGGTTTGAAAGTGCTTGAGAGAGAAAACCGGCAGGACACAGGGAAGTGAAGAGGCGGCACCTGAGATGACGACAAGGTTTCTGGCCGAGGCAGCAGGTTGGCAATGGTACCAATAAACGAGAGACAGGACGTGGTGGGGAATAAAACAGCCACTAACACATAAGTAGCTCTGATTTGGCCAAGCACTTTCCTAAGAGCTTTACACATCATACCCATTTAATCCCCGCAACTAGATGAGGCAGATTATTATCCCCATTTTACAGATAATGAGACTGAGGCACAGAGAGCTTGAGCGACTTGCCTCAAGTCACATGGCTGGGAAATGGCAAAGACATGATCTAAATCTAGTCAGTCTGGCCCCAGAGAGCTCTTAGCTTTAGAAAGCACTGGCTTTGATTTTGAATATCTTGAGTTTGGGGTATTGAGGGACACCCGGTTCATGCTAACTTAGCTGCACATAGGAGTCAGAGATGAGGCGGGGCGGGGGGACTGGCAGTGAGGGGTGAATGTCAGAGCAGGAGGTAGAGATTTGGGTGCCCTTAACGAATTGGACTAAAAGTGTGTTCGATAGCCCAGGGAATGAGTAAAGAAGTGGGCCAAGGGCAGAAGTGGAGAACAGTAGCTGTTTAAGGAACTGGTTTATGAGAAAGTACAGGGAAAGAGGCCAAAAAGCAACAATCAGACAGGCAGAAGAAGAACGATGAGAAAGTGGTATCTCAGAATTCACAGAATTAGGGAGCTGGAAGACTCAGAGAGCAGGGCTTCAGTTTTAGCGGTGGAAGTCATTCAAAATTGATCACAGGAATAGAAAACCAGGGAAATGTCTGTGACAGTGTTGCAAGCCAGCTTTCCTGGAGTATAATATATAAATACAACTTCAAATATAAATATTTTTATGTTAAAGGTAACCACTAATAGAAAAAAGTGGTACATATAACTTCCAAATTACTAGAGGGGGAACAGTAAGTGAACAAAACCTGAGCACAGAGAAATGTAAAAAACAGCAAAAAGCATTTAAAAAATCCAGAAAGTACAACATAAAATGGCAGAATAAGTTAGTGTTGAAATAGGATATAAAGTTAGTATTGTTGTATTAAATTTTTATCTGGTAAAAAATAGACTTTTGGACTGAGTCAGAATAAAATCACATTATATGCTCTTTACAAGTGGCACAGCTAAAATAAAATGCTTTAAAAATAAAGGGATGAAGATTTCTGATTTCAAAATGGCAAGTGTATATTTTCTTATTCTTTTCCTCAAAACAAGGAGGTATATCTTTAATGAAACTTAAAGACACCTAAAGCCCTAAACTACAATATTTGAGTACAGAGAGAGGAAGGTCAAACATAAAGGTCAGAATGTGGGAGAGGCTTATGCATCAGAGGCTGCGGACGGTGGGAATAAGATGGAACTGACGAGATCAGAACCACAGCGGGAATGTTGACAAACCTCTTTCCACTCTGGATAGGTGAGGTGGACAAAAAATTTTATAAGTTGTAGGTTAGAGTAACATGATGTGTTCAGTTTAATAATTAAACATCATATTTTGCATTCCTGCAGATACAAAGCACACTCATACTTTTTAGCTGTTTCAAGATATTAAAAAAATTGGTCATGTACCAGGAACTGAAGAAAATGTCAATCGATTCCAAAGTCCCAGTTACGTGGATCTACTGCTGTGGCTTTCTGGGGGTGGGGGGGTATTTGCTAATCTCAGGAACCCAGGGGCTTGGGTGTCCACAGCCACGGGAAGTGGGAGACAAAGCCTTGGGCCCACAAGAGGCAGGGATGTGAAACTGAGACCCCCGCAAGGACTCCCAAGGCCCACACTCCCAGGGACAGATGAAGTTGGGAACAAGGCGCGAGCAGCCCAGCGGAGCGTGTCTGCTGTGGCTTGCGCTGTGAGTGAGGGCAGAAAGCTTCCTCTGGGAGTTCTTGGCCAGGAACCTGTTCTCATGTGGCTCTGGGTACACGGTTACACTGTCTGCAGGGTCTGGGTGGGGGGTTACGGGCCAAGAAATCAACTTGAAATGCATCCCTGGACTGAAAATGTCATTGGGGCACTTGGTAAGAGCAAACAGAATTTCTCTAGAAGGACAAGTTTTCACCCAGGTTTTCCACAGATAAAACCCCACAAATATGAACTCTCAGTTGAGGAAACACACCAGGAAATAAGCTACTATGGGGGTCAGCGGACCCCATAAACAGAAGGCTTACCCTTCTGATAATTATAGACAATATAATTACATAAAATGTTTAAAATGAATAAAGAAATATGGGGAATAACAACCATGAGAAGTGAACAACATATTATTGAAGAAACAGGCATGTAATTTTCATGGATTCTAAAACAATTTCCCCTCCTATTTTAATATCCCTAAAGTGAGGAAGTATTTTGCAACCAATGTAATAAGAAAGCATTGTTTATAGTTTAGGAAGTATTGTTTCTTTCTTAGTGGTATGTAAAATTATGGTATGTCCAGAGGACCCAGAGACATATGAAAGGATGGCCAGCATCACTAGCCGTCAGAGAGATGCAAATAAAACCACAGTGAGATGCCACTTCACACCAGTCAGAAGGCCATCATAAACAAATCAACAAATAAGTGCTGGTGATGTTGTGGAGAAAAGGGAACCCTAGTACATTGTTGGTGGGAATGCAGACTGGTGCAGCCAGTGTGGAAAACAGTATGGAATTTCCTCAAAAAACTAAAAATGGAACTGCCTTTTGACCCAGCAATTCCACTGCTGGGATTATAGCCCAACAACCCGGAAACACCAATTCAGAAGAACCTATGCACCCCAGTGTTCATAGCAGCACAATTTACAATAGCCACATGCTAAGCAACCTAAGTGCCCATCAGTAAATGAATGAATAAAAAAAAAACTGTGGTACATTTACACAGTGGAATTCTATGCAACAGAAAGAAAGAAGGAGCTCCTACCCTTCCCGACAGCATGATGGAACTGGAGAGCATTATGCTAAGTGAAATAAGCCAGGTAGTGAAAGATAAATACCATATGATCTCACCTATAAGTGGAACCTAATCAACAAAACCAACAAGCAAGCAAAATAAAACCAGAGACATTGAAATAAAGAACAAACTGACAGTAACCAGAAGGGAGGGGGGATAACAGGACAAAGAAGGGGAAGGGCCTTCAAGGAACATGTATAAAGGGCCCATGGACAAAGCCAAAGTGGGGAAGGATTGAAGGTGGGAGTGGGTGGGGTGGGGGGAAAGTGATGGGGGGAAAATGGAGACTACTCTACTTGAGCAACAATTTAAAAAAAACTAAAAAAGAAAAATGTTATTTTCAAAGATGGTCTGCAAAAAAATTATTGTATGTCTTTAATTTGATGAAATATGGTATTTGACAAAAACAATCAGGCATATATAATGTATAATCACATCAGAGGCAGAAAGCATCAAAGGGAAACAAGTGGTAGGTTTTGTAACCTCAAAATGTACATAAATTTTAGGTAAAAGATTAATAAATAACATTAAAAGAAAAACTAAAAAGAGTATTTCCAAAATACATGACAAATAAGGGTGAGTGTTCTCATATAAAATGGGACCCACGATATTAACATGGGATGAGAATACACAGGAAACACAAATGAAGAAATAAAAGTTATTGATAAATATAAGAAATCTTCAACTTCATCAGTTAGTACGGAGGAAATACAAATTGAAATAATGAAAAATTTGACAGTCAAATTTGCAAAGATTTCCATTCACTGTGTTAATTATGCAGCAAAATTAGCATTCAAACACTACGGTGAGAGTGGAATTTGGTACAGGCTTTCTGGAGGGCAATTTGGCAAAATATATAAAAAAATCTTAAAATATGGATGCCATTTGAGAGTGGTATAACTTCTAGGCATTTTTTTTAAATGTCAGCTTTCTTTTTTTAAAGATTTTTAAAAGATTTTATTTATTTATTTTTAGAGAGGGAAGGGAGGGAGAAAGAGAAAGAGAGAGAAACATCAATGTGCAGTTGCTGGGGGCTCTGGCCTGCAACCCAGGTATGTGCCCTGGCTGGGAATCGAACCTGCAATGTTTTGGTTCATAGCCCGTGCTCAATCCCCACTGAGCTACGCCAGCCAGGGCTCTAGGCATTTTTTAAAAAGACATAACTACGATTTTCAGGATATGTCTTCCCCTAAGTATGTCCCTCACAGTATTACTTATAATAGTGAAAAATGAGAGCTTACTTGAATATAAGAAATCAATAAATAATTACACAGGCATATGTAGCCATCATGTAATAAATATTTAATAAGATGTGTTTAATGACAAGTCATATTTAATGATATAAACAAGATACCGCCAAGCCATATTCAAAATGATTTATTATATATTTGCATAAAAACATTAAGTAATAGACCAATATGTCTGTAGTCACCAGTTATGTAAAAATATCTAGAAAAAAGGGTCGAATGTTTACACATGAACATATTAATAGTCATCCTCACTAGGTGATGGGACTACCAGTAAATTTACTTTGTGCTTTTTTGAATTTCCTAAAAATACTAAAAATTTGTTCATAGGTCAAGCATTATTTTAAAAAGGAGGGTTAAAGAAATATAAGAACTAGAAAGTGACCTTCAGTCTTGGTGACATGGAGGTGACTTTGCCACCGTGGGCTGTAAGCAGATGGCGGTGGATAGGACAGTCATTGGGAACAAGGCAGGACAGCAAGAAGCTAGAGAACTCCTGGGCGAGTAGAACAGGGAAACTGAGACAAAATAATTAAACAAGTCCAGTCCATTTGAACAACTTACAGCCAGCTAGTGCACTGCAAGACCTTGTCTTCCCTAACTAAGGACACAAGGGTAGATGGTTTATACCTCTCCTCCTGAACCAGAGAATACACATAGCTTAAATCACCTCTAATGGGGAGATCAAGAACAGAGACCCAATTAATGCCATGTGCCAGCTAAACCCAAGGCCAGATGAAATCAGGAAAACAAATAACAAAGACCCAATTAGAGCCAGATAGACCCAAGATAAAAGGAAAACAGTAAAGCATAACAGAAATAACCCCAACTACCTTTTACACTCATTTTGATGCATCAGCATATTACAATAAAAACACAATTGGAAAACTGATGAATATTCTAAGATTCATCCTAAGACTCTTGTCCACAGGAAAAAAAATAAAAACCCTCAAGATAGACCCAGTGTTCTCTCTAGAGCACACCCATGTCCCTTCTCAGGCATGAACTTCTTACTTCCTACTACACTCTAAGGGACCCCATGCAACTTGCAACCAGGGGAGCAGCAGCAGCGGTAGCTCGTCCTGGGCCAATCCCCTGATCCTGTCTCCAAGGCCTCCTTTTTCTCCAGCTTCCTGGTGAGCTAACAGCCACCCTGCCTTAGCTCATTTCTAGGGAGCCAAAGCAGAGCCTAGGTTCTCTTCTGTTGCTTCTTTTACCGTAAGTCCTTCCTTTGTTTCACTGTCCCCAGCTTTAATAAACATCCTCTCAAAATCAGCTGACCTCACGTTGTGAAATCTTTTCTGCATGAAGTCAAGAACCCACACACCACAGGGCGGCCTGAGGCAGACTCCCTCCGGGCCTGGGACCCTAGCCACTACCAGTAAGGAACTGGAAACTCCTCTGGAGGTATCTTACAAGTAGCCTGACTGAGAAAAGAAGGAGATACAGTGGTAGCTAGAGACGCAGTTGGGTAGAGATTTTTCTTTCTAGGATGGAAAAGACTTGAGCATGTTTATAAGCTAAGAGGAAGGAGCAGTAGCAGGGGAGGGTCAAAGCTGGAGAAAATGGAACTGAAAACAGATGGAGAAGAGCCCAGAGGAAATGGAAGAGAAGGGCAGAGTGATGCTGAGGATCCATCGAAGTGGGAAGTCATGAGTTTGCTGTGGCCCTGATCTGCAGTGGATGCAGGGTTTAGTTCAGAAGCACTCAGGCACCTGAGCACACGGACTGAGGAGGGGGCTTGATCTAAGGTTGGGGTTCACCTGGTAGTTGAGGGTATCTAAGAATATGGTTCAGGTGTAATCATGGGGTCCAAGGCCCAGCTGAGTAGGCAAGTGAATTTCAGAGAGGCCATCAGATAGGAAGAAGATGGACAGATCCATATTAATAAGGGAATTCGTACCAATAAGTATGAATAAGGGCAAAAGGCAGGAGTAGAGCAATGACGCTGAAAGAACTGGTTTGACCTGGTTAGAGGTTGGGAATATTTGTTTAGGAGTCGGGCTGTTGAGTAGTCAGGGGGATGCCAGAATGTGAGTGCATTTTGTAGTTATCTCCATATGTCTTAGGTCTTCAGGTGGCCAGCAGATGGAAGTTAAGGCCTTAACACTTATAACACCTTATTTATGCCACATAATGCTCAATATTTCAAACTGACTGGTTGGAAAGCAGATTCTTTCCAACAGGAAGACCCACTTCCATAGTAAAGGCTCAGAAAAGCTCACAAATCCCTTTCTCTGAACACCCTTCCCTGTGAGCTCCCAGCCACCTACCCTATCTGAATACCCCCAGTTCCCCTTCTGCCCAGTACTTACGGAGAAGGACCTTCCTGTCAAGTTGGAGGACTTGACAACCTCCGTCACGCTAACATTCAGGCACGTGTGGTCTGTAGAGGAAGCAACAGTGGGGGTGGGGGGAGAGGAATGAGATGGGGGAGCAGCTATAAATGGGCCTTCAGGGAAGTAGGGGAGTTAGAGATTCTAGGTCCTAAGAAGAGACCGCCTCCCCGTGTTAACTTCCTCCCCCATCCCGCTTAGCCGCTTCCTGACTCCACCTTGGTCCTAGCCAATTTTCAGTCCTTTCCTGATCATCCATTCCTCTCCCTGGTGAAACCACAAAGTTTCTGCATCCTCAGGCATAGCAGCCAACACAGATCTCTTTCTCCACCTCCTTCGTATCCCTTTTTCAATGAAAGAAACTTCTGTTGAACTTCTTCACAGCTACTGGGCATGCTAAAAACGGAAAGAACACCCAGCCTAGCATGTGAGCGCTACGCAGGCACCACAGAGGTGTGGGAGGGCCTTGACTTTCATAATAGTGTATAATGTGTCAAAAATCATTACTGTGTGACTGCTACCAGGTTCTCCCTTCTCCCTGCTCAGGCGGGTTCTGTGCCTCTGAGGAGGGTTGTGGCGGGTTGGTTCTGATAGGGTTTTGCGATGGACACTTGGAGGAGGCATAAGTTAGAGTCAGGATGGGCAGTGGGAGTCTTGTGAAGGAAATAGAAGAAATACAATTTTCACAATAAGAGTTAACATGATAACTTACTCCATGCACATGAGTTAGTATCCTATCTCCATTTTAGAAGTGAAAAAACAGTTAGAGAGGCAACGAGTCACTTGCCCCAGGTCACACAGTGGCAAGTGGCAAAGCTGGCTCTGCAGCCTGCCCTTCTGGTTCTGCACTCTGCGTTCTTGACCCACTCTGTAGTCACCTCTATTGCCAAAGTCACACGCCTCCTTCATGGTGTCAGAGACCAACAAGTGGAGAACGCCTCATAATGTCACCTACGAATCCAGCCTGCCTGGAAGCCATTTAATCAAGAAGTGGTGAAATCAATGATTATTTCTTGAGTTTCCTCTTTATGCCAGATGCCAAGGAAATCTGGGAGAGATGATACCCAGATATAAACACAAGTGCTTCAGATGACAGGTGTCATAACCAGAATGCTAGCAAAGCCACAGAGGATTTTAGAGACAGAGCGACTGCTCGTGTCAGATGGCAGAGGAGAGAGGGACCAGAGATGTGTTCCTCGCAGGCTGCCAGGCTGGCTAATGTGTGTTTTCATTTTGTGTTTCTTCTGGAACATTTCAGAGTCATCCATTCTTTTTAAAACAAATTTTTGGGTGTCAAGTAGCACTTCATTTATTCAGTAAATGTTTATTGAGCCTTTACTATGAGACAGACCATGTATCAGGTACTAGGGGTGGAGCAGCGAACAAGATACATTTCTGCCTGGGTAAGCTTTCTTGTTTGCTCTGAGAAAACCTTCCACAAACACCTGTGGGTCACACCTCTTATGTCTGGTCTGCTGAGATTTGGCAATCACAGAGGGGGTGGCAGGACACAGCGGTGAGGGACACAGCTCTCGTGGGAGACGTGGCCTTAGGCAAGCTATTCTCTGCTCCAGTTTCTTCCCCAGTAAAAAGTTGCTTATATGAATAATATCTATCTCACAGGGTTAGCAAGCTTAAAAGAGTTAATATATTTGACATAGCACATTACCTGGCCTCTGATTAACATGTGTAATGGTTAGTACCCGCATTACCAACTTTTCCACTATTCCAGAAGACTGGGGAGCTAGCAAGAGTAGCTCATATTTATAATTATGCATATAATTATATGCACATAAATTGGTATCTTTTGTTATCTCAATTTTAGATTTAGACAATTAGATAACTGTATTATTATCTAATATTATATCTAAACTATATTTAGCCAGAATTAGATAATTTGGATTAGTAGTGCTTTTTGTGAACTGGCAAGTACCTGCCCAATGGAACAGCATTCAAAATAAAAAATTTCCAAACAAAACTCTAGCTCTGCAGCCCTGAAGCAGAGGCAGGGGGTCCACTGCACCCCCCCCCATGCGGTCCCTGCACCTTCATCAGGCTCCAGAGGTGCAGTCTGGCGCTAGAGCGTGTGCCACTCGATGGCAAGCATCTGAGGGTGGGGACTGTGTTTCACTCAGCAGCCTGGGCCCAGCCCAGACCCGGGCTGGGCCCAGCATGGGCAGCAGCTCCACCACGTCCAAGATTCCGGGGAGGGGTGGGAGGCTTCCTTCCCTTGGCTCACCTCTCCTGCCACTCACCCCTCCCTCCTTCTCTCCCCTGCTTATCCCTTCGCTCTCCCTCTGCTCTGTTTCCCAACTCCTCACCATCAGTGTCCCTGGCTGGAAGGGCCTTCAGAACCAGCCCAGTGGCCCTCAGGGAAATGGTAACCTCTCGGGTCCGGTGGCTGAGCAGGGCCTGGGGAGGGAGATGCAGGCACAGATAGGGATCCTCAGGAGAGCCTCGCCCCATGCATCCTCACACCAACAGTCTTGCTCCCAGCCCCTGCCCAAGAGCCTTGCCTGTGTTATTAATGTCCAACAATGGGACACGGGATAAAGGCTCAGGTCACTCTTGGCCCTGGGGGCATGTGCAGCCTTCTAGACCCAAAGGACTTCTCTCTAGTGCATCTAGTCAGCCAGTCAGGAAGGCATTTTTGAGCAAGGGGACAGCCCCCTCGTCCCTTAAATTAGATCCCTTCCTAGTCTACATGTGAGCCATTCATAATCCTCCCATTGCTGCAAAATCCTTTGAAAGCTGGGGACTGCAGGCAGTGCCTAGGAAGGTCAGAAGGTTCCTCTGGCTCTGTCTGCTCCCCCACCCCACATGCTTCCGACACCTGCTTCCACCCAGCGATGCCTCCTGACCACACCCATGCCACTGACTGACCTTCTGGTAGCCTAGGGAGAGCTCAGCCCCAGGGCTCTCGACTGCACCCCTCCTCCTGGGCGAGGAAACATCTGAGAGAAGACGAGAAGAGGCTGAATTAAAGGTTGGAGGTCCTCCCCCTACCTCAGCTTCCCCATGTCACTGAGTCTCAGGAGTGCCAGGCTCACCGTCAGTCTGGGTGAGCTTGGAGGGGGCCAAGGTCACCACCATGTTCAGCAGAGAGAGGTGGGAGGACTTTCTGAAAAGGGTGATTGGGGCAGCTGAGCCAGGGTGAGCTCTGGAAAAGGGGAGCAGATGCTTACCTTTGGGGAATTTGGATTCTTGGATCTTCACCTTCAGCTCGGTGAGGAAAATGTCCTCTGCAGAGTCCTGGCTCAGGTCACTGAAGAAGATCTGGAGAGAGGGAGCAAGGGAGGAGGTTGGAGAAGACCACTCTCTGCCTGAGGCAGCTGCCCCTCCAGCCCCAGAGCCCAAGAGTATTGTGGGTGGCTGGGGGAGTACAGAAGCAAGTCAGCGTCCCCCTGCCCATCCTGCCAGTGGGTTCTGAGCTGCATCCAGTGATGCCTGGATCTGACTCTGTCCTCTGTCTATGCACATATGTACAGCAATACATTTATAGACAGTGGAGGAAAGTATTCTCGAAACCCAAACTCCCTGTAACCACCACTAATGGGGATGGCAGGAGTGGGGGACAAATTCACATAAAGGAGGGTAATAAAATCCCTTGTAGACACCAGTAGGGGAGGATGAAAGGGTGTGGGCCAGAAAGGAGAACCTGACAGTCCTCGGCATGCACAGAGAAGCTCGGGGCTGCACAAGGGAAGGGCTAGTGACCACTGATCGGTTGGTTCTCAGTGAGACCTGGGGGATGGGGGATGCAGGGAGGAAAAGAGGCGTGAGGCAAGGTGTGTGGACAGGGCAAGAGGGAGGATGTTGCAATGATGGGGAAGAGTGGCCACAGGATTCTCAAAATAATAGGAATGGAGAGAGAAAAAAGTGACTGTCAGAAGCCGGGAGCTGGCCTGGTACTCACAGTGAGGTTTCGGTGTTCTGCTGACCACAGACAGCTTCACAGATGCCAGCATTGTTAGGCAAGGCCGCTGTGGGACTGTGTTGGGTCCAGACAGAAACTAGACCAGGCCACTGTTGCATCTGAACACAGGCCACATCCCTTACCCTTCCATCCCAGCAAATAAGGAGCAGCTGTTATTTCTTAGAGTCAAAGAATAATAGAACTACTGAGATGCCCAGTTGTAGAATCATTCCTGCTGCCTGACAGCATTTGATCTGGAGCCAAGTCCTGCTCTTGGAGCCCTCTCCGAAATCACCCAGCAGGAGGCCAGACCCCGTAAGTTCTTTCTAACAGTCTCTTTCCGAGAGGCCTCGTGGTTCTCCATGGTGTGTGGTCCCCTCACTGCAGCAAGTCGGGAAACCTGGTTCAGTTCAGCTGCAGGTGTGCTCCTGGGCCTTGGCTGAAGGGCAGTGACAGCTACCTGCTCTTCAATTTTGTCATTTGCGTTGCTGAGATGTATACTCCCTTTACCAAGGACCTTTGAGCATTTGTTTTATCATTTGTCTATTTTGTGTTGTTTTGGTTTGCATTTTGAAAATCAAGGGAAGACCCTAAATCCCTCATTTAGGTCAAAATCAGGAAAGCAATAAAGAAAAGATCTACCACAGGAAGCCAAGTGGAAAACAAAAGTTTGGTAAGCTAGGAAGCGAGAGGCAGAAGTGGCCATTAGAAATGAGTCTGCAGCTGCTCACAGAAATCCAGAGATTGAGAAGATAAAATTGACAACCAAGAGTCTCTGAGTGAGTTTATGACTTTCACCCTGGTAAGCTGCGTTTGCCCAGAGACAGGTCTTTAGGTTGTGGGGCCCTGGGTACAGCAGGCAGCGACACAGGTGGAGAGCCTACCTTGACCATGTAGATCTGGAAATAGATGGGTTGGGTGCCCATGCGAACATAGTAGGTGATGACATCGAGGATGAAGGGGTCTACATTCCGGGATGTGTCCAGGGAGGGAGGCTGTGAGGGACAGAGCATGTTTTTAGTGACTTCCTTCCATGTTACCACGGATGGTGCTACGTTTTTTAGTGGAGAAGCTCCAAAGCCTCCACATATCCCCTGTGATGCACTAACCCTGATGGCCCTTAGGCACAGTCCAAGCCTTTCCTACCACCCAATACACCTGTCCAAGGTCTCACCTCCCCAGCGACTCTGATTAATTTTTTTAACTGCACAGAGACATAGTGGGCATCTCCAGGAGTAAGACACTGTGCTGGGTGCTTGGGGGGCAGACAAGGTGCTTCACGATATGACTGACGAGGGGAGAGTTTGACTGGGCTCTAGGTTTGGGTTAGCTACTCGCTGACCTTGGGCATGAGAGGTTGAACCAGATGATCTGATGTGTCTTTCAGTTCTTGTGGTATCTGAACATGTTAACAAACTAGTTGATTTTTATATGTTATTGGGAAAGGACTAGTGCCATGTCCTACAGGCCTTCCCAACCATACACAATTCTGAAGCACAATGACTGGGTATTTTAGGTGAAGAGAACAGAATGTCTGCATAGAACCTGAGAGTATCAGGGTTGGAAAGAAGCTCAGAATTTATTCAATCCATCTTGTATATGGTCCCATAATACCTCTTTGGATTTTCATATCTGGTCCTCTGAAATACTGGTCCCTTCAAAAGGATCATGCTGAGGAGCTATCAACTTATTCTAATAATGCTGCATTGCTCACACTGTTTCCCGTCTCTTCATGTGGAAACTGCTTTTGGAGTAAGTATAAGGGTCACGCAAATTGTTAATTATAAGAGAAAGAGAGCAGGGAAAACTCAAAATCTTATATGTGTAATCACATGGAGAAAAGCTACCAATAAAGGCACATAAATGAAACCTACATCTGATGTTCTTCCTGTAATATCCTCCAAGTTTCAAGGAAAAGGTATTTTAATACCCAGCTAAACAGTCTTCTAGGTACATGCAGACAGTTTCAGATATGCAGTAATCCAGAAAAGATGCCCACAACATCTTCATTCAAATAAAAGCAATAAGAAGAACCCCAATCAATCAGGCAATAAAGCAAAATGAAGGGTCAGTTTGAAAATAAATACATAAAAATTAATAGGAACCTTTTATACTAGCAGTAACTATTGTCCAAAAACATGGGAGGAAGATACCAACCACAGCTCAAGAAAAAAACCATTAAACACGAGGGCAGATTTAGCGAGAAATGGATAAAATCTATATGCTGAAAACTGTACTGCTACCCGGAAGAATACACAAGAAGATTCAACAAATAAAGAGATCTATCACAGTCTCAGAGAGTTGGCTTAATATGCTAGAGATACTAATTCTCCTTCAAATTTCTATCAAAATCCCAAAGGGATAAAAATAAAATGAAAAAAAAATTCTAAAGTTTATCTGGAAACATAAATAAGCGCATTCTGAGAAGTTTTGAGAAAGAGGAGTTATGGGGTAGACTTACCCTGACAGTTATTAAAATATAAAAGTGAGAATTTGTACAGGACTGAATAGACCAATGAGAAAAAATAGGTGCCCAGAAATAAACTCAAGCATATGTTAGACTTTAATAAATGATAAAAATGGCATTTCAGATTGATGGGCAAGATGGTTTATGCAATAAATAGCTTAGGAAAACTGGTTTAATATTTGGAAAAAATAAAATTATCATATTTTGCCATGTTTAATGTACTCTCATGTACAATACACACACACATTTTGGGCCCAAACTTGCAGGAAAGAAATCTTTCAATATAATTTTTAAACTCAATTATTTATATTTTGAAACAAAATTGATTATTATATTCCAAGGTATTATTTTGCATACAAATATCATTATTGCTTTCTAGAGTTATACTTTTAATGCATAAGCATAAATAAAAGAATTAAAAACATTTATACAGATACAGAATTAGTACTACCCATGTATAATGAGCATCCTTATTTTCCCTCAAAAATTTGGGCAAAAATGTATACATTATACATGGCAAACTGTGGTACATACTTCCTACTAAACACTGAAATTAATTGCAGATAGGTTATTTAAATGTAACTATTGGGATATTAAAAGTATTGGAGTGAATTATCAGTGAATATTTGCTTAATCTTGGATATAATTACTCAGTAGAGTAGTCCTCTCGAAGCTGTGTGTGACTACATAAAAATATTAGGCTTTCGATGATCAAAAAACCCTACTGACATGATTGATAGGCAAATGACCAAGTGGAATAAAGCATCTGCAACACACACAATGCAAAAAGGATTAGATTCTTGTAATATATCCAGGCCTTTTCAAAGCAGTAAAAGACCAGCTTCCCACCACTGGCTGGGGTTAGGGCCGTGCTACGGTTTGTGTTTAAGAGATGTGCTCTGGAATCAAGCTGCCCGACTCCAAGTGGGACTCCACTTGGGGCAAGTTCCCTAGGCTCTCTGTGCCTGGGCTGCTGGGTCTGTAAAATGAGGACATGGAGAAAACAGCACCTGCCAACGTGAGGATCTACCTGGTAAGGAGGCTGTGCGTAAATGTTTAGAACCGCAGCTGGCACGTGGAGTGCTCAGGAAGCACCACCTATTATCATCACAGAGAAATCATCACTGGAAACTCACAAGAGAAGGAATATAACTGGCCTGCATACTTATGAAAGGATGTTTTACTTCATCTTTTCCACAGTGGTTTTGTCTGAAGTACAGTCATCTCTCATAATCCACAGGGGGTTGGTTCCAGGACCCCGTGGGTACCAGAACCTGCGGGTTCCCCTATGTCCCCATATATAAAGTGGCTCAGTATCTGCATGTAACCTACTCACAACTGCCCATACACTTCAAGGCATCTCCAGGTTACATATAATACCTAATACAGTGGAAATGCTATGTAAATAGTTGTCACATTGTACTACTTAGGGAATAATGACAAGGAGAAGAGCCTGCTACATGTTCAGGATGGATGTCACCATTGGAGGCCTAACAACACTGTACATGTCAGCAACAACATAACTTGTTCTTCCTGAGTATCGCCCACTCCAGGCTGGCTGAATCTGCACATGCAGAACCCGTGGACTGGAGGGCTGTTGTGCCTGGTGTGTGTTCCGAGTAGACCCCAACCACCAGCTGGTTGGAGTTGTCTCCTGCGTTCCTGCCCTGCTTCCTCCAACCATGGGGCCCCTCAGAGTGACTCCCGAGGCCTAAGGACAAGGGTATTATCTGAAATGACCCCTCCCACCCTCCTACCCTCTCCGCCCCTACCATCTCTGCCAGCTTGTGGATGGCCGGGCACAGGGTATTGATGGTGCTCTCGTACCACGGGTCTGCCCGGCCCAGGAAGGCAGCCAGCTCTCCGAGCTCCGAGTGCCTGGACGATGCCAGTGTCTGAGGATAAAGGGATGAGGCGCACCCATCAGGCCCTCTCTCCGGCACGCTTCCTGGCCGGAGGGGCCCCCAGGTACCAGTCCTAGGCAAAACCAGCTTCAGGAATGTGATCAAATGTCAGCCTCTTGTGGCCGTTTGTACACCATGGAAACACTGTTCTCTGTTATGTCTCAGATGAAGCCAGAATACCCTTCTCTGAGGGCCACTTGCCAGGGACATTGAGACATAATCGTCAGCCTTAAAAGCGGAGAGACAAGTGTTGCTTTGAATTTAAGGTGTCCCAGTAAGAGGCAGAGTGGGCAACAGAAATGAAAAGCCACAGGCGGGCCTTCCTTTCCCCCAGCAGACCAATGGGCTTTCACTGACTGAAATTCCCAGAAGCTTGAAATTAATCCAATTAGAAAAGCAAAATGAAAACCAGGAACCCGCAGCTGCCACTGTGAGAGAATACCTCTCTGGCCACAGTCAGCCCACAGGCCCATGTCTATGGCTTCTGGAACAGGAGACCCCGTCGGTCTCTTCCAGATCCACATCCCAAGGCAGGGTGACCCCAGTTCCTGGGCCAGGGGAGGCCAGGCTGCCCTGGGTCCCTGCCTAGCCCCTAACCCACACCCCTGCTCCTACCACTCCTCTCCCCCCCCCCCACGCCCCCGCCCTCCCCTCCATGACCAGCCACCTCAGGCGTCAGCACAGGGATGTAGTAGAGCTGCAGGCTCAGTCGTGGGGTGAGGCAGAACATCTGGGTCTCCCGTTTCCTGGCAAAGGGCAGCAGAGCGCAGGGGTGAGGGCAGGAGTTCCGGCTGCAGGCAGACTCGGTTCCATGTTCTGCCCCGCCCTTTATTATCTCATGACTCTGGGCCATTTACCTAATCTTTCTGAGCCCGTTTTCTCATCTACAGACCGGGTGCACTGTACACCATCCTCCCCCATCTTACCCCAGCTCTGCCTCCTGGTCCTCCCCAACCACTCCTAGGTCCCTCACCACCCACCCATGCCCCCCAGCCCTGCCCCCTGCCGCCCCTCTAGGGCCCTACCTGAGGCTGTGGTAGGCCCGGGCCAGGCGCCCGAGCATCCGGTCGTCGCCCAGCACTAGCACCCGGGCCGTGTGCAGCCGGGAGACACCGGGCAGCAGTTCTCCATCCCCACTGGGCCTGCCCGTCCTCCGGTGCAGCCCCGGGGGCCCATCCCAGCTGCCGGGCATCAAGATGTCCGGGGGCCACACCCGCTTCTTGATGCCCCCTTTGCGCTGCAGTCCGGCGTGCTCCATCTCCGGGCTGCCGGTCGTGGGCGGCTCCTCGGCCCCCAGAGGAAAGTCCCGCTCAATGCCACTGTCCGTGGACAGCACGGACTCCCGGGCCAGCGTCCGGTCTGGCAGGAGGCCCTGCAGATCCAAGGCCTCCAGGTCAGCGCTGAGGCGCAGCAGGGACCTCGGGCGCAGGAAGAGTACCAGTTCCTTCCCTGCGATGTGGAGAACAAGGGGACCCCCAGCAGAGAGGGTGTGTAAGGCCAGCAGGGCCTGGGGGTGGGGCAGCGCCAGGGGTTGTGCGTTCCTCACACACTGTTTAGCTGAACAGAAGCCCCACGAGGTGCTCCAAAAAGGAGCAGAGGTTCTGTGGCCAGTGAACTGAGAACCCCGCAGCCTGCCACAACTTGAGTTTCTTTAGTAAACATCTTAAAGGCTCTGAGAAGTCCTGCAGAAGAGAAGTCAGCTTCCCCCAGTCCCCCCACCACTCCAGAGCTCTCATTTGTACATTCATGCACTAGCATCCTCCTGCTCTCCCACTGCCGTGCTTGCCCTGAGACAGAGAACAGGCCACCAGCTCCTGGAAGGACTTCCAGACTTTTCTCACCTACCTTCATTTTATTTCCCATGAGGAAACTGAGGCCCAGAAAGAAAACTGAGTCTGTCTAGGGTGACCCAGCATGCAAAAGGGAGTGCCAGGATGTGAACCCAGTTCACTGGTCCAACACTGCTCACTCCAACCTGTGCCTTTGTCCTCCTCTCCCCCTTGACAAGAGCCAGGGGCTCTTGAGAGTGGGGAACCCCATTGTGCAAGGCCCCCTCCTGCTCCAGAAATCATAACTTCTTCTGTGGCTGCCTCCTTCTCGAGGACTTGCACTATCTATTGGCATCATCATGGGCATGCAGTGCTTACTAGACATGTGAGGCTAGCGGCCAATGCGCTGAGCTGTTCTGACATAAAGAAAATACGTTCTCTTTCTAAATGTGCAGAATAACTCAGCACACACACAGACACACAACCAATGCACACATGGAGACACATCCAGACACAGAGATGCACTCAAAGACATGCACAGACACAGATGTCAATACATACAATAGACACACACATAGTCACACAGGGTGCACACAGACATGCAGACATGATAGATGCACACACAGATGCACATGGATGCAGACACACAGACACACACAGGTGCACAAACACACACTAGCCACTGTGTCCAGTGAGCTCCCGTGGAGGAGGTCAAAGGCATGACTCACAGAGCTGCTCCTCATCAGTCCACAGGTGCAAGGTGATGTGCGGGCTGGGCAGGGGGATGTTCGGTGGCCGGTCTTGGAGGGGGTCACCTGAAGGAAGGAGCAGGCTGTGGAGACCACGAGGAAAAGATTGTGGGACTCTCCTCTGCTCTCCCCATCCCACCCCCAGCTCCTCCATATGTGGTCTTATTGAGCTCCTCTCCCCCTTTGCCACCATCCACTCCTCCCCTCCAGGACCTAATGCTGCAGCCACCCCCTCCCTGCCCAAGAATGCTTAGAAGCTCCCTGTTTCCTGCAAACTTCCTAGCTCAGCCTTTAGGACCCTTCACAAATCAGCTTTCAGTGTCTTTCCCAAACTTTTCTCCTACTGTTGGCCCCTCCCCTCCCCTAACCCCAGTGCTTTTCCCATTGTTCTTAGACGCCCTGCCTACATCCAGAAGAAGGGGGAAAGACCTCAGTATTTCCCAGCATTTCTTCTAGTAGCATACGCACAGCAGGCACTCAATTAACGTTTGCTCCTGTAGGCAATGCTGAAGAGAACTCATTAGCCAAGCACTACAGGCAGCAGGACCTCTGCAGTCCAGGGGAGAGGGCAAGGCCAGCCCCTCCTCTTCGCCTCCTTCCAGAAGCCTTCCTGATCACTCCAGCCCCTGTGGTCACCCCTCCCTAGCAGACCTTACAGGCTGCATGTTAGGCACACCTAATGTATAGCATTTAGGATTTAATTTCTATACAGTATGGCTCCCTCTCTAACAAGGCTGCAAGCTTCCCTAGTGGAGAGCAACTGAGGCCCACAGAGCACTTCCTATTGCTGCCAGGAGCCTTTCTCATCACCTTGCACACATTGCTACCATCTCACAGGATCCTGCCAGTGACCATGGGCCACCAATAGTATCATTATCCTCACTTTACAGAGGGGGAGACTGGGGCACAGAGAGGTTAAGTAAGTGGCCCAAGGCCACACAGCGACAGAATTTGAGCCCAGGTATCCCAGCTTCAGAGTGCATGTTCTTACCCAGGACACCGTGCTCAAAACTACCATCCTGTGCTGCCCCAGAAGCAGCAGGGGCTCAGCAGGGGTGCTGGCAGGTCACTGAGGTGCACAGAACAAGTTAAGGGAGGAGGCAGGTGCTGGACGTGGCTGGAAAGGTGGGGGTGGCCCAAGCTGGTCTCATTCTGTCCATGCAGAGTTACTGCAGAGTTAGCAAGTGGTACCCAAGAAGAGCCAAGCCAGATTTGCCCCCAGGGTTTGCCCCAGCTTTGGGAGGAGGGAGGCTTCCTCCCAAACAGACATTTCCATGTGGTTTTCAGAGGCACAGAGGTATTTGGAGGTTTAGAATATTAAAGCAAAACAAAGAACAGAAGGCTGAGATGGTGGAGGGTATCTTGGGAGGGCATCCTGCCTGCCTCACTCTGACTTCTGCAGCCTCCACCATCCTGGGCTGCCAAGGTCAAGTGCCAGGGCTGGGACACTGACCTCTACCTGTGGCTTCCAGGCCTTAGGTTGGTGGTATGTTCTGGGACATGCAGGCTAATTAATTTCATGGGTGCTCTGGGCAATCATTAGAACCATCTTCCAACAGTAACATACACTGTCCCTTGGGGGACACTCCTTGGGGCTCATTAGGATTTCCCAGTCCACATGGGCTCGCTTCCCATTGGTGTATGGCATTGTCTTATAGAAATGCAAATAGAAAGGAAGCATGCAAAATAAAAATTGATGACACCAGTCCTGGCTGTGGCTCAGGGGATTGAGCGCCAGCCTGCAAACCAAAAGGTTACCGGTTCAAGTCCCTGTCAGGGCACACACTGAGTTGCAGGCCAGGTCCCCAGTTGGGAGCGTGAGAGAGGCAACTGATTGATGTAACTCTCACACATGGATGTTTCTCTTCCTCTTTCTCCCTCCCTTCTCCTCTCTTTGGAAATAAATAGAATCTTTAAAAAGATTGGTGACACCAGACGTAAGTGACATTGACTACAGTGCTGTTTTAGATGTTCTTTAGAGTATCCCTGGACCATCATATCCTTTGGTTACTGTAGTTAATGGTTAAGAACTAAATAGCCTATGTTTGAATCATGGCACTCCGATTAACTAGCTGGGTAATCTTGGGCAAGATTTAGAGTCTTTTTCAAACTCAGTTTTCTCAACTGTAAAATAGGGATAATACTTTCCTACCTCATAAGTTTACTGTGAGCATTGCTTAATTTAGTACATTTAATATATTTAAACATATAAAGTGCTGAGAACAGCAACTGGGGCAGAGTGGGTGCCGGCAGGTATCAGTTGTTACCATGAAAAATTATCCACCTTCTTAGTCCAGAACCTTCCAAGTTTCTGGGCACCTCAGTCCCCGGGAGACTAGGAGCAGTCACGTGTCCAACCCCGGGGCTCAACCAAGCATGTAGACTCCAGGCAGGTACAGCCAGGCTCTCTGGCATCCCTCGCAGGGTTCCCGGACAGCCCGCCGCTTACCTCCGCAGCGCCCCCTGGCGGCCGCCGTTGGCCCCAGCAGCGAGCAGTAAATCTCCTCCAGCCTCTCCAGGTGTCCCACTCGGCTCGAGCTGGGCTCGCTAGCCATCTGTTCCACTGCTGCCACCACGGCGTGGAAGTAGCGTTCCAGGGCGCGACGGGGGCTGGCCTGTCGCGGGGGAGTGTAGAGCCTGGGTCTAGGCCCAGCATCCACCCACCCCAGCTCTGACGCCAAGTCCGCAGGTGCGTGGGCAACCCCACGTGGCACCTCCCCTCTTCCCAGGAGGCTGGACACAGCTTCCCTGCCAAGGCGTCTGGACCCCACACCCAGGGCGCCGCTCCTGCCCCACCACAGCGGTTACCAGAAGTTGCCTGCAGCTGCGGGTCCACTTTGCCTCTCCACCCCAGTGTGGAGAGAACACCTGGTGCCCGGTAATGTGGGAAACCCAGATGGGCAGGGATGGTGGCCGGCGCCCACCCTGCTTGAAGCGTCACCAAGCACTTGGATTAACGTTCTGTCCCCACCAGGATGTAAACTCCAGGAAGGTAGTGGTTTTGTCTGTTTTATCTATAGTTGCGTCCCCAGCACCTACAATATCTCCTGGCACCTAGTAGGTGCTCCATGAATATTTGTTGACTATTTCCTAAACTTCTGTCACTTTTATACTGTCTTGACATAGCACCTATACTATTCTTTACTCATCATTTTTCTTTAAATCAGCTCACTTTTTTGGATCAACATTATTTCAAAAGGAAATTTCACATAGCTACTCTGAATAAAAAGGTTAGTGCCCCCTGTCATAAATAGAAAATAACTAAGGATCACGAAGCACTGATACTCAATGCAGCCAGGGGCTATGGCCTGCCAAGGCTTTAGAGCTCAAAGCTTGCTTTCTGTTTTTTAAAAATGGAAATGAGTAAGTGTTAAAGATATGGAGGTTAAACACAAAGCTGAGCTTTTCTCCTTAGTGGAAACAGGCTTTGAAAGAGTTTCTGGTGGTGCCATTCCACGCTTTTAGCAGCCTGTCCCTTTGCCTCCGGGGTGCAGCTCGACGCCTGAGAAGAACTGCTCTCGGTCGTGCTCTCTGGCTGTCTTCCCTCACCCCGCTCACCACCACCGAATCCTCTCACAACCGCGGTTGCAGGGTCCAAACGAATTACATGGGCAGGCACGACGGCACTGCCTCTCGTCTCTCTTCTGTGTGAGGGGTCTGCTGAGCACTGGTCTCAGCTTCCTGGGCTGAGGCAGAGTGGCTCATTCAGACCAGCTAGGGCTCTGACAGACACTTACTGAATGATCAGCTGGATGAACAAACGCATTCAAAGGGATATGGAATCAGAGTGGGAAGGGGCCACGGGGACCATTGCATCTTATTTCTTGATTTTATAAATTAATTATAAATAAATGGATGAAATATTTATTCATCGAGCACTCACCAGGTGCCAGGCCCTGTTCTAGGTGCAAGGGTACAGCAGTGAACAAAACAGACAAAAATTCTTCGTGAGGCTTATATTATAGTGTGTCAGCAGGGGGGACACTGGGGGAGATAATAAGCAAGATAAGCACGATTTACAGTATGATAAATAACAAGGAGTGCTGAAGAGAATATAAAGCAGGAAAGGAGGGGGTGAAATTTTGGGAGGGGCTGGAATTTTAGGTAGAGTGATCAAGGAAACCTCACCAGAGGGCAACTTTTGAATAAACGGGCAAGTGAGCCAAGAGAAAGAGGGAGAGTGTGGGAGATGGATAACTGATGGAGAGGGGAGGTGGGCAGGCACAAGGGCCTTGTAAGTTACTATAATGACTTTGACTCTGACTCTGAGTGAGATGGTGTGATCCATGCCAGGGCAGCTACCCTGCACTGAGGCACCCGTCAGCCTGGCTGCTGGGAGCCTGGCAGCTGGCAGCTCTCAGCTGAGCTCTCCCCAAATCATGCTCAGCTGAAGAAAGCCACCTCTCCAAGGCCATGCCCCTTTCCTGAGGACAGTCCATGCAATTACTAGCAGGTGTGGATGTGTAAGGGCCCAGCCCACTCACCCCATCTCAGGACAACACTGAAAGGCCAGCGCAGCTCCCGAGCTCTCTACAGAATCAGCTGGGGGCGAGTTCTTCCTGGAGCTCAGGAGAGTGAAGAAATGAGGAGAAGGGACAATAAGGCCTTGAGCAGGTGTGGCTGGTCCACAGTCCTGCTGCTGACCCACTGAGAGCAGACTCTCAAAGCTGTGCCTTCAGACTTCTGCCCTGGCCTCTTTCCTGTGCCCCTCCCGGAATCCCTGTCTTCAAGGCTTTGCATAGAACCCTCCCTTAGTTCTCGTTCCCTGACCCCTCCAGCAGCCAGCCCTAGCTGGAGACACCCATCTCTAGCACCCAGAACATATACAGAGGGTCAGAGAGACAGGTTGTCCCATGCTGACTTCCCAGTCTCCAGACCTTGTCTGCTGGTTCCCTGGACACATGGGGAGAAAAACTGACCCCACACCTGGGCCTCAGGCCAGGTCCTCAGTAGACAAGATGGGAACTGGTGGTCAGATAAGGCCTACCCATCAGACTGTGACTGGCCAAGCCACCTATCCCCGGTCCCACTTGTCCTCTTGCCATCAGGTATGACTGGGAATGGCATCCTTAAAGAGGCAGAATTCCGGGTAAGGGGACAGAGATCTCAGGGGGCAGGGAGTGGTTGTCAGCACACGCTGGAGAGACCCAGGCCAGGCTGATGTCTGGGAGCCCCAGCCTCCAGTGTGGGAGGGACAGTTGCCAAGGGACCATTAAGGACACCTGAACTCTAAGCTTCTGATGGTCTCTAGCTTGAGATCAATGATGCATTCCCCAAGTCTCTCCTTGCTCTTCCTCTTCCCCTCCCCCTCAATTCTCTATGTACAACAATGGAGACTCAGAGCACTGAACTCTAGATAACCTACAGTTATCTGCAGATAACCAGCAGACAAGGTCTGGAGACTGGAAAGTCAGCATGGGACAACCTGTCTCTCTGACCCTCTACATAACCTACAGTTATGTGGGGGTGGGGTGCCTAACGTTTACTATGCCTAAAAAATTACAGCTTTTACTTTCAGCACATTTTCTACTACAAACTAGTGTATGCAACAAACCTGCTAATGCCAGCCCCGAGCGCCACTTCATTCCTGACACCCTCAAACCCATCCTAGCCTCATTCCTAAACCTACTCCTGAACCCCAGCTGCATCCAAGTCAGAGGCATAGTTAGGTTTGGCATTGTCCTTTCCCCACATCACTGAGAAACAAAAATTGATGTTCTTACATGTTCAACTTGGTTGTGTCAAAATGGTGCCTTCACTCTGACCGGCTCGGTGAACCAGAAACGCCGCCAGGGCCACTGGAGGGGTGGGGTGCGGGGTGGCTGGGTCAGCAGACAAACTCTGGTCAGGACAGCTCCTCCCCTCCCCACCTTCCTGAGAGCCAAGGCCAGCTGCAGGACAGGGGATAGTAGCCCACATAGGGGACGTAGATGCTTGTGCTAGAACCGAGATGGGGCTTAGGTATGAGTTAGTGTGTGTGTGGCAGGGGAGGGGGGGATGATTTGTTCACCATGTGGCCGTGTGCTGTGACCTCCCTAAAGGAGGTGTCACAGAAGGATGGATGTCAAGGTTGGTGGGGTGAGGGGCATGGGTCAGAACCCTTAACGGGTCCAAGTGGGTAGGTGTCCACAAAGGAGCAGTATTCTCAAGGTGGGAATGGTACTTTTAGAGAAAAGAAATGGTATCAATGAAATCAACGTGGTTTACGGAGAGACCAGAGAAGGAAGAGCGGCATGTCCGATGCATTTTGATGGGCAAAGCCGGGTCTGAGACATGGGCTGGCCAAAGGACTGGCACCCACTTGTGGGGGCTGAACAAGCAGGCATTGCCGACCCCTAGCAAGCACCCTCCCTCGGGCACCTGCCTCCTCCTACAGCAGCAGTGCCACAGCCCTGAGTCACAGCGGCTTGGAAGTCGAGCCATTGTCCAGTCCTGCCTTCCCAGAGGACAGACACCTTTCCCCCACAGAGGTCATCCCTGACATGGCTGCACTCACTGCCCCAGGCTGCATCCTCTCCCACCCAGGAAACCCAGCCTGGCATGCAACCCTTGGCCAGAGGATCTCCAGCCTCCTGGAGTCTTGGCCGTGGAGGGGGGCCCAGACTGAGCCCAAGAGAAAGCTAGGAAATGAATGGGGAAGTGTTGGAAGCCAGCTGAATGCCCACCGTAGGAACAGGCAACCAGCTGCATGCATAACTGCACTTTCACAAGAGAGGATATTGTGCAACCATCACATGTACGTATTTTCTAAGGAAAATATTCTCTTATGGCAATTTCCATAACATGGGAAAATAAAGATTATATATGCACACAAACATGAAGTATATAAAACTGTACACAGAGTTTGATATCTCAGTTTGTTTAAAAAAGGAGCAGTGGGGGAGTGAGGCTGGGAGGCGACTGAACATCAGCTTGAAGTCAGATCTGGGTTCAAATTCTGACTCCATTTCACAGTGTTGGGGTGAGAATTCTGGAACTCGATGCATGTGAAGTGCCCAACACGGCACCCGAACACGATGGGCACTCAGTGAACAATAGCTACCACAGTCACCACTGTCGTTACTGCTGAAGAAATACGCCGGAACGTTAATTGCTGATATGTCTGAGCAGAGGGGTATAAATAATTTTAATTTTCTTCTGTGACTGATCTGCATTTTTCAGGTTTCCCTTAGTGTTGTGTATTAATTTTGGATTTATGGAAAAAGGTAACATGGCACAGGAGAAGGGGGAAGACGAGCAGAGCAAGCACCTGGTGTGGGCACGTGGGGCCCTGGACTGGAGCCCTGAGGGCTAGGGCAGGGCCGTTACCTTCAGCTTCCTTTGCAGAGCTTCTGTGCGGCAGGCCTCCCCCAGGGCTGCTTGCAGGGTGTGGGAGACCACATGGCGCATGCAAGCCTCGGGCGTCTGCTGGATCTGTGCAGCCTCGATCTCCAGCAGCAGCGCACTGCACACGGAGGGAGACACCAGCTCAGGATCCACGAAGAGGAGCACTCTGAGGACAGAGGTGGTAGGGAGTGTGCTGAAGAGAATGACTACTGGGGGAAGAGCCCCTGGAGGGTACCCCCAGAATCTTGTGTCCCCCTCAAGTTATTCAACTCCTCCAAAAACAGGAGACTTAAATTCAAAACTCTATGGGGGAGAGACGATAAGGAGTGGTGGGGACTGTGGCAATAAGAGCATGCCCAGCCTTTCTGCCTCTCACAGAAGGTAGAAGGTCCCTCTAGCCTCTCACATCTAGGTAAGTTCCAACCTCAGTTCTGCTTCCTCCTTCAGCGTCATGGCCCACTGACCGCATCGCCCTCTAAGAGGGGCCCTAAGCCCTTCCTGCTGAAACTGGAGCTCTGAACTCTGAGCAGCCCCATCTTCTCTCATCACCCCTATCACACCAGGAAAACAACCACACCCAGTGGTGTCCTCCCAACCTCTCCAACGCTGTTCCTGCAGATCCTTTCACCTCCTCGCACCCTCCGTGAACACAAAGCTGCAAGCTACACCTTTCAGCAGAGATACCTGCGGGGGAGAAAGCTATGCACCCCAGCACCATCAGTCAGTCCCTCTCCCCAGCACAAACAGTGAACATTGCCTCATTCTCTCTCATCTGAAGGGCCAGGCACACACAGACAAAAGCCGATTTCGTGGTGCGGTTGTGGCCTGAACCCCCTCCACTACAGGTGCTCTGGAGCTGCCTCAGGCTGCCTGGCTAGTCGATGCTCCATCATGGCCAAGGAAAGGTGGAGGTGAAACAACAGATCTCCAGGGCAGCCAGCGGTCCTGCCTACTCCCTGCATGTGAGCAGGATCGTCTGCATCCAGCCTGAGAAGGAAGGCTGTATCCTACTTTCCGAGATCTCCAGAGGACAGGCACCTTGAAAACGCATTCCCCTCAGGACAAATGTCATGAATGGAGAGCTCTGTAGAGGCTCCTCTCAATCTGGCCTCCTCTTTTGTCTTCCGGTCAGTGAGCGGTCCCACAGGCCTGGCATGCGGAGGGGCCACTCACCTCTCCTGGTAGGGATACAGTTCACTCCTCAAGTTCTGCTCGGCAATGACCAGCCTTTGGTACAGCGTCCCTGCAAAGCAGACCACTTCAGCAAGGCAGCCCTGAGTCCTGAGCCCCAGGCCTCACCTTCCCGCAAAAGGTGCTGGGGTTTTTGAGCTTCCCAGAATCCCGAAGACAAATGCAAGACCTTGGGTGGAGCTGGAGTGGCAGCGTGGGGGCCCGTGGCTGCCAGCAGCTCCTACCTGGAGCAGCTGTCTCAGTTTTCAGCCGTATGGCACAGTCCAGGGCGATTGTGCAGTAGGGGGAGGGCAGTGTCAGTAACCGCATGCAAAGGGTGTAGGTCCTCTGGTAGAGCTCCTCTGGGATGCCTGTGGCCTGGGGGAGAGGGAGGAGTTGGGGTGCTTGGAGCCCAGGGTCACAAAGGGTCCCGGGAGGGGTAGGACAGCTGGAAGGTGGGGCCTGAAAGCAGGACCTGGGCTCCTGACCCTCCCAAATCTATACCTTCCACCTCTTCTCAGACATTGCACTCAAACTTTGACACCCCACTCAAACTTCCCAGAGGGGAAATTCATCCCATTCTGTTCATCTGGCAGGTCATCTCCCCTCCCGCCCCCTTGCTGCATGGGGCCAGCATTCTCCCGCCACCTCCCCAACTTCATCTCCTGTCTGCTGGGGAAAGGGCACAGCTAGGGTGAAGGAACAGCTTGGCACAGGCAATCCAAGAGTTCTTCTAGGCTGGCACCTGGCCAAGAGTGGCTGTCCCCTGAGGGGAGAGGACAGAGTCCAGCCCAGTCACTTGTAGTAGTCACCAGACCCCCGCCCCTCAGCCCCAGCTCACCTTAGTGAGCACGTACATTAGAGTGTGCAGCAAGGGAATGACGACTTGCCGAGTGTCCTCGCTTTCCGCCTGGAAAACATTTGTTGGGCTGGGGGTTGAGGCGGGCTCACTACATCCTAGCAGGAGGCAGTGTGGGGGCAGTAGGAGGATGGGCTGGAGATGTGGTGGGAAAGGGCCGCAGCCAGCCCTGGTCCAGAAGGAGGGCTGTAGGGGAGGGGTGCAGGGACTCCATGGGGAGGGGAGGCACTGACGCAGGGCACCAGCTGGCAGCAAAGCAACAAGAAAGTCCCCAACTTGGAGGCTCCCTTGAGAGTAACGTTTCCCAAGCTGTCACGCACAGAACTTGGGGTGGTGTGGAGGATAACTTTAATGGTGCAAGGTAATTTGAACATCTGAATAGTTATGCATTTATGTTATCGGTGCTTTCTGTTTCTGCCAAGTGGTGTGGTTTTCCATTGATGGTCTTGTTCTGGTTTCTTTTTGAAATATGTTAACTCATGTCAAACAAGGGGAGTCAATGTAAAGAAAATACTGCATATAGGAAAGTACGGGGGGAGACCACAGCTTGGCAGATGCTGTGCTGGTGGGACTGAGTCCCCAGCGGACTGACGTCTCCTCCTCTCACCCCCTTCCGCCTCCCCGAGCCCGAGGCTCAGGAACCCACCTTCTCCAGTTCTCTGAGCAGAATGCGGACCAGTGCCGGACTCTTCCCCGGATCTCTGTCGACCTTCTTGTGCAGAGACCACCTCCACATGCCTGAGCCAGGAGAGAGGGGTGCCCCGCACAGCCAGGCGGGCCGGCCGCTCTTAGAGAGGAGGCTCTTCTGAGCAGGACCCGGAATCCTAAACCCCGGACAATGAGTCTGACCAGCCACCAGGCTGACCCCTCGGCCAAGCACTTGGCTCCAAGTGTGCAAGGGTGGGCTTCTCCCAGAGCGAGGAGCTCTGACCGACTGCCCTTGGGGGAGCGCGACTTCCAGGGTGGAAAGGAAGGCAGGAGGGACAATAGTGGGGAGGGGTGTGTACGAGTGGCTTATGGAGCAGCAGTGTTTACAGGTCAGCGCCTGAAGCTCCGCTTCTGGAAGTCAAATGGTCCTAGAGGGCCCTGGGGAGTTTTATTTGCCAGGGGAGTTGGGGCAGGTGGGTAGGAAGGCTGAAGATCCTAAGGCGCTGTGCCACTGTCTCTGGCAGGGTGAGCAAGGAGCAGGGAAGTCTGCTGGGTTCTTCAGGTTCCAGGGATTTCCAGCAGAATGAGGGTTCTGCTGGAAGCCCCTCACTCTGTGAGCTCGGCCCCAACCCTCTGTTGAGAATGTGTGGAAAGAGCAGGCTGGGGAAGGGTGGGGGAGCAGAGGGGCAATACCCGCCGGGTCTTACCTTGGCTGCTCTGTAGGTCGGGGGCCTGGGCTCTGAGCTGCCGAAGCACAGCCTGCACGCTCCGCTGGAGGTCCAGCTCCACGGCTGCGCAACAGGGCGGGGCTTGCTTTGGGTCTCAGATCTTTGGAGCTCCGCTTCCCTGGTCCTAACCTCGGCCCCATCTCCGCTCTCCCTGAAGATGTCTTTAGACCCTCCAGAGAGCCTCAAGAGGTACCCCAAAGTAATGAACTTAGAGCTGGCAGCCAGCATACGGGCCAGGGCTGGAATACAGCCTTTCAAACAGCATTTCTGTTTCTTGTAAAACCAACATTTGTCAAAGTGTGGTACGTAAACCACTGGTAGTGCACGGGACGTTTAAGGTGTTATACAGAGGATTCTAATATTTGAATAATGATGCTGTCATTTTAATGTATATTAGAATATGTAACTAGTATATTCATATGTATAACTGTATATAACTATAACTATATATATATATAAACTAGTTCTTCAACATATGCATGAAGCTAAAATTAAAGTCAGTTTAAAGAAACATATCAGGTAGTACCAGAAAGCTACAAAGAGTCTCTCTCCCTGACCAAATTTTACTCAGGCTCCTCAGAGCTCTCTTCTGCCCTAGGCCCTGACCTTGGCCCCTGTCCTGTCCTTGGTCTGCCTAGCACAGTTTCAGCAAGAATCCTGCTGTCCATTTATAGAGAACCCCCCAGTTGATATCTGACCAAGTTCTGCATCTCCCACCTTAGATGTCTAAGTCCTTGGCCTGCCTCTCGTGAGAATCCCGTCAGGTCAGTGTAGTAAGAATCCCCCCGCCCTTGACATCTCTTCTCAGCCACTTCCCGTCCGTGGACCCTCACACTCTGTTCGTTGGCTGTAAATCCCCAGCCATCTTTGCCTTATTCAGTGTTGAGCTGATGTTTCTCCCCTATTGCAATAGTGTTGACTAAAGTCTTCCTTAGTGTTTTAACAAGTGTCAGAATAATTTTTTTTTCTGTAACAGTGGTACGCTGACCTGGCAAACCTGAGAAGGGGCACAAAAATCAGTCTCTGACATTTGGAAAGTGTGAGGATGCGCTTCTCTGACCTCCTGCTGCAAGGAGTCTAACAGACCGGGTGGGGGCGCTTTGTGCTCAGGCCTGTGTGCGGAGATGCAAACCTTCTCTGAGGGCTGACTGGGCCCAGGGATCCCTCGGCTGCCTTGCGGAGCCTTTGCCTGTCAGTCTAAGGCGTTTCTGCCCGAGCCTTCTTCCCTTTCTTCTTCCTTCACGTCAGATCTGCATCCCGGCCTGACAGCTTACTTCCCCAGACCCCACCGGCCACCTCTCCATGTTCTGTCCCACAGGTGTTTCCGACATAAATCCTCTCGGGTCTAATCCTGTCTTGGTGTCTGCTTCTTGGAGGATCCGGCTAGCACAGGAAAGATGGGAGACACTCCCTGCCCCATAAATTCCCCTTTAACATCTATGCCAACCAAGAGTTTGTCTCTATAGGCAAACGTGCTTTCTCTGGTTGTCAGACAATAAAAACCACATGCCCCAGGGGTTCCCCTTTTGTCCTAGCTGTCAGGAAACTTGCAGCCAAACTAGGGCCCAGCCTCAAAAATCAGCTCATCTCAAGTGATGGGGAACTCTCTTCTTTGTTCCTCTTTGTGTTCCTGCTTAATGTCCTACTTAACACATATATTAATTGCCTCGGACACCTTGGATGCTTTGGAAGCATATAAGATAGAGATTATAAATTTAAACAATCAGCAGTTTGCCATCCAGGAATCAAAATGTGTTTAGACCCAGCTCACAGGCTGGCTCCTCATGGCTCTGGCGTGGGCTTGTGCAAAGTCTGCTGGGGCCTCCTGGCCACTCAGAAAGCCCCACTTTCTTCCTGCCTCTGATTGGCCCCCAGACCATGTCAAGGCCTGATCCTAAGCCTCCATCAGGCTAACAACGGGCAGTGAGTGGGCAGTCTCTTACAGACCATGTTTGCCCACCTGGCCGTTCTGCTGGGTAGGGTAGCATCTCCCAAACTGGCAAGGAAATTGTTTAGCCTGGTGTGAGGCTGGCCACAAGCTGTCCTTCATTTACCCTTCTCCACCTTGCATGAAGATTTGATGCAGGGTGAGTTATTAAAAATTGGTATTAAGTCTTCCTTCTTTTCGCCCTCCTTCCCCCTCCCTCACCACTCCCTTCTCTCTGCCTCTCTCTCTTCCCCTGTGGACTGCGCGTTGCGATAAGTGTGATTTCCTCCCTGTCCCCTCATTAGAAGCCAGAGAAGCCTTTGTCTTCTGAGCTTTAGTTTCCCCTGCTTTACAAAGGGAGTTAATTTTTTATGTTTCAGAGAAAAATAGAGAAGTTGCCGGTAGCCCTGGGAGACAGCCCCAAATAAACTTTGTTTTCGAAAGTCTGGACAGCCGGACCAAACTCTCAGGCTTTTGTCCACATCTGGCTTGCAGACATGTTTTGTTTGGGCTTGTAGAATGTCAAAAAAATGAATTAGCTGCCAACATTTACAAATAAGGAAAGTTTACATTAAAGTTGGGGTTTTGGCATCTCTTAAAAGTCTGCTGACACTGGGCATGCACTCCTCTCACACTCGACAACGGCAGGCTGGGGGCCGCTGCCCCCTTGATGTGGGGCGCAGGGTCTCCAGTATCACTCTCCCCCTTTTACCCATCTACATCCTCTCCCCAAACCCCCAAGTTTGATACCCCAGCCATGTGACTGAGAGAACCAAGACAGACTGTCTTCAAGGCTCTGGGGGAGTGGAGAGGAAGCCTGCAGCCTTCAGTTAAAGAGGAATGTGGCAACCCAAGAGTGTGAGGTCGACTCCCCAAGGGTTGTGGGGACCCAGCGAAAGAGGAAGGCCAGGGCACGCTGGGACCTAGAGTACCAGTGGTGGCAAAGACCTCTGATGAGGGTAGCAAAGCACTAAACTCTATGCCCTTGAATGCCATTGTTATGGTCTCCTGGACCACCTTTACCAGAGCACAGGAGTGTCCCCAAAGGAGCCCCCTCTCTCCCTATGGACCATGTAAGCCTGTTTTGGGGCCTGCAGCCACAGTGGGATGAAAACCACAGACTCTCCCCACTGTCCAGACTTTGTAAGCTCTCGTCTTTCCACAGGAACCCAAGTTTGGGGGGAGGCACCTCAAGTAAATGACACTGGAACTCATACTCACCGTGGCAAGTGAGAGCTTGAAGCTGGTTTAGGTTTGATTAAGTAGAAGCCCAGCAGGACCTCCCGGACCTCCCGCCCACCAGAGGGGAGGCTGTCAGAGGCTCCCCTGGTGCACAGACAGCTCCACCTCAGCATCCCAGCTGCTCATGGGAATCATGGGCTCAGCACCCAGACACACCAGCAGTTGGAGTACTGGGGCTCATGGTCCTCATCCATCCAAGGCCGCTGACCACCATGTGAAATAGAGGCTCAGATTGTTTCACAAATGTTTGCAATCTTGCCTATGTTTGCAGGATGGCAAAATAACAGTGGCTTTGGTGCCCTTGAAACATTGCTCTTTTGTGTTCCTCAGAATAAATATCTTACTTTTCAGGGCCCCTCTTCTTAACTCTATGGTGAGAGGACCCCAATGGCCATAGGAAGCTGGGAAAGTTTAAACCATTGGCAACTGGGGAAGGCAGCCTGGTCGTAATGGGAAAACTACCTTCCAGAGCTCCCAGGGCAAGTATCATAATTTTGGGACATTTCTTTCATTCATTGGAATGTGGGGGTCCTTTGTCATATCTTTGGGGGTGCCTGTCAGTGGTATAAGCTGGCTGGCAGCCTTCCCTGCACACTGTAGTCTTGGTGAGATTGCGACCCAGGTGGCTTGCTTTGTCCTGGCTTGGAGTGGGCACGGGACCAAGGCCGCCAGCAGACTCTCCCTGCAGGCGAACCCGGTGCAGGTGGCCAGGAGGCAAGTCCACCTGGAGTGCTCTCTGAGGTCACTGTCTCCCTCTCCTGGTCCTGGTGGCAAGTCTGCCCTGTTGCTTGCGCTTTCTGGTACCTGTGCTTTAGCTGTTCCTTCAATGCTTGGCCAGTTTTAAAAATTAAATTAGCCACATAGGTTTCTATGGCCTGGATCCAAAGAACCTTCACCGGTACTCCTCTTTCCCAAAACACAGCACAGCGTGTGTTTTTCGTTATGATTAAAGTGGGTACAAAGTTGGGTGGTTTAGATTTTCACCGGGCTGACTCCTCCACTACCCTCCTGTTGCAACCCCCTTCTGGTGTAAGAGAAGACAGACTATTGTGACACTGGGGTTCACTGGGTTTGCCTGATGCAGCTGGGTCCTCTCCCCGGGCATGGCTCCCTGACTGTGAGCAGGCGTGGAAAGTGTGCACATCTTGCAAATGAGGAGAACCTGGTAGCCGTGCCTGCCATAGGGTGTCCCCTCACCTTCCCCAGGACAGGGATCTGCAAGGGCACTGGACTCTGTGCCTGGTGGCCCGAGGGTTGCTCTGACTTGCTGGGCAACCACCAATTAATACACATGTTAGGGGAACGGTCCCCTCTCCTTGTTGTCTCAGGTTGATATGAGGAAGAGCATCTGGGTTTTGGATTTAGCCAGATCTGGGCTCCAGTCCTGCCTCTGCCACTTACTAGCTATGCAGCTTTGAGCAAGTTACTTAACCTCTCTGAGCCTCAGTTTCCCCTTCAGTAAAATGAGGAAAATCATACTGATATCCCTACCTCACAGAATCCTTCTGACGTTGGCAGGAGGCAACCCGCAGTGAAATCACTGAGAGTAGGAGCTACCTCGCTGGGTTCCTGTCCCGATCTAACCTAACCATCCAATACCCACATGGCTTTGAGATCAACACCTGTCCTCTCTGAGTCTCACCTTCCCCTTCTGTAAAGTCGGAATAGGGATAATGTCTACCTTTATAATGACTAGATGAGTTAACATCTGTCAGGTGCTATTATGACTACTTGATATATTGTAAACTCTATAGAGGTTTTTGTTAAATGCAAGTCTTTGGTAATAAATCTTGGCTATTTTTGTCATTATTGCCAATGTCCAGCTCAGTGACCTGCAAACAACTGAGACTCGTGCAAACGTGTGGATGTCCATCTCTCTGTCCTCATGAGTGGGCAGCTAAGTGTGGTCTCACAGCCTGGCTGGGTGGAAGTGGTCCTGCCATCTATGGGGGCATTCTCAACTGCAAGGGTGTCCCCCCCTAATGCAGCTGGGCACACTGACCCCTCTCTACCCTCCCCCAACCATACTGACCTGAAGCCTCCATGGGAGCCGGGGGGTTTGTGAGGAGGATGTGGCTGCCTCCGGTGGCAGGATGGAAAGTAAAGTGGTCTGTTTGTTTTTTCTTGCACAGAGGTGGTTCTGCAAAACAAGAGGTTTTTGCATAAACCGTAGGAAGGTGCAGAAAGTATATTTGAGGAATGGAGAGGCTCTCAGGGGACCTATGCCGCTGGCACCCTGGAGGAAAGTTTGGATTCATTTCAGAAGCACTTCTGTAGCGCTTGCTACATGCCAGAGGATGTTCTAGCATGTAAATACTCTTAACTCTTTAGTATTAATATCAACCTTATAAGGTAGGTACTATTTTCTCCCCATCTGCAGATGGGGAAATTAAAGCGCAGAGAGCTTAAATAACTCTTCAAAGTCAAACAGCTAGTAAGGAAAGGAAAGAGCCCTTGAACTCAGACCATCTGGCTGTAGAGCGCATGCCCTCCATCAGGACCCTGTGCTGCTCCACTTTGACCCCAGTGGGAGGGGCTCCCCAAATCTGCTTCCCAGAGCAACAAACTCCACAGCTGAGAAGCAGGGGGACTCTGAATGGGTTCAAGAGCCTGTTCTTGGAAGAAAAAACAGTTTTTTAAATAAATAAACACACACACCTGGAAAAACTAATTGAGAGAGAGAGAAAACAGAGACAACTTTAGGAATGACAAATACCCTATCTGTATCTATATTTACCTTTACATCTATGGCAAAAAAGAAAATCTGAACCCTCCATGTCATACATAGTTTCCTAGGAAAATAAAAATAACTCAAATGTCTCTAAAAGAGTTTAACGCCCCCCCGCTCACCGCCCGCGCTTATTTTGGTAGCCATTGAGGAAATAGAAAAATGTGTCAGAGAACCAGTTCTTAAAAAGTGCTGTCTGGCTCAGGCGGCTCCTCTGACAAGTTTTCTCAAACCTTCAAGGCAACAAAACTTCTGTGTTATTTAAATGGTTCCAAAGCATAGAGAAAGAATAAAGATTCTTTGGGGGAAAAGCCAGCTTATCCTTGACTCCAGAATTTATTTAGTAAAAATAGTTTTAAAAGTAGATGAAACACTTCACACTCACCAAGATAGGTATTTTAAAAAGAAAAAAACAACAGAAAATAACAAGTGTTGGCAAGAATGTGCAGAAATCGGAGCCTTGGCATGTTGGTGGTGGGCTGTGAGGTGGGGCCCCTGCTGTGGGAACCAGTCTGGCAGCCTCTCAAGAAGTTATGCACAGAAACACGCTGTGACCCAGCAACTTCACTTCTAGGTAAACGCCCAAAAGAATTGAAAATGGGGACTCCCACAGATGCCTGCACACCAACCTCCATAGCAGCATTATTCAAAATAGCCAAAAGATGAAAACACTACAAATGTCCATCAACAGATGAATGAACAAAATGTGTTATATCCACACAATGAAAAATTATTTGGCCTTAACAAGAACAAAATTTTGATAACATGCTACAATGTACATTAATTAACCTTGAAAACAGAAAAAATATACCGTACAAACACTAATCAAAAGAAAGCTGAAGTGGTGACAGGTGAGTAGGAGACAAAGTAGATTTCAGGGCAAGGAACATTGTCAGAAATAAAGAGAGAAATTGCATGATGATGAGAGGGTCACTTCATGAAGAAGATATAACCATTCTAAACTGGTAGGAACCTCACAACAGGGATTCAAAATACACAAAGGAAAAAATTGAGTAAAACTAAAGGCTAATTTCCCCCATATTTGCTTCATCATTGATAGAATAAACAGATGGAAAATCAGCAAGGATACAGAAAAACTGAATAATGCCATCAGCCAGCTGAATTCAACTGGCCTTTGTGAAACCCTACACATAATAATAGCAGAATATAAATTCTTTTAAAGTTCATCCAGATAGACCATACCCTGGGTCATAAAACAAACCTTAGCAAATTTAAAATAATTGAAATTAAGCAAAGTAGCCTTGCTGATTATAATGAAATTGAACTTGAAATCAGTAACATAAAGATAACTAGAAAATATTCAAATACTGGGATATTAAACAACACATTTTGAAATAATCCACCAGCCCAGACAATGAAAGAGGAGGGAACACTTCCCAACCCATTTTATGAGTCCAACATTATCCTGGTGACAAAACCAGACACAGATGGTACAAAAAAAGGACCAATGAAAAAATTCTCACCAAAACTTTAGTAAACCAAGTCCAGCAAACTATAAGAAGAATAATGCATGACAACCTGATGGGGTTTTCCCAGGGGTGCAGGGCTGGTTCAGGGCTGGTTCAGGGCTGGTTCGATACTCGAAAGTCAGCCTATATAATCCACCATACTAGAGGCTAAAAGAGAAAAACCACGTGATCCTATCACTGAGACAGTAAAAGAATTTGACAGTTTTTAACACTCATTCACAAGAACAATTTATGGCAAATTAGGAATATAAGGAACTTAATTAATCTGATGGAGGGTGTCTACCACCGCCACCCCCGCCCCAGCACAGCGAGGCTGGGCAGCGGGGAAGGGCCGGCGTTCCCCTCAAAGGCCGGGAAGAGACCTGGCGGCCCGCCCTCACCACTCCCACCCAACCCTTCAACACAACATTGGAATAAATGTCAACATGCGGCAGTCATATTTACATATGCCATTTGCAACAGCTCCAAAGGAAAAGAAAGAAATACTGAGGGATAAATCGAAGAATCAACATCACTGTGGTGGGTCCTCCAAACCGTGAATACACTGTGGGTCTCTATTTATTTACTTGATTCTTTCATCAGCCTTTTACGAATCAGCAACTTTATTTATAGAGTTCATGTACTTCCAGTAAAAATACCAGCAGTAATTTTTTGTAGATATAGATAAGCAAATTGTAAAACTTGTAAGCCAAACAATTTAGGAAAACAAAACATTTGAGATTCATCTCCCTATTTTAAGAATTACTGTAAAGTTTTTAGTGAAGAACTAGAACAGACCAATGGAACCAAATAGAGTGTCCCAAAATAGACACATATAAATATGGCCAGTTGATTTTTGACAAAGTTGCAAAGACAATACAAAGGAGAAAGAATTGTCTTTTCAACAAATGGTATTGGAACAACTAATGGGAGAGAGAGAGAGAGAGAGAGAGAGAGAGAGAATCTCAACTTAAATCCCACAGCTGAAACCGAGATGAACTTAAAATGTATTCTAGACCTGAACATAAAATGTAGAACCACAAACTTGGAGAAGATAACAAAAAAAAGTGTCTGTGACCTTGGGTTAAGGAAAGAGTTCTTAGATATCACACTAAAAGTGTGATTCATAAAAGAAAAAGTTGATAAATTGGATTTCACCAAAATGAAAAACTCTGGCTTTGGGAAAAATACTTTAAGAAAGTGAAAATACAAAGTACAGACTTAAAAATATGTATATATTCAAATCATATATCTGACAAAGAACTTGTATCCAGAATGCATTTTAAAAACTCTCAAAACTCAATAGTAAGAAAACAGATAACACCCCCAAATGGAAAAATTTTTAAACAGATAGTTCATCAAAAAAGATATGTGGATGGCAAAGAAGCACAAGAAAAAAACACATGTTAATAGCCACGACGGAAGTGCAGATTAAAACCATGAGACACCACCATATACTTATTAGAATGACTAGAATTGAAAAGTAGCCCTGACTAGTGTGGCTCAGTGGATTGAGCACCATCCTGAGAACCAAAGGGTTGCTGGTTCAGTTCCTACGGGCACGTACCTGGGTTATGAGTCAGGTTCCCAGTTGGGGAAGTGCAAGAGGCAACCTATTGATATTTCTCTCCCTCCTTTTCTCCTTCCCTTTCCCTCTTGATTAAAAAATAAGTGGACAGACAATACAAAGTGCTGGAGAGGGTGTGGAAGAGCTGGAACTCTCATGTATTACTAGTGGAAATGTAAAACGACACAGCCATTCTGGAAAGAAGTTTGGCAATTTCTCCTAAAGTTAAACATCACTTACAATAGGATCCTGCAATCCCACTCTTAACTCTTTCCTCTAGAGAAATGAAAACCCGTGTTCACACCAAGTCCTGTTCACCGGTATGTACAGCAGCTCTACTGACAGCTGTCCTATACTGTGAACATCCCGGTGTCTTCAGCGGGTGAGTGCATAAGCAAACTCTGATACATCATATGAGCACTCGGCCATACAAAGAGATGAACTATGGATACACGCAATGACATGCGTGACTCTCAAAGTCATTGTGCTGACTTGAAAAAGCCAGACTTAAAAGGTAACCAGCTGCATGTTTCCATTTATATGGCATTCTCTAGAAAAGGAAAAGTAGGGTCAGAAAATAGATCAGTGGTTGTAAGAGGTTGGGGTAAGGAGAGGGGTTGACTACAGAGGGGCTAGAGGGAACTTTGGGGTGATGGAACAGCTCTGTATCCTGAGTGTGGTGAAGTCTGTCTATACGTGTGTTAAAACTCACAGAACTGTGTAGCAGAAATAATCAGAAGGGCTGAAAAATAGCAATATGGCATGGCCCGACCACCACACAGGGTGCACTGGCAGGGGCAAAGGGCAGATCTGGGTCCTGATCCCAGTTCCAGTGGTGGCAGGAGGCCAAGAGAATCTTCCCAAGTGTGACCCCAATGCCAGGTTCCCATGTCCCCCACTATTAGCTGTGTGGTTGTGAAGAATGATCTTAATAACTTCTGCTCTATCCCCTCTGCCCCACTGGTCCAAGCTGCCATCATCTCTTGCCAGGCTATGGTAGTGTCCCCACTGCATCTCCCAGCTTCCACCCTCCCCCTTGCATCCTGATCCCTGACTAAAGCCCTCCAGTGGCTTCTCTTGGGTCCAGTAGTAAACTCCACACTCCTCAGCCTGTCTAAATCTCGCCTGACCCAGCACACCTTTCCAGCTTCACCTCATCACCCTATCCCCTGGCTTACCAGGGTCTCATCTCACGGCTCCTTGTGCTGCTCCAACTTGCCACGCTCAGTTCCACCTCAGAGCCTTTGCACACTTGGCCTAAAACACCTTTCCTTCAGCTCCCCCATGGCTGGTCTCCTCTCAGTAGTCAGGTCTTATTTTAAATGTCACTCTTTTAGAGAGGACTTTCCTGACTAAGCTTTCTAAAACAGCTGCCCCAGTTATGCTCTAGCACATTCTTAGAATTATTCATAGCATGTATCACACCAGAAATTTTCCTGTATAATGATTAGTTTTCTGGGCTACTCATTAAACATGAGCTCCACAAACACTGGGTCCTGGCGTGTCGTATTCACTGCAGCATGTCCAGCACCGAGGGCAGTACTGCCACCCAGGAGACAACAAATATATATTTTAGAGAAATATGAGGCTTGTCTAGGAAAAGTGCAGCCATTGTTAATATAACAAAAATGGTTTGTGTGACTTCAATGTAACCTGGCAGCCAAGGAGAGTGGATTGAAATATGCATGTGTGAATGAACAATGATGACTTCACTGCACCAGTCAGTGGGGGCGGTAGACACTGTTGAGTGGGCATGTGTACTGTGTGGCCATCACATTCAAAATGACTGAGCAAGTAGAACAATGAATTTGCATCAAATTTTGTGTTAAGCTTGAACATTTCTCGGCAGAAATTATTTGGGTGACTCAGAAGGCCACAGCTATGGGCAACTGGTAATTGACAGCTTCATCACGACAACGTGCCTGCTCTTGCATCACGTCTTGTACAGGGTGTTCTGGCGAAACATCAAATCACCCCGGTGACTCAGCCCCCCTACAGCCCACATTTGGTGCCCTGCATCTTCTGGCTTTTCCCAAAACTAAAATCACCTTTGAAAGGGATTTCAGACTGTCGATGAGATTTAGAAAAATACGACAGGGCAGCTGATGGTGATTGAGAGAACTGCGTGAGGTCCTAAGGTACCTACTTTGAAGGGGACTGAGGCGTCATTGTCGTATGTACAATGTCTCTTGTATCTTGCTTGCATCTTCTTCAATAAATGTCTCTATTTTTCATATTACATGGCTGGATACCTTCTGGACAGACCTTGTATGTGATGAATGAATAAAGGTGAAGTGTGTTGCCAAAAGTCACATGGCCAATGAGTGATGAAACCAGGGCTTGAGCTCAGCGTGGGGTGTGCAATTGTAGCCACCTCTCTTGCCTTCCACACCCCTCCACCCACTCCCCCAAACCTTTCCAATCACCCTTTCTTCTGATAAAATAAAATGAACACTCAGGCAAACTTCTATCCAGATAGAATTGGCTAATAATGAACACCAAGTAGCCTTGAAGGAAAAGAAATCACAATGATATAAATTGAAAGGGGAGTCTCAGGGAGTCTCAGGACTTACTGTGTAAATTTTGGGGTGTCTGGGCTGATTTTCCACTGAAAGTAAAATTTTAAGAAGCTTAAACAAACACTGTCAGAAATCCTCCTTATTCATTCTTCTAGTCATTCTGTCACTCACTCATTTATTCATCAAACACTTATTCAGTGTTTTATACATGTGTGCAGCATCATCTGGGATGATTCGTACAGCCCCTTTGCTCCTCTGCAGGGGACCTCTGTCTATTTCCTGTCCTTTGGGGCTGCTGACCACACCAGTGTGGGGGAGAGCTCTCAGGTGACAAGCTTCAGAGAGACAGGAAATGGAAAAAAGCAGAACCTAGGCTATTCTCAAAATGCATCAATATCTCACTTGTCTTTACTCAAGGATCATGTGAGTTTCTTACAAACTAAGGCTTGCCCATTTAAGCACCCACACTGCCTCTGTGAGTGAACCTCATTGGAGCTCAAGGCATGTACCACACCGTAATACGATGAAGAACTCAGGGGCTGCTTGGCTCCAACTTACTGACTTTTCAGGTATGATTCCTGTCTCAGCTGCACCTTGCACATCACTGTGAATGGGGGCTGCTGTCCAGCCCACCATTTCCTGGCCTTTTGGTAATTTCCCCAGCCAGAGAGAATGAGGTTTAGTAATTTATCTGTCCAAAGAAGCACTTGCTGTAATTTGTCTGCTCAGAGGGAATGATTCTTTTTAATTTGCACACACCCCTCAGTGTTGGCCACAGTCCTGTCTGAGCTGTCTTTTCCACCCAGCTGCCAATTTGTGGAGGGCTGGGAAGCCGGAGAAGCACAAGGGATTGTCTTGTATGAAACAAAGCCTGAGAAACTGATCTAGGCAAAGAGCATGAAACTTCCATCTACAGACCTGGAACATTCGTTTGGGCTGCTCAGAGGCTCTCTGGTTCTCTTCCTAGTTCCTGGCAGTGGTTTCAGTGACTGAGGTTGCTGAATAAATCAAACAGCATCTACGGAACACCGTCCACGTGGCAGAAATTGTGTGGGGCCCGAGTGTAGAGATAAATAAGACACGTCCTTGCCCTTAGGAGGTGGGGGTCTACCAGCATGTGACTTCTTTTTTTAAATCCACACCGAAGCATATGTTCATTGACTTTAGAGAGAGAGGAAAGGGAGGAGAGAGAGAGAGATGTGAGAGAGAAAAATCTTTCTGTTGCCTCCCATAAGCAGGGATGGAACCTGCAACCTAGGTGTGCACTCTGACTGGGGATGGAACCCTCAACCTTTTGGTGCAGTGCTTCAGTTGGTTGGAGCGTCATCCCGTGCACCAAAAATTTGCAGGTTCAATTCCCAGTCAGGGCACATACCTAGGTTGTGGGTTGGATCCCTGGTTGGGTTGCATACAGGAAGCAGCCAATAGATGTTTCCCTCTCACATTGATGTTTCTCTCCCTCTCTCTCCCTCCCTTCCTCTCCTTCTAAAATCAATAAATATTTCTTTTGGTGAGGATTTAAAAAAATCAAGATTCCCATATTTAATAACTTAAAAGAAGTGGAATATCTGACAACACTGGGCCCACAATTCATGTGGCAACCATAAGGGGGCGCTGAACTGCTGCTGCACCTGTAAAAGGGTCTGTAGAAGGACTCTGTTAGGTTCACTGCTGTGTCCTCATTACCTGACATGGTTGACATCACATAGCAGGTCCTTGATAAATAGCCTTGAATGAATGACTGTCAAGCACTCATAGGAAGACAAGACAGTGTCACTGTCCCTATGCTACTCTCAGGCTAGGGAGCAGAAACAAGTCTGTCGGGCATGGCTGGGAGGACAAATGGCACAGGAAACAGAGATTATGTTGATGCTCAGAGTACTGGCAAAGAAGACACAGGGAAGGGGGCACAGACACAGCAGTGAGGACGGTGCACTCGGCCACACTCACATAGCGGGCACCTCTGCCAACTGTGCTTGGGGATCGGTCGAAGGCCGTGTCTGGGACAGTAGCACGTCAGGACTCAGCTCACATGCCCTGCCATCTCCCTGTTCCCCCAGTCACAGCAAGAACGTGACATCACAGGAAAGAAATGCAGCCACCTCTGCCTCCAGTCAGAACGACTCCAGCGCCCCGCCCAGGCAGCGGGAAAAGCAGCCACAGGGTGAATCCCAACAACTTGGGAGAAGCACCACGGTCACTGCACTGTGGCCTCCCTCCCTACACTGCCCACAGCATTCATTCATTGTTCCGTTTGTTCAGCAGCTGTATAGCCTTCCTGTGTGATGGGCACTGTCTGACAGGTCCGATGGATGCGAGGTAGGAAAACCTGGCTTCGACTGAAGACCACGTCAGTGAATGGATGGATTCATTCATTCAGTCAGCGCTATTTACTGAGAACCTTCTACATGTCAGACACTGTTCTGGGTCCTGGGAATGCGGCAACACCTTAAAATAGATGGACGCCTGCTCTCATAAAGGCTGTGCCCTGGTGGGTATGGAGAGGGGGTGGAGGGCGCAGACAAACTGGATGATCAAACTATGTAGTAGGCGATGATCGGTGTTGTAAGAATAAGGAGGGGAGGAAAATATGGGGTTCCAGAGTCGGGGGTGCAGTTCTGAAAAGGACAACCAGAGAGGTCTCACTGAAGAGGTGGCATGTGAGTCGAAACCTGCAGGAGGAAGAGAGCAAGCCGGGTGACAGCTGCAGGAACCGTGTTCCAGGTGAGGGGAGTAGCCGGCCAACACTGAGGGGCGAGGTGCCTGGGGTGTTCAAGGGACAACACAGCTGGGGCAATACTGAGGGGACAGTGGGAGGGTGACGGCGGACAGCCTCCATGGGTTTGCACACGCCTTGGAGCTTTTGTTCCAGATCATCTCTTCAGAAAAGTTTGTGCCGTGAACAGCTTTGGAAAAGGGAGACAGTGTCTCCCCCAGGGCAGAGGGCAGATTTACTAGCCATCCAATATAACAGGAGAATGCCTCCCTCCAGGGTGAAGGCTGGCAGATTTGCTGGCAGCTCATTGTGAGAATTGGGCTTCCTGAGTTCAGGGTTCCTCCTCTTGGCTCTGCCTTCACGCTCCCCTGCCCCCACCACCACCACCCGGGACTTGGTGGGCAAGGGGAGCACAGCACTCGTGCTTCTGGCTGTGCTCTAATAAAATCCTTTGTCTCTGACTCTAGAGTCACTGTTTTCTGCCAGTGTCCTTAAAACAAACTTGTTGGCAAGCTAACTTGTGAGTTACGAGTAGGGTAAAATCTTAGACCCTTCCTAGTTCTTGACAGAGGGTCCAGGCCAGAGACAAAGATGATGAGTGAACAAATGAGTGAATGAATGAGCTGGGATGTTGAGGGCACATCTCCTTAAATACATGGCATTCACCGTAGACAGTCCTCAGGGCAGGTGCCAATGCCTGGTCACGGCCTCAGGGTGAAGCAGGCCCCGGGGCTGTCCACAAAAAATCCAGAGAGCGGGCTCTGTGGGAGAAGCCCACAGGGGTGCCTTCGCAGCTGCTGCTGCCCTCCCTAAGCTGATGCGAGATAAGGTGGAAGGGCTTCCGGCTCGAGGAAGGCTGAAGTGAGTGGGATTCAGAGAAAGATGTGAAGAGGCCTGGCTCAGGCTCAGTGTTTCACAATGAAGATCCCAGGTTCTGACCATCACCCGGCCACCCCAGCACCCCAGCCCCTCACTGCTGACCCCTAGGGCAGGCTGTCCAGTCAGAAAAACCACCATCCAGACTTCCCAGTGCCCCCCCTTCCAGACTGAAACCTGGGAGGAGAGACATGGAGTTTCCCAGGACTGCAACTCTGCCTCCCTCCTGTCCTCGGGCCACCACCCTGGCATGGAGAGAAGGGACCTTCTGAGCCTGCCATGTCCCTGTGCTCCATGTCAGTCCACTCTCCTCACACCACTGTCGCTTCACACCCCCCGGGTTTCAGGGGCAGAGGCTACTTCCAGGACGCTGGCCCTTTCTCTCCACTGAGACAGTCCTATTTGCCAGGCCAAACACCTGGTTCTCTGGTTCAGAGCATGTGATTAGTAGACTCACAGGAGGGGAGAAGGGAGTGGAAAGGCAGCCCTCAGAGCTCTGAGAAGGTTCCTGCAGCCCTTGACCCTCTCCCCACGAGGTCCACTTGAGCTTTCCACATCCTGAGGGGCCAGGGAGGTGAGGGCCTGGCTCCCTTGAGGCTGTCCCCTGTGGATGGGGCTGGCCCATTTCCTCCTCGATGTCTGCCAATAGCCGGGAAGGAAACACCTGGATGTTGGGAAGCCAGTCTGGGGGTGGGGGGGCAGCATTGTTCCCAGGGGCAGGGAGACAGGACGGAGACCGGGAAGCTGAGGGGATCAAATGGTGATGACCGAAGCCTGGCATGCACGTTCACCACGCCAGCCCAGGAGATGACAGCGGTGAGCGGCAGACCCTGGTGAGGGGCTATGTGGGAAAGTGGCCTGACAGGTAGCATGGGTGCTGGGCTGACTGGGTTCAACCCTCTCTGTTGCTATGGCAACATGGGCTAGGGGCTTAAAACCTTTGTGCCTCAGTTTCCCTAGCTTTAAAGGAGACCTAACAATAACACCTATTCATAGATTACTGTGAAGACTAAATGGAGTGATATTCAGCCCTGACTGCACAGCTAAGTTGGCTGAAGTGTCACCCTGCAAAGTAAAACTCTCTGGTCCGATTCCTGATCAGGCACATGACCGGTTGCAGGCCAGGTCCCCGGTTGGGGTGTGTGCAAGAGGCAACCAATTGATGTTTCCCTCACACATCGATGTTTCTTTCCCTCTCTTTCTTTCTCCCTTCCCCTCTCTCTAAAAATAGATAAATAAAACCTTTTTTAAATAAAATGAATGAGGTGATATTTAAAGTCTTCTTGAAGCCAAATAAAGAAATGGAACAGGCTCTCGCCTGTATATCTTCCATAAACTCTACAATTTAGTGGCCAAACGGAATCTGTTCTTTCCTTTAACACCGACTTTCACACCCACTTCCCTCCTCATGAGTCTGCACACTGCTGCCTGAACCCAGGTGCCTGGCACCTCATGTTTGTGCACAAACCATCTGCCTCCCTCAAGGCTCAGGTGCACCTTCCGCCGAGCCCTTCCAGTCCCCACACCCAGAGGTCTCTCTCTGCCTTTGCACACACCTCGACCAGGGCTCTGGCGCATCTGACTTTCTGCGTCAGCTTCTCGAGGATGGAGCCCTGGCCCTGGCTGCACCCTGGCATCGGTTGCCCACGTAGAAGACGCTTGATCCACGTGTGTGGGGAAAAGGCCAGATCGGCCGCCCTGGCTGCACGTTCCCCAGGAGAGGGATGGGTAGAAGATGTCCCACAAGGGGTGCAGAGAGGGACCCAGAAGGTTCATTCTGAGTTGCTTACCCACCCTGTAATCTTTGACAAGTATCTTCATCTCTCTAAACCTTAGTCTCCTGACCTATAAGATGGGCATTAAAACACATACCCAGCCTACTTTCAATTGCTCATGAGGATTCAACAGGATAATGAGTGTGCTCTACAGCACTGAGCGTGTATAATTCCTCTTCTTCTTATCAGCATTTGCGGGGTTCGGGGAAGAAAGAAGTCTTCTTCTAGTGAATATGGGCTGAACAAACTTTAAGTGGCAGAGTGGTCCTAGAAGCCACCAGATATAAGTAACCTTCTCAGAAAGGCTACTGGGCCATAAGTTCCTAAGAGCCAGGGCTGTCTCGGGCCTTCACAGGACCCCTTCCATTACCCGTCCTCCAGGCAGCCCCATCTGCTCTGCTTGGATCTGCCTCTTCCACTCCCTCCTTAGGGACCCCACTCTGGCCAGCACCTACCTCGGCTCAGCTGCTGCAGCTTGGTTCCCCAAGTCTTCGGCCAGTTAGCTCCCCACAGTCCTGCCCTGGGAGGTGGCCAGCCCCAGAGAACCTGATGTCTTACAGGAGCTCAGACTGGTGTTTTCAGTCTCAGCTGCAGCCTCCAGGTCTGCAGAGAAAAGCCTAGTGCTGAACCGGCCTGGCTCTGTCCCCTCCTCTTCCTTCCCCTTCCCCACAGGCCTCAAAGCTCCTCCCAGAACACATCCTGCTGTGAGGTTGCTCTGTGGCCACCCGTGGTCAGCGGAGGTTCTTTATTCTGACTGGGTGGGAGGTAGGCACCTAGATAGGATCCCACTGGTGTTGGCTGGACAGTGAAGCAGGGCCCCGACCTCTGTCCCATGCCCCAGGCCACCCCCACTTCCGGACACCCAAGCCCTCAAGGACCTCCAGCTCAATGAGTCTGAACCAGGCTCATCATTTCCCCCTCTAAACCAACTTTCTGGCTCCTCGCCTCAGAATCCACAACCTGAGTGTCAACCTTAACACCTCCAGCTCCCTCCCCTCTCACAGCTACACAGCACCAAGTCCCATTAGTACCTCATGAATTGACCTGTTTGCCCCCTCTCCCCCATTGCGGCCTCCTCAGGCCATCATCATCTTCTCCTAAATTATGGCAGCAACCCGAGGTCCCCCTCTCATTCCGTCTCCCCCCACGGCCAAAGGCCTCTTGCTGATGGTGAGACACAACCTGATCACATTATACCTCCAGGGGCTCCCAATTACCTTTAAGAGAGCGGCCAGACTCCTTAGCGTGACTTGTAAGGACCTTCTCAGTCTGGTCCAACTTTAACCCCCAAGCTCGGGCTTTATCCCCTCACTCTGACTCCTCCCAGAGGTCCTGAGCGACAGCAGCTCCTCAGGGACCCAGTCCTTCGCCTGGGCTGCAGGAGTCTCTTAGCAATCCTCCTCCTGGCTCACTCCCAGTCATCCTTTGTTCAGCAGAGAAGAGCAAAAACAAAAGCCAGAGCGGCAGGAGGGAAAGTGGGGCGCCACAGACGCTAGGGGATGAGAGAGTGTCAAGGAGACGAGGGTCAGCAGAGGGGACACGGATGCAGCGGATGGAAAAGTGTCTGCTGGCCTTGGCGATGAGGAGAGAGCTGTGCTGGGAAGCAGCGTGCCTCCGGGGTGAGGTGTCTGCTAGCTTGTCCTATTCTTTCTTTTTCTCACATTTTGAAGCCAAGCAATATTTTGGGGAATCTTCAACACATTTCTAGACTTTTGTAAAGCACACAGATTTCTGTGCTGTCATCGTTCTGGCCCGGTGGGTTAGACAGTGAGAGACAGCTGCTGGCAGCAGTGTCTGAGGGTCTGGATTCAGCTGCGCCTGAGACCCGAAGCCCAGGTCTGCCTCAGATTGTTCAACTATGTAATCCAATACATCCCCCCGCCCCCGCTGCATCCCCCCCAACCCTCCACCGCCTTTTTTTGATTAAGCCTTTTTGAGTTAGGTTTCTGTCACTTGCAACCAAAGAAGTCACTTTTTCTGCAAGGGCTCGAATGCATTTTGTTCAATCCCCTCATTTCCCAGAAGAGGATATTTGAAAAAAAAAAAAAGGAGTCCAGAAACTGAAATCATGTTTTCAGTGGCTCTGCTTCCCTCCCATGTGTGCTTTTCTGTCCCGGCATGTGATGGAATCACAGTCTGTTTTGCATCTTTCTATTAGAGGTCTTAGGTCCCATGTCTGCCTTGTCCCTCTGCTGCCACAGTAACTCCTGGGAAAGCAGAGAGTAGGTCTTATTCATTATTCCACTCATCATAGGATAAGAGAAGGGTAAGAGAATGCTTGGTTCATAAAACAAAGTAAATGGATGAATGGGTGAATGGAGGAAGGGAGGGAGGGAGGGAGAAAGAGAGGAAAGGAGGGAAGAGTGAAATGAACAAGGACCAAGGACTCATTCCCGCGTGCTGAGGACTCAGCAGTGGCCGGGGGTGGGGGAGGGGGGCAGCGTAGCCATTCTTATCAGCCTTGGCCTAACTGAATCGGAAATCACAAGCCAATGTCGCCTCTTGCGACTGCGTGGCTCCTCTTATCGTCAGCAGCTGTCTGTAACTCCACTGGGGGGGTGTAGCCACAGCGGGGCTCCTTGGTGCCTGCTGACAGCTCCGGAGCTGTCCCCTGCAGGGAGGAGCTGAGCCTTCCTCACAGCTTCCTCTCTCTGCTCTGCGCTGGCCTTTGGGAGTCTTCCTGTAACCTGCCCTGGGGCTGTGAAGTTGCGGAGCCTTTCAGCAGGCGGCTCCGTCCCACCCTCACTCCTCTTTCCCGGACAGTCCTGCCCAGTCCCTTCCAAGTCAGAGAAATACATCTTGTTTCTCTCCCTCTCTCTTTTTTAACCTTTTTCAATTACAGTTCGCATTCAATATTATTCTGCACTAGTTTCAGGTGGACAGAGTTGTGGTTAGGAAATCATATACTTTACAAAGTGTCCACCCGATGTTGCAAGTGCCCACCTGGCACCACACATAGTTATTACAATATTACTGACTAGATTCCCTATGCTGTACTTTACCAATTTTTATTCCTTAATCCCTTCAACCTTTTTCACCCAGTCCCCAACCCCCACCCCCTCTGGCAACCACCGGTCTATTCTCTGTGTCTATGAGTCTGTTTCTGTTTTGTTTGTTCACTGCTCTTTAGATTACATATAGGAGTAAAATCGTGTGATGATTGTTATTCTCTGATTGACTTATGTCACTTAGTTCACTTAGTATAGTGCCCTCTAGGTCTGGGCATGCTGTCACAAATGTTAAGATTCATTCTTTTTTTTTCTGCCATACCTGACAAATTTTATTAATGATTAAGATCCTCATGTTAGTTTATTAAAGAGCAATCACTTATCTGCAGTTACACGCAACAAATGGTAATGCTAACGGAATTTCTACGTCTTTTACTCATTTTTGTTATGGCTGAGGAATATTCCATTGCATATACGTACCACTACTTTTAAAAATATATATTTTATTTATTTATTTTTAAACAGAGGGGAGGGGAGAGAGTAAGAGAAACATCAGTGTGTGGTTGCCTCTCATGCACCCCCTACTGGGGACCTGACCCTTAACCCATGGATGTGCCCTGACTGGGAATCGAACCAGAGACAGGCCAGCACTCAATCCACTGAGCCACACTAGCCAGGGCTATACTACTACTTTTTTATCCACTGGTCCATTGGTGGGTACCTGAGTTACTTCTATATCTTGGCTATTGTAAATAGCACTGCAATGAACATAGGGGTACATGTATTCTTGTGAATTAATGTTTTGGGTTTCTTTGGATATATACCCAGAAGTGGAGTCACTGCGTCTTAAAGCAGTTTCATTGGAAATTTTTTGAGGATCCTAAATACTGTTTTCCATGGCGACTGCACCAATCTCACCAACAGTTGCATGAAGTTTCCCTTTTCTCTACATCCTCACTGGCACTTGTTCTGTGTTGATTTAGTGATAATAGCCATTCTGACAGATGTGAGGTGATATCTCATTGTGGTTTTAAATTGCATTTCTCTGATGACCCAGTGTCAGATTTGAATGTGGATTCATTTAAATGCAGGTCTTGAGAACTGAAAGGATCTAGTACTTTGTCTATTTAAAAATTTGTTTAAATTAAATCTTCACCCAAGGACATTTTGTTTTCTTGCTTTTAGAGAGAAAGGAAGGGAGAGAGAGAAACATTGATGTGAGAGAGAAATACCAATTGGTTGCCTCCCATATATACCCTGGCCAGGGAGGGGTCCAACCCACAACCTAGGCATATGCCCTGAGCAGGAATCAAACTCGAAACCTTTCGGATATGGGTTAAATACTTTCTCTAGAGAGGACTCTTTTTGTTTTTTTTTTTTTTATGTGGAAAATATATATACCATAAAACTTATTATCTTAACCATTTTAAGTATACAGTTCAGTGGTTTGAAGTGCATTCACACTTTTGTGCAGCAGTTGGCGCCATTTATCTCCAGCGTCTTCCCCTCGGACAACTGAAGCTTGTCCGCATCAGTGACTCCCCACACCGCTGGCACCCGCCACTCCCCGCCTTGTCTCTGTGAGCATGACTACTCTAAGGAGGACTCAAGTAAGTGGAATCATACAGTGTTTGTCTTTTTTTGTGATTGTCTTGTTTCACTTAGCAAAACATCCTCAAGGCTGATCCATGGTGTGCCATCTTTCAGAATGTATTTCCTTTTTAAGGTTGAGTATTATTTTACACATATGCCACATTCTGCTTATCCATCCATCTGTTAATAGACACTAAGAACTCTTTATTCTTCAAACATATGCTAATGACATCACACCTAAAAATTGGTAATTTCTCAATATCAAATACCTTGTTAGTGATACATTTCTCTGTTTGTATTAAGTATTTTAAACATTTGGTTTCTTTGAATCAGCATCCAAAAAAGCCCACACATTGCATTTAGTCAATATTTTATATCTTGGAGCTTTTTGAGCAAATCTTTTTTTTAAAAGAGTTTATTTACTTATTTTAGACAGGGGGGAAGGGAGGAAGAGAGGGAGAGAAACTTCAATGTGTGGTTGCCTCTTGCATGCCCCCCACTGGAGACCTGACTTGGCCTGCAACCTAGATATGTTCCCTGACTGGGAATTGAACCCGTGACCCTTTGGTTCGCAGGCTGGCGCTCAATCCACTGAGCCACACCAGCTAGGGCTGAGCAAATCTTTGACCTTACTTTTTTTTAAAGATTTTATTTATTTATTTTTAGAGAGGGAAGGGAGGGAGAAAGAGAGAGAGAGAAGCATCAATGTGCGGTTGCTGGGGGCCGTGGCCTGCAACCCAGGCATGTGCCCTGACTGGGAATCAAACCTGCGATGCTTTGGTTCACAGCCTGCGCTCAATCCACTGACCTACGCCAGCCAGGGCTGACCTTACTTTTTGATACTTAACACAAACATAGTATTTTATTTGTTTTTGTATACATCTATCTTTTTAATTTTATAGTTCTTTCAAATCTATTAAGGTTCTATTCTGATTGTTATCCTAGTATATTGACAGTCTCAGAGAAGACCCTCAGCAGATAATAAAAATCCCATCTGTGGCTTCAATTTGAGTAATTTTTCAAAATATTGACTAGCAGGTGATGGGGGTCAGAGCCCTGGGTCTAACACTAGGGGACAGCAGTCCCTTCAGCCCACACCTCGTGGTGTGGCTCAGCTGTGCACTTGCTTGAACGTTGTGTACAATGCCACTTCATGCTTTCCATCTCATTCCAAATTCCTTGTGTTTTGTATGTTGCTTGAGCTTTTTTGTATTAGATGTTTTGATGGATTCAGAATGAGGAGCCCCCAAATCTGACTCTAAGAATAAATGAGCGATAGGGTGTATGTGAATAATGAATACACGGAAGAGTTCTGCGTGCCATAAAAGTGCTATAGAGAAAAGGCGTGGTGTCTGGTGCGGGAGGGGTACTGGCTGTGGGAGTGACCTCCCGCTGCTTTATCAGAGCTAAGCCAGATGCTTTGCTGAGCTGATTTATTTTTACCACATTTGTTTGGCTTCAACAAAATGAGGTTGGTTTGTCATGACATCTTAGCGATCCCAAATTGACTCCAGGTATTCATGATTTTCTGTTCAAAGGACTCACAAATCATCTGATGGACAATGTTGTAGAACAAGGAGTGGGAGACCTCAGATGCATCAGTCTTTCTTCTAGAATCCCACTGCCCTCTGGTTTGAATGTTGTGCTGTCTGGGACATTGGCATCACTCCATTACCTAGGCTGTTCCTGCAGACAGAGTAAATCAAACTAATCTGATCCACATGCTCCAGGGATTTGTGATGGCAGACATTGTCCTGCAAACCAGCAGGGAATGAAGGGGGACAAGGAAAAGGACTTTGGGTGTGGCTCATACATAAGGAATCTGGTTGGACTGGGAGGTTTTTTTGTGAGGTGTGGAGTTTCTTGGGTTGGGGAGCCTCAGTGGTTGTTGTCCTGTGGGATTTCTGTTATTTCTCACTCCTGTTTAGTTAAAGATGCTATCTTTAACTAAACTGTGTTCATCCTTACGTGCAGCTGCTCTGCCTCCCTTCCAAGTCTTGGCGTTTCCCTGGGGTTGTGCCACGGGGTCCACGCCCGTCGTCTCGCTCCTCACGCCTCTGGGTGACTTCACCCAGGCTCCTGCTTCCCTACCCCTGGCACATAGACGACCCCTGCGTTTTTTTATATTCCGGTCATAAATTTATTATTAAATTTATTTTTTACATATAATTAATATAAAACTCATATCTCTCAAGAAATTTTTAAATATATATGTTCAGTGTAGCCAAATTCTATTATTTTTAATTTTAATTTTCAATTACAGTTGATGTTCAATTTATATTAGTTTCAGGTGTACAGAATAGTGGTTAGACATTTAAATAACTTAGGAAGTGATTCCCCTGCTAGGTCTGGCACCCACCTGACACCATAGATAGTTATTACAATGCTTTTTACTATATTCCCTGTGTTGTCTGTACCTGACATCCCTGTGACTACTTTGTAACTGCCAGTTTGTGCTTAACTCCCTTACCATTTTCAGCCAGCCCCTAAGCCGCCCCGCATTTGGCAACCTTCAATTTGTTTGCTGTAGCACTGCATCTGTTTGTTCATTTTGTGTTTTTTAGATGTCACATATAACATTTGTTTTTCTCTGTCTGCCTTAATCCACTTTGCATAATACCTCCTAGGTCCCTCCATGTCACAAATGGTAACATTTCATTTTATTTTTTAATATATTTTATTGATTATGCTATTATACTTGTCCCATTTTTCCCTCCTTCATTTCCCTCTGCCTTGCATCCCTCCTCCCACCCACATTCCCCCTCTTTAGTTCCCCCATATCTATGGGTCATACATATAAGTTTTTTGGCTTCTACATTTCCTATACTGTTCTTAACCTCACCCTGTCTATTTTGTACCTACGATTTATGCTTCTTATCCCTGTACCTTTTCCCCCTCTCTCCTCCTCCCACTCCTCACTGATAACCCTCCAGATAATCTCTATTTCTGTGATTCCGCTCCTGTTCTAGTTGTTTGCTTAGTCCTTTTTTGTTTTTTTAGGTTCGGTTGTTATTGGTTGTGAGTTTGTTGCTATTTTACTGTTCATAGTTTTAGTAATCTTGGATGTAGGCCCTTGACTTTCATGACTTGGAATACTTGTTTCCAGCTCCTTCTTGCCTGCAAGGTTTCTTCTGAGAAATCAGCTGATAGTCTTATGGGAACTCCTTTGTCTCCCATAAGGAAAGCTGTCTCCTTTTCTCTTGCTGCTTTTAAGATTCTTTCTGTAGGGGATGGGGGGCTCCACCTGCAGGCCCCTCCGCCCCCTACCCCCTGCTGCCACAGATGAAAATAAGTCTACCAAGATGTGATCTGCTTGGAGAGGAAAGGTGGTGGATCACTCAAAGGAGAAGGGCCAGGAACCTGTTCCTCAATGGACTTTTACTGGGTTTAATTTGCATAGGAATACAGGGTATATACATAAAGCTCATCAGTCATTGTCAGGCAGAAATGATCAAACAATGGGTAACATTCAAAGAACTCTGAGGGCTTATTCTGAGTCAGGGTCTAGTAGTTAAAAGGCCATAAAACTTTGAGGAAACAAAGTCACTTTAGGCTTGGACCCTTATTTAAATTGAGGGTATTAACAAAGTAGGTTTCATAGAATTTTATGCATTCTTTCTTAGGCCTGATTATCCTAAGGAACTGGCTCTTTCCAGAACAGGGCCTCACCCACCTCCCACATTGTTTCAGGCATAAGGCATTGTTTCATGCTTAAATCAGGCAGGGGAAGTAAGGCAGCCAAGAGATTAGGAGGCTTCTTGCAGACAGAATGAGGACTCAGGCTATGTCAAAGCCGAGGGGTGAGGGTCCATCACCCTCTTTTTCTATAGACTCCCAAGTCCTTCCCTAAAGGCCCCTTTGTGACAATGCCTGTCTTAGGTCATTCATCCTTTGAGGAATCTTACCTGTCGTTGGCTAATTGGCCATCTACTCGGGGCCAAGCAGGGTGAAGTAAAGGGGACAGAGGCAGCACCACGGAAAGAAGATAGCTTTGTCTCCTAAGTGGTTTATGATCTCAAGTTTTTTACTCATTCTTAGCACTGGGAATTACAGCTTCTGAAACCAGGCAGAGCGGTTCCCACTTCTCTCCTTATCTTTAATCTTGGCTAATGTAAGTATGATGTGTCTTGGTGTGTGCTTCCTTGGGTCCAGCTTCTTTGGACTCTCTGAGCTTACTGGACTTCCTGGAAGTCTGTCTCCTTTGCCAGATTGGGGAAGTTCTCCTTCATTATTTTTCAAATAAGTTTTCAATTCTCTCTCTTTCTCTTTCCTCCTGACACCCCTATGATTCAGATGTTGGAATGTTAAAGTTGTCCTGGAGGTTCCTAAGACTCTCCTCATTTTTTTGAATTCTTGTTTCTTCATTCTGTTCTGGTTGAATATTTCTTTTTTCCTTCTGGTCCAAACTGCTGATCTGAGTCCCAGTTTCCTTTCTGTCACTGTTGGTTCCCTGTACATCTTCCTTTAATTCACTTTTCATAGCTTTCACTCTTTCCTCTATTTTGTGACCATACTCAACCAATTCTGTGAGCATCCTGATAACCTGTGTTATCTGATAGGTTGACTATCTCTTCCTCACTTAGTTGTATTTTTTCTGGCGCTTTTATCTGTTCCTTCATTTGAGCCATTTTTTTTTTAAATCTTGGCATGCCTGTTATGTAGTAGAGGGAAGAGCCTTAGGTATTCACCAGAGAAGGGCAACCTATGTTGCTGTGTTGTGGTACTGTATGTGGGGGAGGGGTCTGAGAGGGAACAACGCTGCTTGCTTTGCTCTCAGCTTACTTTCAGTCACTTTCCCTGCTTCCCACAATCAAATTGGGCCCTTCTGGTGCTAATGCCTGGGTGGGTGGGTTTGTGTACATTCTAGGACCCCATGGGTCTCTCCAGTGAACTCTCCTGTGAGGCTGGGAGTTTCTCCCAGCACCTCAACCACCACAGATTTTTTCAGTCAGAGGTTTTGAGGCTTTACTTCCCTGCACTGGAACCCTGGTGTGTGGTCTGTCTCCTCCCCACTCGTTCCTCCTGGTTTATCCACATGCAAATGTGGGACCACCCAGTCTGCTAGCTGCCTTGCCGCAAGTCCTCTCCACCCTGGCTGCCTGTCTCTGTCCCTCCTACCAGTCTGGATGAATGTTTCTTCTTTAACTCCTTGGTTGTCAGACTTCCATATAGTTCAATTTTCTGTCAGTTCTGGTTATTTTTTGTTTTTAAATTTGTCGTTGTCCTTTTGGTTGTACAACAAGGTATAGTGTATCTACCTACACCTCCAGCTGGACTGGGAGTTAACATTAACTCCACATTTCATTCTTTTTATGGCTGAGTAATAGACCACTATATATATGTACCCCATCTTTATCCAGTTGTCTACTGATGGGCAGTTCAACTGCTTCCATGTTTGGGCTATTGTAAATAATGCCACAGTGGACATAGGGATGCATAGATCTTTTTGAATTAGTGTTTTGGATTTCTTCAGATAAAAACACAGAAGCGGAATTTCCGTGACCTCTGTATTGTTATTTTGGGGGCTGAAATTTTCCTTTTGACTTAAACAAAAAGTTAAATAATATAATATCTAAAAAAATTCTGAAAGTAATGAGTGTTGGGGAGGGCAAACTCTACCAGGTGTTTTAAAACTATGTAAAGCCTCAGTAAACAAAAGTATGGTGCTAATACTTAGGCAGATCAAAGGAACAGACTAGAGTCACAACCAGACACATGCAGGTAGACCAGCTACATTTGGGAATGTAGTGTGAGATGAGGGCAGCATTCAAATGAGTGGGGAAAAGATGATTAACGAATGATGCTGAGAAAATGGAACAGCCACTTAGAAAAGGCAGAAGCTGGAACCCTATACCAAAATGAATGCTCAGTAGATCTGAAACAGAAGGAAAAGAAGGAAGGAAGGAAGGAAGGGAGGAAGGAAGTGGGAGGAGGGAGGAAAGAAGGAAAGAAAGAAAAAAATGAAAGAAAAAAAGGAAGGAAGAAGTCTTAGAAGGAAATGTAGTGTAAGTCTTTCTAAGTATGATACCAGATCCGGGACACACGTATGCTTGGACAGGACTGATGAATTAGACTGCATAAAAATATTTGCATAAACAGACTCAAAAGGCTTTCAGCTCATTTCAGGGAGCTAACTTTATTAATTTCAATACATAAAAAGTTTCTTCCAAGCCATAAGAGACTTTAATAGTCAAGCAGAAAAACTGGTGAGGATATTTAGACAGTTTATAGGAGAAGATGCAGGAATGGCTCTTGAACATGAAAGGATGTAGAAGCTGTACATGTGAGAAGTATAAATTAAAAATTTTTGTCTACTAAGAGGATCCAAGAAGGAGGCATAGGCAGTTGCACTGTACCTCCTCGTGCACCAAAACTAAGGACAACAAGAATTACAAACAAAAAACAACCAGAACAGAGAGAAATGAACCCAACGGAAGTCTGAATACCATACATCCAGTCCGGTAAGGAGGGGCGGAATCGGAGGCCTACAGAAAGGGGTGGAGGGGTACCGGCAGGAAAAATCGGTGGCTGGCAGATGTGCTCGCGCAGGGCACAGACCGCAGACTGCAGACCACAGCTGACAGACCGGTGGCAGACTCTGGGCTCGGAGGCAACCAGCAGACCCAGTGAGGTGCGCAAGGCAGCTGGCTGTCTGCAGCCACACATTCTCGCACAGAACTTAGTGAAAACGGGCAGTGTGACACAGACTGAGCATCCCAGGGAGCCAGCCCTGGGAAACAAAGCCTGAAGGCACCGATTAAAAACACCTGTGGAAGTTGAGGCTGGGAGATTCTACCAGCCTCGCAGGAGGCTCCTTGGAGAAACCCACAGAGTCCGAGAGAGTGCACAAGCCCACCCACCCGGAGCCAGCACCAGAGGAGACCAATTTGCTTGTGGGAAGTGGCAAGAGGGACTGGAGTCCTGGTGAGAGCAGAGCGGGCGCCATTGTTTCCTCTCGGACCCCGCCCCCACATACAACGTCACAACCCAGTGGACTGAGGTGCCCGCCCTGGTGAACACCTAAGGCTCCGCCCTTCATATGTAACAGGCGCAACCAGACAAAAGGAAAAAAATAAAATAAAATAAAAAAGATGGCTCAAACAGAGTTAAAAGCCCCAGAGCCAATTTTGTTAAGCAACCGAGAAATAGCCAACCTATCAGATGCACTGTTCAAAGCACTGGTGATCAGGATGCTCACAGAATTGGTGGACTTTGGTCATAAATTAGATGAAAAAATGCAGATTACAATAAGTGAAATGAAGAAAAATGCACACAAAACCAATAGTGATGGAAAGAAAACTGGGTTTCAAATCAATGGAAGGGACCAGAAGGAGGAAAGGAACAACCAAACAGAAAAGAATGAAGAAACAAGAATTCAAAAAAATGAGGAGAGGCTTAAGGACCTCCAGGACACCTTTAAACGTTCCAATATCCGAATTATAGGGGTACCAGAAGGGGAAGAGGAAACACAAGTGGAAAAGTTATTTGAACAAATAATAAAGGAGAACTTCCCCAATCTAGCAAGGGAAATAGACTTCCAGGAAGTCCAGGAAGCTCAGAGTCCCAAAGAGGCTGGCCCAAAGAGGAACATGCCAAGGCACATCATAATTACATTCCCCAAGGTAAAAATGAAGGAGAGAATTCTAGAAGCAGCAAGAGATAAGGGGACAGTTACCTACAAAGGAGTTCCCATCAGACTGTCAGCTGATTTCTCAAAGAGACCATAATTACAGGCAAGAAGGGGCTGGAAAGAAGTATTCCAAGTCATGAAAGGCAAGGACCTACATCCGAGAATACTCTATCCAGCAAAGCTTTCATTTAGAATGGAAGGGGGAAAAAGTGCTTCTCAGATAAGGCCAAATTAAAGGAATTCATCATCACCAAGCCCTTATTATATGAAATGTTAAAGGGACTTATCTAAGAAAAAGAAGATAAAAAATATGAACGGTAAAAAGACATCAAAACTCACAGTTAGTAACAAGCACACCTAAAACAAAGCAAAGAGAACAGGAGTGGAACCACAGAAAATGGAGATCACATGGAGGGTTAGCAGCAGGGAAGTGGGAGTAGGAAAGCGGGAGAAAAGATATAGAGAATAAGTAGCATTGACAATAGGTAGAAAATAGGGGGAGGGCAGGAATGATGTGGGAAATGTAGAAGCGAAAGAACTTATGACACATGGACATGAACTAAAGGGGGGGAATGTGGGTGGAGGGGGTGGGCAGGGGGAGGGGAGTGAGGGGGAGAATGGGACAACTGTAATAGCATAATCAATCAAATATATTAAAAAAATTTTCATCTGAAGCATGAAATATCAAGCTGTTTGATAACGTGGCTGGCAAGGACGTAGAAAACAGGTATATCCATTTGATGCTGATTTTGAAATGTATGCCTTGTCCCATTCAATTCTACTTCTAGAAATTTATTCTATGGATATTCTAGTATATGTGCCAATTTCAGCATATATGAGCAAGGTGATTTATTGCTGTGTACAGAGATGATAGCAAAACATTGGAATAAGTCAACTAATGCTAGTAAGCAGATTAAATTGTTGCATAAATACAATGAAATATTGAGTGAAAAAGTCAGGTGCAAAACAGCATGTGTAGTAAGTAGGCTATCAACTAGAGGAGACTATTTAATACTAAAGAAACTAGAATACACTCAGATACAATTATTTTAGATTCTGTGGGCCACAGAGATCCTGCACATTCTTCAATCTTATTTTTTAATTTGCCACACAGCAGACCTCTTTCCAAGTCACTTGGTATACATCAGACTCACTGTATTGTTAGTTGTAAAGTACTCCAATTATTGGTTAAGCTATGGAGAGGGTCTTTGTCATAATCCGTTTGCTGCCAGAGTGTGCGATGCCTTAATGCACTCAGGCTAGTGGGTAATTTTGTTGGCTGTATTCTGTAAGTTCAGTTGTTGGGGCACACGTACTGTATTTCTTTAAAGCTGATGCTGCAGTCTGACTTGGGAAATACTCTCTCTATGAATACCCATTTCCCCACACTCTTGACAACATTCATAGTAGTCAATTTTTTTAAATGTTTCCCAAGATGATGATCAAAAAATGGAATCACATTTTAATGAACATTTCTTTATTGGTGAGAATGAATACCTTGTGCTGTGTTTTTATTACCTGTAACATCTTACTTATAACAAAGCTGGGGAAAGGGTGGGAAATGCAGACATTTGATAAAGCTGGGTGTTGGATACTCAAGTGTTAGGATGCTTTCCAAATTTTACTATATGCTTATAATATTTCATAATAAAAAAGGATGGCTGTTTAGGTCTCCTGATAACTTCCTTTTACCTCCTCTCCCCATCCTCCCAGTGTGACTTGTCATTGTCCCCTAGTCACTGGTCTCATCTGTCGGCAGCTTTGTACAGCCTGTGAGCTCTGGAAGGTGCAACTATATCTGATACATCTTACCATTTAGACAGTCTCACACTGTGGGCAGTGGGTAGTGTGTGTTCAATACTTATTTATGAAACAAATGTATGGAAATTACTCGCTTTGAGAAAATCTCGACTTTCTGCATTACTCTATTTATTACATTAACCTGTTGCTTCTGATAGCTTTATGAGAATTCTGAGATTCTGGCATAAATATGAGCAGAGCATTATAAGCAAACTTTGTGGGGAGAAAAAGTATTGGAAAGAGAAGGATAATACCAGGGAAGTTACACAGTTGCTAGGTGAAACGTATTCTAAATTACCAGCCCGAATCCGCGGAATGTCTTAGACTCTGTGACCCCCTCTTGTCATGTGTAAAAGTCCTTGGCTCCCCTGGAAGTCCGGTACTTCTCCGGCTTTGCTTTGTTGATACAGTCATCTCAGCTCACAATAAGCTTGCAGGTTTCCTGCCGAGAATGTGGGCTGGGGCAGAATCTGGTCTCCCTTGCCGTGGTGGTCCCTAAAGCCTGGCACCGAGTGGGTTGCTTGATACTTACTTGTTGATAGAAAAATCAGTTTGTGCTTTTCTAGCTAAGTTCTTGGCTTAATTTGTTATTTTAATTTTAGAAATCCATTTGGAGTCATTTCTGCCAAATCGCAGTAGTGTCATGCGCCCGAGTGCGGGTGTTCTTCGTGGTGGGCGAGGGGTGCGGGGCGACAAACAGGCAGCTGTGTGTGGCAAGTGAAGACTTGGTATGTACAGCTTGTGTGTTTACAGTGCCTCTTGGCCTGGTGTGTTTTCCCTGGTTGTGTGTGCTTGATTTGGGTCTTTAACCCCACCTCATAGCAGCCAGTGTACAATACACTTTTAGAATCCTCCCCTAATCTTTTTCCTGTGTTTAAAATATACAAACATGAAATTTATCATCTTAGCCATTTTTAAGTGTGCAGTTCAAGGGTCTTAAGTGTGAGCACACTGCTGAGTGACCATCACCACCATCTCGATCCAGGTCTGTCACTGTCGCAGACAGAGCCCTGTCCCCAATAAACACTAGCTCCTCAGTCCCCTTTAATCTTGACCAAAAGATCCATCTTTTTCATTGATAAATGGCCCAATCCATTAGAAAGAATATTGTTTTTGTGTGTCTTCTTACAAATTATAAGACAACTACAAGAGTAACGTGTATGTACTAAAAAAACTGATGTGTGAGCAGTGAAAAGCAAGTGTTCTCATTCACTCTAGTCTTCCAAACATGAAAAATACAAAATTGTAAAATTTTGTTCTTCAGAAGCCAGGAGCAGATTTGCTCATCCCAGTCTCTCTTCAAACCACCTCTGCTGGTGGATTTGTGGTGACTATTTACAAACCAGAGATAGACTCTTTACCTTTGATCAGAAGACTGTGAAATAGGGGTAGAATTCCTCATCTGTTGCTTATCATTGTAATGGAGCATTAATACTCCACCCGAGGTACCAGCCACCTGCTTAGTTTTTGTACAGCCCCAAGCTAAAAATGGTCTTTATATCTTTAAAGAGTTGTAAGAACAAAAACAAAACAGGTGAATACATGACAAAGATCTTACATGTGCCTTTCTAGAAAAAGTTCACTGACTTGCTTGCATTATTGGCCCAACTATGATATTCCTACTTTGATTGCAAAATATTGCCCTCCAAGTATTCATGTGTGGTGCCTCCGTCTTTCTTTCTTTTCTTCCTTTCTTTTCCTCTTCTTTTTTCTTTTTCTTTTATTTTCTTTCTTTCTCTTCCTTCCTTCCTTCCTTCCTTCCTTCCTTCCTTCCTTCCTTCCTTCTTCTTTCTTCTTCTTTCTTTCTTTCTTTCTTTCTTTCTTCTTTCTTTCTTTCTTCTTTTTCTTTCTTTCTTTCTTCTTTTTCTTTTTTCTTTTTACAAACTTTACTCTTTCACCTTTATTTTAGGGTAGGTTGAGTGGAGGCCACTGCAGTACCAACCTAGCAGTTCCTGGCACAGGTGGGGAGGGGAGAGGTGAGGGATGCTGCACCTTGTGGTGACTAAATCTGACCTGAGGTTGATGCTCATGGGAAGGTGGTCCCTTCTTTAGTTTTTTCTTTTTGGGATGCTAAATATTTTGTCTCTTATGTTAAACAACTTATTTTTAAGCAGTCTATTGTTTACCTGATAACTTTTCATGTTAGAGGAAGTTTCCTCTGTGATCCTAGGCTATTTGAAACTAAAAGTTACCCCCATCATCGAGTTTAACTTTTAGTCCAGGTTTTTGTTTTTTTTTTTTTTTGAATATTTTGACTACTTTACTCTTTATTTAACTACATCATTCAGGTATAATCTACATGCCATAAAATCCACACTCTTTAAGTGTGCAGCTTAATGATTTTTGGTAAATCTATCAAGTTGTGATACTATCACCCTGCTCTGGTTTTAGAACATTTCTACTACCCCACGGAATTCCTTTATTCCTATTGGTAATCACACCTGTTCTTTACAGCAATCTTTGTTCAACCCCCAGTTCACATGACCGTCGCCTGCCACAATACAGTACACTCCCCTCAGCCAGCTGCTCACCAGGCCGTGGTGGCAAGGGGCCAATGCCACCCAATTTCTGCCGCTTGGCCAGGCAATGTGTCAAGGCTGGGAACTAGGGTGGAGGGTCACGAATTGAAACCTGGACATCTGAGTAGTATGTACCTCTGGGTCTCGTTTAAACCATCTGCTTTAGCTGTATTTTCTCAGTCTGCTCAAGGGGTGGGGTCCTGCCTCATACTGCCAGGTGTGGACACCCAGGCTCCCTGCTTAGCTTCCATTAAGGTCTGAGCAGTGAGGCTCTCCCTACTGCTGGTGGGTGGGAGGGCACAGATCTGCTCCCCACGGGGCTCCAGTGACACCTTTGCTGTAGGGACCAGCGTGAGTATATCATTATTCCTCACACATGACCTCATTGTCATTGGGTGGTGGTGAAAGACTTCTCTGATATCACCCCAGTGGGGAGAGGGCCACTCCCTCTTTACTGCTGGCTCGGGGGGTGGAAGTCCAGCCTCTTCCCATACCTGCCTGACACCAGGGAGTGAAGGACTGACTTTCTTAATATCAGGTGGGGATGGAAGTCCCGGCTCCCTGCTGAGCCTTTGCTGATACCACCACCAGCCACAGTCCCTGGTCCCAAGGGGGCTGGGGAAACTCATTACAACCTGGCAAGGACGAAAGTTGAGACTCCCCATTAGGTCTCTGTGGGTTTCAGTGGATGATTTATTTAAACAAATCATCTCTGGTTTCTACTTTATGGCTGGCTTGGCTGCCCTGACCCTGTGGTGCAGATGAGAACAGTCATCTGGCTTCTCCAAACGAGGCCAGGTAGTCTCGGTGTCTGAGAACAGCAAGGGGAGAGTCAGAGGGAGAAACAGCGCTTGCAACCCAGGTTAAAGCTCCTTTTAGTCCCAATTACTGACAGATGATGGAACAGAATGAATGTACTGACAGGCGGGCAGAGGACGGCAGCTGGGAACATGAGCTTTGGAAGCAGACTGCCCTGGGTGCAAATTCTAGCTTTTCCACAAGTTGCCTGTGTTACCCTGGAGGTTATTCAACTTCTCTGAACGTCATCTATAGAAATGAGAATCATTTATTTAATGCATTTTGATCTCCTACTATGGGCAGGTATTTGCCATTATTTTTATGATTATTACTCTGAATCTATTTAGTCACTTCTCATCTGCCCTTCCCAATATCTCTGCCAGGGACCTTGTGGCCAATTGCAAAAATGACCGCAATATTCCCCTCCATCTAGCCACGCCCTGTGGTCTTCCCTCACACACGGACTCCAACCATGATCGCGTGACGTGCTCTGGCCACGGGGAGGCTGGGCAACGTGGAACACACAGAAGAGCAGACTTGTGAGTGTGACCGACGCTGCTGTGTGGAGCTCGCTCTGTCCCGCTGCGCTCTGACCCCCACTGCCACGTGACAAGGCCAGGGCAGCCTGCCAGAGGACGAGAACCCCAGGGCCCAGTTACACCCCATCACCCAGCCAGCAGCTGCCAAACCCTAGACATGTGAGGGAGGCCGCTGGAGCTCAGGAGCCGACCTGCCAGCTGACCACAGATACAGAAGGAAACCCACAGCCAGGCCCTGCGCCCAGAAGGGTGGACTGAGTAAATGTTGTTGTTCTAACCCACTACACTTCGGGACAGTGTTTCACGAGCAATAGATAACAGATGCAAAGACTTCGTCTTCCCGTTTTATAGATTGGAAATGTGAGGCCCCTTCTGATGTGCCCAGGCCCCTGAAGCAGGGCCAATTACCAGTAAGACAGGGGCAGAGGAGTCCAAGTTCCATTTCTGCAACTTTCATCCACTCACAACTCTCAGTTTTCCTATCAATAAAATGGGACCACAGCATCTCCCAGGTAGGAATACTGTAAAAATTAAATATTGTAAGACAGGAGCACACAGTAGGAGCTCTGTACCCCCTACTCTCCCCGGGGAACATGGGAGAGGTGTGTGGGCATGGTGCTATAATTATAACCCCACAGGTGGAGCCCTCCTCCCACAGAAATGAAGGACATCCTGTCTGCGTTTCAGTGGTGGAAGATCACAGGTTAATTGCTCACCACTGGGTTAAGGAAATGGAGGGTGTCGGACGGCCATGAGATCACCAGAATTCGGAGGGCAAGTGGGCAGCAGCACTCCAAACGCTGGTGCCGGGGAAAGAACTGTACCCCGGACCTGTGGACACTCCTCATTGGAGGCTGGGATGCCTGTGTGAGTCCTCTGGGGGGCGCCCTGGAGACGGTCCACAAGAACTGGAACCAGATGTGGGGAAGGGGGAGAGGATGCTTCAAGGGGGTGCAAGGAGGTGAAAGGAGAGGACATACACGGCCAACCGGACTCGCCGCCAAGGCTCCAGGTCCCTGGCTGGACGGCTGGAGCAGTCCTGGAGTGTTCCAGGGAGAAAGGTGAGCCTCTGCGTGCTGCCTACTTCCACAGACCAGCAGAAGGGCCGGGCCCCGGAGACCAGGACGGAAGAGAGGGCGAGTAGCAGTGTTCCGGGCCTGCGGAGTCTGGGCCGGACCTGGCCCTGCTGCTCCCGGGACTCCCGTCCCACGCTGCCCCCTCCCAGCCCAGGCGCCCAGGAGCTCATGCGGGCCGACCTCCACCCGACCTGCCACTGGGGCCCGAAACAGCGCTCCTGCCTGCCTGTACCCAGGCTATTGGCACCGTGCTCCAGTGCATCCGGCTGTGGCGCTACAACAGGAACGGAGTCGGTGGACAAAAGGCACTCCCTCTGCAGGCTGCGTTCCAAGAGATCTACAGCTATAGCCGCAGCCTGGAGGAACTGCTCCCCAACGCCAACCAGCTGAGTCTGCTGCCCAATCCCTTCTTCGGGCTGCGGAACCTGTGCAAGCTGGGCCTGAGTGACAACGAGATCCCGCGGTTGCCCCTGGAGGTGGCCAGCTGCATGCAGCTGGCAGAGCTGGACATGTCCCAGAACACAGCCCGAAGATCCCCGAGGACATCAAGTTCTACAAGACCGTGAGACTGCGGACTATAGTGGGAATCCCTTGTTGAGGCTCCCCAGGGGCACTGCTCAGCCGCACAGCCTTGCTCACCTGGCTCTGAATGACAATGCATGGTTGCAGGCTCTGCCCCGGAATCTAGGCAACCGCACCAACCTGGTGACCCTGGAGCTCCAGTGGAGCATGCTCAAGTCCCGCCTGCGTCCCCCGCGTTTTGGATCTGGGAGGCAATGATGTGGAAGTGCTGCCTGACACCCTGGGAGCTCTGCCCAACTTGGTGAGCGGTGGCTGGACTGGAACCGGCTGTTGACACTGCCTCTGGGGCTCGGAACCTGTGCACTGCTGCCTGGTGTGCCTGGGTGTGTCGGAGAACTGACTGGAGGCTGCTGGGGAGGGGGGGGCGCTGTTCACTCACTGGCAGCTCTCACAGATCCTACTACAGTGGCTTCCTCACTGCCTAGGTCAACTGAAGCAGCTGTCCACCCTAAACGTGGACCAGAACCACCTGTGCAAGGTGACTGAGGCTGTCGAGTCCTGCGAGAACTTGTCTGAGCCAGTCCTCACAGAGAACCTACTGATGGCCCTGCCCCGCTCCCTGGGGAGGCTGACCAAGCTGACCAACAGTGACATGCACTGGAACCACCTGGAGGTGCTGCAGCCCAAGATTGGGGTCTGTGTCCTCTCTTTGAGGGACAACCACCTACCTAGTCATCCCGCTGTGGGAGCTTGCCCACACAGCCGAGCTGCCGGTGCTGGATGTGCCTGGGAACTGGTTGCAGAGACTGCTATTGTGGCTCACCAACCTCAACCTCAAGGCTCATGACTGAGACCTAGGATGACGCCCAGATCTGTGAGAAGGTGTTTGCCTTACCTGTGGTCCCAGCAGCCCCCACCCAGCCTTGATGACCCGGGGCTGTGGAGCAGCCCTTCTGAGAGCTGAAGCGACATCCTAAATCGGTGTCATCAAGTTCCTGGGGGCCCCTAAAGTGACAAGAATACCCAGGAGGCAGCTGCTGAGAAGCAGGGCCTGAGAAGCAGGGCCTGTAGCATTGGGGCCACACCACCCCCCCACCCCCGCAAGCTCCAGGTGATGAAGATGGGTGTGGAAGAGCATCCAATTGGCCCTGGCAGCTGTGGCTCAGTTGGTTGGAGTGCTGTCCTGTAACCAAAGGGTTGTGGGTTCGATTCCAGATCTTCTCTCGTTCATTGATGTGTCTCTCTCGCATTGAAGTTCCTCTCTCTCCCTCTTTATCTCTCCAAAAGCAATGAAAAAATGGCCTCAGGTGAGGATAAAAAATAAAGCATTGAAGCCTGTCTAGGGCTCAGCAGAGAAGTGCGTGCTGTGGAGGGCAGCCAGGATGACACAGAGCAAGTCCCAGGAGGGACAGAGCAAGCCATGGGCCCCTAAAGAGGCTGCTCGAGCACCCCGCCAACTCCCTCCCCTGACCCACCCCCAATACCTCCCTGAAACAGCTGTCCCCAGATTTTGCAGAGGAGCTACTGGCCCCAGGGAGGTGCACTTTGGCTGGGCCTGGTGTCCCCCTAGAGCAGGGGTGTCAAACTCATTTTCACCAGGGGCTATATCATTTCACGGTTGCCTTCAAAATGCTGAATGTAATTTCAACTCCTTAACAGTTAAGGAGTAGTTACATTTATACAGTCCTAAAATTATTTCAGCCCTTTGAAGGCAACCACAAGGCTGATGCAGCCCCTGGTGAAAATGAGTTTGATATCCCTGTCCTAGGGGGTCATGGTATTCACACTTACCCTAGACTTGGGATGGGAGGGGACTCTACCAGCCCCAACACCACCCTTACCGGAATGTTTTAACATGGATATTAGCATTTTAAAGTGATCCCTCAGGAGTTCTGGCCATTGACTAACTGCACCCTCCCTAACCTCTTGGCAAGACTATAACTAGTGATGTTTGTACAACCAAAGACTATTTTGTGGTTTAAGAAGAATAAAATTGACTATGCTTTACCCTCCAAGACAAAAGAGATGTTGCTTCCTTGATTTATTTTTCTTACTCAATGTCCATCTATGAAAACCTGGGCATGTGCATTACAGGTTAGTTACAGTTTCCTTGAAGGGTCTGGGATGATAGTCTCTGACCAACTGATGCCCAGTTCCACAGGCTCTCAGATGTGAGAACTTCAGGCAGGTATACACTGTTGGGAGGAGACCTTTCTTAAGCAGCAGCTTGTCCTTTTTGATTAAGAATATTTTAGTTGCCACTCAAGAAAAACTCAAGAGACCCATCCCTCTGGTGTAAGTGTCCTCTGCTCTCGCTTATAGTTGCCCTCATCCTGACCACTGCTTCCCATCTGATTTGCTAAAGTCAGCAGAACAAGTGACCTGTGCAAACAGGACACTGTATGACCTGATACTCCCAGGGCTTTCTTTTCTGAAATGCTGGTGGCCTCAAGAGAAAAACAAATGACAAAACAAAAAAATTGCATTTTCTAGGTCAGTCACTTCCTGAGGAAACAAAACCCAGATGCTAAGCAAGGTGAGCCCTCCTTGCTAGCTTTCCTCCAGAGAACCAGCCCGATTCCAGCTCTCTGATGGGAGTGAGGACTACTAGTGCAGTGCAAGGAAATGAATTTCTGGGTAAAGACCTATGGCTGTGTTCCCACAAGCAGCTGTATTCCCTTCAGATGGTACATGCTGGTGTCATGGGACATGGGGTGGCGCCTAGTGTGAGTTGGTGTGGTGTTATTGTATGCACATGGGTGGTTCTTTCCCCTGGAGTGACATCCCCCTTACGGAGCACAATGACATACAAAGTCCCATCACTGTGGCTGTATGAGTGTGGGTGTGCCCTCTTTCCCCCCAACTGGGTGCCCTGCAAAGCCACTCTGACACTGACCACCCAGAGTTACTGTCAGAGCCCACAAGGTAGGGACAAAGTCCTTTACAAGGCCGCTCTTTCTTCAGACACCAGCCAGGCGTTAGGGGTCCCCAGGCCACCACCCATGTTTCCAAAAGATTGGCTATAAATTCAGAGGTTCCCTGACACTTTAAATTGGATAGTTCACTCATTATAAATGACTCGGAATCAGGAACGCTCTACACTTGTTCATTATAGTTTATTATGAAGGGCACACACAGGGCAAGCCCTGTGGGCCCCTCCCGGGCCCATCACCAGGCTCACCAGACAACAAAAATCCACTTAGTTCAGCCTCAGCAATGTTTACAAGGCTTTTGTCCTGTAGGCAGAATTGATGAAAGCATGGACCACATGATCGACATGAATCTCTATCTGCCCTCCCCTCTCCTGTCTTTGGCCTTGGTTACCTTATGGCAACGTGATCCTGCCTGTCTGAGCATCTCCACTGGATGCAGCGTTTGTGTTACAGACATAGCAACAGTACCATTGTGAATATACCTAATATCTGGAGGAGTGTGTGTGGGGGTACATTTAGTAGGTTTTTAGTTTAGGTGTATTTCCCAGCACATTTGACTATATTGGTATTATAATTTTACCAACAATGCCAGTGTTAGACCACATTGCAGTGGTGGTAGCTATAACCTGAAAAATAAAGGTCAAAAGTACTGGCACATTCCTGGAGTTCCTTTTAGTCATTAATGATTAGCCCAGTCCATCATCATATCATGTGATAAAAATGTCCCCTGGGGCAAGGCCACACAGGTGTGCAGGCTTCCTTTGAGGTTCAGGTTCCAAAAAAAGGAATGGTCTTAGCTGTATAGGGCTGTACCCTCTCAGGCATTTGGCATAAGAGAGCTCAGAACCTTTTTTGTGAAAAACATTGGATTTCTCTCACTGCATAAGCCATGGCTTCATTCCTTTGCCCTCAGCTGTTATTTCCCCTTCTCCCTGTTGGTACAGGACCAATGGGCAATTTCTACCATTAGGCCATATAGGTACATTCATCTTAACCCTGTTTGTGTCGGATGGAGTGAAGCCACAACCCACTCACTCAGGGCCTTAGGAATTCTGACAAAAAAGTGTAACAGCATATTTAAAGTTTCTTGCCTAGGAAGCACGCCTGCTTCTGACCATTGTAGTTGCCTCCCAGACCTGGAGTTCCTGCCTCAGGTAGGAGAAAGCTGTGGTGTGTGGAAGAAAGACAAATGTGGTGTCATTCCTATGATGTTCCCTCGATGGGAAGAGTGGTATAGTGGTGCCAGCCTCCTCTCCCACCCCCTCACCCACAGACCCACCAGAACAGCGGAGGGATCTGTCTGAGGGGGACACACCCTCAGCACCCCCGTGGTGAGCGTGAGCAAACACTCCTGAAGGCATGTGAACCAGCCCACATGCGTGTGTCTCCAGCTGTTTTAGACAGCCAGTGCTTTCATTGCCCGTTCCAGTTATCTATCAAACCATTCCGTGTGTGAGTGAGGTCATACAGTACGTGTCTTTCTCTGACTGCCTAATTTCCCTTAGCATAATACCCTCTAGGTCCACCCATGCTGTCGCAATTGGTAAGATTTCATTCTGTTTATGGCTGAGGAATATTACATTGTATATATGTACCACTATTTTTTTATCCACTTGTCTGTTGGTGGGCACCTGGGTTGCTTCCATATCTTGACTACTATAACTACTGCTTCAGTGAACATAGGGGTGCATATATTCTTTTGAATTAGTGTTTTGGGGTTTTTCCCTGATATATACCCAGAAGTAGAATCACTGGGTCATAAGGCAGTTCCATTTTTAATTTTTTGAGAAAACTTCATACTGTTTTCCACAGTGGCTGCACAAACTTGCCTTCTTACCAATAGTGCACAATGGTTTCCTTTTCTTCACATCCTCACCAACACTTGTGTTTTGTTGATTTATTGATGACAGCCATTCTGACAGATGTGAGGTGATATCTCATTGTGGTTTTGAGTTGCATTTCTCTGATGATTAGTGATGTTGAGCAACTTTTCATACGTCTATTGGCTGTCTGTATGTATTCTTTGGAGAAGTGTCTAATTAGATGTTCTGCCCACTTTTTAATTGGGTTCTTTATTTTTTTGGTATTGAGTTGTCTGAGTTCTTTATAAATTTAGGATATTAACCCCTTATTTGATGTATTATTGGTAAATATCTTCTCCCATTCAGTAGGTTGTCTTTTTTGTTTTGTTGATGGTTTCCTTTGCTGTGCAAAAACTTTTTAGTCTGATGTAGTCCCATTTGTTTATTTTTGCTTTTGTTTCCCTTGCCCAAGGAGATATGTCAGAAAAAATTTTGCTAAGAAAAATGTCTGAGATTTTACTATGTTTTCTTTTAGGAGTTTATGGTATCAGGTGTTACATTTAAGTCTTTAACCCATTTTGAGTTTATTCTTGTATATGGTGTAAGAAGGTAGTCTAGTTTTATTTTTTTGCCTGTATCTGTCCAATTTTCCCAGCACCATTTATGGAATGGTCCTTCGTTGCCCTGTTGCATGTTCTTGCTTTCTTCATCATAGGTTGACTGACCATGTGTGTAGGTTTATTTCTTTGCTCTCTACTTGGTTCCATGGGTCTATGTGTCTGTTTTTTATGCTGTTCTGATTACTGTAGCCTTATAGGATGATTTGGTAACAAGTAGTACGATACTGCCCACTTTGATCTTCTTCAAGATTGCTATCACTATTCAGGGTCTTTTGTGTTTCCATACAAATTTTTGGGTTGTTTGTTCTACTTCTGTTAAAAATGCCTTTGGCATTTTGATAGGAGTTGCTTTGGACAGTATGAACATTTTAATGATTTTAATTCTTCCTATCCATGAGCATGGTATATGTTTCCATTTATTAGTATTTTCTTAATTTTCTTTCTTCAATGTTTTATAATGTGCTGAGTGCAGGTTTTTTTACCTCCTTGGTTAAATTTATATCTAGATAGTTTCTTTTATTTTTAGTGCAATTGTTTTATGAGTTTCACTTTTGGTGAGGTTGTCTTCTTAGTTTCACTTTCTGATAGTTTATTATTGGTGTATAAAAATGCAACCAATTTCGGGATATTTATTTTGTATCTTGTTACTTTACTGAATTCATTTATCAGTTCTAGCAGTTTTTTTATGGAACCATTAGGGTTCTCTATATATACTGTCATGCTATTTACAAATAATGACCATATGACAGTTTTACCTCTTCCTTCTCAATTTAGATGCCTTTTATTTCTTTTTCTTGTCTGATTGCTGTGGCTACGACGTGTACTATGTTGAATAACAGCAGTGAAAGTGGACATCCTTGTCTTGTTCCTGATCTTAAGGGAAATGCTTTTAGTTTTTCTCCTTTGAGTATGATGTTGGATGTGGGTTGGTCATTTATGGCTTTTATTAATAGAGGCATGTGTTCTCTATTATGATAAAAACTCTCAGCAAATTGTACTGAATTTTATTAATTTTTTTCTGCATCTATTGATATGATCATGTGGTTTTTATCTTTCATTTTGTTTATGGTGTATCATGTTAATTGATTTGTGAATGTTGAACCATTCTTGTATCCTATGAATAAATCCCACTTGTTCATGGTGTGTGATCTTTTTATTTAGTTTTAGAGAGGAGGGAAGGAGAAAGAGAGGATGAGAAACATTGACTGGTTGCCTCTCACACACCTCTACTAGGGACCAGGCCTGTAACCCAGGCATGTGCCCTGACTGAGAATTGAACCAGCAACCTCAGAAACCTATTAGTTTTATAATATTCTGTAGTTGATTTTAGCATCTATTTTCATCAGATATATAGGCTTATAATTTTCTTTGTAATGTCCTTATCTGGTTTTGGAATTAGGATAATGACTGCCTCACAAAATGAGCTTAGGAGTCTGCCCTCCTTTTGAATTTTTTGGAATAGTTTGAGAAGGATAGGTGTTAGTTCTTCTTTGAGTGTTTGATAAAATTCACCTGTAAAGCCGTTTGCTCCCAGACTTTTGTTTGTTGAGAGCTTTTTAAAATTACTGCTTCGATTTCATTGGAGGTAATCAATCTGTTCAGATATTCTGATTCTTCTTGATTCAGTTTTGGGGGTTTGTCTGCTATAGAAACACTCATTTCTTTCAGATTGTCCAATTTATTGGCATATAATTGTTTGTAGTATTTCTTCATAATATGTTGTATTTCTGTGGGGTCAGTTGTTAACTTTCCTCTTTCCTTTCTGATTTTATTTATTTGGATTCTCTCTTTTTCTTGATGAGTCTGGTTAAAGGCTTACCAATCTTGCTTATCTTTTCAGGAAAACATATTTTGGTTTTGTTGATCTTTTGTAATTGTTTTTATTTTAAGATTCTATTTTATTTATTTCTGCTCTGATATTATTTTTTTCCTTCTGCTCACTTTGGACTTGGTTTGTTGTTCTTTTTCTAGTTCCTTTAAGTGAAGTTTAAATTCTTAATTTGAGATTTTTTCTTGTGTTTTTTTTTTTTGAGGTAGTCCTGAATTGCTATGAATTTCCCTTAGAATTGCCTTCACTATGTCCCATAGATCTTGGATTATTGTGTTCTCATTTTCATTCATCTCAAGGCATCTTTTGATTTCTTCCTTGATCTCATTGTTAACCTGTTCATTGCTTAGTTATCATGTTATTTACCCTCCATGTGTTTGTGTGGTTTTCAGTTTTTTATAATTGACTTCTAGTTTCATATGTTGTGGTCAGAGAAGATGTTTGAAATGATTTCAATCTTCTTACATTTACTGAGGCTTGTTTTATGGACTAACGTGTGCTCTATCCTGGAAAATGTTTTATGTACACTTTAAAAAATTGTATACTCTGCAGTTTTAGGGTGTAATGCTCTGAAAACATCAATTAAATCCATCTGATCTAATGTGTCACATAAGACTGCTTTTTTCTTGTTGACTTTTTGTCTGGAAGATCTACCCATTGATGTCAGTGGGTATTAACATTTCCTACTATGATTGTATTACTGTTGATCTCTCCCTTTATATCCATTAATATTTGCTTTATATATTTAGGTGCTCCTATGTTGGGTGCACAAATGTTTATAAGGGTTATTTTGTTTGCATGACTATGCATGAGGTTTTCTATTTCATATCCTCTGGTTCCATTTTATATTGAAGTCCCTTCACACTGTCTTTGCCCCCAGAGAAGTGGGGACAGTACCCCTTCCCCAAGAGAACCTGATTTTATGGGTAGGGTTGTGGGGGCAAAATAGGATTCAGAAATGGGAAAGGATGAAGCAGCTTCTTCCTCAAGAAAATCAAGAAGCCCTCTTCTGAGGGCAGGGGCTCCCACCTCAGTGCTGAGGGTGAGGTGGGTGTGGTGGGTGTGGTGGGTGTGGTGGGTCTGGTGGTGGAGGATCGGAAGGCTGAAGCTCTGGGGGAGGCACCAAGCAGGCTGCTCCTCTGGAGGACACATGAATTGCATGCCAGGGACCTTAGGAAGGGGCCGGAGAACGGTGACAGACACTACATTCTGGGCCCCAGAGGAAGTTCCAAGCTGTCAGAAGAGAACAAATTGGTAAATTGGACTTCATTAAAATTAAGACCATCTGCTCTGTAAAAGGCACTGTTAAGAGAATGAAAAGACAAACCACAGCCTGGGAGAAATATTTGCAAAACAGTTATCTCATAAAGGACTGGTAACCAAAATACACAAAGTAAACTTAAAGTTTAACATTAAGAAAACAAACAACCCAATGTAAAAATGGGCAAAAGATTTGAACAGACACCTCACCAAAGAAGATACACACATGGGAAATCAACACATGATAAGATGCTCAACATCACGGTCACTGGCAAACTGAAATTAAACAATAATGAGATATCACTACACACCCATTAGAATGGATAAAACCCAAAACACTGACAACACATTTTGGTAAACACCAAAAAGCCCAATGCCGATGAAGGTGTGAGGCCACAGGAACTCCCCTGCATTTGGTGAGAATGAGAAAGCACACAGCCACTTTGGAAGGCAGTCTAGCATTTAGAAAAAAACTCATATAATACAGTTGAGTAATTGTGCTTTTTGGTATTTACCAAAATATGTTGGAAACACATGTCCACATTAAAAATAGCACACGAACGTTTATAGCAATTTTATTCATAGTTGCCAAAAATTAGCATTCACCAGGATGTCCTTCAGGAGGTGAACGAATGAGCAAACTGAGCTGCATCAGCACAATGCATATTATTCAGCAACAGAAAGAAATGCTCTACGAAGCCATGGAAAGACACAGAGGAGCCCTAAATGCAAATTTCCACGTGCAAGAAGTCAATTGGAAAAGACTCCATACTGGATGGTTCCAACTGTATTTCTGGAAAATGTATAATAATGGAGGCAGTAAAAAGATTAGTTTCCAGTCTAATTAAGAAAATAATGGTTTTCCCCCAGGAGTCTGACAATGAGGTGGGCATGTGTGTGTGTTCTAAAAAGTAAACTCTAGACTTTATTGGAATTTCACCAGTTTCCCCATTAATATTCTCTTTCTTGGTGACAGCCAATCCCGGGTACCACATTGCATTTAGTTTTCAGGTTTCCTCATTCACCTTCGGTCTTTCCTCATTTTTCACAAGGCTGACTGTCTAGCGGACAACAGGTTGGATTATCCCATCGAATGTCCCACAGTCTGGGCTACCTGATGTTTTCCTTCATGATTAGACCAGGGTTATAGGGTTTTAGAAAAGCATCAGAGGTGAAGTGATCTCATGTAATTTTGCTTTCATCCAGTGCAAGACTTGCTGAGTTTATTGAACCTATGAGTTCATGTGCTTCTTCAATTTTGGCCTGTTGAATGTCAAGAGTAAATACTGTGCCCAGGCCCAGGCCCTAGGAGGTGCCACATGCCTCTGCTTACTTGCCTTGTGCTAACTGCTGACCCCAGGTGCCTGAGAGACCCACAGAGCAGGCCTGAACCCAGCCTGCTGCTCGGAGCCAAGCCACTCTTATCCCAACCTACATCAAGGGATCCCTAGATGTCGTACGGATGCAGGAGCAAGAATAAATAATCCCAGTCTACACCACAGAGCATGAGGTCTGCTTTACTGTTTGCAGTAGCTAGCTGCTGCAGAGCTGGGGCAGCCACGGTTCCTTCTTCCTCCCTCCCCAGCAGCTAGCTGTGTTCAGAGCCTGGTGCTCATGCGCTTCTCCCAAGGCGCAGGGGTCCCTGTCACCCGTTGGCCTCCTCTCCTCTCCCTCCCTGTGATCCAGGTCTAAGAACTGCCCAGATCCAGAGGGCCTGCTTTGGGCTCACCTCCTTCCCTCTGGAACAGTGCCATGGAAAATTTAAGCACAAATATATTTTCTACAGAGAGGAAAATTACAAAAAGATTAAAAAAGAAAAACAACCCCCCAAGAATCTCATTTCTGCTATATGTAAAATGATTTATATGAACTGCTCAACTAGCAGTTAATTATCATGCAGCAAAATAGCTCTAGGTCATTAAATACAAGATTAATAAGTTTTATTTAACAATAATATTACATTTCATTTATTCTTCTTAGGTAACCAGTGGTTACAAAGTAAAATAATCTATTGACACAACAAAAGGTATTAAAGGTATATGGCCAGTCAGTCTCTGGAGCCTGGCCAGGGCAGGGCAGACATGGCGATACCAGGTAGGAGGCGGCTCTGTTCACTCCCCTCACGGTGTGAATCCTCAGGACTGGGGTTCCAGGGGCTCCTACAGACCCAGAGCCTTTGGAGCAGGATGGAGCGGGAGGAGAGTCAATTGGAAAAGGCTCTGTGTGGGATACGGTGGTCAGCTTCCGCACTTCCCTTCCCCACCTCGACCAGTTCAAATCCTGGCCCCAAGCCTGCCCTCTACCCTATCACCCGAGCCCATCTTCACTTTGGACTCCTCCCACCTGGCAGTTTTCCACTGCTGCTCTCTTCTTATGTTCTATCCCCCATCTCCGCAGTCAGGCCAAAGCTCTGCAATGCCAGTCATGCCACTCTCTACTCCCCTGGGATCTTGCCCATGCACCAGAAAGGTGCCAGTGAACCTGGGGCTACAAGATTCTGCACACCATGTACAGCAGCCCAAGGAGGGAGATGGAAGTGGGGGAATGGGGGGCCAACCTGGGAGAGGAGGTAAAGGCCAGGGTGCCTGAGCAACCCTCCCGTCACCCTGACACAGGCAGTTCCTCCTGCAGAGGGAAAAGCTAATTGCTCCTCAGTGCTCAGTCTTGGTGAACTGGAAAAGAGTGAATGGAGAGCTTCCCGGAGGCCCTGAGAGCCCCCTAGGACCAGAAGGGGCGCCAGCGTTTTGAAAGCGAGGCTGCTGGCCTTTCCTGAGCACCTGCTCCGCGCCAGCCATAGGGCCGGGCACTGTGCCCTTCCTCTGTAGCCCTTTGAAGTGGCCTGAGTCCCCCTCATCTTAGTGCTAAGGAAAGGAAGGCTTGAAGAAACTAATTAACTTCCTTCTGGTCATTTAGCTAGAAGGTGACTGAGCTGCAACTGAATCTAACCTGTCCTATCTCCCCAGGACCTCAGGTCCAGAAAGGGGCCCCAGAGAGAACCTGACCAGGTTCTGACAATGGACAAGTAAAGTGTTAGTGCTGTTTTTCAGGAACGGGGGACGCAGGGAGAGAGGTGGGAGGTACTGAAGGCCAGGAATGAAAAGTCTCATCCATGTATCCAAAGCAGAGGAGTCTGAACTCCAGACACAAAGGGCTTTCAAGTCTTTGACAAAGGAAGGAGCGGGCCCAGCCACAGGTTAGGAGGAGAGGCCTACACCACACCCCAGAGCACCGGAGCCTCCGACCTCCCTCCCTGCAAGGACACTTGACTATGTCAGTGGCCGGGGCCTCCAGAGGTCGGCTCTCCTTTCTACCTCAAGGAACCTGAGAGATGGTGTGGCTAAACTCCTCTCTCCCCAAAGCCTGTTTCTGCCCCAAAGAGAGGTCCAAGGCCCCAGAAACTGCCGAGGCTCTGCCACCTGCCCAGTGCAGAGCCCACAGCAGGACTCTGGCCCTCACGGGCCATTTGGTTCTCCACAAGGAGCGAGACCCTCACGGCCCACCATCTGGGAGAGGCTCAGAAGAGGCTGCTTCCAGGCTTTCCGTCCAGGCCGGCGCAGGGTCTCGCTAGGGCAGAGCTCCGCTGAAAGTCATGATGGGCAGGCAGAGGAGGGAGCAGAGGTCCGACGTGGCCTGGGCAGCAGGGTAGGGGGACCTCTGGGGTTGCGGGCAGAGGCTGTTCTTCTCTGGCTTGTAGCAAGGTGAGACCTCACACCTGGGAGGCAGGGCAGGAGTAAGGACAGGTGTCCCGTCCCTCCAGCAACTTTCAGGCCTCTGGGTGGGAGTATATGGAAACTGACCCCTGCCCCAAACCCCACTTAACTGAAGCAGATCGAGGGCCCCTTTCCTACCTGACCACACTCTGCAGGATCTTCTTCTCATCCTGGTCCAGACACACTGCAAAGGGGCAGCCGTTGGAGCCGATAATCTGTACCTTGTCCACTTTGACCTGTGATGTGCTAATCTGGAAGGAAGGCCCAGGTCAGTCCCCAGAGCCCTGGCCACAGACGTCCCGGCCCCTGGCAGCTCCTTCCCTTGGAACTGCCCAAGCTGCTGTGGCAGAGGAGGGGGGTTTGCTGGGCAGCTCTCCACTGATAAGGGCCAGCTCAGGCCGGGGGTGTCGGGGGGCTGGTTCTGAGGATGCCATCAGGCCCTGGCTCCTCTCCATCCTCTGCCCTCCCCTGAGTCTGGAAGAAGCAAGTGCCCCTGAGGAGAAACTGCACTGCTCTCTGCCCTCCCTGGGGCAGCCCTGGGGCCCCTGTCTCCACCTGCTCTGCCTCAGACTCAGGGCAGAACTTGACCCCACACACATTTTCTCCCAAAGGCACCCCTTCCTCCTAACCCCCCACAGCACTCCACATGTGCACACACCCCTAAACCACAGCCTCTCCCTGCTTCTCCTTCTCCCCCAGCCCCCCATACCTTGCAGACAACCCTCCTCTCCCACACACACACCCAGGCATGCACGTGCGCACACACACACGTCCAGTAAGTCTCCTGAGGGTGTGGCTTCACGGAGACCAGAGCCCTTACCTGGTTGAAGCCCTTCTTGGACTTGGGATTTTGTCTTTTCACCACTTCTGTCAGGTTTAGCATCAGGGCCTCCGTGCCAGCATCTGAGGGGCAGGGCAGCTCAGGCCGGGCTCGGATGCCCTCCCTGCCACTGCCCCTGTGCCCTCCCTGCCCACCCAATTCACCTAGCTCCTCCAGCTTCCGGCAGGCCTTGTTGAGGTTGATGGAAGTGCAGACCTTCTCCATGTTATTCCAGCGACTTCGTCCACTGACACCCCCCTGGAGAGGCAGCAAAGGCAGATCCTCTCTCAGCTTGGAGGCCCCGCTGCTAGCTACCTTCCCTTCAAGAGGGGGTTCCAGATCACCAGTGACAGGGAGCTACCTGCCACCAGTGCAGCCAGGAAGCTCCTTTCTCTCATTTACCCAGGCCTGCCAGCTTCTTCATGAAGAGCCCCTGACCCCTGTACAGACCTCAGTGACTCTGAGGTCATAGGACACGAGAGCTGAGGGCATCTCAAGGGGGTCTTAACAATCTGCTGAGCCCAGAGCAAGGAGGAGAGGACCCCACAGTCCCAGAGTCCCTGGCAGAGCCAGCCTGGAGGCCCTCTTTCTTTGGGGACCCCCGTGTTGCCAAACCTAAGAGCATTTCTCAGTCCTTGGTCAGTGTCAAGTTGAGTGTACTTGACCTTACAGAATTTGGTTCTGTTCCCCCCTCTCCTTTCCTGGGCTTCTGTGGGGGCACACTCCTGGTTCTCTACCACATTTTTGGCCGGGGCCTCCGCTCAGCACGACACCCTCTTCTGCCTGGGTCACATGACACCGGTCTCAGGACCCTCTCCCGGGTCCTCTGCTCCTGCACTCTTACTTCTCCAGCGGGGAGCCCCGGCCGCCTACACACCCATCTCCGTGTTCCACGTCTGAGTTCAGGCGCATCCATCCGACTGCCTGTGCTGACTTCTTCCTTCTATCTCTCCAGGGCACTTCGAACTCACCATGGCCCACCTGCCTGATCTGCCCCTACTAGATGCTGGCTGCTTCTGAGAAAATGGGGCGGTTAGTCACAGAAGACTGAAATCCAGCCCATTCCTAAGCCCTGCTGCTCCCACAATCCACACACAGCTCCCATCTCCTCCATCGCGGCCACCGGCCCTGTGCTGGCTGCCCACCTCACTCTCCTGGAAAATGTTAGCCTCCTATTGGCCTTGCCAGGGCCCCCCGGCCCCTCCAGTCTGTTCCCCACAGAGCTGCCAGAGGGCACGTCCGAACCTCACGTCTGACCCTGTCACACACAGTGCCAGCACTGCCGCACACTGGAGCCCCTTAAAAGGTACCCACTGCTCTTAGGACAGGACCAAACTCTCATTAGAATCAAGGCCCTTGGCATTCTGGCCCCACCTATCCCTTTAGCCTCACTTTTTTTTTAAGATTGTATTTATTTATTTTTAGATTGAGGGAAGGGGAAAAGGAGAGAGAAAGAGAGGGAGAGAAAGATCAAAGTGAGAGACAAGCATCGATCAGCCGCCACCAACATGTGTCCACAGCAGGGACCAAACCTACAACGCAGGCATGTGCCCTGACTGGGAATCGAACCAGCGACCTTTTGCATTGCAGGATGACACTCAACCAACTGAGTCACACCGGTCAGGGCTCACTTCATCACCTTTAGTGTTCCTGTTCTCCTCCACTTGGGGCCTTTGAACACGCTCTTCCCTCTATCTGGAGAACACGCCCCTCTCTTTTAGCTTAACTGACTCTGGTTTTCTTTCCAACATCAGCCCAAAGCCCCTTCCCCAGGAAGCCTTGTCTAACTTTCCCGACTGGTTGAATAATCCCCTTGGTGGTACTCACAGTACCACGTACCTCACCTCCACCCGGTGGCCAGAGCTGTATTCACACATCTGTGGGTTTGTCTAACCAATGCCCACTGTCCCCTCTAGGCTGTAAGCATTCTGTTCACCCTGAAGAACACACCTGAGCCTAGAACACAGCAGGTGTTTGACCCGGCACAGACTCTCGGGGTGCGCCCCTCCCGCCCATCCCTGTGGCCGCCAAATGGAAAGCGGCTCCGTCATCACCACCCCATCAGCCCTTCTGTGGCCTCGTCATCACTCACCACCCTGACAGTATCATGGCCATGTGCCTGTCTCCTGGTTTCTTGTCTGCCTCTCTCCTCTGAAAAGCTCAAGGGAGGGCCCAGCCCTTCCTGCTTACTGCACTTCCCCCACCCAGCATGGAGCCTGGCAGGAGGAGATACTGAGTGAATATCTTTTGGATGGTTGAAGGGGGAAGAAAACAAAAAGGCAGGAGGGCTCCCCACAGGTGAGTCCAGCCTCTTGGGGCCTGTACCCCATGATGTGACCCACTCAGAGACACATATCCTCTGGCAAGCTCTTGGGTACCCCCTTCTCCAAAATCTCTTCACTCCCTTCGCACCAATCCCACCTCCCAGGCCCACAGCCAGGCCCCCTGCCCCAGCCCAGGCCTGTGCCTCGCTGTGCCTCGCTTTGCCTCGCTGTGCCTCGGCGGCCCCACCTGCTCCGCTCTCAGCCCTAGCCCTGCAGCCAGGCCCTGGTTGCCTGGTTCTGTAGCCTCAAGCAGCTTAAACACTGGGGCCCAGGGACCTCAGAGTCTGGCTCTGGGTGAGGAGGGTCAGGAGACCCAGGGGTCAGGGTCAGCTGGAAGGGGTGGGAGGGTTCCAGAGGGGCATGGGGCCCAGCATAGGCCTTACCTTGCTGTAAATAATCTGTAGTGTTAAAGGGACGGCCTCCCGGTCCCCATCAATGCCCAGCCTCTTGCTGCCAGGACCTGTGCCATGCAGACAGGCCCTTTACTGAGTGCCACTTACAGGCCCGGGACTCTGCCTCCCCTCCCCCAGCCCCACTCCCACCTGTGACCCTGCCTTTCCAGGGTCATACTTCCCCAGGACTCCAGCCCTTTATGAAGCCACCCCTCTCCCCAGGGGCTACCACTGGGAGCCCCACCTTTCTAGCCCCCCACCTGTCTCCACCGGGATTTTGGCAGTGCTCACCCGAAGCCTTGATGGCTCGTGTGGCAGCAGAGTGACCCAGCTCCAGGGAATGAATGAAGATCTCTGTTGTCTTCTCCCCGGTGATGAAGGTCAGCTGGAGAGGGCAAGACCAGAGCATCAGTGCAGACCTCCTGTGGGGACCCCCACCCCGGCTTCTCCAGCACAGGCTGGGGCTGCCATGGGGTGGGGACAGGACCTACAGGCCCACAGGCACAGGCAGGGCCAGGAGGCCTGCTGGGGAGCCTGAGGGAAAAGGAGGCCTGGGGCGGCCGGGCAGCTTACCTCCGTCTGGTAGACCTGCAGCAGCACCGGCCGTGCAGCAAAGCGGCAATAATACAGCAGCATGTCGGCCAGGATGGGCAGCTGGGTGGGGGAGCCCTCCAGGGGCCGGGAGTCAGCTTTCAGGGACTGCTGTGTGTGGGGAGCCCAAGGCAGAGGGACAGGGGACGCGGAAGGGGAGAGAATGGGAACATGAGAAGGAAAGACACAGAGGAACACACACACACACACACACACACACACACACACATGCAGAGAAGAAAGACACAGAGGCAGTGAGCCAGGGTGGGGGGCAGGGAGAGGAAAGCGAGAGACAAAAACGTCAGGGAGGACCCACAGCCCAGTCTCCGTCCCTCCCCCTAACCCGGCACGTGGGCCTCTAGGAAGGCCCGGCATAGAGCTGGACAAAGCTGACCTGAGGACGGGGGCTAAAGCCTAAGGTCCCCTGGATCCTTCTGAGGACCCTCCCTGTCACGGTGGTGACTCCAGCCCTTGGCCCCCTCTGCACCCCCATGCCCTGGGTTCTGGTTCAGTCCTGCTTCTCACCTATTCTCCCTGCTCATCTCCAAGTGCTCCCTGGCCCTCCATGGAGCCCTCAAGCTGGATGTCCCCAAACCAGAGCCTTCTAAGCAAGGCTGATGGACTATAGCCAGTGGGCCTTCTCTGCCCACCCCAGGGGCCACTCACCTGGCACAGCACTTCAGGGGGCAGGTGCATGAGGCCCAGCACATTGCGCTCATACCAGGGGTCAAGCATGCCGAGGTAGTGAGAGATATCATTGGTGCTCTCCTCCCAGTGGGCGATGCCCAGCTCCTGAAACAGGGGGCGAGAGTCATCCTCAGGTTCCCAGGTAGCCAGGAGGCCTGCCGTTGCGGCCCCAGGGCCCTGGGCAGCCCTGCAGCCCCAATCTGAGCTTCTTCCTGCCCTTGGACCAATCTGACACGTTTCAGTCTGTGTCATACAGCCAAAGGCCACCCCAAAGTGCAGGGAGGGACCACTCCTGGGAACCAGGGCCAGGCAGGAGGAGGTGCCCCACGAATTCAAGAAATTGCTTTTGGTGACTCCCAACCAGCCCTTTCAGGTCACTGGAACCTGTTCCTGTCTACTCTACTTTCCCACCCTGTTTGGTCTCGGACTGGGGACATACTGTCGGGATGGGGTGCCTCGGGGAGTCTGGGGGGAGTGGGGGTGTCTGGCTCAGAGCGGCTGGGCAGGCGCTGGAGCTGACCCCCTGGCTTCGCTTCACAGGCACGTAGAAGAACTGAAGCTTGAAGAACCGTGTGAGGAGTGGGCGATTGTTCTCCAGCCGCCTGGAAACAAGAAGATGGTGAGAAGGAGCCCCTTGGTCTCTTCTGGCCAAGCCAGCCTCAAGCCTCCGACACCACCGCCACTGCTACCCTGTCCCAAGGCAGAGTGATGCAGCCCTATTCCAGTTCTTACCGCAGGTTGCTATATGCTCGAGCTACCTTCCCTGAAATCCGATCGGAGCCGAAGACCACAACGCGTAGTGTGGAAGCCTTGGGGTCCTCATCCCCACTCAGGAAGGGGCGGCGGCGCTGATGCCGTGAGGCGGGGGCCAGGAGCCAGCTGGGCAGCTGGGTGCTGAGCTTGGGCTGGGGCAGGGAGCGGGAGCGCTGAGCCCGGGTCAGGGGTGGCCCCGGGCTGCCCTGGGGGCTGCAGAGGCTCCCGGCCCGCCGCAGGGGCAGCGCCGAGTCCGAGCTGCCCTCCATGCCCCGAGAGTCCCTCCGTAGCATCAGCTGGCTGGTGCTCTTGAAGAGTTTGTAGATCCTGTTGAACTTCTGCCCGGGCCTGCGGTAGCCCCGGCGTTCCCGCCCGCCGGGTCTCTTGTACCACTCTGGGGAGCTCTCTTCACTGTCCTCCACGTAGCCACTGTCCATGCCGTCCGAGAGGCCCGAGACAAAGGAGGTCAGCAGCTGGCGGGGCAGGGTGGCCCCCGAGGCCTGGTATGAGGCAAGGGACAGGGTGGAGTCATGGGAGGTCTCCGAGCTGGTGGAAAGCAGTGAGTCCCTCTTGGCACACTGCCCATCCGTTTCCAAGTCCTCTTCCTCCTCTTCCTCCTCCTCCTCCTCCTCCTCGTCGTCCCCCAGGATCCCTGGCTGGAGCAGCTCCTGCTCCTTGAGTAGGATTTCCTGCAGGATGTCTGTACAGAAGCAAGAGGAGGTGCCATCTGGGCATCTGGACCCTCAGAACCTCTCTTGCTCACCTTGGGAGGGGTGACAGGTTCAGACAGGGTGGACCTAGGGAGAAGGTGGTGGGACCTGGAGCGCTCCCTCTGCTCCACTGAGTGCCAGCTCAGGCGGGAAGGCTGGTGAGGCATAGGGCTGCTGCACGGCGGGACAGGCACTGGGACCAGGAAAAGGGCCCCGGTAGTTTGGGGGTGGGCATCTCAGGGCCCCTGGCCAGCTGCTTACCAAAGCTGTCCTGGTTCCAGTTGTAGGTGTAGCACCTGGCAACAGGGATGGGAATGGTGCGGAGCTTGCCGGGTTTCGCAGTGTCTGTAAGAACGGGGTGGGCAGAGGGTGAGGCCTGGGAGGGGGCCTTGAGATTAGCCAGCCCAGTCCCCTAATCTGAGAGAAGAGACCAGGGTTGGGAGACGACCGGCCTAGGCCACCAGGCTGGGTGGGCCGAGGCTGAGCAGTAAGCTGGGGAGCCTGGCTCTCGGCCAGAGGGCCCCATGTGGATGCCGTGCCCTTTTATAAGCTGTGTAAGTATGTGAACCCTCATTTTACAGGGTTCAAACAGGAGAACAATGGCATTATCTCTCCAGGTGTTGTGAGGAGTATTGTGCCCTCTCTTCCCTGGTAGCAGAGCTGCAGAGAGGAAGTTTCCCAAGCACCTTGGAGTGAGAGGTGTGGCCACGTGCCTGAAGTGGGCCGAGGGGATACCTGTAGCCCTGACGCATGCAACTTCCCTATTATCTTCAATGTAAAAGGAAAGCCCCTTACCCTGGATCAGCACATTCCTTTTCTCTCCCCACAAGCCACCATATGATGGCAACCCAGCCCTAACCCTGCAGGCAGGAACAATGCACCAGGGGCAGGTGGAGCAACATGCGTCCCTGAGTGACTGTGTGGAGCAGAGCTGCCAGGCTGACCTGGCCCGCCCACTGTGGCAGCCAGAGCAGATGACAGGAAAGTGGGCCCCACTATTCCAAGAGCCTCACCTAAGACATCGGGGAAGCCGGCTTTCTCTGCCACCGCCCGCAGCTTGGTCCCGAGCCACTGCCGGGCCTCGGCTGTATCCCCAATGCCAGATGCCAGCTCCTGTGTCTCTGCAGTCTCTGTGAAGATGTCCTCAAGCTCGGCCAGGGTCTTGGACTGAAATCCCAGGAGGAGAAAGACTTGCTTCCATACCACGGCCTGGCTGCCTGACTTCTCCACTGTCCAGGGTCCCAGTGAGGGCAGCAGTGGCCAGTCCCCTCTCCAGCCTCGTCACCCATCTGCATCCAGAGACCAGGGAGCCAGGCCTGCCTCCAACCCCTATCTCAGGAAGTGGTCATGAGAGAGAGCCCAGAGCCAGAGCACCGCAGACGGGAGGGACTTCAGAGCTCACCCCTGCAGCCCAGAGAGGGGACGGGGCTGTCCAGGGCCACACGACTGACCCATCACAGCACTTGGACTAGAACCCAGGTCCACCAGCTGTCATCTAAACCTTGCTCCTCCGAAGCTCTGTGCGCCCCCCACCCCGGGTCAGGACGCAGCACAACCAACTCAAACCCTGTCAACAAAGCCAGCTCTCCAGCCCCTGCCCGCCCTGCCCCTGGGAGCAAGGGAGGCCAGCACCCTGGAGACTGCAGTGCTGAGATGGAGCAGAGAGAGGACTCTGCCTCTCAGAGATGTGTTCTGTTACAAGGGGGCTGTGCTCAGCCCCAGGCCCCAGACACATACCTGCAGCTTGCAGTGCAGACTGGGCAGGTCACAGTGGACCCCGAAGGCGGCCTGGAAGGCATGCAGGAGCAGGGTGATGTAGGCGCTATGAGGCGAATGGCCGGGCGCACTCAGCTTGTTGGCCACGGCGAGGAACTCTGCCTGCACCTCCACGGGGTTCAGCAACAGCACAGTGCTGGGAGCACAGAGGAGAGGCTGTGGGTGCGGGAGGGGCAGCCATCTACCCCACAGGGCGTGCCGCCCTGAGGCCAGGCCTCCTGCAGCCCAGGCCTCCTGCAGCCCAGGCAGGGCCCAAGGCTGGGGAGAGGGGGTGGGGCTCCAGGGGCCCAGTTCCCACAGGAAAGTTTAGGGTCCACTTGAGTACTTTTCACCCAGCATTTTCAAAGACCTTTTAAAATCTGAACTTAATTTAAAAAAAAATTTAGCTACATTTTTATATAAACATATGTTTCTACAGGATATCTGAATGGATGCAAGATTACTCAAGAGACGACTGTCTTTTAGGTGAGGTGACTTGGAGCCAGGCAATCACTTTGGGGAGGGGGCAGGGGGCAGACACGTGCCGTGGAGCAGTGTGGCCTGAAATTTCAGTCCACACCTTGCTCCTCAGGCCAAGGGTTGTGATGAGGGGTGGCCTCTGCCAGGCAGAAGGGAGCCATGGCGGGGCTGCATCTGAGTCCTCCACTCCCAGGGGACCCATTTCTGCCTTGCCCAAGCCCTCATGCAGGCTAGCTCGGGGCTGGGGTGTGTCCAGCCCACGCTGCCTCTCCTCCCACTGCACGGGCTCCTCCCTGGTGCCCGTGGGAAACTGTGTTCATTATGAAAATCTCAAACACACAAAGGTTAAGAGAATCATGAACCCTGAGGGTGCCGCTCACTCAGTTAACGGTTAACAACACAGGACTGTTCTCACTTCGCCCACACCAACCCTCACCACTGTGTTTTCTCGAAGTATATTCGAGCCATCACGGTGTTATTATGCCTATAAAAGCTTTAGTGTGAACTGCTCACATTCACTATTGTTTTCGCTTAAACCTTCGTTGTGTGTAAACTCGGTGCAAAGAGGCACCAGGCAGGTGGCATGCCCTCTGGTCTCTGGGCATCTGTTCCTGCACCGGCCCTGGGCTCAGGACCAGGCTCTGTCAGTCACTGCCCTTTTGGGAGAAGCTAATTTTCATTTCTCTATTTGTAAGGAAAAGGGGGCAGGCTCATGTAAGCCCCCTCTGAGCGCCCCTTTCCTGAGGGTGTGGTGGCTTCTTGCACAGACACGCTAAGCCCCTCTGTGTGCAGGAGCAGAGCGGCCAGGCCTGCTCCCGCGCCACCTGCTCGCTCTCTCTGCCAGACAAGTTACCATCATCCCCAGCTTACAGGAAACAGAAGGCAGACCATCTCAGCACAAAGACCTTCCACTAACCCCTCTGCACCTCAGCTTCCTGACCTTAAAAATACCTTTTCCATAAGGTTCACAGGAGGACTGGATGAAGCAGTGATGCCAACAGTGATGCCCAAAGCTCAGCAAGTCTGCAAAGATGCGGCGCATGTTCACCAGCCGCCTGCCTCTGCCCCTGCCCCGGCATCTCATTTTACTTACTGAACTAAATTTCACTGAACAGTTTTATGCCCTTCTGTCTCTTTCAAAACCTAACACTGGCTTTTTTTGTTTGTTTTTACCTAGAAGGGACACAAGACATGTTTTCTTAGCAGTGTGAGTGCACGGTGGCCCCCTGGGGCTAAGGATGGGGAGGGACTAGGGTGACTTTCATTTCCGCTGAAGGAGGCTGGAAGCTCTGGGCTCCTGGGTGTCCAGGTGAGACACCAGAGACCTGCTGGAGGGTCCTCAGAATACAGGCTTTTTCTGGTGTTTGCCAAACCGCAGCCCAGGCCCTGCCAGTGGGTCACGGAATCAATGTGGGGAATCACAACCAGAATTGTCTTTTAAATAAAACAGAACAGAATGGGACAGAGCCCATCCTCTGAGGTCAGGGGAAGCTTTGCTTCATGAAGCCTGTTCCAGCTGGGGTGTGTGTGTGTGTGTGTGTGTGCATGCCAGCCTGTCATAGAACATGAAATTTTTATTGTAGATTCTGGTCAAAAAAGGCTGGGAAATGCTGTTTTAATGACATGCAGAAAGACACTGTGTAAAGAGTATGGGATTTTGAGTAAGATCGAGGTGCAAATCCTGACATGCTTACTAGCTGTGTGGCCTTGGGGAAGTTACTTGGGCTCTCTGACCTCCAGTTTCCTCATCGGAAAAGTGGGGTCAAGTGAGGTAATGTGTGCCCAGCACCTGCCACAATCAATTCATGTAGTTCTTAACCTTTTTTTTTTAAATCTCAGACTTACTTAGGAATCTGATGAAAGACCTCAGCCCAGAAAAGTGACTCTTGTAAACATCCCTGGCAATTGCAGGGGGTTCCGGGTCTAAGCCCGTGTGTTTATGGCTTGGGTGGGAGGGGGTGCAGTGATAGAGGGCGTGCCAGAAGCACAGGCTGGGTGGTGCAGGAACGGTGAAACCGTGGGGGGTGGGTCCCATCCCTGCCCCGCTCCCCATGCTGTGGCTCCCTCCCCACGAGCACTCACACAGTGGAGCTGCGCTGACTCCGAGTGGGCAGACCCTGCTCAGCCCTCACCAGCCGCTGGTAGGAGATTCCTGTGACCAAAAAGAAAAGGGCAGAGTTCACAGGTTTGCCTATTCCTTCAGCTACCACAGCCCTGCACCTCACAGAGAACCTGGCACTGGGCAGTTAGGCTGGGGGCTCCTGGTGAGGTTCAGGACAAGGGGCAGATTAGGCCTGAGGCCCACAAGGCCTTGGATCCATGACAGGAGTCCAGGCCCCACGGTGGCTGAAGCCACTCACAGAGCTTCGCCCTGCAGAGACTGTGGGCGGAGCACCCTGAGAAGGGGACCGAGGCGGGGTCTCTGCTGTTCAGCTGCTCCTGTCACCAACCCCCTCCGCAGTGCTGGTGTCCTGCAGGGTGTGTCCAGGCACCCCTCAGACTAGTCAGTCAGTCTCAGCACCTTCCACAGCTCTCGCCTTCCCCTCAGCATCCCAGTCTGGCTCCCACAGCTTTTCAGGGGACTGAGGTCCTGCCTGGTGTTGTCCCTCGAAGGTTGAGCCTCCGCACCCGAATGCCCCCCGCCTTCCTCTCTGCCCTCAGCCACCTTTCTGTCCCCTCTGACTTCAGATGTGTGGAGAGGAAATGAGCTCAAGGTTTTCCACGTGTCCCTGCAACTTGGCTCAGCTCTGCCGCTGGAAAACAGACCCTTCACAGTGTGTATTCAGTTCTGCGTCAGCCTCAGTGAGGAGATGGAACATTCCGCCCTCCTCACTGACAAGGGTGACAGAAGCAGGCAGCCTCCCTGTCAGGGCTTGGAAGTCCTTACGGGGTCCGTCTCCCTGTCGGGACAGCACCCTGGACAGGGTGTGAGCTGGGCGCAGGGAGGCCATCCCTGCGGAAAGTGCGAGGCCACACCTGGGGTTTCCAACAGCTGGAAACACCCGTGTGTGCTTGACTTTCCTTTAAGGGGTTCAAACCTTTCATTCCCTGATCAGAGACAAAAAGTAGAAGATGCAAATATTTATGATCAGGAATGTCCCAAGAGAAACTGAAGACTTCACAAGACTTTGCCTGCTACCAGCCGACAGGCAAAACTGATTCATCCAGGTTCGCTCCTGGTTGACAGGAGGCCGAGGTAGGGAGGCACCGAGTGCGAGGAAAGGCGGGGGGGATTGCCTGAGGGCAGGAAGTGCCTGGGAGCCAGGGTGGCCCTGGGTCTTTCCGTCACATCACGCAGTCACCTGCCAGGGTCTTTTGGTAGAAATAGCATTATGCAATGTGAGAATGTGGTTTTTTGAGTCAAAGAATATGGTTTATAGACTTGAGCAGACAGGTTCAGGTGGTAGAGCTCTTGTTTGCTACGTGACCCCGGGCAAGCTACTTAGTTGTCCAGCCTTCAGATGCACCATCTGAAAGATGGAAATACTAGAATTATCCAGGGGGGTGTTCTGGGGGTGGATGGGACCAACTCGTGGCAGTGTTTGATGTACTGTAAGCACACAGGTAATGCAGCCATTGCCATCACCACTGCTGTCATCGTCATCAATTGTAGTCCTCCTTTTGACAAGGAGAACTTATGTAACCTGTCCCGGGTCGTCAACTACTAAGTAATATAGGTGTTTGTCACACCAAGGCCCACGTTCCTTCTCTCACACTCGATGTTATAGATTGGGTAAGAAACATTCAACTTCTCTGAGTCTTGGTTGTCTCATGTACAAAATGGGAATAACCTTGCTTTTCCTTCTCACTTCGCAGGGCTGTGGTCTGGGTGAGATGCAGTCGTGGAGGCTGGTGTGCTGAGTGACTCACACACGTGAGGCCCACCGTCACCCTCAGGCTTGCAGACGAATTCTTTGCAGGCAACAACTGTGGTCTGCACAGCCATGCAGGCGTGCAGTAAATAGTCAACAAGCACGCGGGCTTCACCCCAGAGAGCTGTGGTGGGCAGGACCTGGTGGCACTGGCGTGAGGTTTCCTGCCACCCCCACAGTGGAGGCAGTAGGCACCCTGTTGGGGGTGGAGTCAGGAAGAAGGGGGAGGCCCGAGGCTTCATACCTGCCCACTTCCTCTGCTACCCAACCACATCAAAGTGGAGTAAACTGTTTAATTCGTCTCCACGGCAACTAGCTCCCTAAGGCTCCCTAGGGCTCCCTGGGTGGAAGGGCCAGCTCTTCAGGTCTCTTGTCATCTCCCTGTGACCTTACCAGGACTTCTCTCACAAGCTAAAGTCACCCCAAACCCTACTGGCCAAGCAATGTGAAATCAATGTAGGTCAGCCTTTGTTCTCACAAACTGCTCTGAGAGGGAGGTACTATCACCCTCCCATTCTATGGATGAGGAAACTGAAGCTCCCATAAGTAAAACATCTTGCCAACGGCCCCAGAACCCCAGGGTTTGAAACCACAATGGTCTAACACCTAGTGCAGGTGCCCGCTGAGGGACGCAGCCTCGGCCTCTCCTGTGAGAGCTCCCTCCTGGCCTGCATTCTAGCCCCTGGTCCCAGCTCCCTCAGCGCCCGCCTCAGCTGGGCTCATTTGGGGTGGGGGCACTCAGCAATAAGGCAAAACTATAATCAACATGCCTCTACAAAATCACACCCCAGCACTTTCTGACAAGCCCACCTCAGGCTCATGTAGGTGAGGCTAATTTTGTTTAAATCACTATTTGCTGTGGATGAGGGCTCATGTTCTGTGAAGTCAGAGGTTAATTTGTGGATGTGGGATGAGTGACTTTTATTCCCCACAAAAGATAACCTCAAAGGTCACAGTTATATTACCCTATATGACATCAACTGACTTGCATCTAATTTTGCAATCTTATTCTAGCTTCTATGAGACACTGATTTCAGTTTCTCAGACCCTTCTCAACTCTGGCTCCTCCACCTCGCTGGTTCCTTCGGGGGCGAGCTGCACACACCTGCGACACGGGCTCTCTGTGCATTTGGATGAGAGTTAGGTGCCTTCATTGTTTGAAAACGACTCTCTGACACGAGGGAGAGTTAATGGTTTCTTGTCTCAGTTCTGCTTTCCTGGGAAGAGGGGAATTTCATGGTGTGGGCAGCCTGCCCTGAGTGTCCCTCTCCAGGCAGTTAAAGAGGAGACCCCCAAACCCGGAATTTATGTACAAAAAATTGTGTAGTTATTCTTACACATTTAAACTTCAGTCACCTTCAAAGTACTCTCCATTTGATGCAATACACTCATCAAGACACTTTTTCCACCATTCAAAACAGTTTTTGACCTCCTTAAATTTGATGCTTTTTAGTGCTTCTGCCATTTTTTTCTTTCACCTCTTCCACATGGGCAAGACATTGCCTTTGAGGACTTTATTCATCCAGGAAACAAAAATGTCACTAGGGCCAAAATCAGGTGAATGGGGGTGGGGGTGCATGGGGGTCATGCCATTTTTGGTCAAGAACTCCTGAATACTCAGCACTGTGTGGGCAGGTGCACTTGTAAATTACCCATCATGAAATGGGCAAACACGTTGAAAGAGTCTTAAAAAACAAAATTCACTGAAGCCAAACACAGCCTCTCACACCACCAGCTGGTGCACTGGTCCAGATGGTTTCCTAGAACACTCACCTAGCCGGAGAAATCTGTACTGCAAGGGGCCCGTCCTCCAGAAGATAATTCCAGGTTTTTTGGGTCCCCCCTCATATTTGCCTTCTCTATCACCCACATACCTGAAGCCTCACGTGGCCCCTGGGGCCATGTTCAGGGGAAGGCCCTCTGCAGTGAGGGACAAGAGTTCCGAGCGTCCTCTCTGCTCCGAGTCCCACTCCAGTTGCTGCTCTGCCTGGCTCTTGTCCCCCGGGCTTAGAACCCCATGTCCCCAAGTCTGGGCCTCACCACAGCCCACCCCTCTGCTCCACACCTGTTCATAGGGCTTTCCAGAACAGAGTTCCTGCTCAGCCACCACAGAAACATCTCCAGGCAGAGTGTGCGTGCAGCAGAGGAGAGCCAGCTGGTTCCATTTGAAAATGGGAAGCAGTCTCCCCACATGCAGGTGATGGCCCTCCCCCAGCCCAGCATATCTCCCTTATCCATTTCAAAGTAGGGAAGAGTAACTTAAATATCTGGTGTAGACCGAAGGCCCTGCCTGGTGTTTGCATTTAAATCTCTTCTGTCTAAATTATAAACAGAAAGAAGACTGCATTCTTATTAAAGGAATTCTCATCAACTCGGAAATGATCTAGATCCACATGTTTTGGGGGGCAGTGGGGAGGATGGGGATGAAAGAGATTAACCTTTGGATCATTTGCTCACTTAGGGTGCCTTGAAAAGTTAGGTTGGCAGTTTCTCAATTCATCATGTGCACAAGCACCTTTCCTAGTTTGACACCTTCTCCTCAGGGGCTTCCTGATTTCTTAACTCTCCCACCCAGGTCTCTCCCACGAGGTGAGGTCCATGTAATCGGTAGGTGTGGGTCTGCTCGGCTTCTCGGTGGCACACACAGCTGACTGGTTGGGGGCAGGTGGATCAGACGGTTGGTTGGGGAAGGAGGGCATGAACCCTCACAGCCCTTTACAGACAGAGCTTCAGCCCTGAGCTTTCTAGGCTTCAGGAATTGCTGGGGAGTAAGACTTGCTACTTCTGCTCAGTGTGTGCTGAATGTGTACAAGGAGAATTAAATGCTGTCAGTACTAAACAGGGCCTGGTGTGCATATGGATTTAAAAGGAAAAAAATGGGATTACAACATGCATTGTATTTTGGGTCCTGCTTTTTTAAAAACTCAAGTTACTCAACATTTTTTGATATCAGTAATTGTATTTGTCATTTTTAATAATAGACTAGCATTCCACCAAACAATTTGCTACAATATACTCAACCTAATTCAATATTTAGGTTTTTTGGAATTGGTTGATTATTAGAAAGAATGCATCAATGAACATTTTTGTAGGGAAATCTTTGCATACCCACAACTGCCCAAATTTCTAAGAATGGAATTGCTGGGTGAAAGGATATTCTTTTTAATGTTTTAGAGAATGTAGCCCCCTTTTCCTGACCAATACTGGTACTTGTTTTTGTATCTTTGCCAATTTGATGGGGGGTGGGGAATGATGTCTCACTGTTAAGTTTTGCATTTTCTGTATTACTAGTGAGGGCGAATGTTTTGAGGGTGTTCCTCAGCTGTTTATGACTCTTTTTTATGTACTTAAATCATGTTCTTTATTTATATTTACATTGGCATATTGCCTGTTTTATTTTTTATCCTCACCAGAAGACATTTTTTTCATTGCTTTTCTTAGAGAGAATGGAAGGGAGGAAGAGAGAGACAGAAACATCAACTGTTTGCCTTCTCATGCATGCCCTGACCAGGGATCAAACCTGCAACTTGGGTATGTGCCCTGACTGGGAATTGAACCCTCAATCTTTTGGTTCACCAGACAACCTCAAACCAACTGAGCCACACTGGCCAGGGCTATTTGCTTAGTTTTAATCAACTCAAAAGAACTCTTCATGGGTTTGAATACTATTAATTTTTATTGAAAATATTTTTCTTAGCATTTACCCTTCACTTAGAATGGGATTTGCCATATAAAAAGCTTTAAACTTTATGCTCTCTTACTGTTGGCTTTTTCTTTTGTAATTTTTGCCTTGCAGGGACACTCTGTCTCCATTCTAGGCTCATGTGCCCTATTTTTCTTCTGTTACTTTTATGGTCTTGTTTTCTACACTTACACCTTTAATCCTACTGTAAGTTATTTTATAAAACACAATTTTGTTTTTTGGAGATAAAATTCTAACTCATTTTTTATGGCCTCTCAATTATCCTGATACCATTTACTAAATGATCAATTTTTTTCATGACTCATTTGAGGATGCCATTTTGTTATATAATATTTTTTAAATATTTGATTTATTTTTTAGAAATTACATTTTATTCCATTAATTTATATATTTTTTACCAATAGTGGATTATTTTAATAACTATATATAGCCTTAGCATACCTTCAAAGACCTAGTAAGGAAACATCCATACATATTCTTCTTTAAGAATACATAAATATATAATAAATGCATAGATAAATACTATCATAGAGCGCTGGTTCTTTCAGACAGACTTTATCTATTTTGTTAAATTTTAAAAGATGTTGTTGCTCTTTTGATCACAGTAACATTTATTTCCATAACACCTGATATTATTATAACATTGATTCAGTCTAACAACATGTCTTAAATTATTTATCCTTCAGTTAAATTTGTTTTCTCTATGTAGGTTAGTCACATTTTTTGTTTGTTTTTAAAGATTTTATTTATTTATTTTTAGAGAGTGAAGGGAGGGAGATAGAGAGAGAGAAACATCAATGTGCTGTTGCTGGGGGTTATGGCCTGCAACCCAGGCACGTACCCTGGCTGAGAATCAAACCTGCGACACTTTGGTTTGCAGCCAGTCACATTTATTCTATTCATTTTGTATTTTTAGTTGTTACTGTAAATTGTTTTTTTCATATGTCTTACTGGTTAAGGCCCTTATTTGGCAAAGCTCTTGGCTACTTATTCACGAGTCTGACAGTTCTTTGTGTGATGCTCTTAGTCTCGATGAATAAGCAATGGTTTGATTTCTACATATTAAAATTTCATTTTCTCTGGAAGAGGAAATATTCTTTTTTTTGCATAGGCAAAATACTTATAAGCATGAAGAGGAAGTTATTGACTTAAATGGAAATGCCTCTCTTATTTCACTGTGGGCTGTTACCTTATTAAGAACTCTTCCATATATTAATAGTTTCCACATATCAGAAGGGTTTTAAATATCAGAAATGGATGTGGAATTTTATCAAATGTTTTAGAGGCACCTATTCAGTTATTTATTGACTTCAAGCTACTGAGGTAATGAATTACTCTCATATCAGGGTACCTCTTAGTAAATCATACTTGACTGTGTTTTCTCTTGCTCTACGATAGTTTTCTTCGACCTCTTTTTCATATGTATTATAGTGCCTGCAATTTCTCAAGAATTCCTACTCGGCAGAGCCCACACATGAGAACTGAGTGTCAGGCCCTTGTCCATACTTGTCAAGGCGCCAATTAACCACCAACCTGTCCACTCCCAACGGCAGCTGCCCTCCATGGCCAGAACTGAATCTACCCACACACACATTCCCCTGTTTGCTCCTGAGGCAAAGAGAACAAATGAGGGCAGCCTCAGAGACCACTTGGGTGAGCAGAGCAGAGGCTCCAGCCACATGGTGGGCTCTCCTCACCCTGAGCCCCTGCTCAGCTTCCCATAAGAATTCCTTCTTTGCTGACTGCCTGTGGCCCCTGCGTCCAGCCGTCTGGCGCTGGTGCACATAGGCTACACACAGCACTGTGAAGAGGGGGCACCAGCACTTTGACACATGGGCAGAGATGAGCTGAAGGGTGACAGGTGAGGAGGCTCATAGCTGACGAATGGGTTCGGAAGACCTCCTGACTGCACAATCCCTGCTCCACGTGCAGCTGACTCAGCACCTACCTGGGGCCTTGAGTTCAGCATCAATGAAGGTGAGCAGCTCCTGGCTGATGCTGCAGTAAGGGACGGGCCAGGTCAGGAATCGGTGGTAGGTTTCAGCTGCTTTCAGAAGGAGATCTGAGTCTGGTGGGAAGTGGGGGGTCTGGAGTTGAGAGGGAGTGGCAAGCAGAGAAGTCTGGGTGAGAGAAAGTTCACTGCCATTCCACAACAGAACCTGCCACTTTTCTGGAATGTTCCACAAAGGGCACACATTTCCTGGCAGCAGTATGTCCAAGGACAAGGTCAGGAAGAATGGGGAGTCACCCATGGGGAATGCATGACACACGGGCGAGACGGTGCCAAGGGACATCTCTACTGGAAGGGCCGTGTGCTTACTAAGCATACCCTGGTCCACAAGGGCAGCTCTCTGAAAAGCGGGGCGTCATCTGAAACAACACTGTTGCTGTCTCTCAATTTGGGGAGTGGTCTTCGATGCCCAGACCACATTTACCCTTACTAGAGGGAAATGTTTATTCTTTGAAGTGAACTGACTCAATGTACATGGGCTCATTTGATGCCGTGGGTCTGGAGAACACAGTTGTGACATCAGGGAAAACCGACCACTGGGGCACAAAATGAGTTGGACATAAAATCTCCTTGACAGGACCTCTCTCACGGCTTGTGAACAGGCTGTGGCAGCAGCTCCTCCGTGGGTGCCCAGGCATGCCAGGCACAGTGGCCTCCATGTGGAGTTACTGAGACCTCTCAAGATGGCCAGTCTGAAGCCATCAGAAGGTGGACAGGCATCTCAAGTGTCACCACCGGAAAGTTTCCCTCTTAGTGTCTCCTCAGATGGGCTGTGCCTGCCCTAGGTAAGTTGTTCTGCTGTCCCCTCCCCGGACTGCCCCAGCTGGGCCAGCCTGGAACTTACGCAGAGGACAGTGGAGTAGAAGAGCAGGGCCAGCGGGGGCAGCAGGTCATAGGTCCCCTTTTCTTGGACCTGCGGAGAGGACAAGAGAGGAAGGTGAGGCTCCTTCACAGGGTGCAGAACAGAACAGCACTTTCTTGTTCTGTTCTCTTCTAAGTGAAAAGCAATGGAACCACAAGACGAAAATCTGGAAAATAGAAGTTAGAAAAAAACCCCACTCACAATCTCCCACTTCCAAACTCAACCACAGCTAACATTTTGACACACTTCTCCTCACACCATCTCTCAGTGTCTTTCCTCTGCAGAGCTGTAACCACGGTACGTGTGTTTGTTCTCTTAATGTCCTTTAAGGAAAATGTTATAAAAGAATTTCTGTTCTGTTACTTGGCCCCTAAGACCACCTATTGCTCCCCTCCTGGTTGTACATTTACCCATTATTTATATTATAAATATGTTTTCTAGTCTGCTGTTTGTCTTTTAAAGCTACGGATTTGTTGGATGTCTGTAAATTAGAGGTGCTATTTTTTTCCTTCATGGATTTCTGTTTTGTTGTGCAAGGATCATGTGAATACTCTTATTACATATTTTCTTCTTTTCTTTGAAGCTTTATTTTCTTAAGTTTAAGTCTTTAATACACCTCTAATTCCATCTGCTATATGGCATGAATTAGGATTCTCACTCTGTATTTTTCCAAATGTTTAATCAATTTTCCCTCAACCATTTAATATTACTGATATAATTTTATTACATACTAAATTGTGTTAATACCCTTGGATAATATCTATTATTTTTATTAGCTGCATAATATTCCTGCTGGTAGACTTCCATAATTTACTAGTTTCATTTTAGATATTTGAGATTATTCCTTGCTATTTACTGTAATTACTTTTGCAATGAAAACCTTTGAAAAAATTTCTTTTTCTATGATTTGTATGATTTACCTAGGAGAGAGCTCAAGAAGTGGAATCAATCAATCAAGATTATAAACATATTTATGATCTTTGAAACATATTGCCCAAGTGCCTTCCATAGGATTTCATCATTTATAATATCTTCCATGTAAGAAAGTTTCAGTTTTATTACATTCTTCTCGGCATTGCTCATAAGTTTTTGCTAATTTGGTAGGCAAAGTCTGTCTCAATATGGTTTAAATTTGCATTTATTTTACTACCACCGGGGCAACATTTTCCCATATATGTTTACAAGCTCTAGTTATTCTTTTGCATATTGTCTCTTTGGTAGAGCTCACCCCCACCCTGTGTCCGCACCTGTATACACACAATTAGAATTCTTGGGTCTCCCAGCCCAGCCTAGAACTCATGGGGCTGGAGACCCAGGGAAAGCCCCCCATCTCTGCGGTGCCTGCTGACCTCGGCAGACTCACACTTAAAGTTCTCCTTTTCTTTATCTCGAGTAGACCATGCGTCTGCTCCACTCTCTCTCCAGTGATGGTTCAGCTCTCCCCAAGGCACTGGGTCAAGGGTGGCACCAGAACTGGGATCTCGGGTGTCTTGATAAACCAATGCTTTCTTCTTAGAGGTAAAGGGTCAGCTAACTGAGGAAGTCAACTATTTTCCAACTCAGTTCTAAGAGGCCGGAATCCTCCTTAGGGACTCACAGCTGTTCTGGAAGCCCAGGCCCACTCAGCATTAAGCACACTCTTCCTCTCAGATGTAAAAGCCTGTTTACTGAACTGTTACAGGAGGTCTCAGTTTACCTCTCCAATCAGTTTTCTCTGTTGTGTCTTTGTTTTTACGGATCTTTTTGAGGAAAGAAATTCAGTAAGTCTTACTCCGTCCTTTCTGGTCAATACCTCGACTTACAAGCAATGTCTGTCTTAAAAAGCAGCTTCCAAAGGAGTTCCCATCAGACTGTCAGCTGATTTCTCAAAAGAAACCTTACAGGCAAGAAGGGGCTGGAAAGAAGTATTCCAAGTCATGAAAGGCAAGGACCTACATCCCAGATTGCTCTATCCAGCAAAGCTTTCATTTAGAATGGAAGGGCAGATAAAGTGCTTCTCAGATAAGATCAAGTTAAAGGAGTTCATCATCACCAAGCCCTTATTTTATGACATGTTAAAGGGACTTATCTAGGAAAAAGAAGATAAAAAAAACATGTATAGTAAAATGATAGCAAACTCACAATTATTAACAACCACACCTAAAACAAAACCAAAAGAAACTAAGCAAACAACTAGAACAGGAACAGAACCACAGAAATGGAGACCACATGGAAGGTTAGCAACAGGGGAGTGGGAGGAGGAGAGAGGGGGAAAAGGTACAGAGAATGAGTAGCATAGATGGTAGGTAGAAAATAGACAGGGGGAGGGCAAGAATAGTATGAGAAATGCAGAAACTAAAGAACTTATAAGTATGACACATGGACATGAACTAAAGAGGGAGAATGTGGGTGGGAGAGGGCATACAGGGTGGAGGGGAGTGAAGGGGGCAAATGGAACAACTGTAATAGCATAATCAATAAAATATATTTTTAAAAAAGCAGCTTCCAGGAGGACCCTGGCTAACGTGCCACGTGTTCTCAATGAGAGAGCCATATCCCCTCCCAGAAACCTGAAATCCACATGCACAGCTGAGATGGAGAGCTCGCAGGGCCCCAGCACCTGTGCCCGGCCCCTTGGGGGACCAGGCGCCCCAGAACTGGCACTCTGTGAGGACCTCTGTCTTGCCACTGTGAGGCCGGTCCCAGCTCTGCCCTCACCTCTCGGGTTTTCTTCAGGATCTGTTCCAGGAGGATGAGGAAGTGACCTGGGTCCCTGCTGACCAGCTCCTGTAGGCTCCAGCAGTTCAGACACAGCCCAGCTGGAAAGGGAGATGCCAGTGGTCAGTCTGGGGGTGGGGAGTGCTGGGGGCCTCTGGGGCTGCACTGGAGCATTCCTTTGTGAAGGAAGAGTCTCAGAAAATTCTGGGTCAACACTCAACCCTATCATGCCCCATTAACATGCAATGACAAGTTTCTTATTCCTGGAAGCTCAAGAGACACCAAGAGGGGCTGGGATACCTTTCAAAGGCCAATGAACTGCCATGATTCTGGTCCCCGTGTCTCCAGAGGGCACCCTGCCCTGGGTTCCTACAGTAGGTGCCAGAACCTCCGAGATGCAGGCAAGAGGGCAGAGGCAGAGACTGCTGGGAGACCAAGGAGAGGAGCCAGGGTGACCTCACCCCCAGCCAACACAAAGCTGAGGCTGTGGTAGCTGCGGAACTTCCCAGGCCTGCCCGGACGGAGCCCAGGAAGGGGAAGCTACATTCACTCACATTTAGAAAGCTACAATGAACATTTTGTCACTCTGACTTCCCCTGACTTTCTTATTCTGCCAGTGTCTTTTTCTCTGAAGTCAGCAAGGGCAAACCCCTAAAAATTAAAGGGGTGGACACAGAGACTTCTGAGTGTGTGTGAGTGTGAGTGTGTCCATGTGTAGTGGGGAGTGACAGCAGGAGGGGCAGAAGTGGCCCGATCATGAGTTTTGTGGAGGCCCAGGGACCCTCCTGCGCATGGGGGTCTCCCAACGTCCAGGAGGTCCCTCCCCGTGTGTCTCATGTGGTCACAGGTTTTTGCAAAATTGTAAAAGTCAGATACTTTGCATCAGTTTACCTAATGATGACCCTCTCAATTCTATAAGCTTAAGCTCCATCGAAATCTGTGTAGAAGGCAAGAAGAGAAAAGCTACCACTTACTGACCACCTACAGTGTGCTCGGCCTTCACGTACACCACCTCCACTGAGTCTCCCACCCTCCCTTCAGGAAGCTGGTTCCTGTTGTTATTCTCTTTCTACAGACAAGGCAGGGGAGGTCCTGAGGGGTTCAGTGATTCACACAAGTTTACACAGCCAGTGAGACAGACTTTTAGTCCAGAGCTATTTAATGCCAAGGGCCAAGGAAAGCCTCTCAGAGGAGGTGACTTTTGAGCTGAGGCCTGGATGAGAAAGAGCCAGCTGTGCACGGTTCCAAGGGAAGAATTCCAGGCAGCAAGTGCAAAGGTCCTGGTATGTTCAAGGAGCAGTAGGTATCTCTCTCATGAGGTGGTCAGGGAAGCTAGTGAGATATGGGATAGGAAAAATCTTTACAAGCATAAGGAATTACTGCAACTAGTCACTGCCTTCAGAGACAGAGCGCCCTAGCCTTCAGTCACCCCCTTTCCTCAGTCCTGGGCAAGCATGGACCAGGGAGGCCCCTGCCATCTACAGCTTTGCTGAGATCGTCCCTTGCTCTGTGGGGAACAGGATGAGGAGTCTATAAAAGGAACTAGAAGCCAAGTAAATGGAATTCTAGGGAGAGCTGTCTGTGAATTCATAGCTACTCTTTTGGAATCAGCCACTGTGGTATTTCTAGCATATGCTAAGGACTCGAGATACAGCCCCGAGAAGGACGACGAAGACAGCACAGGAGAAAGGAGAAACTGCTGCCTACTGAGGGCCTGCTCTCTACCAGCTGCTGAACCAGGCACCTGCCCAGGTGAGGTCCAGTTAAGGACTTCAGGTCCTGTGCTCAAGTCACAGAGTTGGAACCAGGATCTGCCAGTTTCCAAGGCTTGTCCAGCGCTCCTTGTGGCCCTTGAGGCTTCCTTGGGCTTTAAGAGCAATGCACTGTTGTCTCAGACCTACCTGACCAAGAGGTGGAGCGGCGGTTGAGGCTGAGTCCGTGCAAGCAGCGCTCCAGGGCATGCTGGATGCGGTCCTCTGTGCACGTCGTAGCCCCTGGCTGCATCCTGAGTCATCGCCTGCACGGGAGACAGACTTTGGTCAGCCCAGAGGCCCCCAAGTGTGAAGAGCACATGGCCCAGAGGGCAGATGGCACAATGGGCACCCACAGCCCAGTGCTCTCAGCTTTGCTATTGCTTGGGTGCTGTGAGCACACCATGAGGGGGCTTACTGCTGCCTCCAGTGCTGGAATGGCTCCTGGAGGTGCAGCTCTGGGTGGCAGGAGGGGTGCTCCTGCAGCCCAATAGCATGTCACTACAGGAAGCAAGGAGTCAGGGATAGGAGTGCAGGGGTGCCTGTCTCTGGCAGTGGTGAGTGTCTCCAACAGCCTGGGAAGTGCCCAGGATGTGGCCCAACCCCCCAGTAGGCCAGGCGGAAGGACCTCAAGGGAAAACTCAGAATCGCTCCAGGGGCTTCTCCTGAATTTCCAGGTCTGCACCGCCAGCCCCCAAGGATGGGCAGGAAGCCCAGTCTACAGAGAAGAGCATAGAGACCCCTCCTCAGCACAGGGTGCTCTGATGCCAAGGCCTGGTGGGGGCTGTCTCACACACCTCACCCCCACTCCTGCCCTGCCACACCCTCTGCTTGGGCGCCTGGGCCACAGACCCCTGCTCCTTTTCTGCCCTACCCTCCACTCTGGCCATTTTCTTTGCTTTCTCTGAGGCTTGGCAGTGTTACCAGTTACCCAACGACCCCTTGTGGCTCCCTCCCTGTCCTACTTCAGACAGGCCAGGGGTGCTTAGACAGGCCCTCAGACAGGCTGGGGGGGTACTGAGGAGGGGACTTATGAAGGGGTTTTAGCACCAGATGGGGAACTGGGGGAAATGCCAAATTCAGAGAGCTTTTTGGTTATACCCCTCGGGAAGCTGGGAAGCATAGCATGGCAGGTGGCTCAGACAGTGAATGAGCCTGGCCTCTGGGCCAGCAGACTAGGACTCACATCTTGATCCTGCTATTTGCTACCCATGTGACTTGGGACAATTTTTTTTTTTTACTTTTCCAAACCTCCAGTTTACCTATCTGTAAAACAGGAGAATGAAGGTATTGTTACAGGGATAGATAGTGCTGGGCAAGCTTCCGAGACACAGAAGCTAGCATGGTACAGTCTTGGCCACAACCACTCTTTTCCTTGGGAATTTCGCCACATTCACCCTTCCAGGCAGATGCCATGGCAGGCTAATCAGGCCGGGTCGGAGAGGGAAGCTCTGTGGCACTGGGGACAGACCAGGAAACCACAAGCAGAAACATCAAGCTCAGAGCCAAGCCATGCAAACAACATGCAAAGAGCCGTGGGATCCGAGCCTGGACTCAGCAGTGGGCCAGGCATCCAGCTCATGGAGACCCCAGGAGTCAAGTCCTCCTGCCCCCACAGCCTGGGAGGAACCACGCGTCCAGGGGAATGGCCCTTTATGAACTTCCCAACATCATGTCACTTCAGTGATATTCCTGGGCAGGTGCAAGGGTCTGCATGCATGCATTCTTTCATATATTTAATGACCACCTACTATGCGTCAGGCAGTAGGGACACAGCATTGAAGGAAGCGGGCCAGCTCCTGTGTAGGAGACAGAGACACTGGAGAACGATTAACAGACCAGAAAGGAGGCCATCGCAGGGGGTCACATGGTGAAGACCTGCTGGTGGGGCCAAACGGGAAGCCCACTTGAGGTTGTTGGAGGTCAGGAAAGCCTCTCAGAAGAGACATTTAAGATGAATGAGGCAGTCAGGAGAAAAGGGTGGGGGAGGAAGGGAATGTTCCAGAAAAAGAAGACAGCATGTGGAAAGGTCTGGGCACAGGAACCAGCCAGGCAAGGACTAAGACCCTGGAGCACAGGCCAGCCCTCCCGGCCCCACACCTTCCAGCTACTCAGGTGGCAGACTGAGTAAAAAAAATCTCTCGCTGGTTAGTCAGGACCATGCACCTTGGGTGTTTCCATCAGTGGCACCTCAATGTCTGAAGATGTCCTGGGGCCCTTCCAGGGCACCTTTCATGGCCGCCTCTGGCCCTCGTGTTGGCCGGCTGCTCCCGGGAAGTCCAGGCAGCGAGTCTGAGCACCCGGGCCAGGCGGGCAGGTTTCAGGCTTCCGGGGCCCTCCTCCACGCAGACTGTGCTGGTGCCAGCGTGGAGGTGTGTCCCTGGGAATGGCCACTCCTGATGGGGCTCACCTTCTGCCCCCTGCAGTGGCAGCCCAAATACAAGACCCTCTCAAGCCTGGTCCTACCCGGCTGAGGACTAACGGAGCTGCTGGAGGAGCTGGGACACCAGGCTCCTCAGAAGGATGAGTGTGGGACGTGAAGGGCTAACTGGCCCTAACAGACGCCCTCCACAGGTCTTTATCTCCACTGGCCTTCTTCCTTTCAGCCTCAGGCAGCTTTTTGGAGGGAGTTCGGAGGTCAGCCCCTGCAAGTTTCTCATTTTACAGATGGGGAGGAAGAGACCCAGAAAGGAAGAGGGACTGCCTGGGGATGGGGCCAATCTGGGGGGATCAACACAGGTATCTCCAGACAAGGGTATTGAGTAGGACTTCTGTATTCCCAAACCGTGGTCAAGGCCCAACTCTGAGGACAAACAGTGCCTGATGACCCGTATGCTGAAGCTCTAGAGTCACAGTGCATGTCAGGGATGGGGGCCAGCAACCATACTGGGGGGCTGGTCAGGCAGCGTCAGTCCAGAGCCAGCATGGCTGCCTGCCTGCCCACCCCCACACCTGTCAGTACGAGAACACTGCGGGGAGAAGAAGGCTATCAGCCAGGGCAGAGGGGCCTTAAGAAAATCTGGTATTCTGACTCCCAGGTGGTGGCGCTGCCATTCCGCTCTCAGTTCACTCCCCTCGTGGGGAGCAGCTAGCAAGTCCACTGTTGGCCAAGGCAAAGATGTGAGGTCCGCGTGCATATGCAGAGGTGGGGGGATGAGACACTAGGAACAGAAGCTGGACTTGAGTTGCTTTGTTGATACTTCACCCCGGGGGGTCCCCAGCAAGGAAAGGGGAGCTTAGCAGTAGAGGCCTGAAGGCTGGACCACCTTAGGAGGTGGGGACAGGAAGAAGAGCTGGAAAATCTGGGGCACAGAAACGTTAAACCACGGACCTAAGGTTACACAGTTAGGAGAAGGCAAAGCCAGGAGAGAAACCCAGGAGGTCTGGCTCTTGACCACTCTCCCTCCATCAAATGCAGTTACTAGAAGAAAAATAAAACCCATCCATGCTTCTACCTCACAAGTGAAGACTCAGTTAACTATGACATGATCTTGCTTTAAGTGACCCATACTCCCAGTGGCTAGGAATCCTGAGGCCACCATGTCTGTCTATACCACTGCCACCCTCCCAACAGAGGACCAGGGCTCATAGCAGCAGCATTCCTGGCTGGCCTGGGCGATGATCATGGTGGCCCACAGGGCCTCAGACTAGAGACACTGGAGACCTCTGGGCCTTTCCAGGGGAACTGGGTTTAAGGCCACCCTCTGTCCAGCACTTCTGCAGTGGCTAAGTCCATTGTGTCATGAGGTAGAAATGAGTCACCCTGCTCTGTTGTGTCACTATAACTGATACTAACACAAGATACAAATGAACAGTCTCAGCCAGCGCCCCTTCTACCTCACCGCCATCCTCAGGGGCCAGCACACAGCATTCTACAAGAGGTGAAAGGCTGCTCTTGCATCCCTGCAATGCCTGCTGCCTCACGCTTCACTCCTTCTCCAGGTGCCTGGGACCTTCCCATCTCCTGGACTCAGTGTCCCCGGCCATTCAAGGGAGAGCGCCAAGGCCGTCTCCATGGACAGGCACTGGCAGAGCTCCTGGCATGCCAGCCTCCCTGGTGTGGGAGGCCAGCTAGAGCTTGCTCCCAGCTCCTGTCAGAGGCAGGACCTGCCCAAGGCACAGGGGGTGGAGCGGGGATGTCTGGTAGAGCTGCCCTGGGGGTTAACCCAGCTCACTGCTTGGTCCTCTGGGACTCTCATTTCCGTCTGATGAGTCAGGCATCAGCCGTTTCTTGTGACTTGTCAGCAGAACCCCAGTGGCTTTGGGGCGGAGATGAAGAGGGAAGAAAGTGGCATCACTTTCTCCTGAGGGATGATGCCTTTTTTCAAAGGATTAGCAAGCAAGGCCTGGTTTCCCCTGGCACTCCATTCCCATCCCCCCTCTCCACCCTGATAAAAGGAGCTCCTGTTGTGAAATTCCAGTGGCTGCCGGAATGGGAATGCCCCCACATCTGCGGTGGGGTAGTGTTGAAACACCCAGCAACAGCGCTGGCCCCAGCCTCCAAGTTCCTCTTCTGATCCAGTAAGGATGAGTCTTTACTGGGAACTCTGAGCAGGACAGGGCCATGCAAACCAGGGGTTGTCTTCCCTAAAGTGCAGGACCAGTCAGAGGGCCAGCGTGTGCCTGGGCCCAGCTTCCTGAGGCAGCCTGCACGGCAGGGAAGAGGGCCCCTTTCCTTGGGGAACATCCCAAACAGTGGGGGGCCCCCAACTCTTAGGGAGGGGAGCATGGTCCTCCGGGCTCTGGCAGGCACCCTGTTCTGCTCCCCTGCAGTTCTGAACAGGCCCGTGCTCAGAAGCCGTCATCCCACAGGTGGGAACAGGACAGAGACACCAAGGCCTGTCTGACCCCACCTGCTTCAGTCCCGTGTCGCTCCTCCCTCTCCCCCTTCCTTCTGGCCCCTGGGGCTTGACCTCCCTTTCTGCCCCAACTCCTGCCCTCATAACTGCTGAAGGCAGAATCTCTTGTGAGAACTAATTTTAAAAATTCTCACTTCCAATACCAGAAGTATATGCCAGAATCTAAAGACTGGGGTGAGAAAGGGGTGGAAAGGAGAAGGCAGAGAGCTGGGAGTGGGTGAGGTGGAGCAATACCTCCCTAGGGAGACCTTTCTGTGCTGTTTGGACTTTCAGGACCACAGCAGTACTCTACACACCCCAAGTTAAATAAGGAATGCAAATGAAACAGGACCTGGGGGAGGCAAACAATGGAACACAACAATAACAAATTCACCTACCTGCATTATAAATAATATGACCACACTGAAAGGGATGCGGAGTGAAAGAACTAACCTGAGTCACTGTGGAAAACAGCATTTTGACTGGATACTATAAGGCTAAAGAAAACAAAACTATACACAAATACTGTTTTTTTGTAGGGATGTGGGCTACATCAAAATCTTGAAACTTCTTTATGTGTGTGCTAGGATGAAATGAAGAAGCAAATCTGTCATGGATGATGAGAGCCAGTTTCTCATTGTTGGAGAAAGAAGTCACAAATAAGGAAAAAGAGGAAGTCTAGAATGAACCAATTTTATGGTATTAGACTGCAACTGGAGAAATCAGTATGAACTCATGGTTTTTAATGTATATACAGATAGATATACATGGAAGTAAAAAATGTGTATATGCTTTGATTAACATGCATGTATATATTTTCTGGCTCTGTCTGCTGAGAGAGCCTAGAAGCAACAATGTCCCAGTACCAATGAGCACACCTAGTGCCCAGACCTTGGTTTCTAAATACCACTCTCTAACCAAAGGAACCAGGGCTCCTTAGAGAAATGGCTGATTCTAGTGCCAGGGCAGGAACTGTACAAGACAAACCTGGAGCACCCTGTTGTGCCAGAAAATAAGTCAATACTTGCAAAAGGATGAGGGGTGTCAAACAAAATAAATAATGAAAGTCTACATTATTGTTATAAATAATAAAACAAAATAAAATAAAGAGGAGAGGAAACAGGTCTCCTTTACAAAGGAAGTCCAATTAATAAATGTGGGAGGGATGGGAGAAATACAAAATCACCATTAGGCAAACACCACAGTAATAGTTTTGTAGGCAAGAGCCACCAATGAATGATACAATCTACAGGTGAAAATCTGAGCGGAAACAGGGTATTTGCATAATCTCAGAGTACTTCCCCCCAAGTAATGGATCAATTACAAAGGGAAAGTAATAATTTCAGAGTAGAGAAACCCAGCACCACCTAAACCTCACGATCAAAGTTAATATTACCACTAAGAAGACGTGTCAACATCACGATGCATCCATCCAGATACAATGCTCTAAGAGGGACATGACATCACTTCTGTGGGATGCTCCCAAAAACACATAACCACAACCTAAACATGAAGAAAGATCATTTGAAACTCAACTGAAAGAAATTCTATAAAATGACTGAGCAGTATTCCCCACAGTGGCAAGGCCATAAAAGATAAGGGAAGACTGAGCAACTGTCACTGATCGGAGGAGACTGAGGAGACATAAAAAGCTAAACGCAGCCCTGGCTGGTGTGGCCAGGTAGACTGAGTGCTGGCCTGTGAACTGAAAGGTGGCCGGTTTGATTCCCAGTCAGGGCACATGCCTGGGTTGCAGGCTAGGTCCCCAGTTGGGGGAGTGAGAGAGACAACGAATCGATGTATCTCTTACACACCAACGTTAATCAAAAAATAAAAATAAAGCTAAATGCAATGTGGGATCCTGGATTGGATTCTGGAGCTAAAAGGGCACATTTGCAGGAAAGTGGCTAAAATCCAAATGAAGTCTCGAGTATTGTGTAGTATGGTACCAGCTGTTCCTTGTTTTGATAGCTGCACCACAGTATGTGAGTTGTAAGCATCAGAGGAAGCTGAGGGGAGGGCACACATGGCTCTAAGACCCTTTTTATAGTTGCGAACCTTATGTATCCTTTATATATCTTTCCGGGTGGTTATCCAATGCCTTGCTGCCCTTCATACACTTGTTTCAAGTTGCTATTTCCTGTATACTCATAGTTCCTAGTTACTGGTCAGTAGACCGGTACAGGGTTGCCTGCCTTAAAATCCAGTAACTCGATATCCCCAAACTGGGGTTGAGGTTCTTGGGGTTCTTGAAAGGCTTCCAAGTACTCTCTGTGAGAACAGCTAAATCGTGTTTTCACTTGGATAGCAATCTCTGCAAAGTTAACAGTTAATCTATTCTGGAACATCTCAGTGGCACCTTTGACCAAATGTTACCATAAGGTAACATCATAAGGTGTTGGTGCTCAGTTTGCTTTGTTGTCACCTAAGAGGACAGAACATGCCAGCTGTGCTCTTGGGGTCTTCGAGAGCTCAAGGTTGATCAGATGAGTTCATATATGGAAAATGGCTAGTCCCCGGCTTTTCAATAAATGCCGTCTGTATACTATCAGGGTAGTTCCCTAGCATACACCAGTCTGCTGCCCAGCTCTAGATGCCTTTGAGATGGGACCAAAAAAATCAAGCCCTCCCTGGGAGGTTCTGATGCCTAGTCAGGCTCAGAAAGTAGTGTTTTCTACTTTACAAGTACACATATACACACACCAGCCTGTGAGGCTAGGAGGGCACCTCAGAGACCAGCCAGTGCCACTCTCCCATGCTGCAGAGAAAACATGAAGACTGAGCAGTGCAGTGACTTGCTCGGGCAGGAAAGTGGCACATCTCCAGGGAGAAACTGAGCCTTGAGCCGGGGAGAGTCTTGGCCCTGGCTTAGGAGGGAGCCGGCCTTGGCCACCCCACAGTGAGCAGCCTCTGCTTCTCTCCTCGAAGTTAGTTTGAGGATCATTTCACAGATTTCTTCTGGACTTTTGGGGCTGTTTAGGTATTGGACCTCCTCACATGTCCATTTTGTGAATCTGGGGTTTTGACAATATCATTCATTTTAATTGAGATTTAAAATTTTATTAGCAAAGATCTAAATCTAGAATTCCTATGTAACTTTTAAAATTATATCTGAGTCAGTGATTTTAGCCCCTCTTTTAATCTTAATGTTGTATAATATTATGTTTTCTTTAATACAGGTCTGATTTGTATATTTTTACACTACATCACAATTTTTAAAAATATTTTTGACATTTATAGAAAATGTAGTAACTATTTTGCAACTGTTTGCTTTGGACAGTGGCTCTACCTTTGATTTGATTTTATTGCTCGTGGTTTTTTTGTTTTGTGCCATTATACCCCTATTTACTAGTTGTTTGTAGTGATTCATTTCTTGCTCAGCTGGGGTATTTCGAGTAACAGGATGAGTATGTGGCTTAGGTACTTTCTGAGACCACATGTCATATGTCATGCACTGAGGCTTACTATAAATTATAGCTTTGCCAAATACCATATTGGTGTAATTCGCTTTTTTCACCCTGAAAATGTTCATGGAAATGCAAAATAATCAACTGAAGAAATGGCTATAACAAAAAATAGAATTATGTTGACTCTCACGAAGTTACTCTGATTGCTTCCCTATGCCCTTGACTGAGGATTGGCAAACTTTTTCTGTAAAGGGACAGATAGTAAGTATCTTAGGCTCTGGGGCAATGAGTCTGTCGCAGCTACTCAATGCTGCCGTAGAGGTGCAGAAGCAGCCATAGATAGTATTAAATGAATGAGTGTGGCTGAGTTCCAATAAAACTTTATTATAGACACTGAAAAAAAATAGAATTAGGTAGAGTAGTGGGGTACAAATTAAAATAGAAATTGATATTGTTCAATTATACAAATAACCCCCCCCAGAAATTGTGGTAGAAGATCCCATACATAATAGCAACAAAAAGAACAAAAGAAGAGAAAATAAACTTACAAGTGTGCAAAATTTGAATGAAATAAAACTGTTGAGGGAAATAAAAGCAGGCAGGTAAATGGAAATGCATCTCCTGTTGTTACAGAAGAAGATTCGACATCATAAAGAATTAATTTGAAATGGATCACAACGTACAAAGAGCTAAAAACTCTTAAAAACAGGTGAAAAGCTTCATCACATTAGATTTGTCAATGGTGCTAAAAGCACAGGTAACAGAAGAAAAACAGATAAACTGGACTACATCAAAACTTAAAGCTGTGTAGCAAAAAGAAACAACAGAGTGAAAAGGAACCCTACAGAGTAGGAAAAATATTTGCAAATCATATATCTGATAAGAAGTTAATAACCAGGATATATAAAGAACTACTATAAACTCAACAACAACAAAACAACCCAGTTTAAAAATGGACAAAGACTCTGGCTGGTGTGGCTCAGTGGACGGAGTGCCAGCCTGAGAACCAAAGGGTCACAGGTTCGATTCCCAGTCAGGGCACATGACTGGGTTGTGGGCCAGGTCCCAGTAGGGACCGTGTGAGAGGAAACCACACATTGATATTTCTCTCCCTCTCATTCTCCCTCCCTTCCCCTTTCTAAAAATAAAGAAGTAAAATTTAAAAAAATAATAAAAATGGACAAAGGACTTGAATAAACATTCCTACAAAGAAGATATACAAATGTGGCCAAAAGTAGGTTTACAGTTAGTTGTTCATGTGGAAAAAGACTTAGGTTATTACTAAGCAGGTTACTACTATTACAATAGCTTTATTAACTCAAAAGAATGTCACACTGCAATTGTTTAGTGATCACAACCACTCCATGACATAATCACAGTTTTCACAATCCCTGCAGTCCAGGGAGAGTCCGCCATTTATTTGCCCATGTTCCTGGGGTAATAGTTCCTACAGCCTGAACTGGAAACACATCCAAAGTTGGCTTGACTCCCAAAGCCCACGTTCTTTCCTACGCCATGTTCATAGGAAATCATTTCTGCTGTTTTCTAGACAAAGGACTGAGGATGCGGTTTCGCCTCTGCATTTTAATTTCCAGGGAAGATGTCTTCGCACCAAAAGTGCCTGGATTCTCATTGTCAGTGATTCATTCTCCACGGGTTAGGGTTACTCACTTCCTCTGCTCTAGCTTCTTTTTCAAGATGTAAGATCCCTGGGCAGACATTTACCTAACAAATGAGTCTATTATGGCACTGACAGCAGACAGTGGGCAGAGGAAGGACTCCAAGGCCAGGGGAGGGAGGAAATATGAAAAGGTAGGTGGAGATGGCATGGGGTGGGGACAGGAGGAGCAGGATGACGTAGAAGTATACAAAACAGGGGGAACCACTAAGGGAGCACAGATAAGCCTTTACCTACTTCCCAACTTTGCCCACGCTCTTCTTTACCAAGGAAGGGGCCCAGGAATGCTCAGGAAGACAAGGTTGTGGTTAAGACTGCAAAGAAAGGAGATGAGGAACAGAAGAGGGAAGGAGAAAGATACCGATGTGTACACAGTGCTGGTTCTATGCCAGACACTGTGCTCAGGGCTCGAAGCACAAGATCTCATTGATTCTGAAGATCCCCATAAAACTCCGAACACACAAGGATGAGGAAAGCGCAGCTCCTCATGGCTAAATGACTTTCCCAAGGTTGCACAATGAGCAAGTGGCCTGGGCAGAATGTGAACGTAGGAATGACTCCCTTCCACCCAGGTAACCATCTGGAAGAAGACTGCAAAGAAAGCAGGGTACATGAACTTGCCTTCACGTATCCTAACTATAATAATTGCAGCTAATGCTAATTAAGGGCTTGCTATGTGCCAGGCACTCTTCTAGGTGTTTCCTATGAACTAACTCATTGAATCTATATGAAGCAGAGACGCTCTTATTCCCATCTTAAAGATGAGGAGACTGAGGCACAGTGTTCTCTTAGCTGGTATGTGATATATGTCCCATCCTGGCCTGTCCTAGGCAACTTAGCTTCTCTATGCACATTAAAGGAATCCATAATTGGCACACTGAAATTACTGCCACAGTGGGGAACCAGAGAAAGACTAAGAATTTACTAAAGTATAAACTCCAGGCAGCTACCAAACTCTACGAGCCCCTAGGCTACACCATGGGCATCTGGCCCTGGAGAGTGTTGAATCTGCCTCCTTTCAAATGCAGAGCCTGTCTTGTTTGCCTGCAAATGCTCTCAGAATAACAGGCAGAGAGGAAGAACCTAGATGTAGAAACTCAAGAAAAGCCAATTACACATACTGGGTTGGCCAAAAAGTTCATGTAGTTTTATATATAAAATAAAAGACATACTTTTCATTTTCAATGATAACTTTATTGATTTGGATATTTTGAGTATGTTGGCTAACTCCTATGTAGTAGAATGTTGATGGTTCTCAGTTCATGTCCCAATTTCATTGCTATCGACTTCGACTGGTCTGCTCAACCAGCATCATCCAGTGAGAAATCTCTAGCATAAAACTGTGCAAACCACTTTTAACATGTTCAATCAGTCACAGCACCTTCTCCATACATTACACTAATCCTTTTTTTGCATTTCAGTTGTGTTTTTACCTTTCTTGAAACAATGAAGCATAATATGCTAAAAATGTTACTCATTTTCTTACATCTTCAATATTAATGTGGCTACATAAAAATTCACCAGTTTTGATTTTTTTTTAATGCACACCATCACAATACAATCTAACAAAATGTTTCACATGAAGTTAAAGTCAACTAAGCATGATGACTAGAGCCATCTTTCGGAAAAAACAAATGAACTTTTTGGCCAGCTCAATATATTGGCAGCTTTCTGGTTTTTCTGGATATGGAAATAAGACTGGTTGTTGCAAATTGCATTCATTACAGGCTGCACAGTTTCTGCAGAATCATTTTCAGTTTGCAAGACAGGCATGAATATTTCCTAGTTTGGGCAATGATTTTATGGAGCACTGTGATTTCCAGATGCTTTACCAGTGGCAAAAGTTGGGCACAGACTGGCCTAATCCATCACCTCTTCCATCTGCCATCTTTCCTTCCCTCCCAGAGTGAAAGCCATTTAGCACCGCACTGCCTCTCTGTCATCCGGCAACAGGTAACTGCTCTCAGACACAGGCATATCCATCTTCTTTCGTCTCCTTTTCTCTTTAAACTCCTGCCCAATTGAAGAAGAAAAATCTCTCTCTTCTTTATCCCATTCATGAATATGGTGTATTAGTGCAAGAAACTTCTCTAACAAGAAAAGAAACCATCAATGTTTGTGGACAAGAGCCGAAATCAGATGCTCCTCTGATACTTGGCCAGGTGTGATTTTTTACAACTTTTTATAAAACAGACACTGATTTCAAGAGCTCCACTTAGCCTAGCCTAGAACTCTCTAGGGGCTGTTTGCTGTGGCATTAGGACAGCAGGCATTGATGCAATGTTGCCAACTTCTTGCTGAATATACCCATGACGACCAGAACAAAGGAAGACATGCACACCACCCAAACTGAAAACCAATACTGATGGGCCAGAGTCAAGGACTGACATTACGTCTAAACAGGAGGGAAATGGATTAAGGAAATCTAGACTTCAGTTCTGGCCAAAATCTCTGTAGGAGGTAGGCAGCTGGTTTTGCACCGTGGCTGATTAAAGTTGGCACTTAAGTGGGTGGGCAGCCTTTTCAGATATTAAATTTTCTGTCTTTTCCTTCCATGAAGATTGGTGGGTCACACCTGCTGAGATGGGGTCATTAGGACATGAGGACAGTATGAGAGGGGAGAACAAATGTCCTGCATTGTCCAAGTTATATCCCATTTTGACCCCAATGGAGAGGTCTGGACGGCAGCTCTAAATCTGGGAGTTCAGTCTATGGGTCACAGAGACTTGGAACTCTATGAAGAGAGAGTGCCGGTGCCCAGGGCTCAGCCCTGGGGCATCCAGTGTGAAGAGGTGGCACATGAAGAATCAGCAAAAGGACACTGAGAAGCTACGACTCATGAAGGAAGAGGAGAACACGATGTCACAGAAACTCAAGACAAAGAGTGCTTCCAGGAGGGAGTGTGGAATGCAACTGCAAGATCCCTAGAATGAGGGCAGAGAGTGGCTGCTGCACCTGGTGACATGGAGGTTTTGGTGACCTGGGAGGAATAAGTGGAGGGCGACAGACCCAGTGGAATAGGCAGAGGAGACAAAGACAGAGATTTAATTGACAGGTGGGAGAGAGGCAACTTCTCTGAGTTTTGCCGAGAAGTGGGTTTGATGTGATGCTCAGTATCCTTTTGCTAAGTTCCTTTTTTTTCTTTACATAACACAAGCTCATTTCTCGTAATTGTGACCAGAAGGACCCTAAGATGCTTTCAACTGTTTCTTAAAGAGCTGTATCTACATGTAAAGACACAACTCTCTATGACCACCTGCCATGTTAACATTGGTCATCTCTGAGAGACAAGATCAGATATAATTTTTATTTTTCTACAAACATTTCAATAATACATTTTATGTGTTGTTTCATCACACAAATTATAGGTGTTAAGTACATAAAAAATGGACAGCATTTCTGGGAAAGTGGAGTAGATGTACTTTTCCTTATTCTTCCTGCTAAGTACAAAACCCGAACATTGTATTTAAAAAAACAACAACAACAACTAGCATAAAAATCTCTGAAAGGTGGGAAAAGCAGACCAGGTAGGGACCTTGGGAACAGGAAGTGACATGGTGGCAAAGTCCCTGGGTTGTATTTTGTTTTTGCCTTGTATATCCTAGACTTGGAGCTAAGGAGACAGCAAGCTGGAAACACCAATGCATGCAAAAATAAACAAAAAACAAAACAACAACAACAAAAACCCCAAACAAACAAATAAAAAGAAAAGCCTGCTCTCTCTAGCTAAAGGACCAGGAAAAGGGTAGCTTAGCAAGGCAGAGAACTTGAAGACAGTAGTCTCTCTGCTCCAGCCAAACACTGCAGAAGAAACCATGGTACCATCTTCACTAGTGAGGCCGAGGTGGGGAGCCTTGACTTCACTCTGGCCAGGCTGTGCATAGTGAGATTAGAGAGCCCTCACCATGGGTGGTATCTGGGAAAGCCAAGCAGGGGCCAAACTTTTCATATCCACTGAAGGAGTCCCCTTCAGCCCTCTGTTATCAGTGGAGACCACTGGGGAACCTGGACTTTTGGCCCCACTGGACAGTCAAGAGCAGTGCCCCCACTCCAGGTGGTATCAGAGGAAGCCTAGCCAGGGAGTCAGGGCTTTCACCACTGCCCAGGGGTAATGAAATCATTCCCTCCATCCCATGGAGTCAACAGACAGTAATGAGGCCCCTCAGTCCCTCCCGGCCAGTCAGGTACCAGTGGAGGCCTGATGGGAAGCCAGAATTCCCAGAGCACTGCCCAGATTTCAGCAGAAGCTGAGAATGGGACCAGGGCTCCCACCCTCACCTGACAGTGATGAGGTGGTGTCCCCGCCCTACTTCCCCCTTCAGGGGCATGTTAGAGAAAGCCGGCTAAAATAAAAGGTCTAAGTAGATGCAGAGCCTTATAACTCTCATACCACCCATAACTCATCACACCAAGACCAAGGGAGACCTCAAACAGAGTAAAAAAGGCAAGCAGTAGATGCCAACACCAATAGATGTTAGCAGATGTTAAAATTATCTGACAAAGATTTTAAAGCAGCCATCTTTAAAAATGCTCCAATAAACAATTACAAACAAATGAAAACTAGAAGGGTCTCAGCAAATAACTTGAAGAGATCAATAAGTACCAAATGAAAATTTTAGAACTGAAAACTACAATAAATGCAATAAAAAACTCAGTGGATGGGATCAACAGCAGAGTGGAGAGAACAGAGGGAATAACCAATGAACTTGAATATAAAACAATAACTTTATCCAGTCTGAACAACAGAGAGAAAGTAAACTGAAGAACAATGAACAGAGCTCAGCGGTGTGTGCGGCCCTAGCAACAGGTCTAATGTTCATGTCATCCCAATACCCATGGGAGAGGGCAGAGCAGAGAAAGAAGTCAAAGAAATGATGGCCAAAAACTTGACAAATCTGGCAAAATATATAAAACTATGGACTCAAGGAGCTGTGTGAATCCTAGACAGGCTAAAGCCAAAAAATACACACAAAGACACATCATTAGCCAAACTTCTGAAAACTAAAGACAAAGAAAAAAATCTTGAAAGCAGCAAGAAAGGAGCAATACCTTCTCTTAGAGGAAAAACAATTCAAAGGATAGTGGATTTCTCATCAGAAGTCACAAAGGCCAAAAGGAATGGAACAACACATTTCAGGAGCTGAAAGAAAAGAACTGTCAAACCCAGAGTCCTATAGCCAACAGGAATCAAGACATTCTCAGATGAAGGAAAACTAAGAGAATTTGTCATCAGCATACTTACCCTAAAAGAACGGCTAAAGGAAATTGGAAATAAGATTATAAAAGAAAATATCTTGGAACATCAGGAATGAAGAAAGAACATGGCAAGCAAAAATCTAGGTAAATATAATAGACTTCCCTTCTCTTGAGTTTTCTCAATCATGTTTGGTGGTTGAATCAAAAGTTATAACATTGTCTGACATGGTTCTAAATGTATGCAGAATAAATATTTAAGACAGTTATACATGGGAAAGGTGATGGGGCCTAGAGGGAGGTAAGGCTTCCACATTTCATTAGAACTGGTAAAATTATTACATCATTAGACTGATAAGTTATGTATATATAATGTAATACCTAGAGCAACCACTAAAAACACTATACAAAGAGAAACACACAAAAACATTATCTATAAATCAAAATGAATTCTAAAAAGCATTCAAGTAATCCACAGGAAGGCAGAAAACCTAAGAACAACAACAAAAGCAGAAGGAAAAAAAACCCAGGAAAACAAATAATAAAATAGCAGACTAAAGCTCCAAGTTATCAACAATTACATTAAACTTACTGGGCTGAGTATACCAATTAAAAGACAGAGATTGGTAGCAGATTACAAAGCATGACCCAACTATTCGCTGTCTACAATAGACTTACTTCCATATATAGCGATACAGGCAAGTTGAAAGTAACAAAGGTACAAAACTATATCATGATAATGTTAATCAAAAGGAAGCTTAAGTGGCTATATTACATCAGACAGAGCCAACTTCAAAGCAAAGAAAATTACCAGAGAGAGAGAGGGACGTTATATAATGACAAAAAGATCAATCCACCAAGAAGACACAGTAATCCTAAATATGATTTCACCAAACAACAGAGTTGCAAAATATGTGAAGAAAAGCTGATAAAACAAAACAGAGAGATAGACAAATCCATAATTAGAGTTGAAGACTTCAACATCCCTCTCTCAACAATTGGTAGAAAATGAGCAAGAATACAGAAAAACTCTAATACTATCCGCCAACAGGACCTAATCAATATTTCTAGAAAATTTTGCCCAATGACAGCAGAATACACATTCTTTTCAAGTACCCATGGAACATATACCAGGATAGATCATATCCTGGGCCATAAAACCAATCTCAACACATTTAAAAGAATTAAAATCAATCCTAGCTGGTGTGGCTGAGTGGATTGAGTTCCAGCCTATGAACCAAAGAGTGGCTTGTTTGATTCCCAGTCAGGGCGCACGCCTGGGTTGTAGACCTGGTCCTCAGTAGGGGGCGTGCAAGAGGCAACCATATATTGATGTTTCTCTCCCTCTCTTTCTCCTTTCCTTTCCTTCTCTCTAAAAATAAATAAATAGAAATCTTTTTAAAAAATCTCAGTAAAAGGGACTTCCGGCCAAGATGGAGGTGTAGGTAGACACACTATGCCTCCTTGCATGACCAAAAGAAGGACAACAACAATTTAATAACAAAAAACAACCAGAACTGACAGAAAATCGAACTGTATGGAAGTCCGACAATCAAGGAGTTAAAGAAGAAACACTCATCCAGACCGGTAGGAGGGGCGGAGTCAGGCAGCCTAGCAGAGAGCACTCATGGCAAAGCCATGGCTGGCAGACCCAGCAAGGCAGCAGACTGTGGAGGGGCGCAGCACGCAAGGTGGCTGGCGGTGCAGATAGTCCCACATTCACACACAGATAAACCAGTAGAAACAACTGGGGAGTGGGACGGACCTCGCAACCCAGAGCCCCAGCTGGGAGAAATAAAGCCTCAAACCACCAATTGAAAACACCTGTACCTGTTGCTGTGTTGGGAGAGACTCCCAGCCTCACAGGAGACTTTGTTGGAGAGACCCGCAGAGTCCTACAATGTACACAAACCCACCCACATGGGAATCAACACCAGAAGGGCCCAATTTGCTTGTGGGAAGTGGGGGAAGTGACTGAAATCCGGCAGAGAGAGGAGCAAGCGCCATTGCTCCCTCTCTGACCCCTTCCCCACATACAGCACCACAGCACAGCATTGTGGGTTGCCTTACCCTGATGAACACTTAAGGCTCCACCCCTCACTACATAACAGGAGTGCTGAGAAAAAAATGGCCTAAATAAAAAAGCAGATCAAAGCTCCAGAAAAAATACAACTGAGTGATGAAGAGATAGCCAACCTATCAGATGCATAGTTCAAAACACTGGTAATCAGGATGCTCACAGAATTGGCTGAATTTGGTTGCAAATTAGATGAAAAAATGAAGGCTACGTTAAGTGAAATAAAGGAAAATGTACAGGGAACCAATAGTGATGGGAAGGAAACTAGGACTTAAATCAACAATTTGGATCAGAAGGAAGAAAGAAACAACCAGCCAGAAAAGAATGAAGAAACAAGAATTCAAAAAAATGAGGAGAGGCTTAGGAACCTCCAAGACATCTTTAAACATCTGAATTATAGAAGGGGAAGAGGAAGAGCAACAAGTGGAAGAGTTATTTGAACAAATAATAAAGGAGAACTTCCCCAATCTGGTAAAGGAAATAGACTTCCAGGAAGTCTAGGAAGCTCAGGGAGTCCCAAAGCAGTTGGACCCAAGGAGGAAAAAACCAAGGCACACCATAATTACATTACCCAATATTAAAATAAAGGAGAGAATTCTAGAAGCAGCAGGAGAGAAGGAGACAGCCACCTACAAAGGAGTTCCCATCAGACTGTCAGCTGATTTCTCAACAGAGACCATAATTACAGGCAAGAAGGGGCTGGAAAGAAGTATTCAAAGTCATGAAAGGCAAGGACCTACATCCAAGATTGCTCTATCCAGCAAAGCTTTCATTTAGAATGGAGGGGCAGATAAAGTGTTTCTCAGATAAGATCAAGTTAAAGGAGTTGATCATCACCAAGCCCTTATTTTATGACATGTTAAAGGGATTTATCTAAGAAAAAGAAGATAAAAAATATGAACAGTAAAATGACAGCAAACTCACAATCATTAACAACCACACCTAAAACAAAAACAAAAACAAACTAAGCAAACAACTAGAACAGGAACAGAAACACAAAAATGGAGATCACATGGAGGGTTATTAACAGGGTTATTATGAGGGGGAGAGATGGGGAAAATATACAGGGAATAAGAAGCATATTGGTAGGTAGAAAATAGACAGGGGGAGGGTAAGAATAGTTTGGGAAATGGAGAAGCCAAAGAACTTATATGTATGACACATGGACATGAACTAAAGAGGGGGAATGTGTGTGGGAGGGGCTGTGCAGGGTGGAGGGGAGTGAAGGGGGAAAATGGGACAACTGTAACAACATGACCAATAAAATATGTCAAAAATAATTTAAAAATAAAGAAAAAATCTCAGTAAAACAATTAAAATCAGCCCTAGCTGGGTGGCTCAGTTGACTGGAGCATTGCCCCATACACCAAAAGGTTGGGGGTTGATTTCAGGTCAGGGTCCATTTAATCGATGTTTCTCTCTCTAAAATCATGAACATATTTAAAAATTGTTTAAATAAATAAAATAAAAGAGTTGAAATCATAGAGTGTGTTCTATAACCTCCATGGAATTGAACTAGAAAGTCATAACAGAAAAAAATAACAGGGAAATCTCCAAACACTGAAAAACTAAGCACACAGCTAAATAATTGGTCAGAGAAGAAGTCTCAAGGGAAATCCAAAAATACAATCAATAGATTGAAAATAAATATACAACATATCAAAATTTGTGGGACACAGCTAAAGCCTATGAGGGGAATTCACAGCATAAATACATACATTAGAAATGCCAGATGGCCCAGGAATTTCACTCCTGGGCATTTATCTCAGAGAAATGAAAACCTATGTTCCCACAAACACCTGTGCATGGATGTTTATAGTGAGTGGCTTCATTTGGAATAGCCCCAAACTGGAAACAACCCCAATGTCCTTTAGTGGGTGAGCACATCTCTGCACTATGGAATACTAATCAGTAATACCAAGAAAACAATTATTAAAATACACAACATCCAGAAAACTATGCTGAATCAAAAGCCAACCTCAAAAGAGTTGGCAGTAGTTACCTACTCTTGATTACCTACTATATGATTCCACTTATAAAAGATTTTTGAAATGATAAAATTATAGAATGGCCACAGACTGGGAGAAAATACTTGCTGTGTGTGCATGTGTGCGTGTGTGTATACATCTGACAAATGACTTATATCCCAGAAATGGACAAATAAGAACAGCCACTTCACAAAAAATATCCAATGTCAATAAAGACATAAAAATATGCTCATCATTACTGGTCATCAGGAAAATGTGAGAGTAAAGCCACAATGAGATTACACTACACTAGAATTGCTAAAATTAATAAAATGAGCAATACCAAACTGGTGAGGATGTGGAGCAACCAAACATCATTGGTAGAAGCATAGAATGGTGCAACCACTTTGAAAATCAGCTTGACATTGTCATAAAGTTAGCAAATACCTACTGCTGTGACCCAATAATTCCACTTCTTTACCCAAACTAGAAGAAAATACATGTCGACAAAAAGGCTTGTGCAGAAGTGTTCGAAGCAGCTTTATTCGTCACAGCCTCAGTCTGGAAGCAACCTGACCCCTCAGCAGCGGAATGGATGGACACACCTGGTATATTCATACAATACACTGCTACTTAGCAATGCAAAGAGTAAAAAAGAACAAACCACTAACGTGTATACTAACAAGTATGGCTATCAAAAACATACTGTGTGAATAAAGCTGGACACAGAAAGATAGATATCGTATGTTTCCATTTATAGAACGTTCCAGAACAGGCCAAACTGATCCATGATGAAATAAGTCAAAGTGGTGGTTGTCTCTGGAAGGTACCTCAGGAGTTAACCAGGCATGGATCGAGGGAACTTTCTGAGATGACAGAAATATTCCATGTCTTGATGGGAGTATAGGTTACAGGGTACACATATTTTCCATAACTCATCAAACTGTACAACAAAATCTGTGCCTTTCCCTGTATGTAAACCATACCTCAATAAAAAATTTTTTAAAGAGTATAAATCTTTAAAGTTTTCTCCTCCTTGGTTTGACCTCTTACCCTTCCAGTCCTTTTATGCCTTTATACGCCCACAGACATACCCACACACATGCATTTTCTTCTTACATAGGTGGGATCACAGTGCAGGCATGGTTCTGTGCAGAGTTGTCTCCCCAAAAGTGCATCTGATTGTCATTCCCTCCCTGCCCCTTAAAGCTCATGGTTTTCCACTGCCTCAGGACAAAGTTGGACTCCCACGCCAGCCTACCCAGCCCTGAGAGATCTGGACCCTCCTTCCCTGACCAGTGCCACCCTCGCCTTACCTCTTTCATATACCTCTTCCAGGCTCCCTCTTGCCTGACGTTCCCACCACCTGCCCGGGCTTTTGATGTGGCTTCTAAGGTGCATTTTCCCATCTTCCATTTCAAGCTCACTTTTTCAGGGAAGGCCTCCTGACTGGCCCCTCCCCCGCGCTGGGTTGGGTGCCCACCCAGCCCTCCCTGCTTCCCTGTGCCTGTGTGGTAACTGGCTTCTCTACCAGACTGTCGGTTCTGCTGACAGTGGCTCCTCCGCCATGCAAACAGCTCCTTCGACAGCTGCATCTGGCCTGGGGCCTTCCTTGTCAGGTCCCCCGGGACAGTTACATAAATGTGTGAACCTGCTCTGCAAACCAAAAGCCCCACCCAGATATGTGGCCCTGATGTTATGGCCACGCGAGCGATAGGGGAGATTCCTCAGGCCTCTAGGGGAAATCACATCTATTTTAACTTCCCAGTGAGTCAGTCCTCAGAGGTGTCGACCAGACCGACCGAGTCATTTTTAGCCGCCCACAGTGGGGGCAGAAGTGGAGGCAGGTTGGCTCTGCCAGAGGCCAAAGGACAATCCTGGCCAGAACCCAGGCTTTCTAGGAGCTATTGCTTGGGTCACGGAGTACAAACACGGGACAATGTATGGCGTTATTAATTTATTTCTTCCTGTCCATTGTTCCCTCCCCTCATGTCCCCATGCTAATAAGGCAACCACTTTGTGGAAGGTTTGTGGCAGGAAAGTAAAAATCTCTGAGCTCCTGGACAGCTCTGGGCAGGAGGGATGGGACTCAGAGCGGGTTTCAGTTGATACAAGGAGATAAATAAATAGTTATTTTTCTTTTCTTTTCTTTTCTTTTCTTTTCTTTTCTTTTCTTTTCTTTTCTTTTCTTTTTATTAACTTTAATTCTTAGAGCAGTTTCAGGTTTTACACCCTCCCACTCCTCTCCCACCCACAGTTTCCACTCTTATTAATATTGCCCATTAGTGAGGTATATTTGTTACAACTGATGAACCAATGTTGATATAACAGTATTAATTGAAGCCCACAGTTTACTTTGTTGTACAGTCTGATGGATTTTGCCAAATACAAAATGTCATGTACCACCATGACAGTATCACACAGAACAGTGTCGCTGCCCAGAAAATCCCCTGTGCTGTCTGTTCGCCTCTCCCCGTCTCTCCCACTGCCGGCGACCACATTGTTTTCCTGTCTCTACGGTTTTGCCTTTTCCAGGATATCACACGATTGGCGTTATACATTATGTAGACTTTTCAGACTGTTTTTTTCCACTTAGTAATATGCATTTGAGGCTCTTGCACGTCTTTTCGTGGCTATTTTTTTTCTACCACTAACTAATATTCTGATCTATGCACGTTCCATGTTTTGTTTATCCTTCCACCTAGTGAAGGACGTCTTGGTTGGTTCCCATTTTTGGCAGCTAAACAGTCATGTGCAGGTTTTTGTGTGGAAGTAAGTTTTCAATTCATTTGGGTAAATGCCTAGAAGCATGATTGCTGGACCATTTGGCAAGACTTCTGGGCTTTCTAAGAAACTGTTAAGCTGCCTTCTGAAGGGGCTGCGCAGTCTGCGTGCCTGCTGGTGCCGCCTCGCCTCCTCGGCAGCAGTTGGTGCGGGCGGTGTTTCGCATTTTTGCCGTTCTAAGAGATATTTAGAGGTATCTCCTTTTTTTAACTTCCAACTTCCTAATGACATATGATATTGAGCATCTTTTTATATGCTTATTTGTCATCTGTGTATCTTCTTTGGTGAGTGATTCAGATCTTACTGTTCAGTTTATAAGCACACATTTATGTGGTTTTTCAGCACACTCACTGTGTTGTGCAGCCACAACCGAGATCTACCTAAATCTAGAACATTCCTATCAACGCAGAAAGAAACCTCATACCTATTAGCAGTCACTCCCCATTCCTCTTCCCCCTGTCGTCTGGTAACCACTAATCTACTCTCTCTATCTATGAATTTGCTTTTCTTATATCTTTCATATAAAAGGAATCATACAAAATGTGGTCTTTGGCACCTGGCTTTCTTCTACTTGCATGTTTTCTAGGTTCATCCATGTCATAGCATGTAACAGGTACTTTTATGACTAAATAATGTTCCATTGTATGGGTATATCATGGCTATTTCTTAAATACTTCAATGTATGGACTAAGATTCATATTGGATACCTGGGTGCTACTTGCTCCCAGCCCAAAGCCAAAGGAAAAGACAAGAGGCATTGCCCCAGTAGGCAGTTTTTCCTTCCGCGTGAGGGACAGTGAGTAATGAGCCTCAGCTGGAGTTTCTTCTGTAATAAAAAGGAATTCTGCTTGAGTCTCGTGGGCTTAAATAACCCACTGCCGCCACCACCAGTTACTACCCATGAAGTTCCTACTTCCTGCTGGGCACCAGAGCAGGCAGGCAGGCACATGTACACAGAACGATCCCCACTCCCATGTGAGGACGCTTGGCTCTGAGGGGTAGAGCCACGGCCTCAGCGTCTGCTGCAGCAACACTAACTCAGGCCTGCCAAATAGTGAAGCCCTCCTTAACTGTCCCAGGAGCCAAATTTCCTCACCTCTTTGTGTCCCAGACCCATTTCGCAACTTGGAGAAATTTATAAACCCCTCTTTAAAATAATGTTTCAAATGTATGAAATAAAATACACTGGACTGTAAAGGAAATGAATTACACTGAAATACAATGATGGATATTTTAAATAATCAGATTGGTGAAATGGTAATATATGTTCTTTTCATCAACACACTAAATAACAAAATCCAGCAGTGGTTCTAATCACTACCATCACTTCGAAATAGTAGAAAGCATAAACGACGTTTGAGGTACCTGCCCAACTGCACAGTAATATGCAAAGATCTGCATGAGAAAACATCTAGACTAAGGCACAGGTGTTGGTAATGTGATGGAGTTTGTTGCCCACATTCATAGTGGAAAGAAACACTAAAGTTCAGTTAGAGGTGAGTGCAAATAAGATGTCACATGGTGCCCACCCAGCACACGGGCCCTGGGTTAGAGTCTCTGCTCCCCAGAGGAATGGGAACATGGGCTGGGGAGAAGGGAGACCCTGCCCCTCCCAGGACCTGTTGGTGCCTCTGGATGTCTACCACCTTTAGCAGGCCTGGTGTGAGGAGGGGTCACCTTCCTGTTCACTAGCTCTGCCTGGCCTGGAATTCCTCAGTCTGGGGCTTTTCTGGGAAGCTCCCTAAACAGTGTTTCAGTTTCTCGGGCTGGTCTCCATCTGTCTGTCTTATACATCCTATCTCTCTCTGGACAGTTTAATGCCTTTTTAAACAACCCCCTGTGAGGTTTGGGGAGTTTCTCATCTCTCATATCAAACTTCTTATATGACTTCAGAAGGGCAGCCCCTAAGGTGGTTCCCCTGCAAGAGGGGGAGGCCCCAGCCTAAGGCGTGGTACAGAGGCACTGAGTGAAGACCCAGAGTGCAGCCCAGCAAGGGGGGCCCTGGGGACACAGCAGCTCCCTGTGCAGAGAGCCACTGGCTTTCTCACCTCACGAGGGCCAGTCTGGGGCACGGAGGACAACAGGTTAAGCCATGCAACCTCTGTGGACCTCAGTTTCTTCATGCATGAATTGGGAAATGGGCCTCTCCAAGGAGGCGTGATGGGGTGAGGAGTAAACAGCAAGAAGGCTGGACTGCATTTCCAAACCTGCTCAGAGTTCACCTCAGATGAGAGCCAGGAAAAACTTTCCAAGTGACACCAGGAAGCAGCAGCGCTTTCTGGCTCTTCACTGAAGGCCCGATGGACAACATGACCGCAGCTGGCCGGTGCACCTCCTTCGCCCCTGCTTCCTGCGCTTCAGAGGCCTAGCCCAGGAGGGGCGACCAGGGGCAGAGGCAGCACTTGGACCCTTAGACCTCCCACCCCCTTCTCGTTCCTCCTTTTTAATCAAGACATCTATCTGATCTGGGGCCCTTGGGAAGTCCCCAGCCTCTCAGTCTCAGTGTCTCCATAGATGAAGTGACTCCTGAGGGTCCCTCCTGCTCCAATCAGACCCAGGATGGATGTGGGGGAGGAAGGATTCCCCTTCCAGCCACATCATCCCCATTTGCCAGCCCCAGGGCAGCTGCCCCAGCTGCAGCAGGTCCTGGTGAGCAGAGACCACTCTGCTTCCGGTCTACCCATGGTGACTGGACAGGTGGGAGGGGCGCCAGGGTAGGGGAGAGAAGGGCAGGTGCAGGGAAGCCGGACTCCACAGAAGCACCTGTTCCAAGTTATACAGGTTGCCAAGACGTGGCACCTATTTCCATTGTTCTCTAGACCTGCCCTATCCCCACGACAGCGACTGGGGTTGGGGAGACGGTGGCAGAGGCTGGAGGGACAGAGAACAGAGGATGCGCAGGAGGGGCCAGAACAGTAAGGAGGAGGCTTGAAAAGCAGGGCTGGGCAGAAACACCCTTGTAACAACCTGAGGCTGAGATAGATGAAAGGGGCTGAAAAACAAAAACAAAAAAGTCAAAATGTACAACGGCAGCCCCAATGTTTCCTGTTTTTCTAACAAATCACCAATGATTTCCAAGAAAAGCAAGCCGTGCTATGCGCGGTCCTGGGCACAGCCGCAGAATTTGCACATCTGGCCTGTGCTTCGAGAGGGTGGCAGGACCGGGCACAGGATGTGGCAGGGCCACCGAAAGGTCTGCAGCCCGAGGAGGCATGGGGGCACGGGCCAGGAGCTCCTCGGGGATCCAGCCGCCCACCTGCACTTCAGTTTCCTCGGGTCCCCGGAAAAGCAGGAGGGTTCTCCCTTCAAGCTTAGAGGACACTTTCAGAGGATTCCCACGGACAGGCTTCCCCAGACCTGACTGAATTCTCTGAGAATTTCCAGTCAGCAGGCTGTGGGGGGCTCCAGGGAGGCCAGGCTGGGCCAGGTGTCCTGAGAGACTGGGAGCAGATCACCCAAGGAGGACAAGACACCCTCAGAAGTGGGCATCCAGCCACCATCCCTCCCCTTCCGGTCTCAGCTTCTGTCCCTCTTGCTGAGGAGGGTCTCACAGGGTCCTGGGCTTTTTCAAAAACCCCTGGAGTGACAGGCAGACCCCAGAGCTGGGGCTAAAGATCAGTGTTCTCAACCCAGGACCCCCACCCCTTCCTGCCAGGCCACCTGCTCCTCCCTCAGCACCCCCAGGAGCCCTCTCTGCCCCTGCCTGCTTCACCCCACTCCAGGAAAACAGAGCTGCCCCCTGGAGATCCCCTCCCAGCCATCCCAGGCCCTCTTCTCTCCTCTGTCTGTGACCAGAGTCTTCTCTGTAATGCCTCCCCCCTCTTCTGCTGTCTCACCAGCATCTTCCCTGCTGGTTCTTCCAGAAAACCGAGCATCTTGCCTCACTCATGCAGGCTGGTGGCAATTCAGCTCTATGTACAAACCTGCAAGCCGGCATGCCCAGACACCGCTGAGCCCTATCAGCACCAGACCTGTCCCCAGTCCAGGGCCCATAGGCAGGCTGTGGGTGGGCATCATGGATGGAAGGAAGGGAGACAGAGAGCCCAACCTTACCTGCCTGTAGCCTCATTCCTGGTCTACCCTAGTGGGCAGAGCAGACCCTCAGGCCAACACCACACACACATATTTTGCCTAGCCATCTGAAAGTAAGTTGCAGGTTGCAGACATCTTGACGAGTCACTCCTACATATTAGATTTAACCATATGAACCACAAACAGATATCAGCAAGTTCATACGGTTCAACCTGACACTTGAGCATGTGTCCCCTGAGAACGAGGACAGTCTCCACCCCGGGGATACCATTATCACACACAGAGCAAGATAATGACAATTACACACCATCTGCTGTGCCCCGAGGCACACGTAGTCTTGCAGGGCACCTGCTATGTGCCTGTGTACCCACCTTCCCCACGCCGAGTCAGGACCTGGGCCATACAGGGGACAAGCAGTGGGAGGAGGGAGGCTGCTGGTCCCAGCAACTCCCTCACACTGGGAGTTCACTCTGGACAGGTGCAAAGCAGACACCTGAAAACCCACGACAACCCATGACAACACACAATGAGAATCTCTCCCAGGGGAAGTAGGAAGTATATTATGGGATTGGATTTTCCAAAGGTGGTCCCAACATTGCCCATCCTACAGTCTCTTTGATAATGTGGCCTTGCCACTTCCCCATCAAGAGTAGAATGTAATTCCCCTCCCCATAAATTTGGGTGGGCTCGTAACTGCTTCAACCAGAGACAGTGAAGGTGACATTGTGTGGCATTCCAAGCTAGGTCATTAAGAGGATGCAGCTCCTGTCTCATTCACTAGAACCCTTGCGCGTGGAGCTCTGAGCTGTCCTGCAAGAAAACTGACTGGCCATGTAGAGGCTGCCATCAGGTGTGGAAGCCCAAGCCACATGGAGAGGCCATTGCAGGTGTTCCGGCTGCAGCTCCCATCCCCAGTTGTTCAAGTCTTCCCAGCTGAGGCCCCGACGTCACTGAGCGCAGATGAGCCATCCCCACTGTGCTCTCCCCAGATTCCTGGCTCACAGAGTCCACAAGCATACTAAAGTAATCACAGTCTTCTACACTACGTTTTGGGTAGTTTATTGCACAGCAATAGTATCTGGAACACACATATCTGGCAGAGGGCCCACACCTTGACAGAGACCAGGCCACATGGCCAGAAGCCACATGTTCAGAAGAGCTCAGATGGAACAGCCCTAGAGAAAGCTACGCAGAGATGGGTGCCATCTGCCAGGCAGCTAAGATAATCATGGCACTTCAGAGGCACAAGGGCCCTTAGAGGTTGTCCAACTTAAATTCACCGATTCAAGTAAAAAGTTATCTTGGGTCCCTGCTGGTGTGGCTCAGTGGATTGAGTGTTGGCCTGCAAACCAAAGGAATTGCTGGTTCAATTCTGAGTTAGGGCACATGCCTGGGTTGTGGGCCAGGTGCCCGGTAGGGGACACAGAGGCAACGGATGGATGTTTCTCTCACACATCAGTGTTTTTCTCCTTTTCTTTCTCCCCCCTTCCCCTTCCTCTAAAAATAAATAAATAAGTTATATAAATAAATAAATAAATAAATAAACAAACAAAAGTTGTCTCACTAAGTGAATATGACCACAAGATACTTTGCTGGATGGTGTGATAGATCTCAAGATGACTAATACACTGTCCTTTGTTTCAGATATTAAGCTTTGCTGATGCCAGCATGGAAAGCACCACATTCTAAGGACTAGAGTAACCACAGCAACATACCAGGCATGCTCCTGCCTCAGGACTTTGTACCTAGTGTTCCCTCTGCCTAGAGTGCTCTTCTCCCAGATGCCACTCCCTCGGCTCACTCCCTCACCTCTGTCTAGTTTTTACATTATATTCTCAACAAGGACTTCTGGCAAACCCCACCTCTGACACACCCTGCTTTCTTTTTCCCACCCCTCTAATCACCAACTGACACACAAAACTTACTTATTATTTATTGTGCTTATTGTCTGTCTCTCTCCTGCAGTCCCATTAGATTGTAATCTCCACAAGGGCTTTGAAGAGTGCCTGGCACATATTTGCTGGATGAACAAATGAATGTTGAATGAATAAATAAATGAAACAGAAGTCTAAAAGAAGGTGAAAGAAGAGAGAAGCACATGGGATCACATGCACGTAGCTTAAATGAGATATAAATGCCGTTGTCTCATATGAATCACAAAACTGACCCACAGCAAGGCCTAGGGATGCAGCAATTCACCCTGACAGTACCTGGAAGTCTCACTAGGTTAAAACCAGGTTGTCTGACAAACCCTTGCTCCTCCGATCATCTCATCTCTTGGAAGGCTGAGGAAGCGCAGAGAAAAACTATCCCATCTTGTGTCTTTGATTCTGATCAACAATAAGGAAGGTTCATAAAATAGGAGTGAGGGGAAGACAGGGTGAAAATGACCACATCACCTCAAAGTTTGGACTAATAATGGAAGAAATTGCTAGATTCAGACATACATCTTAGGCTTTAAGAACACATAATCAGACAGGATGGCTTAACAGGAAAAGAAGACTCGGAAAATTAAATTCTGAAGGCACAGTCCCATGGGAATGCAGAGGGGCCAGTGTGAATTTCGGGGGCATACACAAAAGGTGGGAGCGAGGTTCCCAAATAAGAATGGACATAAAAGAGCAAGAGTGAGTAGGTGCGAGAGGAAGCCCTGAGAAAAACATTGAAGACATAAGTAAGGGCCCACAGAGTTATTTTCAGAGCCAAACCTTGGGATTAGGCTAACCACTCAGAACAGGACAGGCAGTGGTCCCCCGAGAGAGGGCAGAACTGCTCTGCTGCCATTCATCCATCTTCTTCCTCAAGGAGGATAGTTGTCTTTCTGGAAAGCATGGATCAACGACTGTTTAGCCAATAGCAGATAGATAAGCAGGGTCTTTACTGGAGGGCCTTTACTGGCAGCGGGGTCGGGACAGAAATCTATCTCAAGGAGCTCATGCCCAGAGACCTCCATACCAAGCATTAGGAGCTGCAAGAAATACAAAACAGACAGACAACCCGATAGAAAAATGGGTAAAAGACATGAATAGGTCTTTTACAAAAGAGAATATCCAAATGGCCAATAAACATGAAATGGTGGCCAATTTCATTAGTTGTAAGAGAAATGCAAATTCAAATTAAGATGCAATACCACCAGACACCCATCAGGACTGTGCAAATGAAAAAGATGGAAAACTCTGTCTGTGAGCATGTGAAGCCTCAGGGCTGCAGGTGAGAGTGCAAACTGGTACAGCCACTTCCCAAATGGAAAACTGTGTAGCAGTAGCCACTAAAGCACAAGCCACTGTGACACAGCAATTCCGCTCCTAGGAATGTATTCAAAGGACATGAGCCAGAACGTTCACAGCAGCACTATTCAAAGCAACCTTCAAACCAGACACTACCCAATGGGTGAGTTGTCCCAGTGGAGGTTAATGTGGGGCAAGTGCAATAGAAACTTGGAGGAGGGAGGTGGTCAATTAGCATAGCTCCTCCAAGAAAGTTGCTCCTGAGATAACTCACCAGGAAGACAAAGCTGCCCTGGAATTCAGGCATGATGGTGGGAAAATAGACAGAGGGAAGAGGTATGAGCCAGCATGGTTCCTTTAGGAGACAGCCAGGTGATCAGCCCCGCTGCAGAATGAAGCAGGACACAGGCATGCTGGGAGATAAAGCTGCATGAGCTAAGATGGCAGATTGCACATGGTTTTATGTGCCAAGCTAAGTGCTTAAGGGTTTGCTCACAGGCGGGCCATGTGGAGCCATTGCCAAATTTTCAACTGGTACATCCACTTTCTAAGTGGAAATGACACAGCCTTGGATGTAGAAGACTATAGCCACAGGGGGTGAGGAGGAGACTGGGGGAAAAGGGCCCCACATGGAGGGCTCTGAAGTCAAATAGAGGGCTGACTGAAAATGAATGGAGGATTGCAGATGAGGAGAAACGAATCTCAGAGTCATAAAGAAACCTGAAATTTGTGGAAGGGAACTGCTACTAATAAGTTTTGAAACACCAGAGAAAATGAAAGATGTATAAGAGAGACAGAGTGAGACAGACAGAGAAAGACAGAGATGCAAAGACAGACACTGGAAAAGGCTGGCCCAATTTTGAAGAACATAAAACAGGTAGAGTCTTGGAAACTACAGTCTCTTAGCCCACTGGCCCCCAGTGGTGTTCTCTGCATGTAATTAAGTGGCAGTTCATGAGCTCTCAGCCAAGGATCTAGAGACAACCAGGCACTACAACAGATTCACTAACAAAACACGTAAACCAAAAAAGTGCCACAAAAAGAGCATATCTGGAATTTGGCATGTCCTGCTCTAGTCTCACGACCATGTAGAAAAATGTGACCCAAAATGGCAACAGAAACAGATGGAATCCCACTCCCCTAATAACCTCACCCAAAGGGTGTTGAGAATCTTTTTCTACAGGGGCACCTCTCCCAAAATGCCAGAGAGCTCTCCTTTTGGATCATTAGGATATGCCATTTAAAAAACTGTGGCAAAATATAAATAAGATAGAATTTATAATTTTAACCATTTCTATGTACAGTTCTGTGGCATTTAGTACATTCTCAGTGTTGTGCAACCATCACCACGTCATCTTCCCAAACGGGAACTCCGTGCCCATTAGACACTGACTCCCCTCCTACCTCCTCCCAGCCCTTTGTAACCGTCATTCCACTTTCTGTCTTTATGAGTTTGACTCACAGATACCTAACAAAAGTGGAATCATACAGTATTTGTCTTTTTGCATCTGGCTTATTTCACTTAGTATAATGCCTTCAAGTTTCTTCCATGTTGTAGCATGTATCAGAATTTCCTTCCCTTTTAAGGCTAAATAATATTATTCCGTTGTATGTATGTGCCATGTTTTGTTTACCCATTTATCCATAGATGGCCATGTGGGTTGACTTCATCTTTAGGCATAGCATGCCATTTTTTTAATGAACAGTTTTCAATAGGACTTAGAACATATGCCCACTGTACAGCAAAAGGGATGAAGAACATTTATATGACAAGTGAAGATTCACAAAGATCTCAAACTAGTAGAGTTCAGATATGGATGAGACTCATAACGGTCTTTCTTTATCCATTCTCCCTTCTTCTACAGTACTACAATTTGAGGGAATTTTAGATTACATCTGCCAGATTCTCTTATAACTAAATGTGGCATATGACTACATTCTGGCCAATAGAATATGAGTAAACATTGACAACTGCAATTTCCAAATGCCTTTAAATGGAAGAGGTATGCCTTCTTCTTCCTTCCTCCTCCTCCTGCCGGCTGGAAGGCAGATGTAATGCAATTGCCAGAGCAGCCATCCTGGGACATGAGATGAAAGCCATGTGTTGAGGCAGGAAGAGCAACAAGACATAAGGAGTGTAGGTGTAGGTTTCCAACCTATGAAGATGACATGTAAAGTCTGGGTCACTTATTCTCAGATGATTAAGTCACTACTATTTTGGGTCGCTCCACTATAACATCAAACCAATATACAAACTAGTATTTCAGTCAACACTGAACTAACCTAAGAAGCAAAATAATGTTTTTGTTAGTTTGTTACTATGTCATCTAGATACAGCTAGGGGGATTTTCCCCAAATCTGGGGAGTACATTTTATAATCTGACCTTAAATAGAGACCACATGGCATACCCAAAATTCCCTTGTAAGGGGACAGCTCATAAAAGCTGAAGTCATCCTTCAGAGAAACAGCATATAGTTTCTACATGACACACCCCCTCTGTGTATCCAGCTCTAGGGAAGCAACAGCAGAGGCTAAGATATTTAATGGTCGGAGATTCTTTGGAACAAACTGGGTTGGCCAGCTAGTGTTAAAGGCATTCAAGTTGAGAGAGTACTGTTTTGGTAAATGAATTAAAGATAATCTCCTATTGGGCAATAAAAAGGTACCATGAAAATAAAGTATGGGCATTAAAAAACTTTCCCTCCTTAAATAAGATAAAATAGTTTAGTGAAAAATAACGTTCCCAAGGCAAAACTGTAGAGACAATAAACAGATCAATGATTGTCAGGTGGAGGGAGAGGGAGAGATGAATAGGCAAAGCACAGAGGGATTTTAGGGCAATTAATACACTCTGTACTATTATAATGATGGATATATGCCATGACCCACTTATAGAATATACAATACCAAGAGTGCCCCCTAAGGTAAATTATGGACTTTGGGTGATTATGATATGTCAGTGTAGGCTCATCCTTGGTAAAAAAATGTTCCATCCTGGTGATGTCGATAATGGGGGAGGCTATGTATGAGTAGGGGCAGGAGATCTATGAGAAATCTCTGTACTTTCCTCTCAATTTTGTTGTAAACCTAAATTTCCTCTAAAGAAATTTAAATTTTTTAAAATATAATAATGATATTTCCACCTCTATCTACTGAGCAGGTCTTAGAAACAATGCAACCAATGAGAAGTAATCCCTTATCTTTGGAAACAGGACTCTCTGAGAGGACTGAGTTCTGGACCCAAGGTGGAAATAAACTGCAGCCCCAACCCAATCAATCCCTTTGGAATTCCCTCTACAGGAGCTGTGATGAAAACCCAGTAGACTTTAGAAGGGGCATTCTCAGCCACGTCCGTCTCAGGAGAATGTTGGACCATAAGAGTGCCTTCCCTTGGGTGGCCAGGGGTGGGAGAACAAGAGGAATGGTACCTCTTTCTTTACCCATTGCATCCAATATGGGCTTACTTCTATCAACTCCCACAAGTCCCCATCATCTTGTTTTCCTAGCTGACTCAGGTATCTTCTAGAACAACCTCCTCTCCAGGCCCCTGAATAGCTCATATGCCTTGGACCTGAGCTCCTTAGCCTCACTAGTTCAGAAATGCATTTTTTTGATGCTACACAAGGCTAGTTCCTGCCCAAACTCGCTTCCCATCAACCTTCTCAACCCTACCTCTCAGGCTAACCTTTATCTCTTTCAAGTTGATTTTTATGATCAGTTTCTTTAAAGGGCCCTGCCCTTATTTTATTTATAGCAAACTTCCCTGCACAAACCAATATTATTGTGCCGTGACCCACAGGCTAACGTGTGGATGTCACAGGAGGCCTTTGCACCTCTGCCCTACAGCTGGGCAGCCCTTGTTCCACATCCTTTCTCTAATGAGTTCAGAAAACACCCTCAGGTCATTAGAAGTCAAATGGGGAGGGTGAGCTGCATCATTGGGTCTCCCACTCTTGGATCACATTTACCAGAAAGGGAATATGGAGTATTCCTGTCCCCAGGGCCAAGAGAGCCTTAGGCACTTTTCCAGGCCTTTCTACAGACTTGCACTGAGACCAGAGATGGCAAGGGACCCTGGACATGAGCCTGTGGTGGTATTATAGCGGTGGTTCCAGGCCGGTGGGTGGGCACCCCAGGGCCTCCACTGCCCTGAGGAAGCCAGGAAGTCAGTGTCAGGTGGGCACAGGAAGGGGCATTACTCTGTGTTGGTTAAACTCTGCCTCAGAATGGGGCATTCTCTCTCCTGGGGAGCCCTTTCTACTACACTCTCCTGCCCTTTCTCTGAAAGCCCTCTTCCCTCTTCAGAGCATAATTCCCCTTAAAAAAAAAAGAGCACCATGCACCCTGCTGCAGAGCAATAGAAGAGAGCAGCTTTCCGCTCTGAATGGTTCCACCTTAGGGCCGCACTGGCAAACAAGACTGCAAGCTGCAAAGGGCAATATGAAAATTAATAATAATTATTAGTAATACTTTATTTTCTTCCAATTTAAACCTGAGTTCTACATCTTTCTTGACTTCCTCCAGGGTCCACTTGGCCAGGAACCCCCTGGGGACATTTGGAGATCCCCAGAAGTCCTCCAAGCCTTTCTCTCCCCTGCTCCCCCTGAAAACACAGCTCCTTATTGCCCCACAGCCTGCTGGGCAGGCAGGACAGGAAGCCCCTCTGCCTTGTAAACATGGTGTTGCAAACAGTCACTTCCCCAGGCTCCCATAAAGGTCACAGCCTGGGAGTGGCTTGCCTGGGGGCAGTTCCCCAGGTCTCCCACTGGTCAGACTTAGAGAACAGCTCATCTTAAATCTGACTGACCTGCCTGCAGGGGTAGGAAGAAGAGTTCCAAGGAGCGGAGGCTTGGGTTCTGAGGTCTGCCAGGGACTCACAGGGACTGAAACAGCTCAGAGGAGGACACCTGCTTTGCCCATACTGGAGAGCAAAGACACATAGTTTTGGCCCTTTGGATGCCCATAGAAGGCCAGGGAGGTGCCTGCAAGGTGCAGTCCTTGAGGGGGAGGGTGACTGAGACCCACAGAGATCACAGATGGGGGACAGCCCAGCTGCCAGATCAACAGCTATCCTGGGTAGAGGCACAGGTCTCCCAGGTGCGGGCTGCCCGACCAGGCAGTCTTTCACACAGCAAACGCTGGCTCATCCACACCCAAAACTGGCAATTCCAGGCACTGGGAGGTCAGTGCTGAACAAGATGGTAGGGAAGTTTTCCCATCAGGAGAAAGATGGGAGAGGCCAGAACACACGTTAGGTCTTAGGAGGAGTCAGGCAGTCTGGCTGGAGGACAGGGAGAGAATTCCTGGAGAAGACTCAACAAGCAGCACTCACCTTCGAAACCTGAATAGAAGACAAAGGACTTTGGACTTTCCCTATGAAGCAAGATGGCATCAGAGGTTTCCAAACACGACAAAGGAGTTTTCATAAGAAAAATCTCTTGGTGAAGCAAGGGAGAGACTGTGGCCCAGAAGGCACCACGAGAGGCTTGCAGTGACGAAAGCTGAATTAGATGGCAGAGAGAACGATGGGGAAGTGAGAGAGGCAAGAGCCCCAGGGAAAGGAAGCACCATCGAAACTGAGGGAAGGAGACTTGACTTGGGGTGGTGAGCACACGATACACAGATGACGTATTGTAGAATTGTACCCCTGAAACCTGTATAATGTTACTGACTGATGTTACTGCAATAAATTTAATCTTTTTAAAAACTGGCTGGATAGTGGCAATAGTGGAGAGCAGGAAGATGGAGGGAAGACTCAGAGATGACTCTAAGCTTTCAAGACCAGGAGAAAAAACAGGGAAGTCTTCAGAGGAAGCCTGTTTTGTGGATAAAGAGCTGGGCTCTGGACACGTGTGGAAGATGATCTGGACTGGGGGGGAAGGGTTTGGGTGAGGGACACAAGCTCACTGGGAATGGCAAGAACAGGAGTCTGCGGAGCAACAGTGGGAGGAGGAAATGGTAAGAGAAAAGGCTCCAGGTGAACGTGTTGGGCATCAAATGCTACAGAAACTTCAGAGATGCAGGTTGGGAGGAGGCTGTTGGACTTTGCCATTACAAAGCCACCAGGGACCTTAGAAGAAGCCACCTAATAGAGAAGCATTGGAAGCATAGGGCAGGAGACGGCATGGCACCACTCGGATCTGAGGAAGGGTTTGTTGTCCCTGGGAGTCCTGCCCTGAGGTGGGCCCTCAGAGAGAAGAAGCAGTTCTCCTCTGCTCAGCCCCTCAGAGCAGCTCCCATGCTTGAAGAGAAGACTTTGAAAACTGAGCAGGGGATGTCAGAGCAGTAGAGACCATTAGATCCAGGAGGGAACAGGCTCAGGAGGACAAGGAGATAAGCAGGGGCAGCTCGGACTACAGGTCACATCTCCTACTCCCATTCTGTAGTCTGAACATCCCGCCACAACACCTTGTTTTCTCTTAAACACAATAGCAGGCTAAGGAAAGCTCTCTGAGCTTTTAGCTTTCTCTTGATGTCACTGTAGAAGTGAATGCGAAATGCAAAGGCCTATGAAACATTAGCTCGAAAACCCCATGAGCAAGAGGCCATTAATTCCCAGCTCAACCTACAGGTTGGGTAGGTTGGCCTTGAGAAGCTATCTCATTCAGCCACAGAGGAAGGTGATTCTGAAGTGGAGCTTAATTTGTTTATTTCACCAGGTGTCAGAAGGAGCCAAGAACAAGAGACCCCAAGAACGGCCCATGCTCCCGCATAGGATGTGGGCAAGGGTCCCCGTGTTCAGTGATGGCGCCAGGGTCTTTCCCCATGGGTAGCTACAATTTTCCTAACCGCCAAAGTACCCCTGCTCTGGGGGAATGGGCTGTGAAGCAAGGCTATGGGATTTGTGAGGGAACTTCCCAGCTTTGGGATTTGTTTATTCAAGGTCGGTGAACTTAAATTCAAATTTCGTTCTCAGGACAACCAATTTTTATACAACCAGTCAGGCACAGCCGGTATGATTTGGAGAACTAGAGACTAGACTCTTTTTTTTTTTTTTTTTTTTTTAAAGATTTTATTTATTTATTTTTAGAGAGGGAAGGGAGAGAGATAGAGAGAGAGAGAGAGAAACATCAATGTGCGGTTGCTGGGGGTTATGGCCTGCAACCCAGGCATGTACCCTGGCTGGGAATTGAACATGGGACACTTTGGTTCCCAGCCCGCGCTCCATCCACTGAGCTATGCCAGCCAGGGCTCGAGACTAGACTCTTAAAAATGGGGTGATCTTGGTCTTCATTCTCACAGCTATCATTTCGACATGTGACATGTATTTTCCCTGAATACTTCCCCCCACAGGGAACTCACAACTACAAGGCCACCTATTCCACTGTTGCTCTGCTCTGGATTTCTCCAAGACCTTCTTTGTGGCCAGCTGACATCTATTTCTTCACAATTTCTCTTCCTTTTCTCTTCCTTATTCCCTTTCCTTCTGAAGAGAGACCTGCACAGAACAGGTCTTCCCCTTTTCCAAAGGATGCTGCCCTTCAGACATCTGAAGAGAGGAGGGTACTTCTCCTTGTGTCCTCTTCTTGGAGGAAAACACCTCTATTTCTTTAATCATTCGGTGCTATGGCACCCACATCTTGGTCCCCCTTCTCTGGGTGTGAAGTGGTTGATGCAGCACCTGCAGGCGACCTGCACTCCACATGGCTCTAAACAGATCAGTGTGGAAATGGACCACAAGTCGAAGACGGTTGTCAGGTGCTGGTTCCAGAGCACCGAGGTGACAGGGGTGTGCCTGGGAGAACTGAGGAAGCCAAGAGAGGAGAGGGAGGCTGCGAGAGCAGGAAACCAAGAATCTGGCAGTAAAGGAACTAAAGACCAGAGCCGTTCTCCCAACTTTCAAGGGATGGATCACTCCCCTGCACTCTAACCTGGCCCAGGGTTCAGGAGAAAAATAAACGTCTCCAAACCACTTTGCAAAGCCAGCACATCAAAACCTGGCAACAGCAGGACAGGAGAGGAAAATGGAGGCTGGCCTTACTTGTGAGTCTTGAGGTAAAAATCCTACAAAGAATCACAGCAAATCAAACCCAATTGTATTGAAAGAATAAAACACTGTGATCAAGTGGAGTTTGTTCCAGAAGTGCAAGGGGGGTTCAATATAAGGAAGTTGAAATAACGTGTCACATAAATCTAATCTTAAGGTGAAAGAATACAAAAATTTCCTAGTAGGTGCCTAGAGAAGTATTTGACAAACTTAACTTCCATTCTTGCTTTTTAAAATCCTTAGACATGAAAAATTGAAGTGAATATGCTTCACACATGGCTCCTCACTTCAAGGCACCAGCTCTAAAGAGCTGTGACCACATCAGAGAAACAAAGCCCCAAACCAATGCCAGACCCTGGGAACCTGGGGGTAGGGTGGGGGAGGGGGCACAAATAACTCTGGCAAAGGAAGAGCAATGGCTGCCTCTCTGCCTCCTAGACAGTCTCTATTGATGTAAACAGCCACAAACACACATTTTCTCTGACCCTCATACCTAGCCTTAAGTCTAGTTCTCTGGTTGGGCGGTGGAATGGTGGGGAGGAGGTAGGTGAGGAGGTGGGGACAGGAGGCTTCTTGTAAGGACACCAGCAGCAAAAGTAATGCTCTTTAATCAACTTGGGAATGGGCTGAATTCAAGACTTGATGAGACATTCAGAAAGCGTCCACGTGCACCACAGTGGCTCAGTGAGTGGTCAGGGAGCTCAGCGCCCTGCAGCTGCCTAGAGATCCCACCAGTGAGTCACCAGGGGCCTGCTCTGCAGGCTGCAGCTTCCCATTACCCACCATCACTCCCCGCTTGCCTCTTACTCAACAGCTGGGGCTTATTCAAAGAAATCCGTGTGGAGAGAGTCCTGTCTTCTAGGGGTTATTAAACTGGGTTGCTGGGTGTATTACAAGGTCTCAGAAGACCCAAAGTTTTAACCAAAACTTTGAGACACACTCTCACACACACGCATGTGCTTTTGGGGGACAGGGGAAGATGATCTGTCACTGTTACCAGTTTTTTAAAAGGGCCTGTTATCTAGAGAGAGCTTGAAACTCACCTTTAGGAGCTGTTAAGTATATCTGTGATCTAACAAACCCAGAAAATGCAAAGAGGAGGGAGGTCACCTCAGCCAGGCTGTGTGGAAGCAGCTGTGTGATTTGCCTGACAAGAGTCAAAACCACCAAGCCATTCAGGAACAAGTGCTCAGACCCCAAACCCAGAGATATGTCTGCAGAGACTTCATGGTTCTGGGGCAACAACTTTGGATTAAGAAGAAGGACATGGGGACTGAACAGGTGACTTCATCGGTGGTACAGAAAATCGGGATTTCTCAACCCTGAGAGAAGAGCAGCTCTGGGGATGAACATAAGGAAGGCCCAGCAAACGAGGCAATGGTTTTCTGAGCATGGGGCACCCTTGGCTGTTGATGGCCAGCATGAGAGCACACGTCCAGGGAGACTCCTGCTCAGAGCCACTGGTGGCGGCACTGGTGATGAGCCATGAAAGAAAAAAAGAGACACCCTGTAATACTGTTACAGGGCTAAGCTGGGCCTTGGGGTTCAAGGGAGGCAGGGAGGAAGGGGCGGCAGGGAATGTGCCCCGGTCCATGCCAGACACTGGGTGAGGTATCGTACTTGCTAGCAGTCATCTCCTCTGAGTCTCACAGGACCGGAAGTCTACGTAAACCCAGAGATGCTAAAAGGAGTACCTCAATGATGCACCCAAAGAACACTTAGCACATGTCTGCTCAATGTTAGGTTTCACTATTATTAGTATTACTATTCTCGTTATTTCATACCTCAAGTCTCCACTCAAATATGACTTCTTTAGGGAAGACTTTCCTTAACATCCAAACTATATTGGTCTCTCTTTACATAATCTCACAGGAGCCCATAATTCTCAGGACTGTAATTAGACGATACGTGTGTTTGGTGTCTTGTCTGCTGGACAGGAATTTCCATGAGGGCAGGAGCGTTATGTGTCTTGCTCAGGATCTGAGTCCAGCACAGGCCGGTACACAGAAAGGGCTCCATGTTGAAATGATGAACCAGTGTGTGAGATGCTGGAGATTAGGAACGGTTCACAGAAAGCAACTAGTGCCTCGCTGCCATACAGATGGGGAAACTGACATCCGGAGGGACATATGGACTTACGTATCCAAGGTCACATGGCTGCGAGAGAAGGACTCAGGCAGAAACAAAAATCCCTAACACTGTGGGAGGCAGAGGCCTGGAAGCCACCCTCAGCCCTCAGCCCCAAGACCTGCCCCCCACAAGGAAACCACATGGGCTTATTTGCCTAGATCAACAACAGCAGCAAGAAGACTCTGGAGGACACGAAAATGAAAAGCACACCACTCCCTCCTGACCCCACCCTCCTACCCCCCATACCGTCCTGCGTTCAGGTAGCTTCCACTGTTAATGCATGGACTTCTTGCCTATGAGACCCTAGAGAGTTTCATGGTGACAACTTAACAGCCACACTGAGCATCAGGTGGCTCTGGTGAGCAAGCTACCAAATCATTGGCCAGAACCTGTAGACCAGGGCAGTCAGTGCTCTGGTAGGAGGCCATGACAGGCATGGTGAGGACAGAAGGAGGGGGCGTTCAGTGCTGTGGAGTGAGGAAGGGGTTAGGGAAGACTCCAAAGATGATGATGCTTGAGCTGGACATCCAAGGATGAATTCATGGTCTACCAGGCAGGTAGAGGAAGTGAAGGGCAGTGGAGGGAGAAGGAATATCACAAGCAAAGGCACAGAGTTTGGCCTGAGCTTCAGAGGACAAAGCGGGTGGGTGGCAGAAGGCCTTGCTAGTCATTCTGAGGGTACTGGCCTTCTCCAAAGAGCAGTGCCGACTCTGCAGAGTTTGCAGTCGAAAAGCAACTTGCTCTGGTTTGTTGTCTTACATCACTACGGTGGCAGGAGAGTGGCTGGACTGGGGGTGGGGGGCGGCTGGAGGCAGGACTCTCCCACTGAAGCTGGACTCTAAAGCCTAAAGACTAGGACCCAAATTGGTAACTCAGCAGGCTCCAGAAGGACCCAGTGTCTGCTTTATGCCACCAAAGTCACCCACTTCTTCCAATTCATTGCCCTCACCCTTCTATTGGGTGCACCTTGCTGCAGCAATATCTCACTTATCCAGAAGTCCCAAACTGATGGCCCCAACTATCCAGAACCTAGCTGCCAGCCTGAAAGGAGATGGAAAAGACCCATGGACAACCACACTTATGCCCCAAAAGTCATGCCCTACAGGGCATGCACGTCACACCCAAGGGCACATGCAGGCTGCCACTCAAGCTTAATTATCTCTGGTAAGAGTAGACACCAGCTAGTCAGCACAGCTGCACCACTGTCTAGCCATGTGGCCTTGGCCCTCAGTGTCCTCATGCATCAAATGGGGCAACAGTTGTGGCTACTTCAGAGTGTGGCTGTGAAGGGTAGAGAATGAAATACTGGGGGAAAGGCAGAAAATGTGTCCTGAGCAGACCCAAGATACAAAAGAGAATGACAGGTAGAACCATGCAATATTTTCAAGAACTTATTAAATTAGGCACAAGGTGCTACATTTATAAATGCAAGCAGTATGTTTTACAAAGATTACCCTTAAAACTAGACATATTGAAAAGTTTTGGTGTTTAGAAGGTGGAAATGCTGGAAGAATTAATGTATGCAGATTTACCTATGGAAATGACAATTCTTTGTATACCTGTGTACATCTAAAGTGCCCCTCAAAATCTGTAAAATATCTTATTTAACATAACCTAAGCTGCCATCAGCTGTGAGATGCATCATTATTTGGTGTGCCAGTAAGAAAGAAACACTGCTATCTATTACAATGGTAAGATGCCACTGATGATAAGATGCATCTTGATTTCAGAGTTGTTAAAACGTGAAAGTACATATACCTTCAAGTCAATAGAAATCTGAATATGCAGTATGTTTGCTGTGTCTTCTTCCTCTTGGGCAGAAGTAAGATATAGTCTTTCCTTCACCTAATACCCTACCTTCATCTATGCCAGACACTCAAAAATTGAACATAAAATGTTTCCTTGGGCCTCCTGCTGATCACCCTATCTTGCCCCTCCAGAAGCTTCCTCTCTCAAGAAGCAGAGAGGCTTTCAGCCAAATGTCCTCAGATTCACAGGGGTGCCACCGAGCCACCAGCTCAGCCCCTTGGGTGAGCCACCTTGAACCAAGGCCAAGTTTGCACAGCTTGAGCTCAACTGAACTCCAGCGGGGGCCTCCAGCTCTAGGTTGCCCAGGCAAAAAACATCTACTGGCTGTCCTCTCCTCCTACCTCTCAGCCAGCAGGCCCCTGATCAGCGATTACCCTGGGAATGTGGGGCAGCCTCTAACAGCTGGCCGAGGCAGCCTTCACTGTGGAGCCTCCTCATCATTAGCACTCCAGTAGCTCCAAACACGCTTGTGCCCAGTACCACCTAGTATTTCTGGAAGAAACAAAAGGAGGGAGGAGGAAAGAGTAGGCAGGGGAGGCTGGAGTGGACACCTCCACTGCAGCTTGGTGAGAGAAGATATTAATCATACCCCCCCCCAAGCTAGAGATAAGGGGGAAGGATTTCTTAAAACCCCAATGAGGCCCAGCACACAAAGGCCCCAAGCCTTCCTCCCTCACAGTCCTGTGAAGTTGCTGTTAGAGCCCATTTTACGGACAGGGAAATGGACTGGGAGAGGGGTCAGGAAGATGCTCAAGGTTGCACAACTGGGCCTGGCTAGAACTCAGGTATCCTTTCCTGATCACAGGGAGCCATGCCCATGCAATGGTTCCAGTATCATCACTTAAGGAGCATATTCCAATTTTAGAATACTACGGACTCCAGACCCCTGCCCTGGAGAGCTGTGCTGTAGTGTGGGGACCTGGAGAAGGAGTGTTTTAACAAGCTCTGGAAACTTGTTCCTTTCTAGGTGGTCCAAGACCAGGAGGAAGGAAAGTGTGGATGGAAAGAATCAGCGCCCATGGGGGGAGGGGAGAGAAGAGCAATCCAGAAGGCCCCTTGGAGGCAGACCTGGCCTACTTTTAGTCCTCATTGTGCCTAAACCCACCCCTCCTCTCCGCACAGGGGCTTGTTAACTCACTAGATACCACATCCTGCTGCTTTCATCTTGCCTTCCTTTTCCCTCTGAATAATCTCCTTCCTCCTACTGACCTGAACTTCTTATTTACCCCAGGACTGGGATGGGCCAGCCCGCATGCGCAGACGCAAACTTGCACACAGAGTCACGCAAGGTACAGCCAGGTTGTAAACACAAATCCACACTCTGACAGTGCCAAGTGTGCACCTGTCTAGAAAAGCAGCCACTGTCTGGGGACTCACGCTCGTGAGCAGGTGCAGGCTGTGGCAGGCACTCTCATGACTCCCAGGTCCGTTGGCAAAGGACCCCGGAGGCCAATGCTCCTCAAAAGAGTTCCCAGGCAGAGAGGTGAGACCCCTGGACTCCACTACACACAGCGGCCTGGGTAGACGGCAGGAAGCCTCAGCCACACTTGAATCGCACAAAGGCAGGCAATTCAGCAGCGGCCACCTAGACAACTACAGACGGTCCCGGAACGCCCCTTCTGTCTCCGAGGTTATTGGAAACGCTGCTGTGCAGACCCCGTGCCCTGGCAGCGGCTCCTGTCCACAGAGCCATAGGACAGCAGGACCAGTCCAGCCTTCCCGCTGCAGCCGCTGCTCTCAGAGCCCACTGCTCCCCAACTGTCCCCCACCCGCTCCGGCTCTGCCCGAGGCTCACGAGTGCCCTCGGTGCCTCCATGCCTGGGCCGCTGGGCTACATACCTGCAGTCCCCGCCGGGCTCCAAGCCCCCCTCCAGTGACGACTCCCTGCTATTTGGAGTACGGTCTAAACCACTGCACCCAGGTTGGAATCGCACGACTGGTCCCAGCATCTGCCGGGATCCGCTCCGACGCGGGCCGGGGGCGGGGCCACACCAGGGGGCCGGGCTTTCTCTGGGGCGGGTCCGGGTGAGGCAGGCCGCCCAGCGGGCCTCTCACGCCACCTGGTGGCGGGGCAGTGTGTGAGAGAGGCTGTTCTAGTCTGTGTATCCTCGTGGGAGTACCGCTGCACAGCTTCAGAGAAGTAGCCCTCAGCTCGGAACCCAGCTGCCCTCGGAAGGAACCGGCCCCGACGGGTGGGCAGCCACGGTCGGAAGGTTGCCAGCACCAACCACCAGCGACCCCCGAGAATAAGGTGCGGTTCCACCAAGGCAGCGGAAGCGCGGTTTTGGCCCCGGCAGGAGAGGTGGGCGGAGCAGGAGAAACGCTTGGGGTGGGGGCTTCGGGGAAGGAGGAGAAAGGGGAAGCTCCGAAGAGCTGCTTCCGTCTCTCACTGCGACCTAGCACCCCACTTCCTTTTACTACTTCTATTTTCTTTCAGGGCTCTTAACATTTAAAACGCACGACTTCTGTGCAGACAGGCGCCTTCACCTTCACCAGTCTGCAGAAACCTTCCTGGAAGTATCAGCCAATCCAGGCAATCAGCGCTGCTGCCCCAGCGTCTGGCCTGACTTTCCCACCTAACCTCTCCAGTGGCTGTCACTTCATCCATTCCTCAGCCGCTGGTCGGGGAGAGGGGTCTCCTCCAGAGTCAAGGCCCTCTTTCTGCCTCCCCTTCTCTCCTCACAGATGATGCAGCAGATGTTGTTATACCAAGAGCTGGGTCACAGAATCCTGGAATCAAAGCACATCCCTGTGTCTCAGTTTCCTCATTCACAAAATGGGGATACAGAAAGTTGGCTGCCGTGCAAGCAGCTCTCGCAATGAAAGAACAGCACTGCATTTCAGAGTCAACAAAGAGCAAGGCTGAAATTTTCACTTCCACTATTGAATGAGACTTTGTGTCACAATATCTGTGAGAGGCGTTCAAGATCCGCCACAAAGTTGTACGTTATTGTTGGTCAAAAGCCGCAGCCCTACCTGAGGCTTTGAGAGATGTGAGCACCAATGACTTTTCTTGTTCCTGGCTCCCTAAATACCAAGAAAAAGCAACTTCCTCAAAGGCACAAAAACAGAAAGTACCCTTGGGTGAACGCAGAGGACTGGTTCCAGCCTGTCTGGCAAGAGGTGGTAAGGGGCGCAGAACCACCTAGGACTTCTCCTCATTCACCACTGAGCCCCTCCCCCATTTTACAAATAAGGAACCAGAGCCACGAAAGACCGTGAGAGGACACGTCTAAGGTCATATGATTCCGTGAGGGTGGGCGAGGGCTCTAGTCTCCCCAGCCCCTACCTTTTCACCACGAAAAGGAGAAGAGGGGCAGAAGGAGGTGGCCCAGAGGTGTCCGAAGTAGAGGGAAGGGGGGAAACTGCTCTGGAATGAGGAATAGAGTAGCAAGAGTGACACAGTGGTACCGGACTGACATATTGGATGATGAGATCATTTTGAAAGCTAAAGAAAATGCTAGGGAGGTTATGGCATCTGTGACTTCCTCCATGTCCTTGGTATTCCTAAAACTGAAGATGGAGGAAAGCTGAAGCAGAATTGCCCCTTAGCGGTCACTGCCACGAAGCTGAATATCCCGTGAAGCCCACTTAGGCCCATCCTGCATCCCCTCAGAGGTCGGCATTCTTTTCTCCACCAGCAGGTGTGACCCACATATTGAACTTTCATGTTATCCCTCCCTCCACCCCCCACCCACTTAGCTCCACCTGTTTCTCCAGGCCCCACAAGGCAGACCACCAACCAGGAGATTGATCAACACCTGACACCTGTTGGCCAAAACTTAGAACTACAGCCACTGCGGCACCTTCGACTCCCACTTCCTCAAAGAAGGGGCTGATGAGACTCAATGTGCCTGTCATTCATGTGGCACCTGATTTTGTATCACTTTGTACAGCTCTGTTGTTGCTTCATTTAAAAATATGTCTTGTTTGTTACCTCTCTCCTGCCTTTCACTGCCTTAAGTTTTCAAACACATCTACCCATCTCCACTTCCTCATCTTACATTTATTTTTCAATGCTCTGAAAATATGACGAAGGAAACCCCAAATGCCAAACCCGATGGCCTCATGTCCTTACCTCACTTTAGCATTTGATGCTACCTCTCCTTGAGAATTACCCCCCTTGACTTCTCTTCCTCTGGCTAATATTTCTGTTTTCTTTTTTCTGGCTTCATTTTCTTCATCATTTCTTAAATATTAGAATGCATGTGGCTTTATTGGAGGCTGCTTCTCTTATACCTGGACACCCTAGTCCCTTCTCATCACACTGATCCCTTCCAAATCTACAGCCCAGGCTTCTTTCTTTAGCTCCAGATCTAGAAGTCCAAATGCTCACTGTACATCCGTATCTGGGTAGCCCAAAGGCAACTTAACCACTCCATGTCCTGAAATGAGCTTCTCAAGCTTCCCTAAACTTCTTCTCTTGCCTTCCCTATCTCAGTTAACATCTTTACACTCTGCCAGCTTCCAAACTAGAAACCTCACTATACAGGTAACATACCCAGAGTATGTAAAGAACCCCTATGACTTGAACATAAAAAGACACTCTCATTTTAAAATGGGCAAAAGTCTTGAACAGATACTTTATAAAAGAAGACTTACAAAGAGCTGATAAGTGCATGAAAAGGCGTTCAACAGTCATTGGGGAAACTCAAATTAAAACCACAAAGTATCACTTTACAGCCATTAGAATAGCTAAATTAAAATCGACAACACCAGATGTTGGTAAGGATGTGGAGCTACTGGGACTCACGCACATTGCTTATAGTAGGATGAAATGGCATAGCTACTTTGGAAAACTAATTGGCAGCACCTAATACAATTGAATATACATCTTTCTCTGGCCCAGTAATTCCACTCTTAGAAATATATCCAAGATAAATGAATTTATATGTCCACACAGAAACATATACATGAATGATTATACCAGCTTTATTTATAATAGCCCAACACCAGAAACAACCCAAATATCTGTTAATAGTGTAACAGATAAAAATAATTGTGGTACACAAGGTGGGGCAAAAATTGGTTTGCATTTGTAAGTACATGAAACTGTTTATTATTGTATTATTATTAATTAGTATTATTTTCCATATGGACAACTGTAAACCTACTTTAAAAATTTTTTACTTATTGATTTGAGAGAGAGAGAAAAACATCAGTTTGTTGTTTTACTTATTTATGCATTCATTGGTTGATTCTGGTATGTGCCCTGACCAGGGATTGAACCCACAACCTTGGTGTATCAGCACAATGCTCTGACCAACTGAGCTACCTGGTCAGGGCTGTAAACCTTCTTTTGCCCCAACCTGTATTTATATAATAGAATGCTATTCAGCAATAAAAAGGAATAAGTTACTGATACATGTATCAACATGAATATCACAAACATTTTGTTGAGAAAAAGAAGCAAGACACAAAAGAAATTACACCTCATGGTTTCATTTATATGAAGTTCCAAAGCAATTTAATCTATAGTGACAATGCCAGAATGGTGGCTATCTTGTGGCAGGGAGCAGTTTATCTGGAAAGGGGAGACAAGCAAACTTTCCGGGGAGATAGGAATGTTTTTTTATCTTGATCTGGGCAGTGGTTACACACAGTGTGTACGTATGAAAAAGTTATTGAGATGTTCACTTAAGAGTTTTGTTTTCCACTCTTTGTAAATATCATCTCAGTGCATAAAACATGGGAAAGAATGTTCATGTTATGCTTGCATACCTTTATGCCCTTTCTCACTCTAATCCCTCTACTTACAATGCCTTTCTCCATTTATTTCCAGGACTAATTACTGTGTATCCATGATGACCAGCAGACTCCCCTCAACTGTTATTACTGGATAAACATAGATTCTCTCTGGAAAGATGAACAAACACAGGAAAAAAAGGAAAACACAAGATTCAGAATTTCAAAAACAGGCATATGATCAGAGAAAATTAGTATTCTTTAAAACTAAATTTCCATAAACTGAGATTTTTTTAGGGAAATATTTCTCCTATATATTTTCAATGATGCTTGGGAAGATGCCACATTTATAAATGTAGTGGACTTAATTATTTTTATTTATTTTTTTCCATTACCATTTATCCCAGCATACCCTCTTCCACCTCCATTCACACAACTGAACTATTTTTAAAAAATACAAGCTAAGATTAGGAAACATTTTTGGATTGCTGAATGTTAAGATTAGTAGAGAGGGTAAACAGCACATCGGGAATTGAAGAAAGCTAAATATGTGGATTAAAAGCTTGAAAATTCAGCTCTAATTTAGAGAAGAAAAGATAAAGGGTTAAAACTGTGAAAGAAGAGGTGAACTGTGACTTTCGAGTACAGAGAGGTAAGACATGTAGAATAGTAATTCCACAGGGAGAGAGAGAAAAATTTAAATATGTGCCAGAAGAAATTTTCTCTGAACTGAAGAAAGATTTGCATCCTTTACTCAAAATCACAACTTTTCCAATAAAATACAAATTACCAAAAACAATGTAAAAAAATACACAGTGTCTGAAATTTATAAATTAGCCAAGAAATTCTCTCTTGAGAGGCGCCAGGCCTTGACAGGTACGTGGGTGACTGCTGCCCACCTTTAAAGGACAGAACTGTGCTATGCTTTTAAAACCTATACTGCAGTAAGCCCTGGCTGGTGTGGCTCAGTGGACTGAGCACCGGCCTGCATACCAAAGGGTCACTGGTTCGATTCCAGGTCACATTGTACACCTGGGTTGCAGGCCAGGTCCCTTGTTGGGTCACAAGGGTCAACTGATCAATGTTTCTCTCTCACATATTAATGTTTCTCTTCCTCCCTTCTTCTCTCTCTAAAAATAAATAAACGAAATCTTTAAAAAAATTATCAAGTTTGCTTACCACAGGGGTGGGTGGGAATGGTGTGGAAAGAATGGGGGAGCAGGAACGGGGTAGAAGGGGTGGGACAAATGGCAGTTCTCTGAGTATGCTTTTCCATGTGGTTCTCACTTTTGGGACTGTGATCATGTTTCACATATCCCTTTCCCCGAGAAATAAGTAATCAAAGTCAGTCAGGATGCGATGGAAACACAGAATGGAAAACAAACAGTAGTAAATGAACTTAACCCCTTTACAAATGAATGGCATAACTATACTGAGGAGGGTGGAGACAGAAGTACAAAACTAAATTAGGAAAACTATTTTGACTACATACTGTAAGGCTAAAGACAAAAAGAACTATACACATATATGGTGCTCTAGTTAGTAAATCTTTCTCACGGGGCTGGGAATTAGCAGTGTTTAAACCCTGATATGTGTATACTAAGACTAAACAGATAAGTAAATATATTGTAGATGATGAGAGTCAGGTTTCTCACTGTTGGTGAAAGAAATTGCAAATAAAGAAAAGTAAAAGCTAGAATGAATATTGTGGTGTTAGGCTGCAGTTGGAGGTATCAGTGCACACTCATGGTTCTACACACACCAGCAGATGGACACAGATAGTGATGTATGCGTATTTCTTAGCTCTGTCTTCTGAGGTGTCTTGGAAATAATGTCATCAAGTAGCAACGAGGACAGCTAGCTTCCAGGTCTTGGTAAAAAAATAAAACCCCAGGAAATAAAAAAAAAAAAAACAAGGACTCCTTGGAAAATGGCTGATTGAACAGAACTGATTGACATGCATGACTGAAAGAATGACATGAGCCCTGGCCAGGTAGCTCAGTTGGTTACAACATCATCCCAGTACACCAAGGTTGTTAGTTCTATCTCCATTCAGGGCACGTTCAAGAAGCAACTGATGAATTAATAAATAAGAACAAGAAATTGATCTCTTTCTTTTTCTCTCTCCTCCCTCCCTCCCTCCCTCCCTCCTTTCTCTCTCTCTGAAATCATTTAAAATTTTTTTTAAAAAGAATAAGATTAATCTGGAACATCTTGTGGTACTAGAAAATAATGAAGCACTCCAAAAGTGATTGAGGCTTGTCTAAAATCACAGAAACCAATTTGAGGCAACTCCCAATGGTCAAATCCAGAAAAATTTGGGTGATGCAATACATAATAATACTTATAAATTATAGCCTGTAGAATAAATATCCATGAGTCCACACTGATATAAAAATTGAATAAATAAGTGGAAGAGAAGAGGCAACCCCTAATGGTAGAATTCTAATAAGTAAATGTGGAAGGAATGATGGAATTAGAAAATTACTTGGTAAACATCATAGTAATTATTTTTTTATTTTTTAAATATATTTTATTGATTATGCTATTACAGTTGTTCCATTTTAACCCCTTTATTTCCCTACACCCTTCACATCCCCTCCCCCTTTAGTTCATGTCCATGGGTTGTACATTTAGGTTCTTTGGCTTCTACATTTCCTATACTATTCTTAACCTCCCTCTGTCTATTTTCTACCTACCCTTTATGCTACTTATTCCCTGTACTTTTTTCCCCTTTCTCTCCCCTACCCCCTTGGGTAAACTTCCATGTGATCTCCATTTCTGTGATTCTGTTCCTGTTTTAGTTGTTTGCTTAGTTTGCTTTTGTTTTTGTTGTATTTTAGGTTAGTTTGTTGATAGGTGTGATTTTGGTGTCATTTTACTTTTCATAGTTTTTTATTGTCTTCAATTTCTTAGATAAGTCCCTTTAACATTTCATGTAGTAAGAGCTTGGTGATGATGAACTCTTTTAACCTGACCTTATCTGGGAAGCACTTAATCTGCCCTTCCATTCTAAATGATAGCTTTGCTGGATAGAGTAATCTTCGATGTAGGTCCTTGTCTTCATGACTTCAAATACTTCTCTCCAGGCCCTTCTTGCCTGTAAGTTTTCTTTTGAGAAATCAGCTGACAGTCTAATGGGAACTGCTTTGTAGGTAACTCTCTCTTTTTCTCTTGCTGCTTTTTAGATTCTCTCCTTATCTTTAATCTTGGGTAATGTAAGTATGATGTGCCTTGGTGTGTGCTTCCTTGGGTCCAACTTCTTTGGGACTCTCTGGGCTTCCTGGACTTCCTGGAAGTCTATCTCTTTTGCCAGACTGGGGAAGTTCTCCTTCATTATTTGTTCAAATAAGTTTTCAACTTCTTGCTCTTGTTCTTCTCCTTCTGGCATCCCTATGATTCAGATGTTGGAACACTTAAAATTGTCCTAGAGGTTCCTAAGCTTCTCCTAATTTTTGAATTGTTGTTTCTTCATTCTGTTCTGCTTGAATGCTTATTGCTTCCTTATGTTCCAAATTGTTGATTTGAGTCATTTGTGGTTCCCTGTACATTTTTCTTTATTTCACTTTGCATAACCTTCACTTTGTCCTCTATTTTGTGACTATACTCAATCATTTCTGTAAGCATCCTGATTACCAGTGTTTTGAACTGTGCATCTGATAGGTTGGCTATCTCTTCATTGCTTAGTTGTATTTTTTTTCTGGAGCTTTGATCTGTTCTTTCATTTGGGCCTTTTTTTTTTTTTTTGGTCTCAGAGCACCTGTTACCTAGTAAGGGGTGGACCCTTAGGTATTTACCAGGGCAGGGCTACCCACTTCACCGCATTGTGGTGGTGTGTGTGGGGGAGAGGTCTGAGAAGGAACAATGCTGCTTCTCAGCTCTCCTCTGGCTTTCAGTCATTTCTGTCACTACCCACAAGCAAATTGCGCCTTTTTGTTGCTGATTCCTGGGTGGGTGGGTTTGTGTATGTTCTAGGACCCTGTAGGTCTCTCCAATTAACTCTCCTGTGAGGCTGGGAGTTTATCCCGCTGCCTCAACTCCCACAGGTTTTTTCAGTCAGAGGTTTTGAGGCTTTGTTTCCCCAGCACTGGAACCCTGGGTTGCACAGTCTGTCTTCCTCCCCAGATGTTCCTCCCAGTTTATCCACATGTAAATGTGGGACTGCCTGCTCTGCCAGCCACTGCCTCACCCATTCCACCAGCCACTGCCTTACTATGAGTCCTCTCCGCCTGCCTGCCTGTCTCCACCCCTTCTACCAGTCTGGATGAATGTTTCTTCAACTCCTTGGTTGTCGGACTTGCGTACAGTTCAATTGTCTGTCAGTTCTGGTTGGTTTTTGTTTTTAAATTTGTTGTTGTCTTCCTTTTGGTTGTGCAAGAAGGCATAGTGTATCTACCTATGCCTCCATCTTGACCAGAAGTCCATATAATATTTTTTCAGGCAAGAATCATCAATGGATGCTAGATATTGTGGGCAAAGGCATGATGATGAGTGGGATATTTGCTTAGTCTTATAGTAGCTCCTCCAAGATACTTACTAATCACAAAGGAAAAACTAATAAATTTACAGTGGAGAAACCAGGCTAACTCTACTTTAACCAAGTGAAAAGGTTAACAGTATCATAATGAGACATAGCAATATTATTTATCTCTTGATTTGTTGCACCAAGAACAGCACATCATTTTTGTGGTATTTTTGTCAAAAATGTCGTACTTCAATCTAATCAAGAAAAAACATCAGAGTAACCAAAACTGAGAGGCAGTGTGTAAAACCCTGAACAGTGTAAGTGTCAGGAAACACAAGGAAAGCCAGCAGGGCTGTCAGAGGTTGTCACACAACAATTCTGGATTGGATCCTGGCCCAGAAAAAGGACACCAGTGGGACAATTGGTGAAATTGAAATAAAGTGTGTAGATTCATTAATAGTATTTTATCAATACTATTTCCCAATTTCAGTAATCAAGCTATGTTTAACGTACACTGCTAACATCCAGAAAATCTGGGTGCAAGTTTTATGGGAACCCTATGCAACTTTTTTATAATTCCAACATTACTTCAAAATATAAACTTAAAAAAATAAACACTGTAAATCTTACAAACTTTTGAAAACCTTCCAATTTCATTTTTCCTTTTACTAAAACCTAAAAAGAAAGATACAGACCACTCTTTTCTATGATCCAAATATAAAAGCCTGAATTAAAACAAGCACAAATTGTAGTCAACCTTTAATTAAAATAATAATATGCCGTGTCAAGGTTGAGTTTGTTCAAGGGATGCCAACATCCGGATGAGCCCTGAAGGGTTCAGGCATACTCCATGGCTCAACTGACCTGGTTGCCTGCCTGCAAGGGTGGTTAAAAGTCAGGGGCCTGCAATGAGGGCTTTATGAGTGGGCCCAGGGTTACAAGATGAGGTGTAGTCTCCAGTAGAAGCTCCAGAAGATCAACATAGGAGACTTAGGGTCTGACTGATCAGTCACCATTTTAAAATTTAGAATGGACATTTTGGGAGGAGCTGATAAAAATGAGGGTCAACCTTAACCACCCCTAACCCTCCCAAGCCAGTCCATTGATGTTTCTACTGGTAGGGGGTGTGGCCACTGTCCCAGGTCAGCCTCACAGGTTGGCATCTGAACCTTATGGAGGAAAGAGCTTTAGGGAGCTGCAAAAGAAACGGTTTCTATTAGGGTCTTGGAGACCTGGGGTACAACAACAGAACAATAGGGGATTCCTTTAGTGGGTAGCACACAATGAAGGAAGCTGGAAGACTGGAGCAGGGGTCAGAAACTCAAATGTCTCCCAGAATCAAACAGGTCAAACTCCTGGACAGAACTGGTGAGATGGTATTGTATTCACTGAACTATATCATGACATTTCATGGCAGCACTGTTTATACTCCGTGCCTCCTGAAACAACCCCTGTTGAAATTTCAGTTCTTTTTTCCCCCAGTTCAATAAGGTTTTCTTTCCCTATACAGCTTTTCCATATTCTTCTTATGATTTCTTCTCTGGAGGTATTTTACACTGTACTCTGTCAATAGACACAGCTTGTATAGTAAACATAAAGGAATAATCTTCACTTCCACCAAGAAATACACCTCCCCTCCTTTTTCTTGAAGCATATATCCCTCTCAGTCTCTTATTTTTCATGTTTGTTACCGACATGATTACAAAAAATATTTCGAGTTTACCTAATTTCAATATAAGAAAAACAATTGCACAAATACAAAAACCAGCAACTGACCCCTGACCTTGATGTCTGGGAACAATCAGGTATGGAGACAATAAGGTTTAGAAAGGATGCAAATGAAGGGACCTCTAAAGGAGGCCCCCCTGGGGCCCATCTTCAGCCCACTGTAGCCATGTGGGAGTGCAGAAGTGGTGTGGTCAGATTTTACAATTTTTAAAGAAAACCAAACATTGGAATTCTTAATCTGAAATCTCCTGGTTTTTAAGTGTTAGAAATTCAAAACAGTATTTGAAAACTTGCAGTCCAAACTAGACATGACCTATGATCTTTCAGTTTGTGGCATCTGTTCTATATTGTTCAGGTGGAGCTACAGCAGTGGGATCTGAGTTATTTCTGTTAATTTGAGCTAATTTGTTCCCATTGGCTTGGGAGACAGTTTATATAAGGAGGGTCAATGTTAAAAGTTTATTAATGTTGTTCATCATATAAATAGGACACAGGAGAAAAAATGCGTAATTATCCTAATAGGATGTACCCTAATTAAGACACTTAGGGACTAAGATGTCAAGATGATAAATGTATAATCTCAAGCCAAAAGACAATATGATACGATACTCAGCAAAGACCTGGAATGAAGAGCAAATATAGCCCTTCATAACAAAGACATTACTACAAAAACAAGGAGCAAAATAAGGATGTCATACTGTGAATAATGTCAACAGTATTCTGAAATTTAAGGAAAAACAATTAAGAAAATAAATGAGACATAAATTTGGGAAGGAAGAGTCAAGCTTAAAATTTTTTGCAAAAGATGTGAGTGTCTACCTGAGAAACACTAGCTAATGGACTGAGGAATGTTTAGAACTTATAAGAGAGTTTGTTAAAGTAGCTAGATGCAAAAATATGTGTAATTCAATAATTTTCTATATACCAGCAGTGACCAAACAGAAAATACAGCTTATTCACCCCAGCAACAAAATGCCAAGGTGTAGAAAATTCAAGGGATGCAGAATAGCCAAAACATCTTGAAAATGAAGAACAAAATTGGAGAACTTAAACTCCCCAATGTAAAACTTATCACAAAGCTACAGATAGACATCAATCAGTGGAGTAAAACTAAGAGTCCAGAAATAAACCCTCAAATTTACAATCAAATGATTTTTTTAAACAAGAGTGAATTGTTCATCAAGGCAATTCAAAGGGGGAAAGAACTGTTGCTGAGACAATTGGATATCCACGTGAAAAAGATGCTTTACTAATTCACAACACACACAGAATTTAATTCAAACTTGATCAAGACCTAAATGTAAGAGTTAAAACTGTAAAACTCTTAGAAGAAAACAGGTGTAAATCTTTGTGACCTTGAAATAGGCAATGGTTTTTTTGACATAACAAAAAATGATTTTGATTTTGATATAACAAAAAAATGATTTTGGTTTTGATATAACATCAAAGTCACAAACAACAAAAGTAAAAATAAATAAGATATACATTATCAAAATTGAAAACTTTCATGCTTCAAGGACACCATCAAGAAACAAAAGACAACCTGCAGAATGGGATAAAATTTTTGCAAATCGTACATATGATAGAGGATTTGAATCTAGGCTACTATATAAAGAATTTCTTTAACTCAATAATAAAAAGACATAAGTAAATTGAAAATGGACAAAAACATGAACAGATATTTCTCCAAAGAGGATATACAAATGGTCAACAAGCATTTGAAAAAACGCTCAATGTCATTAGTCATCAGAGAGATGCAAATCAAAACCGCAATGAAATAGCACTTCACCTCCACTATAATCAGAGAGACAGGTGATAACAAGTGTTGACAGGAATGTAAAGAATTTGGAACCTTCATACATACAATGTTGATGGGAATGTAGATGGAGCAGCTGCTTTGGAAAACAATCTAGCAGTTCCTCAAAAGGCTAAACATAGAGTAACCATATGACCCAGCAATTCCACTCCTGGATCAGGAGAACCCAGGAGAAGTGAAAACATATTGTGCATACAAAAATTATACCCAGATATCCATAGCAGCATTATTCTTAATACCCAAAAGGTGGAAACAACACAAATGCCCATCAACTAGTGAATGGATAAATAAAATGTGTTATATTCATACAATGGAATATTATTTGGCTATAAAGAGAAATGAGGCAGTGATACATGCTACAACTTGGATGAACCATGAAAATATGGTAAGTGAAAGAAGCCAGTTACAAAGGACCACAAATTCTATGACTCCATTTACACAAAATGTCAGAAAAGGCAAACACATTGAGGCAAAAAGTAGATTGGTGGTTGCCTAGTGCTGGGATTGTTGGAAGAAAGTTGGGAATGAATGCTAATGGATGTGGGATTTTTTGGGGGGTGATATAATGTTAAAAAATTGACTGTGAGTATGATTGCACAACCCTGAACATACTAAAAACTATTTAATTATATACTTTATTTACTTTATTTTTTGAGTTTAATATATTTTGTTGATTATGCTATTACAGTTGTCCCAATTTTTCCCACTTTACCCCCTTCACCTGGTACCCATCTTCCTTTCAGCAACCCCCCTGCCTCACTTAGTTCATGTCCATAGATCATACATATAAGTTATTTGGCTACTCCAATTCTTATACTGTTATTAACATCCCCTTGTCTATGTTGTATTTACAAATTTGTGCTTCTTAATCCCTGTACCTTCTCCCCCTTCTCCCTCCCAACTGATAACCCTTTACAATCTCCACATCTATAATTCTATTTCTGTTCTAGTTGTTTGCTTAGTTTGTTTTTTAGATTCAGTTCTTGGTTTATCGCCACTTTAATGTTCATAGTTTTGATCTTCTTTTTCTTAAATAGGGTCCTTTAACATTTCAAATAATAGCTTAGCGATGATGAACTCTTTTAGCTTTACTTTATCTGGGAAGCACTTTATCTGCCCTTCAATTCTAAATGATAGCTTTGCTGGATAGAGTAATCTTGGTGGTAGGTCCTTGCTTCTCATCACTTTGGATACTTCTTGCCAGCCCCTTCTAGCCTGCAAAGTTTCTTTTGAGAATTAAGCTGGCAGTCTTATGGGAACTCCTTTGTAGGCAACTATCTGCTTTTCTCTTGCTGCCTTTAAGATTCTCTCTTTATCTTTAACCTTTGGCATTTTAATTATGATGTGTCTTAGTGTGGTCCTGTTTGGGTCCATCTTGTTTTGGACTCTCTGTGCTCCTGGATTTGTACAGCTAGTTCCTTCATCAAAATAGGGAAGTTTTCTTTCATTATTTTTTCAAACTAGTTATCAATTTCTTACTCTTCCTCTTCTCCTCCAGCACAGAACCCCTATGATTCAGATATTGGCATGTTTGAAGATGTCCCAGAGGCTCCTTAGCCTATTTGCATTTGGGGGGGATTCTTTTTTCTTCTTGCTGTTCTGATTGAATGTTTCTTTTTCCTCCTTATGTTCCAAATTGTTGATTTGATTCTCATCTTCATCACTTCCACTGTTGGTTCCCTATAAATTTTTCTTTATTTCACTTAGTGTAATCTTCATTTTTGCCTGGCTCTTTTTTATATTGTTGAAGGAACCCAAAGAGCTCCTTGAGCATCCTGATAACTGGTGCTTTGAGCTCTGCATCTGAGAGATTGCTTATCTCCATTTCATTTAGTTCTTTTTCTGGAGTTCTGTTCTGTTCTTTCATTTGGGCCACATTTCTTTTTGTCTCCTCATTTTGGCAGCCTTCCTGTATTTGTTTCTGTGTATTAGATAGAGCTGCTTTTATTCCCTGTCTTAGTAGCATGGCCTATTGTAGAAAAACATACCTGTTAAGTTGTATGGGGTGGAGCCTTAGGTTATTGCCAGGGTGGGGCAACCCATGTTGCCACTCTGTGGCTCTGTGTGGGGGATAGCTCAGCAAAGGGACAATGCTACTGCCGGGCCTCTGGAGTTTTATCAGGGAGGAAACTGTTTCTCGGCACTTGCCCTGATGCCAGTCACTTCAATTTCTCCCTGTATGCCACTGGTGCCCTTCCGGCTGTTGCCCTGGTGCTGAATCCCAGAGGGAGTGAGTCTGCGTAAGTCCTAAGTCTATTGTGGGGCCTTTAAGAGGAGACTCCTGAGAATCCCACATTTTTTTCTGCCACCACAACCCCCACTGGTTTTTATAACCAGACGTATGGGGACTTACCTTTCCGGTGCTGGAACCCTGGGCTGCATGGTCTAGTGTGAGGCTGGGATCCCTCGCTCCTGAGGTATCCCTCCTGATTTTTATCCACCACACATGGGTGTGAGACTGCCCATTCTGTGTCTCCATGCCTTTCCACATCTCCAGGCCTTTCTGTCCTCTTTGCCTCTCCACCCTTCATACCCATCTGGATGAATGTGGCTTCTTTAATTTCTTGGTTGATGGACTTCCACAGCTAGATTTTCTGATAATTATGGGTGGTGTTTGTTTTGTAGTCTAGTTGTAATTTTTGCTGTAGTTGTGCAAGGAGGCGAGCTGTGTTTACCTATGCCTGCATCTTGACTGGAAGTTCTCCTAATTATATACTTTAAATGGGTGAATCATATAGTATGTGAATTATAACTCAATAAAGCTGTTATTAAAAAACTACAGGCTTTAGTTTTGGGGTTTTTGGGGGGGGGCGGGGTTTGGAGTTCTGGCCAAGATGGAGGCGTAGGTAGAAATCCTTTGCTTCCACACACAATCAAAAGAAGGATAACAACCAATCTAAAAACAATAAACAACCAGAAGTGCCAGAAAATCAAACTGCATGGAACTCCAACAACCAAGGAATTAAAGAAACAGTCAACCTGACCAGCCAGGCTGGTAAGACAAACTGATGGAAAGAACCAGAGGCAAGGCACGAGACCTCAAGGGCAGGGCTGGTTGAACAGGAAACTGAGACTTAGACCTGACTGTGGACTAAAGCTGGGGTTGCCATGGTGGGAGAAACTCCCAGTTTCACATGAGGGTTCATTGGAAAGTGGGGCTAGAGCTGAGCAGGCCAGCTGCATTGTTCCATCTCTGACCCCTCCCCCACAGACAGCACTGCAGTGCAACAAGGAGGGTTGCTCTGTCCTGGTGAATACCTAAGGCCCGCCCCCTTACAACTTAACAGATGCACCAAGACAAAGAAATAGGTCCCAAATGAAAGAACAGAGAAAAACGCCAGAAAGAGAGCTAAATGATGAGAAGACAGTCAACCTATCTGATGGAGAGTTCAAAGCCCTGGTAATCAAAATGCTCACAGAACTGATTGAGCTTGGTTGCAAAATGAAAGAATAAATGAAAGATACCCAAAGTGAAACAAAGCAAAATATTCAGGGAACCAACAGTGACAGGAAGGAAACCTGGACTCAAAGCAATGATTTGAAACAAAAAGAAGAAATAAACATCTAATTGGAACAGAATGAAGAAACAAGAATTTTAAAAAGTGAAGAGAGATTTACAAACCTCTGGGACAAGCTGTAACGTTCCAATAGCTGAATTATAGGGGTGCCAGAAGGAGAAGAACAACAGCAAGACATTGAAAACTTATTTGAACAAACAACAAAGGAAAACTTCCTCAATCTGGAGAAGAAAACAGACTTCCAGGAAGTCCAGGAAGCCCTGAGAATCCCAAAGAGTTTGAACCCAAAGAGGAACACACCAAGGCACATCATCATTAAGTTACCCAAATTTAAAGATAAGGAGAGAATCTTAAAAGCAGCAAGAGATAAGGAGACAGTTACCTACAAAGGAGTCCCATAAGACTATCAGTTAATTTCTCAAAAGAAATCTTACAGGCAAGAAGGGGCTGGAGAGAAGTATTTGAAGTCTTGAAGGCAAGGGCCTACATCCAAGAACACTCTATCCAGCAAGCTATCATTTAGAATGGAAGGGCAGATAAAGTGCTTCCCAGATAAAGCCAAGTTAAAAGGGTTCATCATCACCAAGCTCTTATTATATGAAATGTTAAACAGACTTATCTAAGAAATTGAAGACAATAAAAAACTATGAAAAGTAAAATGATAACAAACTCACAACTATCAACCAATGAACCTAAAAAAAAGAAAAACAATGAAAACAAAAACTAAGCAAACAACTAGAACAGGAACAGAATCAGAGATATAAACATCACATGGAGGGTTTTCAGTGGGGAGAAAGAGGGGCAGAACAAGGCGGAAAGTTACAGGGAATAAGAAGCATAATTGGTAGGCATAAAATAGACAGGGAGAGGTCAACAATGGTATAGGAAACAGAATTCAAAGAACCTAAATGTACAACCCATGGACATGAACCAAGGGGGGGGGGGGAATGCTGGGGGGTGGGGGGTGCAGGGCAGAGGGGGAATAAAGGAGGAAAAATTGGGACAATTGTAATAGCATAATCAATCAAACATACTTAAAAAAACTATAGGCTTTATTATGGGATACAAAAGAAGCCTTGCATAAATGGAAAACATTTAATGTTCTTGGATTGGAAAATGGTATTATAAAAGATATCCATTATTCTCAAGCTGAGTATATAAATGTAATATAGTTTCAATCAATAGCCAGATAAGGCTTCTTTGGAAGGAAGAAGATTGACAAAATGATTTTACAGTTCATCCTGAAAAATAATTGTGTGAGAATAATCAAAGCCACAGTTAAAGCACATAGTGCTGAGGTAGAAAGTGCAACAGACCAATGGAGCCAAACCAGTCTATCAGAAACAAACACAAGTACCTGAATGAACTTAAAATATAGTAACAGAAGGTAGGACTGACTATTCAATAAATGGACTAGGACAATCAAATAACAATTAGGAGAAAAACACAATTGTGGTTTCTACCTCAAATCTCATACCACAAAAAATTCCTGACTAATTAAAGATCCATATGTAAAAATTCAAATAAAACAAGAAAAAATTTAGAAGAAAAAAGGAAATGTGCACATAATGTTGGAATTGTAGAAGAGGAGACCATTTAAAACATGACACCAAAATAAGAAATTATGAAAAAACAGATCGATTTGAATATGAAAAAGTAAAATAATTTGTACATGAAAAGTTACCATAAACATTAAGTAAAAGGCAACTGCCATACTAGAACAACATGTTTGCAACAAACAACAAATATACCATCCTTAATATAAAATGCATTTGTATATTAAAAAATTACATACTCAAAAGAAAAGTGGTCTGAGCAGATACACAACAATGCACCAAAGACATACAAGTTGTAATAAATATATTAAAAATTCGGAGGCGAGGGTGGTGCAAAAGATGGAGGCATAGGTGGACGCACCATACCTCCACGCACAACCAAGATTAAAACAACAACAATTTAGAGGCAGAATAACACCTAGAACTGATAGAGAATTTATCTGAATGGAAGTCGGACAGCCAAGAAGTTGAAATAGACCCGTTCATCCAGACCGGTAGGAGGGGCGGAGAGGAGCAGCAGGGCGTGGGTTGCAGCGTGCGGAGAACAGGTTGAACTGGGTGCATAAGGCAACCGGGAGGGAGCTCATAAGCCATCTGGGGTGTGCAAGATCGCAGCTGGTGGACCCAGTGAGGTGGTGATTGTGGACCAGGGCAGAGCTCACAACCCAGGATCCCAGAGAAGTGACTAAGGTTCCAGGAGAACAGAGCTACCGCCATTGTTCCCTCCCGCCCCCGCCCCACATACAATGTCACAATCTAGTGACTGGGGTGCCCAGTCCCGGTGAACACCTAAGGCTCCGCCCCTCACCGTAACAGCAGTGACCAGACCAAAAAAAAAAAAAAGAGAGAGAGAGAGAGGGAGGGAGAGATGGCTCAAAACAGAACAAATCAGTGCCCCAGAACTGATCCTTTTGAGCGACTAAGAGATAGCCATCTATCAGATGCACAGTTCAAAACACTGGTGATCAGGAAGCTCACAGAACTGATTGATTTTGGGCGCAAATTAGATGAAAAATGCAGGTTACCATAAAAGAGATGAAGGAAGATGTACGGAGAACCATAGTGATGGGAAGGAAACTGGACTCAAACAATAGAGTAAACCAGAAGGAAGAAAAAAAACAACCAAACAGGAAGAATGGAGAAATAAGAATTCAAAAAAATGAGGGGAAGCTTAGGAACCTCCAGGATACCTTTAAACGTTCCAACATCCGAATTATAGGGGTACCAGAAGGGGAAGAGGAAAAGCAACAGATTGAACACGCATTTGAACAAATAATAAAGGAGAACTTCCCCATTTTGGCAAAGGAAATAGACTTCCAGGAAATCCAGGAAGCTCAGAGAGACCCAAGGAAGTTGGACCCAAGAAGAAACACACCAAGGCACATCATAATTACATTAGCCAAAGTAAAAATGAAGGAGAGAATCCTAGAAGCAGCAAGAGATAAGGGGACAGTCACCTACAAAGGAGTTCCCATCAGACTGTCAGCTGATTTCTCAAAAGAGACCCTACAAGCAAGAAGGGGCTGGAAAGAAGTATTCAAAGTCATGAAAGACAAGGACCTATATCCCAGATTACTCTATCCAGCAAAGCTCTCATTTAGAATGGAAGGGCAGATAAAGTGCTTCTCAGATAAGGTCAAGTTAAAGGAGTTCATCATCACCAAGCCCTTATTTTATGAAATGTTAAAGGGACTTATCTAAGAAAAGAAGATAAAGAAAAAACATGTATAGTAAAAGGACAGCAAACCCACAATTATTAACAACCACACCTAAAGCAAAACCAAAAGAAACTAAGCCAACAACTAGAACAGGAACAGAACCACAGAAATGGCGATCACATGGAGCGTTAGCAACAGGGGAGTGGGAGGAGGAGAGAGGGGGAAAAGGTACAGAGAATGAGTAGCATAGATGGTAGGTTGAAAATAGATAGGGGGAGGGTAAGAATAGTATGAGAAATGTAGAAGCCAAAGAACTTATAAGTATGACACATAGACATAACTAAAGGAGGGGATATGGGTGGGAGAGGGTGTACAGGATGGAGGGGAGTGAAGGGGGAAAATGGGACAACTGTAATAGCATAATCAATAAAATATGTTAAAAAAAGGAAAAAAATTAACTGTACAAGAAAAAATGTAAATTAAAACAATGAGATATAAACTTACATCTGACAACTAGGCAAAGATAACATAAATTATATTACCTAGTTTTCAAATATTTGGAGACTCAATGTCAATGAAAAAAAAAAACAAATAGTCATAAAAGAAAACCAAGTAAAAGCTGGTTCTTTGAAGAGATAAACACAAATCTGGCAAGATAGATAGAAATAAAAAACACAAGTAAATAATATTAGGGATAAAAAAGACATAATTAGAGATACAGTAAAGATTATGAAAATATATAATACAATGAACAACTTATGCTAGTGAATTTCAAAACTTTGATGCAATGGGGATTTTGTGCTATAAAAGATAATAGTAGAACCAAGTCAAGAAGAAATGGAATGCCTACAATTTCATAACTTACTAAAACACTGAAGCAGTAACTGAAGCCTCTCACAAAGACTATCCCAGGATGAGGTCATTTTACAGGTGAGTTCTAGAAGATTCCAAGGGACCAATCATTCCAGTCACATACTAAGCCCTTTCAGACAATTGGAAAAGGAATAGCCTCCAACTCATGTTAGGAAGTTACAATAACCTCAGTATCCAAACTCAAGAAAAACAGTATAAGAATTTAGAGGCCAATTTTATTTCTGAATCTAGATGCAGAGATATTAGAAGGCTAAACTGATTATACTTGGATTTATCCCAGGGATGCAAGAGGGTAATTTGACATTAGAAAATTCTGTCATTAATCATATTAATAGTGTAAAAGGAGAAACATCATGTAATTAACTATTTGATTGGATGCCAAGAAGGCATTGATAAAATTCTCGATGTAGAAAAATAGAAATAGAACTTCCTTGTCCTGAATGGGGCATCTACCAATACCTGTGATGAACAACCAGTTTTAGAGAGGAGGCATCCTCTTTAAAATCAGACACAAGCAACAACATAGGTTAACCTCAAAACTTTATCCTAAGTGAAATCAGCCAGTGACAAAGGACCATGTGTTGTAGTGTTTCCATTTTATTATGGAATGTTCAGGATAGGCAAATCCATACAGGCAGAAAGTAAATTGGTGGTTGATTAAGGGTGCAATGGTTGGGGGGCATGGGGATGACAGCTGATCATGGGGGCGTGTGACAGCTGATCAGGATGGGCTTTCTTCCGAAGGTATTAAAAATATTGGTGGAAGTGATGGTTGCCCCACTCTGAATAGTCTTGGAACCATTTAATTGTATACTTAAATGGCTGGTTGTCTGGTATGTGAATTTTATCTCAATAAAACTGTGTTTAAAGAGCAGTTAATGGGCTGTGGGATATTGCCAAGAGCAGTGGAGTTGGAATAAAAACAACTGGATTAAAAAAAAAGAATTAGGCACATTGTATTAGAAATTCTAGCCAGAACATTAAGATAATAGAATAACAATTTAAAAATGGTTTAAAAAAAGATATACAATGGGAAGGCACAGTAAAGGAAGAAAAAATTGCCATTATTTACAGATCATATTTCTATGGCAACAGCCATAGAAAACTAAGGAGACACAGAGAAACTAATAGAAAGAACAGATGCTAACAAGGTGCCTAGCTATAGGGTCAGGTTAGGAGTTCTCTCCAAACTAATCTATAATATGTAATGCAATCCTGGAGAAGCACTTCCAAAACAGCAGAGTAAAAACTTCTTTCTTTTAAATTGTTGACACTGTTACAGATGTCTCCCATTCCCCACTTTGCCCACCCCCTTCCCTGACCTTCACCTCACTATTGTCCTGTGTCCTTGGCCTGCATATACGTTGTTTGGCTAATCTCTTCACCTTCTTTCACCGAGCCTCCCTGCACCTCGCTCCCTCTGAGAGGGAGCTTGTCACTCATATGTCAATCTGTTCCATGTGTCCGTGTCTCTGGTTCTATTTTGTTCATCAGTTTATTTTGTTCATTAGATTACACATATAGTGAGATCATATAGTATTTTTCTTTCTCTGACTGGTTGACAGGTTTGTTTGAGGATAGGTTTTTTTTTAGTTTTTGTTTTTTTTCTTCCTGCCAATATTCTTGTGTTTTTATCAATCACCGGAGGTGGCAAACTAAAAACCTGCCAAAATCAACTTTTTCAGAACTCCAGAAATTAACCAAAGGTTAATTCTCAAATTTTGACAATATGAGGAGCATTTTTATTCAAGAAAATTAAGCCCTGGCTGGCATAGCTCAGTGGATTAAGCACAGGCTGGGAACCAAAGCGTCGCAGGTTCGATTCCCAGTCAGGTCACATGCCTGGGTTTCAGGCCATGGCCCCCAGCAACCACACATTGATGTTTCTCTCTCTTTCTCTTTCTCCGTCCCTTCCCTTTCTAAAAATAAATAAATAAAATCTTTAAAATTAAAAAAATTAACTTAAAAAAAAGAAAGAAAATTGTCCAACACTAAGTAATAACAACAAGCTTTGTGGCATTTTTAACTTGCCCTGTTTCCATCCCCTTATCCTGACCTCTGGGGCAGACTTGAAAATCAGCAGCCTTAACATCATGGTAGCTGTGAACATCATCCATCTTGCAGCCAGTGAAGGAGGCAGAATGGATTTGGGGCATCCAACACCTCACAAACAGAGAGTTGTCACTATTTAATCTGTTTGACACCTCCCTAGAAAAGCCCCTGCCACAGGGATTGTTTTTATTTTACCTGACTCGGAGCTTGCTCTACTTCCAGGCATTTGTTTAAAGAAATCCTCAGCGACTATTTAACAGTACTGCTGCCTGAAGCAGTAGCACCAGTTGTGGCAGACAAAAGGCTGACCAAAAAACCTAAAAGGAAAATCTGAGGAATGAGCTGTCTGATGGGGGCTTTGTAAAGCTCTAACCTATTCCTGGCAGTTGAGAAGGCCGTGTACAGGTGCAGAGCTCTGCGGATGCCCACAAAGACCTGAGAAGGTCCTAATCTTTTACCTCTGCCTGACCTTGAAGATCTGCTCAAACAGGAAGTAAAAGCTAAGGCAGAGTTGTAAGTTTTCAGAGCACTGAGGGTGTTACCCAACACACACAGTCCCTGGTAAAGGGTGGGATACTTACTGGTTGAAGGCATTTAAGGAAAGCTCTCTCTAATCATTAGCTGGCTTCCATGGCCATACACAACAAATAAGACAGACTTTACAAGATTAGTGCAGGAAAGTTGCTAAAAACACAGCAGCAGCAGCAGCAACAATAAACAGAAACAACAATAAATTCTAGGGTATGAATTTGATTTCCAGGACATTTAAAATGTCCTGTTTTTTTCCTCTGGTTTATGTGGCTCTGGATTGGGCATTATTACACAAAGCGAAAGGTCGCTGGCTTGATTCCCAGTCAGGGCACATGCCTAGGTTGCAGGCCAAGTCCCCAGTAGGGAGTGCATGAGAGGCAACCACACATTGATGTTTCTCTCCCTCTTTTTCTCCCTCCCTTCCCCTCTGACTAAAAATAAATAAATAAAATCTTTTAAGAAAATGTCCTGTTTTCAACAGAAAATGATGACACTCAACCACGAAAGAATGGGCTATTCACAGGAAATAAAATAGTCAATAAAAACTGTCCCTGAGGAAGTCTAGGTGTTGTGCTTACCAGACAAAGACTTTAAATCAGCCATTATACATATATACAATGGACTAAAAAAAATATGTCTAAAGGTTAAAAGAAGTATGAGAATTATGTCTCACCAAAACTTTTAAAAGATTTTTATTTATTTATTTTAGAGAAAGTAGAAGGGAGAGAGAAATGGAGGGAGAGAAACATTGATGTGAGAAACATTCCTTGGTTGCCTCTCGTATGCACCCCAACCGGGACTGAACCCACAACCCAGGCATGTGCCCTGACCAGGTATCAAACCAGTGCCCTTTGCTGTGTGAAATAATGCCCAACCCACTGAGCCACACTGGTCAGGGCATGTTTTACCAAGTTTGATGAAGATTTAATGCAGCACCAAGAAAAATTTCAATAGAGCTGCAGTTGGAACTTGCAAAGGTGTTCTAAACTGATGGGGAATAGCAAATGACTAAGAATATACAAGACACTCCTTAGGAAGAAGACTATGTGGGTGGGCAGAGGTTCTGATGGGTTATTTTCTTATAAGAGATAAAAATGTATTGTAAAGTTGTGACTATGTGTATTATTGCAGGTTAGACAAACATAAGTCAGTGGAAACGGGTCTACATATACGCAAGAATGTGGTTTATGAGAGAGGCGGTGCTACAGATCAGCGGGGATGGGAAACACATTCAATAAGATGGTGCTGACACAAGTGATTATCCACACTGCTTTTCATTGCTAAGTAATATTTCATTGCATGGATTTACCATAATTTAAGCATTTACCTTTGATGGACATTTGGGCTTTTTCCAGTTTGGGGTTATTACAAATCAATCCGCTATGATCGTTCACGTACAAGCCTTTGCATGGACATATGCTTTCATCTCTTTTGGACAAATACCTAGAAGGGAATGGCTGGATTATATGATAGGCATGCATTTAACATTTTAGGAAACTGTTAAACTGTTCTCCAAACTGGTTGTATTATTTACATTCCCGCCAATATGTATGAGTTCCAATTGTTCCATATCCTTGCTAACATTTTGTGGACAAAAGAAGGGGCTCTATAATTAATCTAACCAAAACTAACCTCAAGCCTATAACTTCCCTAGCAAAAGGATGTCTTTGCCTTAAGCAAGCCCTGCCCATGTTTCTGTACATCTCAGTTAATGCATCTTCCAAATGCTTTTTTTTTTCAGACCCTTCAGGAGGGTAACCACCCTCACAAGAGCACATAATCCTGTTACTCATCCTGTAAGCCAATCATAGGAATTTCCCTGTCTTGCTTTCTCTCCATCCTTCCTTATGCCCTTTTTAATTCTAAATGCATAAAAGAAACTGCAAACTATCACTCTGGGAAGCATTTTTCTCAGTCTTTTGAGATCTTGTTTCCAGGTGTGCCCTCTGTTGGGCTCCAATAATCTCTGGGGAACTCTTAGAAACATTTTCTACAGGTTTGGACATTCTTAGGTTGACAATTTAGTATTATCTTTACATTTTTTAAATCCATTCTACTGTATATGTAGTGGTGTCTACTTGTGGATTCACTTCGCATTTCCTGGGTAGCTAATTAGATCAGACATCTGTTTTATTTGCTACCTGCTTTTATGTAAGGATGTCCCAAACTGTAGAATATTTTTATTAGAGTTTGTTTGATCCAACAGAGGATATGCCTGGAAGAAAGATCTCAATGGACTGAGAAAAATGGTTCCCAGGATAACAGTTTGTATTTTTTTAATGCATTTGAAATCAAGGAGGGAGCAAGGCCAGATGAATGCATGAGGAAGGTAGTCAGGGAAATATCTATGATTGGATTACAACATAGTTGTGTGCTCTCTTGAAAATGGTTACCCTTCTGAGAGGTCTGGGAAAAAAGGCATTTCAGAGGTGTGTTCACCTAGATGCACAGAAACAATGGATAAGGCTTGCCCACTGCAAAGACGAACCTTTTACTGAAGACGATGTATGTCTGGTGTGTGACTACCAACTATGACCTGCACAGTTAGGAATTTATAATCAGTTCACCCTGTGAGGTTACTTTCCCCAGAATCCCTCTCCGCGTTTTCCCCCACAGGTCTATGATCCATTTTCACTTATTTTTGTGAGGTATGGATCCAAATTTCTGTTTTTTAGTTGTTGTTTTGCTGTTTATACATATGGATATCTAGTTGTTCTACCAACATTGCCTCTTTGTCAAAAATCAGTTGACTATTTGTGTGTGGGTATACTTCTTTTTCTTTTCATTTTTTCCTTCTTTTTCTCTTTTCTTATTTATTGAAATATATTTGACATATAACTTGGTATAAGGTGTACAACATGTTAATTTAATACAGTTACATATATTTAATTTGTTTATTTTTCGATTATAGTTGGCATTCAATGTTATATTCATTTCAAGTTTATAGCGTAGTGGTTGGATATTAATATAACACATGAAGTGATCCCCTAATAAGTCTAGTACCCACCTTGCACTGTACACAATTAGTACAATATTACTGACTATATTCCCTATGCTGTTCTCTATGTTCCCACGACTATTTTGCAACTGCCCGTTGGTACTTCTTAATCCCTTTACCTTTTTTCACCCAGCTCCCCCACCCCCTCTCTCATCAGGCAACCATCAGTTTGTTCTCTGAATCTATGAGTCTGTTTCTGTTTGTTTGTTCATTTATTTTGTTTTTATATTCCACATATAAGTGAAATCATATGGCATTTGTCTGTCTCTGACTTATTTCACTTAGCACAGAACCCTCCAGGTCCATCCATGCTGTTGCAAATGGCAAGATTTCATTCTTTTTATGGCTGAATAACATTCCATTGTATATATGTACTGCATCTTCTTTTTTATTTTATTTTAATATATTTTATTGATTATGCTATTACAGTTGTCCCATTTTCCCTCTCTCACTCCCCTCCACCCTGCATACCCCTCCCACCCACATTCCCCCCTTTAGTTCATGTCCATGTGTCATACTTATAAGTTCTTTGGCTTCTCCATTTCCCAAACTATTCTTACCCTCCCCCTCTATTTTCTACCTACCATCTATGCTACTTATTCTCTGTACCTTTTCCCCCTCTCTCCTCCTCCCACTCCCCTGTTGCTAACCCTCCATGTGATCTCCATTTTTGTGGTTCTGTTTCTGTTCTAGTTGTTTGCTTAGTTTGTTTTTGTTTTAGGTGTAGTTGTTAATTGTGTTTGCTGTCATTTTACTGTTCATATTTTTTACCTTCTTTTTCTTAGATAAATCCCTTTCACATTTCCTATAATAAGGGCTTGGTGATGATGAACTCCTTTAACTTGACCTTATCTTGGAGCACTTTATCTGCCCTTCCATTCTAAATGAGAGCTTTGCTGGATAGAGTAATCTGGGATATAGGTCCTTGTCTTTCATGACTTTGAATACTTCTTTCCAGCCCCGTTTTGCCTGTAAGGTTTCTTTTGAGAAATCAGCTGATAGCCTTATGGGAACTTCTTTGTAGGTAACTGTCTCCTTTTCTCTTGCTGCTTTTAAGATTGTCTCCTTATCTTTAATTTTGGGTAACTTAATGATGTGCCTTGGTGTGTTCCTCTTTGGGTTCAAACTCTTTGGGATTCTCTGAGCTTCCTGGACTTCTGGAAGTCTATTTCCTTTGCCAAATTGGGGAAGTTCTTCTTTATTATTTGTTCAAATAAGTTTTCCACTTGTTGCTCTTCCTCTTCTCCTTCTGGTACCCCTATAATTCAGATGTTGGAACATTTAAAGGTATCCTGGAGGTTCCTACGCCTCTATTCATTTTTTTGAATTCTTGTTTCTTCATTCTTTTTTGATTGGATGTTTCTTTATTCCTTCTGGTCTACTCCATTGATTTGAGTCCCAGTTTCCTTCCTAACACTATTGGTTCTCTATACATTTTCCTTTATTTCACTTAGCGTAGCCTTCATTTTTTCATCTAACTTGTAACCAAGTTCAACCAGTTCTGTGAACATCCTGATTACCAGTGTTTTGAACTACGCATCCTATAGGTTGGCTATCTCTTCATCACTTGCTTAGTTGTATTTTTTTCTGGAGCTTTGATCTGTTCTTTTGTTTGGGCCATTTTTTTTGTCTTGACACACCTGTTTTGTAGTGAGGGGTGGAGCCTTAGGTTCACCAGGGTGGGGTAACCCACATAACTATGTTGTGATGCTTTATGTGGGGCAGGAGTCGGAGAGGGAACAATGGTGCTTGCTCCGCTCTCTGCTGGATTTCAGTCACTTCCCCCACTTCCCACAAGCAAAGTGGGCCCTTCTGGTGCTGATTCCCGGGTGGGTGGGCTTGTGTACATTCTAGGACCCTGTGGGTCTCTCCAATGAACTCTTCTGTGAGGCTGGGAGTTTCCCCTGCTACTGTCTCAACCCCCACAGGTGTTTTCAGTCAGAGGTTTGAGGATTTATTTCGCTGTACTGGGGTCCTGGGTTGCATAGTCTGTCTGTTCCCCCTTTGTTTCACCTAGTTTATCTGCACGCAAATGTGGGACCACCCAGACCACCAGCCACCACCTTGCGTTTAGTCCTCTCAGCCTGGCTGCTCATCTCTGCCCCTCCTACTGGTCTAGATGAATATTTCTTCTTAACTCCTTGGTTGTCGGACTTCCATATAGTTTGATCATCTGTCAGTTCTGGTTGTTTTTTGTTTTTAAATTGTTGTTGTTTTTTTTGGTTGTGCGAGAAGACACAGTGTGTCTACCTATGCCTCCATCTTGGCTGGAAGTTCCATGTACTGCATCTTCTTTTATTCAATTGTCTACTGATGAACACTTAGGTTGCTTCCATACCTTGGCTACTAGTAAATACTGCTGTGATGCACATAAGGGTGCATATGCCTTTCTAAATTAGTGTTTTGCACTTCTTTCAATAAGTACTCAGTAGTGGGATTGCTGAGTCATATGGTAGTTCTATTTTTAATTTTTTGAGGAACCTCCAAACTGTTTTCCGTTGTGGCTATGCCAGTTTGCAATCTCTGTAGATCTATTTCTTGATTCTGTCTGTTTCACTGATGTACTTGTGTATTTTCATGCCAGTACCACTCTGTCTGGATTAGGGTAGTTTGATAAAGTTTTGAAATCAAGTGTAGTAATGCTCCCACTTTAGTGTTGTTTTGCTAGTCTATGTTTACATTTTCAGATAAATTTTAGAATCATTTTGTCAGTTTAAACCAAAACAATGCCTACTGGGATTTCACTTGGGATTTTGTTGAATCTATAGATCAATTTGGACAGAATTCATATTTTACAAGTATTGAGTCTTTTGAGCCAGCAACATGATATATCTTTCCATTTACATGGGTCTTCTTTAATTTCTGCAATATTTTGTAGTTTTCAGTATATAGGCCTTCAATATTTTTACCAAATTTATCTCTAGGTGCTTTATATTTTCTGACACTATTGTAAAAAGTATTGTTTTTTTTTAGTTTCAGTTTTTAATTATTTGTTAGTGGTCTATTGAGATATAACTGATTTTGCATGCTGACCTTGTATCCTGAAACATTGCTAAAATTGCTTATTGGTGGAATAGCTTTTTATACATTCTTTGGGATTTCAACATAGACAATTATGCTATCTGCGAATCAAAATTATTTTTCTTCTTTTCCTATCTTTTTCCTTCTGTGTTATAGCAGTCTGTTTTCTGTTGAACTGTGTTTGAGTTTACCAGGAGTGCTGTTAAATCCATTCGTTCTTAATTTTAGATACCATATTTCTTAGTACTGGAATGCCCACTTGATTCTATTTTAGATCCAATTCTTTACTGAAGTTTTCCATCTTTTCATTCATTTTGTCTGTTTGTTCCTCTGTTTCCTGGAACATACTTATAATAGTCATCTTAAAGTCGTTGTCTGGCTGCTCCAACATCTGGGACACCTGCAAGTCTGCTGCCTGGTTTTTTTCTCTTCATTATTGTTCATGTTTTCTTGCCTCCATACTTGTTCCATTAATTTCCATTGTATTCTGGACAATGTTTAAAAAGGAACCATGAACACTGAAGTCAATGTTATTTTCTTCCAGTGAGAGTTTGTCCTTTCCTGGGTTAGGCTCATGGAGTGAGAGGTTGACCATCTCAGTCCAGTCAGAAACAAGCTAGTTCAATAATAGAGCCCAGCTCCATTTCCCCTCAGTCCACTTCTGCTTTCAGTGTCTGCATGGTGAGATCGATGATGTATTTGCAACTCTCTCCAGCAGAACTTTGATTCCTTAGTACTACGAGACTACAGGAGACCTCATGTTGCATTTACAGCTCAGCTCCCCAGCCTCCATGCTGCCCCAGCACTCAGCAAATATCTCATGGGCAAATTCAATGCTCAGTTGGAGAACCACCCAACCTCAGACCATCACACCAGCCCATGCAGCCGGTGAAGGCACTGCTCATTTCTCTTTCCCCTCTGAGAAGCCTCCCACTATGGCAAGCCAGATCCTCAGTCTTTGCTCAGTTTCAACAAATGTCCTTTGGAAGAAAAAGATTGTTGATCTTGGCTCACCTGAGAAACATTCTTCCTTTCCTGAAATTTTAGCTAATCTAATTTTCTTTTTTTAAATTACTTTATTGTTGTTCAATTACAGTTGTCTACATTCCCCCCCCCCACTAGCTAATCTAATTTTCTTCACTTCCTCCGCTCTTTGATGTGTTTAAAAATATGATTTTTGTAATTTCTCCAGTTGTTTCTAATTGTTGTGGCAGAAGCTTAGTGCTACTTACTATACTCTCCTTGGAACTAGAAGTCCTCATACAGACCAAACACTTAAAAGTGATGATAAAACTTTAAAACTTTGAAAAGAAAACATACAAACTTATCTTTATGACCACAGGTTAAAGAAGGACTTCTTTAACATGGTAGAAGGTCTTCATCATAAAATAAGATTGTAATATTTAAACCACCTTAAAGTTAATATTAATATTAATTAAAAGACACTATAAAATAAAAAAACAAACCTCAAGAAATATATAGAAGATATCTTTCCAACACATATAATTAACACTTAATACCTTGATTGCTGTATCCATGTAAATCAATAAGTTAAAGAAAACATCTCGCCTGGCTGGCGTAGGTCAGTGGATTGAGCTTGGGCTGCAAACCAAAGCATCTCAGGTTCAATTCCCAGTCCGGGCACATTCCTGGGTTACAGGCCACGGCCCCCAGCAACCGCGCATTGATGTTTCTCTCTCTTTCTCCCTCCCTTCCCTCTCTAAAAATAAATAAATTAAATCTTTTTTAAAAATCTTAAAAAAAAAGAAAACATCTCAGTAGAAAGTGGACAGAAGACATGAACATGCATTTCACAGGAAACAAGAGCATAGCCAATAAACCAATAAGATGCACAAGCTTATTAGTAGTGAGCAGAAAAATCACATGCAAAGTGAAGAGAGTGGTCAACTGTGGAAAGAGAGGGTGATCAGGGAGAAGCCCATGGTAGGTGTGGATGTGGATGGTCAGTGTTTTATTTCTTGGTGGTAGTTAACACATTTAATAATTATTTATTATGCTGTGCACATATGCTGTTTTTTAAGTTCTTTGAAGGTAGACATCTTGTTTCTTTAAATCAGCATACACAGTGATGTTATACTCTTTTCAGATCTGGAAGCCATTTTCTCTCCCTAAGATAATTTTGCCCGGTTCTGTGAGACTGAACTCTGCCTCATCGCATTGTTGTGTGTTTCTCTCACAGGCAACCTCATCACTAGTATTTGCTGGCACCTGGGAAGAGTCCCACTGCCACACTCGTGTACTAAAACCTGCAGGATTTGGAGACTCCATTTTTAAAAAGATTTCGTTTATTCACGTTTAGAGAGGGGAGGGAAGAAGAAAGAGAGGGAGAGAAACATCGATTGGTTGCCCTGACTGGGGATCGAAGCAGTGACCTTTCAGTTTGAGGGCTGGCCCTCAGTCCACTGAGCCACACCAGCCCCGCTGGAGTTCCAGTGTTCGATGTCTCAACTCAAACCATTGCGTCAGCTGTGCATGGTTGAAGGAAAAACACTGTGTTCATCGTTCCCTGCCTACTCCTTTCTCCTTGACCCTGGCTGTCCAGAACCCCACACCCGCACCGTGGGTCAGCAGCCCCTACCTCAGTGACGGAAGAGGGGCTAACTGAACCAACTTCGTCTGAAGCAGGGGTCTTTAACCATGTTATGTCACAGGCCCCTTTAGCAACCCAATAGAGCCTATGGACTCCATTTCAGAATAATTTTTGAAATCCATAAAATAAAATACGTAAGATAAAAAGGAAAACGATTATACTGAATTACAGCTTTAACGTGCCATTTAAAAAATTAGAAATCAGTAACCCGTGTGCTTCTTTATGAATGTGTTCAATAATACGGTCCAGTGGCAGACCTGTTGGCTGGCATAAGTTGGACATAGTGATAAATGAAAATGATACTGCAAGTTATCTGCCACAACTGTAATGCCGAATAAAAACACCTGTTCATTGCAACAAAGTCACTGGTACTATTTGCTGACACTACTATGATTTTTTGCGTGCAAATCAAAGGAAGTGCTAAATTTCGGTTGGAGGCTGGTGAAAATTAAGGTATGTGTGTTTTCTCCTCTCAGTTCAGCGACTGCAGGTGCAGAATCCTGAAGTGCGGATGGAGACGTCTTCCCACGAGGGGGCGCAAGCATCTTAGAAAGAGGCGTTAGCTCCTCTAGCGGAGGGAGAGAAACTACCCAAGACCCAGTCTCGCGCCCTGTTCTCCGCTGAGCCTCGCATCTCGCACCCCACACGGTCTCTTCCTCACCTCCATCCCCCTCCCTCACACACACCTGTCGACGGGAGGGGTTACTGTAGGTGAAATCGTCTGTAACTCACACAGAGGCTTCTCAGGGTGAATCATCCGCCAGCCAGCAGGCAGAGGGTTTGCCTACGTGGGGGACGCGCCTCAAAGCTGCCCAGGGCTGGGCCCTTCCTTGGCTGTCACAATCGTCCTGACTGCAGGTCAGTCTGACCAGCAAGAATTCACAGGAGTGTCACGGGCTCCGGTTCCAGGCCGCCGGCCTGGGCCCTGCCATTCTTTCTGTGGCCGGTGGGGAAGCCAGGGCCCACGGGGGCAGCTTCGGATGAAATCTCTGGAGGGTCACTAGCTTCCTGGAAAGTTCTCTGCCCATATTTGGGGGCCCCTCCTGAGAGAATAGTGATCTGCATGTCGCTTGCACCCTGAGTTGTGATGCTGTGATCCTAGAGCTCCCTGTTGTGGCAGTCTCCCTGACCAGTGCCTCACAGACGGGAGTGGAAATAACTTTCTTTGGGAGCAGAGTTTAACTGTGTCGCTGCCATTCCCCAGACGCAAAGCAGAGGAAAGTGTCAGCCCTCCCCGCCTCGCACGCGCTCTGTTGCTACCTGAGCTGGCTTTGAATTCATCTGAGAGACAGGGTGGTGGAGTAGTTAAGAAGCACCGTCCAGACAACCCGAATTAGAAGCCCTGGCCCCGCTGCCTACTATACATGTGAGTTTATGTGAGTTAGTTAACCCCTGCGCCTTCATTTCCTCACCTCCAAAGTGGAGATAATAGCCCCACCTTATAAGGTCGTTAGGTGGATTAAATGACATGTTGCTTAGAAAGCACCTGGAAGAGTGTCCAGATCACATAAGTGTCAAATGAGGTTTTGCTATTCTTAATAATTGGCATGAATTTTATAAAATAAGTAAATAAAACACTCCAGCTATTCCTTCTGTCCTTATTAACTCCACTTACCCAAACATCCATTCCAATTTCTTTCTTTCTTTGTGACTTTTTAAAAAATATTTTTTATTTATTCACTTTTAGAGAGGGAAGGGAGGGAGACAGAGAGAGAGAGAGAGAGAGAGAGAGAGAGAGAGAGAGAGAAACATCAATGTGCGGTTACTGGGGGTTATGGCCTGCAACCCAAGCATGTACCCTGGCTGGGAATTGAACCTGCGGCACTTTGGTTCGCAGCCTGCGCTCAATCCACTGAGCTACGCTAGCCAGGGCTCTTTGTGACTTTTTATCTGAGAAATTAGTCTTTCCCCCACTTTTCTTTTTATCCTCACCTGAGGACATTTTTTCCCATTGCTTTAGAGAGACAGGAATGGAGAGAGGAAGGGAAGGAGAGAACATCGATGTGAGAGAAAAGCATTATTTGGTTGCCTCCTGTGTGCACCCTGACCTGGGGTCACCCGTGCCTGGACCAGGGATCACATGCTCCTAGGTGGGGGGTTGAACCCGCAACCCAGGTATGCGCCCCAACTAGAAATCGAACCTGCAACCCTTTGGGTATAGGATGATGCTCCAACCAACTGAGTCACACCAGTCAGGGCTTTTCTTGCCCTGTCTTAAGAGTTTATTCCTTTCCCCCTCAAACTTGCCCCACCCCTCCCTACTGTCTCTTCAGAGCAGTGGAACAAGCATAGGAGACAACCCAGAGACCTGCATCTCGTCCTACTTCTGTGCTTCTCTTCCATGAGCCTCAGCAAAATGTCTTGGGTCCCTTTGGTTTAAAAGGTAGGTTTTACTATTATGCAGGTGTGGTGAGGCCAACAGATCAGGAGACAACTGCTGCTGCTGAAATGGTTGTTTGTTACAGTTCCTGTGCCCTGCGGGGCGCCACACAGGGAAGCACCAGGATCAGCCTTGAGACACAGGAATGAAAGGAAACTGTGACTAGAGCCTCTACTGTGGTTTTGATGGGAAAGACAAGGTAAGGTGGGGTGAACAGCCTCAGGATTGGCTACTTTGAATCAGTTCAGCAGCTCTGAGGTAAAGGGGATGTCTCTAATTGTGGCGTAATTAGAACTGGAGAGATAGTGGCCCAACCTGTGGTAGCTTGGGTGTGGGCTCTGAATTGGTTGGTTTGCATATCAAAGGCATGCTCCCAGGGGAGCTGTTTGCTATCTCTAAGAATTAGAGATAACCCTGGGAGGCCAGTCCCTCCAGAACCAGCAAGGCCCCAGATGCCCCAGCATCAAGGGTACAGAAAATCAGAAAGTGTAGTCCATTCACCCTTCTACTGTGGATACACATGCGCAACATATATATTTCTATTATGACCACAGCTTTTGATCTGACACAGAGCTTAAGGATTCGGTCTCCGGTAGTGACATCACCAAGAGGCAAAGTAGGAGACCCCAGCCACTGTCCCCTGACAAAGACCCACAATTAGACAGTCATCCCCAAACAAAAATAGCTCTGGGAGAGTTCAGTTCATTTGAGGAGCTTTAGGCCCTCCAGCTGTGTGCCTGCGTGCCAGCGGCCTGGCCCCATTCATCCCCCAGTCTCTCTACTGCCCTGTGCATGCCCAAGGTGAGACCACACGGTGCACACCTACAGCCTGGGTTCCCACAACCACTGGCCTGCCTGCCGTTGGCCCTGGCCCTCACTGCTGGCCTCAGCCTCGGCCCCACCACGGCATGTGTTTGTGTCTAAAGCTGACCTGTGCCACCAGACAAGCACCTGCAGAAGGCCCCACACCACTGGCTCCAGCAACCACTGCTGCCTGCCTTGGTCCCTAACTGCTGGACCTGGAGACAGTGCTGAGGACCCCAACAGCCCTTGCAGCCACTACAGGTGTCCCACAGCACTTGCCAAGAGCCATGCAGTTATTGATGCTGTGGACCCCAGTGGCCGGAGCTGGTGAGACACCATGCCCCCTCCAACCCAGCGCCTCCACATGCCCCTGCTCCTGGGGACCTGCACCACTAGACCCAGGGCCACAGCTCTCTCCAGCATCCTCCAACCACAGGTGCAGGGCTTTCCACACTGCAGTCTGTTCATGACATCTGGAAGAGGTGACTGCCGCTTCCAATGTGCAGGCACCTATGAAAGGCTGCAGGGCCGTGAAAAACCAGAGAAACATGACCCCACCAAAGGAACACAGTGGGTGTCCAATAACTGGCCCCAAGGAAATGGACACGCGTGAAGGACCCAGCAAAGAATTAAAAATAGTGTTCTAAAGATGCTCAGAGAGCAACAAAGGAACACATGAACTCATTAATGAAATCATGAAAACAACACAAGAACAAAATGGGAATTCAACAAAGAGATAGAAAACATAAAAAAGAAGCAAACAAAAATATTGGAGCTGAAGAATATAATGACAAACTGAAGAATTCAACAGACATACGCCAGCAGACTAGGCCAAGCAGAAGAAAGAATCCATCAGTTAGAAGACAGATTAATTTAAATTACCCAGTCAGAGGAGAGAAAAAAGAAAAAAATAGAAAGGAATCTGATAAGGGATTAATAGGCAAAATATACAAGAACTCATACAACTCAACAGCAATAAATAAATAAATAAATAAACAAACCCACAACCCAAACAATCAGATTTTAAAACGGGCAGAGGACTTAACTAAACATTTCTGCAAAGAAGACGTACAGATGGCCGACAGGTACTGGCACATGAAGAGATGTTGCACATCACTGATCACCAGGGAAATGTAAATCAAAACCACAATGTGATACCATCTCACACCTGTTAGAAAGGTGGTCGCCAGGGGCTATGGGGCATGGGACATAGAGAGATGAAGGGTAAAGACTTTCAGTTATAAAATGAGTAAGTCCTGGGGATGCAGTGTATAGTGTGTGGCTATAGTTAACAATACTGTATTTGTGTACATGAGAGTCATTATGGGAGCAGAGCTTTCATGTTCTCACTTCAGCAAAAACAACAAGATGGTGATTTTGTGAGGTGAAGCCCGTGGAAACTAACGTTATTGCAGTAAAAACATTTCAAACCTATTTATGTATCAAATCATCACAGTGTCCACCTTAAACTCACATAACATTATATATCAATTATATCTTAATAAAGCTGGGGGAAATTTTTCTTCAAAAAAAAGATACAGTCTCCAGGGTCAGAGGACCTGGGTCCCCATGCTGGCCCTGTCATTTTGTAGCTGTATGACAGTTATTTAACTTGTCTGTGCCTTGGTTTCCTCCTCTGTAATACAGGGCCGATAGCATCTTATGTCATAGCACCGTGGGCATCGGAAGAACCAACACGGTAAAGCTGTAAGGATGTGCTGGGCACACAGTGCGGGATCACTCAGTGTCGACGATCATGATTTCTTGACCACGTCAAGCTGCCTTCTGACTCAGGGCCTTCGCCTCTGCGGTTACCACCGCTGGAGGGGCTCTTCCCCACTCTCTTCTCCTGGACAACCCCTTCACACCCCTCCATGTCAACCTAAATGTCACTTCTTCAGTGGGGCCGGTGTCCCAGACTCCTGCCTTGCCTAGCCTTTGTTACAGTCCCTCACTGCGCTCCTGTGCTCCTTGTCATGCTCACCGTCGTTGCAGTCACATCTTGGTTGTTTGCGTGCTGTTTACTGGATATCTGCCTTTCCCATCAGATTTCGAGCCCTGTGAGAACAGGGCCTGTGTCTACCCAGTTTCGGCTGCAAGCACAGTGCCTGGCATACAGGAGGTGGTCAGTAAGCGCCTGCGCCCTGGGTGAGTCACACAGGCTCACAGCTGCAGGTGCACGGATGCCTCCCTGAGAAGCCATCTGGACCACTGTCTGAAGAACAGAAGTACACAGAGTCACAGGCTTCTGACCTTTTCATTTGATGGTGGGAAAGCTTCTGGGCCCTTCAGCTGCCCTTTGTAGACCAAAGAGTCTGGGAAGGAATTCTTGAGGCATCAAAACCTGTGTTGTAGATGACCAGCTGGCCCTGAGACATCAATTGGCAGAAGTGATGGAATGTGTACAGAAACCTGCAGCTGGCCTGCTCAGGAAAGAGCCTGCCTTGGTTTGCTAAAGCAGCTGAATTCCAGGAATACCAGTGGGGAGATTGGGTCATGTCCTACCTGCCTCTCAAGACAAACAAGCTGACAGTTGGGGCGGGGTAGGAGGGAGGTACCATAACTGCTGAGAGAAAGGAAGGGCCAGATGCATGGACCGGAAAAAGCCCCATAGCAGGTGGAGGTGGACATAATTAATGGAGCCCAGAGAGCGAGCCTATACATGCCAACTTGTCAAAACCTTGTCCCAAGGAGTCCTGGTCTCGCTAGCCCCTCCCTTAGAAAGCAGAGCGAGAATAGCTTGAGACTGACATGCCAAGCAAATGGACGGCAGGAAATATTCACAAATCAGGCGTTTGCTCAGAGGCCCCGGCCCCTCTGGCTAAAATCAGGATTATGTCTGTGCTGATTTACTTCCCAGCTGGATTTTAGGAAGAGCCTCAAAGAGACCCCCAGGTTATGCCAAAAATTGGCAGGCGCAGCCTCCCCTCTCTGGACAAAGAGCTAAGGCGAAGGGAGACAGGGGAAGGGGCCCCATTCCACAGCCTCTTTTTCTCTGGAACCCCCTTGAGCCCCAGCTCTAGTCCCAGAAGCACATGCCCTTTAAAAGTTGAGCCCTTCGCCCTGGCTGGCGTAGCTCAGTGGATTGAGCGCAGGCTGTGAACCAAAGCATCGCAGGTTCGATTCCCAGTCAGGGCACATGCTTGGGTTGCAGGCCACGGCCCCCAGCAACCGCACATTGATCTTTCTCTCTCCCTCTTTCTCCCTCCCTTCCCTCTCTGGAAATAAATAAATAAAATCTTTAAAACAAACAAACAAAAACAAAGTTGAGCCCTTCGCAAACCAAGTGCTCACTTTGCTAGCAATGCACACAGCAATTTTGACCCCGGCCCAGAAATTCCCAGTGGAGATGCGGTTGTTCCACTGAAACTTTGCGATGCAGGGGCTCAGACAGCCACAGTGACTGGGAGTGCTGCTCTTCAGCAGTCAGGGGCCAGAGGTGCCTGGCATCTGCAGAATTTGCAGCACACAGAGGGGACAGTCCTGCACAGCACGACGTCCCATGCAGCTTTTAAAAGTCTCACTGGACACTCACAGATGAAAAATCATCTGTGCTCAGAGTGTAACTTTAGTTCATTTATGAATACAAAGGCTTGGTTAGGTTTCATCTTGATGCACAGTTTTAACATACCTTAGCATTTCCAGAGAGGTAACCTGACCAAGAACTATTGGCCACTTTGGAAAATCGTGTGGCTTTGTGCAACACCACTCAGGATGTTTGGTCAGCAGGATGACACACCTCTATCAGACGTCATTTGTTACTGTGATCTTCTCAGTGATTCTACTTTTAGATGGAAGCATTCAGTTACGCCATCTAATGTAGTTGTGCCCAAGCATTTACATATTGAAATGTATGCTAATTTACTATGTGTGACCTAGTTTTTTATTTCTTCCTTATATTACCATCAGCCGTTATGTTGATGGGGGAGAAAATTATGCGTTCCAGGAAACTATATTGTCTAGAAACCTCATTTCAGGGTGGTCAGGGTGGGTGTCACGAAATACTCATGGTAAAGACGAGAAGGGTGCTGTGGGGAGACCCAGGTGGGTTTCAATGCCTTGGGTGGGTGGTGGAACACCAGCTGGTGGGCGGCTAATGTTTTAGCTTAACCACACACTTGATTTGTAGACAAGCACTGGTTTCTCTGGATTAGAGAGAATTTTGTCCAGTTAGTGGCACTGAATAGGAAACTTTGCTGAATTATAGGCGATGTTGCCATATATAGCTCACAGATGGAACCACAACAACAGCACTAGCAAATGATTTGCATCAGTTATCAAAGCCCAGAGTCCTCTAGGCAAGGGACCTAGGACCGTTTATGTTGTCCCAGGTGTTGCACCTACGCCACCTAGTGGGACACAGGAAAGTAGCAGGTTTGTGAGAAATAGGACACTAATTTTCAGATCGTTATCAATAATAACCGAATATCATCAGCTAACGCTTATGGGGTGCCTACCATGGACTATCATTTTATATATATTAACTCATTTAATTTACACAATACTTAGAAGAACACAGGTACTGTTGCCCCCATTTTGCATGTGAAGAAACTGAGGCACAGAGAAGGTCAGTGTCTTGAGTATGTTCAAGGCAGGGCTGGGGTTTGAACCCCAGCATCTGCCTCCACATTTGCTATTCTTTTTCACAGTTGCTATTCTCAGTCATCGTGTTTCAGCCCTGCAAGGCTCCTCTATTGGAAGACACTATTTTGAAAGTCAAAAACTATGCTGAATCTGTAGGGCCACCTGCAGCCATCTCTTCCAGGGCAGGAGGGAGAAGAACAAGTTAATACCTAAGTATCAGGACATGGTGAGATGAAGAAAACCCCTTCCTTTTTACGAGTCATGGAAATTCTCGTGCCCAGGTGGGAGGAGGGCGTTTCATGCCCCTGGCAGATTGTAGGGCCCTGCAATGCCTAATTCCCAGCTCTGCTGGGAGCTTCATGAGGGCGGAGCCCACATTGGCTTGTTCACTTCCGCAGTGCAGGTACTTACCCCAGTGCCCGACTTGTACTGTGTGCTTGTATGTGGTTTTTTTCCATGATATCTGCAGTGGGATAGCACTCACATACCATACAGTTCATCCCTCTAAAATATACAATACAATGGTTTTTCATATATTCACAGAGTTGTACGGCCATCATCACAACCAATTTTTATCACGTCCTAAAGAAAACCCAGTCTCATAAGCATTCACTTCTCATTATCCCCAACCCCCAACCTCAGCCCCAGACAACCACTAATCTACTTTCATCTCTTTGGATTTGCTTATTCTGGACATTTCATAATAAATGGAACCACACACGATGTGGCCTTTGGTGAGCACCTTCTTTCACTTAGTGTATTGTTTTCAAGCCTCATCCATGTTGTAGCATTTATTAGTAGTTCATTACTTTTTATGGCTGAATTATACTACATTATATTGCCGTGTTTTATTCATTCATTCATCAGTTGATGGCCACTTGGGTTGTTCTCCCTTTTTGGCTATTATGAAGAATGCTACTACCAACATTTGTGCACAAGTGTTTGCATGGACTTGCGTTGTCATTTCTCTGGAGTGTGTGTGTATATACCCAGGAGTGGAAGTGCTGGGTCATGTGGTAGCTGTACGTTTCACCGTTTGAGGAACTGGCAGACTGTTCTCCAGTGGCTGCACCATCCCCACGAGGAATGCACGAGGATTCTAGCATCGCCACATCTTTACTCACGCCAGCTATCAACTGTCTTTTTATTGCAGCCCCCCTGGCTGGTGGGAAGTGGCATCCTCGAGGCGGGGCTGTTGCTTTCTCGTCATAGACTATCGGCTCCCAGGCTGTTGGAGCTGGATGGGACCCCAGCAACCACGTCGTAGCTCAGTGCCTCCCTCTGCAGGGGAAGCGGTGAAGGCGAAGAGGGAAGGGGCTAACCCGAGCCCACAACTGGCAAAGGGGGCAGTAACAGAATCTACTCAGTTTTATCTCTTAAAAGGTAAAGAAAACTAAAGACAGATATCTAAAAAAAGATGAATTATATTTTCTCTAAATCTAGAAGTTTGTATAACTATTAAAACCAGAAGACAAGGAATCAATATCAAATAACTGATAGTCACAAATAGTTCTGTTCGTGGACCGTCTACACGACTTAGGCACAGAGCAAAGCAGGCACTTCTCCGCTGCCCTGGTTAAGGCCCAGAAGATGCCTGCCTCACAGAGCAGTGAGTGTAAACAGAGGGTTTTGGATCCTACACCCGATGGCATCCTGAGTCTAACTAGTGCCTGTGTATAAGTTAACAGAGACATTCTTGCAAAGACTCAAAAAGTCCACCATCCACATGCCCTTCCCCTAAGGATTACTCAAAGCAACATTTCAGTTCTGTGAGAAATTAAAATAACTGAAGAAAGAGACGTTTATATAAAAGATGGTAAACAATGAAGACAGAAAAACGCAATTCAAAATCTCAATACAAATATTTAAAATAATTTTTGAAAGAATGCAGATGATATAAAATATTAATAAGCTGCAGTCGTGGTTTATGCCGGCAACCGCCTGCTGCAGGCGACCTGTGCGGAGGGTCCCGGGGCCCGCGGCGTGCGGACTCCGCCCCAGCCTGGAGGAGGCGCACCGGGACAGGCTTGCCCTAGGCTCTTCGCTGGCCGACCGCTGCTTCTGGCCTGATGAATGTGGAGTTTCTTCACCCTTCCCTTGGGTCCTCTTAAACTTTTCTGTTTCAGGAGTGTGAAGCGCACGTTTCCCTAGTTTTCGGTGGCGGCAGTTCTCCATCGCTTCAGTCATTTCCGTGGTGATTGGAGGAGGCGTGCCACCAGCTAGCTATCTTGGATCAAGGGCGAGAGGACTAGTTTGACACGGTCCTGAGGTGCTTCCTGACAGGATGACAGTGGGGGACACAATCGCGCGTCTTTGGACAAGACTTCCCAGCATCAGCACCCTCCCCTTCCGAAATAGATCCCTCCACCCCTGAGGCCGACCCAAAGCTAGAGTGGGTGGGATGGGTGGCTTTCTCTTGGGCATCCGTGTACCCCATATGATACCAGCCCTGCCCTCCTGTGCTTCTGGCTCCACTCCGCTGGAGCGGGCGCGGCAGGATGCAAAGAGGGAGCGAGGAGTTGGGGTTCCGCCCAGGGCGGCCTGGGAAGCAGGGTGGCCGCGGGGGTGAGGAGCCGCAAGAGCCGGGCCGGCCTGACACCACCTGGCGGAGTCTCGGGGAAGAGTCTTAAAGGCGCGCGCTCCTCGGAGCCCAGCGCACTCCGCCAGGAGCCGCGGAGAGCTCGCCTCCTTCTCCCACCGGGCGCCTCTGGAGGTAAGTGCGGTCCGCCGGCCGGAGTCGGGGCCTGGTGGGGGCGGCCCGGAGCGGACTCGTGCTCTCCAAGCCCTGGCTCGGGCTGCGGTTGGAGGGCGGCGCCCAAGTTTTTTGAAGGCCTTGGAGGGCAGCTGGAGCGGCTCGGTGCCGGCGCGGGGATGGCGCGGGTGGGCGAGAGCTGGGGCCGTCTGGGGGTGGCCTCCCAGGCAGGGCTTCGGGGAAAGACACCCGCGCGCGGCATACGCCCGAGCCCCGACCCCGCTCACTGAGCACTTGGCGCGCTCTGGCCGCCGTCCCAGAGAGCCCCAGCCTGCTGGAGCCACCACCCGGCTCCGCGCCTTCCTGCCCGCGCGGGTACCTTTGCAGCCCTCTCGCTCCGCGGTCGCGCCCGGTCACGCCGGCTGGTCGCGCTCGGCGGCCGGCCAAGCCTGCCCTGGCCCTAACGCGCCCGCGTCCCGGGCCACCCCGCCCGGCCTCTCCACGCTGCGCCCCTCGCCTTCCCCATCTCCAGCCGCTTTCTATTTTCACACCTCCCAGTGCCCCGGCCCCGGCGCCTGATTCAGTGCTTAGTAATTAATTTGGCGTTTCAGAATGGTCACCGGGCTGGATAATGGGCGCATTCATCCCCCGGGCTAATCTGAACAGAGGTGGGAAGAAAGGCTTTCACAGACAGAAAATGCCATTCGCTGAGCGCTCAAAGGGGCTGTCACTCCCAGAATAAATCGCCGCCGCGCCCGCCGGCTTCTCTGGCCATTTCCATACAGCCCCGGCCGCGCCGCGGACTCGCCGGCCTCGGCCCCGGCTCCCGGGAATCACTCACTCGAGTGCCTTCGACGGGAAAGTCGGGCGAGAACGAGACCCGGGCAGGGGCCAAGGGGAAACGGGAACGCAGGGTTAAGGCCGCAGGGGACAAAGAGCTTGATTAGAAAATCAGATCTGAACTAGAAGGAGGCACAGCCATTCAAGGCGAGGACTTGGGAGCTGGGGCTTGGGAAGCATCCGTCCAAAACCCCGCGGTTCGCAAAAGGGAAGGACCAGCGCGGCCCAGTGCGGTCGGTGGTGTGCCAGCGGCCACGCGGCAAGTTAGCGAATCTCCTAAACTGTGCGTGGAATCCAACGCACAAGCGTGGATCACTGAAGCAGGGCCCGCTGGTGCAGTTCTGACCCTCACCAGATGTTTAATTCGGGTGCCCTGCGATATCAGCGCTCTCTCCGGCAGGGCAGGGCCGGTGACCACATGCCTGCAATTCTCCCCTCCTGCCTGGACCCAAGGGTGACAGCGGCTTCATCCTTTGACCTTCTTTTGACCCGGGGTCTCCCCTCGTGTTGGACACAAACGGTCTACAGGCTGGTCTGCGGGCTCTGAAAGCCCGGGCCTTCCCCTGGCGGCGCCCCTGCCTTGGGGTGAAGCCGCCTTGTGCGGTGCCGCTGCAGCCCTACCCCGGAGCCTCCAGGTGAGCAGCGCCAGCTTGGCTCTGTCCAAAGGGAAGCTCCAGGCTCTTGATTTTTCGGCAGTAGGGGCTCCCCGTGCGCCCATCTCGCGGGGTCCCGTGGGACCCTCCTTTCTGGGGAAGAGAGAGAGCTGTGGTTCTAAGCTAGAAGCTCAGCTTGGTTGAGAGGCTAGACTGACAAGGGAAACAGCTGGCCAGAAGGGACATTCCTTGGAATGGCCAGAAGGGTGTCCCAGAGTGTACAGGGGATCGAATCCCATGCCAGGCAGCAACTTCTGAGTGGAAGTCACACCTCCCTTGAGTGTCACTTTCCTTGTCTGTAAAGGGAGAATGAAATGAGATCACATCTGGCTCTAAGTGCAGGGACCCTGAGTGGAAGGGTCCCACACATCATCCATACCCCCAACCGCCAGTCCAGCCACACACCCTCCTGGCATCTCTCCAAGTCCTCACCAACACCTCTCCTTGGGGCTTTAGTGACTCCCCATTTTTTTCCTCAGGCTTCCACCCACCTTTGCTGTACCTGGGATTTGGTGTCCAGCTCTCCTGGAAACTAAGGTGATACTGACACCCTAAGTGGCCTGCCAGTGGCATCCATCTTGTCAGAGAACTTGAACTAGAGTGGATTTCACAGCAGTGTGAATCTCAGACTCTGGGCAACAGCCCCTAGGCCTGGGGAGGAGCTCAGAAATCTGCATTTTAAACAAGCTTCCTAAAGCATTTGATGTAGGTGGTATAGGCACTATATTTAGGGAAATGTGGCCCAGACTGAGTTTTCCAGCTGCAGTCTCTTCCCTCCCAGGACTACAGGCCCAGCCTCCTTTCTGGACTTGAATAGTCCTGACTATCTCCTATCCCTATTGGAGGCCTATAGTGGGTGGAGTCTACTTCTAGGAAGGAGATACCTCTGGATCCCCTGAATGTGCTAACTGTGAGGGAGCAGCTGTAGGTGAGCTGAGCATATGAGAAATGGTCTAAGTGGGCACTGGACACTGAGCCCCAAAGGTAGGGGCCTCCACTTACCAACACATGGACAGCTGGACCTAACACTGTGCACCACAGGCCCCACACAGATAGTAAAAAATGTGCCCGGAGGGCCCCTTAGCAAGGCAAACCCTGCCCACACCAGGGAGTGAACAGCCCGCCGCCACAGGGGATCTGTGCCAGTAATAACTCAGGTGCAGGCTGTGGCCCAGAATGCCCAACACCTGCCCCTTCGCTACCCTGGGGCTCAGAGGAGAGAAGGGGGACAGAGGAAAGGTCTGGAAGGGTGGTGGGGAGGAAAGCTGTTAAGAACAGAGAGGGGGCAGGGGAAGGGACGAGTCCCTATTTATGTAAGCCATTTGTAGCTGTGGATTGTAAAACTAGGCAGGATTCTCTGGAGTAATTCATAGTGTTTGGACAAGACAAACATTGTTCTGCTTTAAACAAACCTCCAGAAAGGTCAGCCTGGTTCATCCCTTTGCTGTAAGTTGCTGAGACTATCCAGATGATGAGAAAATCAGATCTTTGCTGAGGGGGCCCGTGCAGGAGGCAGTTGTCTCCTGAGGCCTTTGGATGCAGGGTGAGGGCACTCAGCGCAGGGAGGGTCCTTGGCTCCCACTGACAAAGCCTGGCTCCCACTCTGGAGCCAGGAGACGTTGTGTGTGTGTGTGTGTGTGTGTGTGTGTGTGTGACAGATGATGAGATCTTGATGATGCCAAGGAACATCCAAGTCTGGAGCAGTGCAGGTCTGGTGACCTGCATTGTGAGTCTTCTTTATGTGAGGGAAGAATTGAAACAAAGATTCATGGATATAGAACCAAATTAGACCCACTAAGCCCAAGCCCAGATATGCTCCTGGACACCAAGAAATCACTATTCCTTACATATAAAAGCATTGGCTGGGCCCCTCTCTGTTCGTTTAGCAAACATTTTTTGAGTGCCTACTATTTGCTAGGTGTTGAGTATATAGTGGTAGGGAGCGATAAAGATGTTGCACCCAGCTATGGGGCCTATAGTCTGGCTCCCCCACCCCCACCTCACCCCCATTTTCCCTAAGAAGAGAATCTTCTCACAATTTTACTTCTAGCATCCCTTCTACCACCATCACCTCTGTAAGCCCCTGCTGAGACAACATATCGGTTCCCAGACTGAGCCCAGCGGCCAGTGCAGTCAGGGTGCAGTAAGTGTAAGCTGTCATTGTGATTGTGATCATGACTGTAAGTACAGACACCACTCTTGAGGGGTCTACCTGACCCCAAGCTGAAGTGAATGCCTTTTATTGATACTTATTATTCATGCTCATTGACTTATTATGAATTAGTAATTAGTAAAGTATTACTAACACCAAGTCCAGTCTTTCTGTAGTGCTAGGTGTCGCTGTCTTGTACTTGATCTCCAGTTTTCCAGAACAGCTTGTTGTCCTATCAGGTGGGTGGTGTCCCTGTGGTAACCATGGTGATGGTAGTGGCATTGGGTTAGCTGGTTCCATACAACTTTATAAAGATTATGTTTGTTTAGGGCTTTGGACACTTCAGGGTCTTTTGAATATACTTATTTACTCAGTACTTCTGATATCCATGGGAGACTTGGATAGAAGGAAGGAAGGAAGGAAGGAAGGAAGGAAGGAAGGAAGGAAGGAAGGAAGGAAGGAGGGAAAAGGAGGAATGGAGGGAGGAAGGAAGAAAGGAAGGACACGGACAATATTACTATCCTCATTTTTCAGAAAAGGAAATTGATGCTCAGAGAGATGAAATGACTTGCCCACTGTCTTTGTTCAGGCTGCTATAACACAATACCACAGACTAGGTGGCTTGAGCAACAGACATTTATTTCTCATAGTTCTGGAGGCTGGGAAGCCTAAGACCAAGGTGCAGGCCAATGTAGTTCCTGGTGAAGGCTCTCTTCCTCATTTTCAGACAGTTAGCTGCCTTCTTGCTGTGTCCTCACATGGTGGAAAGAGAGATTTGTCTGTCACATCTCTTATAGGGGCACTAATCCCACCATTGGGGATTAGGGTTTCAGTCTGTGAATGGGGAAGGGCACAATCACTTAGCCCGTAGCACCCACGGGCTCAGAGGGGCAGGCAAAGGACAGAGAGTGTGTATGGCTGGAGCACAGTCCAAGCGGTCTTCTTCATCCTGCACCATCCTGCTGACTCCCTAAGGAGCTCTCTGCCAACAGGCCTAGGAGCCTGGGCTCCCTGTAAGCGAGGTGCCCAGTGAGACGCTAGGAAGTAGCTTTCTAGGCTAGGTCATGGCCATCCACCCTATGTCTAGTTTCTGGCTTCAGTCTGGGGAGTAGCCCGGTGGCAGTCCTTGCCTGATGTTAGTGGCATTAGTGAAAGAGAGGTCCCCTCCCTTCTCCCATATCCTACTTTTCTTTAATACCTTATTGTGCTTGAATAATTCACATCCTTACCCAATCTGTTTGGAATCAATGGTCAATGCCTGTTTTCATCCTGTACTACCCCTTGGAATTAAGCCCCCTAAAGTTTTCTCCCTGTATGATGTACAGGCCAGTAATACTCATTTCACTATTTAGGAAAAATAAGCCATTTCACATAGGGTTTTTTTTCCTTTTTTGCAGTTAATAGGAGGTTATTCCTTTAAGCATAGAAACATTTTATGTAATAATTTTTATTTAAAACACTTTTTCATCAAAATCATGATATTTTTCCCACCTAAATCAGCAGGATTGACTATGAACCAGGTGTTCCCCAGGTGCGGCTGAAGGGGTGACCCACAACCTGTTTTGATGACTCATGGCCATCAATAGGAACATCAGCTCTGGGGCAATTTTTTCAGCCTCCTTGTCTCAGTTTTCTCACTTGTCTCACTAAACTGGGGAGCACTGGATGATTGCTCTCTAGGGGTGCCTTCTAGTCTTGTTTATCTCTGCTGGGCTCTAATACAGTAATGAATCTAGGTGGGACTTGTCCTGAGTTGCTGGGTGGTGGCTGGGGTGGATTCTACTGTCAGCTGTCACTTCTCAGTGTAACAACATTCAGCAGTCACCCCGTTTCCCCAGGGATCCCAATCTGTGGTTCTCTGTGACTCCAGAAGAACAGAAGATGCCTGACCTCAGTTCACAAACATATCTAAGTGGAGAACTTCTGGTCTTCCTGTGGATGAATATCCCTGATATTGTGGCTCCTCTTTTCTCAAATGCTCAGGAGGCTATTGACTTCCTTCTACAATATGTTCAGAATCGTAAACAATGCAGCAACCCTGCCCTCCAGAAAAGGGGGTTTGCAATTCCTTAATAGTTACGGCAAGTGCTTGGCCAGCGTGTGTTGAGGCAGTGAACTCAGCATTGTGGGAGGTAAAGGACAGTGGGACGTGGCCACAGCTCATGAGAAGACATAAAGGAAGACTTCACAGACATTTCAAAGCCCAGAATGTTAGTGTTTCCTCTTTTTGTTCCTTTCATTTACCCCGAGCTTACCTTTTAATATTTGCAAGGGACCCTCTTAATTCTGGCATTCTGGGTTGTTGGTATATTAGATTCCTCTGACTGCCATAAAAAATTCCCACAAACTAGGTGGCTTAAAACAACAGAAACTTATTCTTTCACAGTTCTAGAGGCCAGAAGTTCGAAACCACTATCACTAGATTAAAATCAAAGGAGGTGGTCCCTCTGCAGGCTCTGGAGAAGAACGAGTTCCTTGTGTCTTTCAGCTTCTTGTGGCTGCCAACACCCCTTGGCTTGTGGCCACACCACTCTCTGCCCCTGTCTTCACATGGCCTTCTCCTCTTCTATCACATCAGATCTCCCTCTGCCTTTCTCTTACCAGGATACTGGTGATGGCATTTAGGCCCCACCCACATAATCCATGATGATATCCCCATCTCACGACCCTTAATAGCATCTGCAAAGACTTATGTGTATGTGTGTCATATAAGGTAACTTTCACAAGCTCCAGGGATTAGGATATCATTGTGTGTGTGTGGGGAGGTGCCTTTTTCAGCCTAACATAACTGGTCACTACCATCAATTGTTCATAATTCTGTGGTCTTTGATCAATTTTAATGAATTTGTAATACACTGCTATTCTGTGCCACACAGTCTGTTAAACACTGAAGACTGAGAGGAAAAAGACACAGCTCTTCCCTCAAGAAGCTAATAGATTAGTCAGGGAAACAATATAACATTAAGAGAAATGGGGAAAAGCGACTCTAGGGCCTTTCAGTTACCCAGGATGGATCCCGAAAACTTTAAATTACTGATCAAGGTCTGTAAGGTCCTGCATACCCTGACCTATACCTACCTCTCTGTCTTCACCTCCTACCTCTCCCCACCTGGCTCACCAAGCCTCCACCAACCTGGCTTCATTCCGCTCCTCATATAAGTCAAGCTCTGCCTCAGGATCTTTGTACTTCCTGTTTCCTTTGCTTGGAATGCAATGTCCCCCTCTGCCCAATATCCCACAGCTCACCTCTGCACTTAACTCTGCTCTACTGGATCCTTCTTAGAGACACCCCAACCCCCAACCAAGTACCTTGTCTAAAGTCTACCTTTCCTGCTGGCCCTCTCTGTGCCCGCCTCTGCGTTATTTGTGTTCCTAGCACTTACCACAATCAAGGCGTTCCTGTCTGGGCCATCTCTACCTCCACAAGCATTTTGAGATGTGATAACTAGAATTCCTAGAAGATCCTAAATGCCTATTATTTTCAGTTTTTACTTTCAGTTCTCTTCCCAAGAATGCATTTAGCATGTGTGTGTGTGTGTGTGTGTATCTTATTAGCACAATGGGCTAAATTTCAACTGGATTAGAATGGGGTTGGGCCCTTCTATGTGGAATTTGTGAATTCGAGGAACGGCTTTTTAGCTGTCCTAAAAATGACTGGTGTGTGTAGGGGGTGGGGCCTACTGACATTGAAAGTGGACAGGGGCCAGGGATGCTACATGTTCTGTGGTGAGCAAGACTGTTCTGCCCAGTGAAGAATTTTCTGGTCCCCAATGCCAATAGCACCTCTATGGAGAAACAATCTTAAGGAAATAGTTGGTGTTCAATTACCAAAATAGTTTTTTCAACCTTAACTGATGGCGTTTTTCATCCTATGAGAGTATTAAAATTATTTCCCACTACATGCGTCCCCTTCTGCTAAACCTGTCCATGTTCCGCAGCCCATTCACACAGTCTCCTGAGATCCTCCAATTCCCCCGCTTCCTCTTGGTAGCACTCCCGTGTCACCTTTACATTTTGAGGTTTCACTGAGAAGACTCCCTCCTTCAGATTTTGTCTAAATGTTCAATGAATTGAGCCCCAGTTTTGGGCTCAGAGACTCCCCCCCGCCCCCCCCCCCCCCCCCCCCCCCCCCCCCCCCCCCCCCCCCCGCCCAACACACACACTACTTTCTCCACCTAGAGAGCCATCCTTTTATTTGCATCCTTTGTTTCCGGCCTCCAGGGCCGGGCTTCCATCCATGACAAAGCTTCCCCCACGGTGCCCCATTTTCTTTATTTTAATAGAGCGTTCAGGGTGGGACCTTGTCAAAAGCTTTTTGCAAATGAAAATAAATTACATCTGCTGGTTCCCCTTATCCACAGGCATTTCACCCCTTCAAAGAGCTCTGGTAGATTAAAGGATTTGCTGGATTTGGGGTTTGTATGGTTTCTATGCCCAACTCCTGAATCCGCAGCCAAGAAGCCTGCAATAGGGAGGCCTGAGTTGAAGATGCAGATAAACAAGACTGAAGAAACATAAATCTCCGGGACCTTTGCGCACTATGCTGGCCTGTTTTCCATGCTCTATCTAAAACCTTCTCCAGGACAGTCACCTGGCTTGAAATCCTGCCCAGGGACCTGGGATGGATCCCTTGAGCAATCTCCAGGAAGCCGGTTAGGTGAGCTGAGCTCTAGAAGCCTTAAAATGAGAGGATGCCCCTAATTCTTCCCTGTTGAAGGATCTGGAAGCCTGATCTGAGACTTATAAGTATTAAAAAAAACAAATAGCCCCAGCCGGTGTGGTTCAGTTGGTTGGGTGTCGTCCCGCAAAGTGAGAGGTTGCTGGTTTGATTCCTGGTCAGGGCACATGCCTGGGTTGCAAGCCTTGTCCCTGGTTGGGGTGTGTGCAAGAGACAACCAATTGATGTTTCTCTCACACATGAATGTTTCTCTCCCTTTCTTTCTCCTTACCTTCCCCCTCTCTAAAATAAATAAATAAAATCTTAAAAGCAAGCAAACAAAATCCCTCTAAATGATCACATATTGAGCCTCTACTCTGTTCCAGCTTCTTTCCTTCCAGATACATCTTTGTAATCACCCTAACAAACCCACAAGGGAAGTGTGATGACCCTTATTTCACTGTGAGAAAACTGATGCTCAGATGGGTTAAGAAACTTGCTCAACTTCATACAATCAGTTAGTGATGGATTGGAATCAAACTCTGTCTAAGTTAAGTTCTTTCCATTTCCAAAAGAAACACAATCAATCCAGGCCCCGCCTACCCTTTTGGAAGGGCCAGACACTGGGATCACCTTTGCTGCTACAATTTCTAGTCTGTTGGGAGTCCTGGAAATCAAATCATTTAATGTCTGTCCTGTTAACTGAACCAGACATGCTCAGGAGCACAGCTGAGCCAGGTCACAGCTCGTATTTCCGGTAGACCTGACTCCCTTCTCCTGTCTCAAGATGGCTGAGACTCATTTATGCTGGAAAGCTGTGGCAGCCAAGCCCATCTTGCTTGTAGGAGCCAGGAGCTCCAAACACTGGAGCCAGACTATTAGTTCAAATCTCTGCTCCTCTACTTGCCTGTGGCATCATCTTCAGCAAATTCCTTCCCTGTGTCTCAGTTTCTTCCTCTGTAAAATGGAGATAATACTACTTACCCCATCAGGTTGTTATGAATATTATGAGTTAGTGATGGTAAAGTCCTTGGAAGAGTGCTTGGCATAGAGCAAGCATTATATAAATGCTTGATGGACAAAGTGAAGCTCTCCGTTACTCTCTTCCTGTCTTCTCTCCTCACAAACCATTAGCCTGTGCCATGTGGTGCCCCTGTCCCTGGGATATGCCCTTCCCCACATCCTCACCCTGTGCACTGATTGCTCCACCCACCTTCAGGTATTGCATGTTTTAAGAATTCTTGCGGTACACCAGGGTGCTGTGGCACACGGGTTGAGAATCGCTGATACTTCCTTTTCTTTGAAGACATGAGCACCTGGCTCAGTCTTCATCTCTGATGGAAGCCCTGATGTTGGTTCAGAGTGTCTACAATACCCAGGTGGACAGCCCATGGAATATCTTGACCTCCTTATCTCCAGTCATCTTCACCTCTGCTTGCCTGCAGAACCACCCCTCCCCGGAACCTCAGTGGGCCTTTCTCCACCCAGAGCTGTCCCGCTCTGGAATCCTCAATTCAGACGTCTGGTTTGGAAACACAGCCTCTTAAGTTATTCCTCACCACATTTCTTCTATTTTCCTGAATCCTCTGGGCCAGCTCTGTCCAACAGAACTTTCTGTGATGGTAGAAGTGTTCTCTACTGGCGCTATCCAAATCAGGGGCAATTGAGGACTTGAGCTTTAAATTTTATTTAACTTTAATTCATTCAAGCTGAAATTGAAATAGCTGTGTGTGGTTACTGGCTGTCGTGTCTGAACAGCACAGCTCTAGACCCCTGGCATCTCTATTTCCTTTTCTGTCTGCGACCTGTCTTCACTTCCTTCTCTCTTCAGCTTTGTCTCCATGGTCCATCACACCAGCCACCCTCTTTCCCTTGTGTCCTGTCCCACCTCCTGGAACAAATCCTCAACTCTAGATTAGTCCCACTGTTCTGCTGCTTTCCCTAGGCCTGCGCTGGGGGCCGCTGAGCACCACTGGGGGGAGGGGAGGCCTGTGACTTTGCTGGTTTGCATTCTTTCTCATAGATAGTCAGCAACTTCAATAGGACCTTTATCTGCCCTGCAAACATTATCCTCTTTTCTGTAATGACCCAATTAAGCCTTCTCCCCTATTCCCAAACCTCCAAAGCTCCCACCTGCTCCCTCACTCTCAGCAGGGGGTGCCACTTCCTATCCTATTGTAACCAGAGAAGCTTTCAAACCACCTGACCACGAATTTTACAAGGCTGGTTGTATCCGTCTTCAACCTTTTTCCTTATGCTCCTTCCTATCAACATTTAGGCATGTTTAAATAGCCTGATGTTACAAACAACAATAAAAATCCCAGTCTTCCGTCAATCACATGTCACCCCATCTATCACCTCATTCCTGCTACCACCCTATCCCTTTCCTACCACTTGTTTTCACACTTCTTGAAAGTTGTCTACACTCACTATCTCCCACTTTCTCACCTCCCATTCACTCCATAACCTGCGGCGGTCTGGCTTCTGTCCTTATCACTCCTCTGCCACTGCTAGTCAAGGTCACCAGTGATTTCCTTGTAGCTTAATCCAAAGAACTCCTTTCAGATCTTATCTTGACCTTGAAAGCATGTGACCCTGCTCACTGCCCCTCCTCTAAACTTGCCTGTTGGTCTCTAGGACACCTGAGTCTCCTGTTTGCCTCCTATTCTGGCTACTTTCAGGTTTTCTTGAAACTGCCACCTTCTCCTCTTCCTAGGGTGATCCTTGGGCTCCAGGTAAGGCTGGGTGCCAAGGAGGGTGGCTCCCCCTGCCCGCACATTCCTTGCAGAAACACCTGGGAATTTGATTTCTCACCCAACAGCCACACTGTTGTGTTTTGAACTCCAGTTTGTACCGTGGATCCCGCTGCTTAGAGCCTGACACGCCTTTGTGGGTGTGTATTTATAACCCCCACTTTAGAAGCTCTCACGACACTTGGACATCTGTTTTTTTCATTTGTCCCCTCAGAAGGCAGTATGCTTTAGGAAGGGACACTGACAAATTAGAGGGCACTGGGAGAGTGCGGAGTCGTCAGAAAACAATGTCCTATGAGAAACCTTTAAAAGAACTGGGAGTATTTAGCCTAGAAGACCTAAAACTGGGGGATGATAGAGGGCTGATTTCAAAAATTTGAAGAGGGAGAACCTTGGTCTGGGCTGCTGTGTGGAGTTGGAATCAGACCAATTGTACAAAGTGACAGGGAGGTGGTTCAAGGAGGCAGACAGGTTCTGCTGTGTCCCAGAATGTCTCGGACCGCCGGATAAAGGTGAGACCATCCTGCTCACCAAAACTACCAAAGAAGGTACGCTTAGGCTGAAGGATAAAAATAAAAGTGGAAACCTCTCTCCCCCAACTCCCCTCCAGGAGACCAGCGGCCTGAGCTCAGCTGGCAACTTAGAGCTGCACTCCAGAGAGGGCAGTTTCAACCCTGCTGCCTTACCTGGCCCAGTGGGCTGGGGGGTGAGTGGGGCACCCTGATTTCCCTCCCTCAGTGTGTCTTGTCCTGTGTTTTGGTGGGTCCCCATCAGCTTACCTTGTACGCTATCCCCCAAACCGCCCCCCAGAGCCCACTGCTGGGACTGGCAGGGGGATGTTGTTGAGGGTGATTGCTTGTCACCTCACACCGAGTTCCCCAGTTCCCCGTTATGAGGCCCCCAGGAGAAGTTCCTGTCTGAGTTTAGTACTGAGAATAGTTGTAATTCTCTTGAGTAACAGGTCCGTTTTTATCTCATGGACACTGGGAATTGTGTAACTGACATGGTCTCCTTCTCATTTTGGCTGCTGGGTGGGTGTGGGGGGAGGAAAGCTGAGGGACAGATCTGCGGCCCACTTCCAGGAGGTGAACAGGGCCTTCTCGGATGCATTTTAGCTTCATCCCATCTCCACTTGGTCTCCTCTCTTGGTTTTTCTTTTTTTTCTCTTAGTTTTTCTTCTTATTTTGCCATACAAAATCGAGAACACACAAGCAAAAATAAATAAAAGTCACCTTTAATCTCACCATCCAGATATAACCACAATTAACAATGCTATCTTTGTATGCATACTTTTTCAAAAAGAATAAAATGAGAGTACACTGTGCATAGTGTTTTTTGGATTATAGTGTTATGTAATTTGCTTTTTTCACTTTATAGTTTTATTAATTAAAAATTTTATTAAATAACTTAAAATTTCTATTATGATCTAGCAATTTAATACTAAGAACAAATGGTTTCTACATCCACTTACTATGTGCTTGGCTTTATGTATATTTACATATATATGTGAATGTATGTTCATATAGATTATATAAGTGCAATGTATATACATATATACACATTATATAAGCTATAATATTCATATGTTCACTCATTGATGCTCACAACCCTATGAGGTATATATCATTGTACCCCTTTTGAAAATGAGGAAAATAAGGCACAGAAAGTTGCAAAATTTGCCCACGTCACCCTCTGGCTCCAAAGCATGTGCTCCCAACTGCTAGGCTGCCTTTCATACCATTGGAATTTCACAGTCCACAGTGGTTAACCATTCTGTTTATCTCCTTTCAGCTCACCTTCTAATTTATGTTATTTTGCCATGCTTTAAGTACCTTGTAAGTCACCTGAAATCCTCTCTGCCACAAGGTAAGGCATAAATAACCGGTGTAGAGTGGTAGTGGCACAAGAAGGAAAAGCTAATGTGCTACCCCAGGGGAGAGGATGGGCCCAGGCAGTCCTGCAGCGGATTGGATTTATTTCCTTGGGCTGGGTGAACTCCCGCCTGGAAGAGCTGGCTTGGGTGGCTGTCTCGCAGGGACGAAGGGAAAGGCATTCTTTCAAGACTGAGCTGGGCCAGACCAACCCTGAGGCCCCTTCTTAGAGTCTCAGAACTTATGAAAATGCCAATAAGACAAAATAAAGCACTTAATGGAGCTAATGCAGCAAGTCATCCGTTGGGCCAGAATCAGGACCCTGAGGTTTCAATCCAGATCTACTACTAGTAACAAATAAACAGAAGCTGAGTCCCAAACTCTCAGCCCAGTGCCTTCCTTTCCCCAAAGCTCTTTGGCTGCTGCTGCAAGATGGTCAAAGGATACTGTCGCTGTGCTCAGTCCTTTTTAAGGTGGCAGAGTGTGAGGCAAGAAGAAGCTGGGTGGGCCCGAGGACGTCCCATGAAACTACACTTGCGTGGGAATATCCATTTGGCAAATGTGAGGAGAGGAAGAAGGAGCCCAGGTCTGTAGCCTTGGATTTGATGTTTACTAGATGGGAGATTTGGATAAGTTTCTTCACCTCCTGAGACCTCAGTGTCCTGAGCTGCAACGAGGAGCTCGCACCTGCTTTGTAAAGCTTTTGTGGGGCTCCCGTGAGGTAGTATGGGGTACAGTACCCTTTAAAACCTAGGCCAGGAAGTACTATGAGCCTGCCGCTGGGATTCCGGAGAGAGTGGGCTTTCCCCAGCCTGAGGCTCCGCAGACCTGTCCAGAGGGGCGTTGGCTCGGGCCTGGGTGCTGTCCCGCATCTTTTCCTGCCCACCTCAGCTCCCCCCCGCAAGAAAACAGACAGGTTCCCGGCAGGCCCAACCGCATAGTGACAACGTGCGTGTGTGCGTGTGTGTGGAGGGGGCGTTACCGAGCGGCAGTCGGTTCTCGCTAGACCCCAGGGGCTTCGGGCGGGAGGGGTGAGCAGGCAGAGGTTCCGTCCCCTCTTACTCGTGACCCCGGGCTCTTTGCGGACAGGGGCACCGCGCTGTACGCGGTGCCACCGGGGCCATCAGGCTGGGTTAGAGGAAGGCCCGACCTCAGCGCAGCAAAGAAAACAAACACAGATGTGTTTGGATGGGACCCTGAGGGAGAAAATCGTCCCCTCCCCCACCCCACCCCTGCCCCCGCCCGCGAGCTCCCAGAGGCGTGGGGCCGGCGGAAACCTGTGAGGCTCCCGGGGCAGCGCGGGGCCGGGGCGAGGCTGACAGTCCCCGGCCCGCCCCTCCTCCCGCCAAGGGGTGCGCGCGGGCCCAGCCCCCTCTCCGGGGTTTCCCCGGGCGCTCTTCTAGCTTTCTCTTTGTCTTTGCTTTGCTTTCTCGGGCTCCCGGGTTCCCACCCGCCGGTGCCCTCGGCTCTCTCCGCGTCCCCGGCCGGTTCCGTTTAACTTTCTTCTTTCCCGGGGTGAAAACTTTGCTCGCAGGCGGCGGTTGCTCGCCGACGTTATTGGCCGGCGCCCCGCCCGGCGGTCCCGCCCCCCGCCCCCGCGCTCCCCTCCGCCCCCCACTCCCCGCTCCAGCGGCGGCGGCGGCGGCGGCGGCGGAGCCTTCGGAGGCGTGCGTGCGTGTGTGTGAGTAAACGCCAACAAGCGTGAGTGTGCGTGTGCGCCCCGGGCGCGGGCTGGGCAGCACTCGGACCGCGGCGGGAGACGGGCGGCCGCCTCGTCACTCCGGAGAGAGAGGCAGAGGCGGCGGCAGCGGCGGGGCCGGGGCCGGGGCTGGGTAGCGGCGGCCGCGCCGGGCATGGAGTTGGCAAGCCCGCGCTGAGGCAGGACGCGTCTGCTAGCTGCGAGTGAGAGGCTTTAGCTGTGCGGCGTGCGGGCTCTCCGGCCGGGGCCGGAGCCGGTCAAACTTTTCTTTCTCTTTTGCCCTCTCCAGAGGTAAAGTCCCGAATGCGGAGTCTCCGGCGGGGACGGGATCTGGGGCACCGGAGAGGGATCCCAGGTTGCAGGAGGAAGAGGCGCGGGTCGTGCGGGGTTGGGGACCCTCGCGCTCTTCTGCACCCAGGTCTTGGGGTGCTAGGCGGGCTCGCTGCTGACAGGCAGACCCGCGCAGGTATGCCCCTCGGGCGGCGTGGAGGGCTGGGAAGCCGAGCGTTAGCACACGGCCCCGGTTCTCCGCTCAGCCGGGGAGAAGCGCGGGCAATTCTTGCTTGGGGGCCCCGGATTCGCCTTCTTCTGCGAGGCGGGCAGTCGGGCGCGGGGTTGGTGCTGGAGAAGCTGGGCGTTCGCCCGCGCCCCGGCTCTTTGCCCCGTGGGGGATGGAGGGCGCGGGGCGGGCTGGCTGAGCACAGCTCCCCTCTCTCCGCAGGCGCCTTCTGCGGCGGGCGGACCGACTCCTCGGCGCGGCGGGGCCGGGGCAAGCTGGACGCAGCATGATGCGCGCAGTGTGGGAGGCGCTGGCGCTGGCGGCGGTGGCGTGCCTGGTGGGCGCGGTGCGCGGCGGGCCCGGGCTCAGTATGTTCGCGGGCCAGGCGGCGCAGCCGGACCCCTGCTCGGATGAGAATGGCCATCCCCGCCGCTGCATCCCCGACTTTGTCAACGCGGCCTTCGGCAAGGACGTGCGCGTGTCCAGCACCTGCGGCCGGCCCCCGGCGCGCTACTGCGTGGTGAGCGAGCGCGGGGAGGAGCGGCTGCGCTCCTGCCACCTCTGCAACGCGTCCGACCCCAAAAAGGCGCACCCACCTGCCTTCCTCACGGATCTCAACAACCCTCACAACCTGACGTGCTGGCAGTCCGAGAACTACCTGCAGTTTCCACACAACGTCACGCTCACGCTGTCGCTCGGCAAGAAGTTCGAGGTGACTTACGTGAGCCTGCAGTTCTGCTCTCCACGGCCCGAGTCCATGGCCATCTACAAGTCCATGGACTACGGGCGCACGTGGGTGCCCTTCCAGTTTTACTCCACGCAGTGCCGCAAGATGTACAACCGGCCACACCGCGCGCCCATCACCAAGCAGAACGAGCAGGAGGCGGTGTGCACTGACTCGCACACTGACATGCGCCCGCTCTCGGGAGGCCTCATCGCCTTCAGCACGCTGGACGGGCGGCCCTCGGCGCACGACTTCGACAACTCGCCGGTGCTGCAGGACTGGGTCACGGCCACGGACATCCGCGTGGCTTTCAGCCGCCTGCACACCTTCGGCGACGAGAATGAGGACGACTCGGAGCTGGCGCGCGACTCGTACTTTTATGCGGTGTCCGACCTGCAGGTGGGTGGCCGCTGCAAGTGCAACGGACACGCGGCCCGCTGCGTGCGCGACCGCGACGACAGCCTGGTGTGCGACTGCAGGCACAACACCGCGGGACCCGAGTGCGACCGCTGCAAACCCTTTCACTACGACCGGCCCTGGCAGCGCGCCACCGCCCGCGAGGCCAACGAGTGCGTGGGTGAGTGGAGCGCCGCGGGGGTGTGGGCGGCGGGCGGACACCCGGGTGTCTGCTCTCGGGTCTCGCAGCCAGGAGTTCTCTGGAGCGTCAGCGGCAGCCGCACGGGGATCCTCCGTTGCGGTAATGCCGTGGGGGTGGTGGGAGGTGCGTTCTGGGATGTAGTGGGCCCAAGAGGGCAGAGAGCAGGACCACTTGCTGGCGTGGCGCTGGCCGTGGATTCTCGGGTTTGCACCCAGTACACCCTGTGAAGCCAAGAAGAAGTGCGAGAAATGTCTCGGGGAGAGAGTTTTGCAGAAAATTTGCCAACTGGTCCCTCTAACCTCGGATCCAAATGCAAACTCATTGCCTAACCCTTACTTTGGCGGGTCCCTGCGATCCACCTCCGCCCCACCCCTCCCCTCTTTCCTAGGGCTACAGCTGGGCGCGCAGTTGGGGATCCCGGCCGGGTTCCCGGGAAGTTCCAGCCCCACAACCGTAAATCCCTTGGGAGATGGCAGAGGGGATTTGCTGTTTGGGGCCAGTTCTGTACCCGACGAATTGCCTTTTCTGGTTTGAAAAACATTTTTTTTTTTCCTTTTGGACAGCGTGTTTGTGTTAGCAAAAGAATGATGTGATTTAAATGACTATCTACAGATTACAAAGAAGAGTTCAGTAGTTTTAAACCAATTCAATTCTGGTTCAAAAAAGAAGTATTCCAGAATTTTTTGTTAGTGTCAGAATTTGGTGCAATTACACAGTTTTGAATTAACTAAATGTCCAGATTGTCACTTTTTAATGGGGTTTCAGTTCCTGAAAGAGAAAACTGACAAAACCGGCACTGACGAATACGTTGAGTCAGAAACAAGGCTTAAAAAAAAAAAGATACGTTCTATTTCTGAATTGCACAGTTTTGCTGCTATAGAAACTTTCAGGCACCAGTTTCTCCCGCACCGGGTCGGGGGAGGAGGGGCCAGATAGTAAGACAATACTTTACTTTTCCAGTATGAGAAGTAAATTTCCAAATCCATCATTTTGTTTCAATGAAAATTGTTTAGTTTGTAAAGTGCCATTTGGTGTGCATCTTTTGTGAACGCACAGCTTTTCCCTCCGCCTCTCCCCACCCCCCAGACAGCCGGTGTGAGTCTGCAGCGGCTTCGCCCTCTGCGGCGCATTGCAGTTTGCTGGTCCCCACAAACACACGTTTTGAGGTCTGGTTCTGATTAATTGTGTCATGTTGTTGTCGAATAGTTTGTGCCTCATGACTGCGGATGCAGACTTTTGAGCAATCGAATGGAAAACATGTCTTGGAGAGCCGGGTCGCGCTGAGGCCCAGCAGGGCCTCCCGTTGCATGGCGGGGCCTCCATTTTTGCGCTCAGTGTGTCCTGAGTTTGCAGACCTAATTGTTCTCCCCCCTGGTTTCAGAGACGGAGCTGGTCGCGGGTTTGAAGAGAGTTTTCAGGATTCCCCAGTGAGATAGTAGCTATACCCGGAATTAGTGCTCTTTGAGAATAAAATTCCTTTGATCTGGTCAAGTTCTTCAGAAATGTTGGTTTTTCCCATCTCTTCCCCCTTTCTCCCTTTCCTCTTTTCTTTTCTTCCTTTTGTGCGGAAAAACCCTGTATTGACATTCCAAGGGCCTCCCAGCGTTTTGCTATCAGTTTTAGTTTGTGTGTGTGTATGAAAGATACCTTTGAATTGTCACCAGCAGGGTCTGATTGGACGAATGCAAGTAAACACACTGAGGCAAATAAACTGGACTTTGTGGTAACATTTCACTGGTTTGAAGATCCCTCTCAGTGTTGGATTTGTTCAGATTCCTTAGCCGTCCCTACCTCTCCCTGTACTTTGGAGACAGAACCCACATTTGCTGTGATACTGGTTATGCACTTGAAGTAACCTCTGTTGTTTAGGATTTTGTCTTTTGTTTGAAGCACTAACTATGCACAAATTGGATAGACCGTTTTTTTAGTCCAAATTGAGCAATCAACATATTAACTAAATGTAATTAGTAAGCCTTTTTTGCTCAAAAAGTTTAATTAGGCCTAATAAGTACATAATCTACATGACAAATAATAGGCTAACAATATTTTCTGATTTTTACTGAAGTTATTTTAATTCTCAGTAGCGAAAGAATCTTTAAATTTTGCCAATTACTCACTCATGTTGTAAAAGCAAAGCCAATTCAACTTACTGACTTTGTTAAAGTTATTTATAGTTTCCTTTTTGTATAGATGTTCTGACACCTTGTAGATACAGACAGGAAAGTCAGGTTGAAGTTTCCCTAAAGTCTAAATTGAAGCCTTAGTGATTTTTCCATCATTCTGCAGAAGAGAAAGCCAGCAAAGACAATTTAAAAGTGATTTACAATGAAAGGTCTAGCGTTTTATGAAAAGGCCTGTAGTGGAGATGCGTGAATGAGTTAGTATTTGACAGGTGTTCTGAGACACTACAGGGCCCTGTGCTAGGAAAAAGCATTAATAAATCCTTCAAACACTAACTTTTGTACTATCAGCGGCTCAGATTTTCCCCCAACATAATCCCAGCTTGTGAATTTCACACTGATGACATAGAAAGCCAAGCTACCCAGATTATTTACAACTAAGGCAAAGTAAAGAAATGTCTATATTCTTTATTCCAAAAATCAGTCTTGATAAAAATAAAACATGGTCACAGTGCTAGTCTGTCTTTGCCTTTTAAAGTGAAACATGATTAAGAATAGACTGAAATAGTATCCTTCTCCAGGTTAACCCCAATTCCTAAAACTCTAAAAAACTGTTTGCTACTATTTCACTAAGTGGCTCTTCTACGTAAGGCCAGGATACTTTCAGATGAGTAAAAAATGCATATAACCTGTAGGTTTCCTTTGGTCCAGCTCTCTTTTTGGTGCTGTTTCAAGGCTGAGCTCTCTGTGGAATAAATGTGAACCTTTGTAAAACCCAATTTTATTTTAAATGCAATTTTGGATTTCTTCCGGGAAAAAAACCCTCAAAACAATATGAAAGACAAGACTATGTATAATGTTACAGCCTCGACAGCTCTCCGTGGAATAACTAAATACTTTCTTCCGCCCATATGTATCAGCAGTGTTCACATGCTTTTATACACATGTGCACTTACATTCATGGTGTAAAGAAGCATCCATGCATGGTGTGTGGGGGGGTGGTATATTCAAGGGAGAACGCATGAACAGTTTTAAACCACCTGGGTTGCCAGGCCCTTCTTTCTTCCTTCCTTTTTCCCCCCCAAAAGAGCATCTGAAGACCATATTGTGTTTCATAAATTATTGACATCAGTTTTAATCAGTGTCCCCCTGACGTCGGAGCTGTGTTAGTATTTAGTGCCTGACTAAGCATGCTGTTTAATCTTACTGTGGGGATGTCAGCGTGAACCCCTGCCTGGTTTGTGACAGCGTGAGCTTGTGAAAACTCGTTTTGCGACTCACCCTATGGTTTTGTGTTGCCCGGCTGAAACCCAAAACCCACACAAAAGACATCTCTGCAAGACGAGCACGGTGCTGGGCTGGCCTCCTGTGGTCGTGGGTACCTGCCAAATAATGCCCAGAATTGTTTAAACATGGCTTTGGGAGGGGAGTTTTCATGCTGTAAGTGGCCCTAGTGTTTGGGCCTACCATCGTCCTCAGCAAGAGAAGGAGGTGAGGTTATGTTGGTGGTGTTGCCGTGAGAAATCCAATGCCCCACTAAAGACTCCTGCAAAATCAGAAGGCTCTTGCTGCTTGCTACCTAGTCTGGAGTCTGGCGCAGAGCTGTACATCAGTGAATGCTTTTATAGTCGTAGTAATTATTGTAATGATCGTCATTGTGATGATTAACTCTCAAAGGTTTATTTTTTGCCAAGTGCTCCCCACCTACTATGATAATAATAGGCACTGTTACTGTCTTTGTTTTACAGGTGAGGAAACTATAACCTAGAGACATTAATGGTTTACCCAAAGGCTATTAGTACTACACAGAGCTAGTAGGTGCTGGAGCTGGAGCTCCATCTTGGCATTATGCTTGTATTGCATCCTCTGTGCTGCCTTCCCATGGACTAGATGGATGGATGGATGGCAGCCATACGTATGTGACAGGACAAGAATTGGCATAGCCTGTTACTTCTTGATAAAACAGGTGGTTCCCGTGTTATATTACCCAATACTATGCTATATTATTATATGTATTGTGTTCATACGTGCTTAAATATGAGATTATGTGTGATAAGTTGTCCTTTATTTTAACCATCAGGCCTAGTGGGAGCTGGGAGTTAGGAATGTGAGTGAAAAGGGTTTCTGCCCTTTCTTGTGGGGGCTCAGTGTGCACAAGCGTTGTGGATGGCCAAGGCTTTCTTGATTCCAGGGCCTGTGACCTTTCTTGAAGGTGACAGAACAGAGGTCATAGTCAAGAAAATCCTCTTGAACCGAGGCCGTCTCCTTTCTCCCTGAGGCTTGGATTCCCTTTGCTTCTCAGGAACATACTGAAAAGAAATCTAGGCAGCGGCTTAGAAGTGGTGTTGTTCAAGAGAGGAGGTTAGTGGCATATCCTGGCCACCAGCACTGTGCTGGTGGGGGCAGTTTTTGTGTGTCAGCAGCACAGGGCTCTCATTTACCCCTGCTGGCCCCATGGCAGCTGGAGTAAGGGTCTTTTGGGGGCTCTCATTAGCGCCTGGGGGCCAGGCGGCTGCTCCCTCCTGTCTGCAGAGAAGAGAAACGGAGTGGCGTCGGGTGATCCCCGTGGGGCGGGTTTCTGCACTCCGAGGCCCTGCCAAGCTCTCCTTCGGCCCTGCCCAGACTTCTCCCTGACCTCCTCCTCCTGCAGAAAAATGAGATCCTCGGAAAAGTATTTGAGACTTCATGTCCAGAGAAAATATTGGAAAGGCAGTGGGTTGAAATTCAAATGTTCCCTGGAAGGAATCCCCTCATTTTCTGCTCACAGCTGGTATCGATATTTCCTTCTTGAGATGAGTTGTGCTTTTCATTAAGTAGATTTTTTGTCTTGGGATTAAACCAACATTGTATTCTTAATAGACTTTTATGTTTACACTTCAAAAGTCCACTGGGTTGGTATTCGTGTTATCTTGATGGCTTCTATAGTTTCTGCTGTGCATACTGGCCTCACCAAAATAAATGGTTCTCCAGGGAACTGGATTATAAAACAGCCTTATCTGTCGATGCACAAGTACGGATATTTTGTGAACCAGTATTTTTTTCTTTCTTTTAGAAATGACAATCATCCCTTGCGTTTCTGCAGTGCCTTAAATTAGTGGGAGACCAGAGGTGTAGGAGGTTTTATAAAACACTCAGGTTTTAAGCCTGATACTTGCAAAGCAGCTCACAGCAGTTTGCCTGTTGTCGAGAAAGACACACGTCAGCCCCTGTGGTCTCCACAGCCGTGGAAGGTGTGGCATTGGCTGGGGTGGCTGGGGAGCTGCAGACTTTAGAATGCCAGTCCATGGCGGTTGTCAGGTTGCATCCTGAAAACAGACTACAAACCCCTACTCAATGCCAGGCATTGTACTAGGTGCTTTATATGTGCTTTGTTTCAATTAATCAGATTGCCACAAGGAACGGAAGCTTTTCAAAAACAGATGTCCCTGCCACCAAAGGGCAGTCTTTACACAGACTGAATTAAGTGCGGACAGGTCTGCAGGGCACATCTTGGCTTATTCAGCGACAGACACCACTGCACACACAGAGAGCGGGGGATCAGCGGCGTTTGTTCTGAAGGCTGATCTGTGTAAAAGCCGTGTCCTATTGTAACCGGCTCTGAGGCACGGTATTTTTGAAGAGCGCCTGACGTGTGTGAGCTGCCTGGGACAGTCCTCTGGACGCGGGGCTGTTACAGGTCATGCTGGCTGACTGCCCTCCTGAGGTTTGACTGGTATAGCACAGCTCTGTGCTACAGTATTGCATCCCCATGTTCTTGTTTTGAAGATGAATCTCTATTGTAACCTCAGAATTAAATTTTAATCTGCCTTTGGAACGTTGTGTAATTTATGTGAATTTTCCCTCCGTGTCTGGAGGCAGAGACCCATTTCAGTCGTCAGGCCTTTGCCTGTAGAGATAATGCTCCCTTCCCACCCCCAGCCTCTGGGGCACCTCAGCTAGGTGAGTGTTCAGCTCTGGCTACACCGGCTTGTGCCAGTTCTACCCTCTGACGGGGAGAAGGAGCTGGGGTCCTGTGATGGAGGAGATGTGGAATGCCTCTCCTCAGAGCCTTTCCCTTCTGACACTTCGGTGCCTGTCCCAGGCCTCCCTGGCGGTGGGCATTGCTATCAGAGGCATCTGGCGGCACTCGGAGAACAAGGGAAGATCATCTGAGCGGACAGGTGTCCAGGAGTTCTGCCAAGAAATGGAGAAGTGTGCTCTGCCTTTTCCTGTGTTAGGGTCATGCCCGCAGGTCACAGATCCTTCTGCCTCGGGATTAGCATAGTAGCTGCAGTTTGGTTGAAGTGAGTTCATGTTGCAGTGTATTTATGCCTGTAAAGAAGACCCAGAAGAAAGATGTCTCTGTAGGTATGGTAGACTTCCAGGCTTTTAAAAGGGGTGGCTTTCCAGAGAGCAGAGAAAATTTGTTGGGTGAGAACCCTGGAAGGCAGAAAGTAACACCCTAGTTCATTATATTGACTGTGGACAAGCCTTCCCGGCTCAGCTGGAGCCTGGAGAAGACGCTGGAGATCTGTGTCAGCCAGGGTTGGGGACCAGCCTGGGTGAGGTTTTGGGCCTCATCAGTTGGTCGAGTTTTTGTTGGGGGCCCATCCCAGCCCCCTCCTTGACTGCTGCTGCTGTTAGATTTTCTAGGTTTTTCCTCCATCCTTTTCTGCCTACAGACGAGAGATTATGGGTTGTCATGTCCAATTTCTACCCATTCCAGAGGTTTCACTCCTATGTTAGACAATGTGTAACACCCCAGGGATCTTTAAAGGGGCTAGATCTGAATAACTGAGTCCTAGGCAACAAGAAAATGAGATACCTCTCTTAGTTTCTGGGGGCCTATATGTTGTGCTGTATTCCATATTTGAGGTCCCCAAGCGACGCACACTTCCTGCCTGCCTGATGACCAGTGTCAGTGTTTGGAGTGGCTGTGGGTGAGTGCTCAGTAGGTATGCTGCCACTCCCCAGTTCTGAAACCAGGGCAGACATTGCTAATCAATCACAGCACTCTTTCCTCCTAAGTTCCAGAAATGGTCTTAAGGCATTGGAATCCTTCTCGATATAATACCCCAGGCAGCCATTACTACTTATTCAGAATTAGCCTAAGAGATGAAAACCACATGTCATTTCCAGTCTCAGAAGACTTTCCCCCGCTGCCCCAGCCAGCAGACAAGGATGCGCACCCTGTAAGTGGATGCTGCTGGAGCGTTCACTGGTCAGGCGGCTCTGCCGGCGCTGGCATGCAGAGACGTGGTGTGACGCGGATGCCTTCCCGCAGGTGGAATGCGCTCTCACCTGGGAGGTTCTGCAGGTGGAAAGATGAATACTTGCACTCATCGTAAATATGGGTGGGCCCCCAGAATGAGGAAATTCAACGAGTGCCCGGGATGCTGGGGAGGCACTGAGGGTCTCAGAGCAGGTGTTTGATTTGGCTACTGTATTACAGAACTAGAGTGTGGTTTGCTTCATGTTTCTCCTGCATTTGTTCTGTCATGGTGTTTTTGTTTTCTTCCACGCCAAGATTGTCTAGAGACCACAGTTCCATGGAAAGGGGGGTCTCCTGGGAGCGGCCGCTCTGGAGTTCCGGCGGCAGCCCCCTGGACTGGGAGAGCTCCACACTACCCCCAGACATGACCTGCTTGGCTTGGAGTCCCTCTCCCCTGCACGAGGATGTCCCACCGGAGAAGTTGGGCCGCGGACCCCAGGCCCTGCCTCTGTGGCACTGAGACATGGGGACTCGGGGACTCTGCTCAGTCCCTCCCTGAGTGCTCTGCTTCCACTTGGGCCGGCACAGAAAGTGCTGAACAATAACAGCCCCAATCCCAGCATGAAAAAGGAAACACATTGTGTTTACAGATACAGAATTTGGCATCTGAAACATGAAAGTACCTTTGGGTTGGGCGCCCCAGGGCAGGGCTGTTGGACACCAGCCCCCTGCTCTGCGTCCTGCGGCCAACTTGTTTCCTCTGCTGGAAGCCAGGCCTCAGAGGTGGGCAGGCCGCTCTCAGCCGGCTCTGTATTCCCAGACCCAGCCCTGTCTCACTTCGTGGCTCAGACCCGGCGAGATCCAGGGTGAGAAAGTGCTCGGCCTTCCCAGCTGCCCCCAGGGAGGAAATTGCTCCTCACTCCAATCCGCAGAAATCGATCCTTCTTGACCCACAGGGTCGGGCAGACTTGCCATCCTGACACACGGAACGCTAGGGAGGACCGGTCTGGGCGTCCTTCCCTGCATTTCTCACCCTGTTTACAGTTGGAGCCGGAGTTTCACAGCTGGGGCTTTTGTTGTTGTTGCTGTTGTTGTTGTTGTTGTTGGGTGGTGGTTTTTGTTTTTGTTTTAAATCAAAGATCTTTGCAGAAGAATAAGATCCAGTGAAAGTGAAAAGCAAGTATGGCTGTATGGCTATTTCTGATCCATAGGAAATAGTTCTAAAATCAAGGTCAAAGAGCTTGGCATTTTATTTAACAATGTATGAAATACCAAGATGTACGCGTCAAGGGTGTGGGTGAGAGCCCCTCTCCAGCCCGGGGCTGCCTGGGTTAGATCCGGCTCCACCCGCAGCCTGAGCGCTGGGACACCTTGTTTGCTCTGGGCGTTCACCGTCTCACTGTCTTGGGGGCTGTGCTCAGGACCACCTTGGTATACGCTGCGGGATGGGGAGTAGGAGGAGCCCTTGCATTTTTCTTTGGAGGAGCTCAGCGGAGGGTGTAGGAAGGAGCCCAAAGGCAAAGTGCTCGTCCTCAACTTTGGGCTTTTGTCAGCTCTCAACTTGAACGATGTATTTCCCACCTCCTCCCTTCCATTGCATTCCCTCGAATACTGACAGCGCAGGCTCTGACTGGGGGGCCTCGCTGGGACTGCCCTCCAGGACCACTGGGAATGTCCCCCGCTTACTCGCCAGCTCTTCTGTGTGGGTGTCGGAAGACGTGGGATCTGCCCCTTCTTTGCCTTCCGCTGTGTTTAGCTGGATGAATGTGCACAGCGTCCACTCATCTGTGTGACTAGCTCAGTCGTTGATAAAGTGTTTTCCTAAGGCCCCATTACGCCCTTCCCAGTCCCCCCGCGCCCCACTCACACACTGTCACCGCCATGTTGACTTCCAACACCGCAGATTTCATTTTGCTGGTTCTTGAACTTCCTATCAGTGAAATAAATGATGGTGTGTGTTCTCTTCAGTACCTGGCCGCTTTTGCTCAGCACTGTTTCCTTGTAAAGAGTTTTAAGTATGACTCACCCTGGTCCTTTTTAGTTTGGTGGGCGATCTCAACTTCGTGGGGGGACGATCCTCCTGCTTGCTCCGTCGGCCGACCTTTCCTCGTGGTGAGTGATTTCCTCGTGTGTTTTACCCTGTCAGATCGTGCGCTTATCTTTATTGGGGATTTAGTGAAAATCACACTGGTCTTAGTTCTGGAAATGGTTCTACTGAGTGATTTTGCCAGACATCCTAGGGTTATCATTGGCTTGGGACCGATTTTTGCATTAATTAATTACCCTGGAAATTCCTGTGTCAAATGAGGAGTACGAATTTTGCCTCTAATCTCTAGCAGGCCCAAGTTTCATTCTCCCACAGAGGACTTCTTCTCCCTCGACTCAAGAATTTTGTTGTCACTTGAGGCTGATGGACAAAGATTTCAGTCTCCCTTTCCCTTCAGGCGCATTCGGAAGGTCCAGGCCTTGGTGCTACCTGGGCTGCTGCTGCAGTTTTCAAACTGGTCTCCCTGCCTCTGCCCTGGTCCTCCAGCCTCCCAGTCTGCTCTTGCTGGTGGTTCTCTCTGCTCAGCTCTCTGTGTGGGTGGCTTCCTCAGTGCTTCTTAGTCTTTGGTCAGTTGTCATTTCTCAGTGCCACCTGCCCTGACTACCCTATTTAACAACTTTCTTATTTGTGCCTGTCTGTGTCTCTTCATCCCCTCCACCCCTGATCACCCTTATCTCACTCTGTTTTCTATCCCCATAATACTTACCAGCTTCTAACATACTATTTAATTTACTTGCTATGTTTATAAACTGTCTTCCCATCCTCTCACTTGTTTTATTCTAACACTTGTTAGAATATAGATTTATGTGAAGGCAGCGTCCTTGTCTGGTTTGGTCACAGGGGGCCTGGCATGTCAGCAGGGTCTCATTTCTAACTCCTGGCCTTGTGGGAGCCACAGCCTCGGTGCATGTCCAAGTGTGGGCACCGAAACCCAAGCCCGTGGCCGTCGGGGCCTGTTTCCAGGTCTCACAACTGGCATTTCTTTCCCCTTATCTCCTCCTCGTGATCACCACAGCCCCAGTACTTCTTTAATACTGTGGCTTCAGATCCTTATTTCCTCTTACATCTGAGGATTTCCTTTTATTTCTTGTGAGATCTGCTACTCATTAAATATTTTTAAAAATTATATTTCATCTAGTATTGTTGAGAGGTTTGCAGTAGGAGTTCTGCATTAGCTCAGGTCACTTTGTTGCCAGAACTCAGGTTGTGTGTTTCATCCTTTGTCCGTCTGGAATTGCGACACATGGTGTGAAGGTAAAGATTTCCAGTTTTTCTCAGCAGATATTTAGCCAATTCAGTGACACTTATTGAAAAAATTATTCTCACTGTCTTGAGATGCCACATTTATTAAATGCTTAAGTATTGTATAAACTTGGATTTGTTCTCTGGATTTTCCATTTTGTTTCCCTAATCTGTCGAATATTTTCCTGCCATTTCCTGTCTGGATAGTACATTTCAAAATCTCATGGGATCAGTATTTACTCAGTATTTATTCATTTATTCTTTTTCATTTTTTCCAGTTTATTCTCATTTACTACTTTTATTTATTTATGCACAGGCTTTAGATGAGTTTGTCAAGTTTCAATGTAAATGCCATTGGTAATTTGATAGCAATATTGTTAAAATAAAGGTGGGGATCATTGATAATCTTATACTTTTTAAATTGAAACAGTATCAATACAAGTGTTGCACTTAAATGACTAGATTATTTAAATGTCTCTGTTAGGGTTGTTAGGACATCAAAAAGGTAGGATACAAGTCTGGATAAAATCACAAATTGTGTGTTTCTCTTTCGTCTAGCAGATACATTTTAAATTTTATTGAGGTATAATGGAAATTTAGTAAATTGTGCATATTTAAATGAGTGTTATTTGGTAAGTTTGGCATATGCACATGCCTATGACATCATTACCACACTGAAGATAAAGAGCATATCCATCAACCTCATATTTCTGAATGCTCTTTGGTAATTCCTTTCACACCTCTTGCCCCTTTTTAACACTGTATTTTCTGTCATTTCATATTAGTTTGTTTTTTCTAGATTTTTATATAAATGGAATCATAACATATATTCTTTTTTGTCTGGTTTCTTTCAGTCTGCATGAGTATTTTGAGACTATCCGTGATGTCATGTGCATCAGCCCTTCACTCCTTTTCACTGGGCATAGCATTCCATTGTATGGATATACCACAATTTATCCATTGTATGGATATACCGCAATTTATCCATTCACCTACAGTTGGAAATTTAGGTTATTTCTAGTTTTGGGCTATTACAGGTAAAGCAGCTATGAACCTTCCTGTACACATTTTTGAATGGACCATGCTTCTGTCTCTCTTGGGTAAGTACATGGAAGAGAAATGACTGATGATGATATGGTAGGTGTATGCTTAACTTTTAAAGAAACTGCCAAACTTACTGAACTTAAGGGGTGGGGTGTTCTATTCAAGAACCAGATGTGATGTTGCAAGATAATTTTATTTACTGGTAGTGAGTAAAGTAGATAGGATTCACATCTAAAGCTCTGTATTCCCCAAAGAGAGACTTAGCTATTGCTTATATACACTATTGGGTCAATTATGCATTGATTTCTTCTTTGCAGTTAGCTACACTTATGCTGTTTAGTTTCTGTCAGACAGCAAGAATAACACTTAGTAACAACATTTAGAACTTTCCAGACCTTGAGATCCTTGCCCTCTCTGACAATTCCACCCTCCTCTCCTGCTCCCGATTTTTCATTCCTCATTCTCGAGGGAATGTGAATGAGGGTCATACTTCTGTAACTGCTTCCTGCTGAACATGGACAGAGTATGTCTTTGAGTTAGAGGAGTGAAATTCTCCAGCTGCCCAACTTATGAAAGACTTGGGGTCCCCTAGGTTCTGGGATTCCAGAGAAGAACAGGAGTGCTTAAAGAGACCTCTACTCTAACAGAAAACATATATCATAAGTGGTAGAATCAGGGAGATAGGACCCTGCCACTCATAAACTCATAGTCCTGTGGGAATCCAATGAGCAAGATAGACCAGAGTGACAGCCTCCCTGAGGACAAAGGTGCCAGTGAGGGGGAGAAGGGGAAGGTGCTGTCATATTTGAATCTCTTCCCGTATGATCCAGGGCACCAAACCATGATTTGTATTAAGGAGTCACTTATTGACCCACTACGTTTACCCAGGACTTTGGAGGACAGGTAGGATCTGGGCAGGAGGTGACTGTGCAGAGAGGGCGAGCCCAGGGGGTGAAGTACGGCAGCCCCAGAGGAGAAAGGGATGCCAGATACCACAGTTCCACACAACACCCAGTGGGTGTCCCCTGGTTCCTCCAGCACAGTGATGCTTGTTGCCATGTGATGGAGTGAAAATCTACACCTCCTAAGGCACCTGGGCCTGGGTAGGGTGGACAGCTTGGGAGGAAGTCCTGACACAGCCTCTTCATCTGCTCTCTTGGGACAGTGCACCACAGAACACCCCTGCCCCAGAGGAGGGTGGAGGGTAAGGCAGAACACGAGAGGTCACCCTGGTTAGGCCCCAGCACAGGGCCCTCCATAATCAGACATCCCATTAGAACACCATTCCCTAGTTAGCCAGCTACACAGCCGCCACTCCTACACCAAGCCCTTCTGAAAATCAGGATAAAAGGAAAAAACACTCACTACCTTTGAAAAAAGTTTTAAAATTTAATTCTTTTAAATTTTTTATTGTTGACACTACTACAGATATCCCCCATTATGTACCCACCCCCTGCCAGTCCTTGCCCTCTGATTTTTTAAATTTGATTTTTAGAGAGAGAGGAAATGGGGAGAGAGACACACACACACTGATTTGTTGTTCTACTTATTTATGCTTTCATTATTTGATTCTTATATGCGCCTGCCCCCAGGGATCATACCCACAACCTTGGTGTATCAGGATGATGCTCTAGCCAAGTAAGCTACCTGGCCGGGACTCACTTGCTACCTCCTTGTCTCTGAAACCTGCTGCCCAGTAGGCGCTGGGATCAGCCCTGAGATGAGATCACTTGAGATCTATATAACCCACAGTTTCCATCTTTCACAGACTGGGGACCCTTTGCTCCTTGTCCCCAGATTGGAAACAGTAGGAGTTCAAAACTGGAGGGACACAGCCTCGGGCACCAGCTGTGATGGGACAGGAGAGGAAAGGAAGGCGAGTCAAGGATGACGGTGCCAGCTGGAGCAGCAGCTCGGAGGGGGCCCCACCCCACCTTCCCTAGTCCTCCCCCACACCTTTTCCCTCGCTGCAGAGGCCCACAGCACTGCCCTCTTACAGCCATCCAGCTCCTGTCAGCCTCTGGCGTCTGGTTTGCTAGAGAAGAGGGCCTGATAAGGCCTCCCCAAGGCTGCCCCTCCCCCTCCCCCAACAGGTGGTGCTGTGAGAGGCAGAGGACAGGCCCAGGATGCCTGGCTCAACAGTCATGGCTCCCATGACTCGAACTGCTAAGAGGAAGGTTCAGGTGGTGTGGCTTCCCTGCCCATCTCCCTCGTAGCTCATACTCAGCAGTTCGGTGTTCTGTCCCCAAACCTCTGTGACTGCCTCTGCTGAGACAAAACATGGGGCTGCTCCACTCTGCTGCTTTTCCAGCAGAGCAAGTGCCCAGTCAGCCCATTCCACTGTCAGTCAGCAGACTCCCAAAGACAGAGGGGCCTGTGCCCAGGCCAGTGGAGGCCATTCGCCAAGGAGGGGACACAGCTTAGAGGCACCTCCTCCTGCCTGTGGATGCAGGCAGCAAGTTCTCTCACCTTGGCCTGTTAATAGAACATTCCTTTATATCAGTGAAACTCTTTGAAGAGATGTGGCATGTAATTTTTTTTTATCCTTTGCAGGGGTGTCCAAACCACGGCCCACAGACTGCATGCGGCCCAGGATGGCTATGAATGCAGCCTGACACAAAATCGTAAATTTACCTAAAACATTATGAGATTTTTTTGTGTGATTACGTGTCACAGTGTATTTAATGTATGGCCTAAGACCACTCTTCTTCCAGAGTGGCCCAGGGACACCAGTGGCCACCCCTGCTTTAGAGGAAGGGAAGCAGTGGGAGTCTTATTCAAACAGTTCATGGACAAAACTGGTAGTTCTTTCTAGATAACCCCAAGCATATATCTTTACACCAACTGCCATAGACTGGCCTGCAAGTCCCACGGCCAAACCTTTGCCTCATTCTTTCTTATAAGGGATACTCTCCTCTCTCCCAGTCACCTCCACTGGAAACCCGACTTGCCCGCTCGTCCTCACTGAAGGGGTGTGGCCTGTCTGTGGAGCATCTCTCTTGTCACTCAGGAAACTGCTGGGGTGCCATTCCCATCTCCCAGCATGAGCTCCACCCTGGCTGTGGGTGTTCCCGAGAGTGCTCCCCTTGGATGGCAGCAGGCCGAGGGTTTCGAGGGCAAGCTCATGAATAACAAAAGTGACCCTAAATGAGCTCAAGGGAAATGCTGAAATCTGAGGAAGCAACGAAGCCTTGCTTAGAAAATGATGCCTTCCAAATCCACAGTAGACTCCCAGCCTGGAGTGAGGCTGCCTTGGACAGGACAGGCAGGTTTCTACCATGGACCCATTTGTTATATTTCTTAATTTGTATGAGGCCTTAATTTCTTTAAGTCAAATAAACAGGTCCAGTTCTGGAGAATGCACCCCAAGAAGCTGCATTCAGGGACGGAATTTAAGTTTCCGTAGCCAGCACATTTACATATAAGACGAACCAGGCAGACCCAAGTGCACTCACAAAGAACAACATACCACTCCTGCAGGACAGACAGCCAGACCAGAGATGGTCTCCCCAGAACATCTTGTATTGCCCTGTAGGCATTCCTGAGCCCTTCAGAGATAGGCTAGGTCAGGCCCTGAATCCGGTGTCCCAAGCATGCACCGGAACTGAAACTACTTTTCTGACAATTCTGTACTCCACATGGAAATAGAAACATTAATTAAAGTGACCAGAGGGGCTGTCTACCTCCCTTCCAAAATGCTGAACGGAACAGGCTCAGGTGGCCACTCTGCACTGTGGAGGAAGAGCAGACAGCTGTTCCTCAGTGGCGAGTGCCCAGTGCAGTCTCCTCCAAACAGCGCTCTGTCCAGTGGAGATGCAGGTGAGCAAGCCCTGGAGGAGCTGCCACTGCTGACTGCTGACTGCTTCACCAACCATCCACACCAGGCCAAGGGAATCCTTTGAGAGTCTCAGATCTTGAGTTCTTAAGTTCATTAATGAACTCAAGGGGTTTACCTCTTGGGGTGCTCTATTCAAGAAGGAGAGGTGGCTGTAGCAAGGTAGTTTTATTTGCTTGTAGCAAGGAGACGGGATTCACATCCAAAGCTCTCTCTCGGAAGGGAAGCCTGGCCATTGCTTGTATTTATTTTTATATTTGGTGAATTACACTTTGATTTCTCCTTTGCCTGTTACCCTGTTGAGTCCCTGTCAATCTCATCCTGTTTATGGCTGCATCTGCAAAATATTGTGCTACATTTTAACTTTTAGCAAGAATAACATTTAGTAATAACATTTAGAGCTCCCTAGAATTTCATATCCTTGTCTTATTTAACAAAACTGTTTTCCAAATTGGTTGAACCACTTTACATTTATAGCAGCAGTGTATGAGAATTCTAGTTTCTCCAATTCCTCATTGACATTTGTTATGGTCAGTCTTTTTTAGTTTTACCCATTCCAACAGGTAGGTAGCATTTAGCTTTACAATTTTAAGTGTTACAATCCAGAAGCTTTGAACATTTCCACTTATTTATGTCTTTTATGTCCTTCTGTAGAGTATATACATTTCTTTGTATTAGTTGCACATTTACATTTATTTGTGTATTTATAATTTTTATTACTGTTATGAAAGGGATTTTTTTTCTCATTTCATTTCCTAATGGGGTATTGCTGACATGTTGGAAAGCTGTTGATTTTTATGTGAGTATTTTGTAACCAGCAACTTTACTGACTTCTTTAAAGTAGTTCACATAGTGTTTCAGTTAATTTTCTTCTCTTGGACTTTTTTTCATGTTCAGCTATAATCCACAAGTCATGAATATTTTAATTCTTTTCTAATACCTGTATTTCTGTTTTTCTTGTCTTATTGCATTGGCTAGAACTTCAAAGTTACAGGTTATAATAACTGTAAGATAAACCCTTGGATTGATCCTGACTTGAGTGGGAATGTTCTAGAGTCTCATCATTGAGTATGTTGTTAGCTGCTAGTTTCAGGTAGATACTCCTTATTGTTCTCAATGCAGTGGACTTAGTCCTGGTTTAGTGGGAGGCTTGCTCCTTTTTGTTGTCATTGTTTTAAATCAAGAATATGTGGAATGTTAATCCTTTGGATATCAGTCAAAATGATCATACAATACTTCTGGTTTGACTGTTAATGAATTGTATTAGTTGATTTCCTAAATTCTTTAACAGCTCTATTGAAGTATAATTCACATAACATATAATTCATTAATTTAAAACGTATAATTCTGTGGTTTTATTATGCTTAGAATGGGCACAACCCCACTAAAGTTAATCTCAGAGCATTTTTCTCGTCTCCAAAAGAAAGCTCGTACTCATTAGCAGTCACTTTCTCTGCTTTGTATCAGCGCTTGAGCTCTAGGCAACCGCAAATCTACTTTCGATCTCTATGAATTTGCTTATTATGGATGTTTCCTATAAATAGAATCATGCAAAATATGGCCTTTTGTGACTGACTTCTTCAATGAACTTAATGTTTTCATGGTTCCATTCATGTTTTAGTACATGTGTCAGTATTTCATTGTTTGTATGACCAAGTAATACTCTGTTGTATGGATGTGCTGCATTCTATATATCTATCCTTCATTCGGTGGACATCCGTGTTGTTTCCACTTTTTGGCTATTATGAATAATGCTTGCATGAACACTGATGTACAGGTTTTTCTTTACATATATGTTTTTATTTCTTTTGCATTTATACTTAGGAGTAGAATTACTGGGCCATATGGTAATGCTGTTTAATCTTTCAAGGAACTGCCAGAATGTTTTCCAATGCAGCCGCACCATTTTACATTCCCGTTAGTAAAAGATGAGAATTCCCCTGGCTGGTGTGGCCCAGTGGATTGAGTGCTGGCCTGCAAACCAAAGGGTCACCGGTTTAATTCCCAGTCAAGGCACATGCCTGGGTTGCAGGCCAGGTCACCAGTAGGGGGTGTGCAAGAAACAACTACACATTGATTGCTGTTTCTCTCCCTCTCTTTCTCCCACCCTTCCCCTCTGACTAAAAATAAATAAATAAATAAAATCTTTAAAAGAAAAGATGAGGATTCCGGCTTTTCCACATCCTTGTCAATATTTATCTTCTGCCTTTCTTTATTGTAGCTTTTCTAGTGGGTGTGAAGTGGGATATCATTGTGCTTTGTGATTTTCTGTTTGAACTATCCTAGCATTCTTGGAATATCATCTATTTGGTGATATGTTATTCTTTGCTAATATTTATTTTTGATTTTTATGTCTGTTCAACACTGAGATTTGTCTGAGCCTTTTTAAAAAACAGATTTTATTTTTTTTTTAGAGAGAGAAGAGAGGGAGAGAAACATGGACGTGTAAGAAAACATTGATTGGTTGCCTCTCGCACGCCCTCAACCAGGGATTGGGCCTGCAACCCAGGCATGTTCACTAAGTGGGAATCAAACTGGCGACCTTTTGGTTTCTGAGGCAACGCCCAACCCACTGAGCCACACCAGCAAGGCTGAGTTGTTTGTTTGTTTGCTTTTTGTATCAGGGCTATTCTAATCTCATGAAATGATGTGAGAAGTTTCCATTCTTTTCTATGCTCTGGAATAATTTCAGTAGCATTGAGAAACATCTGTTCCTTGAGAATTTGTTAGAATTAGCCCATCTGGGCCCTGTGCCATTTTTGGAAGTAGTTATTTGATAATCACTTCAATTTCTTGCATGCTTATATGTTTATTCAGGAATTTTTCAACTGATTTTTGAGTCAGATCTGGTAATTTCTTTTCCAAGAAAATAATTATTTGCCAAGATTTTCATTTTTTTAAAGATTTTATTTATTTATTTTTAGACAGGGAAGGGAGGGAGAAAGAGAAACATCAATGTGCAGTTGCTGGGGGCCGTGGCCTGCAACCCAGGCATGTGCCCTGACTGGGAATCGAACCTGCGATGCTTTGGTTTGCAGCCTGCGCTCAATCCACTGAGCTATGCCAGCCTGGGCCAGATTTTCATTTTTTAAAGCCTATTTGTATATAGGCATCACTAGAGATATTTTTAAAGTTTCCATTATGTGGCTCTATCACCTTTCTAATTTCGATTAGTGAATATATTTATTTTTACTCTCTTTGCCTGAGTTCATTTGTTTTCTCGACATTTTTGAAAGTGATGATTATGACACCTGATGACATCTACTGACTGCTAACTGTGTGCTGGGCCCTGTGCCAAGCATTTTGTGTGTGCAGTCTAATTTTTAAGATCGCCATGAGTCAGGAGTTGAGTACTATCACTCCCGTTTTACCAGTGGCTGAGAAATTTGGCGAGTTCGGTTGCCTGATGTCACACAGACACAAAGCCCGAGGCTACAACTCAAACGAGATCTTTCTGTTCTCAGAGTGGGGGAGCTTGTCTGTTATTTTAGGCTGGCACTTATTCTTGAGTGTTTTATTGTTTTTAAGTTTTCTAATTTATGTTTGATATTTATTAACTTCTTATTTAGTCTTTTGTGGTCCCCCTCATAGTTTTAGTTGAATGGTAAGTTCAAATAACATCGTTTTCTTATTCCTGTCGAGCAGCAAATCCACTTAAAGCAACGACTTTCTCTTTCTAGGGCTGCCTTGACCACTCCGCATCTGCTTTGGTTTGTTTGCTCTTGTCGCTGCTGTACAGTGATGGCGGTTTTGATCTTCTTTCTGCTCCGAAGTTATTTATGAATTGGTTTTCATTTCCAGGAGACTGTGTCCTCACTATTGGGTATATATTTTGTGATTAATTTCCAATTTCATTTTATTGCAGCTAGTGCCTTTCTAAAAAATCTTGTGTGTAACATCATTTTCTTGATATTCTATGGGAACTGATAGAGAACTCTGTTTTTACGGTACAGACTTCAATATATTTATTAAATCAATCTTACTGATTACATTCTGCAGGTACTCTGCCTTCTCATTTTTGGTTTTATCTACTTGGAGCAAAAACACAATATTAGTGGGGACTTTCACATAACACTTTCAGTATTTTTTTAAAAAGATTTTATGGTTTTATTTTTAGAGAGAGGGAGAGGGAAGGAAGGAGAAAGAGAGGGAAAGAAACACTTTTTGCCTCTCATGCATGCCCTGACTGGGAACCAAGCCCCACAACCCAGGCATGTGCCCTGACCAGGAATCGAACCAGTAACCTTTCGTTTTGTCAGAAGACACTCCAACCAATACCAACTGGAGTTGGTTGGCGTGTCAGGGTACACACCAGTCAGGGCTCACTCTCAGTATTTAACAAGTTAAATGTCCAAGTCATCCAGCCTTTTCAAAATTAAGAAATGTACAAAAGCATATAAGGCAAATGAACACCAAGTAAAAGCAGGGGTCCCTAAACTGTATCTACTTGAAGTGCAGAGTTCAGAGCACCATGCATCAAATAGGACAAAACTGGTTGTTTTACACTGATATTAGAAAAAGGACACCGTATCCTCAGCTTGAATGGACATCCCCTGGCCTCGGTCTGTTCCTTGGTGAAGAGGGGGAGTTAGATAGATGATTTCTCAGCTCCTTACAGCACTCTTCCACTATGATGATTTTGGGGTTCCCTACTAAGTGGTTCCAGGGATGGAATAAACTGGGAATGAGGGTCAGAAGCAAAGAAAAGGTCAGGATGACTCCTGGCTGAAACTGGAGCAGTCTGAGCTGACAGCTGGGGCTGAGATTATTGCTTTGGCTCATCCCTGTCCTTACATGAGCATCTGCCTCATTGCCTTTTGGCTGGCAGAGTAGATTTGCTGAAATAGAAGCCAGGCTGCAAGGACAAGATGGTGAGGCCACGAGAACTCACTGATATGGGGTGCCACCTCCTGTGATGAAATTTGACCCCAAATGGCTTCCTTTGGCCCTGAAATATGCCACCACCACCCTCCAGGAGCTCTCAGCTCTCTGAAAGAGCGTTTTCATAGATGACTTCCTGTCCTACAGGAACAGGCAGTTACCTAGCTCCACACCTGCCTCTATTTCTCCCCATTCTCCTGCCAAGGGATAATTAATTCATGGGAGAAAGACAGGATGCTAAAGAGAGGCCTGTGTTTCACAGGATACCAGGACCATACTGAAAAATCATGAGCTAGGTATCTCATTTAAGCAGTTAAAAAATTAACAGAATAACCCAGAAAAAAAGAGAGGGTGGATAGAAATAAGAGCAGAAGCCACTGAAATGAAAAACAAATATTCAAGAGAGGATCAACCAAAGCCAAAAGTTGGTTGTTTGGAAAGACTAATACAATAAACTAATATTTGGAACGATTGGTAAAGAACAAGAAGAGAATTCACAAATAAACCACATTAGGCATGAAAAGGAGACATAACTAGAGATCTGACAGTCTAAAAAGATACTGTGAACAACTTGGTGTTACTAAATCTTAAACCCGTGGAGCGTTTCTCGCAGAGCTGTCCACAGGCGATCTGCTCCAAAACCCTCTGGGACGAAATTAAAAACCCGGATAACTTGGACGTCATCACAACTTAAATTTGTGCCTCAAAAAAATAAATAAATTTATGCCTCAAAGGACTCTCTCAAAGAAATGAATAAACAACCCACAGAATAGGAAAATTTTAAACATCAAGCATCTGGTAAGAGTCCAGAATACATAAGTATAATATTCATATGTAAAGAAATCTTACAACATAACAAAAAGACAACCCGATTTAAACACAGTCAAAGGACTTAATAGACATTTCTCCACAGAAGACATACAAGTGGCCAATAAGCACATGAAAAATTGTCAACATTGTTGGCCGTTAGAGAAATTTAAATTAATACCATAATGAGATATTACTTCACACTCAGTAGGACAGGTAATAATCAAAAAGACAGGTAATAACAAGTGTTGAAAGAATGTGGAGAAATTAGAACCTTTATGTATACACTGCTGGTGGGAATATAAAGTGATGTAGCTGTTTCAGAAAATAGTTCCTCACAAGGCTAAATAGTCTCAATATGACCCAGCAGCTCCCCTCCTGGCTGGCATACATGCAAGAGAAGCGAAAATATATATCCGCACAAAAACCTGTACACAGATGCCCTTATCAGCATTATTCTTAATAGCCAAGAAGTGGAAACAACCCAACTGTTGAACGGGTGAATGAAGTTTGGTATATTCACACCGTGGAATATTACTCTGCCATATAAAGGAATGGAGTACCGATGCATGTTTAAACATGGATATGCCTTGAAAACTTGATGATAATTGAAAGCCAGCCACTGAAGACCTCATACTGTATGATTCTACTCATATGAAGTGTCCAGAGTCGGCAGATCCATGCAGGAAGCAGACTAGTGGTGGCCCGGGACTGAAGGAAGGGGTAAACGGGGAGTGACTCTTTAATGGGCATAGATTTTCTTTTCTTTTTTTAATTTTTAATTTATTTTTTTATCCAGTGAACTCATGTTCCAATTGGGGAAGTGAGGTTCATTTCTTTCTTTTATTTTAATACTATTTCTGTTATTTTATTTATTTTTTAAAGATTTTATTTATTTCCAGAGAGAGGAAGGGAGGGAGAAAGAGAGAAACATAGATGTGTGAGAGACACATCTGTCGGCTGCCTCTCGCATGCCCCCACGCCGGGACCCAGCCCACAACCCAGGCATGTTCCCCCACTGGGAACTGAACCAGCAACCTTTCAACTTGCAGGTTGGCACTCAGTCCACTGAGCCACACCAGCCAGGGCTAGATTTTCTTTTTGAGATGATGAAAATATTCTGGAATTAGGTACTGTTGATGGGCAACCATATGAATATACTAAAAAAACCCATGGAATTATACACTTTTAAAGAGTAAATTGTATGGTATATGAGTTATAATGTAGGAAAAAAACTTAATGGGGAGTGGAAAATGCTTATTAAAATGTGTATTTCTGAGCCTTCCCCTAGCTTAATGAAACCATATCTTTGGGGGCAGGGCCTAGACATCTATGCTTTGGTGAATACTTAGATGAAACCAGTGCACAGAGAGGTCTGAGAATCACTGCTCTCTTTTCCTGTTAGTAGAGTTCCAATAGTAAGTGTAAAAAGAATGATGGAAATAAAATATTACTATTTGAGTGAAAAAAAAAACAATCCCAGTACTGGTTGTCGAGAATTACAGTGTCTGCTAAAGTTAGTAGGTGAAAGTATGATGAGAAATAGAAAACTTACAGTGTCAAAGTATCCCCCCCCCCCACAATTTCAAAAGGAAACATAGTTAACTTTACAATGAGGAAACCAGGCAGATATCACCTTAACCAAGTGGTCCATATTAACACTGGAATGTAATGATACCAGGTGCCACCTGATAGGACGCACTGAGGAGACACAACATCGCTTCCTTGGGATCTTGCTAAAAGTACATAGCCTGAGTTTATTCCTGAAGAAACAATAAATAATCCTAAATGAGAGGCATTCTACAAAGTGACTGGCTAGTACTTTTCAAGAGTATCAGGGTTGCTGTGACTGGTGTGGCTCAGTGGGTTGGGCATCGCTCTGCAAATCAAAAAGGTTGCTGGTTTGATTCCCAGTCAGGGCACATGCCTGGGTTGCAGGCCAGGTCCCCAGTGGGGAGTGCGCAAGAGGCAACCAATAGATGTTTTTCTCTCTCTCCTTCTCCTTCCATTTCCCTTTTTCTAAAAATAAATAAATAAAATCATTTAAAAAAAAAGTATCGAGGTCATAAAGACAGAATGAGAGACTATCACAGACTGGAGGAGATAAAGGAGACCTGAAACCTAAATGGTGGTGTCTGATTCTGGGTGGAGCCATCCTGGACCAAAAGAGAATGTTGGTGGGACGGTTGGCAAGCTGTGTGAGGTCTGTAGGTCTCAATTTCCTGGATTTGGTCATTGTGGGATGGGTATAAGCACTTGGGGAAGCTGGGTGAAGGGTATATAGGAATTCTTTGCACCATTTTGCAACTTTCTTATAAGTCTAAGATTATTTCCAATTGAAAAATTAAAAAGAAACCACTATCCTAGAGCATCATGGTTCTCAGTTTGCAAACCATTGGTGTTGTAGAAGAACTGGCTTTGGAATCAGACAAGCCTCAGCTGGACGCCTAGTCCATCAACTACCAGCTACACCTTGAGTCTCTCAGCCTCACTCACTCACCTATGAAGTGGAGTTAGCTGTGCCTCTATCCAAGGGCTGTTGGATGGTTGAACTGAAACAATGTGTGTAAAATGCTAAGTGCAGTGTCTGTGAATCTCAGGTGCTCAGGAAGTACCAACCCTCCCCCGTGGTTCATGCACTCAGAGTTATTCTCCCCACTCATCAGCCTCAGGTCCCTTGGAGGAAGGCAGTCAGCCTTCTGGGCTGGGCTGTTTTGGCCTGGCAAGGAGCCATCTAAGCTTCCTGGCCTGGCAGCTGAGCAAAGGTGCATCATGGGAGAGGGGGATTTGACCGAGGTTGCGATGGGGAAAGCAGCCTGGCCTGGGAGCTTTCTCACAGGCTTTCCTTGGCAGGCTGCTTAAAGTTACACCAACTTCAAACAAAAAGAGTTTTCAGACACAAAGAAAGGCTCAACCTGGCCAGTGCCAGGCCTGGCTTGGCAGTTGAATTCAGAAATCCTAGGTTCTCGGTGCTCACAGACAGGCCAGACCATCCTGGAAGTTCTCCTGCCCCCACTCCAGGAATGCCAAGAACCTGCAGTAGAGCTCTCCTCCGTGCCTGCTCCCATTGTTGACCCTGGGTCCAAATTAATTAGAGTTAAATAAGAGCCAGTTCCCCCATGGCGTTTATTCTGCTGACAGCTGAGCCCGGGCGACAGGCCCAAGGGTGGTGGTCCTTCCACCTGCCTTGGCTCCTGACTCCTCCCCACTTTGCAGCTTGTGCTGTGTGTGCTTCGGTTGGCTTTCATAATGGATTATTTATTTAATTTATTTATTTTTCCAGTTTTTTTGAGAAATAATTGACAATCACTGTTTAAAGTGTACATATAGCATTATGGTTTGATTTACATAGTGTATTATGAAATAATTACCACAATAGGTTTAGACAACATCCGTCATCTTATACAGATAGAATAAAAAGAAAAGAAAAAATTTCTCCTTGTGATAAGAACTCTTAGGCTGTGCTGTCTTAACAGCCTTCTTATATATCAGTCATACAGCAAAGGTAGCTATAGTCATTGTGTTGTACATTACATCCATCCCTAGTACTCATTTAAAAAAAGATTTTATTAATTTATTTTTAGAGGGGAAGGGGGGGAGAAAGAGAGAGGAGGAGGAACATTGGTCAGTTGCCTCTCTCACGCCCCAACTGGACACCTGGCCTGCAACCCAGGCATGTGCCTGACTGGGAATCGAACCAGTGACATTTACGTCTGCAGGATGACACCCATCCCACTGAGCCATACAAGTCAGGGCCTAGTACTTATCTTTGAACTGGAAGTTTGTACCTCTATATCATATATAAAAAAAAGCAGGCGGTGTTAGTTTCCCACTGGTCCAGGTACTTGGGGTAGTTTTTCAGTTGTGTTTTTACTTAGGCTCCTCCATGTCCTGTTGCTTGGGACCCCATGTGACAAAAGAGGCCCAGGAGGGTGAGCCCGAGTTAAAGGCACAGCTGTAGAACATTGGAATGACCGAGTGCATTTTAAATGCACTTCCTCCGTGACGTGGCAATTCCACCTCCCAGTGCACACCCTAGAGAAACACACATGTGCACAAAAGGCACATGCAAATGTGTATGTCCCAGGTTTACATAGATCTAGATGGATCTTTCTCTATTACCTTTATTATTATTGTCTCTATATCACACACACACACACACACACACACACACACACACGTACACCAATCCCTCCTGAGAGAACACAGCCTTAATATCTACCAGTAAGGAAATGATTGGATACACTGGGGTGTTCGCAACATAGAATTTAATGTTGCAGGTAAAGTCAGAAGTCTGCGTGGACAGGACTTCACGGTACACACGGTATGATACCACTGACACGTCAGACTGAAATCACGCTTGTCTGTCATGGGGCACAGCGCTCCCTGGAGCAGAGGGGCTCCGTCCTCCTCCTCTCGCTGCCCCTGCCCAGGCTCTGGCACCTGCGAGCTCTCTCCGCCTGCTCTAGCAATAGCATTGGTTTCAGGAAATGAGTGACTTAATTGAGTTTGTCGTTATTATGTGGGTTATTAATTCAATTCATTAAATTAATGAAGAACCAGGCCCAGAGTTGATTCTTTCTCAGTGCTGAACTGGACCATGTAATTGGCAAACTCCAGAGTGTGGGCCAAAGTCTGCCTGTTGCCTGTGTTGTAAATAAACTCCTATTGGAACACAGCCACGCCCGTTTGTTTATGGATGGTCTGTGGCTGCTTTCCCCACAACAGCAGGGCTGAGTCGCTGCAAGAGACCCTGTGGCCTGCAAAGCCTAAAAGAGTTATTATCTGGCCTTTTACTGAAAGAGTTTGTTGAACCTTGTCCTAAATCCTTCTCCCAGACCAGCCTCATTTCTTCTAATACCTGGGGGATAGTGAAAGGCATTGGCCCCTCCTGCTGCTGCTGCTGCTGCTGCTGCTGCTTTGCAACTCGGGGGAGGGGGGAGTGGTGGAAGAGCTGTCAGTAAAAGCCTGGACTAAAGGTTCCCTTATTATGAATTAATCGTTCAGAGAGTTGCTGTGTCCCCTTGCCTCTCCAGCACTCCAAGTCCCGTAGCACTGTCCTGTTGAATGGAGATTCTCTGTGGGCATTAGCTGGAGAACTTCTGAAATGCTTTGTTTACTAACTGAACCCCCTAGTCCCTGCCCCCCCCCCCAGGCTGGACAGGCCTCTGACTGTTATCTTGGTGTCTTCAGGGCCTAGCAGGATGCTGGCACGTAGCAGGTGCTTAATAAAGATACAGTGGATAAATGCATCTGTGAAAAGTATTTTTAAAAACTAGTGTCCTCTTGGGTCTGTCTCTTCTTCCCCTCTGGGATGGCCTACTTAGAGAGTATCCACCAGGAATTAAAGAAATCCACTCACCTTAATAAAATGACTGCTGTGCGAATGACAAGCAGCTGGCTCATGGGTCTAGTGCGTCCTGGGTGAAGGGGGGTGTTTTGCCTCCTTCCCTGGGGCTGATGAAGGTGGAGGGCGGCCCAGGTGCAGTGTGGAGCCACCCACCTTGCCACAAATGACTTGGCTCCACCAGGTCCACAGATCCACATGCCCATTGTGTTTGTCGCAGCTGCTGAGACGCTTTCCCACGGACTGGATGGCCACCCTTTTGCTTTGGCGGGAATCCCCTGATGGTTGCTTGACATCGCATTTTGAGTCCAAATGTAGGAAATGCGAGGCTGCCGTGGGAAGGGAGAATCTGGCCTGACAGGATCTAAGGGGAACTCAGGATTGTGATTCTCTCTCCCAGAGAATCTAGCAACTAGATTAGCATTTCCAAAAGTGTTGTTGTCTTACCCACAAGCTGATTTCAGCACTAGGGCGCTCAGCTAGAGCCATGTGCCGCACAGAGTGACGTCCCTGACAAGCTGAATGGGAACTTCAGGGAGAATCACGTATTGGGGCCTGCCTTACATGTGGAAGCAGGACAACCCTGCCCAATTTCCTCCCATTGGCCTCACTGGAAGTGGCTCCTGCTTTCTCCTTGCACGGGGAAGGAGGGTGAAGTACGGGGGTGGGGGGGAGCAGCTCAGGAAGGATTAACCCCGTTTGTTCTATAAAGGAGATATTCATCTTGCCTTGTGGAGGGGTCTTTCACTGGAATGAAAAGTTCCCCCATGCAGTATTTATCAAAAGGTGCCCTCATGAAGCAGAAAGAAAGGGCAGGGGAGGGGAGCAAAATTCTTCAGAACAAGAGTCAGAGAGCGAGCACACACTAAATGACTGAAATAGAGGGCAGGTTGAGTTTGGCCAGTGAGGAGGCAGATTATGCCAAGCTGCGGAGCTTTCAGGGGCCTGAGCATCTCTCCTGGCCCACCGTCCACCAGTCTGTCCATCAGCCTCCATCGGGCTACATAACGAGAGCTTTGGGATGCTAGTGGCCCTTTAGGAATGCTAAATGGAGCATTTCTGTTGCAACAAAGGAGCAAAATGGGAGGAGAAAGGAATTTTAATTTTGAAGCTTCCTCAGGGGAGGACCAAACAATGGTGTTTGAAATGGACAGTGTAAAAGTTTTATCTGTGTTATAAAGAAGGAGAATGAAGTGCGCACGGCCCTCTTGGCAGCATCGTGGTGGGGTTAAATGGGTACCAGAGGGGATCAGTAGAGGCCGGATGGGAGTTTGCAGGGTTTCATTCAGCCCTCCCTGGGCAAAGGGCAGCAGGTTCTGTTGAGGACTGCTAGGTGGGTGCCCATGTGACCTGAGACACTTCTGCCTGCCTTGCTGCATGCATTTAAGCACTCGCTCATTCCCCCACTCATCTACTCCATCCATTCATTCACTTACTCATTTTCTCATTCATGTGTTCAGTTATCTGTTCATCCCACCACCAGTTAGATGCTGAGTACCCACAGTGTCCAGGCAGAGCTCTGAATGCCAGGAACACTGTGGTGGACAAGCAGGGTCTCTGCTCCCCTGGAGCCAATGCCCTTTCCCAGATCAGACATTAGACAAGTCAATGATGGCAGGTAAGAGCAGAGAGCACTTGGAGGACAGCAACCAAGGTGCAGGGGAGGCCTCTCTAACAAGGTGCATTTGGGCTGAGACCTGAATGAGGAGAAGGATCCAGCCATGCAGAGGTTGGAGGTAAGGCTGTTCTCTGTTGAGAACAAGTGCAGAAGGCCTGACACAGGGAGGAGCTTGTTGTGTCTGAGGAGCAGAGAAAGGGCCCACAGGAAGGAGAGTGGGGAGATGGGAGAGGAAGTCAGGAGAGCTGCCCCCAGCACAGGGTTTTGTGGGCTCGCTAGAAAGGTTACATTTTATACTGAGGACCAGGGGAAGTTTTTGGAAGATTTCAGGCGGGCTAGTGGCCTGTCTGGCTGCTGGTGGATAATGCAGGGAAGGGCCCTGGGCTGGACATCTGAGATCCAGGGGCTGCCCACCAGCCTGAGGTGGAGAGTGTGGGGTGGTGAATGGTGGCCTCTGGCAGTTTGGGGCAGAGGAAGAGCAAGCATTAGCATTCTTGTGGGGCAGTGTTCATTAGCCCAGGCCATGGGGACTGTGCCCAATGGTCCTGGAGTGCCATTCTCAAACAGGTAAGCGCTTACCCTGGTGTGCTCAGGCTCTCCTCAAAGTCTGGAAATAGAATTTCCACCCCGTGAGATTAGAGCAGAGGAGCCACGGCAGGAGGCCCAGAGACCGTAGGAGCAGTTACCAGGCAGGGATGGAGGGGACCCTTTTGCTGAGAGTGAAAGGCAGGGTGCTCACACCTGCAGCGGCCAGCCTGCTGCCCTGTCCCTTTTCTCTGGCTGCAGTCGTACCTCAGCAAGGTCTCCAACAGGCATCCATCCCCCTACCCTACAGTATACCCCCAGGGCCAGTAGGGAGGGGCTAGGAACACTTTCTGGAGCCTCAGGATGTAATTTGGACACATTCCTTGTCCAGGCAGGAGGCACCAGGGAGAAGTGAGAGGATCAGGAGTCTAAGATGCTGGAGTGCTTGGGGGTACCTCTCTTCCTGGCCCAGACTGTTGTTAACAAGCAAGCCCCTCAAGTTCAGAGTACCCTGAGACACTCTGAGGCCAGAGGACACTTGAACCCTCTGGGCCACTGGTGATATCAGGGAAGTGTGCTCCATGCAGGTGAGCTGTGTGGGGTGGACCAGGCCAGCGGCAGCAGGAAGGCTGTTGCTGGAGTCTAGGAGAAGGGACAACTGAGGTTGGGTTGGTGGCCTCGAGGTTGGGAAATAAGGGAGTCAGTCTTCTGAAGGAAGACATCCTAAGCTTTGGGGCTGGCCCAGGATGAAGACAAGCTGGAGAAACAGCAGAGACAACGTGCCATGCGTGTGTGCTTGCTGCGTGCTCCCCTCTTCGTGACACTGTCGGGCTTGCCTTCCTACCCCTCCTGCTTTCAGATGCTCTTTATCCTCAAGATTATCTTCATACAAAATCCTATGTGGAAGCTCAGCGGGGAAAACAGGTAAAAGTTGAGTTGCTCTGGCTGAAGGAGGTATTGCTGAAGGGGGGTGGCTAGAGTGTGTCACCCTGACATCCCCTCAAAGGAGCGAAGGACCAAAGGACCCCTAGGGCTCCAGGGGAAATGGTCTGTAAATAGAGGCCTAAAACCAAATTATACAACCTTTTATTTTTGACCTTACTGAATTACTACCTAAACAACCAGCAATCAGGTATTTTGGCTGAACTAATTTCATCACTTCTTTTTATATCCTCACCCAAGAACATTTTTTTTCACTGTTTTTAAGGAGAGAGGAGATAGCTATCGGTTGCCTCCCATACTCGCTCTGACTGGGGATTGAGCCCACAACCCAGGCAATGTGCCCTGACCGGGAGTCAAACTCACAACTTTTGTTATGGGATGACGCTCCAACCAACTAAGCCACACTGTTGTTAACAAGCAAGCCCCAGGGCAAAATAGTTTCATCACTGGATCCTCAATTCGATGTATGACTGGTTGGACACAGATCTGGGGGACCCCCGAGTCTGTTTCCTGGTGCCTGCCCTGGTTACCACCGCCTTCCGGGCTCTTGATCTCCTTGCTGGACCACTTTCCAGGGGCAGTAGTCTGACCTGTTCACCTCTTGCTTGGTGACCCCTTCTCACTCTGCTTACTGCACCTTTGTCTCCCTGTTTCCATTGATTTCTCAGGTAATTTTCCATTCCATAATATTTCGAGTGCTGTGTCTTCCTTGTTTTTATAATTCGTCTGCTGATTGCAGTTTACAAAACATCTCCATGAAGACGTCGGGAGGGAAGGCGATGTTGTTGACCCACAGAGCAAACTCATTGACGTCTGGCCAAGGTCAGGTTTGAGAGGCCCCACGTAAGAACATTTTTGAGAAAATTACACATGGCCCCTTTAAGTGCAACACTTTTTATATCATCTTACTCATTTTGAATAACAGCCTTTCTGAAATACATTTTATACTTCTATGCCTTAAACAGAGCATCCCAAACGTAATCCAGCTTTTCCTAAATGACTCGGGTCGTCTGCCTGAAGCTGGTCAGTTACTGCGTCACGTTGGACGCAGTTTACAGAAGTGTGTGGGACTCCGGGTCCTGGCAGGCAGTGCCTCCGCATGGCCAACCAGGTCTTTTTTTCTTTTTTTAATCCTCACCCAAAGATATGTTGTTTTCTTTAAAAATGATTTGAGAGAGAGAGAGAGAAACATTGATAACTTGCCTCTCGTATGCACCCAGACCTGAAATCGAACCCAAAACCTTTTGGTGTCCGGGACAGTGCTCCAACCCACTGAGCCACCTGGCCAGGGCAACCAACTGAGTCCTAACAATTAGCATTGTATATTGGAAATCTCACTTTTCCTGTCCATAAAATGGGGATAATCATACCTATTTTACAGGATTTTGGTGAGGATTAGAGCCTACAGAGGATATTTGACCTGTGGTGGGCACTAAAAAAAGTAGCTTTAAGAAAAGAATGAAAATTTGAAGTAGATGCTAAGGAGGTCAGATGGTTTCCACTGAGAGCTCTTTTACTGTGTTTGATCTAGTTTTGTGTTTTGAGCCCCAGTTACCAGGAACCTGCCCCACCGCACTTTCTACCCCAATGTTTGTCTTTTAGGGGTTGAGGGAGACTGATGGTGTAGTGGGTTAAGAGCTTACATTCTGGAGTCAGACTGCCTGGGTTCTAACCTGGCTTTGCTACTTTCTGGCCATTGACTTTGAGCAAATTCTTTAATTTCTCTGCATCTCAGTTTACTCATTGGAAAAATAGGTATTATTAGCATTAAATAACTTAATACACATAAAGCTTGTAGTAAAATGCCTGGCACATAGTAAGCCCTCTCTATATTATCATTCATTGTGATGCCTACTTACTATGTGTGCAGGAGCCCGGGCATACTAAAGAGATGTCTGAGGCTCTTTTTCTACCTACAAATAAGCCTGGGGGGAAATGGGGCACATGCACATTGAGGAAGTCATGTAGGTATCTCAGAAAATAAACACAGAATTACCACATGACCTAGCAATCCCACTCCTACACATATATGCAAAAGAATAGAAAGCAGGGAATCAAATTGGATCTTGTACACCAATGTTCGTAGCAGTACTGTTAACAACAGCCAAAAAGGTGGAAACAGCCCAAACACCCATCAGTGGATAAGCCGATAAGCACGATGTAGTGTATACATGTAATGGAATGTCATTCAGCTGTAGGAAGAAATGAAGTACTGATACATGCGGATGAACCTAAAAACATGCTAAGTGACAGAAGACAGACACAAAAAGTCACAGGTTATATGACTCCCTCGATGAGAAATATCCAGAATGGGCAAAGCCATGGAGACAGCGGTTGCCAGGCTGGAGGGAGGGGAACTGGGGGGTGACTGCTTACTGGGTACGGGGTCTCCTTTGGGGCAATGCAGACGTTTTGGAACCAGCCAGAGGTGATGGTTGTACAACCTCGTGAATGCTCTAAATGCTACTGCATTGTATACTTGAAGCGGTTAATTTTGTGTTATGTGAATTTCACCTCAGTTAAATAAAAGGATTCATGCAGAGGGCAAGTTTGCCCAGTAGGGTCACGTGCGGCTGAGTGAGTGTGTCTGTGAGCGCCAAGGGCAAAGGAGGAGCTGGCAGCGTGGCAAGAATGCCATTGGTCAGATCAAAGGGGACACAGTGCACTCAGATGTGTGAGTGTGAATGCTTGTGTGTTTGCATATTTGTTCCACACCCTGGCCATCAGGATTAGGGCGGGCTGTGTAGGAATAAAAGTGTATTTTACAATAAGATGTGGTGCCAGCAGTGGGCTCGGGGAGATGTGCAGCAGGGAGCATGGGAAGTGGTCATGCTCTTTGCAGAACACCCGCTTGTTGGTCTGGTTTGCCCTTAACTAGCCAGCACTCAGGTGGGATGCAAGGAGCAGGCAACAAAGGTTTAGGTTGGAGAAATGAATAACTGAGAAAGCATTACACTGAGAAAATTCCTTTACAACCAGTTACTCTGCCACAATTACTTTAACTGAGTTACCTCAGCTGCGTTCACTTTGCTCTGGGGCAAGACTGCCGTGTTCTGTTGTTCTGGTAGGACACTCCAGTCCAACCAGTAGAGCCCCAGGTTCCCAGGGCAGTGGAGAAGGCCTGGAAGAAGAGTGGTAGGGGAGGGCTGGGTTGGGGTTTCTGGGTTCTCTTTCCTAGAAAAGAGAGGATCTAGGTGGTGGGGGGAGAATGGGATGAGGAAGGTGGCAGATTCTAGGCAGGTGAGCGCAGTGACTGTGGAGCTAGCACTTCCAGGGAACATCCAGTCGTCAGTGAGAGAGCAGCAGGGGTGGAGCAGAGAGAGGGCAGGATGGCGGCCAGTCAATGAATGGGGGGATTTATATGGGCAAGTGGACCTCACATGGTAGCATGCATCAGGGCCACAAACTGCTGGGCCCTGCCGAGATTCAGTAGGTCTGGGGTGGGGCCCCAGAATTTGTATTTCTAACAAGTTCCCCGATGGTGCTGGTACCTCCTGGGCTGGGGACCATGCTTGGAGAACCACTAAGAGGCAGAGCTCCACGCTCCCCTTCCTGCCCCCGGCAGTTTTTAGCAGTGTCAGGTCAGGCCTGGGCAGTGCGAATGGCAGCCTGGGACAGGGCTGTGGGAGCCATTGATCATTAGATCAGGTGGTTGTGCTTTCCAGTCAGTCTCACATCTCAGTAGATTATTAGCCCTGGGTGCTCGACCTGATAACAAAAAATCTCTGAGGACTTTGTATTTTAAGGACTATAGCCTTTCTCAGTATGATGTTTGCCCAACTCCAAATTAGGGGCTGTGGCCTAACAGAAGATTCGTGTAATCCTTCTCGGGTTCCAGAAGCAAATCTAGAAAAATGCTGTTTCTGAAGTGTTGAGATATTCTGGATGTTTTAATGAGCCATGACACAGAACAGACCGTTTGAACCCAGATCCTTTCTGGAAATTTCAGGCTATATGATTATTGAGCCAGAACGTTTCTCAAGCTCTTTGACACATTTTTTGAGACCTCTATTCATTCTGTGCTCTCCTGAAGAAGTATGGCTTCTCCTCCAGGTGTGCATTTAACACCAGCTTCATTGCAGCGAGCCAAGTCTTGAGCTAAGGGGGAAAGCCCTCCTACCCTTGGTTTCAAACGGTTTTGAAATGCTAATTCACAGCCCTGAAGTGTTCTGACAGCCCTGAGTGCCATTCAGGGCAATCAGGCACCTTGATTATCTCCGATGTGTGAAAGGGAAATTGCTGCTACCCAAGAGTCACCGTGCTTTTTAAGAGAAAGCTCAGAAAAATTGCACATTAAATTATGTTCAGGCATTACATTTCACGTATCATGAGCTGAGGACGTCTGATACCCAGCATACCTGCAGGTGTGACAGTGTCGACTCACAGTTGAAATGTAACGGATTTGCCAGCGTTGCTTTATGTTAGGAAAGAAATGCAGGGTTGTGGCCAGTATTTTCAGAATTTGTTACATGCCTCTCTAAAATCTGAAAGTACATTTTCTTAAGCTTCTGCTTTTCTGTTTTCCACTGAGAAATTCTGCCCCAGAGATGAGGTGGTCAGTACCTTTTTGTTTTAAAGGAAAGACTGATTTTCCACCTACCCTATAGCCTTTTATAGATATCATTAATGACCTTTAAAGCTTTTTTTTGGTATTTTTGCCACAATACATACAAAATAGTGTTTCTCCATGGTCCAAGCTCAAAGGCAGGATTGGACCCTCGTGCGAGGGTTCCACATGATGCTCTGAAGGGGGCTGGCGTGGGTGTTCAATAGAGTGGGGACTCTCTTTCAGCCGAGACTCAAACACGCCTTGCGGGGGGAGCCGTGGTCAGAGCCCACTGCTTCTGGGAATGAGAGAAGCCCATCTGGATCCCTTTACCCGGGGTTGTCCAGTATGATTTACGTGCTTTTTAAATCATCAAGTAAGCAATACAGCGCATCCTGGTCATCAGTCCCTTATTTGGCTATTTCTTGTTCAAGATCAAGTGGGTGGCTGTAGCCTGTTGTCCTTGGAGGAGCAGGAAAGAGGGTTATGCTGTCTTGTAGAAACCAAGTCAATGGGGTGTGGGGGTGTTGAGTAAATAGTCCTATTCCCTTGCTGATTGCAGTAACTGGTTAGGGCTGTTGGCGGATAAATCTGTGCATCCATCCATTTCTCATCCAGCCATCTCTCCCGGTTACTCCTCCTCTACCTGACCTTTGCATGTGGGAGCTCACTCTGGACAGAGTTCTCTCCTCTCTTCATCCAACACAGTCTCTCTGTAGGTGACTTCATCCTTTCTCTTGACTTTTCATGAAGCTGTGCAGGGACTCCCAGTTTTCCCTCCCTGGCCCTGGCCTCTCTTCGGAGCTCCAAACCTCACAGTCCCCCACTCCTCATCTCCACTGGGATATCTACTAGGAACCTCAAACTGCTCAGGCCAAACACCTAGGAGAGTTGCCTTCCGTTCCTCTCTCTCACCGCCTCCCCCTTTCCCAAACAATTTATCACCAAGTCTGATCAGTACCCTCCAAAATATTTCTGATCAGTCTCTTTTGTGTCATTTCTCAAGCTACCACCAAAGCCTCTCCCTTGTGCTTCTGGGTTGATGCATTTCCACACTTAAGGCAGGGAAGACACAAACCCCCTGCCTTAAACCCTGAGTGGCTTCCCTTGCGTTCCCTGCCAGTGACATGCCAGACTTCCTCTCAGGCACATGCCCTGCCCTGCAGCCACACTGGCCTCTGGTCTTCAGACTCTCTCTGCTCCAGCCTGCTCTTGCTCTCTCCCTTGGGCTGTTTCCCCCTCATCTTTCAGGTTTCAGCCTGGATGCCTTGCTCAGAGGCCTTCCCTGATTAGTAGTGACCCCACACACCCACAGTGTCTTATTGTCATGTTTTCACCATCTGGAAGATCTTGTTTACATATTCATTCACTCATTTGATGCCTGTCTCCTGACACGAGACTGCAGATGCCATTGGGACAGGCACTGAGTCTGCTTTGAGGTCTCTCTCCTACTCCCTGGACTAGTCCCCCGTTCAGTGTGTGAGCTCAGCAGCAATCTGCCCTGAATGGAGGGAGGCAGACCGGCCTGCATGGTCACTTGTAGGCACTGTGCTGGGCGCCTCCCAACGTGTGGATGACGTGCTTGTGCAAGGGAAGTACGTGGAAATTTAAACATTTTACTATTTACTGACTAGTTCCCAGGAAGGCAGGAAAGCTTAATTTAAACAAATGATTATAATGAACAGAGTTAAGCATAAATGCACCAAATCCTCATTTATCATTTTGCTAATCCTAGCTTTTCTGAAAGAACATTTACCTTTAGTTTGAGATTATGTACAGTCATGTGTCTGGAGAGTGGTACAAAATACATGTATGATGCATGGACACCCCAATCTGGATGTATTCATGAGACATTAAAAAATGGATAAAATGCAATAGTATATATCGTTGTATGATTAAGAAAGTCACTAATTATATTAAAGACATTGGCTCTCATTGGTTGGATTCAGACAGGCAGTTCACTAGTAGATATTCAGAGTGGTTGGACTGAAGCCCTGGGTCGTGGAGTAGAGGACTGAGAATGGCGCTGCTGGTATCGGGAGGGATGTGGACATGGCATTGAGTCCGTGTCATTGAATGAAGGAGGTATACGTGCTCTGAGATTTAGAGTGAGCCATTGAAAATAATAAATGTTTTGAGTCGCAGTTTCTTTGAGCTTCCTGCTACCACAGAATAATGGTTTCATGAGAGTAAATACATTCATCAGTGAAATAAGGTACGTTGGATATAAAATATCTAGTTGCATGCATCCACACCCCCACTGTTCTTTGACAAAGTGCCACCCACGTGTCTTCTTCTGTGGTTCTGATTCTTCATCCCCGTCCTCTGCAGATTCAAGTCCAAATTTCTTCACGTGGAATTTGAGGCCCTTCTCAGTCTGACGTAATGTCCATCTTTCTAACTTGTTCAGCCAACTTCTGTGTTCTATTAGGTTTGTGCTGCACAAGTACCCTTGGGCCTGGGTCTGGAGTTCTTCCAGCATCTCTGCCTGTCTAGCCCCTCAGCAGGTGAGTTGTGTGGGGGTAGGGGCCCCAGACTTGGGGGATGAACGCCTAGCCCATCATTCTTCAGTCAGGATGCTCCCTGTCCAGCTGCTGGATGTCCTGCTGCAAACTCACACCTGCTTCTGCTCCCACGGCACGGCGCCTCTGATGGGATGCTTAAAGGGTTATTGGCTGGATAAATGAAAGAACTGCCAGGCTAAAGGGGATTGATGAGCTCATGAAGTACCTCTTTGGTGTGAATAGAGTCAGATTATGTTCCCTGGTTCAGGCTCCCCCCACCCACTTTTATAGACCTTTTCTCACTTTAGACACTTGGGAGGGAACATCCTGTCAACCTCAAGTTTTTGATGCAGGATCTAAGGTGCAGGAGAGGGTGTGGCTTGGTTCCACGGGGGACCCAGGCAATACAGACTGCCCTCAGCTCTCTTCCTGGCTGATGTCCTGCATTCTGGACACCGCCCTACCCCCCACCCCCCTCAGTACAGGAATAAGCTCGTCTGCTTTTCAGAGTAGTAGCTGAACTTTCCTGTCCTCGCACAGGCCTCTGGCTCCCCTGCCCGGCTCCTTCCCCCATTCATGAAGACTGGGTACCGAGAGGCCTGTGCTGATGAATTTCACAGTCCTGTGGGGACTGTGGGCTGCTGAGACACTTTTCTCAACTGTTAAATTTGAGCCTCTTAGACACCAAGATCTCGCTTCCCCTCCCAGGAATTTTCCTATTAAAACATTTTAAAGGTCTATTCAACTAGTTTATAGTTATGGGAATTAAAAAAAAGAGTGGAAATTAAGTTTTAGGAACATTTCTTTCTGGTCTTCTTTAAAGATCAGTTTAATTTCCACTTTATTGGCTTGTTATTCCAAAGCAGAAGAATGAACATTTTTTTCTTTCATGTTTCATAATTAAAAAGCCCTCAGCAGACTCTGCACATAAACTATTTTAGTTTGACTATGGATTAATCACTTTCACTTTGTTAAAACAAAATAATGGAGCCAAGAAGGTCATTTTCTTTTTGAGAAGAGTTTGAGTCTTCTGAGTGACATCCTTCCTTAACCCCCTCCCTCACACACACACCGTGCTCTCTACGTTGGAGGTCTTGCCCTGTTTGCATCGAGGGGAACCTAGCTTCTTGGGATTTGGGAACAGATGGGCCAGCGGGCAAGTTGGAGTAAGAGTCCACGCGGGAGTGTCGGGAGTGTTGCATCAGCCTTCTGTTTGCTCCTAAGGAAGAAAAACTGGTCAGTTTGCCCCCTTCCTCGCATTAAGAAAATGTTTGAAGTTTGGATTCCTTGTTTGTGGCTCTAATGTGTTTCCCCTTTGCCGCCCTTGGTGAGGGCACCAAGACCCAGGGTCATGCTACAGCCAACAGAGTCGCGCATGCACAGCCCTCCTGGGAAGATACTGGTGGGGAACCCAGATACAAGCAGGCAGTCTTTTGGGGAAAAGAGTGTTAGTCTAGCTTGTTCCCAAGCACGTGGCTGTGAGCTTTTATTTTTATATCCAGAGCATGTTGGGAATCCTTCCTCACCTTTTCTCAGTGGGCTGTGTAGTGGCCTAAGAGGTGGGACTTCTGTGGAGATAGGCTCAAACTTCTATTGCATACTGACTGTGACATTGGACAGGTGTCTCAGCCACTCTGTGACCCAGGTTCTCATTTTATCTGTTGGGGGTGATATTAATGCCCTCGCTCGGGATTGCTGGGAGGGAAATGAGCTGGCTCGAGTGCGTACTTAGTTCAAGGGTTTGGTTCACATCAAGTGCTCGATGAAAGTTAGCCGTAGCCTTCTCAGTGGGTTTTACTTAACTGCTGGTCAAGATGATTCAGAAATGTCATGAGTGGTTGGACCCAGAAAAGAAGTTCTGTCTAAACTCATTTCACTGTGTGAAGAGGTCACAGAGGCGCAGGGGAGCGGACCCAGAGCAACGACAGCCCCTCCAGCCTGCCTTTGGAGGAGGACCATGGGATGAAAAGATGGAACCAGAACCTAAATCTCCTGTCTCCTCATCCAGCGTTTTCAGCGTTGCTCCAAGCTGCCACTGGTTTGGAGCCCACAGTTAAGAGATGTGTGCTTTACAAGGTCAGACCCACACCTGGGCCTTCTGGGCACTCTGGGATGCTCTGTTTCCACACGTCCCTGCCACGTGTGACCGCCACACCGCTTCTCACTAGAGCCCTTCTCTGGCCCTCAGCTTGTTCTGCCCCCCACAGACCTCAGTTCCTCCAACTCTTGGAACTTTCCGTGTTCGGAGAAGAGCCGCAAACCACGAAGGCTGCAGGCTTGGGAGCTGGCTCCTTCCCACCCCTGTTAGCTGCTGGGGAGTCTGCCCTCCCAGGGGACACGGGTTGCCTGACACGGATGCCCCTGGGCACAGTGATTTTCTTCGGTTTTTCTCAAGCATTTGAAGGGCAGTCTCTGGAACTGCCACTTTGAACCCCTGACGTGGTCCAAGATGTGCTCTAAGCCTGCTTTGATCACTTTTCTAAGACAATAATGTCTCTTCACATTCTCGGTAATTAGACTTCGTAATCCCTCCAGTTCTACTCGGCTTGACCTTTATCTTAAATTAAATTTTTATATGAAGTTGGGAAAAAACCCAACAAACCAAAAATGTAGCTTGCAGAGACAAAAATGTATTAAAATGAATTACAGTTTCTATGTCGGGCATTGTAGGACTTGGCTTAACCTACCCTGGGTCTGAGGGTGTGCCCACCTGCCCGCCTGGACGGCGAGGACCCCACACACATGCCCTTCAGCCAGCAGCCGGGAATGGAGGTCTGGGGACAATGTGGCAGTCACGCGGTGGCCAATTTCACTTGAATTGTTTCCCCTACACCCTAGAAATGGACTTAAACTGCAAACATATGTCTCCACAGTCACGTTCAGGGTCTCATTTCCCTCCAGGAGAAGTCTGAATGGATGCTGGTGAGGCTGAGACACGGGGGTGTGAGGAGTCGCCTTACGTGGCGTGGTGGCCTCTGTGTGTCACGGTCCCTAGCAGATGTTGCAGTTGCAGCACCTCTGCAGAGGGGCCAGAGAACCTGCATCGGCCTTTGGGGGATCTGAGCAGCTGGGCACCCCAGGGAGATGGGAGGGGAGCCAGGGCCGGGAGACAGCTGCTTGCCCTTCACAGAGCTGAGCTCTGCCACGATGTCTCTGGAGCCAGAGCCCCAGGGGGAGCACCTTCTGTGCTGACCCACCATTTCCTGGGTGTCTGCAGGAAGTCCCTTGCCCCAGCTCTTCAGCTTCACACCAGCCCCCTCCCTGGGGGCCCTGGAGCCTGTGCTATTTGCTGTTTTTTCAAGCTAGCACCACACCCTTGGACTGTCTGCCAAGAAGGACCATTGTTCATGAGAATTCCTCGCTGACTCCAGCTAACCCTTAGATGCACTATTCTGGGGTTGTGCCCTGAATTATTCCTTGTCATTTTTAAGCGCCCCTCCTCCTGACTTACCCTTTTCATTTCTGACCCCAACCTTCTCATCAAGCCTGCTGTTGTTGTCCAGAAAGCTCTGAGAGGTCGGCAGGGGTGAAGCCCTTCAGGGGAATTTAAAGAGGCTGCTTGACCTGGCCTCGGAAGCAGCTCTGCATCCTGGGCTCAGCCTCAGAGAGGAGGAGGCAGGGCGGCCCCAGCTCAGGTGGGTAAGGATGTCAGGTAATCTCAGCTGCCAGGCGGGGGTGGGGTGCAGAGCGCCAGGGGACGGGAGTGGAGGCAGGGGTGGGGTGGGAATGGGAGAGGAGGCTAAGGAATGAAAACCAGGATCTCCCCCACCAGAACTGAGCTGATTAACCTGTAGAAGTGGAGGTCCTGCCAAGCCCAACTTCCTTGTTTCCAGAAACCTTGGCACAGAGGCCCGTTCCTGGCAGAGGCCGGTCCTCATCAGGGGAACCAGCAGAGCAGCTGCTGTGATTTTCTTTTTCCTCTCATTTCTGGCAATTCCGAATGGGACTGTTTACTTTTTTCTTCCCCTTTCCTTCCCCACCCTCCTGTAGCAGGGAGTTGGTTCTGGTTAATGTTGAAGATCATAACATGATTACCCCAAGTCTCATGAAATTAAATCACTTTTCTTCAAAGAGAAAGGGGTGGGGGGGACCGTCTGGCTGGTAGGCCAGCGAGGGACGAGCGGATATTGAAAGCAGGCTGGCAGCCGTGCTCCAGTGTGCCCGGTGAGGCCGGCGAGGAGGTGGCAGCTGTGCAGGGGCCCGGCTCTGCAAATGGTGGCGCTGGCAGTGGCTCAGAGGAGCCAGGCTCCCACCTGTGCCCAGACACCTGTCTCTGGAGTACAGGGAATGGTGTGGGAGCTGGTGAAGGTGTGTGGGGGGTGATTCAGAGAGCAGAATCTGAAAGTAAGTCGTGTGGGAAGAAACTGAGCTCTTAAAGCAAGTCCCTGGGAGAGTTCTCTACCACATCCGGGTTGGGAGTTCATCAGGGAGGGCACGTATTTAGGGCAGCTTTCCTACTAGAATAGCCTGGGATGGAAATCTCAGTTTCCTCAAGGAAGGCGATAACGTCAGTGGTGGGCTGGGGGCTTGTGTGTGTGTATCTTATTAAATTTTAAAGGTCAAGAGGATTCTAGGGATTCTCTAGCATCTGACCTCCCACCCAATGCTGAAATCCTGTTTATACTTAACCCTGACGAAAGATGCCCAGCTTCTGTTTTGTCCCGTCCTGTGGTACTAACTCTCTTGCAAGGCCAGTTCTGGGAGAGATGTGCTGGGAGTTGCACCTGTTCGTCCCGGTTGTGCCTCCCAGACATGGAGGACAGGGTGGTCCAGCATGCGCAGTGGTAGGTGTTTGGAAAGTGCTTGCTGTGAATGTGTCTGTTCCTGTCTCTTTGGCAGGGCAGGCTGTTGGGATCACCAGTTCTTCTGGGTGCAGCAGGTTCAGCACCCCCTCTTTGGGTGTTTTCCTGAGCTGGTCCCCACCATTTTTCAATGGTCTTGCAAGGGAAACAAGAAAGAGGGAAGCCACTTAGAAAAAGGACCTGGAAGACGCATAATTCTTGTTGCCAGTGTCCCAGCATGCTGAGCTCTTTGGGGACAGAAACCAGCCCAAGAAGCCAGGAATTGGGGGCTATGTGAAGACTTTAGGGGGCTGGTCTGCTGGCACCAACAGCCAAAGGGCACCACTTAGGCAACGAAGAGAACATTGGAGAGAAAGCATTGGTGCTGGCCGCTGGCGGTGTTGAACTCAAACCAGCGCAGGAGGGAAACAGCGGTGAGGATGGCAGGGTGGAAGTTCGGGGGTTGCGTTTTTCAGAAGGATTAGGGATGGGACTCGGCCAGCTCACTCCTGTTGGCGCTCTATGCTGTGACTCATTCTCATCAAGGGTCACTGAGCGTCTTTCTGTGCGCGGCCTTGGGCTGAACTCCTCACCTGGCCGGCCTTCTCGAAAATGTGTGTCATTTCTTACAAGGCAGAGTCGTGGAGTGGGTGAGCGGGTGTACAAATCAGTGGAAATTCATTTCCACTGTTGGAAAAACAACTCCAAGTTCATGACTCGTTGGCTTTAGAGGTGTGACTGTAAAGGATGGAGCCGATTTTTTGTTTTTCACCAAGCAGATGAGTGTCCCGTCCTCTTTAGTGGCCACTTTGGGAGGAGAAACATTTCTTCCACTGGCCAGTGGAGCTGTTCTACCAGCCCCTTGGGGGAGGCCAGCTGCGTTACTTCACAGTCACGATGAGTCTTTATCCAACAACAATGTCCTGGAGCCTGGGTGTACCTGTGCTTGACACCCAAGGGTTGGGACTTGATATAAAAGTGCTCTCTGGATGCAGGGGTCCAGGAGCTGCCACCACTTGAGATGTTCAGCCACTTTGGAGGGCAGCTCCTAGAGACCAGTCCCAGAAATGTTTCGGGCAATGGCATTGTTGTTGGAATCAACGAACAGTTCTCACCCTGCCTTTCCTAGCACCCGAGGGTCTTACTCAAAGAATGCGTGAGTGTGGAATGTTCTGGAGTGCTAAAAAGTCAGTCTTACCATGCTGTTGTCAGACTTAGTCAGTTTGTATAACCTGAGTTCTGTTGAGAGGCGGTATAGCACAATGGTCGAGGGCCTGGATTCTGGAGCCAGACGACCAGAGTTCAAATCCCAGCCTTATCACCTAATGATGGTATGACCTTGGGTGCTGAAGTTAGGGAGGCCCCATGAGCTAGGCCACCCCTCAACCCCAGGGGAGGCCTTGAGGTGATGCCACTAAATCCAGGGCCCCTTGAGGTATTTTAGAGGTATTTTAGAAACTACTGGCCAAAGAGATGAAGCAATTGCCCAAGATCACTCAGCTGGTCTCAGTCATGAGAGCGAGTTGGAGAGCCTCACCCTGTGGAAGACATGCAGCCCACTGTGTCCTTGAGTACTCATGGCAGTACTCACCTCCACTAACAGCAGAGTCTCCCCTTCTGCCAAGGGGCAGAGGAGCAGACACAAACCCAGGTGAGCAGCCTGCAGAATCCACTGCCCACCCCATCCCCACATAAACTGGCACAGTGGGAAGAACTTCAAGGTGTATAGCAAAGGAACGCTCAGGCATGCCTCCTTCCCTACTAGTTCACAGTTTTTTGCCCTTCAGCATGCCCAGCAAACAACTAAATGAATACATAGAACCATGCATTTTGTGGTGTTGGTGGTGATTTAAGTATTTTAATAATCAATTATTGTCACTCCTGTGTGACTTTCCCAAACACCCCCCCCCCCAAGGTGGGGTGTCCCTAGGCCAGGACTCAGGTGTCCTGGCTCCACAGTGTCAGAACCACTCCCTTGCTGGAGGGGACAGGGCTCCCCTGCACTGGTTCTGGGATATCTAGTATAGACCATCATCACGTTCCCCAGTGGTGGTGATTTAGAGAAGCTCGACTCTGAGTTGTGAGTCAAGAGTATGAGTCCTAGAGTTTTGCTTATGTTGCATAGAAGTCAGAGGCGGAGGAAACGTATTTCTGAAGCTGAAACCTTGGCCACAGTGCTGCTTTCCCCGTCTCTTTCCTGGATGTGCACCCTGCCCTGCTCTGCAGCAGGCGATGGTCAGACAGTTGGGCGAATACAGCCATGTTATCATTCTCTTTCCGGTTTTGGGCATCTTGAAATCAACAAAGGAAGAGCCAGAAGAAAGAACTGATAACAGCTGGAGATAAAATGTCTCCAAAATGTGGGCCATGGAAATGGAAAGACTTTTTTAAAAAGAAAAGAAATGGGAGAAATGATGTAGGTTTTGGCCAGGGAGAGGGACAGAGTTTGGGGCTACATGTTGTTTGAGGAGCAGACCCAGGAGAACGTAAGTTCAGATGCATTAGAGGTGAGCGGGAGGGCATCCAGAGGCAACAGGATATTGGAGGTGGAGCCCAGGGCTGGGAGACGAGACTTGGGTTTTGATTCAGGCTGTACCAGCAGCTCGTTTCAGCGCTTTGAGCAAGGCGCTTTACCTTTCTGAGCCTCAGTGTCCTCGCTGCAAGATAGAGCTAATAACCCCCAGCTCCCTCATAGGATGGTTGTGAAGAGCAAATGAGCTAAGACAAAGATGGAATACTTTATTTTTAAGGTGCTTAAGTAATAATAATCATTTATTACAATATTATTAGTATTTTATATGATGTACCTAGTAGCTATGAAGTGGGGAAAGGTTGGGGAGGTGAACTTGAACTGCTAGCAGAATATCCCGGGGAACTGGAAAGATGGTGGAGAGGCCACTGGAAGACACTTAAGGTAGAAGTAATGACAGGTGGACCACTCCTTTATCTCCTCTTAGACAAGATAGCAAAACATTGTAGGAGGGCCAAGAATCCCTCTGAGGGGATGGCAGAGCTGAGGCTCTGTCACCGTCTGTTGGTCATCGTATCTGTGGGGCTTGTGGGGCCCTGGGCTCCAGGTTGGGAGTGTAAAGGTCAACCTAAAGCTATTTTTTGTGACAACAGGCTGCATTGCCATCCCTCAATGCTAGTGCTCCCATTCCCAGACAGTGGTTAAGCTCTCCTTGTCCATACTGAGTATTGTTTGTTCTTTTGCCCTTCCTTCTCTCCTTCCCTCCTGTTTTACTTTGACCCTTTCTTTAAGGAATGTAGAGAATGACTCAGGAGTGTGGGGACATCTGGCTGGAAAGACCTCACACATCTAGGGGTGCTCCCAGTGGCTTCTGTAGCCTCCCCAACATTTGCCTCTCACACATACCAGCCTTCAGGCTCAGGGAGGAGACCCACTGCAGGAAGCAGGGCCTGAAATGGTAAGGCAGAAGAAGCTGGATGCTGCGCAGCTCCTGGACTCCCCCGTGTAGCCTGGAACTGAGGTCCTGATGAAAGGGCCCCTCTGTAGACCTCTTCCTCTGTGCAGTCAGAGTAGAACCCTGCTTGAGGACGTTGGTTTGTTAGTCTTGGGGGAAGCAGGTACATAGGGGATGAGCCAGGTTGGGGACTTGGGCTCCTTCAGCCTGGCTGCCTCTCCCGTGTCTGACATACTTCCTCCTGAGCTTTGGGCTTGTTCCTAGTCCTGCTGAGAAAGAGTCTTGTACCCTGGCTGGTGTGGCTCAGTGGACTGAGTGCTGGCCTGCGGAACAAAGGGTTGTTGGTTCAATTCCCAGTCAGGGCACATGCCTGGGTTGCCAGCCAGGTCCCCAGTAGGGACCATGTGAGAGGCAACCACACATTGATGTTACTCTCCCTCCTTTTCCCTCTCTAAAAATAAATAAAATCTTGAAAAAAACTGCCTTGCATAATGACGTGGGTGGGAGCTTATCTTCTCTCCCCTGCCCCCTGTATTGATGGCTTCAGGGGTAAGCAATGTTTCTTTTTTCTTTAACTCCATCCTGTTCCCCTAATACTCCCTCTGGCTGCTCCTGTCCCCTGAAGGAGGAGGGGTACCCCAGGCAGCCACGATACCCGGATCTCCACAGGCTCCCATAGTTCCTTCAGCACACCATGGAAACAGTCTATCTGTGCCAACCAGTGACCTTCATAGCAAAATTCACTGGCCCTGCTTGGCATCCCTGAAGCATTAGGCCCCAAGACCTCTTTCTCCTTTGAAACTCTCTTCACCCTCGTCTTCATGGGCATGGTCCCCCCACCCCGACGTTTCTGCTGAGGCCCGGCCTCTCCGGCACCTGAAATGTGGGTTTGCTTTGAGGTGAGCCCCGCCTTCTATGCATCGTACCCCAATGACTTCACTTATTCTTAGAGGTGAGATGTAAATGGCTCTGAGTTACCCGCCTATGTTCTCATCTGTTTGGAAACATTAAATAACGTTATCTCAAACTTCAGACATTTGAAATCTCACCCATAAGCCAAAATGTGTTCCTCTGTCCTCTTCCCTATTTGGGCTGAGGTGAGCCCTCAGGAACCCCATCTTCATCTTTGATTTCTCAACCAGTCACCCAGTCTCATTGATTATCCCTTCATAACGACCCCTTCGTGCCTGTTCCTTTCCACTCTTACATGCATGTTCTCTTCACCTGGAGACGTGCCTGCCCTCGAGGTTGGTCTCCTCGCCTGCCGCCTTCTCTCCAAGTCCCGCCTGTCCCGCACATCCACACCCACTGTGGTAAAGCCCCTCCTCCTATCCTGACCCGTCAGCAAGGAAGTGGACCTGCAGCCACAGGGACAGTTCTAAGCTCAGGCCGCCTTTCTCAACATTTCCTTCCTTTGAGGGAAAGATTGATGACAGGCCGGTAAAGTTGTGTATGGCAGGAAGCTAGGGTGCATGTGGCGTGGGATGGCCATACGGGAAGCCCTTTAATGTCCCATAGTGAAAGGTGGTAGTTGGCTGGATAATCAAACAAGTCAGATAAACATTTAAATATTTCATTTCAACTTAAGACATATAAATGTATATCCATTAGCCAAGCTTTTTCTTAGGACCAAGACATTTTCTTAGCATGTGGCTGTGCTCGTTGGGTTCCGTGGTCTTTCTTGAGCGCAAACCTTGCCTGCAGTACATCGCCTCTAGTCTCCAGTTCCACTGAAGGGAAGCACGTCCTTGGAGAAGTTTGTGGAGTTATTTGAGCTCAGAATCCTAGATTTTTTGTGACTTCTTTCCAGTCTTTCTCAGATACCTTCTCACATCTCAGTTGACAGTGCTTCTTCTGTAAATTCAGTGACTTGCTTTTGTTGAGTCTTTCCAGTATAACTTTGGTAGAAACAACAGTGCTTCTCACGCTGTTTGAATGAGTGGGGAGCCCACCCAGTTGCCTGGCGAGAGCAGCAGCGCCCAGACACAGTGCAGCGAGCCTGGCAGCTCTGAGCGGCACTCACGCTGCTGTGGGCACTGGGCTGAGGGTTTCATGGAAAGACTGAAAAGTATAAATTACGCTGGCGGGTGCTGCGAGTAGAGGCTGGACATGAGAGCTTTGTTTCCTAAGTTTGGATGATGGAATCAACAGAGCTAATCAGTTGAAAAATTCTTGGGGATAAAATCTAAAGTCTTTGCTGTATGTTAAAGAAATAGATGGCACTATTACAGTGTAGTGGATAACTATATTATCAGAGAGACCGAAGGATTTTAGTTGAAGGGAAAATTTATGAGTCCAACTACGCAGTGTGGCTGCCAAAGGAAGCTAATGTAATCTTCAATCACCAATCATCTCCCCAACATTCGTTCCACCCTCCTCTGCGTACAGCCAAGCAGCTCAGGGGGGAATTGCCTGTGATTTGTATAATCCAATCAGGATGACGCTGTCTTCTTTGCCACATGATTGATCAACACACAGCATTTCCCTAGCTACAGAAATTGGTTCAGGAATAGACGTATGACCCAGTTTGGTCCAAAGAGGCATAAGAGGATATTGGCTAGAGGCTTTTGTAATAAGGCACCTTAACTCTTCTGGAGAAGATTCTGGAAACCAGCCCTCTCTTTTTACCTTGGATGGTATGTGGATACAGAGCCCAGAACTGCTGCATCCATTTTGCCACCACGAGCAACAACCTTCCTAGGAAGAGACTGATACCACAGGGGCCTAGAGGACAGATAGAAAGAAGATACCGAGTTCTTGATGATGTCTTCAATGAAGCCAGTTCTACCTCCAGACTTTTCAGTGGCCCAAACCAGAAAACTCTCATAAGCCTTTTTGACTTGAAGTTTCTGTTCCTTGGAGCATAGAGAACTTTATTTGCCACAGCGATGAGAGCCCAGCTTCCTCAGGCAGAGACACGGGTACTTGGGACACTGCATTTGCTTCTGGGTCTCAGCCTTGTAGAGGCACAGTGAGGAGCTGCAGGACAGCTGATAAAGACCTGCCAAGCTCCAGCAGAGATATGGAGTCAGATCTTTATAGCACGTACAATGGGGGTAATGATTCACTTTTATGTACAGATTCATAACAGTGCTCCTCTAATTGGAAAGCTCAACATGTACATTTTAAAAGGATTAGGTTTTGTAGAAACGTGTAATTGTTAATTTTTCAGGAGCACACGCATTTCATGTGATAAGATATACTTGCAGCCTCCAGGAACATGCTGGGAATAGCAAGAGAACATTTTCACAAAGGCACAGGATGATTTGAATAAAAAGAAGCTGTTTTGTCTAGTCATTTTGTGGGAGGGAAACCCAAATCCCAAATTGTCATCATTCCAGTGTAGAAATAGCCACCAGAGTGTTGTTTTCACAAGAGGCTGTCACAGGGTGGCCTTTGAGGGAGTGTGGAATGACTTGTTCAGGAGATTTCCATCTGGGGAGCAATATCCCATGAGAGTTGGCTCCCCTTTCTGGCCTTACTACCAGCGTAGGTGGAAGGAGACCGCTGGACATGCTGCAGCTCACTCTGCAGCCTTCCTGTGGGCTTCTTCGCCCATGATTATGTTCTTCGCAGCTTTAACACTTCCTTCTGATCCTCAGAGTAACAGGAGTGAGGCCAGCAACTTCTCTCCCTTGCACCAGGATGCTGCAGAAACAAACAAAAGGGATGAGCTGTGTGTCTTGGGCAGGGACCTCCTGGCTAGCTGTAGGCTGTTTCTGTACCACAGAAACCTCAAAACACACTGGCCCAGGCAAAGTGGATGTTTATTTCTCTTTTGCTCAATAGCTTGGAGGTAGGGGGTGAGCCGGGTGAGGAGGCGGCCGTGCGCCATGATGTCATTCAGGATAGGACCCAGCCGCTGTCTTGTTGCTCTACTACCCTTTGGGGTGCTTTCCTTCTCTTCATGGTAGAAGCAGTTTCTCCAGAACCCTGGGTTCATTCCAACCTGCTAGAGAGCGGAGAGTAATTTCCCTTAAGGAAGTGATGTGGAAGTTGCATGTGTCATTTCTATTCATCTTGCAGTGTCTCGAACTGGTTATGACCATACCTGGCTATAAGGTGTCCTGAGAAGTATGGTCTCCACCTGGGTGGCCTTGTCTCCCCATAACTAAAAGGGAGGGGCGGAATGGGTGGGGACAGTTAGCTTCTGTGCTATAGAGCCTCTCAGTTCCTGCGGAACAGTGCCCATAGGATCGTGAGCAGTCCCTCCAGCCCTGGCCTTAACCCTGCTAAGCCTCAGTACCTTCCCCTGTAAAATGGAAATAACAAAAGTGCTGACCTCAATGACATGTGGGAAAGTACTTTGCCCCGCACCCATACACAGGTGGGTGCTCAAATGGGAGCTTCCCTTGTGGCTGTTTCCAATCAGCCAATCCACACACAGGTTTTGCGTTTGGAGTTCTAGAGATTCGGTGGTGAGCACACCAGAGGGAAGCCCCAGTCCTCAGGGAGCTCATGTTCTAGTGGGGGCACAGTGGTGCATCCTCGGGGAGAATGGTCCACTCTTCTGACCACCCTCTGCCCTGGCTCTCCCTGTTACCGAACATGGGATTTTCTGGTTGGGCTCTTTGCAAGAGTTGTCCAGGTGGTTGCTTGCAGTTAGCATTTATTGAGCACCTTCTGTGTGCCTGGCAGTGTGCAAAGCTCTTTGTGTGCATTGCCTCATTTATTCTCACCATGACCAGTGAAGTCAAACTATTCTTATTTTAGACGTGAGAAAAATGAGGCTCATAAAGCTTAAGCAGCTTAACCAAGGTAACACCATGAGTCTGTCAGAGTCAGACTCAGGTTCAAGCCCCGGTTGCCTGCTCTGGAGCATTCTTTAGCCCGCTACGCTAGGAGGAATGGGAGTTGGCCAGGTGGGCAGGGGTCAGGAGCATTCCAGGGAGAGGCAGGCACAGGGCCCAGAGATGACAGATCTCTGGGGGAAGCTGAGGACCCGAAGAAGCTCTGTGTGGCTGCAGTGCTGTGGGTGAGGGGTGAGAAAAGAGGCCGGGAGTGGGGCAGGATCCAGCCCACAAGCCCTTATGGGCTGTGCCTGATGAAAATAGGAAGAAGGTATTGAAGAGCTTTAAATGGACCAGGGCTTGTTTGGATTTGTGCTATGGAAGGATCGCCCTGATTGCAAAGGAGACAGTGGACCTGAGGAGGAGGAGGAGACTGAATCAGGGAGATATCAGTTGATGGGGCACTGGGGAGGGGGCTCTGAAGTCGGCTGCTTCCCCCAAGAAAGTCCTGGGGCTGAAAGAGGGAGGCTGATGCTCTGCACATGCCTTTCCCCTTAGACGTCCCGCCAGGTGCCCTTCCTACAGACCCTGGCAGGGGGATCGAGCTTGGGGAGCAGGTCTTACCCCTCTCTTTTCTCAGGACAGCACCCTTCCTTTTTGGGGCTCTGGGCCTGTGCCGATTTGCCCAATAGCCTTTAAGCAAATTCACGGGCTGATGAAGAAAGCAATAGCTCTGCCTTTTATATATGTCCTTTTTGAAGGCTGAAGGAAAGGTCCATGCTAAGTCAAATCTGGGCTCCCCAGAGTCAACCCTTTTGAGGATGACCGTGACTTTGTAGAACACAAGAGAGGAAGGTTTCCATGTGGTGCTCCCCGAGTGTGCCCATGCTGTGGCCAGGTGAGCCTTCAACCTGGTCCCAGGGTCCAGAGGGAGTACAGTTCATCTGAGCACCCTCAAGGCTAAGGGCCTGGCCCAGGAGGAGGGTCAGGGTCTAAGACCCCTTGCTGTCCCAGGGTCATAGAGACAACTCCTCGGGCTTCCTGACCCAGGGGGCACGTAATCTACTCAGGAGCAGATTTAGAAACACCAGCTCCACCAGGAGACTAAATGAAGCCACTCTGTCCCATGCTCCCAGCTGCTGTCCCCTCCTTCCCTAAGGCTGTGCTGTGGCTTTCGGTGCCTTTCCTGGAGGGTGGAGCTGCCATGTGCAGAGCTGGGTACTGTACTGCCAGGCTGGGCGAGGTAGGCAGAGCCCCAGCTCCACCAAGCTGGTGCTGGTGGTGAACAGGTGGCCCCGATGGGGACAGGCAGGAGGCAAGGGGAACAGCTGAAGCCCATGCTGAGAGGGTCCTGTGGGCACCCAGATGGGCATCCATCTGCAGACTGGCCTCCAGGGTCCTTTGGCCACCTGTTCTGTGACTTGAAATTTCCCATCGTCCTGCTCTTGAAGATCTGGCAGGATCTTTAGTGAGTTGGGGTCAGGACTTGGGGTCCCAGGCCCAGTGTATCACTGGTTCACTGGGAAATGAGAAGCCAGCCCTTCCCCTCTCTACACCTAAGTCTCCTTTTTAAGAAACAAGGGGTTGGCCTGACCATAGACGTCCTCTGAGGTCCCCCTCCGCTGAGAGGCTGGGTAGTGGTCTGGAGCTGCTCACACCCCAGTGACCAAGGCTAAATGGGGTCCCAGGCAGATGGGTGGACAGACTCCAGGGCCGACTCTTCGGCACTCTCAGGTGGGTTGGGCATTTGGGGACCGAGACCTCGGGCAGACCCGGAAGCCTGGAACACGTTCAGATGTCGCAGATGCGGGAGTTTTCTGCTTCAGTTCTCTTCTTTGCAGGGTTTGGGTTTTTAGAAAGGGTTGGCAGCTTGGCTGAGCCACGGTAACTATTTCCGAGCTGGCGGGAAGCATTGCGCGGATGACCTCAGGGTTGAAAATCTGTTCTCCTTCCATTATCAAGAGTTTGAATGACTTCAAATGCAGAGAAACAGCCTCACTCCGGGTTCCTTGTGGCCAACCATCATGAAACCCTCTCGCACCTGTTCACCCTGCAAAGCATGAAGTGTCTGATCTATTTAAATGGCTGGGTTGACTGATTAATTTCTCTGTAGCCCCATGCCTGGGCCTTGGGTGGCCGCCATGGGAACGGAGGTGATGGATGTGGGGTTGGTGCGCCCAGCCCGGGGGAAGGCACTTCTCCGTTGTGGAGAACTGAGAAAGCCAGGCACAAGGAGCCTGGTCTGCACTCTCTTTATTACTAAATTAACGCACATGTTTTGGTCCTCTCCAGTTTTTACTCTCTGTGCTTTTGATAAACACAGTGGAGGAGCTTCTGGAAGATGGTGATTTCTTGTTGAGAATGTGTACCTTCATGAAAGTTTTGCTTAAGTCTTTCTGATGCTCTCTCTTCTGGGTCCCTTGTGGGTTTCTTGCTGTTGGTCAAACCTGAGGGGTAATTGCCCCTTCTGAGAACCTACGCCCTGCCCCCTCCCCGCCCATGCAGGCCCCCTGAGCCCGGGCGCCCTCAGCCACTCTGGGCCCTTTTCCCTCCACTCGCCCCAAACACTGCAGTGCTGGAGATGGGGCTTGTGTTCACAGCTGCAGCCCTTGCGCGTGATCTTCTTTTTCCAGTCCAGGGTTTCATCTCCCTTTTATAACCTGGCTCCTGCCGCCTGCCTCCTGCAATTTCTGGTGAGCACTTGTTACAGTGGCCAAACAGATTTTTTTTAACATGAACAAAGCTATCTGGGCACAGCAGCATAGTTACCAAGCAAAATTAACACTGCTCCATTTTGTACCCAGAAATCCCGAAGCCCACGTGTCCACCCATCCCTTTGAGGTCCAGTGGGGAGATGGCATTTGAGGACATGGAGACCTGCCGAGGCCACAGCATAGGCCATGGGCTGTGAACAGAGGATGGTGCTCACACCTGCTTCCTCCCAGCTTCAGGCATTTGATTCATCTTTTGGTGGGAACCTGGGGCAGTGCTCTAGGCTGGCTGTTGATTTTTCTCTCTTTCCCAAACAATTAAGGACTCACCTTGTGACACTGAGGAAGGGAGTCATTTAATGTCTCTGGCCCCTGATGAGTGGAAAGAGGGGCATATCAGTGCTGGTGTATGAAGCAGCATGGTGTGCGAGGCAGCAGCTCTTGAGAACTTGCTGGGGCTGACTTCTTGCTGCCTGCCTTCTTTGGCCATCTCTGTTCCCGCACAGAAACCAGGCCAAGTGCCCAGGGAACATTTAGCTTTTTGTTGTGAGGAGGGGAGAATTAGAAAGTCAAATGCTCTTATGGACTGGGAGCCAAGAGAAGGGGGCAGGGAGACTGGTGGGGCCTGGCAGAGGCTCGGCCGCTCTCAGGGTGCTTGTCCATCCTGAGACTTCTACAGGGAGAGAGGGGCGCCCAGGGGCCAGGAGGGGGCTCTGCTGCCCCCACTGTGCTCTCCATTCCCGAGGCAGGCATGGCAGAGCTGACCAAAGGGCAGGGGCTTGAACACGTGCCAGCCTGAGAAGGGCACTGGATGCCGGGCCGAGAAGGTGGCAGTGCCAAACGCAAGGTCTCTGGGGTGTTGGTTATGTCTCACTTCCTACAGTAACACCCCATTTATTTGGCATTATCTGAGAGTAAGCTGTCCTTCCTAAGTGGCTTCTAAAGAACTGAAGCTCCTCCCCCCAACTTTAAAAATCACACTATTTTGTGTGTCAAGCTTTTTCTTTCTTTTTTAAACATAATTTTATTTTATTTGTTTTTTTTAAGATTTTATTTATTTATTTTTAGAGAGGGAAGGGAGGGAGAAAGAGAGAGATAGAAACATCAATGTGCAGTTGCTGGGGGCCGTGGCCTGCAACCCAGGCATGTGCCCTGACTGGGGATCGAACCTGTGATGCTTTGGTTTGCAGCCCATGCTCAATCCACTGAACTCTGCCAGCTAGGGCCTGTGTGTCAAGCTTTTTTTAAAAAAAATTGTGGTAAAATACTCATAACACAAAATTACCATCTTAACCACGTTTGTGTACAGCTCAGTGGTGTTGAGTATATTTACATTATTGTTGGGCAGCCGTCACCACCATCTATTTCCAGGACTTTTTTGTCATCACAAGGTGCCCCTTAGTTCCCATTAAACACGAACTCCCCAGTCTCCTTCCCCAGCCCCTGGCAACCACGGTTCTACTTTCTGTCTCTGGTACCTCATATGATTGGAATCACACAGGATTTGTCCTGTTGTGCTAGCTTATTTTACCTAACATAATGTCCACAGGGTTCATATATGTTGTAGCATGTGTCAGATTTCCTTCAGTTTAAAGAATAAATAATATCTTATTGTATGCATAGACCATATTCTGTTTATCCGTCTGTTGATGGACACTTGGGTTGCTTCCACCTCTTGGCTGTTGTGAGTAGTGCTGCTATGAATATGGGTGTACTCAAGCTTTGTTTTACAAACAACTTAAAAAAATTTTTTTATTTATGTCAGAAGTGTATTTACTTAAAAGCATTTTTTAAATGTAGACAAGTTGACATCAAAATTTCAATTAAACTGTAGAACAGTCATTATTGAGAACCACCTGAAGTCTAGCTGAACAGAAGTCCTGTGATGAGGACACGAAAAAGAAGCCTCGCTGAGGCTTGTAGGAGGGGTGGAGATGCAGAAGGGGCAGGCCCCACGCACACGTGTGGTAGTTAAAAATTGGGAGGGATAATCTCAGCTACGGAGGTTCCTTCTGAGGAGTGAGGAATCCCAGCCCTCCATCAGGCTCCCCAGCTCAGGGCTCTGGTGCCCCGAAAAGAAGCCTCCGTAACTTCTGGCTGTGGAAACCAGATTGTGGCTGAGGGAGATGGAGGACTTCTGGAGTCCCAGGCATTCCTCTTAAAGGGCTGGTGGACAGACTTACTCAGACTCGCTTGCTCTGAGCTCCAGCACTGGAGCATCAGCTTGAAAGGTGCCAGAGCCACATGGGAGGAACTGAATTGTCTGGCTTCAGGAGATGGCTAACAGGGCAGCTTACTCCCAGGCAGAAGTGCTGACAGAAGCTATTATTCCTTTGCTGAGCCTTCCCCACTACAGGCACTGGCGTGTGCCATATCTGAGTCTCCACAACCTGACTGACAGTGTTGTCCGGCTGTCTCCCCATACCCACCCCGCCCCCGTTATTCCCTGAGACCCTGCCCAACCAACTTGCAAGCCTATCCATGCCCCTTCCAGTGGTGTTTCCATAAAAATGTCCTGTCTTTTTTCATGCAGCAGACGTTCCTAAAATTTCTCAAAGGTCTGCAAACCCCAAACAAGCAGCATCTGACCTCAGTGTGTCCTGTATTTCTTGCCAAACAGCTCCAAGCCCTGCACTAGTGTCAGCTGGCCTCCATTCACAGCTTGGCCTCTCCCAAGGGGCACCTCCAAGCTCAGCACAGTGCCAACCATCTGAAGATTGCTTTGTAGCTCATGCCGGGTGGCCCTGGGCAGGGCACAGGCAGTGGCTCACCTTGGCCTGCATCTCCTGGGAGGCCCTAGAGCCAGTATACCCAGTGAACAACTTGAGAGCACATTGGAGCACCACCCAAACACCTCCAGAGTGATACAACGAAGGGGTGAGCTTGGTGGGCACCAGAGCTCTGCTGAAGACAGTCCTACTCTGTGGGGTGGGCCCCTGAACAGCAGCTCCTTATTTGTAGTTGTGGCTGGTCCTCACAGCAGGTCAGCCTAGGGGTTGATCCCTCCCATTGACTTGCCAACAACAAACAAGCTTCAACTACAACAGAAGATTATACACAGCCCATGTGGGGGGCACATCTGGAGCATCCCACTTGGGTGACCAGCTGGAAAGACTGTGCCACTGGGCCCCACAGGACATCTACTACATAAGGTCACTGTACCAAGAATGGGAGATGGAGCAGCTCTAACTAATACATAGAAACAAACACAGGGCAGTAGCCAAAGTGAGGAGACAAAGAAACAAGTCCCAGATGAAAGAACAGGATAAAACTCCAGAAAATGAACTAAACAAAATGGAGACAAGCAATCTGCTAGATGCAGAATTCAAGACACTGATTATAAAGATATTTAAAAAATAAGGTCCTGAACATCGTGGCTCAACTGGTTGGGCTTCATCCCTCAAAACAAAGGGTTGCTGGTTTGATTCCCAGGTCAGGGCACATGCCTAGGTTGTGGGTTCAGTCCCCAGTTGGGGCATGTACAAGAGACAGCCTGTCATTGTTTCTCTCTCACATCAATGGTTCTCTCCCTCTCTTTCTCCCTCCCTTCCCTTCTCTCAAAAATAAATAAATAAATAAATAAATAAATAAATAAATAAATAACGAGCATAGGAGAACACTTGGGGTGATGAACATATAATGTAATATAATATAATAAATATACAGATGATGTATTATAGAATTGTACAACTGAAACTGATGTGATTTTATTAACCAATGTCACCCCAATAAATTCAATAACAATAAAAATAGAATAAAATTTAAAAACATCCTGAAGTTTATTTGAGCAGTGTCAAACCAGGAAATGGTTAGAAGCCCTCCACTGACAGGAGCTCAGAGAGAGACTTTTATAGAGAAAAATCAGAAACAAAGTAGGGGGAAAAGAACATAGGGGAAGAACAAACCAACTTGGCAAGAACTTAAAGAGATAGGCAACATAAAAATGGAGATAGAAAACATAAAAAAGGGCTGGCTAGAAATAAAGAATACAGTAACTAAAATAAAGAATACTCTAGAAGAAATCAACCACAAATTAGCTGAAGCAAAGGATCAAATCAGCAATTTGGATGATAAGGAAGCAGGAAAACAACCAATTGGGATAGCAAAAATAAAAAAATAAAAATAAAAGGACAACATCAAACGTATCAACATCCACATCATGGGAGTGCCAGAAGGAGAAGAGAGAGTAAGCAATTGAAATCCTATTTGAAAAAAATAATGACAGAAAATCTTTCTAGGTTGGTGAAGGAAACAGACACACAAATCCAGGAAGCACAGATGAACCCCAAAAAGATGAACCCAAAGAGGCCATATCAACATATATCATAAGTAAAACACCAAGGGTTAAAGACAAAGAGAAAATCTTGAAAGCAGCAAGAGAAAAGCAGGCAGCGATCTACAGGGGAACTCCCATAAAACTGTCAGCTGATTTCTCAAAAGAAATTTTGCAGGCCAGAAGGGATTAACAAGAAATATTCTAAGTGGTGAAAAGCAAGGACTTGCGACCAAGATTACTCTACCCAGCAAAGCTATCATTTAAAATTAAAAGACATTTAAAGAGTTTTCCAGGGAAGAAAAAGCTAAAGGAGTTCATCTCCAAACCACTATTACAAGAAAAATTAAAGGGTCTTCCTTAATAGAAGAAAACAGAAAGAGAAAAATAAGTAATTAAACAGCAATAAGTACATAGCTATTAACAACTACTTTAAATGTAAATAGATGAAGTGTTTCAATCAAAAGACAGTGACTGAATGGATAAGAATATAAGGCCCATACAATAGTGTCTAGAAGAGACTTCAGATTGATAGACACACACAGACTGAAAGTACAGGGATGGGAAAAGATATATTGTGAAAACGGAAACAAACAAACAAAAAAGCTGGGGTAGTAATACTTATACCAGACAAATTGACTTTATCATTATTTTTAATTTTCACCTGAGGACATACCTATTGATTTTAAAGAGAGGGGAAGAGAGGGAGAGGGAAAGAGACAAACATTAATGTGAGAGAAATATCAATCAGTTGCCTCCTGCACACACCCCAATCAGGGACTGAACCTGCAACCCAGGCATATGCTCTGACAGAGAATTGAACATGTAGCCCTTCAGTCTATAGGAGACACTCCAACCAACTGAGCCACACCAGCCAGGGCCAAAGTACACTTCAAAACAAAGGCTATATCAAGAGACAAAGAAAGATCCAGCAGTTCCACTTTTGGATATTTATCTGAAGAAACCCAAAACACTAATTTGAGAAGACATGCATCCATATGTTCATATCATAGCTGCATTATTTACAATAGCCAAGATACAAACGCAATCTAAGTACTCAACATAGATGAATGGATAAAGATGATTTGGTGTATATATGTGTGTGTGTGTGTGAGTATGTATATATATGTGTGTATATACATAATAGAATATTAGTCATAAATAAGAATGAAATATTGCATTTGCAACAGCATGGATGTACGCAGACGGTATTGTGCTGAGTGGAGTAAATCAGACAGAGAATGACAAATACCTATGATTTCACATATATGCAGAGTCTAAACAACAAAATTAATGAACAAACAAAACAAATAAACTCATAGGTACAGAGATCACTTGGAAGGTAGCCAGTGGTGAAAGGGGATGGGGGAACTGGGTGAAAAACGGATTAAGAAGCACAGATTGGTAGTTACAAAATAGTTGGAGGGATGTAAAATATGGAGAATATAGTCAATAATATTGTAATTACTATGTATGGTGTCAGATGGGTACTAGATTTATTGGGGTGATAATTTCATAAATTACATTAATGTCTAATCATTAGGTTGTACCCCTGAAACTAATATAACATTGAACATCAATTGTGATTGAAAAAATAAAAAATATTTTTAAAAAAGAAAATAGACTACTTAGTGACAACTACAGGTCATTAAGCTCTATAATGCTCTAAACACTATATGTTATAATCATTATCAAAGATAATCAGGACAATTATTTAATAAAGATGGAAATCTGAGAGTAAAAAAAAATGTAGACAAGTTAAAAGAATAAATCGCCCTTAATCTCATTATTCAGGGAAACTTTTTGTGTATATGTGTTTACATTTTGATATATATACTTCAATATCACTTATTGGTACATATATACATTCAGTTATGAAAAACAAGATTTTATATTCAAGCACACACTATTTTGTAACTTGCTTTTTTATTACCAATATCTTGACTCCATTGCTGCAACAGAATTTTAATAATTGCTTAGCATTTTAGCACATGAATGCACCGCTAACCCTAACTTGTTTCCCATGACTTTTCCAGTTTGTCCCTATCACCAGCAGTTTGTGAAGTTCATCCTTGGAGCTCAATCTCCTGTATGTGTTTAGTGCTTTCTTTGAGATAGAGTCTTAGAGTCACAGTTGGTGGGTTAGAGGGTGTGAACATTTTTTAATTTCTTGAGTCTTTTAGACATATTGGTAAATTGCTTGCCAGATGAGTTTTACTTATTTGTATTTTAATCAGCAACATGGAAGAGCAGTGTTTTCCCCATCCCCTCGTAGATACTAAACACTATCATTTAAAAAGTCGTTTGCTCATTTAAATGGTAAGAAACAGCATCTTGGTTGAAAAAGCATGCATTTCTTTGAACATTTTTTATATGTTTGTTAGCTGTCTATATTCCTTCCTTTGGGAATTGCTTATTCATGCTGTTTGTGTATTTTTCCATGGAGGGATTAATATTTTATCAATCTGTAAGAAATCTTTGTATATCAAGGCTGTAAACTATTTGTTCTATTAACTGCAAACAGTTTCATCCCAGTTTTCCCTTTGCCTCTCAGTTTTGCTGCTGGTGCTTATTGATATAAAAATGCTTTTGCTTTTTATGCAGAGATACTTCTAAATGTTCGCTTTTGAAGTTCTCTGTTCAGGCTCATTCTTAGCAGTTATGCCTCTCTATTCTGTTACATATAGATCTTCATCTACATTTTACTTTATTCTAACACTTGCATACATAAATTTCGAATACTTTCACACTTTTTCACACTTAAATCTTGAATTTATTTCTAAAATCATCCGACATCCCGGAGGAGGTAAAGAGTCCAACCTCACGTTTCTCCATTGCTGTCCTTCTCTTGCTGGTCCCCAGTGCTCCCTTTGTCATCTGTTAATCCTCACATATTCTTGGTTCTGTTTCTTGAGTTCTTTCTGTCCAATGATACGAATCTCTGTTCTTTTGCCAGTTCCACACTGTTTTAATATTTTAATTATTTTAGGGCATGAATCCCATGATTACAGAATTTCTTGGCTGTTCTCTTGCATTTTATTTCCAAATTAATTTTAGAGTGATTTGGTCAACTTGGAAAAAAATTCCTGTGTGATTCTGATTGAAATTACATTAAGTTTGTAGATGAACGTTGAGGGAATTGGAATCTTTATAACATCAGATCTGCTCATCTGGAGCTTCAATATATCCATCAGCTGTTCACATGGTTTCCTTATATAGGTCCCTGTACATTTCTTATTTGACACTTGGGTATTTTGAATTGTTTGCAGGCAAGGTGAATGGTATCTTTTCCCAGTATATTTCCTAATTGTTTGCTGTTGGTGTGTATAAAATAAATAGATTTTTATGTATTTTTTAGTAATTGGCTAGTCCTCTGAACTGAGGGACAGTGTTTCTGGGTTTCACGTAGTCCATTATGGCATTTTCTGTCTCTTTCTTTCAGCATTTCTGTCATTCATTCTCTTTTCTTGTCTTGTTGCATTGGCTACACCACCCAGGCAGCAGGTACCTTTTCTTAATTCTGACTTAGGTGAGAATGTCTCTCTTTAGTGTTTCAAATGTCTGTGTTTAAGAGTGTTATGCTAATCTTATTTTGATGTTTCAGAGGTATGGTTAGTGTATAATTAAAGATCATTCTATCAAACGGTAATATTTTCAGGGATACATGGGTGTTAATATGTCTATTTGGGGGTCCCAAACTTCTATTTTCTTGTACTTTCATTCTTTCTTTCTTATATTAGTGACTTACTGGAACTTTGCTTCTTTCATTTCTCTTGTTCCCAAACTGTTATCAATTATTTCTGCTATCACTGGGTCTACTTCCAGAAGTTACTCCTCTCCCCTTCTTTCTTTTTTTAAACTATTGTTTTAAGTTAGTATGGAGAACATTTTAAGCACTACAAAAGTAAAAATTCAAAAGGAAAAAATTCAAACACTACAGTAAAAAGTGTCTCCTCTAACACCAAATGCTTGTTCACTTTGAGAAAGGTAATGTTTTGTTTCCTTCCAGATACATTCAGTGCATAGACCAGAACATATATGAATGTATATTTTTGTATTTCTTTACATAAATAGGAGCATGATATTCCCACAACTGAATGCTTTTTTTCACTTAATATATAGTGGCAATCTTTCTAAATCAGCACATATAGGTGCTTATTATGCTGTTGAATGGAGGCAACATTATTTATTTAAACAGTCCTCGGTGTATTTAGGTTCTCCCAGTCTTTTGCTATAATGAAAACAGGCACAGTGAACATCTGTGTGAATAGGAACCTTTGCTCTCCTCTCATTTTCTGCTCCTCCCTTCTCCCTCTTTATCACAAAATTCTATAAGGAACATTTTAGATGTGCATTTGTATCAATTCATAATTTCCTTATAATGAATTCCTACAGGTGACTTTCTAGGTTAAGGGATAAGCATATTTTAAATTTAAATTTTCTTTCCAAAAAGATCAAAGCAATCGTGTTTATACCAGAAATATATAAGAATTGTTCAAACTCCTGCCCACAACAGTTACTATTTAAAATTTTTTACCTGTGTATTAGGTAAAATAATTACCATATATCATATTTAAACATTAAGTATAAAATCTACATTATTGGTTTTTAAATATATTTTATTGATTATGCTACTACAGTTGTCCCCCCTTCACTCCCCTCCACCCTGCACGCCCCCTCCCATCCACATTACCCCCTTTAGTTCATGTCTATGTGTTATACTTGTAAGTTCTTTAGCTTCTACATTTCCCATACTATTCTTACCCTCCCCCTGTCTATTTTCTACCTACCATCTATGCTACTTATTCTCTGTACCTTTTCCCCCTCTCTTCCCCTCCTACTCCCCTGTTGATTTTGAAAAATTGAATGATGCAGAGAAAATAATAAGAAAAAGTTATTGAGTAATCCTTTTTCAACGAGAAATAATCACCACCAATATTTTAATGACAGTTTTTCAAGACATCTTGCTATATGTAATTGTGTGTACATTTTATCCTGTGTCACTCAGTAACCTGCATTTTCTGCTTAGCTATATGTCAGAAATATCTGAACTGGTCAGTAAGTAGCTAGCTCTACATCATCATTTTAATGGCTTATTATGTGGATTGCTAGAATTCACATAAACAACTAACTTTGTCTACTTTGTAATGCAAAATTTTTTCCCACTGTGGCATTTGCCTTTTAATTATGTTTGTGGATTTTCTTTAAATCCTAAGGTTAATTTTTATGATATGTCAGTATCTCTCTTTAAGGGTTTTGCCTTGGTCATTCTCCTGACAAACTAAAACTTTCTCTAACCAACTAACCTCTACTTCCCCAACCTAATGGTTTTAGTTCATGCTGTTCCCTGTCTGGAGGGCCTTCCCTTCCAGTTTCTAAGTGTTGAGATATCATGTCCATTCACTGTTGACTCAAATTCCTCTTCTTCCACGAAGCCTCCTTGATTCTCTATAACCAGACGCTTTTTCCTCCACTAAATGCATGATATCATGCCTACATTATGTTCTCATCTTAGTTGTAACATTTATCACATTTTTCCTAACAGTTATGCTCTTGTAGACCGTATGCTCTTTAAAAGCTAAGACCGTCTTCCATGTCTGTGACTCTAGCACCATCCAACTCAAAGCTTGGCACATAGCAGGGCCTGAGTAAAAACTCAGGGCTAGGCTGAATCAAATTGGCTTTGGGAGGACCCACAGATCAGGTCTAGCTCAGGGAGTTTATTGGATGACTCGAGCAAGACCAGACATGGGTTACTCTTAGTTCCTTTTTGATTGCGGAATTCTCCATACTTGTGGTTTGTCATTCCTAAGAATTGCACACTTGTTATTTGTTGGCTTTTTACACATGCCGACCCAGTGACATCTGGCTCTCTTGGCAAAAGGCCTGGCCCTTGGGACACTGTTATGAAAAACAATGCTTGAGGAGCAGGCCAGTTGTGTCTAATCCAGCCCAGGGCTCCTGACAGTGACCTGGCCAGGTGAGTGGAGAACTTAGCCCTAACTTATGTAACTCAGCTCAAGCCTGGATTTCATCATGAGACCCGGCTGGATGGGAGGCCTGGAGACAGCCTTGTAAGACATTGCGAGCCCTGCTGTGTCTTCTCATTGGGAGATGTGTGAGCTGTCCCTAAGAAAGAGAAATAATAAACGTGACAAGGTGCTCTACTTCATTAATTGGGGAAGTACAAATCCAAACCACAAGGCAGTACCACTACCAAAGTGGCTAAAAGGAGAAAGAGAATGTCAAGTATACTCTGCTGACAGGAGTGTCCAGTGGGGCCGCCAGTTTTGGAAAACTGTCTTAATCTACTAAAGTTGATGTGTGCACAGTGGTGTACACTGTACACCGTACAACCCAGTCATTCCACTGCTAGGTGTGTACCCATAAGAAATGTGTACCTCTGTTGACCAAGAGACATGTGTTCTAATGCCCATAGTAACCCTCTCTGTAATAGTCCGACCTGGACCCTAGTCATAAATACCTCAAACAATAAATTAGAAAAATAAACTGTAATGTGTCATGTAGTGGAATGCCATACAAGAATGAGTGCGAATAACCCACAACCACGTGCGGCAGCTGGCTGAACCTCACAGACATAATGCTGAGTACAAAAGGCCAGACACGGGCTGTGTCCACTTACATAGAGTGTAACAACAGGCAAAGCTAATGTGTGCTGTGAGAAGCCAGGATATTCGTCATCCTGGGGGGTTGGACGGTAATGACTATGGCAGGAGGGTGACTTGAAGGGCCATCTGGGGATTGTGGCAGTGTCCTGGTCCTTGATCTGTGTGCTGATGACATGGGTGTGTTCAGTTTGGGAAAATTCCAGGAATAGTACACTTAGCTGAGCCATTTTCTGACAGATATTATATGTCAAGAACAAGTTAAAAAGTAGTTGACAGGGTATATACCCAAAAGAATTGAAAGCAGGGACATGAATAGGTGTTTGTCACCCATGTTCATAGCAGCACTATTCATAACAGCCAAAGGTGGATGCAACCCAAATATATATATATAGTTTCAGCCTTAAAAAAGAAGGAAATTCTGACATGCTACAGCATACAGAAAACTGAAAGACATTATTCTGCTGAGTAAAATAAGACAGACACAAGAGGACAAATACTGTGTGATTCCAGTTGTATGAGGTTCATAGTCAAATTTATAGAGACAGTGGAATGGCGGCCGTCAGGGGCCAGGGGGAGGGGAGGAATGGGGTTAGTGTTCATCTGGTAGGAAGTGTCCATTTGGGAAGATGAAGTTCTGGAGACAGATGGCGGTGACGGCTGCACCACAGTGTGAATGTGCTTAGGGCCGCTGAGCTGCAACATTAAAAAATGGTTAAGATGGTGCATATTTTACCACAATAAAAACTAGATAATTGTAAATAATTATTGACAGCACCAGAGAGAAGCTCTGACAACAAGTGCCTCTGCTGAGCCCAGTAAGGGAGCGCTGAGGACAGAGGGCTCTGAAAGCTGTGCTGAGGGGTGGAGAAGGCCCCGTGTGACCTTGGAGGTATCAATAGGATCAGAACCGCCAGGCAAACAGCCTGACATGTCGAAGCTGGCACATTTGAGGGTGCTCCTGCCAGCCAGAGCGCTGGCATATCTGGCTGACTGTTTGCCCCACAACGCCCTGGTACATCTGTTTTGTGAACTCAGTGCAGCATTGCTGGTGGGTCATGGAGACAGGGAGGCTTCAGAGGAGGCAACTTGGTCAGCGGAAGGGCAGGATTTCCCACGTGGGCTTTAGTCTGTGGAGAGAGAGGTTGGCACCACAGTCCCAACAGGACAGCCAGGGCCCACTGCCCACAGAGCATTTCAGAGTCACAGTCGAATTCCTCCACATGACGGGGCCAGGCCCGTACCACAGGGAGTGCCTCCAAGTGGGGCAAGGGTGGGGTGACCTGTCGCCAGATCTCACTGTGGCCACAGAAGCCCTGTTGACCATGTGGGGCCTGTGAGAGACCAAGCAGCAGGGGCCCTGGGGAGGCACCCTGTATTCAGGGCGTACTGTGGGCAGAGCTCATACTTCCTGTCTGGGGCAGGATGCTGGGAACTGTGTGGTCAGGTATTTTGTTCTTAGTGTCCACTTTGGAATGGGAGGGCACAGTGTTAACTCTTTTACCAGCAGGGACAGGGTTCTCAGAAAAGCTTCCTTCTGACACCTGGACTTCTGGGGCCAGCCCCTGGCCGGTCAGTTCAGGCCACTCTGCCTGCTTGGTCCTAGGAAATCAGCTCTTCCGTCTCCGCTGCCCCACCCAAGGCTGGTCTTTTGAGCAGCCAGCCGCCTCTCTGGGCCTTCACTGGAGGATCCGGAGTCTGGTATGTGTGAACAGTGGCCTGGAAAGGCTTATGAACATTTTTGAGCTGAGAAAAGAATGTTCCCAGTCGGCAGGTGGATGTAGGAAGCATTAACCCAGAATAATCTTTCCTGCTCTGATGGTTTCATTATAAATCTATGGAGACGTGGGAGTTCCTCCGTGTTAGTGATATTATCCTTAGCTTCTGCGTGGAGAGGAAGGTGGGGGTGAGGGCTCCATGCTAAGGAGGAACAGGATTTGTCTATAAAAATTTTTGGGGGGGTTCCTTGGGATCTCTCTCTCTCCCCTGCACCCCCATGCTATTGATGGAGAACAGCAGCCAACCTATCTCTGGCTCTTTAGAAACTGTGGGAATCCCTGACCCAACCCATGGGTGGCATAAAAAAGGGAGGCTGCACAAGACAGAGGGAGAGGGGAGAGGAAGTAGAAAAAGGAATGAATGGTGAACAGACGTATCCTAGTGTTCTGATCAAAGCAAGATAGTCTGGGTGTGGGGGAACCAAGAGACCTTCTAGGTCAATAGTTCCCAAAGTGGGGCCTCAGGATGCATCAGCATCCCCTGGGAACTTGTTAGCAATGTGAGTTATTGGATGCCACCTCAGACCCACTGAATCAGAACCTGCATTTTAACAAGAGCCTCCAGGTGACTCATGCGCACCTTGAAGTTTGCGAGGCACTGAGTGGGCCATACTTCCTGGTCTGTTCAGAAGCTGTGCAGTGGCTTGTCTGTGATCCCAGAGGTGGTTCACTTCAAAGGTGGGACTTTCTACCTGCTGTATAGGTGAGATGGGCAGAGTTAGTCCCTGACTCTTGGTACTAAGGATGTGTGCCTAAGTATACCCATTTGTGTTTTGTGTCTTGGGGACAGAAGCTTTGTGTGAGCTATTATCATAGAAAGATGGAGGAACTGTGAAGGTGGGGACCTGCCCTGGAGTTAACACACAGAGCTGAATACCCTAAATGCTCTGGGCTTGGTTCTGATCACCAACTTGCCATCTGGTTGCTGGCATTTCAAAATATACTTTGTTCTGTCATCATCATTGTTGTTATTGTCATCCTCACAGCACTGACTGTTTATCAGGCATTTACTGGGATCTGTGCCCTGTGCTTATTAACATGCAGGTTTTCTCACTTGTCACCCCAACCACATACTCATTTAAAACTGAGGAAACTGGGGCCCAGAAAGGGGAGTAATGTGCTCACAGTCACTCATCGAGATGATAGAACCGATGGAACTTGGACCCAGGCCTGTGTGGATCCACCATTGCACTGGGGAAGCAAGGTAAAGCAATAGTGCATTTTGTATTTGTGACACTTTCCACATTTTATGGTTCTGGGGCAGAAGTTATCTTGATAATTGCCAAATCTGTTTAGTTCTAATTACCATATGTTAAAGTGTATCAAGACACTTTGTAGTATAAATGCTACTGTCTGTATCAGTTTAAGTTTCCATATACATTTTAATTGTATTTTAATTATAAAGATTGAAATGGGAATTCTATATATCCCAACCAGTTGAGAGAAAAGAATTCCTAAGTGTGAAAATAAGTGTTATTTATTCTGTTGCCAGAAAATAAATAAATAGGTGAAGGACATGTGGGCACTATCTCCTTAGTTATGATTATTTGCAGATTTTACATTTGAAGCAAAAGAGGAAGTCAGAGTGGGAAGGAGACCTGTGTAAACAGGGGGACCCAGTGGATTAGATTTGTGGCTCATTCAGCTGGGAATGGGCCATAGATGTCCAGGGCTTGCTGGCTTCTCCCAACTTCCCACAGGTTGGAGTCACTTTGGTGACTGATTGTTGCATTTTTAGCTCCTGGTGGGAGGTGGTTGGCAAACTGTGGTCCATGGGCAAAATCCAGCCTGTCAGCTGTGTTTGTAAATAAAGTTTTATCAGAACACAGCCACACTCACTTGCTTACATTCTGTCTGTGACTGCTTTCACACTGAGTTGTGAATGGCTGAGTTGAGTCACTGAGACAGTAACTGTATATCCCGAAGCCAACAATGTTTACTACCTTGTCCACCTAATCTTATCTTCTGGGTGTTTTCTAAGTTTTCTTTCTGCTGTGTGTCATGAATGCTTGAAACTCATTCATACATTGGTTAATTTGTCAAACATGGTTTGATCATAGTGTTAAGAAATCTTAGCTCAAGAGGCTGTGGGCTCATAAGAAAAAAGATTTAATCAAAGACTGTGGGCTTGATAATAAACATTTGGTGAACTTGCCGTGGTCAGTGTTCTTAGCTGCAAATAACAGCATCCACTAACTCAAGCAGAAAGGAATTTGTTTGTTAATAATTTAGATAACTCTCAGAATTGTTGGGAGGACTGAAAAAAAAAACTTAAGGTGGACTTTCAGGAGCAAAATCCCAAAACCACCCCCAAAACAAGCCACCAAGGGAGCCACTGCCTCTGCTACAGTCAGGAAGTTGCAGAACCAGGTATTAGAGCCATCTCTGTAGCTCTAGACCCCTGCCTCCCACACAGCCCAACCTATGAAACAGTGCCGTACCCTGCCACAGCCCCCGCTGACTCATATGAAGTGCAAATCACACACAGAAACTAGCTGCAAGGGAGCCTGAAAAGGGATTCCAATTCTCCAGCCCCTGGATGTTGACCAGACAATCTGGCAGCTACACACCCATTACCTCTGTAGTTTTGCCTGGAAAGATAAATATAAAGTGTTCAAGTCCTTTATTTACATATTAAGATTTGAAAACTTAAGACATCATTCAGTAAACGTAGCAAATGAGTCTGGCCCAGACTACCCAAGCGAGCAAGAATAGGTACTGTGGAAGTTTTTCTCAGACTCATCTCTCAGTCCCACCTATTTATCTTTTTTTTGTTGTTCTATCTGTTTTATTGGTCAGATATCTAGAATTCATTATATAAATCTTTCAAACTAGATTTTTTAAAGATTTTATTTATTTATTTTTAGAGAGGGAAGGGAAGGAGAAAGAGAGAGAGAGAGAAACATCAATGTGCGGTTGCTGGGGGCCGTGGCCTGCAACCCAGGCATGTGCCCTGACTGGGAATCGAACCTTCAATGCTTTGGTTTGCAGCCCAAGCTCAATCCACTGAGCTATGCCAGCCAGGGCCCTCAAACTATATTTTACAAGAATAGTTTACAATTCAGTTCTGATTGCACAAATACTTGACACAGGAATCCATTTTTACAAATATACGTGTTTTTTTATGAGAATACTTTAATGAAGAAAATAAGTCTCTGTACTTCTTACAGAAAAATGTATCAGTTTTTCCCTCCATTCAATCATCATTTTAGGTTTTCTGTCATAGGGTGTCCACCTCATCTAATAAACCAAATTACATTTGCTGCTGCTTTTCATTTTCAGCTAGTGTTGAGATTCACACTGCTAGGAATATTTAGGCTTCTTTCCTAATCTTTTCCGACCTGAAAGAATTCATGTATTTAGGCTAGGAGAGATCCTTTAAACAACACTCCTTCTAAATGTAACTTGCATCAGGCTAATCACTGTGCTTGGTGACAGACCTTTTTTCACTTCTCACTTAGGCAGTAGCAGCTAGTAGTTTTACTGCCTCTGTATCAGGCAGAAGGGATAAATCCTCACATTCCTAAGTTCCTAAACCGAAAAAATGAGACCCTAGAAACAAGAGTTAAATAGCAATATTAAGAAAACTAAAACATTTGCTATTGATTAGAGAACACTTTTAAGTTCAAGGTCTCTCCCAGGTTGAAGAAGACATAAAAGAAATAAAGTATAAGGATATGGCAGTAATTTTATAAAATATGTAAAAACTGAAAAAGGTTCATCACTTAGGTCAATGGTGGGTCATATTCAAAGTGCCAGAAGATACAGACTTTGTGGTTAGCTGAACTCAATATCTCACCTTGGTTTTAATGCTGTGGCTTTGAAATAACTTAATCAGTGCTCACCTGCCCAAAGCACATAACCATTTAGGCCAGGAGAACTTTACAAAACACTGAGCATGTTTACCTGAAGAGACAGGACCCACAAGGGGCAACATTTGGCATTCATTCCATTCCTTCACTGTTGCTGAAAAGTGTGTTCACTTGGCAAAGCTTGTCTTACTTTTCAAGTAGCAAGAACTAAAACCAAGAGGCTCGCATCATGTTCCTGAGTACTCAGCTCCAATTATCCAATGTTCTTTAAAAGATTCTATAACCAATCCCTTGTCCGACAAGAGCTTTAACAGTACGTGGGCGCTATAATATGCCCCATGTCTCTTCTCTTTTATTTCTTTTGATTTTTCTTTCTTACCCCAGTGTAACAAGGGCTACAAGTTTTTACCAAAATAGTTCAGCAGTAATTGGAAATGAGTTATCTTGCATTACTGAAAATGTTCTATCACATTATAGTGGGTCATATTTGCATGCTAACTAGGAGATGGTCAAAAGTGTCTGCTGTAGTGATTTTGCAGATTCAGCATTGTCGATGTATCCATCATTGTTCTTGTCTCTTAAAACACCATCTGTTAAGTTCATTAGCTCCTCTTCACTTGTCCATGGTGCCTGTTCATAGTCTCCTCCTTGTGGACATGAGTGATGGCTGTGGATAGTGCTAGGCTGTCAAGCAAATTATTGCCATCATCATCATGCACTTTGAAATAATGGAGCTGCAGTTGTTGTGGGGACATCTCCGCCTCTGCTTTGTTGATGACACCTTCTAGATGTTCCATGATATGCTCTTGGTTGTGCACTGTGTTCTCACCCACACCCATGCTGCTGGGATGGGAGGAGCCAGCTTCCTCGCCTTCCTCTCCCCTGGGCTCCTGGGCCCTGGCACCTGGGGCACAGACGGCCCAGAGCAAGCCACCCAGAAATGGGGCTCTGAGCAGCCGCAGAGATGTCACAGTCTCTGGTACCTTCGCTGCCCCTCCCTGCTCCTATTTCTTTCAAAGCTCTAGAGCCACCACCTTCAGGTAGAAAGATGTAGAAGTCTGTCCTCTGTGCTCCCAGAGCACTTTATCTGACCACTGTCCAAGAAGTTATGATATTCTTCTTCATATGATAATTACGTGCTTGCTTGTTTTTCTTCCATTTTTTAAAATTTTTTAAAAATAAGAGAACATTGTTGATATAGTACCTCTGATATACCTTTCATTCTGTTCTGTTCCACTAAACTCTCTTCTTCCCAGAGACGAATAGTATAGTTGATTTATCTTCCCATATTTTCAACTTTTACTGCATATGTGTGTCTATGAACAATACAGAGTGTTGTGTACGAGTTAATGAGTTTATCTGCAAGGCTGTCACACCAGATGTATCATTTGCAGTTGCTGTGTTTTTGAGATGGGTCCATGTTGCTTCATCAGGCTCTACTTCATTCATTTTCGGGGTCATATGATATGACATTGTATAAACAAGCTGCAATTCATTTGTCCATTTCCTGCTAGTGGCCATTCAGCCTGTCGCCCCAGTTTTTTCTTGTAAACATTGCTGCAATCAGCAGCTTTGTCTATCCTTCCTGGGGTTATATATGAGATTTCTCGAGGGTAGACACCAAGAACCAGAATTGTTTGGCTGTTTCCACCACTACTAGATTGGATGATTGCTCCAATCCCCCTCAGCTCTATATGGAAGCTTTCATTTCCCCTATTTTAGCTAACACTTGATATTATCAGACATGTATATTTTTGTCAGTCCAATGGGCATATTGTTTAAATTTGCATCTGTTTGATTATTAGTGAGGTTGAGCATCTTTTCCTATGTGTGTTTGCCATACTGGTTTCCTTTCTGTCACATGAATATTCGTGTGTGTGTGTGTGTGTGTTCTGTTGGGTTCTTTTTCTTGTTTATTTGTTGGAGTTCTTTATATATTCTAGTTACAATGCTTTGTTGTATGTGGTGCCATTCTTTTCTCCTAGTCTGTCATTGTCATTTTCCCCTCTGTCCTTTGTGTCCTCTGACCTAGTTTTGTGTCATGCAGATGCTTGAGTGAAGACAGAATCATGCTTCCCCATCAGATGCCGGCTGACCCAGAGTGCCAGCTTCTCTTTCACTGAGAAAACCCCAAACCCCGTTAGCTGCTGCCCCTGGAGGTGGGAAGAGCAGAACTCCTTTTCCTTCCTCCCACCTCCTCCATCTTTCTGGACCTAGATGCGGTCATTTCCTAGGGCTGCTGGGAGACCCACCCAGTCTGGGGGGCTCAGAACAGCAGAAGTTGTTTTTGCACAGTCAGGAGGCCAGAGGTCCAAAATCCGCACATTGGCAGGGTTGGTTTTTAGTGGAGGCTCATAGGGAGAATTTGGTCCCTGCCCCCATCTGAGTGTCTGTGGGGTGCTGGCAACCCTTGGAGATGCCCGGTCCCAGTCTCTGCTTCCTTCTTCGTGTGGTCTTCCCTTCTGTGTGCCGCTGTGTCTTCTCCTTTCCGGTTTCTTGTAAGAACACCCATCCCTGGATTTAGGGCCCACCCTAAATCCAGGGTGATCTCATATCAAGAACCTTAACTTAATTACATCTGCAAAGACCCTATTTCTTTGAATAACGTCACATTCATAGGCCATGGGAATCAGGGCATGGATGTGTATTCTGGGGGCTATTCAACCTACTGCATTAGGCAAACTCCTCAGATCCCAGAGAAGAACAAGGTTAAAAGCAGGACATGTGAGGGGAGGGGGTTCGGGTGCAGTGCTGGGGGGCGTAGGGGAGGAAGAGCACATTCTGAGAGAGGGCATGTGTTCTGTGAGGTGCCATTCATTCCCCTGGAGAAGAACAGCCCTACGGGTTGGGCATGTAGTTTGACAAAGTCCCAGAAAACAGGCAGTGGCTCCCAACCTGTCCTGCTGCCATGGAGCTTAGCTGGTGACTGTACCCCTGCAAAGTGGGCTGAGAAGGGGCCAAGGGTGGGCCACTCTGTCCATTAACAGATATTGAACTTTACAGATTCTGCCAGTTTAAAGATAAGTAAAAGGAAAACAAATGGACCTCTAGGGAAAACAGCAGGATCGAGGAAAAGATGGACACTTACCGCATCTGCATCTGTGTCCATCTCCCTCCTCAGAGTGTGGAGCACCTGAGGGCAGCTTTTGTGTTTCCAAACCCCTCGGTGGGGGCTTGTGCCCAGTGCTCAGGGCATCCTCCTTGTGGGGGGAAATGTGGAGGGCAGTGCTCAGCCGGGGCTGCGTCTGAAGGTTCTGCCCCCCAATCCTCCCGGCCCGAGGGTCTGCCTCCACTCCTCTACCCTCCTCCAGCACAGGCTTCCTAAGGGTGGGGACCGTGACACATGGCAAGGTCCAGTGAAGGTAGGGGGATGAAGAACGGGTGAACTCGTGCTCCTCCGGGTGGACCAGAGGGTATGTTGACACTGATTCTGGAAGTGCGAGGCCTTAGAGGAAACCTTTCGAGTTTTGGGTGGGAGAGCAGGAGATGGAGGCAGTTCTGCGAGTGCTGCGAAGATCCACTCTGTTGGCGTCAGCTTAACATGTGTCCCCAGGGTCGGGCTGGGGTGTGCAGGCGTCCTGTTGACCAAGACAGTTTCCTTCTCAGTGCTCAAGTCAGGGAAAGAGCCCCATCTCTGCGCTGAAACAGAGTCCTTGTCCGCAGATGTGCATGGAGCTGGACAGATCCCGGCTGAGATGTGGAGAAGGGTTTGATAAACGCTGGAAGGCTCCCACTCCAGTGTGCCAGAGCTCATTTAAACACCAGCTTGCCGGCATACTAGGAGGCCTCAGAAGGAGAGAAGGCAGGCAGGAGCGAGCTCTTTGCACTGACTCATCTTCCCCCCAGGGCCTGTGATACATGGCGCTGACATTTTCTGAGGCCTCAGCCCCCGGAGACAACAGACAGGCTGTGGTGAGGTCCTTGGGGGGTCTGGGGCAGCCCTGGATGGACTTGCTACTCTTGACGGCCCCGTGTGATGGAGGAGAGCCTGCGAGGCTCAAGAGGGAGGTCCTTGCTGCCCTCTAGGCCTCAGAGGAGGGGAACTCACGTCTCCCTCTCTGTGAACAGTCGGAGAATTTTCCTCTCATAAACAAAACAAACATGAGCTGATAGGGTGGAGGCCCCAGAGACAGGCTGGGTGGCCCTTTCTTCAACGTCTTAGCATTTGTTTCTCCAGGGGGCAGAATGCGGAAGCTTCTTAGAAGCCCGGAAAGCCGCCTGTGGGCCTCATCAACTTACTTGGTTAACCGGTGCTGGCGAGAGCTCTGTTGTTCTTGGAGAAGAGGCCTGTGAGCTTTTCAGATCCCTCTGAACACAGGCAAGTGGCTCAGCAGAGCCCCGAACCCAGGACGATGGAGCAGGTGCTTCATGGAGAGGGCAGGCAGTGTGGTATCCTGGGCAGAGCCCTCGTGGGGTCAGGAAACAGCCTCCAGTTTTGACCCATCCCTCTCACTAACTCCCTGGGTGGCCTTTGCAAGTCCTCACTTCACTGGTCCTTAGCTGCCCTATCTTTGGCTCCAGAAAGTCAAGCTGTGTGATTCCCAGAGATTCTACTAGCTGTTTGGTTCCATGAACCATTTGAAGGAAGCGCTGTGATGGTGGGGGCTTCCTCCCAAGGCCCCTCCCCTCCCGCCCCCTTTCTCTTCCACATCTCACTGACTTAGCCCAGTTTTGTTTCCAAAGCTGGAGTCCCAGGCCTTTCTGTGGAGCCGAGGAAGATGGGGCTTGCCTCAGCTTGACAGCCGGGGCCAGAGAACACTGCCATCCATCACGTTCTCATTGTCACTTTAGAAGGTCCCAGGAGGTCAGCTTCCAATTGCCTCTCGGTACAGAGTCTTGTTTGTATTGCTTGGGGACTGCCCTTTCACAGAGCTAGTGGAAAGACACCCCTTGTCCTCCTCAGAAGAGGTGATGACAAATGTATTATTTTGAAGGTCAACCAGAAGTAGAAGTTGGGAGACTATCGTGCTATACTGAAGTCCAAGTATGGGATACAAATATTTTTTAAGCATTGAGCACATTCTATTTATTTTCTTTATCACTGACTATATTTTGTCCACTTTCAGGAAGGATTTGTGATTGAGGTACAAGGGGTGGCTTTTGATATGAAAATGTGTATTGTGACTCCCTGAATGGGTGTGGGGGGTGGGCAGAGATGGGCCCCACTGGGTGGAGGAGGGGCCTCGGTGCAGGTCCTGCCCAGCCCAGGCCCAGCTGGGAGCGACACCGGGGAAGCTGTGAGGCCTGAAAGGGTGCTTTTAGGAAAGTCTGGATCAGACATGATGTTATAGGAAAAAATGCAGCGTCTAAGGAAACAGCGCATGAATAGAGAGAAAGCCGAGAGACAGGGCAGGGAGGCCGAGAGGACATAAAACAGATTGTCATCGGGAGCTAGGGAGAGGGGCCGGGCCGCTGACGGGAGGGAAAATGGCAGAGGCTCTCTGCTTCCCCAGGGAAGGGTGCGCGTGTGTGGGTGGAGCAAATGCAGAAGGGCTGTTGAGGCCGAGAGCCGGGCCTGTGCATTTCTGAGGCATGAAGACAGCAGAGCCCCAGGATGGGGCCACTGGCCTTGGGTCTGTGCCAGCAGGAGAAGCAGGTGCCCTCTCTCCCTGACCACCAAACCTTTGGGGTGGGGGCAGGGTCCACAGCAGGGGGCAGGAGTCATCTTGCACAGGACATGCTCTAGAAAGGACTAGGAGTCATGGACTCTGCCCCCCTTTGTCCCCTCCATGTTGCCTGTGAGAGAGGCAGGTGCTCTGTCGGGGCTGCAGGCGGTCTCCAGCAGCGCTGGAGGGTGCAGGCCACGCTGCCTGCTCCTAGCTCAGGCCTGCCGCTGGCCAGATGACCCTCGGCAGGTTATTCCCTGTGCCTCAGTTTTCTCTCCTGTAGAAGGGAGTTGATGTCAGTGCCTGCCTCCAAGGGGTGTGAGGATTAATTAATTCTTTTCTAATGTCAGTATTTTATTTGTAGCCCAAACAGAATTTATCTTTAACTTTCCCAGCTTTAAAGAAGTGAACATATCAATAATAGTTTGATGTGCCCTCCTGAGTTTATCTCCTTTTCAAATCAGAGTATTACCAGCTCTGACATTTTCTCATGAACCAGTGATGCACGCATGATTTTAAACTGTCTTTGATTACTTAACTGTTCTTTACTAGACAGCTCTGTGACTTGATTTAAAAAAATAAAGTAAAACCAAGGGAACTTTCTAATTTATCTTGGGATTATATAGTAAACAACATTCTTGAGTCAGGTTTAGATCAAAACAGCTGCCTGGTCAGGGTGGGCTTCCAGTAGGCTGGCGGAGCCTGAGCTGGTTTACTGAGCTTTGTTTCTCCGGGTGGCTCCACAGGCCCTGCGGGCAGCAGAGAGTGAACTCCCTGGTAGCATTGGTGGGGGGGGTGGGTGTTAACAGCCTTCACAGGGCCATTGGCGAAGGGGTTCATTCAGCGGCAGCGTTAGTTGTGATTGTCCTGAACTTGGAATGACTTGTCAGGACTCTGGCACACAGTGGCAGGTCCTTGATAAACACCAGATTCCTTCTGGAGCCCCCGCTGGTTTGCAGCTCCCTGCCCTCCCCATCCTCGCTCACCCTCGCTGCAGGCCAGACCTGGAGCAGGTGTTCACTCCCCTCCCTGTGTTTCATGTCTCCGGGAACTGCCGGACCAGACCGTTCCCCAAAGCTGCGGAGCCATCCTACATTCCCGCCAGGAAAGCACAGGGTTCCACTCTTTCCACATCCTCACCAGCACTTGCTAGTGTTTGCCTCTTCCGATTCTAGACATCCCAGGAGGTGTGCATCAGTGTCTTACCGTGGTTTTGGCGTGCGTTTCCCTGATGCTGAGCGGTGTTAAGCCTGTTTTCATGTGCATATTGGCCATTTGTATATCTTCTTTGGAGAAATGTCTGTTCAGATCTTTTGCTTGTTTAAGTTGGTAAGCTAGTTCTCAGGAGTGCTTGGAAGAAGGCCCCGCATGCCGCAGTGCAGTGTAAATTGCGGTTAGGAGGAGCCCCCAGGACTTGGCATGCTTGACTCCTCGCCCACCTGTGCTAAGGATGTGGGGGTGGGGGGCAGTGCTGCGTGAATGACCAGGTAGGCAGAAGCTGATGGTTTTGTATTTTCCCTCTCGAGGAGAGGCTGGAACACTTGCCACCCCACCAGACTTTTAGGGGGGTTTCCCCAAGTCCCTGTGGCGGGGCACAAGCCTGCCCATACCTGATGCTTTGGGTGACGACTTCAATGCCACACGGGATTTAGGTTTTGTAAACTCACAAGCCCCCGAGAGGTTGCTGGCAGGGTGTTGGCTGGCAGTATCGGTGGGGGCCAAATGGAGATGTCCCAAGTCCTGCCCCCCACCCCTCTCACGTCACAGCAGCTTCCTCTGCTGCTGCGGTTCACGGCGCTTACATCGTCCCCGGGTTGTTTCGTACCAGCTGCTTGCTGCTCAGGGGGCTGTTTGGCTCAGTACAGGCTTTCCTTTTCATTTGCTTTTTGCTTAAAAATACTCAGGTTTTTCCAAGAGTCGATTAGTCCTTGGTGATGAGTGATCAAAGGTTTGGTTCGACCTCAACAGTTCAAGTACAGCAGATCCTGAACTAACGAACATTGTTTTGTTCAACATCATTAAAGCACTGACGAGAAAAAACCCGTCGGTGCCCTGGCCGCTGTGAGCAGAGCGGATGCGTTCTCCCCACGTCAGCATGGTTTTCTGCAGGGACTCCAGCTACCTGCCGCCTCCCAGAGCTGTGCATGCGTGGTGAATTGGCACGTCCTGGTTGTCCCAGGAAGAGCACGAGGCTGTGTGTGTGAGTGGCCCTGCAGCGGAAGGGCGTTCTGTCCAGGGTGGGTCCCATTCTGTGCCCTGAGCTGCTGGGACGGGCACCGGGCACCTGACCCTGAACAGGGATAAGTGGGCTGGAAAAATAATGACCTGACTTGTTTTTATTAACATTTCTTGAATGTATATATAGCTCACGTTTATTTCAATGCTTAGTATTAGAAGTGTTTTGAGTCTTTATTTAGAAGTTAGGTGATGTGTTTGTGACCAGGACTATACAGTAGGAACTTACCTCTTGTGTTTATCAATTAGCCTATGGTAAAATTGGCTTTGTTATACATGGTTGTGCTTAAACTCGAAGTTTCCAAGTACCTACCTACGTTAAGTGAGGACATCTTTGGGTCTCCCTGCATACCTGTTGTGAGCCTCAGGACAAGAGACAATTAAGGACCGTGAGGATTAAACTGCCAGGCTGTGTGTCATCCTGTGCGTTGAGGGGTGGGACTAGAAAGGAGGTCGGCCCCCTTTCAGTGCCGGGCCATGAAGGGCAAGGGAAAATTAGGGTGCAGGGGTCCAAGTGGAATCCTTGGACAGGTAGCTGGATGTCATAATTGAAATTCCCCTGAGGGATGAGCTGGTCATTCAAGAACTGGGTCCCCACAGCCAGCTTGTTAATGACCCTGCTGGTGATAAAACTCCTGTCTCCTCCCGAGGGATGGTTTTCTCCTTGTTTTCCTAGAGGCCATTTATATTCGGGTTCTAGTTCCCTGTGGCCTTCTTTCACTTCTTTCCCCTTGAACTTCCTGGGGCTGCTCCCTCTCTGGCTGTGCACGTGTGTGGGGGAGTGGTTAACGTCTCCTCCTACATTGCCTCCTGGCAATGGCGCCTCACTCTTCCCACTTTTGATCTCCTCCCCCATCTTCTCCGTTGATCAGTGTCTGTTCACAGCCTGCTTGCTCTGTGATTATTACGATTATTACTGTTCCAGCATTGGGACCCTTTGCGCTTGCTCACTCACCAGCCCCGGGGAGGCTCTGCCACCTTCCCACCCTCTGCACACGCCCCTGAGGAACATGGTCTGCAGGCTCCCGCACCTGGTCAGCCGCCCCAGGGCCCAGCCCAGGTTGGTAGCTCTGGTCAGTAGCACATTTGTCCCTAGACACAGAACAGCTGCCCTTCCACGGCACAGAATGCCTCCCCCTTCATAGCCCCGATCTTTTCCTCACCTGTGACCGGTGATGGCATTCACTTCCTTAAGCCAGTCCTCCTGTCACCATTCCCAGAGCTCTCAGTGTCTCAGCCACCACCGCCCCCACAATTGGTCAGTGACCCTCCTCTTGACATGGGAAAGCTGGACTATGACCTGGTTGGTGCCTGGGGTATATTATCTTTCTCAGTTGTGTGCAATTTGGGGTTCTACGAAGTTAGTTTCAGAATTATGCTTTTTATTAAGTAGCCATACCCCCACACACACCTGGAAGTCCCCTCAAGTTTGACTCATAACCAGCTAATGGTGAGTTGGGTGGAAGTTTTGGGGCTTGGGCAGCGCTTTAATTTCTCAGTGATCCCCCTGACCAGATGACCCTGAGCAGAGGGGTGGGTCTCATGGAGTGTGGCTTACCCAGGTGTGCACAGGTTGTAGGCATAGCTCCAAGCCCCCTGCGCTGGTGCTTTTGTTGTGATTAAACTTTTTATTGTTTTATTTCTCATGTTACTGAACCAATGCCTGTTAGTTGTAGAAAAATTAGAAAGTAATAGACTAGGGGGACAAAAGGAAAATGCAGTTCATCCTACCCGCTGGAGTGACGGTGTTAACCCCTAGAGTATCCATTGCCTTGTAGACCTTTATGCGCGTGTGTGTGTTTCTGTTACACATGCAGTCACCCTACTCTTTATTTAATATATTTGTGTCACCTTTCCATCTTATCGAATAGTCTTCTAACCTGTGGTGTTGTGTGCCTGTGTAGCATTGCGTCTCTGGATGGACCATGGCACAATTAATCAGGCATTTAGACATGCACGTTCGGGTTGTTTTCAGATCTGTTGCATGCTACACTTTGCTGTGCTGAGGATCCTTCCACGTGGCATTCCCAGTGCTCCCTAAGGATACATTCCTAGACCTGGGACTGCCAGGTTGAAGAGTAAGCACGAGGTTAAACTTCTGCTACATGTTTCATTATTGCTGTCCCCAAAATGTGTGTCCCTGTCTCTTTAAATGTATTGGGCATTAGTTGCTCTAAAAAATATTGGCCAACTTAGAAGACATAAGTGGTATTTGGTTGTTTTAATTTGTATGTTTTTGAAAAGTAACAAGGAAAAGTGAACATTTTTGTAAGTTTATGTTTTGTGTATTACATGTTGGGGTATTTATACATTTTTCTAGAAAGAGTTCATTTTTTCCCTTAATGCACTGTTTGTATATTAAAGATGGTACTTTTTGTCCATCTTTTATGTTACGAATAGTTCTCTCAGGTTGTTATGGATTTTATTGTTATTTCAATTTTAAAATTTGTGGTGTTTTTTGATGTAGCAAGTTTAAAATTGTCATGTGTCCAGGTAAAAGTTTTAGGATTTTTGCTTTTGGTGCTGTCCTGTAGAAAGGCCTTCTCAAACCCAAGATTCTAGAAATATTTACTATACATTTTCTCCTAGTAATTTTTGCAGTTTGGCTTCTCAGTCTGCCAGGACCCGCGTGGCAGCAGGTGCGGGAGCAGATAGAAACGCCACCCTTCCCGAGCGGGAAACCGGCTGCCTTCATACCAGCTGTTACTCCTTCCGCCCTTTCCCTCCCACTTACCCCCTCACTGTGTGAAACAAGTAGGTCTCACTGTAGACTTTCTGTTGGATTACGTTCTCTCTCTGTTGGTGTGCCGAGTTCGCCCTGTTCTGATTCCGGTGGCCGAGGGCACACTTTAGGGCTCTGGGGAAGCCCCGAGGATGGCACGCCGGCACGCAGAAGGCCAGGGGTTGCTGGCCTCATTGTCCCGCCTCTGCATGTGTTGCGATCACTGTCTTCTTCCCTAGTGACTGTAAGTCATCTGTATGTTTTGAAGCTTTTCTTCAGGGATCCTGAGTATAGTGACTTTGTCACTGGAACCAGTGAGTGCTGAGGTCTGTTACTAAATGTTTGACTTGTCCCCTGCCACAGCGCCCAGCACCCAGGAAAGGCAGGTCTGTGTCAGCCCGGATCCCTTGGTTGCACGATCATGTCATAATCGCACCTGTTTTTCTTAAAAACCAGCAGCCCCACTCCACTGACTCATGTCCTTTGACTGCTAGACGCTTTTCTCTCCCAGTTGGGTGTGTCGGGCACAGTCCTTGCTCTTTCCTTCCCCGGCAGCGGTGGGCGTGGGGAGGTGGGAGTTCAGGGTGGACATGTGGTGGAGGACATGAAGCCCCACCTCACTCCCACTGCAGGGCTGTTGCTGGAACAGTCAGTCAGACAGACGTGTCTTCCCGGTGCTCTGCCCGCTCCACCTTCTCTCTGTTTCCACTTCCTGAGCTAGAGGGAGCGTGTGGGTGGGAAGCCTGCCGGGTGGTCTGCCCAGACTTCCACGGGATCCTTGGCCACACCCAGGGCCCAAGGTGGGCCTGGGCCACCCTCAGACCACACTCAGCCATACTGTCTCTGCCAGCGAGGCCTTTGGTGATAGTGACGATGAGGAAGAGCTGCTGGCGACCAGGCAGTAGTCGATGATGCAGTGGAAACCCTGCAGGGGTGTCCTGTTCCCAGATTAGAGTTTAATTACCGAGCGCCTGCCTGCTTGTGCCCTACTTGGTAGTAGATGCCGTGGGGGGTTAAAAGGAACTGTGTTCTCAGTGCTCGCCCTCATTCTGTTAGCCAAGGCCACAGTCAGGTGGCTGAGCTTCCCGCTCCCAGCCCCTGGGGCCTGTCTGCCTCAGTCTGAGCCCTGACTCTGCCGCCACTATGACACTTGGACAAATGCCTTAACTTTTCCTCAGTTTCCTCGTCTGTCAAATGGGCTGCTTCCCAGGGTTGTTGTGAGGACTAATGAGCTAGTATATTTGAACATTTCCCAGTGCCTGACGCGTGCTGTGTGTTTGCAGTTATCATTGTTTCTGTTGTATGCATGTGCGTCTCTCCTACACTTCACAAGGGCCTTCTGTGTGGCATTACTGCCCCTCACTGTGCCGGGCTCTCTGTCACATCACCTGATCTCATCTTCAGAAAGCCCTTAAATTAGGTGTTGTGTTAGTTTTACAGATGAGAAACCCACAGCTCAGGGAGGCTAAGTAACTTGCCAGAGGCCATCCAGCCAACAAGTGTCAGGGCCAGAAGTCTCCGCCCTGCGCCGCCACAGCCTGACCCCAAAGGAGAATCAGGATGAGGATGGTGTGAAGAATGGGGTGGGAACAAGGAAGACACATTTGAAAGAGAATAATAGAGCATATAAGGAATTTAATAGGTTTTGTGGGTGATATAGAACCAAAGGGCTAATGGGTAGTCCCTCATGGATTTCATGACCTTCGGTTTTTGAAGGAAATGAAAACATACTTTGCACATAAAAGAGCTTAGACACTCTGGTGGACCCCCAGGGATGCTCTGCCTGCCCATGCTGGCCTGCTGGGCTCCGGGCCCTGGAACTGTGAGGGAGGGTTCCAGGGAGGAGGAGGGCTTGGGGGTCTGGCTCCAACGACTCGTAGGAGGTCTGTGGTTAAGGGTCTGGTGGGAGCCCCAGGAGGTCAGCACACACAGGGGAGCATCCAGCCATGTCGGGAGTTGCGGCCTTGAGAGCATCCCACTCTGGGCCACAGGTACCAGCTGAGGGTGCTGGTGTCCAGGCAGTGGGGAGCCAGGTTAGGTGTTTGTGTGAGGAGCTAATGGGCTCATTTTCACTTGGGGGACAGGCTGTGCAGCAGGCTAACCTGTGCCCCTTTCCATCCTGAAGAAGGACCTGGGGAAGGCAGCCATGGAGGGGCAAGTGGAAGGAGGAAAGCTGGGGGAATGGGAGCAGAGAGGTAGGCAGGGGCTGGGTGGCATGGGGGCAGAGAAGAGGAAAGGGAGAATGAGGGTGGGTGCTGAGCTGAGGCAAGAGATGATCCTGTCTACATCTTCAGAAGATGGGCCCGGCTACTCTGTAGGAGGCAGGGGAGGACTTGGGAGTTTCAGGTCAGAAGTGATGGAGGCTTTGGTGCAGGTGGGATGATGGAGAGAAGCAGGCACATTTGGGATCCTTGTGGGAGTGGTGCCCCCAGAACTTGGTGGGCTACTTGTGGGAACAACTGTGAAGAAATGACCCTGGGTCCTTCTCAAGTGGTTGCATGACTCCGAAGCTTGGCGCCACTTGTTGGAGCTGTGGTGAAGAGTGAGAGCAATGGCTTCTGTGTCCCCAGTGTGTGGCCCTGGGGATCCTGGTGTAGTCTGGAGAGTGGGACGTTCAGAGGGGCAGCAGATGCAGAGGAGAAGGGACCAGGCTCTACTGCCTGATTTCCCTGGGCGTACTCAGCCTCTGATAGGCAGGCACACTTGGCCTTGAAAACCACTTTGGGCTCAGGGGGCTGGAGAGGCAAGTACCATGTACCTGCAACCCAGCCCTGGGGAATGGTGGAAAGTCTCCTGAGAAAATATGCTATCATCAATGATTTTATTAATGAGACATGAGTGGCTTGGCGGTGGAGTTAATCTTCCTAGAAATCAGGAAAAAATTTCAAGTTCATCTGAGGGTATCCTAGGCTCTTGTGGCCTCTGCGGTCTGGGAGCGAGAGCTTCCAATCCAATCCTCCCCCCTCCAGAACCTTCCTGTGGTTTACCAGTGGAGTGGGAGGGTACAGAAGGCTGGGCCATGAACGTGATGCTTCTGGCAGTCAGCCCTGGACCGAGGGGACCAGCTGGAGGGAGGTGGAGGTGGAGGTGCTCCCTAGCCTGACATCTTGAATTGCTCCCTGTCCCCAGTGCCCAGTGGAGGGAATGCCCCGCATTTTCTCCCACTCCCCCGCCTTGCTTCACACTCTGTTTAGACTAAGGTTCTTCACCTAAACCTAAGGCTGTACTTGGGTGTTTTCCTCAGATTCAATTCTTGGAAGGAGGAAGAACCCAGGGTCCTTGACATAGCTGTTCTTTTGCTATATCACCCAGGGAGTCCTCTCACCTGTCCCTCAAGGCCGGCACAGTGTTGCATCCCTGCCCTGTTCGAAGGGCTGCCTGGATGAAGTTCACCTAAACCGAGTACAGAGTCGAGTGCAGAGTCGTGACCAAAATCAGCACCTTCCTGGAATTTCCAGGCACTGAGAGAACAGAAGGAAATGGTCCCTAGAGCTAAAAACAAACACACACAAAAAGCCTCTCAGTTGACGTTTATCCGAGGTGCTATGGAACAGAAGAAAGAGAATTCAGAAATGAACCAAGGGGCCTGCCTCCCCGTCTTGGACGCTGCCCTGAGTGGCCGGGCCAGGGCCTCCTTTCTCCGCTCGCAGAATCAGGGGCTGGCTCTCGTCTGCAGGCCCCTTCGGCAGTAACACTATCCCGTGCAGGGCTCGCTTTCATTACTTAGTCCAGCAAAAAAGCGAGGGCCGAGATTAACACCCTCAGTTACGTCTTTGCAGAGCTCAGACCTGAGGAAATTGAAAAACACTCCAGCCAGCATGGAACTGGGTTTACGGGGCGTTCATTGGAGACGCCAGTGGGTCTCATTAAAAGGCACTTTATCTGGAAGGCCCTGGAGAGCCGGTCCTTGCGGAGGGAAGAGCAGCGTCAGGAATGGAGGTGGACGCGCTGAGCGGCCTGATGCAGTGGAAAGAATGCCGAACTGTGCGTTTCAGCTGCTCTGACTGCTGCCACTCATTAGGTACTTTCCTCTCCCTGATGGCTTTTCCTTTCTGGGAGGAAACAGTCCCTTCAAATGCCACTACCTTGAGTGACCTAGTGAGTTTCTTCACATCTAGGTTCTTTGGAGTCTAAGGTCTGTGCCTGTGTTAAAAGGAAAAAGTTAATGAAATCAGGAATGCCCCCACATTATGTGCCACCAGCATGTACACTCCCTCCCCCCACCTGATTCCCAGCCTCCTCTCTGAGATGTCGGTGCCTGTGTTTTCTAGGACATTCTCTTTCACGCTGCGGGTTTAGATGCCCATTTGCAGCCAATGACTAGCAAGCCACCCTGGCTGCCTGGCTGACATTGGTTCCAGAAATGGCAAAATGTAGAAGACTGTGCATCTGGGGGTGGGTGAAATCGTGGTTAACAAAAAGAGTTTGAAAGCTGTGGCCTCACTGGGCCAGCCATTGTGTCCACGCCTCTTGAAGTCAGCTGGCTGCTTGGGCGTAGGCTGTATAAGAAGGTGGCTTGTTTGAGAGCAGGCTCTTGGCGTGCTGGTGCTCAGAATCTCTAGGAGTTACGTCTTCGTCCCTGAAAGCCATCAAGAGCTTGCTCCGACACCCATGCTGGAAGTCTGGTGACTCCTGGGTCCAGTGGTCGATGGCTGTCTGTCCTATTCTCTACCTTGATGTGACTTCGCTTGTAAGTTTGGATTTCTCACCTGAAGGAGGCAGGTAATGGGGTGGGAAGGGCAGAGCCTTTGGGGTGGGTCAGACGTGGGTTTTCCCAGCTCTGTCATTCTCACAGGTCAGGTCTTCATGTTCTTGTCCCCTCAGCTCTAAGACAGAGGTAACCCTGAGGACTAAGGGAGGTAGCAAGGAGACCCTCCTCCTCCTCTTTCCTAGGTGCTGGGGTAGGTGATCAGAGATGAAGCAGGTGGCTCAGAGACTGTCCTTCAGGAGTTTCTGATCTTGTTTGGTAAACTCTCTTTCCCCAAAGCTGCAGCTGGTTGGCAGCTGTCCGGGAGGGGACAGCTCTCACTGGCTGTCCCTCAAACTCAACCACCCAAGGCCTAGTGTACCTGCACGCCCAGACCTGCTCCCACTCTGGGTTTCCCCTTCAGTCCCTGGCATCTCTTGGACCCTAAATGGCTCAGGGCATTCTTTTTCACATGCTGGTGACTCCAGGTCTGCCTGGCACCCCTCCAGTGGGTCACCTCCTCCCTGCTGCCCCCAACACTGGTGCAGGCCCCGAGCCCACACCTGAATGGCCTCCAAGCTCCATACTATCCCACACAAGTTTGTAAGGCCTTGTGGCATGGTGTTTGACCTTACCTATCATCAGCACGGTGTCCCAGTTACCTCTCTGATGCTCAGCACCCCATCCTCCTTTCCTGCCTTCTTTTTTACCATAACATTTATTGTCCTGCACGCCATACGACATTTTTTGTGCCCTGTTGATTGTCTGCCTTCAGTCACTGGCCACAGAGGTTTTTGTCTGTTTGTTCACTGCTGACTCTTCTATACCTGGCAGAGTGCCTGGCGTGTAGCTTTCAATAAATATTTGCTGAATGAATGAATAAATGAATGAATACATGAATGAATGTATTCAATAAAGTACATTTGCCCCATTTTTAAATGGTCCATTTTGGTCTCCCCACTAGACTCTGGCTTCCTAGAGGGCAGCAGGGCCATGTCCCTTTTGTCTTTGTTTTGGCCATAGCATTTCCTTGGTTCCTTGTCGATGAATGAATGTGGTCTCTGCCTCTGTCTGCATTGTCTGTAAATAGAAGCCTTTGAGCATGCCCCTTGGGTCTATAAAGGCTGGCTTTTGGGGTGGTTTCTCTACAGCACCCACTCATCCCTTTAGTACTTGCCCATGGACCCTCTTTCATCCTCTCCCCAAGCCCCTCATGCTCACACTCAGGGCTCAGTGTTTTCTCACTCTGTCCACTAACAAGCAGTGTGCTTTCACAAACACTGTGCAGTCCCACTTCCAAGCCTATGCTCCTGCCTTCCCCTGCACCAGGAGCGCCCTTGCCCTTGGCCTCCTGGGAAACTCCAGTGCATCCCTCACTGGCTTTGAACCCTTTTTCCCTGTGCACACCCCAAATGTCCCCGACACCCCGAGCAGGGGCTCACCCCCTAGATCATGTCTGCCTTCTGCGCTAGTGTGTATGCTTTCCAAGCCAGCTACTGAATCCTGTGCTCCTTTGTGCCCCTTGGGCCTAGCACACTTTCTGGCACATGGCTGATCTATACATTTATCAGGCGAATCAGCAAGGGAATGAATGGCACGTCCACACAGGTACTGCTGAGCTCCAGTCGACTGAGGGTCGGAATGAGCGTGGGCCAGCCAGACTCCTGGAGTATTGTAAATGCTACTGGTTAAGGTCATGGCCAACTCCCCGCACAGATTATAAATGCTCACAGCCTGTACGAGTTCTTTCTCCCCTGAAACTGCTGACCACATTCATACCCAGAGCCATGCCAGCTTTTCAAGCCCTGGGCAACTGTTTTGTCCCTTCCCTGTCCCCCCCAGGGGCCTCCAGTGGGGAAGTCTGTGGCTCCCACTGGGATAGTCAGAGGGACACAGCATCGTCTGGAGGCCTCTGGGAAGGCAGACGTAAAGCGCTGAGCTGGTAGCATCAGGTGTAACTCCTCCCCCGACCTGTCCTTCGGAGAGGTAGTCTGGCTGCAGTCCTCGCTCACTGGGCCTATTGAGCCGTGGCCAGGAGGTCAGGTGCCCGCGGGAGGACGAGCTGCAGAGAGCTGGGCAGCCCAGCATGGGCACAGCCATCTCCCCTGTGTCCCAGCGTTCAGCTGTGCCTGAGCCTGGGCCTTAGGTCTACCCAGCAGTTTTTGTCTAGACTTGTAGTGAGCATGTGGTTTGTGAGCTGGGGCCCTTGCTTCATTCTTGGCAGAACTGAGAAGCAAGTGGGCCAGGTGTGGCCTTCCACACTGTGAAAGGGCCTATCCTCGAGAACTGTGAATGAATGGGTGAGAGCCTCTTGAATCACAGAAATGGAGATCTCCCCCAAATACAGACCCCTTTGTTCTGGGGCTGATGATAGCTCTCCTCTTGCCCTCAGACGACTGGGTTTTTGCCAGTTTCTCCTTAGTGGTAACTGAGTGTGCCACCAGCCCCCCAAGTTCTTAGCACTTCTGGGGTTGTAGCCACTGCTTCCTCTACCTGTCTCTATGGATCTTATGTGAATAACAAAGCTGGTTTTATCACATGGGGGAGGGTGAGGTTCTTATTCCCTGCGTGTTAAAAATCACCCCAGGGAGCTTTTAAAAAAACCCGCCCAGCCAGGAGCTTACTTGGACTAATCAATCAGACTAATCAATTCGTTTTCGGGGGTGGGGAAACTGTGCTTTTGTCCTTTTAAAGCTTTCCAGGCAAGTGCACTATGCAGCAAGAGTGGGGAACGGTCAGACCGGATGCTCACCCCACCATTAGACCCAGCTGGTCCTCATGGCAGCCCGGGCTTCTGGGGCTCCTCACTGCACAGATGCTCACGCTCACTGCCCGGCTGGACGGCCCCAGTGCCAGTGAGTGTGCAGACACAGCCCCTGCATCACCGCAGTTCACAGTCTAAGCATGAGGCCTGGGGTCTTCTGCTTGCTGGTTGCTTGCTGGGTGCTTACAGACCCGAAATGAGCCTCATCAGGACCACTCAGTATTGGGCCCTGGGCGGGGGGGGGGGGCACACTTGCTCCAGGGCTTGATGGTCTAGTTTGGAGGCCTGCCCCTGGGTCCCAGGCCCAGAGGGTGCAGTCTTTTTTGAGTGAGCACCCATCCACATGCCCCCCCCAGCACCTCTGACCCCGCTGCTCTGACCCAAACTTTCCGAGCTCTCTACCTGGAAACTGGCATGGCCAGCTGCCCCAGGGACGAGAGGAGACACAGTGCCCCCAACTCCTGATGCCCCCAGGCCCACCATCCTCTCCACTCCCATTCCTGGAGCTGAGGTCTTCGTCTTTGCCCACCTTTGCCAGGTCTTTGTGTTTCCCCCCATCACCTCTGATCTGGTATTTCTGCACCATCAGAGAGTCACCAGCCTGTGGAAAGTGTGATAGCTGCTGTCTGGATCCAAAAGTGCCCTGTCCCCAGCACACCTTTGCCTACCTCTGTGCCTTCTCCAGCCGCCACCACCCCACCACGCACCATGCAGCCTTCCTGCCAACCAGACGATGCTGCTGTCATTCTCGTGTGAGGCTGCTTCTTGCCTCTGAGCCTTTGCACATCCTGTCCCCTGATCTTTGAAGACCCAGTTTGTCTCCTGCTCCTGGCAGTATTAGTTCATTAGCCACTTCCAGGGATCAACTACTCGGTGGTTTGTGACCATCAGACTTTTGCCTGACCCCTGGAGCAGCGAGCTGGGTAAGTCCCATGTTCCCTGGAGCCCGAGTTCCTCCCGAGGTGTGAAGGCTCCTGGCACTGGTGGGTGCCGATGGTTTGTGGAGCCCATTCTTTCTGTAGAGACTAGATGGACCTCTGGCGCCATCATGCCACCCGCAGATTGAGGTTCTAGAGCGGCTGCAGTGGAGTCCTTGCCCTTAGACCACCCCCTGGGAATCTGGTTTGACTTCTAGAGACCACAAGGCAATGGACCAGCTTTGCTTGTGGGCGACTGGAGTTCCAGCCCTGGGCCCACCTGTGCCAGGCTGAGTGTCTGTGAGTGTTGACAGAGCCCGGGCCACACCCAGAGTGTACTCCCCGCCGAAGCGTGTTCTGGGTCACAGCCCCACACTGACGCTTGTGTACTCACACCCGACACCTGTGCCCTCGCTTCCTGCTGCAAACTCTCAGCCCGTTTCCCCACATTTTCCTGGTGCTCTGCACCCTCCGCTTTCTGGAACCTTTCTGGAGTCAGTCCCCACTGGGGAGAAGCTGTCACAGGCCATGTATGGAAGGGGCAGATTTCCCTGAAAGGAGTGGCGGGAAGTTTTCCATCCCGGGCCAGCAGCCAGGGTCCGTGGACTGAGCGCTCCCTCCGTTCTTCCGCCTCCCAAACCAAACCGAAATCCACTTCATTCTGAAACACTCACAAGAACAACCGCACAGTTAAGGGGGTGGTGTAGTGAATGCCTCTGTGTCCAAGCCGAGCTTTATCAGATTGCTACATTATGCATTTTTTTCTTCATCCTCTCTTTTTTTAAAAAAAGAAATTGGCCTTTAAGAAGCCCCACCCTCCTCCCCACCTCAGCCTTGCAACGTGGGAACGTGCAGTGTGGGGACAGAGAAAGGACGCAGGAACCAGGGGCAGACCCTGCCCTCCGCCCACCCCCACCATGCTCCTCACGGAAGTTAGGGTTCTCCCGCAGTGGGACGCCCATGCCTCTGACCTCTGCTGCGCTGCTTCTCACTTGTGGGGGAAAGTGGGTGGAGCGAGGGCAGTAGGAGGGCCCATCTCCGTAGTATCCAAAACGGAGTGTATGTGGATGGTGAGAAAGCAGTCGGAGTTACTCCCCATTCAGGCAGACTCTCTGCTTCCGGGTCGGGAGTGAGGCCGAGGACCCACACTCCCGCGCTGTTCTGTGTTCCATCTCTGCCAGGAAAGCCTCCCTCCCCTCCCCCGTGTGCCCATCTTTCGCCTAGTCCTCAAGGCCTGGCTCAGGCCACGCCTCTGTGAAGATTTCTCTGCCGGCTCCATCAGCAAGGTCTCTGCGTTTTCTAAACCTTCCACTCGCACTGTCAGTGCCTGGACTTTGAGGTTCCCCCATGCTTTGTGCCTCCCTCCCACCAGACTGTCAATTCCCAGAGGCCTGGGACTAGGTCCCCTCTTTATTTTTTTTACACCCCCACCCCATCCCCTTGCACAGAATGGTGGGAATGAAGATTCAGAAATTTATTTATTTATTTATTTATTTATTTATTTATTTATTTTAACAGACAGAGAAAGAGACAGAGAGACAGACAGACAGACATGGATTTGTTTTCCATGTACTTATTTATGCCTTCATTGGTGGATTCTGCTGTGTGCCCTCACCAGGGATGAAACCCACAACCTTCGGCATGGAGCTCTAACTGGCTGAGCTACCTGGCCAGAGCAAGGGTGTGAGGATTTGTTGAATGAATGAGTGAACCCACAGAATGCCCTATTGCTGGGACAGGCATGTTTTACTAGTAAGACTTGGGAGCATTTGGAGTGTCCTGGGCTGGGCCTGGAGCTTTCTCTGGGTCTGGCCCTGGGAAGGAGATGGGTGTTTCAGGATGCCCAGGCCAGAGGCTGTTTGCTCAGGGCGGGCCACATGGAAGTCCTACCAGTCCCATCACGGAGAACAGTGAGCAACAGGCCAGGCTCCATATCCCCTCCCCCAGCCAGCCTCCCTCGCTCCCCACAGTGAGGCCCATGGCCTCCAGAAGCCACAAGGCCTGCTGGTTCGCAGGAATCCCGGTGTGTGTTTTCCTGGTGAATGACTTTAAATTGTCTTTAAAATGATTGCTCAACTTGAAAACCCCTGCCGGCGGTGTCTGTGGTGGTTTGGATCCTGCTCCGCATTTCATTCCTTTCCCCAAATTGTTCATTATTTCATTTGCATAAATTTTACTGGTGAGATATTGCCCCAGGCCTAGGAAGCTCAAATAGACCTCTAATGGGGCAGCAGAGATGAGGGGCAGGACTCAGTCTGGCCAAGGCGTGTGTGCCTGCAATTTTCTCAGCTCTGTCCTCTCCAAGAGCTCCTGCAAGGGCGGCTGCAAGGAAGACAACAACGCACTCTTTCCAGGAGGCTCATGACCTCCTGCCTGTCCCCGGTCTTGATCTGTCCCCCGCTCCCTGCATGTTGTCACCAAGGTCCTTGTCCAGGTGGCAGACAGAGCCAGACAGACCCTAGCTCCCACCTGTGCTCTGGCATCCCTTCTCCGTCAGTCAATCCATCTGCACCGTCTTATTGAGCATCATTGGGGCACTGACAGCCAGGCGCTGGGTGCTGCTGTGGGCAGATGGAGAACCGAAAGACACAAGGAGATAAGACTGTTCTGCGGGGGCCAGTGTGGACAAGACAAGGCAGCTGTGTTAGGTACCAGGCCAGGGGTTCAGGCAGTCAGAGCCTTGGTGGGGGGTAGGTGGGAGGGGAGGGGGCTGGAGATGGGATGAGGGGCAGAGAACCTCACCTGAAGGCTGAAGATGGGGAATTGAAGAAGGTCATGGAGGTTGGCCAGGAGCTCTCTGGGGCTGAGCCTCCCACAGGAGTGCCCCAGGCTAGCCTTCCGCAGCAAGCAGACCGTCAGGGCCGCAGCCCCTTAGGGGTGCCTGAGTGTGCTGTTTCTTGATGGCGCATGTGGTGGAGGGGGAGGACGGCTGCTCTGAGTCACATCGGTGGTGCCCTGGAGGAGGGCTTAGTCAGGGTCTCGGAGGGAGAGGGGGTGGGCGGGCGGGGCTGGAGCACAGGCTACAGTTGGGGGTAGTTTTTGGGGGTGACACAGGGACTGGGGTGTGTGAGGGGCTTGAAAGCCCAGCTGGGGAATCTAGATGTGTCCTTCAGGCTCAGTGGAGCCAGGGCAGGTTTCTGATCAGACAAGGGGCCTGATAGAAGAGAGAGACACTTGGGATCTTTCGATTGGGCTGTGGTGTGTGTGTGGGAGGAAGGAGTTGGGGGCAGAAGCCCAGACCTGACGCCACATGGGTGGGAAGCGGGCACAGTGAGGGCAGAGGGAGCTCCCGGCAGGCAGCCCCCATTTCTCAGACCTGGCACCGGCCACCCGCCCGTACCGGCCTCCCTTGAGGTAGTGTGGAGGAAACCGATTTTCACCAAACCCTGGCTGCAGGGTGGCAGGTGAGGCTGTGGCAAGGACAGACTTGGCCTTCACCTGGCCAGGTCCAGATTTCAGTTCTGAGAGAAGAGACTTTCTCTCTCTCCAGCATCTCAGTCAATCCCTCGTCTCTTGGTGTCTGCCAGGAACTTCTGTGGGCCCAGCATGCCTGTGTGTCTGGTAACACAGCAGGGGAGAGGTAAGACAGGCCCTTGTCCTCAAGGACCACCCTCACCACACTCAGTGGAATTTACATTAAACGTTTTTGGACCATGACACATAGTAAAAATACACTTACGGTGATGAATCATGACCTAGTAATCTATCTATTCATCCATCCAAAATAAAATTTTAATGAACCCTTACTGAGTGTGGTTCACCCCATTTGCTTCTGTTTTTTTAAATGCTGCCTCACAATCCACTTGGCCATCTCAGGACCTGCTAAAGGGTTGTCGCCTTCGCTTTGTTAAGCGCTGACCACACTGGAGAGGGGAAGGCAACGCCCCTATACCAGGTAGCAGGCAGTCTGGGAGAGCTGCATGCTGCTGCTGAAAGGCTAGCCCGGCAGCGTGCGGTGGTTTGCGGAGAGGGGGGTGGTCGCTGGGGACCGTGATGAAGACCGGGAGCTCTGCAGGGGTGGTGATGTCGCCCCAGCCGAGTGTCCGCATCCCCACTCTGGTGTACAGTGCCTCGACGGCTGCCCTGCCTCCAAAAACAACAGAAGCAAACTATAGGATGAAATTTCAAAAATACACAAAGACACAAACTTAAAAAATAAAACAGCAGTGCAGCACTGTGCTGGCCGGGAAGAAGGCATCGGCTGCAGCCCGCAAGGTGAAAGTGGCCTGGCTTGGGCCGTGAGCGTCTGTGTCAGACCCTCGAGACCTGGGGCCTTAGCTCTGGGGCCTCGGGACCAGAGTCAAAGGCAGGCAGGCTAATGGGGTGGCCACCCAATGCTTAGGCCCCCATGGTTCCGCTCTCCGTGTCCAGGGCCGTAAGAAACAGACCAGCCTCTTGGACCGCCTCACTGGACAGACAGGAAGGGTGGTCTGTAGAGCTCCCGACTGGGAGCCGGTTCCTGGGTGGGGTCAGAGGCCAAATTCACGACCCCGTGCAGCCCAAGGATGCCTGTGACTCGGACTAGGGAAGGAGTAGAGGGACGTGGGAGAGATTTGGGCGTGTAAAAGTGAACAGTGCTTGGCAATGGGTTAGATACCAGGATAGAGGGAGTGGGAGGTGACGAAGGAGGTGCCTCCATTTCCAGCTTGCACTTGTGGGTGGATGGGAGCATCCTGGCCTGGATTTGGGAGTGACTGTCATGACTTTGATCTTAGACCACGTTAAGTTTGAAGTGCCTTTGAGAAGTCTGAGCTGGATACATGTGTCAGAAGCTTACAGCAGATTTCTGGACTGGAGATACTGGGTGAGATTATCCAGGGAGCTAGACAAGTGAGAGGAGAGAAGGCCCACGTTCTCCGGCAAGAACTCCAGCTTTGATCGAGGGCGAGCGTGGAAGGAAGACAGGGCTGTGGGAAGAACACCAGGTGTGGGGGCTGCTAGGAACGTCACAGGAAGCAAGATTGCAGAGGATATGAGGCGAACGCTCTCGGCAATGCCCAGAGAGCTAATAGGGCCAATTAGATTTGCAGCACTGTGGTCGTGGATGACCCGAGCGTGGCCATTCCAGTGAAATCCTGGCACAGGGAAGGCAGAGGTGGGTAGACGGAGAGTGAGTGGAGGGGGGCAGTGGAGAAACTGAGCTGGGAAGGCCAAGGGAGAGGGTGGCTGGGGCGAGATGGAGGCTGGAGGGAGGGCTTTCCAAGAGGCGTGATTTGAACAGAACTGCCAGGAGAGCTGGAGGATGAAGGGGGACAAAAGGAAGAGGCTGAGTACCTGAGTGAGAAGGGTGAGGGGATGGTTCATTTTCCCTGAAGGGGTGGCAAGGGAGGGGACTGGCTCTGTACAGGGGGAGGGAGGAGGGTGCCAGCCCCGATGAGGGCGGCTTCCAGCTTGGGAGCAGCAGGTTGTAGGAGCTGTTGTTCAATAGCTTCTGTCTTCTCTGAGACACAGAAGGTGAGGCTGCAGACTGCAACTGTGGCGATGAGCGGGGAGACGGTGGGGTGGAGGTTTGAAGGGGGTGGGGAGTATTGAAATAGGGCGTCAATCCAGTTCCAACGAGTGGGAGAGAGTTGACAAGTCTTAAGGGCTCATTCATTCATTCATTCATTCACTTGCAAATATTACTTACTGTGTCCCAGCCACTATGGTCTGGGCCCTGGGGGGTATATCAATGAACATAGAGACCAAAAAAAAAAAATCCATGCCCTTATGGAGCTTGCATTCTACATGAGGGAGTCACGGTAAGTAAACAAATATGTAAAGCATGCATATGCTATGATATAATCAACAAAATACGTAAAGGATGTGCTGCTGTTAAGATGATAAATGCTGTGGAGGAGGGGGTGGGGGCTGAGGTGGTGAGTGCTCAGAGCAGGCCTCACTAGGGAGGGACCTCTGAGCTAAGGCTTGAAGGCAAGGAGGGACTGAGGTGGGGCTGGGGAGACTCTCTGGCGGTGGACTGGGGGAAGTGTCCACCTCCCCGAGGCGTGACTCCTCCACTGGGGCTGGCTGTTTGGCTGGGAATAGGGAAGAGGGAGAAGGTCATGGTGGTAAAGGGTCACACGCTCAAGGGCCTGGGGCCTGCCTGACTTGTTCAGATGGACGCTGGTGTGGCCCAGCACCCTATAAGGTGGCCGGCTGAAGAGGGGAGAGAAAGCAGAGGTGTGGCCAGGTGACTGGGTCAGGAGGAGGAGCCTGGGCCGTAGGTGGGGGAAGAGATCCCCTGGAAGCTGTTTCCTCCGGCTGGGATGGGAGGGGCGCAGAGATTGGCTCCGAAGCTCTGTTCCACCAGCGCCCCCACCTGCAGCAGAGGCCTCCGGAGGGAACCCAGCCAGCTGCTGCTTGCGGCATGTGGGTCTCACCCTGCCTCTTGGCTGTCTTCTGCTCATCGCCGCCTGAGCTCAGCTCCTCCTCCTTGCAGTGTTGGAATCCTGTGTCAGTGAAGGGTATGGAGAGCTGGGAGATGGCCGTCTGGGGCTAAGTAGCATCAGCCTCAGTGGGGAAACCTGGCAACCACCACTTCGGCTGCTCAGAGAGGTTTTCCCCCTTCTGTACGGTTCTGACTCTGCTCTGAAGGTTTAGGTTCTGGGAAGGAAAGGTTGTTATGCTGAGAACCCCTTAGAACTCCGGTGCCAGCCGTGCCAAGTGAGTGTGAAACTGCCAGGGTCCTCAGAGGTGGGCTGCCCCTGCTCCCCCAGGGATGGAGGCCGGCAGACGTCAAGGCTCTCCCCTGCCTGCTTTGGGGTCTGTCACCAAAGGGGTGAGGAACCTGTCCAGGTCACAGACCACCTCAGCCCTGTGTTGCCAGCATCCAGTAGACCTTCCTCAGGTGCCTGGAAGAGTGTTGTCAGAATGGTACTTCAGGTACTGGTCCCCTGTGTCCACTGCTATTGACAGGCGGGCACCATGGTTGTCCTCATTTCCAGATAAGGAAACTGAGGCACAGAGAGGTTAACTAACCTGTTCAAAGTCAAGTTCACCGTGTTAGTATTTGACAGACCCTATCAAACCCTCATGCACCCAGCTCCCAGCCTACCTTCTGTGCTGTGTTTTACTAGCCTTGTCTCATCTGATACAGGAGTGCTTATAATTACGGTTTCTTTCGAGACTGGGAGAGGTCAGGTCGCACAGGTGGAAGGTTCTAACAGGCCCTGATCCCCCTCTTGGTACTTCCTACTGCTGCCTCAGTGGCGTTTGCTGATGAAACAGACCAGCAAATGGATGAAACCAAGTCCCCGCTGGGCCTAATGAATCCTGCTGTTACAGCTTGTTTGCATTTGTTAAGTTAATTCCTTTTCCAGACAGAGCCACAGCCCAGTGTCCCTGCCTCCTTCCCACTGTTCCACGCCCCTGGGGGCCCTAGCATCCGCCCCAGGTCGGCTCAGTGTCCTAGCTCTGAGCCTAGGGACAAGAAGGGGCTAGCTGGCCAGAAGAGAGGCTGTCCATGAAGGACAGCAGAGCCTGGCTGGGCTCCTTGCTCCCTGGCTGGGGCAGGCGCACAAAATGAAACCTGAACTCTGGAGGGAAGTTTACTGCACAATAAAGGGAGAATGGCCCGCTCTGGGGACAATTAAAGCCATATTACTGTGGAATTACAGAGGACGCCCAGGGAATTAACCAAATCCAAAGCAGCCAAAAGTACCAGGGCCAAGAACTGTGGGGCGTTCACATGTGGGTTCCCCGCTTGCCCCCCCCACACTTGTACAAGGAACCTGTCTGGCTCCCAAAGCCCCTAATTTTAGGGCAAGAAAAGACATTTTCAAAGACTTTACCTGAGGGGAACTATTGTCATAAAACAACCCCTGCCCAGCCTAGCTTGTGCCTTAAACAGTTCTGTTCTGGTTCCATAGCCAACTGCGTCCCCGGCGCAGGGCCAGGGGAGGGCTGACCCCACCGTGTGCAGCCGGGAGACGGAGGACCCGGCCGGACTCTGAGCTGGAGCCGAGCCGGGTCCAGTCTGGTCCCCGAGGAGAGCTGTGTGGGCACAGCCAGCAGCCTCAGCAGCCTCCCGGTCCTCACCTGTGAACCGGGAGTGACAGGGCCCTCCTCACCCACTGTGGGCGACTACATTGCGAAGACGCCGCACCTGACAGTAGGCCCCTGCTGCCTTCACGTTTTTGACTTGATGGCCTCCTTGGGTGAGAATCGTGTCAAGCTGTGCAGTATCGGGTGTGTGCAGAGCAGATGTGTCTGCACTAGCTTTCTACTCGTGTCTCCCGAGGAGAGGAAAGGGGTAGGGTTTGGGGCTTCTGAAGGCACAGGTAGGGTGGCTTCCGCTGTCTAGAATTGGGAGGCCCCTTGGGAGTCCTCCACACTGTTTCAGGCCCATTCCCCCTTGTCTCCACAGCTTACCTTGGGGGGCACTGGTGGGTGTTTCACGATGGGCAAGCTGAGGACATTTAGCAAGGTGCAGGGCGGGCCACTTGGGATCCCTGCATCAGGGGAGGTTGCGAAGTGTAAATGTGACCCTAGGTGTCTGGTGCTTATCTCGGCGCATGGAGACGGCGGCAGGCGGGTCACCTGTCACAGCTGTGGGGCAGCTAAAGCGGGCTGAGACGGCCAAGTATAAACTATTCCAACTCTCAGCGCTGCCCTCACCGCCTGCCTCAGCCCTCTGCTCCCTACCGCCTGCGTACCTCAGCCTTCCGGCTGTGCCTGGGCTCGGCTCTCTCTTCTTTCTCCCCCAGAGGTCCCTCAGCACACAGCTCTCTTGGTGCATTTCTGCCATAGAGCTTTGAGACCTTGAAAGACTGGCTAGTTTTTAAACGAAGCCCCCCACCACGCCCCCACCGCTGTCGCTGTCGGTGCTGTGGCAGCACTGACTCTCGGCTGTGAGGATGGTGGCTATGGTCCCCCAGCCCTGCTCTCTCGCTCTAGCTGATGACTTAGGACATGGCTCCAGAAGGACCACTGGTTCGTTTTCTGCAAATAAGTCTGCAAATAAATCCCCCACGTTTGCCCACAGGCAAGCTCCTCTCCTGTCTTCTTCCAACACACAACCCCTGCCCCGAGGACTGAGGGTCACATGTGGACTGGAAGACTTCCCAGAAGACCCTTCACAGACACAAGTGTAAGAACATTAAGGAGGCCAGTCCTGGCCTTGAACCTGGAAGGTTCTCAGAGCCCAGAGGCGCAACAGTGTCTCCTCGAAGGCTCTCAGAGAGGGAAGGGGCTGCATCGGTCTGGTGTGTCCTGTGTCCGCTTGGACGCCTGCTGGAGTGGTGGACCGCGCTCCCAGGTGGCCCATTCTATTCCTGCTCAGCTGGCGCCTACCTTTCCCTGTCACTTTCTCAATTCTGTGGCAAGCCACCTGCATTCTTCAGTGATAGGATGGTGTTTAATTAATTGTAATCTCATAAACACTTCACTGATATCTACATAAATTGTATCTACTGGTCTGGTTAAACTAGCTGGATTCAGAATTGGGGTTCAGAGTCCGATCAGTTTTCACCAGGAAGCACGTCCTGATGAAAATGGCCTTTTTTGGGTAAGGATTTTGGGCCATTCCGGTCATAACTGGCTTCCTCTTCCTGTTTCTGCCTGAACAGCAGCTTGATTCCATCTGGGGGTCCGAGTGTGGGATTGAGGCATTCTGGGGGCTGCCGGGGCCCCTGAGAGCCTGCTGGGGACAGCGAGGCGACCTCTCTGCTCAGCACGGACGGTGGAGTGTGCGGCCAGGAGAGCACTCCTGGGGTTGTTCGGTGGGCAGGCCTTTCCCTTCTCTCGCCTTCCCGTGTGGCCTCAGACAGGGACTGTGTTCTCCTGGAGCAGCTGGGGAAGGGCGGGCGACTGAGCACGGACAGTGTGGCACTGGCCAGACGGGACCTGGAGAGTCAGGCAGTGCTTGGGGCCCGGACAGGCCTCGTCCCCGCTGGTCCCATTGATGGAAAATATGATGGTGAGGGCCCTTGTAACCTCTTCTGGGGCTTTCAGGTGCTGAGGAGATTAGCATTCCCTTTAATTAGAAATTGTCATGTAAAATCACAGACCGTGGGCAAAGCACACATTCAACCGGGATCTACAAGGTGCTGGAGACATGACAGCCAAGCAGCACTTGGGCATACTTTTACTGAGAAATGTTGGTTGGAATTCCAATTTAACTGGGTGTCCTGTCTCCCTAGTTGCTAACTCTGGCCACCCCAGTTGGCAAGTGAGCTGGGAGAATGAGAGGGCATGTCGGTGCTGACCCGGAGTGGCCCAGGGGATCCCGGCCGCCGCCTGTCCCCATTCGTGAGAGAACCTTGGACTGTTGGGCTAACCTGGCTTTGTGCGTGGTGTCGCATTTCTGGAGCAGTTTAGGCTGTAGGTGAGGCTGGTCTCCGAGCTGAAAAGCCCAAAAAAGAGTTGAACTAAATAACTAGTCAAGGGGAGAGGGACGCTGCTGTGAGATGGGGGTGACGGGAATGAGGATGGTGTCCTGGGAGTCGCATGCTTTCCTGCCTGGGGCCAGGAGCACAGAGTCAATGGCCAGCCATCAAACCGTCCTTGCCATCAGCCCCTCCCGCTCCTGCTGGAGTCCAGCCTTGCCTCTGCAGCCTGGCCTGTGCCAGACTCCGTGATGGGACCCCTCGCAGACAGAAATGACTCCAGGGAGGCAGGGGCCGGCTTGGCCGGTGCGGCTGACAAGTCAGTGCTCATAGGTCTGTTCCATAAAGCACAGGGAGTGTGCACACCCCCTCCATGTGAAACGGTTGGAAGGAAGCCTCGTGCTGCCAGACAGGCATCTGGGCAGGGGGAGCGAGCCACAGGCAAAGCGCAGGTCGTGGCAGTGGGGGCAGCTTTGCTCAGGTTTCTTGTACTTGGGAAATTCTAGGCCTTCCAAAATAGATTCCGACAGCCATGGAGGTACCAAACTTCTCTCTGCCTGTGGCCGTGCTAGCCTTGCCTCACCGTGCTGGGGCTCTGGGAAAGCCCCGGGGTAGGGGCGCCCCCTAACTGGTGCCAGGTCCTAGGCAAGGTCGCTTTGCCTGTTGGGGCCTCATTTTTCTCCTTTCTTCTGTGACAAGAGGGTAAACTTGGACTCCTTGCAAGCCTGCCCCAACCCCAAGAGCCTGCTTCTGCCCTTGGAAGACACCATCCCCTCCCCCTGTTTGGCTGATGGACGCTGGGTGTGATGGGAGGGGACAGGGCTGTTCCTATGGGGTCCTATTATAAGGAAGAAGCAAGACCCCATGTCTGGATCTCTATGTGGAAACCAGTACTCTGAAGGGCAAGAGAGTTGATGTCTGGTAGTCAGTCAGTAGACACCACCGAAAGTTCCAGAACAGGGCAGTGATGAGGTGAGAGGAGAGCTTGAAGAGGGTCTAAGGATGGAAGAGGTTGGGGTTGGGAATGCTACACAGGGGGCCGGGGCTGAAGTCCCCAGGGAGGTGACAGGGCAGGGCCACTTTCCCCTGGCCGCCTGGGGGAGGCCCGCCGCTGCAGACAAAGAACTGAGGACTGCTCCGCTTACACAGGCCTCTTCGCGTGGCATTTCCTCTGCAGAGCGCAGGATGTTTGTGCAGCAGGAGCCCCGAGTTATTCCTCCACAGTGAGAGGCCTGGGAGATGTTAGGAGGGGATTGTTTCACAGCCTGGGCGTGGGGTTGTGGTGGTGGGGGGGGCGGTGGTGCAGCAGCCAAAAAAGGGTAGGGGAAAGAAAAGGCTGAGATGTTTACAGAGAAAAAAGTCAGTGGAAAATATGATGGTGAGGTCAAGGCGATGCGGGGGGATGGCCTCCATGCCGTCAACCGGGGAGGGGCTGGTCGCCCCACACAGTGGAAGAGAAAGCCGCCAAGCTGTGGCTGTGCTTTGTGGGGAGTGGTGGCTCCCTGTTACTTTTAATCCTCCCTGTGGCCCTGATCCCAGTTCTGAGAATGGACCGTAGCTTTATCAGCCGCTCTGGTCTCCCAGCCCAGATGGAGTTCACCGTCTATCTGCTGGAAGGCGGCAAGACGCACAGACCCCAGATCCATCCCCGGGTCCCTTCTCCAGAAGCCCCGGAGGGCCTGGCTGGGCCTGGGCTCTTCTGTCTGACATCTTGACAAAGGGGCCAGGCCTTTCCCAAGCCCCACAGGTGTGAAGAGCTTGTTACCCTTGTGTTTGTTCAGCCCTATTAGTGGCCTGAAGGACTGTTGACAGAGGGCCCCTTTGTGCGGGACTCAGCTAAAGCTCTCTAAGCCCTCAACAAACACAGGCCACTTATCTCCCGGGACTTTATCGGGAACCATCTGAAGCCGCTTGGGCCAGGAACTCAGCCTCCCTGACTCACGCCTGCCGGGAGTGGGGGCTGGTTTGCCAAAACGCTTCCCCGTTTTTGTTTTTATTTTTTAATTCGTTTTCCCCACCACCTCGATCCACCTTTTGTGGACTCTATTTCTGATACCAGAGATAAGGCCCAGGTGCTGTCCAGGGTCAGAGGCTTTGTGTTCAAGTTTTGGAGTTTTTAAAGGCAAGGTTGTGGCTTCGCTGGCCCCTGTCTCCCAGAGGAGGCCCCGTCGGAGGGGTCAGTGGGCTCCCCGCTTTGAGGCCTCGGCTTCAGGAGCTCCCAGGCCCAGCGGGATGCTCCCGGCTGCCAACTGCCCTTCTGGAAATCTTTTCAGCAAGGCTTTCCTGGGGAACCCCACATGCCTAAAAAAGGGGCTACTTTATTCTCCCTCAGAATGGTTTCCTCTGCCCAGTGCCCTAGAGAAGATCCTTGCCACACCCTGTCCTTCTGGAAGACCCAGGTGGTCGGTCACCAGTTCTGTCAGCTGCTCTCCTTCTGAGGCTGAAGTGATCACGCAGAGAGATCGGAAGCCTGCGAGATGCCCTGTCAGGGTCACGCTGTCGTCATGCCCCATCACTGGTTCACCCGGGCTGGTGGTGGTCTCAGTGCTCAGCCCTGTCACCTGCCTGCATGGTCCCACCCCTGTGGCGTGTTCACACCTGGAGCACCCCCCACCGAACTCCCAGGTACCCCCTCCCCCACACACAGAGCTTCTCTGCTGATGTGAACCTGACCCCTTCCTCCCAGGAGTTTTTGGCGTCCTGCAGCTACAGACGTTTAGGCCTGAAAAGAACTGAGGTTCAGACCCGATGTTCTCATCTTTCAGATGAGACTCTGGAGGCTCAGAGGGGCCTGTGGGCTTTCCAGGGTTGCACGTGTGGGTGGGGCGCAGGGCCAGGACTGGCACCCAGGCCCCAGGTCTCCCAAGTCAGGTCCAGCTCTCTCCTCTGTCTGTGCTGCCTTGCATGCCATTTGATCGTTACGTACTGGTAATTACATCACACGTGGGCTCCGAGGGCCTTGTCTTCAGACACCTTTTCTCTCCTCTGCATTATCAGTGGTTATTGTCACCCAAGTGTGGCCCTCGACCAGGTGGCTCAGCCTCACCTGGGAATGTCAGCAGTGCAGAGTCTCCGGCCCCCCCTACAACCTGCGGATCAGAGGCTGCTGGAGGTGGGCCCAGCTGTCTGGGGTCCGGCAGGCATCCTGGTGATTCTGGGCACCCGAGTCTGAGGACCGTCACGTGTCGGGGTCTGGGGCGGGAGTTAATGGCTACCTGAATTGAACTCCAGAGCTGGGGAGAAGGAAGAGGGGGCAAAGTTTCGGGAGGGAGAAGCACAGGAGTGCCGGCCCTGTGGCGGCTGTGCTTCTCTCTCCAGAGGGGCACTGTGTGTGCTTGTCAAACGGGAAATGAACGAAAGTCAAGCAGAAGCCGGTCCTGCCGGGGATGTCGCGGTGGCCCCATCTCGTGTTCGAAGGTGCCGCATCTTCCCTCCTGTGCTCTGTGGGGCCCCCGAGAGTCCCACAGGACGTCTGCCCTCACCCGGGCTCTGTCTCACTCCGCACGGACACGGACTCTCTTCTCTCAGATGAACAGGTCGTCCCGTCACGTCACCCTGGCTGTGGTGAGGTGACACTTTTCAACAGTCACCTCAATATTAACATTGACACAAGCACCCCTCAAATGTGTACAAACCCTAGAGCCTTGACTAGAAGCAAACTGCCCCTGGCTGATGCTTCTTGTCTCTTCATGGTTGCCCCGTCTCTTTGGCTCACCCTGCCAGGCCACCGCTGCATTGCATCTGGCTGGGCCATGTCCCCAGCGACAAGCATTAAGCCCTATGTTCGGTGGTGGGGGTGGGCCTGGGAATGAGGTGTCAGTGTCAGCAGCATTAACTGGACTTTTATCACACCAGGTATCTTCAAAGACAGTGGGGCAGGGACCACATCTGTCCTGCTCAGTTATCCCCAGTGCCTCGCCTAGTGTCTGCAACATAGTAGGTGCTCAGTAAATATTTGTCGAATGAATAGATAAATCATGAACTACCAGATTTGCCATTTGTAAAGTGCACTTCGATTGTTTTGCTATGTATCCACATGTACGATTATTTCTCTTATGTCTGGCTCACCTGCAGACACGAAAAGGTCCAGGCCCTGGAAATACTTGGGCCACTCCTGCCTCAGCCCCTCTCCTAAAGGAATCCTTTGAGAGACCAGCTCAGAGTGTCGCAAGGTGCTGGCGGGAGCCAGGTGTGTGGGGAGCAGTGACTGATTAGCCTGGTCATTTCAGGGGAAGCTGAAAACTGGGCTTAGAGTAGACCCACTGGGTCTCTTAAAATTCATTATAAACAAGGGTCAAACAATTTATAAATAAATAGTATACCAAATAGAGTAACTAAGTAGTAAATAAAAGGAAGTAAAGGTTATCCCAAATGTTTAAAAATAACTCTCAAATAGTTTTATTATTCTGAAATAATCATTTAAGGAGACGTTCCTTTTAAAACCGACCTCTGCCCGCTGCACCGATGCAACTTCCGCTCTGCAGACTCTCCCCTTCACTTTCCTGGGGACTCTCTCCCCAGACAGTCCTTTTTGGTTCAGTTCTGGTTCCAATTCTGCCAACCAGCAGCACTAACATCCCCTGGGTGCTGGCTGGAAGTGAGGACTCCTGGGCCCCAGCCCAGGGCTCCTGAATCAGGATCTGCTTTGCGCCGGGTGCCAGGGCGACCCTGTGCGCACTGCAGCTGCAGCAGGGCTGGAAGACTACTCCCTCTGAGTCTCTTCTCTGGCCCTGTCCTCCCCGTCTCGTCCCTGGTTGAGCAAAGAGGAACAGCCCCTCCAGGTGTCAGCCCCGAGAGAGCACTCAGCCTGGTCGGAAGCTGCAGATGTGTTGTGTGGCTCCAGAGGCACTGCGTGCGTCCCCTCTGAGGCAGGAGTGCTCTGAGGGCAGCCTCCATCTGCCTGCCCGTCTGCCTGCCCGTCTGCCTGCCCGGCTGGGCTGCCGCCGCCGCCTCTGCACTCAGCACCAGCCTGTGGTCCTCTGAAAGGCTGCAGTCAGCATTCACATTCGTTGAAACTGAAAACTTCTTACCTCCCAGGGCTGCATTCAAAGCTGCTGGCCTGGCAGCAGCAAAGGGAGGCAAAAATTCACATACCCTGGGTGTGGGGATGTCAGGGCTTCACAAACTTGGCACTATTGATATTTTGGGCGAGATGACTCTGTGGTGGGGGACTGCTCCATGCACGTTTAGCAGATCCTTGGTCTTTGCCCGGCCCCTCCCCCTGCTCCCCCCGTGCCAGCAGCACCTCCTCCCCTGGTTGTGATACATGAGAGTGACTGTAATACTGTCAGATGTTTGCTGGAGGACACCTTCGCCCCCAGGTGAGCACCACCGCTGCACTCCTCTCTGCCTCCTCCACCCAGGAATTGTGAGCACTGTGTGGTGAGCCGATCTTGTGGTCCTCACTCAGCAGCCCCAGGTAAAATGAGCAAAAGAGCAGGTGAGAGAAGCAGCACCCACCCAACCCTGCAAGTGTTCATTGAGTCCCATCTCCTGTGTGGCCCAGACCCGTGGAAATGGGTGCTAATCATGGCAGGTCTGAACTATGCTTACTGGGGGCATGGGGAGCCCCAGGACTGGGCACCAATTTCTTGCATGCAAAGCTCCCAGCCTGTGGATGGCGTGTATGTGGGCCAGTTACTTTGGACTGTTCAGCTGCAGATATGTCAGTCCAAAATTCCCTGATATGCTGCAGAAATGACGTGGGGCAACCCTCTCAAAAGAACTGCCTGGAAGGGAGTGGGGAGTGCTGGGTGATCCTGTGTGCTCACAGGGCAGAGCAGGGTCCCTGGGCCCAGCACAGAGCCTCTGAGGAGGCTCGTCACCAATGACCTGCCTGTTCCACGGAAAGCCCCTGAGCCACGTGAAATGCAAGGGAGCCAGGCCCAGATGTCCTGAGAGACAGGGCCGGGGTATAGCTCAACTATATCTATCCGCTGGATTCTTTCTGGGCCTGGGATAGCCCTGGTGTGTGGGAGGTTAGTTCACCAGGGTCTTTCGAGAAAGGGCCAATACCTGTGTTTGGTAAATTCACCAAACCAATGGATGTGGAGTCAGCCCCTGTTGCAAGGGTCTTCAGAGGAGTCCAGGGCATCCTAGAGGTGGATTCTTCTCCTTAAAGTACTGCAGTCTACTTGGACAGCAAAAGCTACATTGACAAGTTAGAGTAGCAATACAAGTTTTAAGTACTTCAAAGCAACAATAAAAGAAATGCCACATGTCACAGGACCATGCCTTGTCAGGGCGTAGTCTGGGCAGACCGCACAATCTTCCCTCTGTCCTGCCTGTCTACCTACTACCTACCCCTCCACTCACCTACCCATTCATTCATTCAACCACCCATTCACCCATCTGCCTGTCATCCATCCACTGCTCCACCTATCCAACCACTAGCCCATTCATTATCCATCTGTCTCTCCACCCACCCATCCACCCATTTTCCACCTATCCATCTACACTCATCCGCCCACCCACCATCCACTCACCCATCCATTTACCTACTCACCCGTCCATCATCCATCCATCTATCCACCCATGCATCCATTCATCTGCTCGCTCATTTATCATCCATTCATCTGTCCACCCACCCACCCACCCATCTGTCGTCCGTCATCCGCCATCCATCCATCCCTTCACATTCTCTCTGACTTACTCTTTCCCACTCTCATTTGTGCAAAAAGAACATACTGAGCTCTGCTCTGGGCTGGAGCGTATAAGGGCAAACCCTGTTCCTGGGCTCCAGGAACCCACACAGCTGAGGAGAGCATTTGTGCCTCTTTATCTAAGAGCTTGCTGCTGGGAGTGCTCACCTGTCCCCCCCACCCCCACCAGAAGGGGTGCCCTGGACAGCTGAGAGTGCACTGGCTACCCTGGTCTCCCTCATGGCTCACCACACAGGGCCTGGCATGTAGCTGGAGCACCTCACTGTGTGTTGAATTGAACTGGCCTGTGTTGGTGAGGGTTTGAACAGTCCAGCCTGGTGGGAGATGTTTGGAAAGGCTTAAGGGATGGTGGTGACCGGCATTTGTTAAAATAGGACCGAGAAGAACTTTTCATCAGAGAAGAAAATAGATCCTCATCGCTTGGGCCCCATTTCCTGTCAGGTTTCTGGGTAAGAAGTGCGTGTGGGGGTTCTCTTCCTCTCCCCTCCTGCCCCATGTTACGCCCCTGGGTCTGAAATGCAGCCACACGTGATGTACCCTTGGTGATCCCCACATGGCAGTTGGGTGAGGCATAGAGCTGGGGTCCAGACCAGGCCAGCTCTCTCTGGGTGGCTGGGGGAGCCCTGGACAGGGCAGCCCACGAAGGTTCCTCAGAAGTTGTGCTGCCCCGCCCCCACCCTTCTCCCCAGGGCTGACCTCTCTGTTCTCACAAGGCTGCCCTTTCCTTCCCGCCTTGAAATTTGATAATGAAACTAATACCCAATATTTTTGCCTCCAAGAGAGGCAGGAGATAAACAGGAAGGCACAAGGGATTAAGGTGTCTCTCTTGAGAAAGGGGCTGGGGACGGGCTGGGAGTTAGGTGACATCTTTGTGTGGAGCCGAGGGATCCAGATGTGAGCGGCTTTGCCTGATGCATTTTTCCATTTGTGCAGAGAAAATAAAACAAAGGGAAAAGAAAACAAGCTGTAAAATACTTTGCAGAAGGTCGAGCGTGGGCAATTGCCACTTGATGTCCCCTGACAGCTCCAAGAGCAGGAGGGAGGAAGGGCGCCCTGCCTTTTGATGTTCAGCCTCTGAGTGTTCTTTTGTGTGACCACTTGTTTGGGAAGAACCTTTTGTCGGTGTAAGGTGCATATGGAAGAGAGATACCGGCCCAGCCCGGGGTTTTCCTTGGGGTGGGGATGGGGGCTGAGCTCCCAGGAAGGGCTTAGAGTCTGGGATGGGCCCATTGGGGGAATGAGGGGCAGCTGGAGCCATCCTTAGAGAAGAGGACATAGGGTTAGCCTGTGCCTCCAAGAAGGACCAAGAAGACGCTGCTGCCCAGAGCTTGCCCAGTACAAGAGAGGCCTGTGGAAGTGAGGCCTGGCTGGTCCGTCCGGATCCCCGTCCCTGGGCAGGCGTGTCAGGCCCTGTGACTTCTATGCTAGCAGGAAAGACCTGATTCCGGTACTGGGTTCCAGTCCTGGGCCCCCCCCCACTTACTGGCTTGGTGGTCCCGGGCTGGTAGGTCACTTAACCACTCTGAGTGCCTCCCTGTCATCCTGGACTGGCTGGGTTCAAAGGGGCGATGAACTTGTGTATGTACCACAGTCTCGAGTGCTGGTGGGCTGCAGCTTCTTCCTTTGTACTTAGTTGGGCTCAGCCCCAAGGGCTGGAGGTGCTGAGGGATGCGTGTATAGCTCTCAGGAGTCATGTTGTGACCTAAGTTGGGGTCCAGCTGTTTCCAGACTTAAGATGTGGCCCGAGTCTTCTGTCTCCCCACGGAGCCTCTGCTAAATCCCTTGTCCATCTGTATTTGTAAACTGAGTGACTAAACGGGGTGTGTGATTTGGGGGGTGAGTTTAAGGAGAATATTTAAAGAAGCTGATAACCTCACAGAAAAATTAAAAGGGCAAATATTCATTTAAAACCACAAAAGTAATATATAGCTAGGAAACTGGTAAAAATATTTGCAGCTTGTATAGTAGAAAAGACAAACAGTTTTTAATCTGTTATATTTAAGAGCACCAGACATTGTGGGGGGAAAAAAACAACACCTTGTTTGAAAACTGGGCAAATGGCACGAACAGGCAATGCACAAAAAATGAAATCTAAAGAGAAAAACAAACATGGGGAAATGCCCAGCCCCACTGGTAATCAAAGACATGCATATTAAAGTCATGTGTGTGTGTTTTCCAGACAAACTGGCAAAGATTAAAGAAAAAGAATGCCGATACCAAATGCATATTGTTATTCTTTTCAAGGGTGTGTTGAAATAGGAGCTCTCAGATCCTGCTGATGGGAGTGCAAGCCAGGACAGCCTTCCTTGCGGGGAATTTGGCAGTTTGGATTCCTGGTTAAAACATGTAGACCCACCCTGGCTGGTGTGGCTCTGTTGGTTGGAGCGTCCCATACACCAAAAGGTTGGGAGTGTGATTCCCGGTCAGGGCACATACCTAGATTGTGGGTTCGATCCTCAGTTGGGGTGTGTATGGGGGCAACCAATCAATGTTTCTCTCTGTTTCTCTTTCTCTCCCTTTCTCTCTCCCTCCCTTCCTCTCTTCTTTACTCTCTAAAATAAATGAACATATTTTTAAAAATTTAAAACATGTAGACCCAAAATTTAACTACCAATTCTATTGTGAGAAATTTGCTGTACAACAGTCACCAGAGCAGAGTATAAACTCGTGAGTTCAAAGGTGGGTATCGATGTGTTGTTTATGATTGTGAAAGACTGGAAACGACCTAACTGCCCAGCTCGGGGATGCCCTGCCTTTGCATGCTCCCACTGCGGATCCGAGCAGCTCGCTGCACATGTCCGCGCACCAGGCAGTAGACGACCTTCCAAAATTGTGAAGAATGTTAGCTGACACTGAAACATAGTCGCCACCATGAGGAACTAGGCCATGAGCCTGAGATGCACACGTGCCATCACTGTCTGTGAGAAAGAATCGAACCGCTCCACAGCTGAGCCAATGCTGATTAAAGCAGCAAGGGTGGACCCCAGTGTTAACAGCCATCGGAAATCTGAGTGCAGTGTTTTTCCTTCCTGCTTAGGTGTTTCAAGTGTCTGGCATTAAACATCTATTTCCTTAGAAATTACATAAAATGTGATTTAAACAAGCTTAGCACAAAAGCAAATCATGTCACAGGGTGAGCCTGACTGGGCTGGAGTTACCCTGGAGTGAGAGACCTAAGGTAGATGGCAGGCCTCAGCTTCCCAGTGAGCGTCTGGAGGAGGGCTGGGTGGGGGCTGGGCTGGGTGCCTGAGCCAGGCTGGCGGGAGGTGAAAGTGGGCGTGAAAGTGACCCTGTGACCAAGACCTGGAGGGTGAGAAGGATGCAGGCAGATGAGGAGGGGGCTTGGGAGAAGAGGGTCCTAGGAGGCAAGGGACAAAGGGAAAGTCATAGAGGGGCAGGCAGGAGGTCCTCACACAGGGTGTACTCTGGAGACTGGAAAGTTTGCTGCCGCTGAAGCATAAGAGTGAGAGGAGGAAGCAGCATCCGGTATCCAGAGCCCTGGGGGCCATGTGAAATGATGTTGACTTTATCCGGAGGAAAACTGGGGGCTGTGAAAACATGTCCATAGGTGAAGGGCATCCTCGGATTGATGCTGAGGATGCCCGTGCTGGTTACAGTGTTCATTCAGAGCAGCATGGAGGTCTCAGCTCAGGAGACGGGGGCTCAGGCCGGGCAGCATGGAGAGGAGTGACTGGACTTGGAGCAGACCCTAAGTGCAGACCCCAAAGTGGAAGCTGGAAATGCAGACTTGGGAGTCAGAAGCACAAAGGCGGTCCTGTGGCCATGAGGGGCAAACAAGGCCCCCCTGGAGGGCATCAGAACAGAGGGGAAATGGTGCTGGTTGCTGAGGAGTGTGTAGGGTATAGGGAGAAGGAGCCGGCAGAAGGGAGTCTGAGATCAAGGTGCTGGTAGGGACGGTTTCTCCTGAAGCCTGTCTCCCCAGCTGGCAGGTGGCTACCTTCTCCCTGTGTCCTCACATGTCTTTCCTCTGTGTTTGTGTCCCCCGATCTCACTGTGTGTTAAGTTTCCTCTTCTGCAGGCCCCGGTCACGTTGGGTGAGGTCCCCCCTTAACAGCCTCGTTTTAACTTAATTACCCCTTTCAAGGCCCTATGTCCAAACACAGTCACATTCTGAGGTCCTGGGGTTAGGGCAGCACATGAATGGGGGGCACGATTCAGCCCCTAGCAAGCAGGATGTGGGCACAAGGAGGATGCCCAGTCCACCCTTCCACTCTGAGGTGTGTACCATGGAGGGAAGTAAAATTTCCACCTGGGAGGGAGCAGGAGTCTCAGCCATGGTTCAGGTAGGGCCAGGTGGTCCATAAGTGTACAGATATGTGCAGGGGAGCCCAAGAACAGCTCTCCCTGGCCTGCGGGAAAGGGGGTTAGGGGGCACGGTCACCCTAGGCTCCCCCACCACACCCCTGACTGACGACTCTCCCTACGTCCTCACAGCCTGCAGCTGCAACCTGCATGCCCGGCGCTGCCGCTTCAACATGGAGCTCTACAAGCTGTCAGGTCGCAAGAGTGGGGGCGTCTGCCTCAATTGCCGCCACAACACGGCCGGCCGCCACTGCCACTACTGCAAGGAGGGCTACTACCGAGACATGGGCAAACCCATCACCCACCGGAAGGCCTGCAAAGGTAGGCGGTAAGGGTGGGGCCTTGGCCACATCAGCTTCCCTGTCTTTGCTCAGCACTTCTTTTCTCTTTCTTTTTCTGATGATCACACAAGCCCACGCAGGGCCCCCCTGGTATTCAGTGGTGTAGACTGAAACAAAGGGGCGATGGAGAAATGACTCCAAGGAGAAGAAAGGAGAAGGTGTGATCTCTGCAAGGGTGCAGGACGCCCGGCCAGGCGCCCCGCCCCCTCCCAGCTGCCTGTTCCTCCGCACAGGTGTGCTGCATACCACAGGGCGGGGGTCACGTTCACCAGGCTTACCGTGGCACAAAGGGCTCTATTTTACCAAAACCAGGCAGACAGATTTTTTTGGATGTGTGCACACCTCCCCCCGCCCCCCCAACGGTCGCACAGACACAGACCCTGTGCCGCAGGCTTCAGGGGCAGGGTCTCAGAAGGAACATTCAATCCACCTGCAAATAGCTTTACTTCTCAGGACAAAAAAATTAAAGGGAGCCGGAAGACTATATTTTCGTTCACTGGAGCAAGCACTAACGTTTTAACTTTCTGCTGTTTTCTCCCACTAATAAACATGAAACACCGATGAGTTGACTCGGAGGAGGTGATGAAATGCCAGGGAATTCAGTAGCGTTGGGGCAGAAGTGGGACCCCCATCCCAGGTTAGCATTTTGGAGAATCAGGGTTCTTTGGGTGCAGAATTTCGGGCCTGGAGCCAGGGCTTGCTGTGAGCGTGGCTTCCCAAGACGATGTCTCTGAGGGCTCTTGGGCCACAATCCAGCACAGTCAGGGTTGTGACGCTTGAGAGACCCATGCCGTGGTGGACTCAGGCCCAGATGATGCGCTATAGTAGAGAAATCTGTCTGTGGCCACTACTTAGCCTTTGGATGAAGCCAAAGTATCATCGTCCTAACAGGAAATCCACCAGATGTCGGGCACTTGTGCGTAGGACCAACAAGATGAAAAGCCAGGGCTTCTTGTTCAGGAATTACTAGGAATTTCAAAATGGCAACAGCAGAGCTTCAGCCAAGCATGTGTCCGTATGAGCACGGGGCCCATGGAGCCAGCCTTGCTTGAGTGGAACGCTTTGCTCCGAACAAACAGCTTCCCAGTCTGCATCTTCTGGGAGAAATCCCTTGGATTCCAAATGAACAGGTGGTTCCAGGCTAGTTCTCCTTTCAGATCTGTGGACTTCAGGCTGCCTCTGGTGGTTGTCAAGAGAAATTTAAGCATAAAGGTAGTTGGGCTATTTCCACATCAAAACAACTCATCCAGGTGAGAATCTTCCAGGAGACTGAACAGGGGCTGAGAGGGGTGGCCTGGGCAAGGGATCCAAGAAATGCCTACAGTGGCAGGCAGGCGTGAGCAGGGCCGTGACCGGGGACAGAGGGCTTTGGGTTTTCAGAGGACATAACTGGAAGGTGTCCAGCTCCCTCACCTATGCCCAAGTGTTTGTTATGTTTCATTTACAGAAGAAATCGAAGCCAGGGTTTTGTAAACAACTGCTTGCACATAGATTTCCTGGGGATTTGGCCAAGAAATGGTAACCAAAAGTGGCCACTCAGCTGGATAAATGGAGAAATCTGCCAGTAGGTGAGAAGGTCCAGGCTCTGTGGCCACATACTGTCATGTCAGTTTCTGCTGTTACAGGAAAGGCCCGTCCCCTGGAGAGACAGGAAGGATCAGGGCCTTGGCCATCTTGCTGTTTGCCGCCCCACCTCTCCTCTGTTGCCATGGTGGGGGGCGGGGTAAGGGCCCCTTGTGGCCTCTTGCTGCAGTGAGTGAGATGTCCAGAAGCCACAGGATTCTGGGAACATGCAGATGGTCCTCTGGGGCTCTGCCACTCTGGTTAAAAGGTGTGGGGACTCCCAGCTTCCAGGAGGACAAGATGCAGGCAAACCAGGGTGTGGTCCTATCTTACTATTTCAGATGCATGTCCATCCTTAGTGGTTGTGTCCTCCCTCTTAGCCCTGGACAGCAGCTGCCCCCAGCCTTGGTGGGAGCACCAGGAGAAGACCCCACAGAAGAGGAGAAATGTCTGCATGGATTCTGCTCAGAGGGATGCTTGTGTATCCTTCTGGGGCAATATGATAGGAAAGGGCAGGACTCTCAGTGTGTCCTGATTGGTGAGGAAAAACAATGCTTTCAGGATCCTGCCACCTGATTGGCGAAGGAAAACACTATCTGGCCAGTCCTAACACTGATTGTTGAGAAAAAGCATTACCTGAGGGGCTCTGCTTCACGATTGGTGAAAAAAGACATGCCTAAAAGAACTGCTGTCTGAGTGGCCAGCAAGAAAAGGTGGCCTGCAAAGCCTGGCCATTTCACTGGTGAGGAAAGGCACCTCTTGAAGGTTCCAGATCTCTCCCCTCTGCTCTGCTCTTCCTGGTGTCACCCCCTTGGGGGATGTGGGAACTTTCAGTCCTCAGTTCCCTCACAGGACACTTCTCACCAAGGAGAGACGCTGAAATCTTGCCAGGAGCCAGCTGCAGTGCAGTTGCTGCCTGAGGGATGTGTACCCTTGAGATCTGCAGTTGGGGGGTGTCTTCATCACCTCCACGGAGTCTGCTGTCTTGTCTTTGCAGGGCTGGATGGTTCCAGGAAATGATTCCTTTGGTGGGAGCATTTGGCCCAATCTTTTGATCTCGGATGGTTTGCTCTTAGAGGCCTCCAAACTCTCGTTTGTAGGAGCTACCCCCAAGGTCCTGGCCTCCTGGGGTTGACCTCAGGGAGCCCCAGCATAGCCCTCAGGTGAGGGCCAAGCTCCTTCGCCCTGTTTCAGATGCATTTCACAGGGGAACTGCGACAGCAGGCCGTGGCTCTGGATTCAGGTTGGCAGTTGACCTGGGGAAGGTTAGCAGTGACATGGGGGCCCTCTTTTAACCCCCTGACTTCCCAGGGCCTGGGGAAGCCCGGCAGGGTGCTGAGGCCACCCATACACTCCTGGAGACTGGCTGACTCCCAGCCTTGTTCAGTTTAGAGCAGGGGTGGACCCAGACAAGAACCATTTGGAGCAACGGCATTAGATTCCAAGTGTTATTATGCGGTCCCCTATTTGGAAAGTTTCATAGCAACAAATTTGTTGGGTTCTTTCTCTTCTCCCGTGGGTTAGAACCAGCCCGGGGCTGGCAGGGCTGGTGCGCACAAAGGGCTGTAATAAACATGCCCAGGGAACAGGCGGCTGCACTCTCCAGCTATTCAGCGCGATTTCACAGCACTGGGAAGGCCTCATTACGGCGTGGGCTGTTGTCCTATACAAAGTCAGATGAGATGAATTTCTCCCTTTTCTCCGCGGAATCATTTGTGAATGATACTCGTCTTGGAATCTGTCAAAGATAGGCGGTTTTGTTTACCATTTGTCTTCTTTATGGACTGGGGGGCGCTTGCTCTTTGGAGCCAGCAAAGGAGACATCGCCACTTAACCCTTTCAGCCATGCCTCCATTTAAATGATATTAATTTATCATCTTCCCAAACCATCTGTGATGGATAAAGACATTCCAGGAGCCTCGCGTGAACCGAATTGCGATGAGAATGAAGAAATTAACCACTGCGTCTAGCATCCCGCACAAAGGGCTCTCGTTCCATCTCACTGAGCAGCCTGCTCCTCTCACTCACTGCCCTGCCCCCTTTAAGTCCACAGTCTATGTGGCTGAATGCGGGCTGCCAAGAAGGTGCGAGGCCTGCGGCGGTCCCCACCCGCCACTGTCTTGGCCGCTGCACACACCTGCTGCTCTTACCCACCGTGTTTGTTCAGGCAGCTCGGCCAGGGTTCGAGGAGGAAGCCAGCACCTTGGGCCTTCCCCTGCGGCTCCCTGCCCCCTCGGTGCTGCTTGCTGCTTCTTTCCCACTCCCGATTCTTTCTCTTCATGTCTGGACGTCCTCAGTACAGCAGGTTCCCAAATGTCCATTTTGTTCAATGTCGTTTTGTCATGTTGACGAGCTGTCCAGGACCTGAACTTGCCTCAGGTAAAATGGTTTCATTGTGCATATTTTGCTTCATGCCACAGAAGATACTGAGGATGTCTGTACCTTTGTCTCTAACTTGTCATGGAGGTTCTTGCCCTTGGTTGCACTTCAGAACCACTTGGAGATTCAAGAATACTGATGCCTGAGTCCTACGCCCAGAGATTCTGGTTTAACTCATGGGTCTGGATGAGATTCAGGTCCTAGGAACCTGAAAAGCTCCCCAGGGTGGGTCCAGTGTGTAGCCAAGGCTGAGAACCGGGGCAGTAGGAGAGTAGGAAATGAGGACAGTCAGCTGTTCTTGGCTCGGGAAAGGTGGCCTCGGCCCCAGGGTTTATTCTTTTGAGGGGAGCGACTTACCATCAATGAATTGGAAGGCTTTCATTTTTATGGTTCTCTTGATGGAAACTGGGTGGAGGGGGTGTGTACTTAAAAGTTTTTAAAGGTTTAAGTCTTACTGGGCAAGGCGGGGGGCTTAGCTAGTGTAGCTCGCTGTTCCAGTGTCCAGTTGAAAGCACGGTGGATGTGGCTGCTAGACGCCGCGCCTGTGTGCGTGTGGGTGTGCTGGATCCGGTCGCCGGAGTGTTCAGTCAGGGCAGAGCTAGGAACCTGGGCCTGCACCCCCATCTGACTCTAAGGTGGTGTCCATGAGCCCACAAATGCCTAAAAGCATCATGAGTGCCCCTCCGCTTTGTGGGTCTCTTGTCACACTTCCATTCCCTGTTGTCATTTCCGGAGTGTAGGGAAAAGGGTTGGCCACCTTAGGCAGGAAAGGTACTCCGTGGCTGGAGCAGCTCCCAGCTCAGAGGGCAGAGGCCACAGAGGCCCGAGGAGTGGACTCTGTCAGGGCGCAATGAAGGCCGGAGTCCCTGGGGAGGGAGGAAGTCAGAAGACGAGAAAGTCCCCATGGAAGTTCAACGCTCAGCCCCAGCTGTGGCCTCTGTGGGTGCATCCTTTTCCTGTTCCTGGGGGACTCGGAAGGGGGCGGGACTCAGAAATCTGACCTCCAGATTTGGCTCTGGGGTGAAAGCCTGTAGAACCTCAGACAAGTCACGTGGCCTCCAGACCTCTGTCTCCTCATCAGTGAGCCCTTTTCAGATGTATGGTCTCTTCAGTCTCGTCCAGCTTTGACATAACCCATTCCATGTGTTCTTTTTTAAATAGTGAAAAGGACTATTAAAGGAATGTTATCAGCCCCTGACACAACGGGACTGTGTCTTATGTCCGGGAAGTTTGTGACCTGAGACCTTTGACAAGCCGGCAGAAACCAGGCAGAGGTGGATTTGTTCCGAGGTCCTTACAGAGGAAGTGTCCCTGCTCTGTGCCTGGACCCGCACCGGGCCCTCCTGGCTCCAGAGCTGGGTCTTCAGGCCCAGCTCTTTGTCTCAGTCCCCCGGGCATCCTTGGCCACTTTCTTCACCTTTCCGGTGCCAGTCCCCCATCTCTGAAGCCTGCTCTCTTCCCCGTTCCCGGGTCTGGAGCAGAAGAGCCGCCGGATCGTGAGCCCCTCTGTTCACGGAGGGCGTGCCACGTGGGAAACAGCTGTTGCTGCCAGGAGAGCAGCAGGTGTGCCCTGGCCAACGGCCTTGGGATGAACAGCTTTTAAAAACAGGGACATTGGATTTAATCGAGATCTATCCCTGGTTCAAGTTCCATCCCTGGGCGAGGTGTGTACTCTTTGATGCTTCAGTTTCCCCGTCTGAAAGTGGGGTTAGTAGTAGTTTCTCCCTCCTAGGATCCTAGGATTACGGTGTAAATGAAATGATGTAGAGGAGGTTCCTGGCACATGACGTCACTCCATACCTGTTAGCTGGTAGGATTATTTGTACAATTAGAGCACAGGTGGCAAACACAAGCCCCACAGGCCAAATCCGGCCCTCCACCTTGCACCTTGTTTTATCCAGCCCAGCACCTTGTTCTACTTGGTGGCAGTGCCGAGCTCTTGCTTAACTGTTAAGGAGTAGTTACATTTATACAGTCCTAAAATTATATTTGGCCCTTTGAAGGTAACAGTGAAGCTGATGTGGGCCCTGGTGAAAATGAGTTTGACACCCCTGAATTAGAGGAAAACGGAGTAACCAGAAGGCCCTGCCGTTGCCAGCCTGAGCACACAGCAGAGACGGTTCCCTCAGCTCTCCGGCTGCCTTGGTTCTCTCAGTGAGCAGCAGCAGCAGCGCACGGGAGAGCCAGGCCCCTCTTGCTTGAAGGGCTCGGCCCCACCGTGGTCTTTGAGACTGATTCCCACAGGTCTGGGCAAGGCCCCGGGATGTTCTGGATAAAGGATTCACACACTTTGGGAGCAGCAATCACACAGGAGCTGAGCAGCAGAGATGAGTGTCCAGCAGCTGCTTGTGGAGGCCCTGTGCAGAGAGGTGGGGACAGGCTGCGTGTCTGTGCGCATGGTTGTGGAAGTGCCGCTAAGAGAGATCCGGCCCCTGCCTGGCGGCCTGCTTGGGGCCTGTGTGTGCAGATCCCCCCCACTACACCCCCCCTTTGGAAACCCTCTGTAGGAGCTGTGCCTTTACCCTCAGCTGTAAATCAGGTGCAGGAAGACTATAGTTAACTAGATCAGGAGGGTCAAATAACCCAGTTTGGGATTATGGGGCTCCCCTCCCCTTCTACTTCCTGCTGTCTGCACCTTGATCCGAGAGTGGCAGGGGAAAGGAGAGGTCGTGCAACTTGAAACATTTATTCTTTTGTGCCTCGTTAGCAACTGCTGGGGGAGAGAAAAGCATAGCTGCAGAGGAGGCTGACACAGACGGCTGAGATGAAGTCGGTGGACTACCTGTGGATTTTGCTGCGTCGGCTCCCTCGTTGGTGCGGAGAAGTCAGGAGCGGGGAGTGTTCCTAGTCAGGTCATTCTGGGATGTGAGAGGATGATCTTCCCCGCTTGCCCCTCTTTCTTCCCTCCAGTTCACAGGGTGAATCCAATGACCTCCTCCCACCATCCCCCCACCCCCGTGGAGAGGGCGCAAAGCCATTCTGAGCTTATTCCTTGATTCTGCTAGTATTTATTGAGCACCTGCTGTAAACAGTAACTGGGGGTACAGTGGTGACCAACAGCCTACGTGTTTCCTTGGAGCTTGCCCTCTGGGGGAAGGTTGATGATAAACAAAGAAGAGAAAAGAGTAAGAGTATTATAAATTGTGCTGAGTTACACAAAGGAAATAAGGAGAGGGGGAAAGAGAGAGTATAAATCAAGGGAACCATTCTGTAAGGTGGTAGGGGCGGGGAACCTCTCTGAGGACTGCAGGTTTGAGACAAGACCTGGGGTGTGAGGAGCAGCCCGCTGTGGGGAAGCTGAGGAAGGAGTAGCACCCGGATCTGGAAGCAGGAAAGGGCTGGAGGGCCTGTGGTCAGAGGGGGCGAGAGGAGGGCAGGGTTTGCCCTCAGGCTGTGGCACACTCCTGCTTTCTCTGTGGCCGCTGTCAAGGTGCACGGCCAGTCTTACCCTGAGCAGAGGAGTGTCTCCCCCTAACCGAGTGCCACAGGTAGATGCACTGCCTTGCAGTGACCTGCAGGCCCAGAGTCCCAGGCAGCCTCCAGGGGGACCCCAGGGAGCAGCCACACTTGCTGACAGCCCGGTCCAAGGATTCAGGGCAAGGCGGTTCCTTGGCCTGACGCCTCTGCACTTGGGAGGCCGTGGGAGGACCAGAAAGGGCATCTCCCCCCAACTGGGTTGGGAAGGGGCTGCCTCCCACACCTGGTAGCTGTTTGGATACTTCCTTCTTAAAGGACAGGAAGGACATCACATCAGGTTAGGGCCCACCCCAGTGACTTTATCTCAGTGGCCTCTTTAAAGACTTTATCTTGAAACCTAGCCACACTCTAAGGTGTTGGGGTTAGGACCTGAAACATCTGAATGCTGGCAGGGCACGTGATTCAGTCCATAACTCACGATGGGCCAAGAGCTGCCCTTAATGCCCGGCAGGCGGCCTGGGTGGCAGCTGTTGGTGACATCAAAGCAAGGATGGGTGCTGCGGCTGTTCCCTCTCCCACCCTCCAGCCTGGAGCTGCTCCAGGGGGTCTGGGTCCCATGCCAGCTCCCCCTCACACGCCCTGGGATCACTGCCATTTGAAGGTCCTGCATGACCCCGGAGGCCCCTGGAGCCGGGTCTTCAGGGAATGTAGCCAGACCTCCCGATAGGAGCCTGGATGGATTCCCAGGGGCCACGCTGTGAGCTGCAGTGAGGGGCCAGCCTGAGGCGTGCATGCCCCCTGATGGGGCTGGTGGGCCCCCAGGGGTCCAGGACAGAGGGCAAAAGCAGCTGCTCAAGACCAGCAGCCTGGGGGGCGGCAGAACTGTCTACCTTCCGAGTTGGTTCTGCCAAGGCTCTTGGAAACCCTGGGTATGCTCCTCCCGGCTGACAGGGAAACCTAGTCTCAGCGAGGTGACCTGGCACTACCTGTAGACAGTGGTATTGGGCAGGGCAGTTGGTGGGTGTGGATGGAAGGCCTGACGTGGCCAGCAGTGAGAGTGAGCACTCCCCCTGTCCCCTTGGCCAAGACACTGCCATGAGCTGCCGCAGTGGGGCGCTGGGCCCTGGCTCTGGCCACCACGCTGGGCCCTGGGAGCCAAATAGACACCAAGCCTTGGGCTGCTAAGTTGGAAGTGACTTGAGTGGGAGTGTAAACTTCTGTCCTTACAGGTGAGCCGCCTTAGGCTGAGAGCAAGCGAGGCACTAACCCAGGGTCACAGTATTACTAACAGGACAGACCCAGACCTGGGCCTCCTGTGCCCACCTAAAATCGTCTGTGTGCCCTGAGCTCCTGACCCTGTCTGGTGGCCCAGAGCAAGGACCGTCGGGCTTTTCCTCTGCACCTGGAGGCCCTCCGGCACGCCCAGTTCCTGAGAAACCTAATGCTGCTACCTTCTCAGGGCCCTGGGCTTCCGCCTGCTCTCACCCTCCTCGTGGTGGGAAACCCCTGGGGTGGATCGTTTCCCATGACCAGGTGCTGCCTGCTCCGTGCAAACGAGGTGACCTGCCGTGGAAGGGATTGACCTCTGCTGAAAAAGGTGGCTGACTTCCAGGGAAATGGGAGCCGCCAGTGGGCTTCCTGTGGTGGAAGATGCTCGGAGCCAGACCAAGTTCCCAGAGTCAGGGTGGTTCTCTTGGCCCCCTCACCAGACCCCCTGCAAAGGGGAAGACCTCCACTCAGCTGCAGTCCCCATTCCCTTGTTCCCCTCGGCTCAGCCCCGCCCCGCCCACTGTGTGAGTGTGAATCTGTGCTCGCGTGTGTTCCTCCACGTGTGCCTGTGTGTGCTCATGTTGAAGAAATGCAGCATGGTCCCTTGGGCATTCTCTCCCTGAGGGTCAGAGCCTAGGGCCTCCCTGGCATTGGGCGGGTGGCTCAGACCCCCTTCCGTTGACACTGCTTGCTGGGTGCCCTTGTCCCAGACTGTGGAAGAGCCCACTGTGGGTTGCTGTCATCTCTCAGTTCCCCCACACTCTTCTCTGCACAGAGGGATAATTTGGACTTTCCTTATAAATAGGACTTGGGGGAAGTCTTTACTTTGAATGAAGTGCAAGTCTGTCTGTTAGGACTGTATTTGTGCTTTACAAAACCCGTCTAGCAATGGTTTCAACAGGTTTAAGTATGAATGTCTCCTTGCAGAATAAGAGGGGGGTGCATCCCGAGAGGGCGAGGGCTCCATGACGCCCTCAGAGATTGAACCTCTGCCACCCCCACGTGGCCTCCTTCTGCCTGCAGGCTGTTTTTTGTTTTTGCTTTTTTTAGATTTTACTTATTTTTTTAGAGAGAGAGGAAGGAAGAGAGGAAGAAGGGGAAAGAAACATCAGTGTATGAGAGAAACATTGATCACTTGCCTCTTGCATGCCCCCAACCAGGGGGTCTGGCCCAAACCCCAAGCATGTCCCCTGACTTAGAATCTAACAGGTGACCTTTTGGTTTGCAGGACGATGCCCAGCTCACTGTGCCGCAGTGGTCAGGGCTGCCTGCAGTTTTTCCTGCCGGTTGGCAGACTCATCCTCTGTGTGGTCATGCCAATGTCACAGGCAGGTGCGAGGACCGGAGCTGACAGCTGCCTGAGAGTGTGGACACGCTGAGGCGTTCACGGTGTCTGGTGGTGGCACTGCACTGGTGAAACTCTCCACCTCGATGGGCGCACGCCCTGGAGGGGACCTGACTAGATTTCTGAGCACCCCCCCACACACACACACCCTCTCTGGGACCCCAATAGCGTCTCTTCTTGGAACACCAATCTGTGGGGAAGCAGTTAGCCTCCTGCTTCCATTGGACCAGGCCGAGGGGCCAATTGGTCAGTCTCTGCAGAATCCCAGGAGAAAGATTTGGAAACCAAAATAAAGCACCCCCAACTTTCATCAAAGGGTTGGGAAGTGCCTGCTCCCCAGCAGACACAGCTGCCCCGCTGCCACAGAGGGTGGCCCTCAGCCCCACCTGACCTCAGCTGGCACAGCCGGAGGCCACCAGCTGTGAGGGGCCTCGGGGGAGGGACACTTGGCACTCCTGCTGCTTTCCCACGATAAGGGTGACCTGGACCCATGGTGGTGCCCGTGGGTGACTTCCTCTGAGACTCGTCAGTGAGCAAGTAGCCTTTGGTGACCTCTGTCCAGTGAAGTACAAGGGTCCTGAAGCTAAGGGTGCACAGCTCTGTTCTGGCAGCGGTCTGCCAGCTGACATCCTGGCATCATCTTAGCATTACTGGCAAATGTGCAGACACTGGCCAAGGCCGGCAGCTGGCAGGAGCCTCAGGAGCCCACGTCCCACTGGGGCCGTGTTAGGAGCTCGGGACAGCAGGAGCCTGTGCTGCGCCCTCTGCTTTCTTGTGGCCAACTGAGATATGCTGCCTGTACTTAACTGCCCGTCCGGTCCCAGCATGGGCTTGAGGGGCGGAGAGAAAGGTCAGCGGTATGGTATCTCCAACTGTCACCTCCTCACATCATCCGTAAGTTACACCAAGGCCGAGTTTCTTCTTACTGCATAAAAGTAAACAAAATAACAAAAGCCAAAAATAACACCATACCAACAGCAAAAACCAAGAAGAAAAGAAAAAACAATGGGGAGTGCACCTGAATTTGGGGTAGATATAAGAAGACAAGTCTCTACCAGAAGGATTCCTGCTGTCTCCAGGGCCGAGCTGGGACAGCCCGCCTTCCTCCTGTGGGACCAGCGGCACGAGAACCCCGCAGACAGCCCACTAGGTGTTAGCTCAGCGCCCAGGGCCTTCCGCCGTGGGCCTGTGTCTGCTGCCCTCTTCTCACCCGTCAGGGAGCACCCACGACCAGGACACCCACCCCTCCAAGAGTTCTGGGAAGCTCTCATGTGTCCAGACCCAACTTCAACAAACAGTTCCTCACATTCCTGTCCTTTCTGCTCTCCCCGCCTGCCCCCCTCCTCTTCCTAATTCTCACCAGCCAGTCCTGGGCGCGAGGCTGGCCAGGAGGGGCCGGGGCTGCGTCGGCAGGCTCGTGCCGGCATGGAGAGTAGTGCTGGCTGGAGGGGCTCTATCTAGTCCAGCTCTTCTAGGAGCTCCACGCTCACTTATTTCCTTGGCTTTTGTTTTCCTCTGTGGGGCAGAAGCACATAGCAGCTTGTGGCACCAATTGAAATTGCTGCAGGATGCCTTCCTGCAGACACCCCACCCCACTTTCCTTGGAAGGGGAAAGGAGAAGGAGGAAAAGCAGAACATTGTGCCCTTCATCCTGTTGTCCCTTCCTGCTCCCACTCTGAGTCCTCCGCCTGGATCCAGGGTGACAGGACTGAGCAGGGGATTCAGGGATCCTGTACTGGGTGAAGCCGCTCTTGCCCAAGCATCAGGAGTGGGTGGGGCCTTGGTCAGCTCGGGCTGCTGTAACAAAACATCACAGCCTGGGAGATGTAGACAACAGATGTGTGTGTCTCACCGTGTGGAGGCTGGGAAGTCCAAGGTTGAGGTGCCTGCAGGTTCGGTGCGTGGTGAAGGCCTGCTTCCGGGGTGGCAGACAGCTGGCTGCCTTCTTGCTGTGACCTTGGGCAGCTTTCTCTCCTTCCTCTCATAGAGGCACCCCTCCCACCCTGAGGGCCCCACCCCCTGGCCACATCTAAACCTAATTACCTCCTGAGGGCCCCACCTCCTGATACCATTGTATTGGGGGTTAGGGCTTGAGTTTGGGGGATACAGTCAGTCCACCACAGCGGGATGTTCCCCCAGTGTCCTCTGGCCGCTGCACTGCTGGAATTGGGTTCTTGGGGCACAGGGAGGGAGCTTCAGGGTGCAATGTGACAGAGTGGACAGGCAACCCTACCTCTCCAGCCCTTGCAAATCAGGAGGACAAGCATGAGGCGTGCTCTTGCGTGCAGTGGCCTCTGGCTTGAGAATCAGGGCTTCACTTCATTGCCCGGCGTAGCCATTCCCTCTCCATGAGACCCTGGCAAGGGGCGCCTTCACCTCCCCGTCTTTGTACCTTCAATCAGGTGTTTGAATAAATGATGACTGTGGCTTTCCTCGGGGCTGCAGTCCCTGGGCTTTGTGATCCGGAAGCCTGAGCCTCAGACTCGGGGCTACACAGCATGGGTGGGCAGAGCAGGTGGGGCGCAGCAGCCCGGCAGGTCACACACCCTCTGACCTGGCAAACCTCAGGGCTCCATCAGGGTCCAAACCCTGTCCTTCCCACCCAGAGGGTCAGCGAGGAAGCTTGGGGGCCAGCTGCTGGCGGGGGAGGAGGAATGAGAAGGCACAAACTTGCCATGTAGAGAGAAGTCAGCCCCAGTTCTGACTCCTCCACTCATGACCAGACCTGGCCTTCCTGCAAATGTACTTGAATGTTGCCATCCTCTCTGGCCCTTGGAAGGGCTCCTGACTTCACTGTGCTGCCGCCAAAACGGTCCTTTCAAGTCAACCCATTGTGATTTTCCTTCCCCATTTCCATGTGGGCAGGTGGCCAGTTATCAGAGTTTCTGGTATGTGTGTGGGCTTGACTGGGCCTGCTCCCCCATCCCTGCCCTTCCCCTGGGGTGGCATCTGTGGGGTGCCACTGGCGGGGGGGGGGACCTGGGGAGGGCGTGCACCAGCCCCTTCAGCCCACTTACCTTCCCGTTGTGTGCCCTCCGCAGCCTGTGATTGCCACCCCGTGGGCGCTGCTGGCAAAACCTGCAACCAGACCACCGGACAGTGTCCCTGCAAGGATGGCGTGACCGGCATCACCTGCAACCGCTGCGCCAAAGGCTACCAGCAGAGCCGCTCTCCCATCGCCCCCTGCATAAGTACGTGTGGGCCCCCTGTTCCCTGAGGCTCTGGCTTGGGTACGGGTGGAGGCCCCTTCTAGTGGCTGGCCACTGACTTCCTGTGAGAGTGGTCCTTGCAGATGCCAATCTCTGTGCCCACTGGGACCCCGTGGGAGACCCTGGAGCTCGTGGGGTTCTTGCAGAAGCAGTTAGAGCTCAGCAGAGCCAGCCTGTCTCTGGCTGTCTGTCCTGACAAAAAAAGTGAGTATCCTGCTCCTCAGTGGAAGCAAGCCCCCCTCCTAAGTCCAGGTCCTGTTTTCATATGCTACTTTGACCTTGGACCTTGGACCTAGGATGGGCCTGTACCCAGGGCCACCACTGCTGTGTGGGAATCCCAACACCCAGTGCCTCTGGCAGGTTGAGAACAGAAAGGACTGATACCACACAGCCTTAGAGGGGAGCCGGGCGGGGCTCCCATGGCCCTTTGGGAGGACGGGAGCACCCCTCAGGGTCCTGGAGGCCCCATTGGGCCAGCCATTCTCCCTGAGTTGCTGGAACTTGGAGAGGGGGTGAGCAGGGTGGCAGGGGTCTCTCAGGGACCTCGACTGAGACGGTATTGATATCTTACACCTGGTAGGATCACACAGGTGTTATGAGCAGAGACTTAGCCCTGGGTGGAAGTCAAGCCTGGTGGAGAGCTGGCCCCCGCCCTGGCCTGGTGATGCCGTGTGCAGGTCTGGTCCACACCCAGCAAGGAGGGCAGAAGAAGGAGCCGACCCCAGTCTGCCCGCCGGGTGGACCCTGAGAGGGAGCCTGCTTCTCCAGAGCAGGGTTAGCCCTCCTGGCTAGGGAGCTTGGCCCACCACCCAGTTCTGTGTGGCTCAGAGTTGTGGGAGTTTTGTGTGTTTGTTTTTATATTTTTAAATTGAAACAAAAACAAAAGAGTACTGTTTCATGACATAAGAAAATTATATGAAAGTTCAGCGTCCCTCAGTAAAGTTTTATGGGGACGCAGCCATGCCCGCTGGTTTTCAACCGGGCGCTGAGCTGTTACAGCCGAGACCACGGGACCTGCAGAGCCCGAAAGGTTTTCCAGATGGCCCTTTGCTGAAGTTGCGGTCCCTGCTTTAGGGTCTTGGTGTCCCTCAGCTGTGGGAGGGCACCGGTTTTCTGGTTAGTCACAAGGGCACTTGACAGTCTTAGACACTAGCAAGAGTCGGGTCCTCACCCCAGCAATCCCTTGGGGTTCTTGGAATGGTCCCCGTGGGCCTTGCAGGGAACCCCTTCCCCCACACACATTGACACCAGGCAGGAGCTTTAGACACCACACCCCACCTGCCCCCACTGGGTGTGGCCTTCCCTTCCAGACACACTGGGCTGTGCCGCTTTCTCACCCAGATGTGACCACAGGCTACCCACACCCCAGCCTCGGGAAACTGAGCTCAGTTGCATAGTATGGCCACCTGGGGTTATGACGGTGGGGGCGGGGTGGGGGGAAGAGGTCTCCCTTTTGAAGGGAGTAGGGCTGTCAGGCTCCCAGAAATGGCGGAGAACACCGTATCCGGCCGCCCAGGGTGGACATTGGCCTGCAGCTGGTGTTTCCGAGTCAGAGACAGAGACCTCGGACGCTCTCTCTACCGTCCTCTCACGAGGGCGGGGGATGCCTGGGAGGCTTCCCACCTCCGACCTGGGCCCCTGGCTCTCCATCCTGGGACTTCCCTTAGCTCTTCCTGAGGGCCCTGCCACAGGCACCCAGACAGTGCCCGGGGGACTGGTGCCCTGCTTTGTCACAGGTCCGGGAGCCACAGGCCCTCAGCGCACACCTGGTGCCAGGCCTAAGGCCAGTGTGGCTCCGTGGCCACTGGCCTCAGCTCCGTCTGTGGACTTGCAGGATTAGGCTGGACCATTCCGGTGTTCCCTCTGGAATGTTTCTGCTGGGACCAGGTGGCTCGTAAGGACTAAGAGAGGTCCTAGTCTAAGGTCTGGCTTCTTAATGAGCTGCTGCAATAGGGCACCTGTGGGCTGTTGCTGGTAAAGTCCCTTAAGAGTAAGATTTGCCTCCAAATTGAGGGCTGGGGCCTCTGCCCACTCCTTCCTGAAGGTGCTTGTGCCAGGGACTCTCAGGTTTGCCCCAGGCCTGCGAGTGCACCTCATCCACCAGGGCTCCAGTCCCCACTGATCCAGAACATGGGGTTCCAAGGGGGTCTTGTCCCAAATAGTCAGATGGGGGCCAGAGTCATCTGGGCTTGTGGAGGCTCTGTGACCCCTTGCTCATATGGTCACTCACCAGGGGGTCCCTGCCCCTCAGGGACAAGAGGAAGCCGGAGCTGTGACACCTGGCCTTTCCAGAGACTGGCTGAACCCCTCCCCTTTGCAGAGCACAGGGATGGAGACAGAATTCATAGGAGCTAACTGCCATTCGAGGTAGAAATGGAGCGATTCCACTAAAGCAAATGCTTCCATCAGGCCTCGTGATCTCTAGCACTGTCCTTCTCTCCTGCCCACGGAGACAGTGTTAGCTCATGACTTGTGCCTGTGGGACCGCCGGCAGGGTGCACCCTGCTCCACGTGTGTAAGACACCTCCCAGCCCCCTTACATAGCACCCCACCATGGGCACCTTCCCCACCAATGAGTGAGGTCAGAGGTGAGCAGGGCCTAGTCAGCCACATCGTGATCAGCAGGGTCCCTGGGGAGCCCCTCTCTTGCCACCCCTGGGGCCAAGCAGAAAGTAGGGCCAGGGCACAAAGGCACACAGCCTGCCCTGGCTCGGGGGCGAGGCCAGCTCTCCGTGCTGCCTGCCCGTCTACCCTCTCCCCACTCCCAGCCCTTTGTCCCTCCTCCACAACCAGGAGTGTCGCCCCCCATGTCACGTGGAGGGACGGCCTCCCCGGGAGACCAGGGAGGTGTGCCGGGGGGCCCATGCCTGCATCCTCCCTGTGCCTGCCCAGGCCTCTCTGGAGAGCTGGCGGTGGGGTTGCTGCAGGAAGGCTGGGAGGGGTCTGCACTGTGCTCCTTCGTCTCTAAGGTCAAAAATAACATCGTCTCACCTGCTTTCTCCTCCTTCCATCCTGAACTGCACAGAGATCCCCGTGGCACCGCCGACCACTGCCGCCAGCAGCGTGGAGGAGCCAGAAGGTAGGCTTTCCCCTTCTCGCTCATTTTTCACTGCGCAGGGGCGAGGTAGGAAGGGGTGGGGACTAGAGGGCCCAGAATCCTCTGAACCACCCTTGGGGTGCTACTTGGCGTGAGTGGTGCCCCAGGCTGGACTGAGGAGGATGGAGCCACGGGGCACTTTTCTGTGAGGTCCCCTGCAAGAATGAAAGGGGGGCGTGTGAGTGCCTGCAGGCTAATGTCCTTCCCAAGCCCTGGGCTCCCAGAGCTGCTGCCCCTGCTCATCCGCCAAAGGTAAGAAGCTGTCTGCCGGCCTGACACCAGAAATCAGGGTCGGGGGACAGCAACCTGGGACAGGAAGGGAATCACACCTTCACTGTCACTCACCTCCCCCTGAAACAGGGCACTTCCCCAGCTGCAGAGGTGGTCTGCAAAGCACAGCAGGGCCAGCTGCAGCCATGACCTGGCCACCTGCAGAAATCACAGCTCTTCTCACATCTCGTTAGCGCTAGGGCAGACAGCATGAAATCCTGTGTATGTTCACTGTTGCCCCACAGTTACAGGAGCCACCAGACCTGCCGCTACGTCCTGATTTAGAATCAGTAATAAAGACTGTGTACATTATGGAACTGCTCCATAAATCTTGGTTTTTGAAAATATTTGAGTAAGCGTATTTTCGTATATTAGTTTCCTTTGTAATGCCAACGAAAGAATGTCCAGTCTAAGAAAAAGTCTTCTAAGAGTTTATTTGAACCAGACTGACAACAAATCGCCGGGAGGCAAAAGTCAGCACGGGGGCGGGGGAGGGCAGCTCTGCAGCATGTCCCACACGTTAGAATCGAAGGAGGAGCTGCAGCGAGGGCTCCCTGAAACCCTTCGGTGGTGCTGAGGGGCCGGGGAGAGCAGACTGGGGAGTCTCTAGGACTGGATGACAAGTAAGACGGAGAGACACGTACTTCTTTTACGCCAGTGGATACAAGCTAGTTAATGATGAACACGCGCAGCACGTGGAGGTGAGGAAGGGGAGGACAGGGAGGGGTGCTGTGGTCTCTAGTGGGGTGAGTGTGTCCTGCGGGGTCTGGGAAAGGGGAGCACTCGGGCCGTTTAAAGGGGCATTACCTTAGATGCAAAAAGCCAGTAGACAGGCTCCTGTATGTTAGAGACCGATCTTGACCAAGGAAGCTGCTGGCCTAGGATGCGACTCCCTGCCACGCCCTGCTTTTCTCTGGGAATCGTGTGCTCATTCGGACCATCCTGTGTGGTTGCGTTTGGTCTCCGAGTTTGTAAGGCCCACCACACAGGCCTCCCTGAGCTGTCAGATTTAGTGTGTGGTCTCTTTTTCATCCACAGTAGTCCTATGTGTTTCATTTTATTTAAAATTTTTTTATCTTCACTCGAGGACATTCTTTTAGAGAGAGAGGGAGGGAGGGAGAGCAGGAGGGAGGGAGAGACAGACAGACAGGATACATCGATGTGAAAGAAAAACATTGACTGGTTGCTTTCTTGTACACATCCCAACAGGGGATTGAACCTGCAACCTGGGTTTGGGCCCTGAAGGGGAGTTGAACCCATGACCTTTCAGACTACAGGATGATGCTCCAACCACCTGAGCCATACCAGCCAGGACCCTATGTATTTTATTTTTGTTGTTAAAGATATTACTGTGAGAAAGGGTTTGTGGGTGTCACCCAGTCCTTGGCACAAGAAAGGTTACTCGGGGCTCAGAACCTGGCTGGGTGGGGCGCCCTGCAGAAACCAGGCCAGGCTTATACCCAGGGACCTGGTTCTAGGGCCCCATGGGTACAGCACTTGGAGCAGGAGAGGGAATGGGGGGCAGGAAGAGTGACAGTGGTCCCAGTGGACGTCAGTGCCGGCGCTCGGGGAGGCCCGTGGGGAGGTGCGGGGGAGGCTTGCACACCCTTTGGCTGCCTGACTGTTTTAGAATGAAGACAGAACTTTTTGAGTATTGGCAGCAACTGGGAACTTGCGAGGAAGCAGATTTCAAACTGGCACAAATGCAGAGTCTACAAAGAGCCCCAAGTAGGAACGGACAGAGACGCCGTCCAGGGAGTGCTGAGGCTGCACTGGGGAAACCCTGAGATATTTTGGTCTTGGGTCATGGGCTAGAGTCTTCAGTCACCTTTGGCTGAGCTGCAGGGGACACTTGGAGGAGAAATGGTGCTGGAGGAGGCCACCTCGAGGGTACCTGGGAGGTGGGGTGACAGAAGCCAGCTTGGGGGACGAGGAAGCTCTTCCAGGAAAAACACAATTCAAAGGAAGGTCCCCAATTCAGCTGCAGGGTAGAGCAGTGTCGAAGCGAGAAGACACTTCCATTTCATGGAGTCTTGACTCTTGCTTCCTTGAAGCGACATCCGTCTCGTCAGAACTCACCTGGCCGAGCCCCTCAGCCTGTGCACCAGCTGGCCCCAGCCGGGCAGACCATCCTGTCTCTTGAGTCTTTTTCCCCTGTCCTTGCAACTTGACTTCGGATTTCTCACAGGGGGTTTTGACGGTTTCACTTGCAAATCAGAAATGGTCAATTGGAAAAAAAATTGAGGGGAAAAACAAAACGATCATGAGATCTCTGGACAGGCCGCAGGAAGCTGGCGTAAAGCATGGGACGGTCCTGGTTCAACCAGACAGAGGGCTCCCGAGCGAGTGCTTGGCCACACTTGCAGCCTCCTCCTGGAACAGTCTGGTAGCAGTTGTCGGTTCGTTAATTAACTTTTCTGACTCCCTTTGGGGTTGTTACTGTTTATTTCCTTTCTTCCTTCTGAACCTTTAAAAACATGATTTAAATGGAAACAAGTAGTAAACAAACCCTTACAAAGCGCTTTGCTCACAGAAGGGGTTAACCCAGCAGGTGTGATGCTTATAGCTTTGACCAGGGCCCTTCCGACCTTCTCTGGTGGGCTGTGGGTGCCCAGGACCTCTGACGCTCACACCAGAGAACTGAGGCCGTGCCTGGGCCTCAAGCACTGGACCCTGGGCCTGCTGCCACACGGCTTGCCTCGTCTCAGTAGGCGGGACAATGCGGGCAGGAGGCCAGGGGGCCCCCTGGGAAGCCAGGCCTGGGAGCGCAGCACTTGCAAGCCTGTCAATTCTTGCAGTGTTTGAATAGGGGAGGCCTCTGTGCCAGGGTGCCTGAGAAAAGCTTATTTACTTTTGCCTGCATAACAGAGGAGAATTAATAAACCGAGAATTTGTCCTGAAAGCTGACGGACATAACCTCGCCCTGAACCCATCCTCTTGAAGGGCCAACTCACTTAGGGAATGCGGTCCACCTGCTGTTGGAGCTGGATGGAGCCCCGTCGTGGGGCGGGGGGCGAGGTCCGCCATGCCCGTGGGAGGTCTGGGGCCAGGGGCCCAGGAGGGGACCTGCTTGAAGGCAGTAAATAGGGACCACCCACTCCAAACCCACCTATTTCTGGTTGTAGAGACCTCTAACTTCTGGGCTAAAAGAGGGTCCCCTGCCTCCCATTGGCTTTCATCAGCCCTGGTAGTTGTGGGCTGCACATTGTTTGGGTGTGTGCAGGCCCCTGGGTTCAGTGGCTTGAGCCCCAGTTTGGACCAGGGGGTCTGGGATCAGTTCTCTCCTGGCTGTGAGGCCTTCAACATGCAAAGACTTCTTGCTGCCTTCTTCCCCGGGGGTTAAGGCGATGGCTTCCCTGCCCTGCTTCTCAGGGCAGGAATGACCTTCTTTCTCACTGCGCCCTCCCCACCCCGCGCCCCCGGAAGCTGTCTTCCTCTTCAGAAGTGCCTGCCTGCTCCCCTCTGCCTCTGATGCCCAGTTGCTCCCACAGTCCCTTGCGGAGGTCTCCAGGGGCAGAGGCACTGGCGGGAATACCTGGCTGGCCTGCTGTCTAGCATTCGCCACCTTCCCTGGTGTAAACACTCTCTTGTGGCTGGTTTCAGACACCCCACCTGATGTTGCTGAAGGCAGGGTTGGGAAGAGATGCATATGATTGGCTCTCAGAGCCCCTGTGAGGCGATTCCACCCATAGCACCCGTAAACCTCCCTGAAAATGGAGTGTAGGCATAGGAACATGGGAATACAGGGGGAGGAAGGGCTCTTCTCAGCGGGGCCACAGGCTATTGGTCTTCCACTGGATCCCTTGGTGGCAGAGCACTCAGCTGTCTTTTGAGTGGCAGCTAGACTCAGGGTGGAGGTGCGAGAGCAAGGAGCCAGCTCCTGGGCTCCCCCCTCTCAGCGGGGCCTTGGGTCCTGTCTCTGGGCCCTGTCTCCTGTGGCACGCACCCCGTTTGGGGCCCCTTGCGGTGCCTTCTGCCACCTGTGGCCCCTGCCTGGGGGTGGGGGGACCTTACAGATGTCACACCCGGTGGCTTCTCAGTGCCTCCATTTTTTCATGGATGATAATTGGGTTTATATAGACCTGTAATCTGGTTAAGCTTGAATTACTCTTGATTTAGACTCCTGTTTTCCAGGATAGGGAAGGGGTGGGCAATTACGGAAAATGAGCTGACGAGACTGGGTGCAGTGTCAGCCAGGTGCTGGAGGGTGGCTGGGGGGAGGAGGTGACGCTGAGCCAGGAGCCGGAGGCCTGAGCTCTGCCTCCTCCCGTCCCTCCTCTGTACAGCAGGGTGACAACGACCCTGCCTCGTAGGATCATTCTGGGACAGAAGGGGATGATCCAGATAAAGCTTTCGATTCATTGATGGGCTTATCATAAATGCTCAGTGAAAAACCAATGGACCTACATGGAACACACCCAACGCTGCAGGGCATTGAGGGTCTGAGCTGAATTAAGGTCTCTGTCAGCCCCTGGCTGGGCGAGTGGCATTGGCAGCGGGAGGTGTGGCATGAGGACAGGTGTGCAGAGTGGAAGCAGACAGCTCTTGGGAGACCCTGGCGGGGGACAGGGGAGAGGGGGCTGCCCAAGGCCAGGGTAGCTGAGGGAACTGTATTGTGGCCTCGTCACCACCTTCCCAGCAGCTGATGTTAGACCCTGAACCCAACAGTGAGTCGAAGGCTAGAAATCAATTAAAGGTCAAGGGCTTGACTGCACTTTGTGATAGCCAAAAGGTGGAAACGGCTGACACGCCTGTCGGTGGAAGAACGGATAGACTCAGTGTGCCAGTGTGCCACACTGAGTCCGTGCAGTGGCATAGGACTTAGTCAGGAGAAGGAGCGAGGTGCTGACACGTGCTGCCGCTTGGATGAACCTTGAGAGCATCACGCTGAGCAAAGGAAGCCAGGTGCAGAAGGCCACAGGGTGCGTGATTCCATTTACGTGAAACGCTCAGAGTGAGCAAATCCGGGCACAGAGTTAGATTAGCAGCTGCCAGGGCCCGGGAGGAAGGAGGAGTGGAGAGTAACCGTTCGGTGGGTGCAGGCTTTCCTTTCGGGGCGATGGTAATGCTCTGTATCTGGCAGTGGTGACGTGTTGTGCAACACTGGGGATGCACTCGGTGCCAGTGAGTTGAACTTTTCAAAAATGGCTAAAACGTCAAGTGCTTGAGGTTCGTGTCCAAGGGCGAAGTGACTCTGGCTTGTTGGGTTGGGCGAGTGAGCAGCCCCAGCCATCGGGCCAGGGTGCTGGGGCATGGGCGTGCCTCCCTGTCCCCTTGCTCGCCGGGAGGGCTCTGAAAGCAGGGGGTGTCTCTCAGCACCTCCCTATCCTGTCTTCAACCAGGACCAGCTCATCCAGCACAGGAAATGGCAGGCGTCCTCGGTCGCCTTGCAGATGTGTTCCAGGGGCCAGGTGGCCTTGTGTGAAGTGGAAAAGTTCCAGCTGCACAGTCTGCAGCCTCTTCTGCCTCTCAGGTCATAGGGGCCCCAGGTGAGGGACCCCTCGGCCCTCCTGGCATAGGAGGAAGGGACCTATGGGTCCGTGGGTCGGGGTGCTGCTGGCTGCAGCGAGGACCGCTGGCCATGCTGATAACCCAGGCCACGTACGAGGAGGAGGTCTGGTTGTTGGCCGAGGCCCGGTTTCCAGAGCCTGGTGTGACACAGGGTGCCAGGCTGTCCTGCATCAGCTGTTTAGGAAACGACCATCAGGTGATTATTATCCTGAGGAAATGCTGACCCAGACCCTTGGTAAAAGAGAAATAGATTATTCTGGCTAAATGAAGGAGAAGAGATGACTTGACACACTGCTTACTCTATGCTAGTCACTCTTCTTAATTATTAACCATGTAAGCGTCTCTCCCACCCACACTCGGTAGGCGAAGCTGTTACCCCGTGTTATGGGGGGAGATGGGTGCAGGCCGGTTGGTGAGCACTGACGCGGAGCTGGCGTTGCTGGGGCTCCAGCCGAGGTCTCCTCGGAGTCTGCCAGGCATGGCCTCTGTGCCATTCTGCCTCTCAGTAGTTATGCTGGTTGGTCAATTCGGGATGATTTTTCAGTATTTCTGACTGTGTGGTAGCATTCTACCAAGATAAACTCATGTGTCCACAGGGAACCTGAAACCAAGGTAGAGGCCAAGGGCAGCCAGTTAAAAGCCAGCGTGCTTGGCAGGTGCCAGTTAAAGTGGCTCTCGAGAGTGTGGTTGGTTAGCATGTGGCGCTGGCGTGGCTGCAGCCATGGGATCTGAGCATGGGAGGACCAGTCAGCAGGGCTCTGTCCCTTTGGTCACATGGGAGACACAGAGGGCAGAGGAATCAGCTTATACTAGAGAGCCGGGGGCAGGGGTAGGGGGGAGGTCATGGTGCCTTCTTTACACACAGGACAACCCTTGCATGGTAAAAGCGTGCCTGTAGACGATCAGCTGAAAATTGCTAACAATTCTGCAGGGTGGCCATTGCGAAATTAACATACAAAGGTTGGCAATTGACACGTCAGCGGTAACTAGTCAGAGAACAGCGCAGTAGCGACTGAGAAGTGTGTGATGGGCTGTCTGGCCTGTAGTGATAAGTGCTCAGTGGATGCACATCATTTTTAGGATCATGGAAACAAAATCCCAATTAGAATAGCAACAAAAATATCAGATACACAGAAATACATGTAGCAATAAAAGTACAGAATATACATTAAAAGAAAGGATGAAACTTTCCCAGGGAACACTAAAGAAGACCAGAAAAAAATGGAAGGTCTTACCATGTTCAGAGAGGGTAAGACTTAACATTGTAAAATGTCAATTCTCCTGGAAATAATCTATAAGTTTAGCATAATTATAGTAAAAAAATCCCAGTTGGATGGCACCTGAGTCTTAAATTCAGCTAAAAAAAATAAATGAATGAGAATAGCCAAGAATTATCTTTTAAACCAGTGTAATAAAGAGTGACTTGCTCTACCAGGTTTTTAAAATACTGTGAACAGGACATTTAAATGAGTATGATACCGGCATAGGAATAGGGGAACCACAAAAGCTGAGTAGAACGTCCGGAAACAGACTCCAGTATAAACCCAAGAACATAGTATGAGAGAGCTGTGACAAACTGCTAAGAAAAGGATGATCATAAATGATGCTGGGAAAACTGGCTATTTATTTTAAAATAGTAAAATTAGATTTCTGCTTGATGCTGTAAGCCAACATAAATCCCAGTGGAAATGTTTTAATGAAACCTTAAAAGTTCTAGAATAAGACATATCAGCATGTGTGTAATAACGTGGGGGCAAGGGAGGCGTTCCAGGTATGATGCAGACGCCAGAAGTCGGAAAGGGAAAGATTTTAAGCAGACAAAAATGGAAAACTTCTGTACTTCAAAAATCTCTATTAGCAACATAAAAGCCAAGCCAAAAGCTGAGAGAAATATTTGTGATTGGATGGCCAAAGATTAATGTCTTCAACTAATAAGAATGTTTACAATTCAGTAAGAAAGAGAGAGCTCCTAGTGCAAAGTTAGGCTGAGAAAATGAACTAGAAATTTAGGAAATTTAGGGAATTTGTACAAATGGCCATAAGCATCTTAAATATTACACTCACTAGTAGTAAGAAATATCATTAGCAAGAATACCATTTGTTTAAAAAAAAAAAACATTCAGCTGACTCCATTTAGAAAACAAAAACCCCCAGGGTTGAAAGAGCCGGGGAGACAGGCACTCACCTGCTCTGGTGGCGGAGGGTAAAGTGGCAGCACCACCTGTGTGAAGGAAGGGGGATTTGACATCTTGTATCAAAATGTATCTCTGACCCTATCATTTCACTTCCGGGAATTTAGGCTAAGGAAATAGTGATGTGTGCCAAGGTTTAGATTCAGGGTTGCTCACTGCAGCATTGTTTATTATAAAAGGGGGAAACAGCTAAATGTCTTTTAGGGGAGTTTTAGTTACTCAGTTATGGGTGATCCATAAAATTATGTTGTAGGAGAAAATAGAAAGATACAATATATTGCCAAAGCAGAATACTCAACAGATTACAAATGGAGGGTCAATTTGGGGTGGTGAAAAGACTGGGTCACAGAGTATTTCAAGTAAATTGTTTTATTATGCTCATATGTTTCTGGGGTTGTCAGCCAGTGGCTATTTTGCCACCACTGGACACTTGGCCTTTCAGGAGACATTGTTGATTGTCACAGCCCAGGGAAGGGTGCTTCTAGCATCCGGTGGGTAGAGGCCAAGGATGCTGCTGAGCATCCCGCAGTGCACAGGACCACCCACCCACAACAAAGAGCTGCCCGGCCCCAAATGCTGGCAGTGCTGAGGTTGAGAGACTCTGTGTATTTATTCAGGAGAAAATCTGTGTGTTCTCTCGAAAAGTACTAAGGAGAGATGCCACTGTGTCGATAGATAACCAGCTCATTTGTGGGTTACACATTATCTTCAAACGGATGTAGCTGAGGGTTTAGAAAGCTGTGTTTTCTCAAATCAGCAAGCAGTTTCTATGTGATCCTAGGAAATGCTGTGTTCACACAGGAATGTTTGCCTGGCCCTTTTCCCTGGTGAAACTTAGCCCAACCTAAAATGAAACTTATCTCAAATTCTGAGTTTTACTATGAATTACTATATTTTGAATTAATTTGATTTAACTGTTAAATGTTTTTGTTGTGAAAAATCTCAGAGAAGTGCGGAGAACAGGGGTGGACACCCACCTGTGCCTCCCACCTGGACTCAACAATCGGCACGCTGTTCCACTCGCTTTGACGGGTTGTTTTCTGAAACAGTTTAGAGAAAAGCTGGCATGATGACGTTGCACTCCTAAATCTTTCAGAACGTCCTCTCTGAAAAACAACATTCTCCTACATCTTCTTCATAGCATCGTCACCCCTCACAAAACAACCAGTTCTTTAATGTCACCGGGTTCCAGTCCATCTTTAGACTTTCTCAGTTATCTCCCAAATGCCTTTTGTAGCTGGTGTGCTCAGTAGTTTAATTACTAAAGCAGAGTGCAGTGACGTGCCTCACAAACATTGCACTTGGAAGTGCCTCTGGGTCCCCAGGCGCGGGCTGCTTTTGAGGATATAATGCACGTGAAGTGGCGTGTCAAATGAAACGTGCTACCCACATGTCACATGTCATCATCGTTAGCCTCATGCCCTTAAAGAGGCAGGGCACCTCCAGAGCAGAGGGGACGAGGAAGTGAGACGCCACAGTAAATCCTTGCCACACTTCTCTGCAGGAGAGCGGGGGGCGCAGGAGCTGGAACAGTCAGTAACTATCTAAGGTGCTCGTCAAGGGTCGGAAGCAGGGTTTCCGGGTCCTGGTGCGAGGGGAGGCTGTCCTACCCATTGAGATGGTGTACAGCATGTCTAGCCTCTGCCCTCAGATGTCCTGGCACCAGCCCCGTCCCTTAGAATGCTCCAGCAGAGGAAACCAGAGACGGAGTCAAGGGGACGAGGGCCTGGGAGTGGGACCTGCTCACGCCACCCTCACTGGAGACCAGACTGACCCCATGTGTATTAGGTTGGACCGAATGGAATTGCCATTTTATTTGACTGATTGTGGCCCACAAAAAAGGCAATTACGGTCCAACTTACTGCTTGTTTCCCCTTAGCCAGGAGCCCCTGCTCCGGACAGCCTGCGTGAAGCAGTTTCTCTCTTTCCCTCTTCCTCTCTCTCTTTGCCTCTTTCTGGCTCTACCCTTCTCTGCCTTTCTCCCTCCTCTTTCTTCCCTACCCCTCTCCACTGCTTTCCTTATCCCCTCAGCCTCCCTGCCCTCCTCCCCCGCCCCCTTTCTCCTTGCTTTAAGGGACTGCACAAAGGGCCGGGGCAGAGGTCAGGCTGGGGGTGAGCAGGGCTGGGAGGGCTCAGCGGCCCCCACCCCTGCCCAGGCCTGGTCACCCCAGGGAGCACAAAGGAACCATTTGCTCTGCGTGTTGCAGGCCCCCCATTGTTTCCCTGCGGGGGGCCTTCGCAGGTGGAGCTGCCACCGCCTGGAGGAGGATAAAGGGATGAGCTGGGAGGCCAGAGGGGTGAGTAGGGGTGGAATATTTAGCCCTTTTTTCCCACTGGGCACTCAAGGGAGATGGCTGATGGGAATGGGACAAGTGACAGATGTCAGAGGACTGGAATCCCCAGGACCTGCCCCTGTGTCACACACTTGTCACAGGGTCCTTGCTGGAGGGGGGTGATGCGGGGGGAGTGCCAACTGCAGAACCAGGCTGAGGCAGGATGGATGCAGAGACTTGTCCCACGCCAGGGGGCCGCTGCCTGAAGCTGTGCCTGACCCCTCCTTGGGGACTCCTGCCAAGGCCCCAGGTGGGCAGGGCACTGGTGGGAGGGTGTGCACAGTGGCCGGCTGTGCCAGGCTCCCTGGCCCTCAGCCCTCGGCACACAGACAGCTCCGTCTCCTATCGGGTTGCTGCCAGGCTCAGCTGGGAGAACCCTGGTGGCCTTTGAACTGCCGTGAGTAAAGTCTCCATCCCGGGAGGTCAGGGTGGGCAACGCCCACAGTGGCCCCTTTGATTTCCTGCATACCTGCCAGACTTAACCTGTATTAGTCTGCCCAGGCTGCCATAACAAAACACCACAGATGGGTGGCTTCAACAACAAACATTTATTTTCTCACATTTCTGGAGACTCAAAGTGAAGTCGGGTCCCAGCGGGGTCAGGGTCTAGTGAAGACCCGCTTCCTGGCTTGCAGACTGCTCACTTCCTGTCCTCACTAGGCAGGAGAGAGCTCTGTGGTGCCTCTTCTGATAAGGGCCCTAACTCCACCCTCATGGACCCCACCCTCTTGACCTCATCTGACCCTGCTCACCTCCAAAGGCCCCACCTCCAAATACCATCACAAGGCGGGTTAGGGCTTCAACAGGGGTGCTTTGATGGGATGCAGTTCAGCCCATACCAAGTAGTGATAGCAGCAATATTAAATATAATCATTTACTAAGAGCATGGATTTTGAGTGTTTCATGGCCCTCCCCCCACCCCAGTTAAAGTGTCCTGAAGGCCACTTGATAGCTTTGGGTTCAGTCTTCTCAATGAAATGAGGGGGTGTGGCTAAGAGATCAATTTGGTCCCCTCCCAGCTCAGAATTTCCTGGGTTCTCACTGGTTGGGAGGCCTACTGGTCACAGGGCCTGGTGGCCACAGAGCTCTCGCCTTAGAGACTTCTTCAGGGCTGTGTTGAAGGGACTGTGAGTGATTTGGACCAAGAAGAGTGCCCAGACCCAGGGGAGGGAAGGAGAAGGGGATAGACTGGGGACATTGGCCATTTGCCAGGTGTCCTCCCTGCTGTGGACATGGACTTCCAGGGCTGGAAGGACCCCCATGGCCCAAGTCCGGGGAAGCTACCACCTGCCTCTTACCACATCTGGTGTGATGCTCAGCCTGCCTCCAGCCCACCCCCTCCTCCTGTTGAACAGGACTCTGCTCTCCACCGCACTGTCCCTGTGCTCCTAAAGCTGTAGGTGTGGCCACATGAGACAAGTCCCTGCTCTGCCTGCCCCAAGGTGTGACCACACAGATTCTGGAACTTGTGCCTCTGCCCCCAGGGCAGAGCACGGGGCTTGCACTCAGTAAGATCAGTGGATCTGCATCTCAGAAGGGACAGTGTCCCTTTCCATTCCTTCCACTGGGGAGGTTGGCTTCTCCCTATGGGACATGGTGACCAAGTGTCATTGGCACTGTTTTGTGGTCTCTGTTCAAGAGGAAAGTGTATTGCTGAATGGAAGAAAGGAGGAAGCCTTTTTATGTGTAGAGATTAGGAGTGAGCCAGGGTCTGAAATGAATGTATTTTGTGCAGTGAGGTATTTGAAAACCCAGGGTGTGCAGGAGCCAGCATGCACCTGCTCACCGTGGGCATCTCTTCCCAGCTCTGCATTCAGGGCACCCTGCTGGTAGTTTGGTATTGGCCACTATGGGAGTATTTACACCTTGGAAATTGGCACATACTACAAATCAAGGCTTTTCTTCCCAGAGAGCTGGTTGTTAATTGTTTCTCAACATTTCTTCCAAAAGGCATCCTGGGAGTGGAATTTTGGACCGTGATATCATTAGGAGACCTAGAGATGTTGCGTATAATCTGGCTGCCACGTTTGACAGATGGGGAGACTAGGCCCAGAGGCTCGGCGCGGTGACTTGCCCTAGGGTTGAGGGCAGCATTGAGGGAAATCCAGTTTCCCAACCTTGTTATCCACAGTGCCTCAGGCAAGCATCCTTTCAAGTGTTAAGTTGTGGAGAGAAATCAGACCTGGGTCTTGGAAAAGACTCCTCCTGCTGAAGGAGGAAGTTAGTTCGGGAATGTGTGAGGCAGCACCTTTAGTGAAACTGCTTTAAATGGGGTTAGGCTTCTGCCCGCTGCTTCCCACCCTCCCCCACCCCCTACCCCCACCTCCCAGCACTGAGCAGGTAGGGATACTTCTCTAGTGTCCTGGCCAGGCATTCCTTCTGTCCCCCAAGGTCACCTCCTTCAACTTCAGGATGGGCAGTTGTGCTTTAGCATCTGAAATGTCCCTGCAGGCCATGACATCTGTACAGTAGCCACCATCCTCACCAGACACAGAGACCTCTGAAAAGGCGGCCATCTGTTTAGGTCTGATAGTGCACGGTTGTCCCGGCTCTGAACTTTACCCTGTCCTACTTCCTCTCTGTGGCAAATGTACTTCTGTGGATGGGACACAACATGGAATTCCAATACCAGGGGCCCTGGGGCCTCAAGACAGGGACTCTTGTGCAGGAGGTTTATTGAGGAGGCGTTCTCAGGGGAAACTGGTAAGGGAATGAGGGAAGCAGAACAGAGCAGAGGAAGAAGCTAGGGAAACGCTGGTTCAAGAGAAGTCAGGCCTCAACGTGATGCCACGGGAAGCGCTGGAGAGTGCATTGTGTCAAAGTCTTCAAAGCAGGACTGCCGCCAGGTCTGCCTGTTCATGTAGTTGGTCATTGGCTATGGATTGCCCCCTGGGGAGGGGCTTGTGTAACCTCCCAGATATTTCCAAGCAGAGGAATTTTTATCAGCCAGGGCAAGCCTTCAGAGAAAGTGCAAGTGTGAGCCATCAGCCGCCAGCCCCCTGCAGCAGCTGGAGGTGGGCGTACTGGTCCAGTAGAGGGGCTCTGGGTGGGGTGCCAGCCACATCTGCTCTACTTGGTAAGTTGTTTGAGGGGAAAATAAGTTTTACTGGAATTTAGGAACCATCTGTAGATTTCTGTTTTGCCCACTCTCCAGCAGGCCCATACTGTAGAAGGATCTGGTGGTTGTTCTCTGGGGCCCCATGTCCTCCCCTGGTGTCCAGCCAGTCTCTCAGTTGTGACAGTCTTATGGTGTCTCACACATCTGTCTTTTATACCATGCATATTGCTGCTGGTGGTGTCCTGACCAAACTCTGTTTGCTTTCCCCCACCCTGCACTGGCCAGGGCAGGCTGTGTGTGTAACAAGCAGCCCCAGCGGGCCATCACAACATCACAGGTGTCCTGGTTAGGTGGCTCTCTTCCAAGCAGTCAGTCAGGGGTCCAGGCTTCTCCTGTCCTGTGGTTCTGTTATGCTCTAAAGCCCTGAACTCTTTGCTGGTTTGGAAAGAGGGAGCATAAGGGAATAAATCGGAGATTTTTTTCTGGCTGGGCCTGCAAGTGTCCTGCATCACTTCTACCCATGTCCTATTGGCCAGAATGTTATCACATGACCACACCTAACCACAAGGGGTGCTGGGTAATGTGGTCTATAAGCCCAGGAGGAAAAAACGAAATGCTGTTTGGTAACTATACAGCCTTTGCCACAGAACTTTCTCTTCACTTTGCTGATTTCATGTGCACCTGTGGTCACCTCTTGTTTCATGGAGCCGCAGTTATTGGCATCAGAAAGGGATGGCGGACTTTAAGGGTCTTTTCTCTGTGTAGGAAGCAGTTCTGACTGAGGGATGTGCATCCTGAATGACAGCTGCCTGGGTTAGGGGTGTAGGCCCCCAGGGAACTAAGCCAAGGGGACACTGGGCTCCCAGGCATGACCTCATTGGCACTGGCTTAACCAGCTGGGCTAATGGGCTGACCAAGCAGCTGGATGGACGCTACTGGGCTACAAGCATCTTTCATGACCTTCCCAGCGAGCTCCAGCTTAGTCTCCCCCTCCTCTGCTTCGCTGAATCCACCCTTAGTGTTGACAGCAAGACTGGGCTGTGTCCACCATTGGCTCTCGCTGGAAAGCATATCCAGAGCCAACTGGATCCCCATTGGGACAGCTTTGTTTTCCCTGTTGAACACAAAATCCCCTGTTCACTTGGAGAGCCGACAAGGAGACCCCGTGGGGCTGGCCCGGTGGGAGCAGATACCAGTGAATACAGTGCCCGAATGGCTTCAGCTTATTAAAGGCAAATGCACAGGCTAACTCTGCCCTCTGAGTGGGAGACAGAATGGAGGGCACAGAGCTGTTACAGTGGATTAGCGGCCGCAGACTGACGGAGGCAGGTGCAGCCTTTTCTGCAATTTGGAAGGGCTTATGAAATACTGATCTTGTGCTCTATAAATCCTTCCCTTGGCTTCATCTGGGCTACAGGCTGAAAAAGGGGATTTCTTGTTCATCCAGGCTCGGTAGTGGTTTCGAGAACACTCCTCGCTGCCCCAACTCCCAGCATTCCTTGAGAATTCCGATCCAAGGATTTGTACACTTGTCTGTCTGTTCATTTTCTCTTCATTCTTTCATTAGTTGCATATTTACTAAGAGCTTGTGTGAGGTGCTGAGCTTACAGAGATGGTTATAGAGCATGGAGCCTGGAGTTCAAGGGACCATGGTTTACTAAGCAAGAAAGACACATTAACAGGTGACTCTGATTCAGACTGTTACCTGTTAGAATAGATCCAGCGAGCAGGTGTCAGCAGATGCCCATGTGGTCTTCTAGAGTCAGGCTTGGCTAAGAGTCGGCTCTATCGTTCTGCCCTCGTTCAAGCTTTAAGTCCAAGGTGGCTTGTCAGCCCTCCGGATAGGCTGCTGTTGTCTAATGTCACTGATGGCGGGAAAGGAGAACCGCTGACACAGCTAGAAGTTATTTGAGCTCCACCAGCAAAACCTCTACAAAGCCCATCTTCTGTGGCAGAGTTTGCATCTTTAAAAAAAAGATTTTATTTACTTATTTTTAGAGAGGAGAATGGAGGGAGAAAAAGAGGGAGAGAAACAGCAATGTGTGGTTGCCTCTCAGGCACCTCCTACTGGGGACATGGCCTGCAACCCAGTTGTGTTCCCTGGCTGGGAGTTGAACCAGTGACCCTTTGGTTCTCAGGTCAGAACTCAACCCACTGAGCTACACCAGCCAGGGTGGAATTTGCATCTCAAAGAAAGCTAAGGGGGCCGTGTTCCCGGGCTCAGATGTAGAGTTGATCTCCATGTCTTTCCCTCATACAGGCGGGACACCGCACCTGTCCCCGCCAGACACCCTTCAGCCAGCTTGGCTCATCTCCAGTGAGCAGAAGTCTCTGTCAGTACTGTCCACCGAGGTTTACAGGGCTCAACTCTGGGCCAAGAGTTTTGGTTTTCGACTCTGACCAAAGATGTTTGAATTTGTTCTGTGGCTGAAGGGTTTGACGAGTACTTACAGTGGCGAGGGGGTGAAGAGGATGGTTTGGACTTCAAGGCTACCAGAAGCCCAAGGGCAGAGGCACTGAGATCCAAAGGCTCTGAGGAGACTTGTCCCAGGGGCCCAGGTAGCTGTGTCCCGGTTTCTAACAGGAGCTGGTGCTTCTGGGTGCTGGAATGGAGCTAAACTGTCTCCCATACCTGCGGCCTCCTTGGTGGGTGGAAGCTGGTCAGTCCTCTGCCCACCAGAATCACCTTGGAAGCCCTTGCAGGCGGCCTGTGTGTGAGCTTTGTCGCCACAGGTTGGGTGCAGCACTTGGGGGAGCCCATGGAACTCACGGCCAGGCCTGAGCCCCAGAGGCACATCACCCCCTCATCCCTCTGGTCTGTGGGTGGTGGGTGGGAGTCAGGGGAACTGACTCCGAGGGTATCCTCTAAGATTTCCAGCTGGAAATCCTGTGTTTGGGGAGTTCCTGGAGATGGAAGAGACGGTTAAGAAATGGAAGGCTGGTAGAAACGATGACCTTGGCCATCTTCTTAAAGCCTACATGTGCCTGTTCCGTTGGGAGTGCTGGGCAGGGTGAAGTCCAGAGCATCCACTGGCCTCTTGGCGATCTTCAGCCTCTAGGCCCTTTGGCGACTCTTGGGGAGGACAGCCAGACCTCTGCCCAGAACGTGAAGACTCCTCACACCACCTGGGGTGGCCTGGGGTCTGTGGTTACCTGGAGCATGCAGGGAGTTCTTTACTGTTCACAGCAAACGTAGCGCCTGTATCCTCCACGTGAGAAGGCAGCGGAGCCTGTCCTGACAGGAGGTGTTGGGGTCCACCTCGGTTTTTGCTGTGGAGTGAGCCACCCCCATGATACGGTTTTCAGACACCTGAGGTGTAATTCGTGGAACTACTGTGTACCTTTTTTAATTTTAACCATCTTAGACAGAAATCTTTCCTGAAGGCGTTGCAGTTTCCCAGGCTTATAAAGCTGTGCACAGGGAGCACGGCCCCCTGTCAGGATGACACGGCCGTTGGAACAGCAGGCTGGGCTCTAACACGGCTGTGCTCGTGAAGCTTTCTCAGCTGGGCCAGTCCCGCTGGCCTCTGCTCACAATGGCCCGTAGGCTTTCTGTGTCTGCTTTTCATAGCCTCATGGTCTTCTGCCCTGCTGTTTGCCGGCGGTTCCTTCCTCCTGCCGGTGGGTCAACCCCTGGAGTCCCTCCGGTGGCGATGACATTTTTATCAATGTTTGTAAGTAAAAGATAAAGCTATGCAGGAAAACCTGAAGGGGTTTCCTTTGTGATGGCAGTTTGGCTGCTTCCTTTCTGGTTCTCACCTGTATCCCACAGACTCGAGATCAGCAGGCAGGTGGCCTCCGGTTAATAGAATTTTACCCATACTCAACTCAGGTGTTTATAAAGGGGGGGCAGGGTTAGTCTCTGCAGTTCTCATATCACATGACTGAGAGACAGAGAGGTTAAGAAAGGGGCCAGAATGATGGGGGTTCTAAAAGCCACGTCCTTGGATTTTGAGGAACTAGGAAGGCTTGAGAGGGCAGGGTACCCTCTCTAAAAGTCTGAGGGCTGATCTGTTGGTTGAACAGGCTTTGGGTGGGCTGTCCTAGAAGGTGGAACTAAGGCCACCTGGGAGGAGTTAGAGAAGTCGGTGAGGCTCATCCTAGACGTGCCCTAGGATGTGAGGCTCAGGCAGCTGAGTGGCGACAGGAGGTGCAAGGGGGGCCCGACCTTCAGGCCCCCTTTCAGCTCCAAGAAGGCAGACTTCATGGCCTATGCCCAGTCTAGCAGCAGTTGGCAAACGGCAGGGTAAACAGGGATGGCAGGGATGTGTCAGCTTTTCCACGATCAATCAGGAGCACTTTATTGAGTTCTGGGCTCCCTCGGGTGCTGAAATTGATTAGTAATGTCTGCTGTGAGCTTGGCCGGGAAATCCAATGGCTTGTGTGCTGCCCATTTGCGTTTCCTGCTTCCACACTCACTCCCAATCAGTGTCTCCTTGGGCAACCATCATTTTTCCCCACAGAAGATAAGTTACTCATCATCGAGTCTTTCAGAGTAGGAACCCCCCAAGTTTCATTCCTATTCTTTCCTTTTCTCTGGCAGCCTGTGATCACAGGCTGAGTCTGGGTGGGGGTAGGGGTGGGGCAGGAGGGGGATGGGCAGGCAGTTACCCCAAGGCACTCCTGAGGCCCAGCAGAGGTCCCTGGAGAGGGGGCGGCCCCTGCATTGGTATGGAGGGAGGTTAAAGGTCATTGCTTAATGGTCATCAGGTTGCCCAAGGCTTTGGGAACAAAGACCCCCCCTGGGAGGCCCTTACCTTCAATGAAGCGCAGCTGGTGTTAGCAGAACTTCCCCCTGGCAGGCGACCTTGCACATTGAACATTCAGGTGGTCCTGATGCTGTCTGTCTGGCCTCCCTGTAGGTCTCTGTGCTGCTCACATGGGGTTGTGGGTGCACAGTGCTTTGGCGAGGGCTGCCCAGGTATATGGACTCATCACTGTTCCCTAGAGATGGGCTGAGTGGTGGCTGGGCCGCATGGATTGGACACGGTCTCACTCTGAAGAGTGACGGAGGCAGGAAACAGGGTGAGCCCAAGGCCCGTGTGGCCGGTGGCAGAGCCGGGTCTGCAGCCACCTTTGTGGTAGAATTCGTCCTCTCAGCATAGTTCACTCTGGCTGGGAGGGCTGAAGCGGGCAGCCAAGGGTCCAGGGAAAACTCTGGATGTCCAGGAGCTGCTTCAGCCCACTGAGGTCTCCTGCCTCCAGTCAGGAGGGATTTTCGCAGCCCTGAAGGCTCTGGGCAAGAGGCTTTAATCTAATTACATGCTTTATTTGAGCCAATTTGTTTTCCAATCCATCTTGTTCAGCAAGAAGAAAGAACATGCTGGGGACTCATGGCACCCCTCTGGTTCCCAGTGGAGAAGGGGCTGCCGTCCTGCCTCCTGTGGCCAGCACAGCCCTGACCTCTCCCGCCCGGCTGCCCCACCCCCACACCGGGCTGCAGGCTGCCCCTGCCCCAGGAGGGAGCTGGAGCCGGTCAGCCACTTTCATCTGCTGTGGGAGGAAAAGCTGGGCCCTCTGGTGCCTCTCTAGAAAGCCCAGCCCAGGTGCCCATTCCTTTTTCTCTCGGGGTCCCAGTGCACCAGCAGGGCTGAGACACGATGGGCGTCCAGGGCAGACCTGGGGGTGCTGCTCGTTCCCCGGCTCCCCCAGCTCCGAGCCCTCTGGCTCCTCCAGTATGAGCTGCCCTCAGAATTCCAGGCCCAGTATTTTAAATCTGCAAATCTATTTTTCGTAACAAGGCAGGCAATTTAGAATCTGTGTTATTAAAGTCCAAACAAAACAGCAAAGCCCTTCAAACCTGCCTGGAGAGGGAAGATTTCTGGGCTCCTGCTGCTCTCCCCAAGTGTCAGTGCTTTGTTTTGAAGCATTTTCCAAAATTGTCTTTTCCTGCCCTCTCTTCGGAGTACTGCTCTGGGCCTTTGCTTTTCTGTTGCTGACTCGCTCCTCCAGGCAGGTCCCCTTGCAGGGCCTGGTGTGTCCTGCCTTTGGGCTATGGGAGTGAAGGTGCTGCTGGAGCCACGGGCCTCCTCTGGCCACAAGTGGTGGCAACTGAGCCCCCTGTAATTCAACTCATTCAATAAATATTTTCGAGAGCTTGCTGGTCCCTGGGCCCTGGGGAGCGAACAAGGCAGAAGGTGGACCGAACTGGAGATTGTGTGGCTGCACCCTGTGGCAGGTGCTGGGCAGGAACCAGACCCCTACAGATGTGTTTGCCTTTCGGGACAGCCAGAGGTCAGCCAGCACATACCTGAGCAGCAAATTAAAAAAAAAAATTTTTCAACTGGGTGTGCCAGGCATGCAATGAGATTGGTTTCTGTTTCATGGCTTCTAAATTATAGTAAAAGTAAGGATTGCTAACAGCTTTTAGAGTTGTCGTGTCAGGCTGTGTCTCACTAGAACTTCAGAGAATCACCACCTGCCCCTGTAGTGGGTGGGGAACCTGCAGCTCAGAGAGGCGAGACACAGTGCTCACGATGCACAGCCTGACAGTCACGGGACCACCTGCTGCCCCGTGCAGTGCAGGCCGGAGCTCATCACTGTCCTGAGCAGACCGTTCCCACCAGTGCAATGGGCTGTGGGCCCGGGGGCCCAGGCACAGCAGTCTGTCCAGCGGACACTCCAGAACCCACAAGCAGCAGGCTGTGACATGCAGAGAAGCCCTGAGGTCCCCACCTCCAGGGCCGTGGTTCAGGTGTCCCATGTGCCTGTGGACACAGGTGTCAGGGCCCCCTGATTCTGAGTGCCACTGGCGCCCTCTCCAGTCTGGGTCAGGCCCTCTTTGTTGTCAGAGAGCTTACAGGTTTAGATGCCTAAGCCCTCCACCCAGGCGTCATCACGGGCGTCCCCAGCATCACTGTGAAGGGAGCTGACTGTCTTGCCTTCGGGGAGCCTGTCTGGGTGGGCTGCTGGTCTGAGCAGTCATGTCTCACGGGAGCAACTGAACTCAGCTTGTTCCACACCACTGTGCTCCTGGGCGTGTGGGGCCCAGAGTTCATGGGCAGTGGTAACCCCGCACTGTGCTGGGGGCCAGAATTTGATTCACTGCTGGGAGAGGAGGCAGGTGGACAATTCCAGACCCTGGGATGGGGCTGAGAACACGGAGGCGCCCAGCTGTGCGTGGGAGCAGAGAGGAAGGGTGCACACACAGGGAGATGACCCAGGAATGGGTTGTGAGGAAGGTCGCCAGGGGAAAGGCATTGATGGCTGACCCCACGAATGGCCTGCTGCAGAGTGTCCAGCTTCTCCAGCGTCCCTGGGGTGTGGCTCTGCTCTTTGCAGATGCCCTGCAGACGGTGTGATCCCGGCGCCATTCACTGGAATGGAGGAGAAGATGCGGTGTAAGTGTCCCAGATCCGTGGGCCTCGGGCACAGACAAGGTCCCGGCTGTGGGTCTGATGACCTCTTGTCCCGGACACTTTCTCTCTCCAGCTTGCTGCCCGGCTCTGGGTCCACCGTGTAGCTCAGAGGGTCTTGGGGGCAGATGTGCTTCTCTCAGGAGCTCCGTTGCTCAGACCCCAGGCTGCCAGCCGCTTCTTGGGGTGGGTCAGCTGTAGTTCCCACTGAGGCCCGGGGCTAGTTCACCCCAACTCACGAGGCTCCCCTCCTCACGAGGCTCGCTGGTGAGGCCCCACCTCCCTGCTGCTCCACCACCATTCGCCCTACGCTTACCTGGGGCCCTTAGAAGCCACCTTCAGCCCGTCCCACCCAGTTAGCAGAAGCTTCTGGTCCTTCAGGTCCCAGCTGAAAGGTCATCTCCTTGAGAGATCGTTTCTGATCTCCCTTGTCACTCTCGCCGCACCAGTTATTTCTTCCTAAACCCTATATGGGGTAGGACAGTTGTTATTACTCCTGTCCCCATGCCACAGATGGGGAAGCCGAGGCTCAGAATGGTCAGGTCATATGCTGGTGATGTGTAAGCAGGAAACAGCCCCTTTCTCTGGAGCCCCTCTGGGTGGACCAGCACTTCCACCCTCGGGCCACGGTGGGGGCACGGCCATGGTGAGCTGCAGGGGGTCTCTGAGGAAGGTATATGATGTGGAAACATGGAAGTTTGCAATTTGGGAAGAGAGGAGGATGGAATTAGAGGAGGCCACAGCCACCGTGTCAGATGCAGGCCTGATGTCTGGAGCTGTCCCAGTGGGTGGCTCCCGAGGGAAAGTGTGGGAGAGGGGAGCGCTGGGCCACCAGAGTGCTGGCCCCCACCCTGGCCAGCTGAGCCGAGGGCTCCCGTGGGGTGCGGGAGAGGGTCCTGTTCACCAGCAGGAAGCACAGGTATCAGACTTCTCCCCCGGAGTGCTGGTCTGCAGGCCCCAAGAGAGAATGAGGCTCCTGTGGCAGAATGGTAACTTAGGTTTCCAAGGGCTTGGAGACTGGTTCTTAATAACAGAGGACAGTATAGACATCATGTCCCTGTAGCCCCAGGTGTGAGGCCCCAGGTGTAGCCCCAGCCACCTGTCTCCGATCCAGAAGAAGGTGTGAGCCTCCCTTAGTCGGTGCAGCTAAAGACCCTGCCCCTGCAGCCCAAGTGGCCCAGCCTGGCTAGGCCTCTCTGGTGGCTTTGTGTTACGTTTCAAATAGAATCCAAACCAGTGCAGCACCACACGGCCAACTCAGGCTGTGTGCCTCCTCTCCCTGCCCCTCTGCAGCCTGCACTCAGTCCCCGGGCTGTGCCGGGCTCCATCCTGCCTCCGGGCCTTCGCACGGCTGTCCTTCCTGCTTGGAACCTCTCGCCTCAGGCCCTCTGAGCCCGGCATCCTTTGCTCTGTTCAGGTCTCGTTTCCATGTCACCTCCTCAGGGGCCTTTCCCTGGCCACCCCTTGCTGGAGCAGTGTCCTCCTACCCAACCACGTCACCGTGCCGTGCACAGTCAGCTGGCAACCCACTTCTCCTCAGTGTCAATGTCGGGGGGGTGGGAGACGATGACACTGCATGCACACGCAGCACTTCTGAATGGCAGGAGCCCCACGGGCTGGGAATGCAAGTGTGCCCTTGTGGAACACTGATGTCATCTCATTATAGGGGTCACCCCGGCACCCCTAAATGTGTGGTTCCCATCCTCACTGAAGAAGAAACTCACCTCAGAGTTTTAAACCCAGCATTGTGTCCTCATTGAAGTAAGATTAAAGATGTAGGTAAGACAAGGCAACAGTGTGAAAACCAGACGTAGTCCCACCACCCAGCATTTCACGTTATTCTGTTTCTAGAATAGAATCCAAACCCCTACTGTGACCGACAAGCCTGGGGACCCCTGTCAGCCACGCAGTCTTAGCTCCAGCTGGGCTCCGCTTCGCCAGCTCTAGGCTCCCGCCTTCCGTTTCCTCACAGCTGCCTGGCCGGCTCCTGCCCTGCGTGTTCCACAGGGCTGTCTCCTTGTCATCCTAAATGTCACCCCCGCAGCCTGGCCTTTGTGCCTCACTGATTCTCCACCTCCTGCCTCCCCCTGCTTGCTCCCCATCCCCCACCTGCGCAGTGTCTTCATCTGGGGAGTGTCACTCTGTCTATGCCAGTTGCGTGCAAGAAAGTTTGTATTAATTTTCATCCCAGCTACATTGTAAATGTGTGTTTGCCTTTTCCAGATTGCCATCCAAAAGTCCTGTGTTGATTTGACTTTCTCTGGTTATTTGAAATTGAACATTTTTACTCTCCTTATGCCCATTTTTCCTCTTTGGTGAATTGCTTGTTCCTCTCCTTTGTATTTAGATCACTTGTGTGTTTTAATGATTCAAGAGAGCTCATACATTAAAGACACTAGTCCCCTGCCACCTATGTTGCAAACACCGTGGGGCTTTTTTCCCATCATTTGCCCCCATAGGTTGCAAGGCACCTCACGCCCAGCTGCCCTGCCAGCATATTGCTAGAGGGGGCCTCATTTGGGGGTTCCTGGCCTCTCTGTGCCAGAGCCCAGAGTTAAACAGGCATTATGCTGTTGAGGGCTTGCAGGCGATCAAGTGAGACTGCACAGGCTTAGAGATGTGGCCGCTCAAGAGCCGACTGGAACCCTGCTCTCCCAGAGAGGGAGCTCCGTCCTGGGCAAAGCGCCTGGGGGTGAGGGTGCCAATAACAAGCTGGTCTGCCTAGGGGAGGGCCATTGAGTCCCTGCACCCTGGGACCATGAGGTAGGAGCTGGCCTCACGGTCACCCCACGAGGGCTTTGACGGAGCCTGTGGATATGCGTAGCAGCTTGAGAACCGCATGCACCAAAAACTGGACTCCACCCGAGGAGTTCCAGGCAGCTTGGTGGCTCGGCCTACTGGGGCCAAAACACTCTCTGTGCAGACTGTCCTAACCTGTGTTTTGCCCCCTGCTGGTGGGCAGTGTGGCCCAGCCAAAGTGGATGAAGCCAGCTAGGTGACCCTCCTGGCACTGGCACCTTGGGGTCTTTTACCCTAGGCATGGGGGGGGGGGGTGTGTGCATGGGACCGGGAACCCATCCCGTGAGCCCAGCCAGCAGAATCTGAAACTCACGCAGCCCTCTGGGTCTATCCTGGGAGGGACCATGGTCACTGGGCATCCCTCACTCATGGCCCACACAGCCCCGCCTCCCCGAGTCCTGCAGCCCAGAAGCAGAGAGGCAGGGGTGCCGCTGAGAAGAGGCCTTGGCCAGCTCCCCGCCCTGCTCCAAGGGAGGTGCCAGATGCAGCGCCCCTGGCTCCAACCAGGGCACGCTGGGCCCCGCCTGCCATATGCTCGGAGATGAGCTTCGCTCTGCGGAGCAGGCCTGCCCAGCAGGACTCTTGGCACCTGGGCACAGGAGGCAGACCGGAGGGGCCAGCTACGCAAGGTGGAGGAAGAGGAGGGAGGGGCTTGGCCGCTGGGATTGGGCCTGCAAGGCCCCCTCTCAGTTCTTGGCTGTGGGTTGGTCAGCGGAGCAGGTGGGGGGAATGAAAGGGAGGGCTGCCTGCTCCCAGGAGGAGCCAGGACGCCAGCCAGCCAGCCAGGATGGGCCTGCTGCGAGCTGCAGATGGCGGCCCCAGGCCTCCATGACTCTTCCCGGGACAGAGCCGTCTGAGTGGGGAGCCAGGCGTTCCCCACGTCCTTCCCTGGCAGCTTCCCTCTCATCAGGGAGGAAGGCGGGCGTGGAGGGTGAAGCCGTGCAGCGGTCCCTGCAGAGCTCCCAGCAGTGACGTGCACCTTGATCGGAGCCCCGGAGGGTCCCTAAGAGTGTGGGGGCAGGGAGCTCCCTGCTCACCCCATATTCTCTGCTCTCGTGTGGGTCCAGGGCAGGTGGGTCAGCAAGGATGGGAGCCTGCTGGGCATCAAATACTGGGCCCTAGTGGGCAGATGAGGGCGATCAACTGACCTGCAGGTTTGTGTGGGCATGAGCTTATGCTGGCTTTTATGCTGGGGTTGAACGGTATGGAACTGCACTTTTTTCAGGTTGAAAATGACTGATTTTAGGCATTACTACATGGTTCATCCTAACAGCTTTCCATCTTTCTCTGTATATCCGACCGGACGAAATTGCATGAAAAGGATGTGTCTTTTAATGTCCACATGAACTCAGCCTTAGAAACTCTGGGTCCAGAGACTTCTTAAGGTCCAGAGACCTCTTGAGGTTATTTATTCAGATGTGATCTCTCTTCTTTAGTTCAGCTTGGTCATGTATGTGACATGTGTCATTCCAATGTCCAAAGTCTCAGCCTAAAGCTGTATAAAGTAGCCTCATCATTAAAAGATCTTTAGAGTGTGGCTCTGCCGTTTCAGTCCTCATCCCTACTGTGGGTTCTCTCCTTCACTCACAGCGGGACATGGCTGGACACTGTCCGCTGGTGTTGTCTGCAGTTTGCTGGTCCTGGGGCTTTACTGAGAATCAATTCTTGGATGTATTTAGAACTTTCGAGTTTTTCTGTATTCTACTTTATTAATATCTACATCTGTTATCAGTTCTTTCCTCCTGCTTTCTTCAGGTTTTGTTTTGCTCATTTCTAACTTCTAGAATTGAATACACTTAATTTATTTTCATTCTTTTTTGCTTAAAACAAATACTATTTATTACACTGTGGTCAGGAAATGTGGCCTGTATAATTTCAGCTCCTTGGAATTAATCTAGCATTCTTTCATACTTATGTGTTTCTGTCTGTTCCTTTTTGTATTTCTAACAGTATTTGTTTAATATATTTCAATGTTATTCCACACAGAATGTTCTTTTTTTTAACTACTAAGTGAACTTCTCTGTTACCTACTGACAAACTTCCTTAAAGGGCTTCAAACTTCTTCTTTAAAAGTTGGAAACTTAAAGTCCTGACACTCACACAGCACTAGGTCACTGGCGCTGTTTGGGGCACATGCCTGGGGCGGGTTTGGTCCCTGGCTGGGGGCGTGCAAGAGGCAACCAATCGATGTGTCTCTCACACATCAGTGTTCTCCCCCTCTCTTTCTCCTTCCCTTCCCCTCTCTCGAAGAAAAAAGAAGTTGTAAACTTAAACAATTTGCTTTACTTAATTATTTCCCTCTGGAAAATTTATTCAGTGTGTTCTGACCAGTTCTTCAGCAGAGGCGCACCCACGTGGAGCCGTCATTTTGTTTCAGGTCACTACTCTTCCGAGATGCGAATGATCACAACTGCCGTTTATATATCCCGCTTTTCCTTTCCTTTTCTTTTAGCATATAGCCTATAATTTATTGGCAGCTTCTCAGGTGTTTTGTGTTTTTTTTTCAAAAAGCACTATTTGATCTCATAACTCTCATTTGTCAGAGTAAAGCTTGAAATAGTGTCTTTTGTATCCTACCTAATTAAGACAAAAGAGTTGTATTTCCTACCCTCATTTTACTTGTTAGTTTTCTTAATGTGACCTAACGTTTCGAATCATAGTTAGATTACATTAGCATAAAGTTAATATGATCTAAATTTTATGGTTATTATACATACATATACATTGTCTAATATTCCCTTTAAAACAGTATTTAAAGGACCCAAGGAGGAACACACCAAAGCACATCATAATTACATTACCCAAGATTAAAGACAAGTAGAGAATCCTAGAAGCAGCAAGAGATAAGGAGACAGTAACTTACAAAGGAGTTCCCATCAGACTGTCAGCTGATTTCTCAAAAGAGACCTTACAGTCAAGAAGGGGCTGGAAAGAGGTATTCCTAGTCATGAAAGGCAAGGACCTCCATCCAAGATTGATCTATCCAGCAAACCTTTCATTTAGAATGGAAGGGCAGATAAAGTACTTCTCAGATAAGATCAAGTTAAAGGAGTTCATCATCACCAAGCCCTTATTATATGAAATGTTAAAGGGATTTATTTAAGGAAAAGAAGATAAAAAACATGCACAGTAAAATGAGAGCAAACTCACAATTATTAACAACCACACCTAAAGCAAAACCAAAAGAAACTAAGCAAACAACTAGAACAGGAACAGAACCGCAGAAATGGAGATCACATGGAGGGTTAGCAACAGGGGATTGGGAGGAGGAGAGAGGGGGAAAAGGTACAGAGAATAAGTAGCATAGATGGTAGATAGAAAATAGATAGGGGAAGGGTAAGAATAGTATGAGAAATGAAGCTAAAAGCTAGAAACTAAAGAACTTATGACACATGGACATGAACTAAAGGTGGGGAATGTGGGTGGGAGGGGTGTGCAGGGTGGAGGGGAGTGAAGGGGAGAAAATGGGACAACTGTAATAGCATAATCAATAAAATATATTTTAAAAAATCACTATTTAAATTATTTTGATATCCGTCTTCAGTTTAAGAATCAAATTTGAAATCTCAGTGTTCGCCGGTTTCAGTGCTCCTACCGGTATGTTCATGCTTTGACTTTGCCCCTCAAACTCTCACTTGGATTGATTTCATAGTTAGAAACGTTCTCAGGTGTTTCTCTCTGAAAGGATATATCATCGGAACGTTTTCCTTGCACACTTGAGAATGCCATGGGTTTATCATGGCCCGCACATGTGTAAGACAGTCTAGCTAGGTACAAAATTCTTGGGTCACAAACTTTTCCCTCCTGAAGACCTGTAGACATCACCCCATGGTCATCTGGTCAGCTTCTTCCTCTTCTTGGTTTTTAATCTGCAGGCATGTTTTTCTTCATCCCAGTATCCATATGTTTTACAAAGACATGCCTGGGTGTTGGCCTCTTTTCCTTGATTAAAAGAAATTCAGTGAGCCCTCGTCTTGTGCATGCGCAGGGCTGTCTGCAGCCCGGGAGCCCTGCCGCGGAGTGTGGTTCTGTTCCACTCGCCTGCACCCTGGTCCTCTCCCCGTTGCATGCTCTTCCCCCCTCCTCCCCTCGCACCCTGCTCATTCTCTTTCACAGTTTCCATCCCTCTACCCTTTTCCTCAACATTTTGGGAGAATTGCTCTCACTTATCCTCCGTATTTCTGAATCAGGTTTCTACAGTATCATTTTTCTTCACTGCTTCCAAAGTGAATTTTAATTGCGCTGCAGGGTTTTTAGGTTTTTGTTCTTTACAGCTCTTCTTTCTCTCACATGGCACCCTTCTTGGGTCATCGTATGGCCTCAGCCTAGTGCTCCCATACAGCTCTCCTCTCCTGGAGGAGAAGACACATCACAGACACGTGTCTCATTAGAATTCTTTAGTCTGCCGTCCTCGTTCAGTTACACATTGTCTGTGACTGTTTTCTAGCTGTGGCGCCAGAGTTTGAATAGTTGTGATGGAGACCGTATGGCCTGCAAAGCCTAAACTATTTACTTTTGGCACTTTGCAAAAAAAAAAAAAATTGCAGATCCCTGTCCTAGTATGACAGCTGGATTGCCGTCTTAGCTCCAAGCTGGATGGCGGGGGAAAGTACGCAGCTCCATCTCCAGTTCCTAGTTTTTACCTGCCCTTTCCCTCAGGTCACCTCTGCTCTGTGGAGGTGGTGTTCTTCCACTCTGCTGCCTGATCTCCTCGCTCTCCGCGTCAGTGACTTAGGGGAAAGTGCAGGTTCAAATACCTACTGTGGACACTGTCCTTCCAGCCCCTCCTCTTCCCAGAGATTCTCCCCCCGGAGGAGGCCAAAGTCATCGATGTCCCCACCCACTTCCTGCCCACTTGTTTTCTGGTTGTTGTCTGTCTGTCATTTTCCCTTTTTTATAGATCTTTCTGTTCATCAGACAAAGAGCCTTGTCCAGTGGTAAAACCTGGACAGGTTTAGCTTGCTCCAGCACCATCTGCCTTTAATTAATAGAGATTGCTCCCAGATTCCAACATTGGGCCATCTATCAGTTTCGTTTCTGGCATTACTGTGAATTTTTTTTCATTGTCTTTATAGCTATTTTGGAACAAAACAAGGAGGGGCTACATGGGTGACTGCCAAGTAGATGCCATTTTGAAGGAGTCAGAGCTGCGTTTAAGGCTATGGTTTGTCCATCTCGAAGCGGTCTCTGTAGCTTCATGTGCGTTCGATAAAAGAAGAAAGTACAGGAATACTTTCTGCATCCACTGCCCACGTGTCCAGTGACCTCAGTTCTCTGGCGTGCAGCCAAAACAAGAGCCCCCACGCAGCCAGGGAGCTGCCACCGTGTCCTCGTTCTGGAGGTTGTTCACTTCACCTGGAGGGAGCATTCTGGTCTCTCGTTCTGAGCCCGTGTGCCCGTGTCTAGCACCGACAGGCTGGGCCCACCTGTTGTCCTCGCTCACAACTACACGGGAAGTAGTGCATCTGAAGAGAGTGGGGGGCATTTTACGATGACAAGCACACTGACCTGACAAGAATGTGTGGCTGACCAAAAGGAAAGACATAGGACCCCCCACTCACCGCCCCCCCCCCCCAGCAAAATTACAACCACAAATGTTCAGAGGCTGGCACCATTTTGTGTAGGGGCAGCCAGCTTGTGTTCCTCTCTGTGAGCACCCCCAGTTTCTTCTGTGTGCTCACTCACTTATCCAGGCCTTTTCTCTGCCAAGCTGGGCGCTCTGTGCAAGTCATGGGTGCAGAGGCCCCGTCCCCTCCTCCCACAGCTACGGTTGATTCAGACTGTGGCTTTGGACATTGGCTGCACAGTGGACTCAGTTACCTGGGGGACTTTAAAAACTTGGACACTTGGGCTCCCTACGTAATGCCTTGGGGGTGAGACTCAGGTGTCGCTTGGCTGTTTTACAGCTTCTGGGTAATTCCACTGAATAGTCCAGGCTGAGAACCAGGGGTTAGGAGTACAGACTCTGCCGCCTGACTGCCTCATCCATAGAATGGGGCCGATGGGCAGGGTGGAGCCGCGCTGCATGCCTCGTTAGTGCCATGTGAGTGGCTGCCATTACTGAGGTGCAGACTGGGCGTTCATGGGGACCGCTGTGATTTGTCAGGCAGGGTCTGGAGCTTGAGCTAATTAGGCAGTGATGGATGCCACACACCCTAGTACGGCTTCTCTCTCAGGTGGATGCCATTTGGCTCTGAAAGAAGACCTGCAGATGTTACTGGGAGGGAGAGTGAGGAGTGAGAAGGGGGAGGGGCAGGGGAGCAGGAGGGGCAGGTAGGTTGTCACAGGACTTGGTCACCTTCCCTTCGGCTCCATAGAGCAGAGCTCCTGTGGGGTGGGCACTCAGAACATTTCTGACTTCTAGTTTCCTACTCATCTTGCAGAGGGGCTCGGTCCCTCCCTCTCGGGGTTGCTGTGAGGCTCGGGTGGTGGTGGGTTCAGGGCTGCGGGGGGCGCGGTGTGTCTCGACCCAGCAGAGGAGCAGGGTGGAGGTGATTTCCTCTTGACCAGAGTGCAACTTCTAACGTGGGCCAATGACTATCATATAAAATAATAAATGAGTGACAAGTGTGGATTTGAGGCTGTCCCTGTAATAACTTCACTGGCACCACTGGCATTCCATCGCGCTTCCCTAAGCGGAGGGAGCGGGGCGGGCTTCCAGCTAGTGCACTCGGGACCACGAGGACTTTCGCACACCTTGGGCTTTGCCACAGCAATGCCTCTGCTGTGAGCATCATCTGTCCCTGAGCTGGCAGAGACATGGCTGTGAGTGGCTGCTCCAGACAGTGAAGTGTAGTGTGATGACAGTGGTCCCTAGGTCGCCATCCCCTCTCAGCTCGACCTCTCAGACTTGGCCGTGGTAGAATGCAGGCTGCTCTCCCTGGGTGACCCAGCCCTTGCATTCCAAGAGGCTCTTCCTCCAGTACCAACCAGCCAACCGACCAGCGGTCCAGCTGGCAGGTGGGACTGGCTCTGTAGCCTCCGGTGCTCCTGGGCAGGGCATCCTGGGGTGGGGGCTAGGGCCAAGGGCTGGGGCCACAGCAGAGCAGGCAGTGGGGCTGCTTTTTTCTCAGTTCCTGAGACTGGTTCCTAGCTGGGTGCCCCAGGAAGCTGGCGGAGGAGGCACAAGGAGCGTGGGCTAGGACTCCCAGGGCACTGGGATGCAGCTGTTGTGATTTAAATTGTGGCACTACTCAGTGTATCTCAGGACCTTGAAGGAGGCAGCAACCTCCCACAGGGTCAGAGACTGACCTTGGCGTGATCTCTGACTATTCCCTGCAGACCTCAGCCATGGGTTGGGGGCCAGGTGTGGGGGAGCGGGTGGCACTGGGAGTCCCGAGTTCATCCTCTGGCTTTGTCCTGTGCTCCCACGCAAATCAATCCTTCCCCCCAACTTGGCCTTGGTTTTCCACTCTGCAAAATTAGGGGCTGGTGGCTACTCCTGGCCGGGCACTTGCATGGGTGTGTGTGTGTGTGTGTGTGTGTTCCTGTCACCTTTTTGTCCCCCTTCCCCACCCTCACTGGGACATATGCCCCGCCCACCTCCACCTCCCTGTGCTGTCATGGTGCTGAGAACAGGCTGGTCTCTCCACGGCCCCAGGCCAGCCTGTCTGGTCCCCGCCAGCAGTCCAGGAGTTGCTGGAACACAGGGTACCCCTCATCCCGGGCTCTGAGCCCAATACCTTACTCACTGAGGGCAGTCTGCTAGTGTTTTCGGGGACACAGCATGACGGAACCAAGAACGCAGTGATTCTGACTTCTCAGACCTGGGTTGGAGGCCCCGTCTCGGTGCCAGCTGTTAGGGATGCATTGGGCAGGTGACCTCAGTTTTTGTATCTGCAGAGTGGGAATAACACCCCCACATCAAAGAGTGGTTGTGAGGACTGAATGAGATCTAGCATGGCCAGTAGTGGTGCAAGGCAGGATGGAATGATTAATTGGGCATCATGTCTGCTGGACAGGGAAGGAATTAGACCACCTCATCTGAAGAGCTGAAAGAGCTAGCAGGGAGAGGGCGTGATGGGCTGGGCTCAGAGGTGTGTATTTGGTGGGCTGCCACAAGCCACCCCCAAGAGAAGCAGGCCCCGGGGCACTCTGTACCCCGCCTGGCTCGCACTTGGACTGTGGGAAGCCCCCAGTGATGCCGGGTGGACACAGGCCGGGCAGCCCACTCTCTCGGCTGTAGGGCCCATTGGAAGGGAACTCTTCTTCGGGGGGGCATTTTATTTGCACACTCCAGTAGAGTGGACACCAAAGGGGTTTTCTAATACTTCATGGGCTGCTAATTTCCTCCGTGACCTTTTTTGTTAGGGCTGACCCCAGCCAGAGGCTTCATGCCATGAAAGCCAGCGCCTGACACAGACCCGGGGCGCAGAGCGACAATGAGGCCTCTATCGGCTTTAATCAGGCTCCAGTCGTGTCTTAAGAACGGGGGAATTTGTGTGGTGCTCAGAAGCCCTGGGTGGCACGAAACGGGGGCCCTCAGAGTCCCTGAGGGAGGCCAAGGGGGCTGCGGGCAGCAGCTAAAGGATTCGTTAGACAGGGCGGGGGGGTGGGCAGTTCAGGCGAGGGTCTTTGTCCCAAGTGCTTCTTTAGAAGCCAGGCCTGCCCTGAATGGCCGCCCGCCTGGCCTGGCCTGTGGGTATCACAGGCCTCTGGGTATGTGGGGAAGTGGCCCCCTTCCACCGCCAGCCTATTCAGCGCCCACCTAATTAGGTTTTGTCTGTTCTCCCCTCCCCTGCAGACTGTGATTCCTACTGCAAGGCCTCCAAAGGGAAGCTGAAGATTAACATGAAAAAGTACTGCAAGAAGGACTATGGTGAGTGCGAGTCTGGGGAGGGGAGCGGGGCCCGGACCCGCAAGGCGCTGGAGCTGGGCTGCAAGTGGCCCTGCGTGGGAGTGGGCGATGAGGTCCCTGTGACTGACCAGGACTGAGCTGGACATATTGCACGCCCAGGAGTTTCTCATCTCCTCCACCTTGGTTCTTGGAGGCAAGGGGCCCAAGGGGCCACAGGGTGTGAAGGCAGGTTTGTCCCCAGCCCTGCAGGGTGGCACCCGGCCCCAAGGGCTGCTTGGGGCTTGGACTCCCCTCTGGCCTCCTGTGCCTCACACATGCTATGGCCATCCAACCTGAGCCTCTGTTGCATAGAGTCTGGTCCATGGCGTGTTTAAAATGCAGACTCCTGAAGCCACCCCGTTCTGGGGCTTAACTTGAGCAGGAGCCGAGGCGGGCTGGGGAGCCTGCATGTTAGCAGCTCACTGGTAATTCTGATGCACCAAAGGGGGATCTCCTCGGGTCTTTTCTGGCCCGGAGTTGTGGGGTGGCAGCCCTGGGAGCCACCTGCAGAGATTCCCTGTCACCTGAGCCCTCAGGCTCCCTGAACTGAGAAGGGAGTGTCCTGTCCCCTACTCTCATCACGCACTGCTCTCCTTGACCCTGGGGACAGCGAGCCTCCTGCACCCTTTCTCTGCTGAGTTCCCCTTTCCTGCCCCCAGAAACACTTGCTGAGAATGCCCTGGTGCCCGCCCCGTCCAGTGGGAGGTGAAGTCGCTTTGTGGTTTCTGGTCCCTGAGAGTGTTCTCACTAGGCAGACCCCATCGATCCTATGGGTGGGGAGCCTGTAGGAGGAAGGGAGGCTATCGACCCCCACACAGCTGTGTGCAAAGAACTGAGTGGGCTCTTCAGAGCAGGACAAGCAAATGGAGGTCCCGGGGGAGTCACTGAGCCACCCAGTGGCAGAAATGCCCTGTGTAGAGACTGGGGCGTCCGTGTGTCAGCCGAGGCCCTGGTTGACCAGCCCGGAAGTGGTGCAGCCAGGAGGCAGGCCGAGGGTCCCGGGTTCTGGCGCTCTCCTCTGTGGGGCCCTCTTCTTGACCCCACGGCCTGGCGGATGGGGCTGGAGGTAGTCCTCTTCCGGCTCCTGACTGCTCACTCTGCCCACCTCCTCACTCCAGCTGGATGTTGCCAGGTCTCACCTGTCCCGTCTCCAGGGGCCCCTGAGGTGGATTCCCCATGAAGGTGTCTGTGACCCCACCAATTCCAGCATCACCTCGGCCTCATCTGGGAAAAGGAGTGGAGGAGCCTCTTCTTTTTGCCCAGTTTCCCAGGTCTGCCCTGGCTATGCTCCTCCAGTGGGACCTGGGGCAGGTCCGGTTGTGTATTTGAGCCTCCATGTCCGTGTCTATGACACAGATGTGATGACCTGCTGCACGTGCGTGGGAACCACCCAGCATGAGGGCTAGGGTCTGACAGGCTCCCCGTGGAGAGTGACCTCCACTCGTCCACAGGAAGCTGGTGGGGAGGGTGGGTGGGAAGAAGAAGCAGAGCTGGAGCAAGTGAGGTGAGAAGGAAGGCCCCCCATGAAGAGGTCTCCTCACCCAGGTCCTGTGCTCCGCTCCTCCTGACCCAAGGGGGTCTGGCAGCCTGGCCCCGTGAGGGTCCTAACTAGGCCAGCTGTTTGAACTACACCTAAGGACTTTTTTCTTTACTAAGGACAATGTTTAGGACCTTTTGGCAGAGTGAAATGAATGATGAGGCCCAAAGGAACCCAAAGGAATTTTGAGAACTTCTAAAGCTTTCTCATTTTATGGGTGTGTGCAGACAGACGAGCATGCACCCCCTCCCCCCACATACACACACTCCGACGCCCTGGGGCGACCAGCTGATCCCAGTGATCCGGCACTCGCCACCCCAGTTTTCCGTGTCAGTTCAGGAGTGGCCGAGTCACGTACCCCCTGTTCAGGCCCCCTGGGCTTCCACAGCAAGTTCCTAAAAGCCCCTCAAAGTGTCTGTCCCCCAGTGCAGTGCAGAAACATACAGCTCCCTCTGGTAGACAAACCCTGATTTTGAAAACAGACTTTGAAGTGGTTTCAAGAGAAAGGGGCGCCCTGTCTCTGAGCCAGGGTGACAGCCGCACAGAGAGGCCCCTGTTGTTTCTGGTGAGGCTGGTGTGTCCTCACTCTGCAGAGCCTCCCCTGCCCAGCCCCAGGCGTGCAGGTGCACCAGGGCCCGGAGGTCAGCTCCTGTGGGACTTGGACTCAGGCGAGAGAACCTGGGGGTCTTCCCCGGCTGAGCTGTGGGGGGCAAGCGCAGGCTGTCCGCACAGGCCCAGAGAGCCAGGAGCCGAGGAGAAGAGCCCCCGGGCCTCTCGCCATGCCTCCCCCCAGCCCCTCCCCCGGCCCAGAACATGGGCAGGAAGGAAGAAGCACCGGTGGCCTGCTTGGGCAAGGGTTGCTTTAATCTTAGTCTCGAAGCATCTGTGGAGAGAGGCTGGAGGAAGAAAGAGCTGAGCGTTCTTTCTGCAAGATGTTGACCTCCTGCCCCTATTCTGTTTTTCGAGTGGAAAAAAAAAAGGAAAATTCGGACTTTTATTTAAAAGTTACCAAAGTGGATCCCGTTTTCCACCTTGTTCTGTCTGACTCGGCCCTGTTTTGCTCTCTTCTGACTTCCTGTCCATCATGGAATTCTCCCCGCCCCATCCCGATATTCCTGGGGACACTTGGCCCCTCAGGGCTCTCCTGGCCTCTTCATCCCCAGCTGACAGGCCCTGCTCTGTGTTCACAGGCCCAGAGGGACACTCAGGCCCTCCTGAACCCTGTTCCTGCTGGGGGCTGCCCTGGGCACCTGGGCCCCTCTCCTGTTGATAGGGGATGGGGGGTGCAGTCTGGGCGCCATCTGACTCCTGCTCTCGGACTCAGCCCTTGTCTTCCCCCGACTCCCAACGCGCCATGGGTCATCAGAATGAAGCAGGTGTCCAAGGAGGCGGGCCTCAGTTCCTCATGCCACAGGTGGGACCCTGGCCCAGCCTTTTGCTCCTTCCACAGGTCCTTCCCTGGGTCCCCCTCCTCCCCACATTGCATTTAGCTCAGGGCCCTGCCTGCCCGAGGCCAGGAGGGGCAAGGAGCAGCTCTGCACGGCCCCCTCTCCAGACTTCGCTGAGGCCACCGCTGCTCTTGCCCCCACAGCCACGGCCGGTGCACCGCCCCGCTGTCCACATTTCCACTGCCAGGCAAGATGTGGGGAGCAGCATGTGTAGCAGAGAAGCAGGGTGCCCCTCCAGGGGCCAGCGAGGTGGAGGTCTGTGAAGCTATTGTATCCCCACTTTCATGTTCTGCTGACCATGTCCCCCAGCCCATTGCCCCACAGCCAGGACTGGCATTGCCACTCCCATTCCCTCAAAACACTGTGTGATCTGGCCCCCAGGGCTGTCACTGATAACTCTTGGGGTCGCCTGAAAGTTGGGCAGCATCCCCACCCATCTCAGGATCTAGGCCTGTGTGTTGGGCAGGAGGCAGGACAAAGAAATATCAGGAAGGGGATGATCCCAGGGGCTTTTGGGGACTGTGGCTCACCAGAGCCCGGCAGGGCAGTGGGCAGGCCTCCTGCAGGGGCTCACTGATGAGGCAGTGAGGGGCACCTATAGGCACAGTGGGGGACCAGCCCAGCAGCTGCTGCAGGCCTGGCTCTGGGACTGGGGTTCATGTCTTGGCTCAGGCCCAAGATTCTTGTGGGGAATCTCCTTGTGTCCTGTTGGGGACCCTGGACCCCCAAAAGAAGTATAAGCAGGGGTGTCCCTCCCACACCGGGAGCCGACTGGCCCAGCCCAGGGAAGATGAGCAGGAAGAGGATGAGGAGGGTGCTGGCCTGGGGGTCGGTGAGCAGGCGAAGCCAGCCAGAGCAGGCAGGGCAAGGAGGGCCGGGAAGAGGGAGGTCGGAGGGCTGGTAATCTCTGCTCTCTGACTGACAGCCCGGCGGGAAGCCAATTAGGAAACACATTTCCTTCACTGAGAGCCAGGGCACTTGGATGTTCCAGGAGCTGCTAATTGGAACCTCGGGTTTGCCACCCCTGCTGGGTGAGGAGCAGGCCCTTCTCTGAGGCCAGTTCACGAGCCTTGACACTGCGCTGTGGTGGAGCGTGGATGGGGGGTCTCCGTGACCTGGGCCATGGCCAGTGGACGAAAGGCTGGGGGAAGCGGGGGAATGAGGAGGGCCCGGGGATTGGCCTGCTCTGCGTTCTGTCGGACGTGTTGCCAGCGAGAGAGGGCCCAGCCTGGGTAGGAGCGGGGTGGGCACCAACCAAGGCAAGAAGGCATTGAGGTGGGGAGGGCACTGGGGCCCAGCCCCACTGTGCTGCTCACATTTGTCCGGAGAGACCCCATGACAGGGAAGAGGGCCGACCCATCTCTGCCTGGAGGGAAAGGGGCGCTGGCCCGAGAATGCGGACACGCAGACTCCTCATTTGTTCTGTGACTTGGACAGGGGGCCTCGCCATCCTGGGCCTCAGGGTTCTCATCCGTCACATGGAGGTGTGATCAAGGGGACCTGCAGTCCTTGCAGATGAGACAGGTCATGGCTGCACCATGCCGAGTGCCGAGGGCAGGGGTCCACAGTGACACCTTCATCGCTGCCCATCTCTCCTGGGGCCGCCTCAGTCCTCTGTTGCCCTCTAGGGGAATCAGCTCACCTTGCAAATGCCTGACACGGCACCCTGAGAAAGCTGAGCGCAGGACAGTTGTCCACAAAAACGGGCAAGACAGTTTTTATTACTTTCAAGTGTTTTAGCAGTTCCTGCCAAGTTCTCAGGAAACCCGGCCTTGGGCAGGCCCTTCCTCTGTGTGAGTGCTCCGAGTGAGCATGCTTGTGTGACAGTGTGTGCACGCGTGTGCACGTGTGTGCCTGTGCTCACCACCAAGTCTGCAAGCCACTGCTGCTCCGATGCATGTTCCCTCTTCAGGAGTCGTCTGCCTGCAGCTCGTGGCCTGGGAGCCAGGCTCCAGAACCTCTGCTACAGAGGCAAGGTGATGAGGGTGACAGATGACACTCAGTTCCCAAGCACCTGTGGTGTGAGGATGCTGGGCTGGGCCTAACCAAGGCCTGGGCACCTCGGCCGGTGTGGGAAATACCCCTTGTAGCCTCCCCACTGGCATGGTGGGAAGGGGGCAAGAGAGCCTGACTTGCCCGCTCCCCTGACCTTCCACTGTGATACCCTCACTGCCCTGCACCCATCCTAGATGGATGCATCCCATCTAGGTCCCCCTGCCCCTGTCCCCGGCCCTGCCTCTCAGCCTCCTGACTTTCTCTTTTCCCATCTCCCTTCTCTGCTCTTCACTCCATCTTGTCCCTGTGCACCTTTGGAGGTGCCCTGTCTGGTCCTCACTCACCTCCTCGTGTTTGCACAGCCTCCCCTCATCTCACACAGCCGCTGTGCACAGGCAGCCCCTCGCACACACACAGGCACAGAGGTACACGCCACAGCAGTCCTGCTCACTCACACACTCGTCCCCACCCCCAGCCCTTCCCTCCTTGTAAACTCAGTCGAGTGCCCACTCTGCGCCCATCCTCTTCTGGGGACTAAGCTCACTGGGGCTGAAGGGGCACGGGTTTAGTCCCCACGGTGCTTACAGTCTTGGAGGGGTACAGACACACAGATAAGAACACGGAAGGTGGGACCCCAGCATGTGGCTGGGGTCCAGCCAGAGGTGGACATAGGCAGTACATAGACAGTCCTCTGAACAGGGTGGGAGGGAGGGCTTCCTGGAGGAGGGAGCCCCAGTGCCAGTGCTCACTGGGCAAAGCAGGGCTCCCAGGCTGAGGGAGCAAGGTCTCTAAGCACAGAAGTAAAAAGGGGCTGGAGGAATGGGAGAAGAGTGGGGTGGGGCACTGGGTGCAAGGGTGGGGCCGGGGAGAGGCGAGTGTGGGCCTCGGCAGACATATCCACATTCACGTCCAGAGAGCCCTGGGACCCGCCGAGAGCCAGTTCAGCTGAGGGGCTCCTGCCCGCTCCCCCAGGTGCTGCCGCCTGCCTCTTCCCTCTCCAAGACTCAGAAAGGGGGAAGACAGACAGACAGCTCACATTCTGAAAGGTGAGATCATCTCACTTTTGCCAGTTCTTGGAAAAATTATTCGTTCCCAGAAATGTTTATTAGTCACCCCTTTTGTTGAAAGACATTTTGGCACCACCAGATGGAAAAATCAGAATGCCTTTCACAAGATGATTTGTCTCAAGTATTCCTCCTGAGATTCCACAAGGGCTGATTCGGAGGATCCGGCTCGGAGGGGAAGATGTTCTGCAGGGAGAGCCGGGTTCTCGAGGCTGTGCGCGCTCACGTGCGCCGTCTCAGCCTGTGGTGGGCGGCCGGGGGCCTGCGAGGAAGTCCAGTTTGTAGCAACACACCCCTCAGTGCCCAGGTGCCTCCTGGGCAGTGGAAGCCCAAGAGAAGGGCCTCGCCAGGCCAGGGACTGTCCCTGCCCGAACGCCCCAGACTGGGCACCTCACGCCTTCATTGTCATCTGCACTGAATCCTCGGAAGCACCTGTGAGACAGGAATTTGTTTCTGTCAATGGGGTGTCGAGGCTTAACAGGATGAAACAATGTGCCCAAGATCAGGAACCCCAAGGCCAAGGTCCTGAGCCCTGGTGCCAGGGCCCTGAGCCTTTGGCAGCACAGAGTGGGCACAGGGGGCCCTGAGGAGGCTCCAGAACCGGGTTCCTCACAGGGCCCTTGATGCTCAGCTCTGGTTGAGCCTCAGAGGGGAGGCCACAGAGACATCTTCACTGGGGTCACTGTGCTGTTCAGGTGCCGTCACCGTGGCGAGGCTGTGGGAGATGAGGAGCCGAGGTGAGGGGTTTCATAGCTGGGATGTCACTGGTGGTGGCTGAGGTGGGCTTATTGCAGTCATTCTGGCGAGGGGCACGGCTTTGGGGTAGGAGAGGGTCATGGGGAGAACCAGCAGGGAGGACGGGGGCCCAAGTGGAGGTGGGTGAGAAGGGGCTGGTGTGGGTGACTGCAGAGCGCCGTGGAGCTGTCGCGGGTGAGCGGTGATGCTGGTGGGAGGTGGGAGGGGCAGACATTCCCGGCCCTCGGTCAGCTGCTCCAGCTGGGAATCTGAGGGTCAGGAGAGCCCCCCCCCACCCCCGGAGATGCTTTCCTCAACTAGCCCCCGGCTCATGTGGCCTCTCAGCAAATGATGGCCCCTCCTCCTCTCAACACCCCTTCCCCTGCCTTTTCTTGACCTTGGGGTCAGTAGCTATTCCGATCAAGACCAGTCCCTTCAAGTGCAGGGAACCGGGTGGTTTCCAACCACGGACATCCTGGAGACCAGAGTTCCTGTGTCTGTAGTGCGCTACTACCTCGGGTGTGAGTATACTCTTAGAGGAGCACCCTGAGGGCTGGCCCCCAAACGGGAGGGCTGCTTGGGGAGCCAGGCAGCTGGCAGGACCCTGGCTGAGGCTGGGGGAGGCCAGCCCCTGACCCGCAGCCTTGCCCGGAGCCCCAGGGAGCAGGACTCGGACTGGCCAGCAGCACATGTCAGGGCGTTTCAGAGGCTCGCTGACCCTTTCCTGGGGGGGGGTCACTGGCCCCCTGGGGTCCTCTTATTTCCCCACCAGATGTGACCTCCCCTCTCCGGGAGTACCAGCCCCATATGGAGGCCAGATGTGGAACTGGGTCCGCATGAGTCAACCTAGGGTCTCGGAATGTGGGTGACCAGGTTGGGCAGGAGGGCTGGGGGGCCCCAGGGACAGCTCAACATAAAAGCCTACAGGACACTGCATCGACGGGCCTCCTGCCATGGGCAGGTGGGGTGCCTGCAGTCCTTCCCAGCACGGGGACCCCTGTCCCCGCAGATGGGGAAGGCCTCCCGCCTCTGCCCCCACAGTGGGCTCAAGGTCAGGGGCCCTGGTGAGGCCTGTCCCGAGGGCCTGGCAGCTTGCAGCCCTCATCTGTCCTCCTCGGGGGCTTCCTCCGGTCCTTGTTCCTCGCACTGTTTTTCCCTCCTCCGAACATCCTGTTTTTAGGAAGCAGGGGTGGGTATGAAAGGCATTAAGGGGCCACAAAAGCCATCAGATGAGTGGTAGCTCCTCTCATCTCACGGACATGGGTCCTGAGGCTCTGAGTGGGGCTGGGGGAGACCGGGATCTGTCCAGCGTGCCTGGAGAGCTGGTGCAGTTGGCCTGGGCACATGGTCCTGCTTCTCTGACAGCCCGGCGACATGTGTCCTCTCCCTGCTCACCGGGGCCCTGTCTCTGGAGCCACAGAGCACTTCATACCGTGCTGAACTCAGACAGGCATGCTCCCCAGGGTGGCGGGTGGGTCTGTTGGTTCCAGGTGCCTGCCCCCCTTCCCCTGAGATCAGTGCCTTGGGCACCAGGGCCCCAGCGCCCAGGTCACTGTTCCTGGGGCTTCCTCCCCGAGACCTGCCTGCACCTGGGGGGCGGTCTTCACACACCTGTCGGCCCCACCTGTGTGCCTGGCTCAGGCCTGAGACGGAGACTCGTGCTGCAGGTAGCTGTGGCCTCCACCCCTCCCCTGCAGCCAGGAGCTGTGGAGGTGTGATGTAGGTCAGGAACTCCTTTCCAGTGCTCACGGCACCTGAATCAGTTCCTCTGGGTGAGTGTGGCAGGCTAAGGGTCCCCACCCCCCAGGGCAGTGGCCCCGGCAGAGTGTTGGAGTCTGGTCTGGGTCCTGCTGTGGTTTCTGTTTCCAGACCTGAAGCCCTTGGAGACACCACCTGTTTCATCCTCTGAGGGTGGTTTGACTTTTAGGAGCTGGAGCTGAGGGTGCTAGTCAGAGGGTGAATGAGGGGACAGAAGTGGCTTCTGTGTGCCCACTCCTCCCAGGACGGGGCTGCACACAGGGTGTCCCGGGAGTGGGCTGGAAGCGCTGGCCCAGCTGGGGTGGAGGGGCTACTCTTGACACCCCTGAGCAGGGGCTCGGTCAGGGCCCCTGCTCAGGGGCTCTCGGACGGGCGCCCACCCACCGTGGAGCAGGTCTAAACTTGCAGCCTAAGCAAGCACCCTCTGCACCAGGCCTTCTGTGAGCTCTGGAGGCCGAGGGACCCTGAGGGACTTGGGGGTGATCAGGGGCTTGAACTGATGCCATGCAGGAGAAGGCCTACCCGCTCTCCTTCTTTTCCAGAGGCTGGGACTGCACGGATGCTGAGGGGGCGGGGACGCTCATTGCTTGGCCTTCCAGCTAGGTGGTCCCCAGCAGCCCAGCTGGAGGGCCTTGCCCTCTGTGTGTAGGGCTGGGTGGGGAGCAGGTTGGGCTACTCAAACCAGCACGGTGGGTTGGGGGTGCAGATGTGGGTAGTGGGGCATCTCCTGAGGCTGTGTGAGGCCCTCAGGGCAGGGACGCTCACCCCTCCTCCAGGGCGAAGGTCTGGCAGCTCTGGCCATACCCATGCTGATGGGGCAGGGGACGGTGGGGCGGCGGGGCAAGCACTGGATTAGGAGCCTCTCAGGCTGTCCCAGCTCCTCCTGACTGGGAGGGGGAGACGACCAGAGGCATCTTCCCTGGGTGTCGGGCTCTCTGTACCTTGGGCTACTTTTCTAGAGGAACCAGCCCAGGGAGGAGGGTGCCTCGCTGGGGCAGGACAGGGCCCCCCAGGTCCACTCTCCTCTCCTACCTGAGCCCTTTGCAGAGCAGGGTGGCCAGGCCATTCTGGGCCTCCCGTTCCTGTCCCCTCCCTTGGGGATGCCCTGCAGTCAGACCAGCTCAGGTGCCTAAACTTGTCCCCTCCTACAAGCATAGCCGAAGCACCAGGACCTGGCAGGGAAACTGAGGCAACCTCCACATTCCTATTGGTTTTGAGAGATAGGGGCTAACATTCCTCCTTTGGCTGAGGGGGAGAAAGGGGGAGGAAACCCTTAGCCAGCACTGAGTTGGGCGTCCCCACTTTATTCAAGGCCTGAGGCATGGCCTTTGTGGGTGTGGGGGGAGGTGGTGGCCCTTGGATTCCTGAGGATTCCCGGGGGCGCGGGTGTGGCTGGGTGAGGCCACAGCGAGCCTCCAGGCGTCCCCTTCATTTAACAAAAACTGGGCAGGGGCTGCTGCGAGCCCCATCTTGGGTGAGCTGGCGCTGCCCCCGCCCTGCGAGTCCCGCTCGGGAGCTTGCTTCGTGAGCTTGCCCAGCCCCGTGGCAGGCCGGCTTCCCCGGGAATGAGGCTTGGCTCTGCTCGGCGTTCCTTACCTTCACAGGGGACTGGGAAACATGTGGTCAGAGCATTTTATGAAAGCAGCTGCAACTCATGACGTGCTTTCTGTGCCGGGAGATTTATGGGGCTGCATGGTTTTAATGGTTTCTGTGGGGTTAGTGTCCTTCCCCCATTCATCCTAGCCGCTGTCTTTGAGGCAGATGGGTGACAAGCTTTCCCTAGCTGGGCTGGCCCAACAGGAAGGTATGGTGGGGGCGGGGGAGGGGGGCTGACCACCCAGGCCTCCTTGGGAGGGGCAGCTGCTGGGAAGCCCCTGGGGGCCTGCTGTGAGCAGCCCGTAAATCTAGGAGACCTCCAGGAGGCAGGAAGCCTCCCTACGGAGGTGTCGCTGCACTCTGGGCTCTCGGGGAGAGGAACCCCACCGGCAGCCCCCAGGGGCCTGTTCCAGGGCACACCCCCAGGCCAGCCCCAGCAGGTTGTCTGTCTCAGGTGGGCTGGGCCAGCAGATGAGGGCTTGAGCAACAACTGTATACTCCTCACTGACCTAGCAGCTCTCCCAGAACCTGGCTCCAGGGCCGCAGCTTTGATCCCAGTAGGGGGTCTTCAAAATCTGCAGGGGCACCCCCAGTCAGCTGGAAGCCGCCTCCTGCCTCAAACTGCCCAAGGTGGTGGCAATGCCAGGTCCTCAGAGGCCCAGAGCTAGCAGGCAGCAGACTTAAGGGACTGGGGCACTGGGCAGGGCAGCACGTCCCACTCCTGACGAATCCAGTCACAGAAAGGGACCTGGAGATTCCCGCTTCTCAGACGGTGGGGGCTGAGGCGGGGCCCCGGGAGGGTGCCCAGAGGTCTGCTGCTATGGAAGCACACACAGGTGCCTCGGACTTTGGCCGGGGGTGCAGGAAACAGTACCTGTGAGGGCCCCCAGTATTGGGCATGGTCCCCAGGCTGCCGGGTACCCACCTCCCAGGCCGCTTCCCCTCTTCCCCACACTGGCACAGGCTGCCCTCGCTGACTCTGGCCTCCATGGGCCTGGCCCTCGGCCCCCTTCTTGTCCTCTTGGGGTAACAGCGTCCCTCCAGAGCCAGGCACAGGCTTCCGCTGAGGGACAGAGAGGTGCATGCTCCTGCCAGCCAGAGTGGCAGGCTTGAGTTGGAGCAGGGGAAGTCAGTCCTCACGGCCCTGCCCATGGCTGATAAGGGTTGAGTTGAACGCAGGCCCTTCCTGTGGGCTCCAGAGTTGCTGGGGGTGGGGGGGGTAGCTGCTCCCCGGCCAGCCGGCCAGCAGTCTCACTAACAGAACTCTGTGGCCAGCCAGCTGTAGGATAGGAGCGTGTACTGCACCCGTACAAGCAGCCCAGGGACTCCAGGAGACAAGTGCAGCCAGGCCCCTGAGGCCTGGAGGCCTCGCTCTCTGGAGCCTGCTCCCTTTCCCCTTGCTTTTCCGCTGGTGTCTGTTCTGTCCTGCAGATGCCTCCTCCGCAGCCTGCCGGGGGCCCTTCGGGTGCCACAGCTCTGTTGGGCTTTTCGGGACCAGCCTCACCCACCCTGCCTTGTGGGCTCCGGTGCCTGCTTCTGTCTGTACTCTGAGAGCAGAGCCCCATGGGACATGGCACAGCCTGAGCCCCCCTTTTTGGTGTGAACGAGGGTCCTAGGAAGGGTGGGCCTTCGAGGTGTGGACCCTGAGATGGGACAGGGTGGGGCCCTAAGTGCCTTGCTGGCCGGCGTGTGCCTCAGGAGCTCCCTCGTCCCTGCTTCAGAGAACGGCTACTCGGCCTGCGAGCTGGGACCCGCTGCCTGCAGACCAGTGTCTGATTTAAGGGCGCTCAGTGCGCCTCTCACTGTCCTCTTCTGACCTCGTGGCCGGCCTTCCTGAGGGTCATTTCATTTCTCTCGAATCCCAGTACAGGGTGGGGGATCCTCACCAAGCCCATGTTCTGGCCTCCTTGGGGTCCACTTAGGCCATCAAGCCAAGGGGACTTAGGTGTCCTGAGGTCTGAGACGAACTGGCCTGGGTGAACGTTGTGTGTGGGGGAGGGGCCCACCTGGGGGGCCATGGTCCCGGGACGGGCAGAGGGGCTCAGGGCACTGTGCACGGTGCCAGCAGACCCTGGCAGGACTGTCAGAGGTGGCAGCGGCCCCCGCACTATGCTGGGCAGAGCCACGCTGTGCCGTGCCGAGCGCGCCTGCTGCGTGATGAGCAGCTCTGCCTGAGGTCACTCTCTCAATGTGTATCTTGAATATTTTCAGCTGTATGTGCACTGCGGGGACTTGGCCCGTGCTCTGCGTGTGCAGCTCATACTTGGTGGGCTGTGTAATGTGCGGAGGTGTTGCCAACGGCAGCGGAAATGTGGATTTTTTCCAGTATAATCATGCAAATCCTACCACCACCCTCCCCTGCCCTGGGCCTGTGCTGTCTCACCCTATGGCCAGGGAGCTGCCAGGAGCTGCTGGGGCGGGAGCAGCACGATGGCCAGTGCTTTGTCTCAACTGACCAGTGTCCCTGCTTTGACCCCTGGGTTCTCGAGAACAGCAAGATATCCAGGGGTGGGTGCCTCTCTGGGCTGTGTCCTCAGTGTTAAGCATGTGCCCTTCAGGCCTGTGCTGGCCGTGCGTGGGGAAGTGGGGTGGGGCCTCCTTTGGGTGCCCTGCTGGGCGTTCCTGGGGTGGGGGCGCTCCAGACCAGGGAAGGTGGAGCTGGTGTCGAGTCCTCCTGCGAAGGGCCATGTTCTTGCAAGTCCAGGGAGTAAGAAGGCCTGACCATGCCCAGCTGGTCCTCCTCAGCACGGCTGGGCCGCATCTGGTGCGCCCCTGCCCGGCCCAGAGCCACGGCCCTGCATCTCCAGCCACTGGTTCCATCTGTGTTGGTTTTCTAGGGCTGCCAGAGCAGGGCACCACAGACAGCAGTGGGGGTGCGGCGCTTAAACAGCAGACAGAGAGGTTGGAGGTACTAGGTCAAGGTGTCAGCAGGGTTGGTTTTTCCTGAGGCCTCTCTCCTTGGCTTGCAGATGGCGCAGCCTCGCTGGGTCTTCACGCGGCCCCTGTGTGTGTGTCTGTGTCTCGTCTCCTGGTCTTATGAGGACCACAGTCATACTGGATTAGGGCCCACTCTACTAACTTCATCTTAACCTGATCGCCGCTTTAAAGACCCCATCTCCAAATACTGTCACATTCCGAAGTGCCAGGAGTTAGGACTTCAATGTGGAAATTGGGGACGGGGTCACAGTTCACACCAACAGACACTAAGTGCCTAAGATCGATGCCAAATTCTCCAGGGCCCCAGCGAGAGGCACCTCGTCAGGCCACCCCCGCCCACCCTGCCTGTGACGCTGTGGCTGGGCAGGGGGTCTGTGGTCCCATGCAGGGAAACAGCCACATCCTGAGGGAGGCTCATTCTGTATTCAGCTCAGTCCTGAGGAGAGGAAACCAGGGCTCTCTGGGAAGCGGGGGGTGGCTCCCCGTTGCTTAGCTAAGGGGCACTCAGTTGCCACGGTGACCTCTGTCTGCACAGTCAAACACACACAACCCAGCCACTTCTCTTGGGCTGGAGGGTTCCCCACCCCCATTAGAGTTCACACTGAGTGTTGAGTCCCTTGGTGACAAAAACATGGAAACGGTTGCCATGGCAACCATTCTTTGGAGCCCTCAGACTGGAGTGCAAAGTTCAGGATGCCCAGGAACAGCTGAAATGAAAATATGGGAAAATCTGCCTTGCTCCAGAGGAATGACTTGGATGGCATTTGCTGCTCCCCTGGGCCCAGCCGTCCCTGCCCCTCCCCATCTCCCAGCACAGGAGGGGAGCAGGAAGGGCCCCGGGAGTGAAGGGGGCAGAGTGGCCCCGGAATCCTTGAGAAGTGGGCTAGCATGGGAATCCCCGCTGAGGTGTAGGTGGGCCCAGTTACTGAAGCTGTAAGTGGGCAGATGACGAGACGTAGGCATTCATGCCCTAGGGACATGTCTTTCTGGTTGAGGAAGCCCCTGAGCCTGCCTGTGCCTCAGTTTCTTCACCTGTAATCTGGAGGGACAAGCTGCTGCTCCTTTCTCAGGAGGGCTCAAGCCCACTCAGCAGCCAGTATAATTTCCAGCCCGGTCCAGGGGGAGGGTGCACGGTGGGCTGGGTGGGCTCAGCAAGGGGAAGGTGCTCTGTTCTGACCAAGGGGATGGGAAATAGGGCCCCAGGCAGACGGGCCTTGACTCAGGGGTGTGGTCAGTTCCTGTAGCCTTGCTCTAGTCTGCCTGCACCCTAGTAGCCTAGGGCCTGAGTCCGTGAACGGAGGCCATTTTGGCAGAGGCCTCTCCATTTATCCCCTGGGGGTGTCCCCCCAGCCAGTAGTTCCCTAAGGAGACCCCACAGGTCGCTGGTGACCTGAAATGCACCAACCAAAAACCTCTGTAGTCAGGGTTGTTTGGGAAACCAACATGAATGCACACACAGAATCTGTAGATTGGAGGCTCTTAAAAGTCCTGCAGGACGTAAGTTTCTTGACTTTTTTTAACCTAGTTTGAAAAATATATTTGAGCAAGGGCTCCCCTCTTTTTGGTTTTCTAAAGCATTTCCTTCTATTTTTTTTAAAGATTTTATTTATTTACTTTTAGACAGAGGTCGGGGAGGGAGAAAGAGAGGGAAACATCAATGTGTGGTTGCCTCTCGAGCACCCCCCACTGGGGACCTGGCCCACAACCCAGGCATGTGCCCTGACTGGGAATGGAACAGGCAACCCTTTGGTTCATAAGCTGGTGCTCAGTCTACTGAGCCACACCAGCCAGGGCCATGTCCTTTTTTTTTTTTTTTAAACTCTTATTATCCAGCAGAAATCACATTTGGTAACACGGGCTGGTGCACTGACTCTCAAAGTGGGCTCCCTGGGGCAGCAGCTTCAACAGCACTACAGAATTTGTGAGAAATGCATATTCTCCCCCCTCCTCCCCAGATTTTTTGAATTAGGAACTCATGTTTTGACAAGATCTTTGGTTTGAGAACCCCTGCTCCAGGGCAGATGTTAGCAGAGAATTGGGAGGAAAGGGAACGGCCTGGGGCACTTGAGAGGTGAGGGTGGGAGGGAGGGCTGTCTGGCAGGAATGGGACGTGGGCAGTCGGAGAACTCTGGACTCTGGAAAAGGTGCTGTGGGCACCTTGAAGGGCAGGTTCAGGGTGCGCTGCATCTGGGCACTGAGATCCCATCGTGGTTTTCTGAGATGCAGTTAAGTATGAGGTTATGTGTCTGGAGGTATCATGAATCTTGGTGTTAAGTGGCTGGGACCTTTGGAAATGCCGGGGCGGGGGGCGGGCACTGGAAGAGGTCTCGTGTCCTGTGTCTTGTCCTGTGTCCCAGCTCCCTTCCCCTATTCACTGCTTTGAAGACACCTGCCCTGGGCAGATGGACCTGATCCAGAATGCTGGTCGAGCGGGAGAGGGTCCGTTTCTATAGGTTTCTTCTTGCCTTCCTCGATCCTAAGAGAGGGCTTGTCCCCAAAGGCAGTGCTAGGTGGCACCTTCAAAATAGCCATGAGGTAAGGCTTCTTGAAGCGGATATCAGGAGTTGGGTTACAGTTCAGTTTTGCCACCATCAGCCCACTCCTCGGAGGGACACCCTGTGCAGCCACTTCCCAGGGCTGGGGACACGTCTTCCTCCCTTAAACAGACTGCCCCAACATCAGTCTCGGAGAGGGTACAGGCGGATGGGACCGACCTGGCCACAGGAGCTGGGCACACAGTTGGCACTTCCCATCCCGTGGCCTACCACCTGTCTGTGCTTCCTTGCAGCCGTCCAGATCCACATCCTGAAGGCAGATAAGGCAGGAGACTGGTGGAAGTTCACGGTGAACATCATCTCGGTGTACAAGCAGGGCACAAGCCGCATTCGGCGTGGTGACCAGAGCCTGTGGATCCGCTCACGGGACATTGCTTGCAAGTGCCCCAAAATCAAGCCCCTCAAGAAGTACCTGCTGCTGGGCAACGCAGAGGACTCGCCAGACCAAAGCGGCATCGTAGCAGACAAGAGCAGCCTGGTGATCCAGTGGCGGGACACGTGGGCGCGGCGGCTGCGCAAGTTCCTGCAGCGCGAGAAGAAGGGCAAGTGCAAGAAGGCCTAGCGCGGAGGCAACGGCGCGCCGGGCGGGAGGGCGGGGCGCGGGCCGGGCGAGCGCGAGCGGCGCGCCACCGCCGCAAAGAGGACTTGGCCCTCGAGGGCTTTCCCAGGTGGGGGGGAGGGTGGGGGCGGGGCCACAGCCGGCACAGGGGCGGGGCTCTCGGCTGCCTCTCTCCTGGGGGCCCTGCCCCTTGCCCCACTCGGCGCGCCTCTCGCGCGGGGAGGGGTGCGCTGCAAGGCCAGGCCCTGGAGAAATGAGGACGAGACTTAGCTACCTCACGGGCTCCTTCCAGAGCAGGGATTTGCTTTCCTAGGGCCAGGCAGGGTCGCCGTGGCGGGGGCGGGGCAGACTGACCAGGGCCCCAGGAACTGGCGCAGAACAGTGCAGGAGGGGCCGCACCTGCAGCCCGTGTGTGGTTAGGGAGAAGGGCACGTGAGGAGGAGAACTGTGAATTCTCAGGCCCCTAGTTAGGCCGGGGGCTCCAGCGAGTCCGGCCAAACTACCACACCAAACATAAAAGGCCGAAAATCCCCTCCTTTTCCCCTGACCCTTTTTTGCCACAGGACCCCCTGGTTGGGACAACCTGGGCCCCATCTGAAGGAGCTAGGCAGGCAACTGGGGGCAGCAGAAGCAGTCTGGATTCTCCACACAGGCTGCGGCGGGTCTCCTTTGCCACCTGCTGAATTGGTTCTCCTAGGTGGGGAGAGGGGTTCACAATGTTCGAGCCAGAGAAGCAGAAGCGCCTGCGGGTGCCTGCCTCTACCCAGCTGAGGTTTGGGTGCAGGCCCAGGATTCTGGCCCAAGCAGAGGGCCATGGACCCAAAGACACCCCTGAGAAGCTCAAGCCGGGTGGTCACTGCCTCTACTGGAGCTGCCTGTTGGAGGAGGCATCAGGAAGGCAAAACCTCCCAGAGAGTTTCCTTCTTGGAAACTTGGAACCAGCCCCTTTATGACATTTTCCAGGGGAGGGGGAAGGGGCACTGGCTGGGTTTATGGCAGTGACACTATTTGTGTAATGACATCAGCTCCCACAAGGCCCCTCAATAGTGTCAACAGCTGGGAAGGGCCTGGATGGGCATGGAATGCAGGCTGCAAAGGCAGTTGGGCCCGGCTGGGGGAGGGGGCTTGCCGGGGTGGGCTTGCTGGCTCAGCAAGGTGAGGGCCCATGCCATGGGCAGGCAGGGTCAGGAGGGACCAGGTTCTTGGGTATCGAGGAAACCATGACCACTTCCTGTCACTCCCCAAAGGAAAGGACAAGAAAGTCTGCTAGAGCTGCCCCCTGGCAGCTGTCTTGGTCTAGTGTGGGCAGCACCTCACCTACACCTTTCCAGGTGTCCCCTTAGTGAGGCCTCCCAGGCTCCCAGGTATGGCCAAACCCCCATTCCAAAGCTTTCTAGAGATACTGTCTTCAGGCAGGCATCCCAGACCTTGGGGTCTGATCGCCTGGCCCTGGGCCTGTTTCTATGCCCTGGGGCCTACTGCCTCCCTGTCTCCCGAGCTCTCCAAGTTGCCCAGCGGCCACAGCTGGCAGGCACAGTGAGTTAGAAGCCTGGCTTCCTTCTTAGGCAGGAAATTGGTTTCACTTTTCACTGGAGTGTGCCTGCTCAGGAGGGTCACACTAAGTTTGAAGGGTGCCCCTGTGGTCTGGCTCCCCTCTGCTGCAGCCCCCATCCTGGCTGCCATTTAGCCCCTGGCACTTTACCCACGTGACCTCCTGTTATCCCCATGACAACCCTGTGAGACAGGGATTCTCACCCCACTCTCACCAGTGAGGAAGCTGAAGCACATATACCCACTATCACCAGGCAAGTAAGTGGCACAACTGGATTCACGTTCCAGAGCCAGACTTTGTGACCACGGGCCATGCTGCCCCTCACTCGCTGCACACTAGCTTTGCTCCTGGGGGTCACCGCTGAGACACTGCCCCTGGTTACTGCCCCTGGCCTGGAGAAGGGAAGTGTGTGTGGGAGGGATGGGCACAAGAACATCTTCAGAGGTGCAGCAAGAGTGGTAGCTGAGGCTGGCTGGGCAACTCCTGGAAGTCCCAGGTTCTGGAAGGCAGGCCTTGGCTGATATGAGATGCAGTGGAAAAGACACTTGGTTGCTTGGGGTGTTTGGAGGAATTCCAGAAGAGACTGGCACAGATGCCCACGGTGGCAGGGAGAGGACAGAATGGCCCTGGGAAGGGATATCTGTGTTCCCTGAATCCAGGCCCGTGGCTGGGAGCACAGGGACCTCTCTCCTAGTGGCCAGGCCTCCTTGGACGCCTTAGTGTTTTGCGTGCCCACGGTCCTGTGAAGGCACTCACCGCTTGGGCCCTTGTCCTGTTCCTGCTTCCCCCAGCCTGGCTTCTCTGCCCTGCCCAGAATAGCTGTGGCAGCCCCGCCTTCTCCTGCCCGGTGTCTGAGTCACCCCAGGTCCATGAAGGGCAGGCGCTGGTGGTCTCCGAGGCCTCTCAGCAGCCTGCCAAGCCATAATGTATCTTGCTTTAAATTCTGCCAGCCTCCAGCCTTGCCCTCCTGTTCTGCACCCTGAGAGCCAAGGCTTCCTGGTCCACCTGATGGCCTGGCCCTGGGGAATGTGTCTGGGTGGCCAGGTCAGCCAGGTGGAGGCCATGAGGACACTGTTGGGATGTCAGCTCTCCCAGGCCTTCCGCACCTCACTGCCCAGCTGGAACCGGTCCACCGCTCCCCTGAATCCAGCCACCGACCTCAGCAGTGAGGACCCCTCCTCGGGAGCACCCTCTTCCACCCCACCCCTATTTCAGGGTGGAGACAGAACTAGGAGTCGAGGTGTGCCAATTTGTACAGTTAGGAAGGGATGTAAAATGGAACTAGATTTTGATTTTGAAGAGTGTATTAACCAGAATTGTGATATGTAGGTGTTTGGGAAAAAACATACCAGATTAGTCTTTTTTTTTAAACAAGCAGATTTCCCAGTTTTCCTTTTTCTCACCTGCTGGGTGGTCTGGAGCTCCTGACAGCAGAGTCCCTGCTTTACTGACATAGTAACGCTAACAAGTGGGGTGGACAGAAGGGGGAGGGGCATAGGGCTGCCCCTGTGCTAGCCTGACGGCTGTGGCTGTTGTCCTGAGAAAGCAGGGCAGGAGGCCTCAGGTGCCGGGACACTGCAGGGAGGGATGCCTCCAGTCCAACCAGGGAGGCTCTGAGCTGTCCCCAGGCCCTTAGTGACCTCCTGGAATTCTGCCTCCAAAGTAGCTTGCAAGAAATGGGTCCAGCCCCTCTTGGGTTTGCCCCAGGTTGGAATGAGACCGAAATCAAGGAGACTCTGAGGGGTCAGGAAATGGCCCCTCCAGGAAACCGAAAAGTGTTGGGGTCTCCATGTCAAAGGAAGCCCTGCTTCGAGAGAGAGACTGAGAGTGGACAAGCCAGACTCGCCAGTGGGGCTCCTGGGCCGAGGGTTGTGGCCGCAGCCATGCCATCCCTTAGGGGTATCAAATGTGTGCTCCGGGGTCCTGCCCTCTGCCCCAGCCAAGCTGCCCACTCTGGCGTCTCGGCCCTGCCTTCCCACCCCTGCTCCCCAGTGCACGGCCCACCTCCCCAGGCTCCCTCCTGGGTCTTGGGGTTCTGTTCACTCGGAATGGTAAATGTTTAGTTGTGACCATGACATGCTGTTTGGGTCAGTGTCCCTTCCAATGCGTACTAATATATTATGGTTATTATATATGAATATATTTAATGACATGGAAAAAGTTGTGGATTTTTTTAAGGTTTTTTTTTTTTGTTAGAGTTGTAATGGACCCAGATGGAACTTGTAATGTGGGCCCCACATGATAGAACTAAATTCAAATATCAATTAAATAAACTCTTGTACACTGTTCTTCGTTTCCCAGTCGTGACTATGGCGTGAGCTATGGGTGGTGCGCGTGCAGGGGGAGAGGAGGATGGCGGGTCTCTGCCGATCAGGAATATGGACCGTGGGCTAAGAACTCCCTAGCAAAACAGCCACCGACTTCTCACAGGCCCTGACCCAGAGCCCCACCCACCAGAAGAAGGGGTGGGGGCAGCTCTGCTTGGAAAGCCCTATGGGTTTCGCGACTTCAATGTGATTTTAAGCTAAAAGTCTCTCAAATGGGTCAAGCTGCATTCAAGTCCCCAAGAACCATCCCTGCGATCCGTCCTTGCCACTCCTTGGGGCTCCAGGTTTAGGGCACGGCAGGGGCGAGGGCAAAGAGGTTTCTGCCCACCTGCCCCAAATTCAGCAGCCAGGTAGAGCGCGCCTTGGAACGTCCCCACCTAATTTGGGACTTGCAAGTAGAGCTCTTGTCTTTCACACAACCAGTTTCTTCTATTCAAAGGTAAGAGGAGACTCATGGGAAAAGACAACAGCGTTTGTAAAACTCGAGATCGTTTCCAGCCACTGCTAAAGGCTCGGCGTGGTGCAGGGACTGGGCTGCTGCCAGCGCCACATAGACACCAGGAGCTGAGCTCACTGGGTTTCTGAGAAACTATATTTAAACCTCCAAATGGTCGTGATTTCTTTATTAAGTAAACAATTCTGTCATTAGGAACATGTTGTGTTGCTATGCAAAGTGGAGCCGATCGTCACCAGGAAGCCATCATTTCTGCACCCAGCTGTTTCTAAGACAAGTCTCCAAGATGGGTCTGGTCCGGCCCCTCAGTGACTCGGATTCAAGTGGCACCTGGGAGGCATGGCAAGCCCTTACCTGCGGTGCGGGGAGCTGGCTGAGGGGCCTGAGGCCCCTCCTCAGGCAGGAACAGCCAGCCCAGCCTCCTCAAAGCTCCGAGGAACAGGAGCTGTTCTCAGAACCACGGGTCAAAGCCAGGGCAGTGAGAGACAGGGGTGGCCTCTAGTGTCCCTGCTGGAATGGCAGCTCCTGACACTGGGTGGTCAGGGACAGGACGCAGGTTGCAGGTGGCCGGAGAGGCCAAGAAAGAAAAGGCCTCCTCTACAGTCTCGGGCCCTTCCCGAGGTCAGCGCAGACCCGGCCGGGCCCTTTGCCGAAAGTCGGGGGCTCAGAGGCTTGTGCCGCATGTGGACATCTCAGCTGCGGTCATTCTGGTCAAGGGTCCAGTTCTCAAGGACCTGCACAATATGGCATTTTTCTGCCTTTCATAAAAATGTTGTCTGTGACCGACGGTGTCCTCTCCCCTGGGAGCCCCCACTGCCGGGCCCTGTGGGGCATCTGCAGCCCAGTCCCCAGGCCTGAAGGAAACCCAACGGAGACACAGTAGGATGCAGGTTTTCAGCAGCCCCGCTGCCTCCCGGTGCCTGCCTCACTCTAGCTGGAGAGAGCCTTTGCCACCTACAAACATGGAACAGGAAGTAAGGCGGGTCGCTGCCACATACGGGCCCCAGGTGGTCGGGAGAATCCACTTTAGAGACTGGCAGGGTTAGGACCATGGAAGCTGAGCGACCCCATCAGGATGCAGGGTCCAGTGCAATCCAGTCAAAAGCCCAGACCCCTCTGGGCGTGAGGGCTTTGCAGGGCCAGTCGACTTCCAGGGAGGCATTCGTCAAGTGCCACCCTCCCTGCCCCCACCCAGCCCAGGGCCAGTGCCTGGGGGTGGGGTCTGCCCACTCATGGCAGAGACACTCTGGGGTTTCAGATTTTGTTGCACAGACACCTCTTTCTATGCTCCCTTAAGACCAAATAAAGACATCAGAAATATGCCAAGAAAAACGGGGAGTGAGAGACGAACAGAGCCAGTGGGAAATGCAGTCATGGACGGATGAACTCACTGCTTTATCGAAGGGCAGACTCGACAGCGCAGCAGCTCATTCTGGAAGGAGATACATCGGGATGGAGTCTGAAGTTGCACAGAACTAGAGGGAAGGTGAATCTTGGCCCACTTGTTAAAATAAGGTGATGGGGGGGAGTTCTACTTAACCAGTGGGGCGAGGTTAGAAAACCCAACCAGATAAGAGATAATCCGTCAGTCTTTGCAAACAGCTCTCTCTGTAACCTGGGAGCTGAAGAAGCAGGGATGGCGGTTCTCGGGGAGGGGAGGCCGCCCTGCTGGCTGGGAGGGAAAATGCAGCTCCAGGGAGGTGGGCAGCTTGTGCTGACCAGTCAGTGGAGAGCCTGCTGCAGCCTTGTGGAAGGAGGTCCCAGGGCCCCGCAGGGGCCCAGCAGGTCTTGAAAGGAGCTGATCATCCCGGGGCTAAGGAAAGCCAAGGCTTAGTTACAGTTATTAATACTAACGACATTTCAACAGAACACAAGTTGCAACCAGATACATGGATTTCTTTATATGGTATCCAGACTCAAAATGCTTATAATTAATAATCAGCTAAGTTAAACAATACTTATACTGTTATTTTAGTAAAGTCTATTTTCACTGAAAAAACACCAAGGGATGGATGCTGAGGCCCTGTCTTGCCGCTTGTCCTTATGCTTAGAGTGCGGTCTCACAGCTCACATGACGGACGCCTGCGAGCAGTGGGCCGCCTCGGGCTGCATTCCTGACACCTTGGAAGGGGAAAAGCAGCCCTTACCAAACCCTGCCAGAAAATGCCGACTTTACCTTAGCTGTGTCACTCCAGAGTGAGTCCTGATGCAATACATCCCCAGGAGTGGCTTGGAAATGCCTTACCACTACTGGTCTGCCAGTCGGTTCAGAGTGGGGTGGGTATGTCATGTGGGAAGCCCACCCCAAGAAAGCTACAGAGCAGGGGAGCCTTCCTGCCCAGCACTGCCCCCCACCCTCTGGGCCCATCGCTGCCCGAGGCCCGGACGGCAGGCCCTCGAAGTCTAACCTGGCAGCTCTCTCACCCCTCCCCTGCCTGCAGGTCCAGAGACGTGAAGTCACTTGTGCAGGTCGCCCAGCTAGCTGTGCTGGGCTGGGCCTTAAGCCCACTCATTTAAAGAACAGAAGCTGTTGTGTGCAGACATCAGCTCAGTGTTTGGCTTGAAAAGGCCTTTCCGTGTGGCTGAGCCAGAACGCCATGGCTCTGGTTCAAAGACGCCCCATGAGTTGCCGGGGCTCCGTGCTGCGCAAGTCAAGAGGAGGTGAGAAAGTCAAACAGACCTTCGGTGCTGCCTCCCGTGAGCCCCAGAGTGCGGGGGCTCCAGGGAGACACTGTTTCTATAGATTTGGGGTTTTGCACGACAGCACTGAGAGACGTGGCTCTCCAGATTCTTGATCTTCTGTTGAACGATCCACTAGCAACCACGCTGCTCCCACCCCACAGGCAAAATGCAGCCCAGGGCGCCTTACTGTCCCAAAGCCCTGGCCCCTTGTCCAGCATGGCTCCTCTGTCGGGAGTGTGCGCATCTTGAATCAACTCTGCCTCCATTTCCCCTCCTTCACATTGCAACCCAATGCCGCGACAGCGTGGCTCGTGCTCATACCTGCCTCTGCTCCCTGCCCTCTCGAGCCTAGACCCTTCCCATCAGAACACAGCCCGGCCGTTCTACCAAATCTGTGCTGGGGCCTCACCACCAGACCGAGCCTGGGGCTGCGCGTAATGGCAGCCCCTGTTGGTCCGTGGGCACTGAGGTCCAACAAGACTGGAGAGCTCTACCCTGCCCAGCTTGATCGTTGGCCCTCACAGGAATTTGCTCTGTTGTGCTGGGTGGAAAGAGTGGGGTGGAACTCCCGAGTGTGGATTTGGAGCCTTTCTGGCCCACTGGGTTTCGAGGTCGGGCCGAGGAGGAACGTTTCCAGTGGAGCCGAGCAGTGTGCTTCATGTCTGACTCACCTGCTCCTCATGGCCTCCTTCACACAGCTGGCAAGGGCTGTGGTCGTCACTGGGGACATTCACCACCTGGTTTGGGCTCTCTCCCTTCTGGGTACTTCTCGGTCCCCTCATGGATGAGCAGGGCCAGGTGACTGTCCCGGCCAATGAGCTGGGAGCAGAGGAGGTGGTGCCAGAACCCACAGAGGCTATTCCACGGCCCAGGCTCTGGGTGAGGAGATGTCACCAGAGCACTGTGTTGACCTGCGAGGGACTCAGAGCCAGAGCAAGATGCCTGGGTCTGGGTGCATCTAGGCCACTCCTTTTTGGGTGGCTGTGCAGGCGGCGCAGTCCTGCCTGTTCCGGCTGATACGGAGTCGAGTCCCGGTGTGAATCTGGGCAGGGCAGGACCGCCTCTCACAAGAGAAGTGCATGTCACGGCCACACACACACAGTGGATGGAAGGAGGACTGCTCAGGTGCAGCAGGGCCCACTGGGGCCTTGAGTGACCCAGCCACTCTAGGGAAGAGCTGCCAGGAATAGGTGGCCCACACTTGACAGCATTTTACAACTAGCCCAGGAAGTCATGGTCCCCACACTGTTCCCCCACTGCAGGAGGGTGGACAGGAATCTCAGGTCTGGGAAACGGCACTACGTCAGGCAGCGCCACACTCCTCCTCCTCCATCTGTTTGTCCACAGAGGGGTCCAGTCACGCCCTCTTGAGAGCAGTTGCCCACAGTATCTAGGAGGTGCACAGGAGATCCCTCCAGGACTCCCCACCACAGGCCTGTTCTCTGTTCTTCCTTGGTGAAATCCTGTGCTTCAGATCCTCCCCTGTCACCAACCCAAATTCCTTCTCCTTTTGCCATGGAGGGCAAAGCAAGGTCAGCTGGCCCAGTCTGCTTTCTGTACAGATGGGAGAGAGGGCATGAGGCTGGGCCCTCCCCACTCTGGCCCAGAACTCCCTGGCGCTCCCATGGGCCTGGGGTCCTCTGCGGGTCTGTCCCTCGGTCTGCCCTTTTCATACATGCACACGCGCGCACGCACACACACACACACACGTGCGCTGTGCATGCTCATGCACTGGTTGTCAGAGCCAGTTTAGGAGCCAAATGGAGGTATAGTTCTCCTGACTTCATAATCACACCTTTCTGTGAACGCTGAACAGTACTTTCCAGATTGATCACTTCCCACCCACCTTATTCAATAGGCTTCATTCTGGCTGCTTCTAAAGGTGTTTCCGCCCTGGCTGGAGGCTCAGTGGGTGGGAGTGTCATTCCATACACCAAAATGTTGTGGGTTCAATCCCCAGTTGGGGTGCATGCAGGAGGTAACTAATTGATGTTTCTCTCTCTGAAATCAAGAAACATATCCTTGGGTGAGGATTTAAAAAAAAAAGGCGTTCCAGCCCTGGAAACTGGGTTCACTGTCACCAAAGAAATGGAAAAGAATGTGCCCCCAGGTCTGAAGGGAGTCCCGAGAGAACAGCTCCGGGCGAGGCAGCATACACCAGTGGGGGCAGCGAGCCTCGCGGGCTATGAGAGCAGGTGAGGTCATGCACTGGGACACGTGCTGGTGACACCGCCCTCGGGCACTCCTTCCTCCCTGCCCGCACAAGCATCCTTGACCATTCACTCAGTTCCTACATGGACACATGACTTCTTTAGCAGACCACATAGTCAAGGTTACAAGATGCCTACTAGTTTGTCTCATCCCCCCTGTGCCAGCTCACCTTCAGGGTGGGTAGAATCCACGGGTAGCCATGGGCAGTGACCCATGTGAAGAACCTTGGGCTAGGACCAAAATGACCAAGGTAGGAGCCAAAGGGCCACACTGCACCTGACACTCCAGTCGGCTCCAGAGCGGCCACGCAGTTCGCCTTGCTAAAACAACACACTCCAGGAGCTCAGCGCTTCGAGGGAATTTATTGAGAGCAGCTTTCATGTATCAAAAGGGTGCTGAGCTTTCCTCCATCACCGGCAGGTGTCACAGCTGGTGGTCCCTTTACTGCCACTACTTGGTAGGCCAGACCCCGACGACCACGATGGCCACAAGCAGCAGTAAAATCACCATTATCATCCCTAGAAAACAGAAGCACACGAGCACCTTTGAGAGATTCCCACCAGACGAGCACCACACATCCATTACACATCCTCAGAGAGGATGGGGATGCGGCCCTCCAGGAGCTCGGTTCCCTCGGAGCCCTTGGTTTGTGCTTCAGTGTGTGATGGGTGTCGGCAGCCCCAGGGCAAGCTGGTGGGTGCAGAAAGGAGGGGCTCCAGGGATGCTGGTGAGTCGGCACCCACCACCTTGTGAGTGTGCCAGCAAAGTGCAGGAGCCCCTGACAGCAGGCCTGGGGGGTCTGAGGGGGCCCCCACTCAGCACTTGGGAGAGGAGGGGAGTGTGCACTCAGCCCCCAGGTCTAGCATCTGTGTGCAGCCTGGCCTATTTCCCATGTGCGCTGACGCAGCACCGATAAAGCAGAAGACTTGAGCTAACAGAGATATTCATTCCAGAATCCAGGATCTCTACTATCCACAGGGCTTTGCCTTTACTTCTTGAGGCCAAGATACTTATGTCATCCATCTGTAAAAATATCCAAGAGAGGGACTTTTTCTTCGTATATAAATTTTTATGTTAGTACTTTTTTGTTTTATTTCCTAGCATTTTTGGCTGGGGAAGACAAAGGAGAGCACAGGCCCTCCCAGCCAGCCTGCTCCCGGTGCTCGGCACTGCCCGCCAGCCCCCCGCACCTCCCCAGCTCGTGCTTCTGGACTTGGGATTGCCCGTTCCCGTGAGGCTGATGGAGGTCCTGGAGAATACACTCGTCCAGCACGTAATGAGTGCCGAGCAGGATCCTGGCAGACAGGGGAGACGGGCTCGGCTACCACGAAGGAAACAGTCAATAAACTTACTGATCCCTGAGCTACTAAGGCCCCGAGAGGGAAGTGAGGAGCAGATACGACCAGGCCCGTGAAAATGCTCTCCTAAGGGACAAGGAGTCAAACCCACAGGACTGTGGTGGTGTGGCCACCAGAACTGCCCACCTCAGACTGAGGTGCTGCTTCCGGAAAGGTCAGGGTCCTGAGAATTCAACAGCTTACCTTCTTATAGGAAGCCATTAACACATCATTGATCTTATTAGCTAGATAGCCACCGGTCACATCTGGCTATTTACATTTCAGTTAATTAAATGGAAATAAAGTGAAAAATTCCGTGTCTCAGTTGCACTAACCCTATTCTAAGTGTGTAAGAGCCTCTGGAGGCCAATGGCTCCCACACTGCACAGAGACAATAAAGAACATTTCCATCATCATACAAAACTCTTTGGACAGAACTGACAGAGTGAACCGACAGAGTATGGAGATTTGATTATTTCACTTACTGCTGCAGCCCCAGCTCCTCTGACAGTGCCTGGGCATGGAGACCCAATGCACATTTGTTGAATGAATGACTGAATGGCCGCTCAATGTCTTTTCAACACTCACTCTACACTTGGATAGTTTCCCACACTGGGAATTCTGTTTTTCCCTCTTGTTGAGTCAGTTTTGTTAAATTATATTTTTCTAGGAAATTGCCCATTTTTTTCCCTGAGCATTCTAAAGCATTGGCATAAAACCGGTCACCATTTTCTCGCGATGCGCGTACCGCACCCCGTCCACGCCCCCTTCGCTTCTCCCTGAGCGACTGTGTGCCTTCCCCAGCTCCTTCCTCTTGGCTGGCCTTGCTGCAAGTGCGCCTTTTTTATTAATCTTCTCCAAAAACAAGTTTGGCTTTGTTGATCATCTCTCGTTTATTTTCTGTCTCATTACTTTCTGCATTTATTTTCCTTATTCCTACTATCCATATTCAGTCAGTGAACCCTGCTATTCATAGACTTTCTCTGGATTTACTTTATTGTTCTTCCTCTAACTTCCTGAATTGAAAATTAACTCCTTCATTTTCCATCTTTCTTCTAAATATTACCTCTCTAAACCTACAATTTTGATATGAAATCATAGTTAGATTCCAAATTCTAAGTATTTAATAAATTTTGACAATTCCTTCTTTGGTCCAATAATTATTTAGAAGTGTGTTTTAAATTTTCCAATTATGGTGAAACATAGTAATAAAAAAAAATATATATATATATATTAAATTCTGAGATACTAATACATATACTATATTTTGATGTGAAAATATCTGTGATTTCTATTGGTGACAAAGACCTAAGATCTACGAACACTACTGCAGTCTGTTAACTCCCTTCTTAATTGAAGAAAATGCTAAATCTCAGTTAGAGGTTGGTGAAAATAAGAATGTAATTAGTCTTCTCCTCTGGTTCGCAGACTTCCTGAGTTCCAGTCACAGACCCCCAGGATTCACTGCGGTTCAGGTAGTGTGAACTTAAAACCCAGCCCACATAAGCCAGGGCATCCATGGTTTCAGATACTGAGGAGTGACAATATATGGTAAGTTCCCCTGTCATCTCCCTGTGACAAGGGGTGCATTTTTCCTAATACACCCCCCTTTCTCTGATTACCCCATCTTTTCAGAATACTCCCTTTGGGGAACTAAGAACCCCTCCCCCGCCCCCCCCCCCCCCCCCCCCGCCACCCCGTCTTCATGTGGATGCAGACCCAAGGCTCTGTATCAGAGCATAAGCTGTGGCCCATGGGCCAAGTCTGGCTTTTGGTCTGTTGTACAACCCATAAGCTAAGAATGGTTTGTACATAACCTAAGAATGGCTTGTATATATTTACAAGGTTGTCAAAAGAAAAAGAAGATGTCATACTGTCTGTGGTCTGCAAAGCCTAGTCCATTTACTGCCTGGCCTTCACAGAAGCACGCCGACCCTGCTCTGTGTCACTACGGCTGACAATGACCCAGCTGCTGCGCTGGTTCATTCACTTCGGTGCTGGTTTCCAGCTCCCTCTCCATTTATTTCATCTGGGGAGTTCCTTTCTTCCTTGTAAATTCAGCTATGTACTAACATTTTAGGGGGTGTTGTCAAAATTTATCTAGCATTTCAAAATGCTTGTAGTGAGGGGGGTGGTGTGTGTTTGAATATTATCTCCGTCCATCTTCTTGCCAGAACCAGAACAAATCTTTTCATTCATTTCTGTCCCCAGAAATGTCTTTAGGTTGATCAAAAGCTCCACCTGGGCAGGAATCCCACTACTTCCTGACGAGGGTGAAGGATTTATACTGCACAGCATAAAACAATAATGGAGATGGGGGAAGGAGAATGGACCGTGGTGGAGCGTCAGGGGCAACAGTGGCCCTGCAGAGCCCAGGCTGGCCTGAAGACGGGGGAGGGGCTGAGGGTTTGAGGGAAGGGGAGAGATAATGAGTGGCGTTTCAGGAAGAAGTGCTGTCACCAGCTCAGACAGGATCAGAGCTGGGAGGACACTCGAGGAAGAGAAGCTACTCGTGCAGCAAGCATTTGGACTGAGGCAGCTGTGACGGCCGAAGGGGAGGCTGATCCAAGTGACCTGGAGTTTTCAAGTTGGAGTGAGTATGAGAATAGCTGAACAAGTGATGAGAACAAAGAGACCAAGAACAACAACTGGTGGGGAAGAAGAATTCGCACATCCAGTTTTAAAAATATGAAGAGGCCTCAGGGCACTGGGGGCCACTGCAGGGGACCGACCTGCCCCTCACGTCAGCCAATCCATTCTCCACAATTCAGCTGGAATGGAAATCAGGTCTATCGACTTCCTGGCTTAAAACTCTCCAATGGCTTAAACTGAAGTCCAAACTCTTCGTGGTGGCTTGCCAGGCACTATGCAGTCTAGCCTTGCACCCCAAACCCGCACTGTGTGCCTATGCTCTGGCCGTCCTGGCCTTTGGCTCCCCCAGCACGCCGCACTCCTTCTGGCCGCCTGGCCTTTCTTGACGCCACCCTTCCACCTGGGGGTGCTGCCCACCCTTGGCCCAGCGAATCCCTCTTCCTCCTCCCACATGCAGCATCAGTGCCATCTCTCAAGGGACTCCGTCTAGACCCCAGTGGACCATGCTCTTGCTGACTCTGTCTCTGTAGTGACCCTTCCCAAATCCTAAGTTAGGCCTCAGTGGCTGCCTGTCTCTGTCACTGGCACGGGTGCATCCGTGGCAGGGACTGTGCCTGTCTAGTCCACCACCACAGCCCCGAAGTGGGCACAGGGCCCAGCGCACAGACGGGGCACGGCACATTCTCCTCCGCACGAGCGAATGCATGTACGGGACACCCAGAAGGCACGAGAAGGGCCAATAAGAAAGACACAGAAGCAATAGTCAGTAGTGAGGGAGAGGCTGAGAAAATGTGTCAAGGAGGCCAAGAAAGAGACAATTCAAAAAATGGTCAGGACTGATCTACAAACACTCCCGAGTCAGCAGGAGGACAGAGAGAGAGGTCTGAGGTCCGGGCTCACGGGACCATGAGGCAGCACCCAGCTCGCAGTGGGCAGCGGGAGGGCGGGGCTCCCGCACTATTAACACAGGGATTTCTCTTTAAGCTCCTACTTACTCCATCGCAGAAACTGTGAATCACACAAAGTGTGTCCCAGTGAAGGTGTGACAGGGCACACAATGCCTGTGAAAAATGAAGATGCACTTCAGCGACTGACAGCAGAGATAGTGTCACTTGATAAAATGTGATGAAGTGGGTTCTTGACCCAGGATGAAAAGGGGGACCTGGAGAGCGATGGCAAGTAAGACTTCTACATTTTAGGCCCTTTCAGAACAAACAGGGGTCCTTTGGGCAGGAGATTTTCAATAGGTTTAAGTAAACTTGTGTGCACTGAGGGTCAACGAAGGAAGTCATTTTTAGATGGCAAGTGACAGTGATAAGCAAAAGCCAGTTGCAGTCTTTTGGATTCTTTAGGACAAAGAACAGGTGTTTACATACCTTATCACTACAATCCTTTGGCTTTGAGAAGTGTGGCTTTTTTGGAATGTGACCACTGCTCTGACACCTTTCCTGAACGGAGGCTCAACAGGACGTTCCAGGAGTAACCAAGGGTCTTCTGAGAGCCGGGGATGCCTCCCTGTCACAGAGGGAGCACCCACACCCGCCAGGCCCTGCACTGACTGCCTCACTGAATTCTCGGCAGCAAATGACTCACGTGGGCTTTACGGATGAGGGAGCTAAGGTTCTGGAAGGCTCTCCTACTGAAGGCCCTACAGCTGGTGGGAGGAAGACCTGGAATGGAAATCCAGGTGGGACTGAACTCTAGGCCATGATCTTCCCCTTTTTCTGCATGGTACGGGCAGGGGCGGGGGGGCAAAGGGGGTCTGTGCAGTGGTTGTGGGGGGGACCTTGTTCCCTACAGCGTGAGTTTATCAGGGAGGGAGGCCCAGACTTCTGTGGGCTGCAACACCGGTATAAGGAGTTTCTTCTTCTTTTCCCTCCACCCCATTCTTCCCTTCCTTCAACTTTTTATGTTGAAAAAATTTAAACAAATATAAAAATGGACAGAAGAGGATAATGAGCTGTGATGAACTCATCAGTCAGCTTTAACAAAGACCGAGTCATGGCCAATCTGGTCGACACCACCTCACCTGCTCCCTGCCCCCCGTGCAGTATGAGCAACTCCCGGATACATTTCATTAATGATCACTGTGGTATGTGCCATTGAAAGAGAGGCACCACTGAAGACGACACACCACCACCACCTAGGTCAGAGGGTTGACTATTATCCTTCGAGTCAGAGGCAGGGACGAGTTCCCACCGCTGCAGGTGTGGGCGTGGCTCCAGCGAGGGGGCGCGGGGGTCACCCTGGGGGGGCATGAGAAGACTGTGAAGGGTGTTCAGTCACATGTGAAAGAGAGAACTTCTCTCTCTTGCTTCAGAGCAGCCCTTAAACCTCAGGGAGTCTAGTCATCCATCCCCTAGCTAAGGAAAAATTGGACATTTTAGAACGAGGAAAGACAGTGAACTTCTGGGAACCTGCCAACTTCTTCAACAACGACTGCTCTTTGCCCTCAAGCCCAGCACTGAAACACCTGGTGAGGCCCCGGCCCTCGGGGAGGTTCCCTCCGCGCTTCCTCGGCTCAGCGCTCGGGCACTGCGGGCCCCTGGCAGGGTGGGCTCGGGCTGCCAGAGTCAGAGGAGTGGAAAAACATGCCCATTTCCTTTGGTCACTTCACCAGATGAGTATTACTCAACCACTTGCAATATTTACAAGTCCAGCTCACAGCAATTCGAAAAAGATGTGAGAAAACAAACCTCTTTTCAAACTGGGAAAGGATATGAAACACAGTCTCTCAGGAACAGTGTTGTGTTTTCTGAAGATTGTTCATCTGGATTAATGGTCCATATTTTTTCCAGTGAAACACTGGAAACTTGCAAACGACAGAGCTGCCAGCACCTCTGCGGCAGCTGAGCACAGGGGACGGCTCAGCACTCAGCGGTGAGGAGCGGGAGGAGGTGGACCTGGCTTGTCCTGAGGGTGAGGGCAGAGCTCTGCCCGCCCCTTCTCCCCTCTGGCTGTAGCAAATGCAGGAGACAAGGGTGGTGGTGGGGGGAGGGGCAAAGGGGTGGGAGATAGGGGATGTGGTGGGCAAGTTTATCTGGAACTCTCTTTATCTATATTTTTATCACGAGGAAAGCCGTACTGGCTACCTGTTGTTGGTTGTTCTGAAACAAAATATATATTCTCTTGTTGTCTGGCTGGCTCCTCACATTGGGAAAGTCACAGCCAGCAAACAACTCTCCCGTAGCTCGTCGCCTCTGCAGACCCGAGGAGTGCATTTATGAAAGGACCCTGGAGCTCTCTTTCTCGACTGGGCCCATCAATAGGTGACATTTGCTTATGTATTAACCGGTTCATTCTCACTGATCAAACAGATGTTTCGCAGTCAGGGTGGGAATAAGCGGGAGAGAAGACAAAACTGGAATATTTGTTTTCAAAAGTTCATGTAAATGTTCCCTTTAATCCCATTACTGGGCAAATAAGCTAAGAAAAGAGTAGACGCCGGCAGAGAAGGTGAACATATTTACATTTTGATTCTCAGATTGAATTGCAGTTACCCCCGAGATCACCCCTCGTCCCAGACCCGCCCGTTCCGGAGCTGCCCGCCTCTCCCGTTGGCCACAGGGCCCGGGCACTCGCCTCCGTCCTCCCGCCGCCTCCAAGCTCGGCTGTGCTGGGGAAACGGCCACGGGGTCTGGGTTTGTTCAGACTCCGGTGCGGGGGACGGGCATCTGGTGCCCCCACTGAATATATTTCACATCACCGCTCCAAGGTGCTTTCATTAAAATGCTGTGTCCTTACCTGGCCCTCACCACTCCCTCCAGGCTTTCCCTCCTCTGTTCCTGGGTCAGCCCTCCTCCCCAGCTCCAGCCAGCTGCCCCCCGTTCCCCAGCGACCTTCCACCCTCTTCCCTTCCCCAGCCTCCCCCAGGGCCAAGGGGTGGGACTTGGCTCAGATGCCAATCTGCCCTCACCCCCAACACCGCTCAGCCCCTGAAGGAAGAAGCATCGACAGCCAGCCAGGCTCCTGTTCTCCAAGGGCTATCCTCCGTCTGCACGTGCTTACGCTATTTATCACTACTTTCCTCAGTTGGGCTCTCTGAGCACAGGGCTTGTGTTGGTCAGATGTGGTGGAAGGGGGCGGTTTTGGGAGTCAGCGAGACCTGTCACTGTCTAACTATGAGACGCTGGGGAAGTTCGTTAACTCTGAATTCTGCCATCTGGAAAATAAGCCTGAAAGTACTGATGCCGCAGGCTTGTTGTGAGGGTCCAGTAAGAGGAAGTACATGAAACTTGCAGAACATAACCAGCATTCCATAAACGGGAGCTATGGTGACAATAATCATTCCTGCTCGTATAGCCCACTGCCCAGGAGTGGGGCCTTGCATATGGCAGATGCTCCACTGATGGCCTGTGAGAGAGCTGGCCTCCGGTTTTACAACAGAAATAAAATGTCATTCATTCCAAAAGAGAAGGAAGAGGAGCAAAAACAGAGGAACACCTGGGTGGCACCTGGTGTGGGAACAGAGAGCCCCGCGGTGAGGACGGGAGTCCAGGAAAGGTTGCGAGTTCAGGGTGGAATGTCTGGCAGCATCCGTTTCGGCTGTTAGCCACCGGAAGGGCAGCTGCGCTGGGCGAGACGCTGGCTGCAGTCGGGGGGCGGGGGGCAGAGCACAGCCAAGTGGACGCCAGGTGAGAGAAGCTGTGAAAAACCGCCTGTGAAGGCCTTTGAGGGAGGAAAGGTCAGGGCAGGGGCACATGTCGAGGACAGGCCCAGGGTCACAGGCGGGAGGAGAGGTTAAAGCAAACCCAGGGGGGACCGGGAAGATCTGCAGGGAGCCCGAGGCTGTGCCCCGCCTTGCGACCTGCTCAACCGTGTGGGACAACGGGTGGAGAGAGCTGAGGTGCCGCGGTGCCGGGGGCTGGGCCCCTCTGCTCGGACGGCACAGATCGTAACGACAGTGACAACACACGCAGAACAGCAACAGAAGTGGAAACAGAGAGGAGCTGCTGTTCTGGCAAACGGTGCGCGTGCGCATGGTGGCGCTGACCGTGCTTAGATCCCTCACTGTTCTCGCCATGAGACAATGGCCGGCAGGGTGGACACCTGCCCCCAGTCTTTAGGTGAGAAAATGGGGGCTCCAAGGTCAGTCGTGCCACTCAACCCTTGAGAGAGCCCCATGGAGGCAGGAGGCTGGCGGCCGGTGGCTTTGGGTCAATGGCAGCATTCTCTGGGGAGGGAGTGTTGCGGAGCTGGGAGCAACCCAGGCAGCCCGGCCTCGGGACGGAAGGGGCCACTGGGAGTCCTGCGGATGCAGGGGAAGCCCATGGTGACACTGAAGTGAGAGTGTAACCACAGAAGTGACAGTGTGACTCCGCAAAGAAAAAAATGCACCAGAAGGCGAAGAATTGGGCCAGAATCTGCCTGTGTTCTGGTTCTGACTGAAAACAAAGAAAACTGGAATTAAACACTCTCTAAATTTTCATCGGGTTTATGTCACACCAACCGGATGTGTTTGTGTCTGTGTCTTTCACTGAGATCACAGACCAGCAACAGCCGAGGGGGAAGAGGCAGGAGCGGGAGCTCCAGCCTGGCCCCGTGCCTTAGCGAGCAAGCTCCGCAGCACCCCTGCGCCCCGCTTCCCAGGGCTCAGCGGGGAACACACATCTCCCAAGACTGCAGGAGGGTTATGTGGCATAACGGCCAAGGGCCTGGGCCTGGTGAGTGGCCAGCACTGGCTACACACTGGCTCTGTTCTGAAAAGTACAGGCTTCCTGAAGGTAGAAACCATGGTCTTCTCTGAGGTGACTCTCTGGAGTGGCAACCCAGGTGCCCTGCGTGTGTGGAGGCTAAGGTGACACAGGGAGGGCAGCAGCACCTCCCTCACGCTGGCAACTCAGCCCCGTGGTCGGCTGAGGGCCCAGGCCCCATCTGGGGGAAGTCACTTCCCTGTCCCTGAGCTGGGCCCCGTGTCAATGCGGACAGGAGGTAGTGCTCTGTGTAAATGGAAAAACTTGCAAAGAATCAACAAGAGAACAGTGTAGATAGAGACATCTGGGGGCCAGAGAGCGTGAAACATTCTCAGCAGGAAGCAGGAATCAGGAAAGGTGACCTGAGAGGAGTGGGGGTGGGGAAGACAAAAGAAAGGGCTTGCCTAGAAACAGGAAATTAAAAGGGATTAAGACTGCACAGGACTGGCAGAGGAGCTGGATGGCGGTTCCCAGGTCCAGGCAGCAGGTGGCTGGGTCACAGCCACAAGGGTGGTGAGGCGAACCCTTGGTCTGCAGGGCCGCCACGTGAGAGCTCGTCTCACCAGCCCAGGGAGAGTCAGGTCACAAGGAAGGGGTCAGACTTGTTAGTCAAGCTGTCCCAGTGGGCAGCTGACCAAGGTCGCCGTGCTGGGTACGATCTGCCTGAGAGTTTGGTTGACCCACGCCGAAACCGCACTCAACAAACACATACCAAGTGCCCACTGCGGCTCGTGTCCAGTGGGTGCCAAGGCACACGCCAGCTCATTGAAGGGCTCCTGTCTCACAGCAGAGGCAGAAAAGTCAACCCACCCATCTCCCCAAAACAAATCCGAAGAGCTCTGCAGATGGTACCTTCCGCAGAGGGAGTCTGCAAAAGCTCAGCCGTTATTGTTGCTCCCCGCATGGAGAGTGCTGACGAGTTTCTAGGCCCCATCCCTGTTCTGAAAGTGTTACTCATTTCCTCTCCCCGAAATAAGTGCAGCCCGGCCATCACCACAATTCAACAGCAGAATTCAATTGCAAGTAGATAATCCTTCATATCAACAATCAAAAGCAGCTGATGATGAGTTGTCAAGTCAATAATTTAATGTCAATTCTCTGAAGCTATCAATATTTGCTAAGAAATATCCCCTTGGTGTGCTGCGCGTTACTCCCGGGAACGCAGCTCTGTCTGGAGTCTGGCAGGAATTCAAGTGTCTCTGAAAAGACAGTCAGGAACTCTGCTGTGGATATCTTGTTTTGACAATTCCCTCTTGACTAAGTGTCAAAAGATTCCTGGACGGCTCCAGTCAGGCTGCGGATTCACCATTTCGGCCCCTTCATCTGTGCCGTTCAGACCGGGAAACATCACCTGGCATCAATTAGAGGTGCCAGGCAGGGCGGCAGGAAGGCGCTGCCGCCGAAGTTCTAACTCAGGTATTGCAAGGCAGGGCGGAGAGGGGCAGCGTTGATCGAGAGAATCCTTTCCAATGTGCCAAATGCTTATCCATCTCATTTTTTTTTGAAGCAAGTCATTTGACCAAGATGCAAAAGGCTACTGGGTGGTAGGTCTGAACTGAGTCTCTGAATTCCAAACCTCAGAGAAGCATATGATTGTGTGTGTGTGGGGGGGGGGGGAGTGGCCATGTCTGTTCCACTTGACTCTACCTCCCGCACACACTGAGGGGCCCGTGCTGAAGTCCAAGTGAGGCCGACCGTGCTCTCCCCTCCAGGAATTCTGGCCTTTGGACAAGCAGTGTTGGGGCTCAGTCACAGTGGGTGTGACAGTCCAGAGGGGTGGTCCACAAACTCAGGCCAGAAGGTCGCAGGACATGCCTTTGTTCCGACTTGTCCTGAGACGTGGTTGGCCCAATTATCCCTTAGATTCTGGCAAGGGACCCAACACCATTCAAATAAATTACATGTTCTTCAACCTAAATGTGCCCAAGTCATTTCCTCTTACTTGTAACCAAGACCTTTCAGTAAAGACACTGTCCACACAAGTAACTTTTTGTCTCTCATTATTTGCAAAACATGAGCAACATGAGAACAGTCTCACTTTACTGATTTAACACTTTTCAGCATTCAAAGGCATTGCTTCTCTGAGTGTACGGCCTGGTGCTGCACCCGGCACCCAGCTGTGAACGGGCCAAGGTCCCAGCTGAAACATCTCTCACCACGAAGAGGCCTGCTCAGACCCCGAGCTCTTCTCTTTCAAAGCCACGCAGCCTGTGATGTTACAGGCACCGTTTGGTTACGGCTGTGAATGCCCAGAAGAGTCAAAGGGAGCTGGAGGTGGCTCGCGCTCTGGGGCGAACAGTGTTTGGAGCAAAGGTCAGGGCAGGAGAGTTCCCCTTTGTAAACAAAGCTGACGAGACCTCCCCCCTTGGGGACCCCTCTTCCCCCAGGGCACACTGTGTGGAGCCCACGGTCCCAGGTGAATGCACAGTGCTCCTGCCACCACACTGCTCTTGTAAGAGCCACACCTGCCACCGTTAGGGGTGCTGGGCCCTTTGTATACATTATACACATTCACACATTGAGTTGCTCGGTAAATGCTTAATCAACAAATGGAAGAGAAAGCCCCCACTCCTGATGGAGTTAGGAAAGCAAACACAACATTGATACTCCCCTGGTTTTGCACCCCTGTTGGCTTTTGATTTATGCGACAAATATTGACTGAGCCCATACAGGGTTCCTGGCACCGTGCTAGGTGCTAGGGACACAGCAATGGACAAAACAGACAGGAATCCCTGCCCTCACCCTCACTGGGTTGCTGTGCGTGTATGTGAGCGTGTGTGTGTGCATGCATGTGTGTTGAGGGGTGTGGCAGGTGAAGACAGACAGAAACCAAGATAAGTAAATCAAGTAATGGGCTAGAAGGTCGTAAGTGCTCAAAAGAAAAATACAGCTTATCTCCCTCCCTACAAGAATGCTAGGTGGTCACTCACAGGCATGCATCCCCTTCCCCCGGGGCTCCGGGGACATACGGGAGGCAGGAACGCTAACACTTTCCAGAGACGGGCCGCCCCACAGTGGGATTTGGAAACACAGCGTGGGTAAGATTAGGGTGCCTTCCTGCGTGGCACCAGGAAACTGCCATCCCTGAATGTTAATAATATGTAAGCTCAGAAATAACACATTACGAGAGTTGGTTGGAATGAAGGGTGATGTAATGACAACTGGAAACAGAAAGGGACTTATTATGGAGTGTAGAAAAGGAGGGCTGGAGAGGGGGAACTTGTCAATGAGTGCCTGGCCCTCCCAGGGCAGGGGTGGGTACCCCGGTCAGTGAACTCTGTACCTGCCCAGGCTGTGGGACCGCTGGTGTCATGTGAAGAAGTGGCACACTGCAGCCGTTCCAACACCCGGCAAAAAGTATGTGCCTTAAGCTGTTGGCTGCCGCCGGCACTGGGGCTGTTTCACTTTATAACAGCTCTGGCTGAGCATCACCACGTGCTGGCCACCAGCTGGTCGCTGAAGTCCAGCGGGAGCCAGGTTGTGGGGGAAGGAAGGAGGGATAACAGGCACAAGATGTCACCCGAAGTTTGCAGGCATCCGGGTAAATGCATTTCAGTTCAAGTGGGAACTGCGAGCACTCCTCCTGGTACTGTGGGTGGAGAGCCACTCTGTCATCCTGGAGGCCACATCTGCCCCCACCTCATCTCAGCATTCCTTTGGCCTCCAAGGTGACATGGATTATATATGACCAAGGGCCACAGTGGGGAGGGCAAAAGAAAGATGATTGTTAAGAGCTGTGGGAGAAAAGAAAAATAAGGGCCGGAGAGAGCAGCCAGACGTGGTCCTTTCACTTAAGAGCCGAGCCTTTTCGCAAATAACCAGAACATGTCATGACCGCCCAGTTTGGCTGTGAGGCCTATCCTCACCATTGGTGCAGAAAAATTAGCTCCACTGTGTTCAAAGGGTCACACCTGCTTTCAAGTGGTCACTGTTAAGTGACTGGAAGCTCTCTGCCCCACCAACTTCCCCCACCATTGTATGGGTTCCCAAGGGTGCAGCGAGTGACAGAGGATGAGAACCCATGTGTGAGCATGAACACGAGCTTTCTCCCTTTGGGAGGCTGTGTGGATAGCATAACAACTAGGGCTGCAACCTGGGCCGAGGAGCCAGAGGGCTTGCACTGAAATCACAGCGCAGTCATCTGGGTAAGGGATCCAATCCCCTGAGCCTAAAACCAGGCGAATACTGCTAACTCTCAGCTCCCAGAGTGGTCATGGAGAAGAAAGGAGGTAACAGTTTAGTGCCATGCCGACGGTCTGGTGCATGGCGTGTTTTCAGTTGATGTTAGCTGCTCTTACTACCGACTGGAAACTGTTCTTGTACAGACGGGGCGTTCACAGTCATGAATGAGCAGAAGCCACTGTGGTCTGCCCCCTCTTGGAGAGCACCTCAGCCATCTGCACCTTCTCCACTGCACCGTGCCAACTGTGGGAGTGTGGGAGGAAGGGAGGGGCCTCTGGGGAGGAGCCGGCCAGCTTCCCACCCTCAGGAGCCACCAGTGCCAGTGCGACCACACAGGCTGCCACACTCTGCTTGAAATCTCTGCCTCACTCTCCAAAGACTCCATCATTAAAAAAGATTTTGAAATTTATGCTTGTGTAAATTCTTCTAACAACCTATATGCCTAAATGTATACAAATACCTAAAGTGAGAGCATGGTGATTCATGTTTGCTCTGTCAGAGGGAGGGGCATCTTCCCCTCAGAGTGCCCCGCAGTCTGCCTCCTCCGCAGGCCCTGGGATGCTAATTCAGTGACACTGCTGTAGGGAGGGGCTTGGGGGCAGGGATGGTGTGGAAACTACCAGGCTCACTGCTCCGCTGCTAATTTTTCGCCAGTGGCAGGATGACAGGCATCAGAGTTGTGAGCCCCATGGGCAGCCCAGGGCTGGTAGAGTGAGAACAAAAAAGAGACTTGGAAGTTGCTCTGTGCTGGGTCATGGAAAAAGGGCCTCCTACCAAAAGTAGCACCAGGCTTGCAGTTGGATCTAGGAAATATGCAGGCACCACAGGGACACAGGGGCTGCGGAGCTCCAACACCAAATGCACGGCGACACTACAGGGGACGCTACACTAAAGGGAAGGACACTGCACTTTAGCATGAGGAGTGTTGCACCGGTGACATCTCCACTCAGTGCTATGCTCAAACGCTTTCGCCACCACCCCCAGACACTCTCCTGTGGAAGCATGTCATCTGAGAGCCACCAATCTGCCCAGTGCCACTGAGTGTGGTGCCAACACTCCGTGTAGCAGCACGTGGCAGAGGTGCCCAAGTGAACCTCCAAAACCCTCTGACATCATGCAGCTTTGGTGATGTCACCAATGGACCCTCTGGGGAAAATGGACAGGATCCCTGGCTACACACTCCAGAATACGACTGGCCTAAAAACTGTGGAGCCAGAGTTCTGCTGGCAAGAAGGATGTGTGGAGGTACGTGAGGCCCGAGGATTCCTGCAGCAGAGCTCAGACTGGGGAGCAGCGGCAGCTGAGGGACACGGACTGGAATCCTCTTACAAGAAATGTGGCTTACACTGTTTTTTAAGGATAAGGCAGCCTAGGTAGAAGTCCCCGCTCCCCTCCTCAGAAGTGGTCAGTGTGTAAGGCACTTGAGCAGACCATAAAAGTACAGTCACAGAAAGGCGCATTGAGGACCACAGCTGAGTGCCGTGGGTCACATAATGGCCTGTTCCAGCCATTATCAGGTGTTTGCTTATCACGTACCAGGCAAAAACCACAAAATATCTGCCCTTCAGATGTGTGTTGTTAGTGCACATAATAAAGGTGTTTGAAGATAATATTAAAATGATGTCACCACCTTCTTCTTATCCACTCTTCTGAAAAAAGTAGAACAGACCATTTAAAACATTAGACTTGGCTTGGAAATATTTGTTGACTTACATGGTCTGTCGATATTTCAGAAGTCATTTCAAAGGAAAAAAGAAAAGCTGGATGATGACACATCCCCATGAAGTGGCCCAGTTTCCCCCGCTGTGGCCTCTCATTCTCACACGCCACCGTCCCCGCTGCTCTGCACCTGACAGGGACTGTCGCCAGCCCCAGAGCCCTGTGCCGGCGTCTGCACACCCAGCATGAGGTCCGCTTTAGGCCTCAGCTCTCTCACGCTCTCTCCCCACTGACGCACGGCTCTCCAGCCCAAGGCCACCTCAGGATCACTTTTGCTAGGCTCTCCTAAACAGTGAACCCACAAAAATAAACACACTCCTTGGGTAAAGTAACAACTGACTGGGTGCATCATTTAAGTCCTTGAGTTCTCCGAGAGGACAGACCACGTGTTTCCATGTCTGTGTCCCAGGAAGGGATACACAGGTGACCAGCAGAGACATCATTTAATACACATTCAACATGTTTTTGTGTTTCGGTTGATTGGACTCACTTATTTAGATTGTTTAGACTCAAATATTACTTGGATATTAAGAGTCACTAGTATGGATTTCAAATGACATTTTTACTTGGTGGTAGTTAATATGGGAATGTTCTGGCAGCTAGAACAGTGCTTGGCACATAGTAAGTGCTCAATAAATATGTGTTGAAAAATGAATGAATACATGCAAGAGTATAAACTATCAATGAAATGGGTTATTAAGGAACATTGGTTCTAAAGAAATACAAAAAGATACATGTAAGGACAGTTGGTATTGCCAAACTCAAAATAACATATTACCCATTAGTGGTTAGTAATTTGAATTTAAAATTCTAGGACAATATATTCTAAATGCATCTTTGAAATAAATGAAGTTACATGTTAGTGCAATGCTGGGGTTTTACCAGATGTTCATGGGTCTCTTTCTGATGCAGATGATTCAGACTTACAATTCTCAGCCAAGTAGATCCTTTTTGTATCGAATCCAAAAGTTCCAGTTCAGATTTCACTCATTCCCTGTGACTTTTTAATCACCCTCTGTTTGCAGATGTTCCTGAGAAGGTTATTACCAGAATCACCTGCTGCTAGAAACATTATGTATAGAGCAGTGCTACTCTCAGCATGGCCTCAGGTGCATCAGCATCACCCGAGAGCTGGTTAGAAATGGAACTTCAACACCTACTGAGCCTGAGACCCTGGGGTGGGACCCAGGAAACTGGGGGTTCTAGGGAGGGGCCCAGAAAGCTGGGGGTTAACAAGCCCTCCATGTACTTCTCCTGACATGAAAGTTTGACACTGGGTTAGCAGAGAAGATTGAAAGTTCACTAGATGTTCTCTGCACCATGTAATCAAATGTCATCTGTTAGCTGATACAAAGAGCTGTGGCCTTCTCTGGGCACTACGAAGACAATGAGTCAGGGTCCCCAGCTAGTAGGGCCACTATCCTGGGGGCAAAAGAGGCACCAAATGACTGTCCTTGCTGGAGACATAGCCGCACGAGGAAGAGCAGCAGCCGGTGTGTCTCACACGAACTCATTTATTGTCACAGTTCACCCGCAGCCCCACTCCAAGAGCAGTGTGGCCTCATGTCCTCTGGGCGGAGATAGTTCTGTTGTGAGGAGGCCTACAGGACCAGAGCAGCCGCTGAAGTGGCCAGAAGACTGCTCTCACTTACATAAAAAGAGACTCCGTGGATCATCTGCACTGGACTGCCAGACTTTTCCATTTAGCATCAGGCTGAGCCAGATGCATTTCACTGCTGAGGAACTCTGACCCTCTTCCTGGCCACAGAAGCCCAAGAAAAGGCCCAAGAAGAACCAGAGGTGAGAACTACATGGCAGGAAGGAGCTGGTGTGACTTGTTTCAAATGCAATTGCTGGATGCCAGTGGGCCAGTGTGACATTACGTCCCCACATCAGGGGCCTGGTCTTGGATAACATTCATATTGCTAGTGCACCTGAAGAATGAAGATTTGGGATGCTAAAGTACTGGGTGCAAAATAAGTGGAGAGGGGGTGCTTTGTCACTCATGTACAGCTAGCTGCACTGCCCGCCGCCCAGAGCATGCCAGAGAGCTCATTCTAAAGCAGCCTACCTCAGCACTGGGGGTGAGGAAACGGGAGAGGGAATGTCCAGTGATTAGTTCCGTATGGTCCCGACATTCTTGAAGTACACTCTTTACACCCCCTGGAACACTTCTGCATTCCTGATAGCATGGCTGCAATGTAAGTTTTTCCACCCTGAGCACTGTCTTTTATGGACTCCCCACAACATCCTAGGAGCAAGACTTGCCGTCTCTCCCTCCTCACGCCCTCCCGCACCACGGCCATGCTCTCCACGCCATTCCTTGTTCTCTTTCTAAGAATGCAATAAACATTTCAGCACAATCTTTTCAATCCACATTATTTATAATATTCTGAACATCCATCGAGCCTGGCTAGAATGCTAAGCAATAAATCAAACTTAACAACAACAACAGAGGAAGGGAAAAAAAAATCACCCTTTGGCTGGGCTAAAGCCTGAGACATTTCATTCCCCAAAGGGTTTAGTTATGTTAGGGAAAGAGAGATGGGGATGAGGCTCAAGGTTTAGAATGACAGAGCCAGGAACTCCAATCTACAGGCATAATCATAACTGTGTGGAAATCTCAAACAAACTTACCTCTCAGGGGTGTCGGGAGGAGAAACGAGATACGTGGGAAGCACTCTGAGTGCCGAATGAAAGCAACTGGAGCCCAGTTCTCCTTTCTGGTCCTGAAAGGTCATCTCCTTGGGAAGGAAGAGGCTAAGAGCCCTCCTCCTCTGCCAGAGCCCCGGTCCTTGCTAATCAGCACCCCCTCAACAGGCCCAAATGTGGGTGGGGAGCCTTCAAAGGGGGCCAGCACCAGGGCCCAGGCAGGCAGAGTGAGGACGGCTCCTGGACACGAGGCCCCAGCTCCGCTAGCGGCGACCCTCCCCTCCCCAACCCCCACCCTACCCAGGGAGGACCACGCCAGGCCACACACAGCCAGAGGTCTCTCCACAGAAGATTCCACTTCTGCCCCGGGGGCGGGAAGCGGAACTTGACCCACACCCATACTGTGTGGCGCTATGCAGGTTTATATAGTCTGATTTTCTCCTCACAAAGAGAGAATCTGGCTCAAGAGCTCGCTGATGATTTCAAAATTTATCTAAACAAACGTGGAGGCCAGCATAGGCTATTGGCTAATTGCATAATTGGCCTGAGGCCTTCCTGCCTTGGCGACTTCCCCACTCATTCCGAACCTGGCCCTGGAAACCCAAGCTGATCGGTCTTGCCACGGAGCAGGCGTGTGTTTACGTGGCTGGGCCTCAACTTCGCGGCTCTGCTCGTGTATAGTCTGCCGTGCTTGGCAGTCTGCTCGTAAGTGGTCTCTTCTGACAGTTTCCTGGATATGAGGGCTGCAGCTTTTCCATTCTTGTTGAGTGGCACTGAATACCAGATGGGAGTAACCGCGTCACAACCCCCTTTTTATCGCTGCAGCCTCACGCTGGTGCTGGGAAAGGACCGAGACGAGTCAGTCATGAGACTTTTCTCCAAGACAGTCAGGTGAGAAAGTGACTTTTCTTACTAAAATTGTCAAGGTTGCCAACGAGTCTAGCTTCACCACTCTCCCATTTTGCATTTCAACCTGATTTACTCTTTGTATAGGACAGATTTTGTCTCCCACTCACTGGGTTGCTCCAACCATTGTTCTATAAGGTACTGGTACCAGCTTTGCTTTGTTCATCACTTCCACCAGTGCCCACAACACGGGTAGAACCAAATCTACTGATGACGTCCACATTTGTTTAACAAGCCTTCTGAAATACTACAACTTCTTTACCATGTCCCTGTGTCACAGGAGCCACAAACTCCTTGTGGCGTGACTATCACAGTTAATGGTGTGTTTACAGCTTTACAGCTCCTGCTTCATTTACATCTGATGACACAGACCCACTCCTTCCTCCAGACCTCAGCACTGAGGGGCTCACCCAGCCCTCCGGGCTTCCTCCTCACTGGGTTCCCACTCTCACTCCCGGCACCCACGGGGACTTCCTTTCTTAGCTCTCAGCTCCTAAGCTGAGCTCTTCTCCCCCTGGAGAAGAGCTCCCCATTCCTCTTACAGAGACTTGGCCCACCTCACGCAGGGACACCACCATGCTCTCTCTGCTTCTTCCTTTGGTGCCCTCTCCCTGGTCATTCCACCTTTTCCAACTTGACCCACTCACAGATGCTACCTTCCTGTCTTTACTCATACAGTGTCATTGACATGTAAGGAAAGGTTAAGGCCACGGCTTTAGAGCCACAAAGCTTTGGTTCTAATCCTGGCTACCCCACTTCCATCTGTGTGATCTGCAGCAAGCTACTCCACCTGTCTGGGTCTCGCCCATAAAATGGGGTAATAATAAGTAGGATCTATAATGTGCTGGGAATAGTATCTGTGACACAGTAGGTGCTCAACAAACATTCACTTTTCTTAAGGTTTAACCAGGCATGTTTTACACTGTGCCCAAAGCCCTTTCAAATGGGATCTGTTTTGACCAGGGCTCTGGTTGAGGGGTGAGCCAAGGTAGCTGTGGTTTACAGCCCAGAATCCCACACCAAGCCACGGTGACTTGGGCATACAGAGCAGTCAGCCAGTCCACAGGCTGGCCGGCTGCCTCTGCCTGTTTCAGCCCAGCTCATGAAGCTGCACTGAGTAAACAGGTTTTCTCTGGAGGTGAACTAGGAAATAAGGAGCAACGCAGGCCTGCCAGGTTTCCCCTGCTTCCTAGCAATGATACCGTGTGTCCTTGTAATAAACCCACCTTTGCTGGACAATGGGAGTGATTTGGTTCTCTCTACCCCCACCCAACCAAAAGATCTCCCAGAGAATGAAGTTTGGTAAATATGTATCTCCTGCTACAGATATATGTACTTTAAACAAAGGGCAGAATTTGAGTAAAGGATCACATTTTGAGTCATCAGTAAGATGTCTGGAAGGCTTTCTCTCACTTTTGAAGTTAGCCTTTTTAGGCCATTAGTGAGATATTTATGGCATGAACAATATCCACCCCATTTCAAATCCAGATTCTACAGTGTCTGGAGGTATAATCAGGATGGAAGTCTTCACAACTTAAGGTAAGAGGCAACTTTTTTCTGGTTAACTTCCTTGTCATTCTGGAGAATGTCCCCACCACTGTATCTCAAATAAAAACCTGAAGCTTCCTGGAGCACAGGTTACGGGTGGAGCTACAAGCGAAGAAGCAGTTGGAAATGAGAGCTGGTGAAGGTTAGTGAAGGCAAGACTTCAAAGGTTCATGTTGGAGTTTAGGCTGAGTGGTGAGGAGAAAGCTAGTCATTCTCCATCTATCAAGTATTCTGGATTAGCTACCACGTTAGACACTGGGAGCACAACAGTGGCCAAGGTGGAGGGAACGCCTAGTCCCAAAGAATTTGTGTGCCAACGGGGGAGACAAATACCCAGACTGGTAAATGTTCAGGGAACAAACAAGGTGCTCTAGGAGCTACTTAAGAGAGTGGCCAGGTAGGGCTGTCTGAGGAGGGAATGAGCTGGGACCTGAAAGTTAAGGGTTCTGTCACCAACAGCAGCTGGGAAAGGACCATTCCAGGTGGAGGAGTCATAACCACAGAGTGCCTGGGGCTTGCACAGACAGGGAAGAGAGCCACTGTGGCCAGACCTGGACTATGAGGGGAGAGAACTCAACATGCATTTGGTGACAGAGCAAGGGACTAAGTTCTGTAAGGCCTTGGGGGCCACGGTCAGGAATTGGTTTTATTCAAGTACAAGGGAAGCCAATGATGGGTTTAGGCACAGAGTAGCACCATCTCATTTATGTTACACAGACATTTATGCCTCTGTGTAGAGACTGAACCGGACGGTACAGTCTTCGGGACAAGTCAAGTCAACACAACCCTCCTGAGAGAACCATCACAGTGGTTAGGCGAGAGGGGGTGCGTGGGTGGCATGGGGTGGTGGCTGTGGAGATGGAGGGATCTGAAATATATTTTAGGACAGAATCACCAGAGCTTACTTCTGGATAAGAAAAGGGGCTGTGATGACAGAAGGGGAAGAAACAAGATTTCAGCTTCGAATAACCAGGTCCACGGTGCCACTCCCTGAAGTGGTGTGAACAAGGAGGTTCTGGCTACGCTGCACAGGGATTCAAGCTGAGACAGCAAATGAGCAGTTGGGCGAGTGGCATAAAGCTGAAGCTCAGGAGACAGATTCTGCTTGGCTTGGCAGTGATGGTTAGAGATGGAAAGGCCAAAGAAGAGCTGAGACAGGAAAGATCCCAGGGGGGCAGAACAGTAGGGACAGAAGAGGAGCAGTAGCAAGAGGGGGTCAGGATGAGGAGGGTGGAGGGAGGGAATGCCAAGTGTAGGGACGTCTGACACTAGGAGGAAGGGTTGGTGAAGGGGACTGAAAGGTCAGTCTCTGACTCTGCCACACTGTCTGGCAAGGGCCGCAGCAGCAACAAAAGCAAGCGTTCACGAAGGGGCTCCTGTGTGCCAAGCACTGCGCTCACTGTTTTGCATGCATCGCCTCTAATCCCCATAATGATCCTGCCATTGACTTTACTCTCACGGTGATGATGACAGGGACAGAACCCCAAGCTCAGAAAAGCTGAGCAATTTATCCAAGGTTTCAGAGCTCTTCAGTTTCAGGCCTGGAATGTGCACCAGATCTGACTAGGAGCAACAGGCATAGTCAGACGTGTGCAATAACGTTAGGACTGTATGTAAGTACAAAAGGGCCCAAGGATACCAACAATGCAACTTCCAAACCATCTTCTCTGCTTCCACAGCCAGGCGCCCTGTCCCAGACTAAACTACAAGGACGTCTTGCTGTCTGCCGCACCACCCAGTGCCCGTGGGCCTCCCTTCAGCTGCTGAGTCCGCTCTCTCCTTAAATGTGAATTGAAAGCCTAACCCCATCTATTCCTTGATTTCCCTTCAGGAACTAAGGAAGGCAAAATTATTACTTGCAGATTCTGAGAACGCCTAACCTGAAAATAACAAAACATTCAACAGAAAACCAATCTGAGCTAAAGAGGCTAGTTAATAAAAACATTTGTAAATCCCAGCCTCTTTCTCATGAATCAACCATAATCAATGAGAAAATATAACTTAAAAGTTTATTCATAACTAAACTAATGGGCAGAGAACAAAGGAATTAATAAAAATGGATAGGACTGATGTTTTGAAAATCCTATAACTTTATTGAGGGTTATAAAGGAAAATTTGAATAAAGAAAGACACCATATATCTGGACAGGAAGATTCAGTACTGTGTGTGTCAGTTCCCTCCAAATTAATATAAACATTTAATTGAGTTTCAGAAATATAACAGGATGTTTCAGGAACCCGCCAAATTACTGGGAGGCACCTAGGACTACTGCCTGTTTTCAGGTACGGAGAGTAGGGCTCTGAGAGTGAAGGCGGAGGCACGGAACAATGGTCCCGTGGTGTCTGCGGCAGAGTTGTGTGTGGGCAGGAGACAGGAGGAGAGTGGGCCACAGAAGGCCCAAGGGTTGTTGGGAGGAATCTGGGCAATGGGGAGCCTCTGCAAGGCTTTACCGAGTGGGAAGAAGTGTGGTGGAGGGGAAGGGTTGATAACGCCGATCCACATTTTCCAAAGCTCACCCTGGCTCCAGTGTGGAGAATGGGCCAGGAAGGAGCAGAACCGGGCACAGGGAGACAAGTTAGGAAACAACAGGAGCAATCCTGAAGATGAGAGGCATGTGAAGGCGAGAAGGACAGAGCGCAGGACTTCCACAGACACAAAGGGGGAGACTTGAGCAGAGGCATCAGCTCGGACGTGGGGCCTGAGTGAGAGGGAAGTGCTGGGAGCAACTCCTGAGAACTTGGCGTGAGAAACTGAGTAGTTGGTGGTCTTGCTCATCGAAATGGAAAACAGAGAAGGAAGAACAGGGCTGGAGAAGATCACGAGTCCAGTTGTGGACATCCTGGGTATTATTTGGAGCAAGGTTTGACAGCACGGTATTTGCTTTTCTTCCACTGGGGTTATACAGAATGACTCTGTTGGGCTAGCAAGCCACTGAGGAAAACTTCCTGTTCTGGTGGGGGCTGGGGAGCAGACGGACACCTACTCTGAACTGTGAAGTAGATACGGGCTCTTGGAGTGATTCCATACGTGGTGAAAGGGCTCAGGTGGAGGCCCAGCATCAACGGCTGGCCGAGGCCTGTCCAGCAAGGCCCGCTTTGGGGTCTCCTCCCCACACTCCTGTCAGAGGCTAAGTGTGGTGCCCCCACTTCATTCTCTCCCCTCTACCCCAAGACTCCCAGACAGTCACTGTATGTTTTTGAACATTGGATAATCTTTTGGTTGATACTTGAAGATATTTTCTTACCACAATCCCTCCTCTTTAACATCCTAGGATGCATTCCTTCATTCATTACATTCCTTCAATGATTATGTTGTTTTAAAGTATGGTAAGAAAGTTTTCAACAGAAAGGCATGTCACTGGAAGCCATGCTCTTTTTTAAAAGATTTTATTTATTTATTTTTAGAGAGAGGGGTAGGGAGGGAGAAAGAGAGGGAGAGACACACCAACATGTGAGAGATACATTGATTGGTTGCATCTCACTTGTCCCTAAATGGGGACCAGGCCCGCAACCCAAGCATGTGCCCTGACTGGGAATCGAACCAGCAATCTTTCGGTTCATATGCCAGCACTCAGTCCACTGAGCCACACCAGCCAGGGACGAAAGCCATGTTTTTTGTTAACAAAGTGTTAGTGCCTCCAGGTGTCTGTTTTCTTACAATGACCTACATCACCCTATCCTTAGACTAAGCTCTTTATCATAGTGTAAAGGGAGGTCAGCCAAAGGAAAGTTAGCTGTCTTCTCCACTGGACACCCTGCTGGAAACCTATTTGGCCAAGAGCAGACCTGAGATTCTCCACTCACCTGTGGCAGCACACCCCATTGAAGGAAAGGCAAACATCCAAGGAAGAGCTCAACTTACAAATTAGAATATGTGAAATGAGCAGGTAGCTTTATGGGGATACATTTTCCTCTTCACCAAACACAACTGTGTGTCCCTGTCACCTCACAGATGGGTATCTAAGACACCTGCACAGGCTGAAGCAAGGGCGTTCGATGCTTGTGTGGAACCTAGGTCAGGCACCGGGGGCAAGAGAGTGCAGGACTTCAAGACAGGTGTCCTCAACAGGAAAAATGGGGGTTCACAACGACAGACCCCAACTGACTGTGACCCCAGGTGATGAGCATCTGAGAGAATCCGTTTTACAGAGCTCACACGACGGCCCAGAGCAACTTCTGAGCCTTCACCATCAAACAGTGTCTTTCACTCCGACAAACAGTTATGGAGAATTAGAAATTATGTTTCTTAAATGAAGCAGGTTTTTCCTTTCTATAAATATTCAACCTTCTGTGTTTGAAATAGAATTCTCAGAGCGTTCATTTCATGGGGTAAAGTATAAACTCAAGAAAAGGACACACTACGCCAACCTGGAATGTAGAGCTTTTGCAAAGGATGGAATGGCACTCTTCGTTTCATAAGCTTAAACTGCATGCATCTTTTAAAATTGAAAACGATTTTCTTGAGCAGCTAAATGTTTCCAACAACTTCTGTCTACGGGGATTAAATTGTCCTTCTGTGTATTTTCTGGAATTATTTTATTAATCAATCACAAAATTATTATTGTCTATTCCAAAAATCCCGATGAAAACTGTAACCTGAATAATATTCAAGGGTTTTCTTTTGAAGCTGGGAGCCAGCAATCACTGTGCTGGACAAGGCTGCTTTGCTGTGGCGCATTTCCTCAGGAGAGGAAATGATTTTTGAGAATACTGAAGCCTTTTTTATTCTCCAGCAGGCTAGCGACACCTGTGCACGATCTTTCTAGACAACAATAAGACTTTTCTGAGGTTTCATGTCATGAGCATTTAATTTAATAGCTCTGAGAGTTTAAACAGGACACTAATACCTCTGTTCACTGGCACGATTGGTGACCTGGGGATTCCAGTTAACTTAATTTTCCATCCACTAATAGTAACCCATTTAAGCCATGAACTTCCTTGGCAGAATAGGGGATCTGGACATCGGTTTGTGGGTATGTACACTTGTATGTTTTGTCTCTCAGTTCTATACTTTAAAAAAGAAAAATCAGCATTTTGCCCTCCATAAATCTTCAAATTAGTAAACCAATCAGCAACCACATATAAGAGGCCTCATCAAAAGAGAGAGAAAAAGTTTAACTCTGACAGTCTCAGCTAAAGAATATAAACCCCGTGAAGACGATGAAATGCGTTTCTTGCACCCATGCAGCCCTCGTTTACCTCGCCAGGCACTGATCTGCACCTGGGGGTGGGGCACACAATCTGTAAGGCTTTGGGGACTTCAGAAGCTCGAAGTTCATATATAGATAAAGTCAAGAACTTCATAAGATATGAGAAATGACAAGTATTTAAAGCAAATGAAATGTACTTTTTTGAAATAATTAGTGAAAAGACAATAAATTTAAAGTTGCCTCTAATCTTTTCTTTTTTTTTTAAGATTTCACTTATTTATTTTTTAGAGAGGGGGGAAGGGAGGGAAAAAGAGAGGGACTGAAACACCAATGTGTGGTTGCCTCTTGCGCCCAGCTACTGGGGACCTGGCCGGTAACCCAGGCATGTGCCCCAACTGGGAATTGAACCGGTGACGGCCTCTAATCTTTTCACTGGTAGAATAAGGGCTTATTTTATATCTTGACTTCAACTTAGCAGAATTAGAAAGCTTCAAAAGTTCTTAGAAATGTAAAGGTAAATGGGTAAAAATAACAAAAAAAATTTAATTTGACTTGCGTGGGACTGAAGACTAGAGGTCCTCCTCAGTCTCTTGTAGTTTTATGCTTTAATTAACAGATGCCAAGTCCTGCAAAGTCACGGGCGGGGCTCAGTTTCTTTCCTCTGATGATTTCCAGCAGGCAACCTTGGCCTTCAGATCTTAAGTTTTCTGGAATACTAGGTTCCATTCTTCCTGGTTCCCAGGCCCCACCCCTCTGAAGATTCTGATTCAGTGGTTCCAGGAAGACACAACAGGCATTTGGATTTTTAGTAAGACTATCATGTGATCCTAATTATCAAGGGAATCTGGAAACTCTGGCTATGAACAATGACTTGCCTAAGAATGGAGGGCTGGGGTGGGAGGGAAAAGCAGGTTCCCAGACCCCAGAGAGTCAGGACCAGTGAACCTTGGGCTCAGGAATCTGCCTTTTAAATGAGCACTTCAGGTCACACATGGTCAAAAGAAAAATAGCCCTTGTTGCTGAAAAGCCACCAAACTCTTTTCTGCAAGTGTCAGACACACCAAAATCAGGAGAAACCCATGTAGGTCCGAAGTAGTGACACGGGGGCAGCAGCCGGGACACCTCCGTCCTCTGGGCCCTGCAGTTCCAGGTCTAACCTGGATGAGCTGCTGCTGGAAGTTCCACCTCCACAGGAAGCCAGGGGAAGCACAAAGTATCATGGTCAACAAGGTGTCTGCCTGTCCCCACCTGGGGTGGGACTAGGATGCCTGTTGGTACAACTCATGTAGTTGTAAACAGTGATCTCCTTAGGGGAAGAAACCCAGAGTGGCAAAGTGTCTTGGAACGGGCTTGGCCTGCTTATATCATGTCTGAAAATCGCAAATGAAGCTATGACACGTACCATTGCCTGGTCATAAATGAACACACTGTTTACCACAAATTCTGCCGAAATAAACCTGTCTTCATGTACAGTTGCTAAGGCATTTGTGCTTAGAAAAACAAATACTTTAAAGACAAACAATACCTTCACATTTTCCTTTCAAAAGTGACTAATCTACTCAATACCTCTGAAAAGTTGTAATGGGTTTCTTCTGGAATCCCTGTATTACTGCATTTCACACTTGCCAATAACTATATGAACCTCTTCGGGAATGCCAAGGGAAAAAGCAGTCTTGGTAAAGCGAAAGTGTGTGTGTGTGTGTGTGTGTGTGTGTGTGTGTGTGAGACAGAGAGAGAGAGAGGGAGGGAGGGAGGGAGAGGGAGGAAGGGAGGAATAGGGCAAGATCATAGATGGGATAAAAACTCCACTTGAATGCTTCCCCATGAAGTCAGTCTACGTTTTGTCCAAGTGGTTGAACTCCAGAAGTACCTCAACAGTTCAGCTGTCTTGATTTCAAATGTCTGCCCACATGGCTCGAATTTGCAACTTAAATATTCGGTATGAAAACAAAGTTATTTAACTGTTAGCGTAGGATTCTTCTCCAAAGGGAGACAGAAAGGCACATGTTTCAGCCCACACACATACACTGATCCCTGACTTCTAAATACCGACGCACAACACACAGTTATTTTGGCTTTGGAAGACTATGCTGTCTGCTGCATTGGGGTGGGCAGTTAAAAGAAAGAAGCTTGTCTTGAACACTGCCAGAGCTGAAGATTTTTATGCATGTATAGTACAAATGGTTCTTTTTCATTTTGGAGAGAAAAAGCACTAAAAAAAAACAGGTTGTGGGGAGGTTTTGCAGCGGTATTTCACCTCAATACATCTTTCAAGTTTGATAGCTTGTAAGCTCATGGCTTTGGTTCTCGTCTTCAACCTTCAGACAACTCTAAGCTATCCGCAGCAGCTGCGGAGGCTGAGTCTTTAAATGAAATGAAGAAATAATTGCTTCAGGGAACAAAGGGAAGGAAAAAAAAGCCCTGTTAGCTGAATTACATGGCCCCTCGGGATTGCGTGTGGTATGTATTCCTGATTAATACTGTTCAGTGTGGTAAGAAGGAATCCCAGAGCAATCCCAGGGAACCAGAGAAAGTGTGATGTGGTCGTGTGGGTGCGAGTTTCAGGGGCATGCCTGGGTTCAGATTGCAGCTATACGCTGATCAGCTCCGTGACCTTGACAAAGTGCCTTCACCTCCCAGGGCCTTCATCCCTTGTCCTCGATGGGGGACTAGCTCTACCAACCTCGCAGGGCTGGGATAAAGACCGGAGGGGACGGTGCCAGTGGTATGCTGATTCTGCTAAACACAGCAAATCAAACACCTCTTGTCATCTTGGCCCTTCCCCAACTCTGCCTAAAGGTGGAAAATGGTGCAAATCCATAAACCAAAAGAATAGGGGGGAGGTGATATCCAATCAGATGTGTCAATAAAAAGTTGAAAGTAAAGGGACAAGCAATAAATGACTCAGAGTAAAAGATGAAACACTGACTGGGGAGTGTGAGGGGGGGCTTCTAAAGTAGGACATTGGTGTGCTGGGTCCCTGGAAAGGCTCAGAGATGGGGGGCACCCAGTGTTTCTGAAGGAAGAGCTAAAGACAGGGGGACTGGTTAAAGGCTATGTGAGGACCAGTCATGTTCCAGGTCCATCCACCACCCCCAGAACTAAGCAAACCACCTCATCACTATCCCCTCAGGAAGAAATTGGACCAAAGGAGTTCTAATATGGTGGTAACAGGCTCAGGAGAAGGAAGGGATAAGGCAAGAGGATGGAAGCAGGGGAATGAAATACCAGTTTCCACAGGAAACAGCTCACTGTCCCATGCCCTCGTCAGGCTCCCAGGCGTGGACAGCTGAGCTCCTGCTCACCGAGAGAAGGCGGTCCTCTCGGCAGGAAGGGACCCGGCGAAGAGAAAGACCTAACACACTACCATCTGGGGTCCCCAGTAACATGACTAGGTCCTTCCCTGTCTGACAATCCTTTTATGAAACCCACGACTCAACACAGCCCACCCATGCCCACAGAACTTGTAAATGTCTTTTTAGCACTTTGCTCTTACACAGTAATGGGCAGCCAAGCATCACTAGATGTTTGATGAAGAAGATGACAAAACCCAAAATCACCCCAACAACAACATCAATGTCAACAAAGCCAGGAAGCAGAATTCAATGAAAAGATACAATGCAAAGAACAGAAGGAAACTTTAGAGGAACACTAATATCCTCAGAGATGACTTTATATCTAAAACTAGAATAGAATGTTTTAAAATCAGAAAACATAAGTGTTACAAAAATGAGATAGCAACAATAAAGACATTCAATGGAAGAGTTTGAAGATGTAGTCAAAGAAGTGCTCCAGAAGTGAACAAAAAGATAAAGAAACAAACAGGAGGTAAAGTAAGAAGGAAACGAGTGGGTTAAACCAGGAGCCCAATACCAACCCTCTCTCATGTCCTGCGCTGGACAGGATGCCTCTTTGGGGGTTTCCCCACGTGACTTCCGGGAGGCTTCAAGAAGAAGATGCTGCATGGCATGGAGAGCAAATTCTGGGAGGAAGATTTCCATCAGTTCTATCTAAAAGGAGTATCAATTCAAACCATGCTGCTATCAACCAACCTGAGTTTCTGTGTGTTCTATAATATTGCTGCTAAATTACATGCTTTAATTACTGTGATACATATTCAGTAGCAGGAGAAAGCTTGCCTTTCTTGAAAAAGTATGTTTCTTTTCTATTAGATATTATCATTGTGTAACACATCCCAGTTCCCTTTTTTTTGTGTTGGCTTTTCAGGATTCTATTCTTGGTGCTAAATTTGACACTCAAACATGGTATTAGTTTAGTGATTTGATACATTCTATTTAGGTTCTCATATACAGTATGTTTAAACATTTTCTACTACTTCTTTAGTAGCTTTGAGATATTATATACACATTATATTGTAAGCAATCCCACACACTCTTTGGAATATAGAGGTTACAACTTATAAATAAAATCTATCCCAGGATAGAATTTGGACTATCTTTGTTGGTCTGTTCTACTAGATTCTTGTATTTCAAGGTGGGGAAGGAACTAGGCTTTGAACAGTCTGCAAGCCCTGCTCGCCAGTCTTCATTACACGCTATTTTATCTTTAAGTCTTGCTCTGCTGGCCAGACTCCATGAACTTATCCATTTATTTATGCAGTTGTGTATATTTTGCTGTTGTTTCCAAGGGAAAGTTCTTTTTTGAAATCCTCCAGCTTTGCTGAACCAAGTGGGATTGCCCTTCTCCTATGTCTGTGTGTTCCTGAGTGTTGGGTACTGCCAGCCAACCAGGCCAGAACCAGGCCAGAACCAGGGTGCGGGAATGAGCCATCAGAGTTGGGGGCAGATGCTCTGCGATTCCAGGAGGTACAGGACTGGGCCAGAGGTGGGCAGATGCCATGTCTGCCCACTGGGAAATTCCTTTATATGGTCAAAGAAAAGCTTCAGACAAATAAGCAGATATGAAGTGTCCGAGTCTCATAAGGATATGAGTAGAAGCATCTTAAAAGTCATTGACAGAGTCTCAGTCTCAGTGCCAGATGATGGGGCTTCGGTGTGACTGGCTTTGGAGACCTACCTCTGCAGTTTTGGCACGTCACCACCATGTGGTGGGAGAGAGAGTGACAGGCACGAGGGACCAACAGGGTTCTGGTTCCCGGTTCGGGAATTCGGAATGCTTTTTCCAAGCCATAGTTCGGGACGAAAATAGAATCTGTTTATTAAACTTGTCTCCTTCCTAATACAACGCAGACTTCAGAAAGACAGTCACGCAGCAAAGCAAAGAGAAAACACTCATATTCCTCTAGCTGCCCATGTGTAACTCCACCATGCTTTATTCTGAGGCCCACAGGAAGGCGTTTCCTCTCCCACCTCCAGTTAAAAAGGGCCCCCTTTAACTTTGACCTTAGCCCTCCCCAGCTCTCACCGCTGGCTTCAGCTGACGAGGGCTCGCAAAGTCCTCTCACTTAATGACCCTAAGCAGCTCCAGAAAAGGCAGAGCCAGTAAGTCTTCTCCAAGCTGGCTGTCGTCTGGCTCTTTTTCAGAATTTTCTCTCAGTTCCTGTGCCCCAAATCCTCAGATACCACTAGGTATCCAATGTCACGCTCTGTACCCTTCTTCCCAAACATGCGGCCTTACACCTGGACAGAAAGCTGACTCTTTGAAGGCTATTTTCATTCCAGATTAAAGTTATCTGAGAAAAGATGGCAGAAAATATGAATGTTGGATAGCTTTCATAATGAGTATTGGTTGGTTAAGCAAATGTAAATTCAATTCACCAACACTGAATTGAGTCGAACTGCTATGTAACTGCAGGGAGTTACGTGCCTATAGCCATGTGCCTCCATGTCTGTTTGCCAAACAAGGAAAAGTAACAACAGATACAACACTTCCTTTGTGCCACGCATGTTTTAACTCGTTCGATCCCCAAATCTCCTATTAGAGAGGTTTCTCTACCCCTTGTTCTTGTGCCAGGCCGTCCTTCTCGCTGTTGGCCCTGCAGTGAAGTCAGCAAGATGTGGCGGCAGACAGAGCGGCAGCGGCTGCCAGCAGACCAAAACCCTTAGTTCCAGATAAGGAAACAGAAAGAGGGATTCTGAAGGTCACAGAGTTGGTAGGTGATGGAGCTGGGGTCAAGTCCAGAAAGTCAGACTGCAGAACTCTCACTCTCAAAATCACCGCATCGCACAGCCCTAACCCTAACTCTAGCTCTAGCCCTAGTCCTAATCCCAACCCAGAGAAGTCATTCCAAACCCTGTGACCAGTTCAAAAAGGCTTCACAGGAGGTCTGGAACTTTAGAGGCTTTTTTTTTTTAAATGAGAGCATTATAACTTGGGCATGGGAGAAGGATGATTTATGTTTCTGAGGCAGTTTGGAGAGTTCTCAGATACTTGGTTAAGGTCTTTTGAGTCTGTAACTACACTGACATAGAAGGCATGATCAAGTCCAATGACCCACCCAGAAAACCTCATAATGGGAAAGGACTCTTTAAAAACCACGGGCAGGGGGAGCGTGCGGTAACTCAGTGATGAAGCCAGGTGGAGTCCTGATGCAACAGGGCCAGTGCCCCCATAAGGAGGAGAAGAGACCCTGCAGGGCTCGCTCTCTCTCAGCACGCCCACAGGGGCAAGGCCACATGAGGCTGCAGCCAGAAGGCAGCCACCTGCCACTCAGAGACCTTACCAGAAACCACCTCTGCTAGCACCGTGACCTTGGACTTCCCATTTCCAGAACTGGGAGAAAATACATTTCTGTTGTCTAAGCCACCCTATCCGCAGTGGTCGGTTATGACGGCCTGAGTGGACTAATACAGTGAGCCTTGGTCTTGCCACCCCTGGCCTGGGGCCACACTCACTCCTCTTTCCAAACACAGGACTCTCTTCCATGCAATATTTCTCGTCTGCCCGAGCTACTTTCTCCTTGATGTACTCATTATGTAAAGAGATTTTATCATAAAACCCCAAACACTTTACTGACCTAATTAAAAACAAAAAGTCTGTCTGGCCCTGCTAGACCCTGAGCCCTTTGAAAGAAGAGACTATCTTATTCAACGTTATATTCCTAGTTCCTGGCACATAGCAGGCATTTGATAACTGTTTATGGGCTAAATGAAGACATGAGTGAGTTTAGGACATTGCCTTAAAAATGTACATTAGTATAAATGTTATGACATGATTTATTCACTCACTCATTTATTCAACAATCAAGAAGTAAATGGTTGGGAGAAAAAGAAGTAAATCGTTAAAAGAGAAGACTAAAAATTAGGGACATTTCTAAATAATAAAGAAATGACAAAATGAGGAATTAGCTGTGTAAGAGAATGCAAATACCAGATATTTGTATGAATTACGTAACATGTGACATGATTATCATCTACAGTTGAATGTGAAGGAAGGCAGGAGAGTGTACGGGCTAAGCAAGCTCCACAGTGAGGCACGTGGTGGTTGAATCCTGCCTCTGCTAATACAGTTAGGTGACTTTAGGAAAGCTACTGAACTTCTCTGGGTTTCCATGGTCTCATCTTTTTTAAAAAACAAAACAAAACAAAAAAACAGCTCTGGCTGGTGTGGCTCAGTGGACTGAGCACTGGCCTGCAAACCAAAGGTTCACTAGTTTGATTTCCGGTCAGGGAGATGCCTGGGCTATGGGCCGGGATCTCCATTGGTTGGGAGCCTGCAAGCTTGCAATTTGCTGTATCTTTCACACATCGATGTTTCTCGCCCTCTTTTTCTCCCTCCCTTTCCATTGTTCTAAAAATAAATATATAAAATCTTTAAAAACCCCACAAATTTTACTGAAGTATAACACATACAGAAAAGTACACAGGTTAAGGGAAGAGCTCAATAAATTTACTAGTTGCCACCTCTCATAAATGGGATAATAATAGTATCTGTCATGTAGGACGAGTGTGAAGGTTAAATGACATAATGCTTGGGAAGTGCTCGGAATAGTGCCCCAAACACAGGGAGACCCCGTGAATACCAGCTCTCATTCATTTACATTTGCTCAATGTAACTGCAATTCTAAACCCATTCAAACCTTTTGTCATTTTTCATATAGCCTAGTAGTATATACCCAGACTTAAGAAAAAAATTGTGGCCTGGCTGGCGTGGCTCAGTTGGATGGAGCATCATCCCATACACCAAAAGTCTGCGGGTTTCATTCCCAATCAGGGCACATACTTAGGTTGGTAGGCAATTGATTGATGTTTCTCTCTCACATTAATGTTTCTCTCTCTCTCAAATCAATAAATATATTTTAAAAACTAAAAACAAATAAAAATTAAAAAAAAATGTGGATACTACTCCCAATATACTTGTGAATATAGAAATCCACCACCAGAACTGGTGGACTAGAGTTGCATTATTGCCACCTTTCCTGCCACTCTGGTTTAATGGAGTGACTCTTCATGTACTTAAAATGCCAAGTAAACTTAGAATTATAAACAGGGCTAAAGGATGCCACAGAATAGATTTGGAAATGTTTCCTGGGTTGGTACACGAGAGAGAAAACAGACCGCAGTTTCAGCATGCGGCCTCTCGGACCAGCTGAGCGAGGGGTGCAGTGCTGGGCAGTGGCAGATCCTCAGTGCTGCTCATTAGCTGAGGACAGTCAGAGGCACCTCTGGAAAGCACAGTTTGGGACCCTGGTGTATTTTAAGCAGTATTCCTGAAAACAAGCTATCTCCATGTGCCTAGCAGGCCAGCCCAGATGGTCGCCTAACTGGGGATAACCCGGTGGGTAAAAGTAAGTCCTTTCTGCTCCCAAATGTCCTCCCAGCGTAGCTTCAGGGTGTCCCAAATTCCACCACCGGGGAATTCCTGTTGATGTCGCGATCATTCTCTTACTCTGTTCCCATTCTCTTACTTGGAAATAGAAGTATCACAGGTGGAGACAAAACTTTCTGTGCCTAAAATCCAAGCAAGAAGGAACTTAGAGGAATCCTTTGCTCTTGAACAGAAGAGGGTGGACAGGTAAGGTACCAATGACGGAAGGAAGTGTGTATGAGGAAGCAGGGCAGGGAGCTGGGGAGAGGAGACATACTTCCTGACCTCCAGACTTTTGCCCAGGGCCACCCCTGGGACCCACAGGCACCAGTGAGTGTCTGGCAATGAACGGGCTGATAGAGCAACTAGTCCAGGTTTTCCTAAGTGACTTTCTAACACCTTCCTCACCCTGTCCCACTGTTGCCTTGTTTTTTCCCTCTTCCAAGTCAAAGACATACTTCTGTTGTTCAACTTACACAAGCCCCTGCCTGCCAAACCTGAGTGACATTCTTCCTCTCAAACAGTCCTCTGCAACTCCTCAGAAGATCCAGGTTCTTCTAAGGAGCAAGGGCAGATGTGGCTTAAAAGAAAGATGCTTGAGGGGAATTTACAGTCTGTGACCAATTAGCCAGATGGGCTAACCTTACCACCTGGTTTTTCTCTTGTCGGTGTTTTGTGAGCTCTGCCTCTCTCGTTCACTCTCCATTAGTTGAAGAAGGTCATTTCCCTTTGGCCTAAGGGGCTACTGGTCTGAGGGCCATCTTGGGTTCACATATGGCACTGGTGACCAGGATACGCTTTCTCCAACATGCATTTTAGCACGGGCACCGTGACCTTTTCTCCTGGATTCATGTCTCTGTAGTTTTCCACGCATTTGTGAGCTCCAGCTTCAGCTGGTGCAAACGTGCTTACGTGAGTAATTCCAAACATATGCTGCACAGAATGCTAAATCTTACCATATCTGCATAACATTTACAAAGAAAACCAAGAAACTGAATTTTAGCTATAAAACCCAACTGTGTGGCACAAGAAGGGGGACTGACTGCCTGTTTCTGTATTCATTCTTGTGCTACTTAGCAGTGATCACATTATTTCTTGCTTCCAGTCAGTAGACCAGGGTTACTTCCCTTTTTAGAAGCAATCCTTTTGAGTTCTTTGTTATTCTGAATGTAATGTAAACTCCTTTTCTTTCATCTTGGGTTTGCCTCAATCGATGAACTTTTCCAACTCTTGGAGAGGAAGAAAACTTTAAATGGTTATCTAATTGAGATCTTTGAACTTAGGCATGGTATGAACATAAATCACACAAGATAAACATTTATCTCGCCTATTTTTACAAATTTCCAGAGTTGAAAATTCCCCATTTGTTTCAAAAGCCAAAGAAATTGGAAAGGACACATGTTTACAAAGGCATTACCATGCACTACACACTCCCTTTCCCTTTCACACATGGGTTTACTTTCCCAAGAAGAGTGCCATTTGCAAACACTAAACAAAATGACAAATGTCACTTTTTCCGACCTGCACTTACTTCCCATGCAAACACTTTTTAACTGACACTTCCTCTCCATTTCTTTATTCTTCCTTTGGCCAGGGCAGGCAGTACATGCTCTCTTGCTTACATCATCTCTAGCATCATCAAAAACTTTTAATAAAAGGTCAGGTTCTTACAAAATATATGTAAAACTACACAGGAAGAAAAACTTTAAAAATCAGGTGTCAACAATGAGTCATATTTAAAGCTAGGATAGATGATAAAATACTGAGGTATTTAAGTTAAGGTGGTCCCCCTACATTGGGCGGAATTTTCCTAGCCCACTACCTACGTCTGTTATTGCAGATGAATTTTAGAATCCTGATGTCAGGTATGCCCCAAACTCCATTCGGAATTCTAAATCAGATGGTATGAAATTTCTATATTAGCTTAGGGAAAAATCTATTATCTCCACAATGCAAGTCAGCCTGTCTTTGAATACGGCATACCCCTACATTTATTCAAATCTTCTCTCTGTAAATACAAGCTTTCCTGCCAATCAACTGTCACCCCAACCACCCTGCACACCATGCTGATGATGGAACAGCCGGCCTGTACCCCTGACCAAAGGCTGAGCCAAACACTAAAGCCCATGTTTCAGAGACAGATGTAGGACCCCAGCCAGCCCAGAAAGAAACCTCCCCGTGACTTTCCTAATCGTTGTAAGGAAGAACCCTTTCCACAGAGGAAGAAGAACTTGAGTGTGGGGCTGCAAGCGGCCACGAGGAGAGAGCCAGTGTGCAGCAGGAAAGAGTGAAGCTAAAGCAGGTGTGCAGCCCCACCATCAACACAAATGGTGTGTTTGTGTGAACCAGAAACAAGTACCCCTTCCTCACATGCCGTAAGACTGCTGTCCCAAATATTTAAATCTATGATGATCATACTTTCGAGTGGCAAGCCTTTAAAGGCAGAGTTGTTTACTGCATGGGACCGCTGAACCCTGCCATCCTAATGGGAAGAGTCCTCGGAGCTTTGGAAGCTGCCCCGACTCCTGCAGTTCTTTCTTGGAGTTCTGAGAGCCTCAACTACAGTTATGATACACTGTCCCCCTCTTTTATTTTGCCTCACCTAGAGCTGGGTTTTGAACCTTGTGATGTTTTATAGTTTTATTCATAGGCCCTACTTCTTGCAGAGTTTCTGTAGCTATTGTTAATGTGATCTCTTCTCTGCTCTTTGTGACATTTTTCTAACTGATTACAGGAGCTACATGAGAAAACAATTTAGTATGCTCATTTTATCACTGGCCAAGGACTTGGCTTTCCTTTTAGTTTTTCAGTTGATTCTCTTGAATTTTTCCAGGTAGAAGATTGTAAATATATAGACACACATAATAATTTTGATTTCTCTTTATTAATCTGCATACTCTGGAGGCTAGATCTTCCAAGTTAATTTTCTCCCTGGTCGAATCTCACTTTTTCCCATCAAGCAAAGCAGAAGTATTTAGCTGTGGAGTTTACTGTGTGGCACGGCAGTGAGGTGCCGTCAGTGCCTGCTCTGAACAGGTGCTCCCTTGTTTTGAAAAACTAGGAACAGACACTCAGTTTTATTAAATGCCTTTTTAGTGTCTATCAAGGTAATTATATGGCTTTCCCCCCATTTATTAGGGTGAAGAATTATGTTAATTTATTTTCTAATATGAACCCCTCTTCTCATCCTTGAGACTGATTGGACATGGGCACAGTGCTTTATTCTCTTAAAAGAATTCTGAATTGCTAGTTTTTTATTTATGATTTTTTTCTAGGATAATTATACTCATAAGTAAGATTGGACTACAGATTTGTGGGTTTTGATATCAGAGTTATTCTAACTTTATAAAGTGAAACAGGAAGACTTCCTTTTTCCCTATATTCTGAACAACAGTTTTCTTATTTTTCCAGGGAAGTTTGAAAGAATTTGCCTATAAAGCTGTTTAGCACTAGAGTATTTGGGGGAAGATATGTGCTTTTTTCCCTTCTTTTTGCCATTATACTTGATATCTACTTGACTAGTCTTTTTAAATAGACAGCTTTGGTATTTATTGGTAAATCTATTGTTTACATGTACTGAAATGCACTGAGTGGTTCTCCTCCTCTAAAAGCTACCCTGGCCTTTGCCGACTGAGGGCTGTTACATCTGCATTCCCCATGTTCTGAGATGTCACTCGGCCTAGTTAATAGTAATCTCTCAACAAAAAGATGTGCTCAGTACCAGGCCCTCTCGTCCTCTCCCAAGCCCACAGCGCACTGATGCTGCCTCTTCCGCTCCCGGTGCCCCCTGGGCACCCGTAGTGCTGGCAATACTGCTTTTGTGCTGTTAATGACGTTTCTTACATGCTTGGTTTTATTGGGCTGCTGTTTAAGGAGTTTATTCACACTCCCACAACTTAATCCTAAAAATTAGGTGGTAGGAAATTGCTTAACAGTTTTTTATTAAAATCACTATAATAATATGATTAAATATATTTAGAGATAATGTATGTGTAGTAAAGAAATAAAAGCGTCTTCATAACTTGTTAACTTTAAGCAAGCTTACGCAAGAGTTGGCCAGTTGACTGAAGAGATGGAAGCACAATGTCTAGAAAACTGGGGCCTCCCAGAGTCGGACAGGCCGAGCTCGGCTGCCCCTCGAGCGGTGGGAGGTGAGACGGTGGGTGTCCACCCCTTCCGGGTGGCCTCCCTGGGAGCCGGAGACAGTGGCTCAGCCCAGTGGCAGAGATCGGGGGCACTGCCATCCCCCCTAAACCCATCGCTTCAGGCAGCCCCAGAGCAGCTGCTTTTAAAGTGGGGAAGACAGCGTGAACCTAGGTGGGAGTCAGAAAGCCAACCAGAACTACATACAGAAATAGAACTTGAACGTGGGGCCTGACACGATGAATGGAAGTCCCATAACCTGTGAAAGAAATCACAGCCCTGGGGAGGAGATGGGAAGGAGAGACACAAATAGCTTGTGTTTTAGTTTCGAGGTCACTAGACCACGGGGAGCCACCTCAGAACCTGTTGGAGAAGAGTGTCCATCACTCAGAAACCCTGGACTTTGAGTGGGATTTAGTAACTGCGCAGGGTTTGGGTGTGTTCTCTGTGTGGAAAAGATGGCTGTGGCTTTGCTGGCTGCCAGGCTGCAGGGGCCATCGCTAGATTCGTCCATCAGGACTCCCTTTCCCTTCTCCAGCAGCAGTGGAGGAGGTACATCTCCCAGCCAGGGCAGCACAGAGCTAAATTCTCACCGGTGGACACTGAGCCGATGTGGCGCGTCCCACATCCAGGCCTGAGAACACCAGCGATGCACCTCAACGCTCTTTTCCTCCTCCTCCTAGTGTGTGGCATGGTGTGCGCTGGCCCAGCTCTGACTACAGATGGGGGTGAGGGTCCACACAGCACGGGGGAGAGATAAGACGGGGAGAGAGCTGGCCAAGAAAAGGCAATGGCCCCATGAAAAGGCAAAACCATCAGGACAGACTCCAGATCAGGGATTACCAGGGACGAGGGGGTGGGGGAAGGATGGGGGGAGAAACTGACCACCAAAGAGTGTAAGGGAGCTATTTGGGGTGTGGGGATATGCGATATTTTGACTGTGATGGCAGTTACACAACTGAATTTGTCAATATTCATAGAACTGCTCATGTAAATATGTTGAATTTTACTGTGTAAATTAAACCTCAATACACTTGACTTAAGAAAAAAAGAAAAGAATAACCCACTAGAGAAGAGACCTCCCTTTTTCTAAAGAGTTTCTAATTTTTATGTAATTGTAATGATCAATCTTGTATGATACCAAGATTTTGAGTAATAGTAAGGTCATCTTTACTCCAAGGACATAAAGAAACACTTCTGTGGATTTTTCCTAGAGTTCTAATGGTTTTGTTGGCTGCATTTAAAATTTTGACCCTTTAGGAATTTATCCTGGATGAGGTATAGACCCACCCACCTTTTTCTTTTGACAGAGAGATACTCAGTTGTTCCAATACTATTTATTTAATGAGTCCATCCTTATTCCTGATTACGATTGTAACTATGATCATATACTAATTTGGAAAGTTAGTTTTAAGTCCTAGCAATTTATTTTAACTTTTTGGCTTGAAATATATTTATAAATCAGGCAACATTCCTTAAAATACCTTCTTTTACATGTTGTAGAATATATGTTTGAAAAAAATACACTTACTGAATAAAATGCAGATGAGCAAAACTTGGAAAATGAAATAGCCCTAGTTCTGCCATTCACAAATGTTTGCATCTTATGTGTACGCGATGTCCATGCGCACACACACGGAGCTCAGTGAGCTACTCTGACAACTGCGCTGGAGCGTCCGACTGTGAACAACATGGGTTTGAACTGCACCGGTCCACTTATGTGCAGGTTATAGTCAAAAAAATCATCATAAGTAAAGTCAAAATACATATAAGGAAAAAATATTTTAAACTTATTACCACAAAAGACTCTTTTCCCTAGTGTATAAAGGGCTCCATAAAACTCATAAGACAAAGACCAACAATAGAAAATGCACCAAGACCATCAACATACCGTTCAGAACAAAAAGAAATACAAACAGTCATTCAAATACTTTAAGAGTGCCCTGACTGGCGAGGCTCCGCGGGCCGTGTGCATTTCCCTCAAAGCACCAGCTCAATTCCCAGTCAGGGCACGTGCCTGAGTTGCAGCCCAGTCCACACACAGTCAGGGGAGTGTGAGAGGCAACCCACTGATGTTTCTCTCACATATCGATGTTCCTCTTCCTCTCCTTCTCCTACCTTCTCCTACCTTCTCCTCTCTCTAAGAAAACATACACAAAATCTTGAAAACAAATGTTAAAAGTGTATTCTGTTTCACTTATAAAATACGAAACAAAGCTATGAGGTTGAACCATATGAAATTACGGATGGTCTACCATTTCTGATGTACATAAATTGCAATTTCATGTGGTTTAACCTAATACAGTGGAATAGTTTTCATCTATCAGATTGGCAAAATTCCACAAGCTGAGCAACGCACCCTTCCAGTGAGGCCCTGGGGACACACTTGCTCACAGCACCGCTGGGGGCGCCAGACCGCAAAGGCGCTGCAGGGCAGTCTGGCCCAATTCACCACAATGTCCACGTCAGTCGGTCTGTCCTGCAGATATACCGACATGTCCAGAAAACAATGAATGTGCGAGATGCAGAAGACATATACATATGATACACATTATACATATGTAATATGCTACCTTTCCTAAGAGGGGATGGGGGGTAACCTACAACACACACATGTACACACATACACATGTTTTTCATTTTTGCTTGTATCTGCAGAGAAGAAACATTAGGAGGAGACAGGAGAGGCTGATAAAAGTGGTTACCTGCATGAGGAAGGGGAAGAGTCAAGAAGGGAGGAGTAAAGTTTCTCAGGGTACACCTTGCTCATGGTATTGGTGGTTAAAAATCAAAAGTAAAGAGAAAAGTTAAAAAGTAAAATTGTAGGTATTTGGAAAAACTGACCATTAAAACAACTCATTTGCCACAATCTTAAATAATCAACATTACTACAGTATATAATTTATATACTTAAAAAGACTTTTACCACTACCAACAAAATAAATTAAAAAAACATGAATCTAAAGTCTCTCACTGGGCTGATTATTTTCCATTTGCCTCTGCATCCTTTCTCCGCTCTTCTCTGCCCTCTGTTTTTTGTGGGCTCTCCTGCCTTCTGACTTTCTGTTGGGTTTGGCGAAGGGAGGCACTGGCTGGAGGTCAGAGGTCAGGAGAGAGACAGGCTGGAGTATTTCTCCTGTTCCATGCAGCAGCTACATGCCCTCCACTCCACAGCCCCCCACAAGCACACCTGCTGCTCTAGCACTCACTGAGCTTCAGGAACACTGTTTGCTCCTCTGGGAAGGGGCATGGCACGAGTAATCATGTGCCACTGCTGCTAGTCCCGTGTGCCCCACATCTCTCAGTGGTCCCCTCCTCCCTGCATATACTTCTGCCACTCACTCAGCTGAGAATGCCGTCTGCTTTACAGCGGAAACCTGGCTGATATGTCCAGTCACCTATATCTTAGAAAAACCACCCAAAATTCATTCTTTTCTCATTTCTATACCCCGAGGCCAGTTTATTTCTGGAATATTTCACATACCCGAGTGTGCGTCTGCTCCCCTGTATCTCTACTGGGAGGTTAACAATTTCACTTTCTAGGTTAACAATTTTTCTTCCTCTGTCTTCCTTTTTAACAAGCCTCTTAAATCTGTTCTACATAGCCATAAATTGCCCACGAACTCACCCCAATCTCCTTCACCAAAAATACTTTGAACTGTACTCTCATCTATCCAGCCATTCGTTCAGCAAATACTATTTGAGAACTTAGATACTAAGATTACAATGGTGTCTAGAAAGCAAGCAAGATCCTTACATACTCATGGGAGGTTAAACTTCTGTGGGGAGAAAGAGATAATTTATTTTATTTTATTTATTTATTTTTAGAGAGAGGGGAAGGGAGGGAGAAAGAGAAGGAGAGAAACATCAATGTGTGGTTGCCTCTTGAGTGTCCCCTACTGGGGACCTGGCCCACAACCCAGGCATGTGCCCTGACTGGGAATTGAACCAGTGACCCTTTGGTTCACAAGCCAGCACTCAATCCATTGAGCTACACCAGCCAGGGTGAAAGAGATAAGTGACCATACCACAAAATGTGAAATTACAACTGTGCACATGTTATAAAAGCAAGATGTAAGAGGGCACAAGTCTCTAGTTTGAGGATTAGAAAGGGGCTCCGAGAGGAAGTGGTGTGTGAGATGAGACCGGAGGGATGGGTGGGCACTGACCACGCAGAGAGGATGACCAGAGAGAGGACAGCAGGTGTTTCTGGTTCTTCTTTCCACAGCCTTCTTTCCAACAAGAATGCTCTCCTCCCTCTACTTTCTGAGCTTTCTTTACCTAGTAGTTAGGTGATGTGGGAAACACAATCTCTCTCTTTCAACCCAATTTCATTCAATCTCCTCACACTTCCAGACCTTCAGTTCTATGTAAGATTGTACGTCATCCTCTCTACCTCTCCTGACACAGTGCAGAACAGCCTTGCCCCCTCCTTTCAAAGTAAACTGTATTCTAATGACTTTTCCCTAAAGAGAAAATCCATTTTCTACTTGCTGAGTTGATGTGTTTAGTACTAAAAACTTCAAGGATAAATGTGAAATGAACCTAAGGAAAATATGACCAGAAAATTATAGAGAGTGTGTTTCATTTTTTCCTAAGTGATTTTTTTTTCTATTTGTTTGTTTGCAATGAGCAGCTTATTCTTTAATTCTGACAACTAAAAAAGGAGGGGATTGGGACAAATTAGCATGATCCACTGGAGAAACAGAAACAAAAACGTCCCCAACTCCTCCAGGTTGCCAACATCCAGCACTATTTGCAAAGCTGCTAGTCCTGTCTCTGGAAGGACATTTTTCTCACCCATTTATATTGCACAGGATGAAGCAAACATTTTTAAGATTTCTGCTTTTCAAATGCGTGGTACTTGTGATAAAGGCTGTGTTCAAGCCCTCCTCTTCACTTAACCTGCCAACCAACACGGGAAACCATTAGCTCAGGCTGCTACAATTAACTCAGGCTGCTTCTTGAAAGGCTCACACAATTCCCAGCTACTTATCATGCAAACAACCTGGGAGACTCATTTTCCTTGCAATGCAGTAGGAGGGGTAAATTACTGAGATAAGTAGATTATTGGGGAAAAAGTCACACCCAGAGGCCTTATGAAATGATTAAACCCTGGGAAATTCATCCCCCCGAAGTCCCGGCCCCGATAGCACACATTCACTCTGACTCCTGAACGAGCTACAACGAAGAGCTCTCTTTGGAAGCACTAAGCACTCCGACTCTGCTGCATTTTCATCTAAGTTTTTAGCCAGTGGGTTCTTTAGTTTTGATGGGGGAGATTCACCATCTATGAAGCAAATTAAAGAAAAGGGGGGAAGTTATCAGACTTGTAACATTTAAAATTTTTTCTAACATAGTCGAAGTGCAAACACGAAAGCCAATAAAATGATTACAGGAAAATACAAGCTTACTGACTTCCTTGTAGTAACTTCAAAACTGCATCACGAGAAACCATTTCATATTGATTAATAGCCGTGTGCAAGTCTGCAGTGACAAAATGTATCTTCTCTGTGAGAAGTTCTTCCTTAGAGCACACATTAGTCAATGTTGAGTTCACTATTATTAGTCAAGTTGAAGAACTGCCTGAAATAATGTTTCAGAAAATATATATGGAAAAGTAATGAAAATAAATGTAACCATGACGGGGAGACAGAAAACAAATCTTTATTTTCTGGCAAGAGGGAGAAACCAACCAACCAACCAGCCAGGAGCTCTGACAACCAGCCCCTAAATAAGAGCTTCGGGGAGGGGCCTGTGAGTGTTAACGTGGACTTCGTGGCCCTGAGACTGAGCTGCCAACAGCCGGTGTAAACAAGCACGTTTCCAGGGAGGAGGACCTCGGGGAGGCAGTGAGGCACTCACGTGTCACTACTCTTGGAAACAGTCAAGGAATTCCCAACTCTTTAAGTCATGATTGAATCCTTCATTCAATGGAGTGAAGTACTTCTGCTTCGTATAAGTGGAATAGTCCCCGACTCCCAGGAACTTAGGCTTCCTCCCACCTGTCTGATAAAGCAGAGAAGTGGGGAGATTTTGCCTGAGCCAAGGCCAGGAGGGTGAGGAGCAAGGAGGCTGGGGGGTATGTGGGAGCGGGCTTCGGGGAAAGGACAATGGATGACAGAGGAGTGACTCTCCTTTCTTTTGACAGGCAGATTGGCATTTTGGGGTACAAGGTAACCTGTTCTTTTTCAATACGAAAGCTTCGGTGCACTCTGTAATTCATGGAAATTCTTGAGGCTGTTCTGTGTGTGTCCAATGGGTATGTGCTTGTTTTGGGAGGAAAGTGTGATGTGGGATTAACCTTTCGGAGTGGGGGGTGTTTGGAGGTTAAGGGTGGTGGTGGTCCACAGTGATCTGTCCCTGTTCAGTTTAGCTACCCCCATAGTTATAGATGAAATACCGGAAGTGCACGAGGTCAGGAGCTTGCCCAAGGTCTCCGTGCGTGAGCTGGGATTCAGATCTACACTGTCTGATTTGGGAACTCCAAGTCTAACAGCACACTAGACTCCAAAGGCAGTGGAGGGAAAAGTACCAGTTGATATCACAAACTGCTTGCTTCATTTGTGAAAGCATGCTTCATGGGATGTAACAGAACTGATGTTTGTAGGGTAATACAGAAAATCGATCACCCTGGATGTTCAGTAGCTGCCTGAGCACATTCATCATCAATGGCATAATCCTGTATTTTGCCAACAGAATTGGGAGTCAAATCAGAATGTACAGCAAGGAAATAACATGGGAGATAAAAATGAAATTTTCTCATTAAAAGATGGCAGATATATTAATGGAGTGCTGCTTTTCAAAACTATAATCTGAGATAGTGACAGTGAGATATTAATCATGTTTATGGTTAAACAGAAAAAATGTTTTTAATATCTGTGTAAAGATGCACACATTTGGCATCTTTTAAAACAAAGAGAATATAAATAAAGTACAGTAATTAAGAACGTGGACAGTCTGAATCACAGCTCAAACATTTACTAGCTGTGTGGCCTTGGGCAAACCGCTCAGCCCTTCTGTGCTTTGGTTTCTTCATCTGTAAAATGTGCACATTAAATGTCCTTCTCTCACTGGAATGCTGTGAGGATTCAGTGAGTTAATATATGAAAGTGCTTTGAACAATGCCTGGTACATGGTAAGATAAGCACTTCATAAGCATTAGCTGGTATTATATTCTCATTACTATGAGGGAGCAGGGGGTGCTGTATTAGCACGTGCATGTTAAGGGTTATCACTGGAGCCAGTAAATGCACAGGTAGGTCCACATTGAAGAAACTGCGTGCTGGTTAGCATGTAGTTGAAATGAATACCCACTGGGTTGGGGCTTACAGGGAAAGAAAGCTGGACTAGTGTGTGAGGGGAACAGAGATGGATTAGGAGACAGAGTCACTCTCAGGTTAAAATGCAGGTCAGAGTAGAGTGAGAAAGTGGAATGATATGTGGTTGGGGTCAAAGAGAACGTTATGGATGGATGACTGGACTGTCAAAGTATCGTAGCAGTAGGGGTTTCTGTTGCTGATGATAACTCTACTCTTGTTACTTTGGGCAAAGGGGAATTTTTTTTTAAAGAGTACTCGCAGCTTAACAAAATCTTTAGAACAACCAGGAAGCCAGATTTGGAGGACACACAAGCAGGACCAGTGGAGCCAACCCCAGAGGACAGTTGTGCACCACTGCTGCAGTTGCGTGCCACGTGCCATGTAGGACCACAAGAAGGAGGGCTAGACTCTTTGCTGAGCTCCCACAAAGAGCTGGACACTCCCAAACACCATCCCACCTGAAGAACTCATCTCCCCCTGCATGGCTCATACCTCATAGTGGTTGCTTCTACCTCCAAGTCTTATAAGATAGAAGCTGGGCCACACATGGATTCCCTGTGGCAAGGAGTCCAAGAAATGTATCTTTTAATGTTTCAGTCTCTGTAGTACAGGGAGGAAAGGAAGGAAGGGGCTGAAGTGGGTTGTGAGACAGTCAATCAAAACTCTCACCCTGACTGGTGTGGCTCAGTTGGTTGGGTGTAGTCCTGTAACTGAAAGGTCATGGGTTCAGTCATGGTCAGGGTGCATATGAGAAGGCAACCAATCGATGTTTCTCTCACATCAGTGTTCCCCTCCCCCTGCCCCTCCCTCCCTCTGTCTCTTCCTCTCTAAGAGCAATGAAAAAATATATATCCTCAGGTGAGGATAAAAAAACAAAACCCTCTGCCCTCCACCAGCACTGGCGATGAGCAGAATGGGAAAGAGACGCTGATACATCATGGTATGACTTTCCTGAGGGGAGGACAGGAGAACAGGGTGCTGAGAGCGAAAGGGGAGAGGGAGCTGTATTCTTATGGTTGTGAGATATTAAAATCATGGGAGAATAAAGACCCTCAATGAGACAAGGTGCTGTCAGAGGAAATCTATGCTTCAACTGAGCCAATGGTAGAAGCAATGTTCTAGGAAAATGGAATTACTTCATGATGACATATTAACAAGCATCTTTGAAATCTGGGTCCAGCTGAGATGAATTTCTCCTTGTACCCAGGACTCACCCCATACCACTCCCTCCTCACCAGCCCACTTGTCCGAGTCCTCCCTTTCTGTGGGCCTGTTTTACTCCCTTACTCCGCACACACTTGCAGGAAGGAGTTACTCCCTCTACTTTAGCCTCTCATACACTTTACCTGTACTATTCTTATCCCGGTTGCCTCACTTAGCCTTGTCTTTAAGTTATTTTCCTTGTTTAGTAAGACAGAAATACTAATGAATGAATACTAATAGATATATGAATATTCCATAGCTGAGTACTGAGGGTGGAGGCTGAAAAACTTCGAAAGTATAACTTGTTTACTGAAGACGTATCAGTTTCCCGAGTCATTTAAAAATGCTTGGGTATTCCACACAGCAGTTTTTAAGAAGTATAACAATTCCATAACTTAATAAAGCTTTCCTGCATGCAAAAAAAAGAGTGATTTAGATTTCTCTCTTCTTGTGGCAGGGTACATATCTGACGGAGTGCTGTGCCCTTCCTGGCTCCCAGTGCAGCTCCTGGCACTCTAACACTCTCTGATGGACAAAGAATGACGTTGATCACATCCTCCACCATATTATCTTCCACTTTCCAATTTCTGTGAAGCCAGGTAACCAGCCACTCTGGGGTTCATTCTAACCAAAATGCTAAACCTCTAAAAATGTCCATAATTCTGGGTCTTGCTCTACCTACATTATGGGCTTCTCACTAAATTATGAGATTGGAAATATGCATCTTTCACATCTTTATATATTCTGTAATGCTTATTGTAGTACACACTCAAAGAGAATAGTTATTGACTTATCTAAGCCCCAGATGTGGGCAGGCCCTACACTTTGTCTTACTAAGAATGTCTACTAATATTTCTACAGGACATTGTACATCTGGATAGATGAAGAGCAGTGACAGGTATTAGATGAGATTTACACTGGGAAAGGTGTGGTCTAAAGGAGATACAGAGGATGAGAGGCATAAGAGAGGTATAGCTCTGCAGCAGTGAAGAGAACTGGAGAGGAACCCTCAGTGAAAGAGAGATTTCCACAAATTTCTGGAAGAAGACTTATGGGACAGGGATGACTACTTAAGCCAAGGAGGAAGCTGAGGCTTAGAAAACACACGAGGAGCCTTAACTGAAGAGGGTGCCAACTTGCCAAACTTGCCAAGCACAACTTGCTGAGAGGCTCCAGACAAGAGAATGAGAAACGAAGACAAACACAGATTCATTTAATATCTTTATATGGGGCCTCCCACTCACCAGCTGACAAAACCAGCAGGCAGCCAAGTGCTTACACCTACATTAAAAGCTGGAGTGGCCAGAGCTGTTAGTGTGGGTCCTGCTGTCCTGGAGTGGAGTTCTTTGCTTTTTGGCAAAGAGGGTGGGGCTCCCCAGCCACCTGGCTGTGAGGCCTGTTGTCAGCCGTATGCATCCACTCACACAGAGCTTCCCATCAGTTTTTCTACTTCCAGATTCGTACATACGAACTCATCCCCAAGATGCACCAAGCCTGCAAAGCAAAGCCCATAGCACGGCATAGAAAGCACAGATAAACAAAGAGGAAAACTGACTCTAGAGGATACAGAGATAATTCTGATAGCAGAAAAGAACTTAAAAACAAACAAACAAAAAAGCCCCAAGTCTCTAGGTAGCATTCTTGAAGAGACTTGGGGAAAATACCATACCCATAAAAACAAAGACAGAATCCAATAAAAAAGAGCAACAATCAAGAATAAGAAAGAGCTTTTACAAATTGAAAAACCAACACCTGAACATGGTGTTTTGACTTTTAGAAACAGCAATAATCAAAGACCCTAGAGAGAGTAGGATGTCTGGCTTGCAAATGGGAACCTCTGTGTCATTCGTGATGAGGCGGTGATTTTAAAAGGGGTGCAGTTAAGAGGAGCAAGAAGATTTTTGTTCAGAAGTGAGCCAGTGCCATACTGTGGAGAAGAGAGGCAAGCACAAGACTGGGCCAAAGCTCCGCAGTCTATTTGGGCGAAAGACAGTCCAGACCCCTAGATTTTCTTACACAGATGCCAACAAGAACAAAGGTGTCACGGGGGGCGGAGGCTGCCCTGATGGAGTATCTGGAGAATCCCACGAAGGACGGTACACCCCTGGAACAAAAATGGTCTTCCTTGGGATTAGGAAAAGTACAGAAAGGGCAGACCTGATAGCTTATCTCAAAGAAGCTACTAATGAGTAACAGTTGACCACTGCTTCATTTATTACAAAACAGAAATGTCTTGTGATTTTTTTTTTATGTGTACCATATTAAAATCAATCTCATACACTAAAATTTGGATCATCCATGGCTGATAGAACATTTCTTTTGGGCAGGCCTGATTTAAGTAAGATTGACTTGTGGTTAAACTGATATGGTCACAGCTTCTTGAACTCAGATGGCAATTTTGATTCAGCAAGTCCATCACTATTTTCACTTCTAAAAATACATTGGGCTTGATTCGTAATGTTCATCATTTCACAGAGATGGTGAATGCCATCTCAGAACGTGTAGGAGATTGGTTTTAAATTAATTAATTTTTAAGTTAATTTTTTTAGAGAGAAGGGAAAGAAGAGAGAACAAGAGTGACAGAAACATTGATGTGAGAAAGAAACATCGATCAGCTGCCTCTTGTTTGTGCCCCAACTGGGGACCAAACCCACAACCCAAGCATGTGCCCTGACCAGGAATAGAACCGGCAACCTTTGGTTTGGCAGGATGACTCCCAATCCACTGAGCCACACCAGCCAGGGCTTGGTTTTATACTTAGATTAGTATACTTGGTTATAGTAATATGTTTAAGTACTGAGGCAATCCCTTCACTGTCCTTTAGAACAGCAAGACGGATCTGTGTTTCACTCTGTGTTCACGAGCCTGTTAAAGGCGAGGGCTGGAGATAAGCTGGCAGTGTCCCCTTTACCTTTTGGTTCTAACTACGTCACTTCAGTTAAAATTCCCTGTATCTAAACCATTGCCCTTTACTCAATGAGAGGCATTTTAATGTGGTTTGTGTATGATATCAAATAAAGGGTATTCAACACTTCCCACATTTTACAGATAATCTATAGGGTCAGATACTTTTAACACTCGGCATGATGAGATACAGTAGAAAACTTTGCCAGTGAGTTCTTTAAGGCAGACTAGGTTACGATTCAGAACTGTCTTGAAGGGCCATTCAAAAGCACAGCTGCAGAAGGGCTGTGCGCACGTGACGGGCGCTGGTGCTCGAGCTGCCCACTGGAAGGGTGAGCGTACGGGAGATTAGGTCATCGACGCAAAACTGTAAATTATGTGATCATAAAGCTTAGGATAATGAAAAACAAATCACAGATCAAAAAAGAAAGGAAGACACTGAAAGCTTCTAAAGTGAAAGCAAACAGCGTGACAGTGACGGGGTAAATAAAAACAGACCATGAACAAAGGAACAAGGACCAGACGGGCAGGACTTCCCATCGGCAACGCTGGTTATCATGAGACATTAAAGCAGATGCTGAGTTTGAGTTTAGGATTCTACACCCAGCCAAGCTATCGACTGAGCATGAAGATAGAATAAAACATTTCTACATGTGAGAATTCATAAAGCATACACACTACATTGCCCCCTTTTTTAGAAAATTGAGGATACTGTTCAGCAAAATTTTGAGAAAAAGGACAACACAAGATCAGAGACACAGTGTAAGTACACAGAGTTATAACAAACAGAAATACCAGGATGACAAGATGTGCAAAAAGCCCAGAAGAAAACAAAAACAACCTAGTTTAGATTGGAGCAGAAATAGGGTCTAGAAGGGAAAACCTCCAGGAAAACACACAACCAAAAAGGTAAACAATGAACAAATGAAAAGAGAAACAAATAAAAACCTCGAGGGATTATCTGATAAATTTTCCCATGTGGAAATTATTGTGAGGTATTTTAAAGAGATGCTGACATGTTGGGGAGAATTACTCACAAGTGCACTGTAAACTGAACAAAGAGAAAAAAGAAGTTACCAAGATCTGGAAAATAAAAAAGGCCATAAAGCAGAAAACAAAAGTGACACACCACTTGATTTAGCAGTAAACAATGTTTGCAGAGTCATGATCCCATCCACATGGGAACAGGATGCCAGGGCTTGAGGATTTCAGTTTCCAGGGAAAAAAGGGGACTCCATTTAGAAAAACTTCAAGACGAAGTAAAGGCAAGGAAGATAAGAAGAAAAGAAAGGCAACTGTAAACTCCAAGAAATATAAAAGGCAGTATAAGACTTTTTTTCTGGTATAAGTGAGAGGCCACGAGAACAAGCAAACGAGAACAGAGAGCTGGCGGGTCTGCAGAAGAGTGAAACGGGTTCCAAGGACAGAGTGGGTCGGAAGCTGGGAGGCAGCGGGGGAATGGCAGAAAAGACACACGCTGCTTCTCCTAACAAGAAAGAAGGAGAAACCATCAGAAGAATCACAAATACAACAATAAAATCTAAAAACAATTTTAAGCAAAATAAAATGCGGTGTGGTTTAAACCAGCAATGGAACATGAGGTCGGAGGACAGACTTGAACACCCTCCTGTGACTGACATGGGGACCATGACACAACTTAGGGCGCACGTCCTGGCTCTCCAGTGCACCGAGGCCCGTGCAGATACAGTTGTGTAAAAGCTCTCTGCTGACTTCTAACTCTGAATCAACCTAAAACCACAGTATAGAAATCTTAATTGTGGTCAAAATGGAATGCGAATTGTCAACAGCTGACAGAAGTGAAGGGGAAGAGATGAGAAGAGGGAGAAGGAAGGTGAGGCAAGCATAGTGCCCATAACCAACAGGACAGGAAATAGATGGTTTAAGTATGTTACTTAAAGGTACAATAGTAATCAACAGAGGAATAAAAACAATGATGTTGTTAAGAGGTGAGGGAGGCATGGAATTGGAGTGAAATCCTATGTAACAGACCAGGAAGTCAATAGGTAATTATAAAGTTGAGAAATAATAGAATGGTGTGCATAAACACATTATTTAGAAATATGCATGCAATCACCAGAAGAAGGAGAAACAAAAATGGTTACAACTGATTGATACTGGGGGTCAGGAGGGACAAAGCTGGGGACTGGTTGATTTAAAAACAAAAACAAAAACAAAAACTGTGTACATGCATTATTTAATCCTTTTAAAAGTAAATATTTACTCTGGGTCCTGACCACTTTGGCTCATGCCTGCTAAGAAGTGAACCTTTGACATGTGCTACTGGATACACTTATTTTTCCCAGTATACTTTCCTTTTGGTTATCTAGATATTGGCTAGCAGCACACCCAGATGCTGCCCCACAGGGCATGATGAAAAGGATGTAGGAAGTATAAATGGCAGGTTACTGGTCCCCGTAGGGAACTTCTACAGTCGTAAAAGAGGAAGATCTGCCCCAGGCTTGTTGCCGGAATAACCCTGGTCTGACCAGACTTCCACACTCCTGCCGGACAGAGTAAGTAAAATGTCTTATATTTTCCCTTTGAAAGCACCAGGAACAGCTCAAGGATTTGCACAGCAGAATGAAAGAGGAGCTGTCACTTAGTTCCTTAGGACTCACAGCTTGAAAGGAAAGAGGAGGCCCAGGGGGGCCTGTGGACCGTGCCCAGCAGGGGTGACTGAGCACTTCCCCAGTCCGGGGGGTGGGGCCACAGCTCTTAAAGCCACAGATCTCCTCGGTAGGCACAGAGACCCTCTCAGCAGGAATCCATTCACACCAGTCACCCTTGGAAACTGCTATTTATGCTAAAGAAATTTATCCCATTCCATTGTACGTTTCTTGTCCAGAGTTCTCTTGGATCCCTTGTTTAAGACCCTAGTCCTATATTGTGAGCTGTGGAATGGACAGGCCATTTAAGGGGGCAGAGATGGCTAATGATGGGTCTGTTAGCTTTGCAGTCAGACTCTCCTTTGTGAACTAAACCCAATTTGGGTGCATTTGCTTAAAAAAAAGAAAGAAAAGAAAAGAAAAAGCAACCTCCCATTCTGAGTTGAAGAAATGTTAGCTGTGTTCCATTCTTTTTACTTGGGGGAAAAACAACACTGGAAGAAACTTTGTAATATTTATAACCCTCCCTTCTGGTTGAAGTACATTATCCACTGATTTCAGGTGTAGGTGTGAATACAGCTGCTGTAGCTCCTTAAGGCTGGAAGGATATTTGACAACAGGGGGCCTTTCATCACTAGAGAGATGCTAATTTTTATCTTGCAAAAAGTAAAGGGAAGCCCCTTCTGAAATGTTTTCTTTTGAGGCAGAATTTAAGCGTATGCTACTGCTTTCATGAGTTCTGTGAGCCAAATCCTTATAAATCCTTTGAGTTGACAGATCAATTATTCCTTCTAACAGCTAATGAACTAATAACCCTTGGAAATTTCTCCTTCCCTGGGTTTAAAATAGGAAAAAAAATACTTTAGGGGAAAAAGAATCAATGAACAACGACTACATAGCAATAGAAAACAATTAAATTCATTATAGCTTTTTTAAAAGAGCTATATTTTGCTTGAAAGCTATGATTTAAAAATTAAAAACATGTCAAATAACCTTATATTTTATAAACATCATAAACACTGCTAAAGTATGCCTTAATCTCACATTGTGTCCTGTCAGATGAAGGGAACTGAGAAAGGGCAGAACAAAGAAAAGGAGAGAGACAGACCTCGGAGAGTCCGTGAGAGAGAACGGTGGGGTTGCCAGGTGCCTGCGGTGTGCGAGGCTTTGAGGCGGACCCAGATGAGGGGAGAGGACACACACGAGCAGCACTGGGGAGAACGGGAGAGAGCAGAAAAAGGAGGAAGAGACTGTGTCACCCCAGGGTCACCAGCCTAGGATTGTGAAGAGTGGAAGCCTGTACTAAGTAAGCATTTTGCTCACAGAGGGGGACCAGGGTAGGAGCTGGCACATAGCATAAGGTGGGGTTCAAGGGGTTAGACAAGAGGACTCCTCTCCCTGAACCACGCAGCGTCACCCAAGAGGAGCTATGTAATTTGTGGGGCCATGTGACAAGTGAAAATGAGGGTCCCTTGTTCAGAAGTTGTTAAGGATGTCAAGAGGGCAACAGCAGAGCATCGGAGCAAGTAGGAGGCCCGCCTGAGCATAGGCCGCTGTCCAACTGTTCAAGACACAAGGTGGACACCGAGGGTTGGAGCCGAAGGCAGAAAAGGGACTGGAAGAAGGGGAACGCACGAGGCACTGGAGTGAGCTCCGATCCCAAGGATGAAATGGTGTCTTCTGGGTGAGCAGGGCACTGCAGGGCAGAGAGGCTTGAACCCTATGTTATGGGGGAGGTCAGGACTTTAATAGCTGAGGACACTGACGCACTGGGAAGCTGAGTGGGTGACCTGCTCCGGCTCATGCGGCATTACACACATGCACAACCGTACTTGTATTCACAAGTACATGCGAGAGTCTGTCTGCTTTCAACTGAGGAACTAGAGCGTGGTGACGGTCCAGCCTCAGGCTTGAGCACCGCTCTACCTTCCTTCCTGCAGTGCAGTTCCCAGAAGTGGCAAAGTCTTACTTCAAATCGAGTGAGTAGTCTTTTCCTACAACATTAAAATCTCTGGAGGATGATGCCCTGAGAGCTGTACACGTCCCAGGGAAAGCCACGCAGTTCTCCACACTGGAAGTCCCTGAGCAGTATGACGGTGTGTGGAAAGGGGAACTTAGGAGTCAGGAGACCAGGGATGGAACCAGAGCACCAGCGTCGCCTAGCCTTGTTCGCTCTGTCAAGTGGGGATGATTCTAATCACACCTCCAGTTGTGGGAAGGAAATAAAATGAAACCACACTGACACATCAGAATCCACTTGCATAGCTTCATCGAAGCCCCTGGGCTAGCTGCGCACCGACAGCCCTGCCCAGGTGAGGCCAGGACCGGCTTCACAGGTGTCAACTTGAGTGGGCGGCCCCCCGCTTGCCCCAACTCTCTGCTGTTGCCCTCTAGACATTCTTAACAACTTCTGAACAAGGGACCCTCATTTTCACTTGTCACACAGTCCCAAAAATTACATAGCTCCTCTTGGGTGACACTGCGTGGTTCAATGAGAGGAGTCCAGGAAGATGTCCATCTTTGGCAAATAACGCCCAGTGACCTGGAAGTTTGCAGTAGACAGTTTTTCAGCTGCGCAGCATCTGAACCCATTTCTTACTTTTGAGAAGTTCTCAGCCATGTGAGCTTTGGTAGGCGGCAGGCCGAAAGGGCCACGGGCTGGCATCTCCTGTCTCTTGCCAGCTAGCTCATAGCCAGCCAGGAGCTATGACTTTGGAACACAGAGAACTCCTTTTGGTGTTGGCAGCAGTAACATCAATTCTCCAGGGACCTGAGGGGCCGCCCCTTTTGCTAGAGCACGTCTGGCCATGAGACCCCCCACTAGGTGGCCTGGTTCTATGGCAGGGGTGTGGCTAGCCACCCTTGGCATCTCCGCAGGTTCTAGCCCAATTCTCCAGCTTCTCAATGATTTATTTTCAAACTACTGAATATCCTTAAAAAATATTTTTTAATCCTCCAAGGATATGTTTATTGATTTTAATAAGGGAGGGAGGGTGCGGGCAGGGGGAGAGAGACATCAATCAGCTGCCTCCTGCACATGCCCCAACCAGGAATCAAACCCTCAACCTCTGGTATACGGGACAACGTTCCAACCAACTGAGCCACCAGGCCAGGGCTCAATATCCTTTTAATAAACTCCTCTTGTATTTAAGTAATCAGAGATGGTTTTTGTTGTTTATAGGCAACTGCTTTTTCTGGTCAAAAGTTGAACTCCGTTACGGGGTTACTACCCTGATGCACACCCGCTGATAGAAAGCAAAGGAGTCCCATGTCCCAGGGCAGCTCTCGTAGGACCGTGTGGCCCTGGTGACAACAGCGGTGCTGGTGCATGCCCACATGGAAGGGACCTCGAGGTTGTCTGCTTCACACTCCTAAAAGTAGGAATCCTCCCAGAATACTTCAGTGTCCATATAATATTCAAATAAAAGCGGCTCCTGATAACTAGAGAGTATGCTGAGCAGAAGGCCTTATCGAGGGCGACAAACCTTAAGGCTTGGCGGCTCCCAGTTACTCCTTTCCAGGCCAATGGTCACCTCAGCACTTGGGAGGATATCCCCAACTGTCATCAAATTGTCAAGGATGAAGTTCAGGGAAATTCCACATCACTCACGGCCAGCACATGGAATGCCATTCCTTCGGATGGTGGCATTAGGATGGGACAGCCACCAGAGCACGGTGGGGTTGAAGTGCCCTGGGACCTCGAAAACCAGGGACCACCCAGGCCAGTAAAGATCCCACACGAATACCACCGCCGGACAGAAAACCCCAAGTGTCGGACGTGGAGATGCTCCTCCTGGCATCAGGGTCAAGGCTGCCCCAGGAAATAATTTTCTTTTCCTTTTACAGCACGCTCTATGGATGGCAACAACATTCTACATTTTGCCAAGGGTTGCGAGAGGAGGCAAAAAGAGAGTTCCGACAAGCTCAGATCCCAGAGCCTGAACCTGCCGGCTGAAACAATCACTTGATTGTTGGCATTACAGCCCTATTTCTACAGTGCCATCTTGCTGGCTGGGTGAGTTTCCAGTCACCAGAGAGTGACATCGGTTCCAACAACCTGAACAGCAGCAAGACCCAATCATGAGGGGCCTTCCTGAGAAGCCCAAGACGAACCCCCCCCCCCCCAATTTTATCTGAATAGCAGGCATGTGAGCGGGGGCAGAAAGGCTGCAGTGACAGAGATGTAATGGCTAGGAGGCAGAGTCCTATAAGGCCACTCGGATGGCTGCAAAGTGAGTGTCAGGGCAAGACACTTAATGCCAAAGGAATGAGTAGGGTCCCTCCCCTCACTGCCAAACAAATGGCAACAAGACAGTGAGCCAAGGGCTGCTGGGTTATCACAGGTCAGGGGCGGCAGAAAAAGAGGAATAAGGCTGTTATCATTCATTTGGGATCTGAAATTGGATCTCATAAAGTCAGTGAGGTGCAGGGGAGCAAGCAGCCTCAGAAGGTCCAAAGGAGGGCCAGGGCTGGGGTTACTAGGTGCATCAAATGCGGAAGGGAGCCTGCGTAAGGGGATGTGGCTGGTCACCGCCAGGAGGAACGCAGGGTTGCAGGACCCTGCCTCAGGGAGAAGTGGACAGAAGTACGGGACGCTTCAAAGGGAAAGGGAGCACACAGGGCACAGAGAGAGAAGCTGAAGGGAGAGCCCTTCCCTCCCTCCTGGGCTTTCCAGCCAGAGGAAAGTACTCATACCAGGGCTTTATTTGAATCTATCACCTCTTATTAGTGTCTTTTGAAATGCGAATTAGCTGATTAACCACTGCTCACAGCCTTCCAACTGCTCTTTATTCTCCAGCATTCAGCAACTTTGTTCTAAATAGGATAGGCCACAGTAGCCCACCAGGGGGAAATTATTCTCAAGGTTACAAGAACAGTGACCAGGCAAGCTTACTCCCTGGCTAGGTGCAAGGAGCTGGGGGTTAGACTGTGCCTGATGCGGGCCCTCGCCGCCCCTGGCTGACTTCGAAAACCCTCCGAGGACACCGTTTACCTCCTGGGTGAGCCGCCCCCCCCCCCCCCCCCCAGGCCTGATGAACAGGACTCTGGAGAACAGATGGACTCTCTTCAACCCCACCACCCCTGTGTTTATTTACTACATTCATTTTATAACCAGTCCATTTGTTCTAGGTTCCTAAGGGTTGTCCCTGCACTTGCTTTAGCTCTCTGTTTGGGCCGTGGACTCACGTTTAGGGACAACAAGGGATGACCTCTGGCAGAGCCTCGTCCGCACTTGCTCCTGCCTCCAGTTTGGCAACACGACACAAAGGCGGTATGGCATGTATACACTTTCCAGGCTGAGCCCCTATTCAGAGGGGGCCGCAGCTTGCGCGTAATGGGCCCCCTACAGACAAAGCCAGCAAGTTTCTTAATTAAGTCTAAGTGAAAGACAGATCCTGCTTACATCTTCAGAGAACCTTCCTTCAGAACTTCAAAAACACCCTAGACTGCCTATCAAATCTAGGCAAGAATAACTAGTGAGCAATTTTTTCTCTTTTTTTTAAATATAGAAAGCCAAGCCTCGGGCGCCAACTCTTCAGCCCCCTCTCACTTTCCCTGCAATTTTAGATGTGCCTCTGGTTTATAAAACAGGAAACAAAGGGACTTCTTGTGTGTCGGAGGAGCGCTCGGAGGGTCTGCATTTCATTCCGGCCTTCCCCACAGCACTGGCCGTGTAAAGAGCTCTTTAACTGGTTTCGTCTCATTAACATTACCATGAGGTATCAAAGGGCGTGTTAAAACCCGGCGCATGCACATATATCATGGAAGGACAAATCCTAGTATGGAATTATATTAAAAATTAATTATCAGCTAATTGCCTTTTCAAAAATGTGATTTTTTTCCCCACAACCCCCCACCCCCTGCCGCACTTTCTACTCTAGCCCCAGTACCACTCACTCAGACAGACCTTTCTGTTTTCTGGCCTTTGCTGTGATAATGTTCTTTGCAAACAGAAACCAATTATTCTGTAGCAGTAAGTCACCAGGAGTATGAATTGCTTTAATTTTTCCCCCTTTTACCAGCTGCCCAGGGTGGGTGGTGAGGTGGCTGCAATAATGAAGCTGGAATGAATACTAAAGCAGCGCTGAGGCCTGGTGTCCTGCAGGGAAAATGATGTTCAAAAATAAAAATGCACTTTTGTTGCAAGAAGCTAATCAATGAGTTAGACATTTCCAAAAGTGCGCTTTCCGCCCCGAATTTGCATTGCTAACGCTGCTTTCCCCAGTGACTCCTGTGCACCTGACTAGCTTGTAAAAATGTCACCTTACTGTTAAAGTGCTAAACACGCCCTGTTTTTCCTCGCTGTTCTCTTCTCCCTACCCCCTTTTGCCTTTTTCCTTCTGCAATTCTTTGCTTTCTCATTAGAAATGCCCAGCAACGTCTGGCAGACAAAGACACTACAAACAAAGTGTATGGAAAGGGGAAAAAATTAAAAAGGAAAAAAGTGCAGAGGAATTCTTCACTCAATGTTCTCCAGAATACATTAATATCTGAAACTGTTGGCACAGCCTAAACCCTCGAGCAGCAAACAATGCAAGCAATGATTCGGAGTCTGGGATCTTCAAATAAACCGGCGCTGTCATGGCCACCAGGAAGGGGATAATGGCGATATTAGCTGACCTTCGCTGGGTTGTTTCTTCAGACTTGACTGCTGGACCTCTGTTTGCTTGTTACTAGGATTTCTTGGCTAAATTTTTTAAGCATTTCCCAGGCAATACAAGAGCCAGTTTATTAGGCAAATAAACTAGACCTTAAGCAGTCTTTTCTGCTTCATAATGGGAACCGGGTGAATTGGAAGGAGGGTAGAGTTGGCATCAGGGAGAGTGACTAAGAATCGGAGGTCTCACCACTCTTCCTTCACCCACAGCACCAATGGACGATGAGGGCAGATTTTACAAATGATCAGACCAATGTGCTGGCTTCCGTTCACTTAACCAACACCATCTATGAGGTAAGGGAGGTGAGGCTCACAAAAGGAAAGAACAAAAACGGCAGCTTTCTTCCTCCAGACTTCTAGATCTTCAGTGACATTTCCCTCATCCCAAGTGGGCCAGTAACTGGAGACTATGTTGTAACACATTCAAGTGGAACTAATGGTATTGTATTTCATTCCTCTGTCATAATTACCTAAACGCACTTACGTTATCCAAACCACTCTCTAGTGACAACCTTAATGATGTTAATAAAGTGAGTAATACAGAACTGGATCCTTTTTCAGAGCCTTTAGATCCGCAGGGCGGGGCCTTCTGGCAGTCCAGACCATCCCAGTTGGTAATGACTGCGTTGCTGTGTCTGTGGACTGCCTCCCCACTCCCCGCACTGCAACAGAAGCCTCACTGTGAGGAAGACTGCTGTTACATCCTTTCTCACCCAGCACAGCACCTAGCACCCAAGACACCATTGCTGAAGGAGGTGCTATTTTTTGCCTTTGGAAAAATACACCATATCTTTAAAAGCTTTCAGCTGCCACACCCAAAAGGTATGGCATGCAAATAGTTCCTAAAGCATGGTATTTCTCCACCATGGTTCCCAATTTTCAAATCAACATATACCTGATAACAACTGCTAGAAATGTATACTCTTGCTTAAAGCAGGAGGCCATGTAAAAATATAATACACACACTTTTCCAAAAAGTTATGTACTCATTAGAGTTGGAAACTATGTATAGACAGAGGAAATTTCTGACTCCAGGAAGTAAGAAAAGCAGGTTACACAGCACATCAGATACAATCCCCAAATGGTTTTAACAAGGTAATATGTGTGGATGTACGTAGGCATGCGCACACACACAGACTGGAAACATACACCCCACATGTTCATTGTGATTGTAGGTGATGAATTTTTATTGTTTACCATTTACTGTTGTTTTTTTTTTACAGTAAACCGATTACGTTTAAAATCAGAAAAAAACTTTAGTAAGCTTCTTGTAGAAAGGAAATACATTATTAAATGAGCTACATCTCTGCCTCAAGAGTTGAGAAATAAATCACAGTTAATACAACAGACACCCAAATGGCGTGTCTTATACACATGCACACACACAAAACACACAGATGTGCTCCCTGGGTACATGTGCCTAAAGCTATATAGAAACACGGGGTGTGTGTGTGGGGGGGGGTCTGTGGCTATTTATTTATTCACTAATTTTTTTAGTTTATTGAGACAAAATTGCTGTAGGAATCTGGAGGAAGTTTTCTCTCTCAGCATGAAGCAACGTGGTTTCACATTTCTGGGTTTTAAAGGAGATTATCTTCAAGGATGCTCAATTACTTTGAATAGGTGTGACATTCCGGGCTGATGGGTACTCATACCTGTCAGCAGCTGTGAATTAGCATTTCAGAACCCTTCTACAAACATCTTCAGTAGAGGGTTCAGCACCTCGCAGAAAAGCAAAGGCTGCGTGCAACCGGGGTGAAATCCCTTTCTGTTAGGGAGTGGTAGCTGGAGGGATGTTAGAGACCCAGGGGCCAAGTGCAGCCTCGTAGACCCGCAGGGCCGGGAAAACAAACACTGCTGTAAGCCTCGAATCTGGCACAGGAGAGGTGGGAGCTGTGCCTGGGGAAAGCGTGAGGGCAGCCTGGGATATCTGATCGTCTTTGTTCACCAAGGCACTCCCCGTTAGCATCGCTCTTTGTGCGTTTCTGCTCTTGCTCCTACAAGGCCACAGCGAGACATGGGAGAGGGAAATGAAGTTCAGAACAATTAATGCCTGTTTCAACTTAAAATGTACCCTCAAAAATGTCATGTTACTGTAAGATGGAATCAGGCAGTCTTAACTGTTCAGGAGACGCTGAAAGGGAACTGAGAGCTTCACACATCAGGAAGACTCCCAGGCAAGGCCTAAGCAGGCTGGAAATACATTTCTAAGATGTGTCCTCCCTTCACACCCATATAAAAACTACCCTGAGAATCCCACAGGAAAAATACATGAGGGGACCAAAAGTTTTGCACCCTGAGCCCGCTGTTTTGGTTATTGATTCTATGGTTTCTTGCTCAGGAAATTCAGACAGAAAAACCTACTTCAGGAAGGAAATCTTAGGGTGTTTGTCTCAGCCTGATTTGAACTGAGTACAGTAAATAGGGGGGCTTCGTCAGGGGCCTGACAGCTGGAACGACCCCCCATCCTTTCTCCAGGTGTCCCTTGGTCAGTCTCCGAGTTGCCTAGGTAAGAGTTTTCCTGCCATATGGGTTCCCCTCTTCTTCAACTACCTGTAAATCTCCCACCCTCACTTCTGAAATCGAAGACCCTGTCCCCCATCCTTGTCTTCTTTGTCCAAAATGTCACATATACCCAATGTTGCCTCACTGTCTTTAGAATTTTCACGCCTATGTGAATTTCCCATGTGCATGCATTAAAATTTTGATTTTCTCCTTTTAATCTGTCTCTGTTAATTTGACTATTAGCTCAGTTAGAAGGACTCAGAAGGTGGGACGGCTGGGTGCACTATCAGTTCTCCCCTCCTACCTCCACTCTGCTTCTTTTGGGTGACTGTCTTCTATTTCTACTGGAAATCTCCTTCCAGGGGGGGTCCTCCTTATTTTTATTACTTGTTTCCTTTCCTGATAGGTTTTTCAGGCCCTTTACTCCTGATTTTTCAAGTACGGTATAATAATTCAAGGATAGTAACCTCTCTGAATATGATGATCAAAATTTCTAAAAATCCCCACCACAGGAGAGAACTCAGTTAAGAAACTTAAAGTGTTATGGGGGAAAATGGGTTTAAGGCAGTGAGTGAGCCTAAGCAAGCCCTTATGAAAGAGAATGTAGGAGACAGAACTCTGAACACAGAGGTTATCCAGGACACCTGGCGCACAGGAGGTAAGTCACACCTGGCAGGAACAGTGACTTTCCAGCTACCAAAGTGGTTCTCAAGACCTTCCAGAATCTCCCTCCTCTACAGTTTCCAGTCGATTCATTCTGCTTAGGCATAGATGCGTATGCTAAGCATCATCTTCCTCCTACTCTTGTTAGCTCTCCTTCCAACTTCTTGATCATCTAATTATCTAATCGTGTGATCTAGGGTGGGTTGACACCTGCCTCCAAGCTTCCAGCCACATCCAGAGACACAGGACACCTTGAGGATTCTGAGCACTGTGGTGACAGCCACCTCCTTCCAGTCCCCTACCCTCATTCTCTCCATTCTTTCTTTCCCTCTTTCCTCCTTCACTCATTTGATATGTACTTACTAAGGGCCCATCACATCAGGTGCTGTGCTAAATGATGGTTCTCCTTGTATACTTTAAATTCTGGGAGGCTGGGGCCAGGTCTGTTTTGTATCTTTAGTACCATAACAGTGTATAAAGCAGTACTTGAATGAATGAATGAATGAATGAGACACCCTCTGCTCTTGGGCAGCTAAGGGTCCACTGAGGGACACAGGCCAAACAGTCAGTCGGTAACTGAGAATGAGCACCTTGTACGTGTCTATTATAGCCCAGCCCTGGGGAGCTGGGGGAAGCCTGTCTAGTACAGCAATTCTTAGCTGGAACATTAGAATCAGAATCTAGAATTTCCTCTAAAAAACTTCAAGATCCCAATGAACTACACTCCAGAACAATTAAGTCAGAATCTATAGGGAAAGGGAATTGGTAGTTTTTAAATTCTCCAGATACTTCCGGTGTGAGGCCAGGGTAGGGGACTGCTGCTCTAGATCCTTCCCACTCACGTGTGGGCCCTAAAGCAGCAGCAGCAGCAGCAGTAGCAGCAGCAGCAGCAGCAGCACCCGCACACTGTGGGAGCACGCTGGACACGCAGCAGCCCAGGCTCTATTCTGGACTACCGAGTCTTAGTGCTGCTCTGGAAAATGTGCCACCTACAAGCAATCTGGAGGACTCAAAGTTAGCCAAGGGAAATGAGGAACACAAAGAAGCAGATGTTCTGGGTGGAGGCACACTATGTGCAAAACCACTGAAACAAAGGGAATGGCACCTGCCTCAGGATGGCTAGATGACAGCCCAAGGGGGTGGGGGGGAGAGGTGGGGTGGAGAGAGGAGGACAGAGGAAGAGAGAGTGGGAGAGGTAAGGAGTAGAGAGGGAAAGAGAGAGGAAGGAGAGGAGGGGAGGGGAGGGGGGAGGCAGAATATGAGTATGTGCTCTGTGTGTTTGGGGCAGTGTGGTTGGGGGACTCGGGCTGGATCCCGCTAGGCTATGGAAGGCATGGTATGGAGTCTGGACTTGATCAAGGAGGCCCTGGGTGGCACTAGGTGTGTCGGCTGGGAAAGGCTCAGTCCGACCCCCTGCAGACACACTGCTCTCCCCCACTTCGGTGCTTCAGCTCACTGCACACCCTTAGGCTGAATTTCTTCCTCATTTCAGACTATCAAAACCCCACCCATCTTTTCCGCACCAACTCCACTGCCTTCCAGTCACCATGGCTGGAAGTCAGCTCCCTCATGATCCCAAACTTCTGAGGCACTGTGGACAGACTGCCCGAATGGCCCCAGTCACGGACACGCTGTTTCTGCAGTCACATCTTAGCTACCATCTTCCCTCGCCTCACACTAGACCAAAGCTTTTCAGAGAACAGTACCCAAGGTTCACCTATCTCATGATCATTGTGGGTGCTTATTAGACAGTAAGGCCCAAGACCCCCTCAATCAGTTTCTCTGCACGTGGAGCTCAGGTTTTTGCATTTTGAAAAGCACTCACTGCAGGTGATGCTCATGGATACCAAAACCAGAGAAGCAGGTGCAGAACTGCAGCCTGCTGGAGCTCCTGGCCACCTCACACATCCTCAGGCCTGACACCACACCTCCGTGTGCAACCCTGGAGCCCCTCCTAGGTAGGTGAGTGAATGAAGTGTTCTCACATCCTTCCTCTACTTATCCATGATTAAATAACAAATCAAGGAGCTTCCAAAAACAAACCAAGAAAACTTACAGGAAGCTAATTAAATACAGAAAAGGACTCCCGCATTTCCAGTTTATACTGCCTACTGGTCTCCACTCAGAAAGGGCTTTTCTCTAGGAGCCGGAACAGGTCTGGTTTCTGTCATCATGCATACAAGACAGGACTGGAATCAAGCTTTCCCACAGAGGCGATGCAAGGACCAAAAGAGAGGTGTATCTTTGAAAGCATCAGGGATACTTCTTCCTCTTGCTACAATTATCTTTTTAAAGAGGTCATTCAGGAGCTAAGAAACACTAATCACACTCTTTCCTGTGTTACTGTGGTTGACATGCTTCCTTCTCTCTCCCAGCAGACTTTAAGCAACTTGCAGGCAGGACTAGGGCTGGTGCACCTCGGGGACCCTCCCTATAGCTCAGTATCGCTGAAGAGACTCAATAAATATGCGGTGAATGGACGAAAGATGACTATGTCACAGAAGCCCAAATGTAATAAATAATAGTTCACGTGGAATCTGCACTTGTGAGAGAATTCTCCGCAGACCTGCTGAGGCCAGGGCTCCTGTTTTCTCAGCCTATCAAAGAGGGCAGCTGTTCTACTCCCTCCATGACCTTCTAACCCAGAAAGGGTTGAGATTTCCCCCAATACACATACTCTCCCAACACTCAATAGGCCCACTAACTAGACTTACCCTTTCATGTCAATTTAGTAAAGTTCCATCCAAAAATTGGTTTTGTTGAACATTTTTGTCAAATCAGAATAACAAGAGATATTAAAGGTATCTGGTTACATTAGTTCATAGAGATGTTGTTACTAATTTCATCTATAAAAGGAAAGAGTGACAAACACTGACATATTTTTTCTCCTATCATTTCAATCCAAACTTCATAGGGTGACATTCAGGTCTGATTTTCCAGAAGAACTACTTGAACGGATCCCAAACCCACCGGAAGAGCAGAATCATTACCCTACTTTGTATGTGTGCACCGAATGCATTACTATTTCATATCCATGTCACCTGTGAAGCAGTCCTTAAACTGTCATATCGAAGGGACTATGTTCTTCTGGTAGGCACCACTGTTAAAGTATGATGTGAACAAAATTCTTTTTAAATCCTCACCCAAAGATATGTTTATTGCTTTTAGAGAGAGAGAGAAGAAGGAAGGGGGAGGGAGAGGAAGAGAGACATGGGGAGGGAGAGAAAGAGAGAGAGAGAGAGAGAGAGAGAGAGCGCGAGCGCGAGCCCACATGCCATGTAAAAACCATCGGTTGGTTGCCTCCTGTACATGCCCTGACTTGGGGATTAAACACACAGCCTAGGTATGTGCCTTGAGGAGGGACTGAACCCACAACCTTTTGGTGTATGGGATGATGTTTGAATCAAATAAATCACTGGGCCAGGGCGATGATGTAAACATTTTTAAATTAAGCAATTTAGCATGGAAATGGAGACTTCTGGCTTTTCCACAGGCTAATGCCATGGCCCAGGGACCACGCAGCCCCCAGCTGGGGCTGACCCCTGTTGAGAGCGGAGCTCTGAGTCAGTGGCTCTTGACCTCAGGCTCACTTGTTTCTGCACCTGCCTGATTTTGCTGCCCTGTGGTGACCACAGAGAAGGATGCATGGCTCCTTTCCCCAAGACACTTACATCCACAGATTGTGAACAAACACATGCTTGGCACACAGTATTGGCTACAACAGAAACCAATTCTTAAGTCGAGTTGAAGGAAGGCGAGAAGAATAGTAACGGAGGGAAAGCCACCCATGTGAACAAACACTTGGGAGCAGAAATGAACAGGCTGGGGTTGGAGAAGTGGAGATCACTGGTTTGGTTGGGGTGGAAGGTTTCCTGGGATCCAGGAAGGAGGTGGCAGCAGAGACAAAGGGGAGAGAGACTGCAGAGGACTTTTGAGCCAGAGCCAAGGAGTCTGGGCTATGTCCTGGGGGCTAGCTGAATGGAGCTCAGGGAGGTTTACTCCCACCAGCCTGGCAGATGAGAGTGATGTTTCACAATGGTCACCTGGGGGGCCGTGTCTAAGATGCACAGGAGAAAACTGAGACCAGATACGGGGACACTGGTGAGCTGATGTAAGATGGTACTGTGTCAGCAACCCAGCCTGCACGACAGTGGTGACAGAGAGAATGCGGAGGGAAGAGACTGCCTGTGTGAGTAATGCCATGGCCCAGGGAGCAGAAGGCACTGGAGGAAGGGGGGTAGACAGTGGTCATAATGGTCCAGCTGCAGTTGCTGAAGAATGGAGGTACCGGACCCAATATTGGAGAGAGGCCAGTGGTCTGCTTTGGTTTCACGTGTGTACAGGTCTGCATGTCTAAGGTAGCAGGTGGGAGCTGTAAATGACGGATTCGGTCTGAGACATGCTGAGTGCCAGGAAGTGACAGGGCGGTCAAGAGACAGATGTGAAGGTAAGGGGTGCACGTGCAGGGTGACACAGAGAGGTGAGGACAAGTGGAACCAGAGGATGGGGAAGCTTTCTGAGAAAGAAGAGCAGAGGCCTGATGACAATTTGCCCACCAAACCAGCAGCATATCTGTTTTGTTTCAAGAAACAGTGGAGGTTTAATTCTTCCATATGTAGCCTTAGAAACCAAACCAAACTGTCGCCTTGGATACTCCCAATGACTCCAAGTTTTTACTGAGCCTTTGGCATGATGGATGGGGCTCAGTTTACCCAGAGATAGTAAAACCAGATGAAAGAAGTTAATGACAGCTATTCTCTCTACTGGTAGGTGCAGAACAGCCACAATGAAACCATAATAAGATGACATCTATTTAAACAGCCAAATTGATCCTTGTGTACTGTGTTTCTTTTCTCCTAAAGCGCCCCCCATACCTTTAAAGCCATGTTGCAGCTCTTCAAAGCCTCTAATATAAAGAACCCCGAAGTGAAAGATGCCAAGATGATCCTAGACCTTAAAGAGGCCTTGATTTATCCCTTCACAACTGGTTCCCATGCTGCGCCAGCTTCCCTGCCTTTTCCACTCTTTCAGAACCTAACTATAAATTCTGCCACCGGATCAGGGGAGGCAGGCAGGGTGCTGATGGATGTCAGACTGGGGGTGGGGAAGGTGAAGTGCAGATCCCGCCTGGGAACAGATAAGCACGCACACTGCAAGGGCTGCCAGCTGCCTGCAGATTTCTCACAGGCTGCTCCGGTTCCGACTCACCCAGTGACCCTCCTTCCCGCTCCCCAGCCCCCCAGCGCCCCCAGCCCCACCTGCCCTCTCAGGCCTCCCTTCTGCTACCACTGTCTAGCTCTGCTCACTCGTGCACTGAGGAAATGAGGCTTCCCCTCCTGGTTTGGGTTCTTTTCTGAAAAATATCAGGTTAATTAATTCTAATTAAAAAATAAAGTTAATTCTGATCCAGGGTTCCTTAACCTAATTTTTTAAAGAGCAGATAATGCAAAAATGAGGCCCAAGAACAACTACTGACTATGAGACAATAAAATAAGCTACAAAATATAAAAATAGTCACTGAAAGCAAAGTTAATCCACCTTGTTCATGTCCCAGGATTTTTGCTGCAAAGGTCTAGGGCTCTTCCTCTCATTTACTCGTAGGTGTCACTGTTAAGCAAAGGGAGCACTTTCTATGTGATGTGGGGCTGGGGGAACGGGACAGGCAGGGTCCAGCTGACTGAGGAGGCTCCGGGCAAAACGTGGTGGTCTGTCTTTGACACCAAACTTTTCCTTCTTTCCTTCTTCCTTCCTGTGCTCCTCTCCTACCATCTGGTCCTCGTCTGCCCAGCGCCCAGGCACCCTAAGGTCTCACTCACAGTGCTGCCCTGGGCCTGCCAAAATGGCACTGTCCTGTGGCAGGGCTGTCCCCGGCCCACACTGCCACCTCATCCAGGCCTCCCCCTCCTTCCCCAGGGTATAAAAGTATTTCCCCATCCAAGCTCCAATCTCCCTAAAATGAATGATTTTCTGTGATATTAAAAAAGAAATCAAATTAGGTTACTGTAAGGGCGAACAGCACACTCTCTGCCCTCCCCTGGCCCTACACACGCCGCATCCAGCTCTGCCAGCCGCGTTAGTGAGGTGCGGCCTTAAGTCTCGGGTCCGAACTGGGCAGCCGGGGGCCAGGCCCGGTCTGCAGTTTGGTTTTGACTTGGGCAGTGTTTTAGGAATTGGCAAGTTTCACATAAAATCAGGTGTTCCTCTCGCTCCCTCTGCCCTCCTGTGCCTCGCCCTGCTCGGCCTGGCCCACCCTCTCCCCCTTTCTTTGAAACAGGGCAGCAGCCCCTCCGACAGCCCAGGGCCTGCGGATCTGGGGGCAGGACCCCTGTCCAGGGGGACGCCCACGCTCCAGTTCACAGGGTATTCGCCGCTCCCAGCTCTCGGGGCCTGGTCTGCGCCTCTCCTCTTCCTCGTCCGCTCCGCCTGTGAATCCGCGACGCTGGCCTGCATGACTCTCTGAGGAGCGCGCAATGCGAGGACCCCGCCGAAGCGGGAGAAGAGACATGGTGAGGTGTGGGCCTCTCCTGGCTCTCTGCCCCAGATCGGACAGCCGCAATGCCTTGCCCGAACCTCCACATTTCTCACAGTTGTGCTTCTTTCAGGTAACAATCACCGCAGGTCCTCCACTGCTGAGACCAGGGACAGGAGTCACTGTCCAGGCAGCTGATTCCACAGGGGAACGCAAGCGCATTCTCGACAGGGGGCCTTTCTCCTCAGCCAGTCAGGACCACCCTTCACCCCTTCTCCCCCTCATCTGGGAAACTTCTTTTCTTTCACTTCTTCCACCTGGTTCCCCGCCTCCCTTGACTCCGCCTGTCCGTCCCACTTAACCGTAGTCCTCAACACTCTGGGGTGTCATGGAAAACTCAGAACTTCTGAGAGGCACCAGGGAAGGAAAAAGTTTAGCAAGCGATGACCACAAACCACAAACACTGGCCACATCCGGTCACTTCCTTTACACAACTCAAAAAACTTTATCAAACTCTCGATGGGGGGTCTTGTAGACTATGCAGGTCTGAGGGTGGATTTCACATGCATCCACACCAAGTATTTTAGGAAGAAAGAAAAACTCAGAAGCCAGGAGGCCAGGGCGTGAACAGGCTTTCTTGAGCTTCTAACTTGCTGACAGGCCGCAGAGACGCCACCTGGGGAGGCCGTGCCGTGTGGGCTCCGTGGGCCCTTCCAACCGCCTTCGCGCCTCTCCTCGTCAGCCGCTTCCGAAGTCAGAGGTGCCTGCACCTTATCCCAGTTCACCTTCATGACCTATTGTTATTCCACATAAGTGTTCTGAACTTTTAAACCAGGAAACCCCAGCCCTCCCAAATTGACTATGTTACTTTTCAATAAGAGTTCATGAATTTCTCGGACTGTAAGACACACCAGACCATAAGACACACTAGGTTTTAGAGGAGGAAAATAGGAAAAAAAATTTTGAAGCAAAAAATGTGGTAAAGTATTTAATAACATAAATAACATAGGCCGCTGTGCCCCCACAGCCAGGTGAGCTACATTCAGACTATAAGACACACCGCTTTCCCTCCCAAATTTGGGTGGTGCGTCTTATAGTCCGAAAAATACAGGAGCCAGTTGTTAGTTTTGTTTTGAGAGAGAGAGAGGGAGATACTGAATGAATATTGATTTGCCGTTCCACTTACGCATGTATTATTGGTTGACTCTTGTATGTGCCCTGACCAGGGACCTAACCTGCAACCCTGGTGTTTTGGGATGACCCTCTAATCAACTGGCCAGTGCCTACACCTTGTTTATAATGGCTTTTTTCTTTACCATTTTAATGTATAAATTCATTGGTATTCATTACAGTCACAGTGTTGTACAACCATCACTAATATCTTTATCCAGAACTATTTCATCATCCAAAAGGAAACCTCATACCCATTAAGCAATCTCTACCCATTCCTTCCAATCCCCCAGCCCCTGGCAACCATGAATCTGCATGTGGTCTGTCTCTACAAACTTCTCTCTTCCAGACATTTTGTATAAATGGAAACACTTTGGGTCTGGCTTCCTTCAGTTAACATAATGTTTCGAAGTTCACCCATATCATAAGACCTGTACTGGTATTTCATTCCTTTTTCTGGTTAAACAATATTATGGTGTGTGTGTAAGCTCACAAAATGAATACTGGTGGCTGGGTAGTATGTGGCTGAAAGCTACAAAACTTAAAAAATATACCTATGTAACAGGTGGTATTTCTTTTTAGTGGTCCTAGACATTTGAGTATTTTAGACTGTGAGGACAAATCCAAGTGTAACTGACCCATACCATTCATTCAGTCACAACCTAATAACTTTCCATCTGTATTCAAATTCCACCCTCCTCGACTGATGAGTTGCTAGGTTGTCATACTGCTGGTGACTGCTAAGTTTGATTACTTTGTCCAAGTATCCTTCCTCCTTTGTAACTAATAAGTAATCAATGGAGGGGTAATTTGAGACTTTGAATATCCTATTTCCCACAACCCTTCATGAAGTAGTTAAGCATTCACTGATGATTCTGAAACTCTTATTGGATGCAAAATGGTGATTTTATACTTTCATCATTCTTCTTCATCTATTAGCTTGCAAGATGACCCTCTCTCGATCCATACCTCTGCCTTTTTAGACTATCGCTGTGAACTCATGGACACATTTTTAGAATTCAGGGTTTACTGCCATCATTTTCCTTTTTATTGCTCCAATTTCCCCAACTCTGACCAATGGGAGGCACTGTAAGCCAGCTCCCATGTCCTCTTCATACACCGTCACCACTGTATGCCCATTTCTTTGATTTCTGACAAAGATGTTATATGCTTGACATAATTCTCCAACCCAGACCTGAAACGAGCAGTTTCTGCAAGGAGCCTAGGTTCTTTTTCGTGGTGAATAGTATTTAGCAGCCAGAATCTGGGTGCTTACTGCTAACAAAGTATCTTTGCTTCTGGGCTCTTTCAGTGCTTAAAAGTAGAAAATTAAAAATAAACAAATAAAGTAGGAAATTTATCATTTTTTAAATATATTTTATTAAAGTTGTCCCATTTCTCCCCCTTCACTCCCCTCTGCCCTGCACACCCCTCCCACCCACATTCTCTACCTTTAGTTCATGTCCATGGGTCATACATATAAGTTCTTTGACTTCTACATTTCCCATACTATTCTTCCCCTCCCTCTGTCTATTTTCTACCTACCATCTATGCTGCTTATCTCTGTATCTTTTCCCCCCTCTCTCCCCCTTCCACTCCCCTGTTGATAACCCTCCATGTTATCTCCATTTCTGTGATTCTGTTCCTGTTCTAGTTGTTTGCTTAGTTTGTTTTTGTTTTTGTTTTAGGTGTGGTTGTTAATAATTGTGAGATTGCTGTCATTTTATTGTACATATTTTTTATCTTCTTTTTCTTAGATAAATCCCTTTAACATCTCATACAATAAGGGCTCGGTGATGATGAACTCCTTTAACTTGACCTTATCTGAGAAGCACTTTATCTGCCCTTCCATTCTAAATGAAAGCTTTGCTGGACAGAGCAATCTTGGATGTAAGTCCTTGCCTTTCATGACTTGGAATATATCCTTCTAGCCCCTTCTTGCCTGTAAGGTCTCTTTTGAGAAATGAGCTGACAGTCTTATGGAAACTCCTTTGTAGGTAATTGTCTCCTTTTCTCTTGTTGCTTCTAGGATTCTCTGCTTATCTTTAATCTTGGGTAATGTAATTATGATGTGCCTTGGTGTGTTCTTCCTTGGGTCCAACTTGTTTGGGACTCTCTGAGCTTCCTGGACTTTATGGAAGTCTAGGAAATTTATCATTTTTTAACCATGAGTCCACAATGATACTTCTAATTCTAATCTAGCACTGCAAATTTTGCTCTACTTTTCCCATTTGCTAACTGTATCTCCCTGGTTCCTAAGAACATCAATGTATTTACTCTCTCTGTTACTAATACACAAAGTAGATTCAGAATCACTCTACTAATATCACTCCCAACAATAAACCTGCTTAGTAGAGTTCAAGATTTCTGCAGTTCATCATCCTGCAAATATATCCAACTAAGAGCATTAAAAAATCTATTTTAAAATTACTTAAATTCTTTCTTATTGAATAAACTATATTTTTAACAAACAGATTTTGCTTGCTGTTTAGAAGCTTATCCTTCAAGACAAACAGAATCTACAAACCTAAAAACCTCAATGTTAGAAAAAAATTATTGTATTAAAATGATTCATGCACAAATGTAAAAAATCAAATAATTCTAAAAAGGTTTATAATAATAAAAAAAAGTAATCTGTGCCACTCTCTTCTAACCAATCCATCACTAACCTCCACAGTTTAAAATAATATACTCATACCATAATCTCAGAATTCCAACAGTTTGGGAGGTGACACAGTTATTTCCTCCTTTGATAGAGTAGGATTTAGATTTAGCTTTTTTATACTCCTCCTCTTCCCTCTCCCATCTTCCTTATAGTTAAAGCAAACATTCTTGTCATATTAACAACTAATGTCCACATTTTTATGACTATGTACATCATTCTTAGGTAACACGTTATAATTATGTTTCCTTTTTTTTTTATAGTACTTTATATTTTCCTGGAGTTAACAATTGTCTTTCTTTTTCAATTGCTTAGATTTTCTCCAACTAAATCCCATACTCTCCAGCAGCCCCTCAGTGCAATTTATCATGAGGAAAACATATCATTCTGGTTTCTCCCCAACTCCCAGCTCTGCTCTGGAAGGGCAGTTCTCTTGGTCTGCTGTGCAGTAGATACCCTGGGAATTCCCACTGCTATAATCCAGTGAGTTCTCTTCCCTTCTCTCCCACCTTTGTGGCACCACAGATCTCCTTTCCACAGTTACTTTCTCGTTTAAGGCAAGTACATCTGCCAGGAGCATCCTGCAATACTCCACTGCTGAGATACCAGGTACCAGTGTGATTTCAGATCCGTTGAACGTGGCCTCCCCTCACTACGCAATGTTCCCCCACCCACTGGCTTCATTGTTTGGATCTTGGACTGACCCTCTAATTTTTATATCCTCCTTTGTCTTTTGGTTCTAATCTCTGGAAGATTTCTTCAACTTTACTTTTTCCTTAAAACTGCAGAAGGGGGGCTAGTGGGCCTTTCTGTTTGTTACTTTAAAAAAATATATTTATTTATTTATTTTAGAGAGAGGGGAAGGCAGGGAGGAAGAGGGAGACAACCATCTATGTATGGTTGTCTCTCACATGCCCTCTACTGGGGATGTGGCCTGTAACCCAGGCATGTGCCCTGACTGGGAATCAAACCAGCAACCCTTTGGTTTGCAGCCCACACTCAATCCACTGAGCTACACCATACACTAGCCAGGCTGTTTGTCACTTTTTAAAGACAATTTCTCATAGTTCTTTCACAAACAGATAGAAAGGAGATAACTGAAGGATGTAAGCCAATGTAACTCTAAGACATTAAGGTCAACTACTGTACATTTGTTCATATCTATAATTATTTAATACGCAAGTGGTAGGTCCATTTGCCAAGCAGGAGAAATGGCACCATTCCCTTTGGCATCTCAGTGTGACAACAACACTTTCTTCTGTTAATGACAACCTATATATTTGGGGATCTTTTGAAATTCATATTGCCTGGCATGACTTTAAGAATGGCTCTCACTAAAAAGTCCTTTAGAACACAGAGAAATCTATTCCAGTTCAATAGGTCCATGAAGAACCTAATAGTTCTGAAAGAAACATCAAAGGTTGGGAAAACATCTCAGATGATTTTTGGTAAAATAGATAGAGAGCATCCCATGGGCCCCATGGAAAGGGCCTATGTGCCCACCAGCTGCACACCTGCTCAACTCTGCTCTGCCACACTGGGGAATGGAGTCTGCAAACAACTTTCCCAGGCTCCTGTTATGTTCTGATAATACAAGGTACTGGTAGGAGTTCAGGAAGCAAGAAGGGGGATGAAGATCTTTCTTTCTTTCCTCATCTACTTCCAGCAGTGTCTCTGCAAGTGTACACTGTTGCTTCAATGATCCCAGCTACAGCCACTGTAGCCTCTCTTTAGGGGTCCCAGAACCACCAAGGCAGGCCCTGGTGGGCCTGTGGGTGTCTCTTTCCTCGTGGTTCCAGCTCCGCTCTGGGAGCTCCCTCCTAGGTGCTTCCAGCCCTGGCTCAGAAGCATCCCCAAGGTGCAGCAGTGAGTATGCCGCCAGGCGGGCTCTGCAGCCCCACTTCCACACCTTTCTTCTCCCAGGTCTATGGGTGGCAGCTGCTTCATACAGTTACTACTTTCAGGACCACTTCGCTCTCCCCTTTTATTCTCTCAGTCCTTCCAATAGTATTGTAACAAGTTCTTTGCATTAAGACTCCCCTCAGTGGGTCACTCATTTTCCTGACTGGCCCCTGATGAATAGGACACCCCTGAGGATATAAGCTAAAAAAAAAACAACCCTCTACAAGTTCTCAAACATCTATGATTGCAAAAATAGAGTCTGACTTTAACTGTTTTATCAATAAAGCTGCACATCTCTAGAAGATGGCAGATTTACCCAAATGTGAAGTCCTAAATTAAAGATAGTATCTACCACTTTCCAAACTAAGTAACTAAATGCGCAACAGACCCTTTTCCATAACGTCTGACTGATACAACAATATTTTGCATACTGCTAAAATAACCGACCTCCCCTCCCCAAACAAAACGGTCTTTCAATGGGGAGATGAAACCAAGTTGGGAGAAGGCTGCTTCAGTCTTCAATTTTGCAAAATGCAGCATGCTTCATCACTCAGGTGGTCAGTCACTGTCTTCAACACTTTAAAATGAGTAATGAAAATGGCAAGAAAGCAGATACAAAAGATATTTTTAAAAGCAAGTTGTCAGAGTATATCATAAAGATATCATTCAATAACATTTTTAAAGTGCACTTCTTGGACTCTCCCTGTATTCTGTTATATTCTGGAACACACTTCCAAATGGCTCCCTGCTCTGTGACACATCAAGGGGGAAAGTGACTGGCTGGTACAGACAAGACCAACCAGGGGATGGCGAGGCTTCACACACGCTGGCTGCGAGGGTGGGATGTGGCTGAGGAGAGAGGCCTTCAGGGGCGTTCTTACAGAGAGGAGGAATGGAGAAGAGCAGTGGAGAGAAGACGACTGGAACTACGAGAAAATAGGGAAGGAGAAAGAAGGAAAAAAAGACTAGAAAGAGAGAAGATGGAAAAGAGGCAAGAAGGAGAGTATGCAGGCACAGGGAAACCCAGCAGCCCGGAGCCAGAGATGCACCTTCAGGGTGGGTGTGTTAAGGCTCCACACAAAGGGCTGCCGGTGGAGTCCAGATCCCGGGAAGTCAGACCCTCTGGGGCGGCTGGTGCTGCAGGGCCGTTTGCTCAGAGATGCCTACTCAGAATTACTCACTCACAGCACCTCTCCCTGAAGTGAAGGATGGCGAATTGGACTTTCAACATTACCGTGGGAGAAAAGAGAGGTTCCTGTCTGTGGGAGTTGCTACCTTCAAAACAAACACACCAGCCCCGGGGGAGGGGGCAGGTGGGATGGGGGGGAAGTTAAGTTGAGCACTTCTAATCCCTGCCGAGAAATTCTCCAGAGAACTCCTCACGATCTCTAGTCACCTACAAACTAAGCAGCTTTCCGTGCACTCAGTGATGCCCGAGGCACGTGATTGGGCTTCATGAAAGCGAGCAGGGTAGACAGCACAGTTTGCATGCCACTTTGGAGAGAAAAACTTCGACAGTGAAACCTCTGGGTTCAGTTTGAGGGTTACTATTGGTATAATTAGTAGTGATTTTGTCTCTTTTTCCAAAGGCCCTATATATGCCTTTAAATAGCTAAATCTTCTAATTTGCCAAAGGCAGGCTGTGTTATGTTTGGCCTGGTAAAGGTGAGAAGAACAGTCATAGGACAAAGAGAAGCTCCTTCCTGTCGGTTTCCTCCCCCCATCGCCCCTTCACAGACAGACTCAGCACAATCACAGGCTCCACTTTGCAAAGTGGTTAGAAGTAGGGTCATTTAGCACTTACAGACAAAAAGGGCTTCCCCTGAAAAGCCTGCCTCAGACCTAGAATGAATTTATGCGACTGGCAGTGAAGGCACTTCTTCTGCAGGGAGGGAGGGAGGGATATTTAAACTTCATCATGTTGCAGTCGTTAGATTCACTGGAGCAATCACATGCCACCAAACATATAAGCCAAAGCTTAAGGAACACTTATGGAAGTAGAAGACCCACAGGAAGCAGTTCAGGAACATTTTTTTTTTTTAAAGAAAGAGAAGCAGAGTTGAAAAAAACAGATAAAAGAGATATAAAGGAGATATAAAATTGGTGACAAAGAACAGCCGTTTTTTGGAAGGATTGGAAGTTGATCCTTTCTCAGGAACAAGAAGTATGAAACAAACTCAGTGTCACAGTGAGATGTGTCTGCTGCCTATCAACACAACAAAAGGTGTTACTAAAATCATAGAAGAAGTACAAGTACCATCTCAGAGGAATGACGGCAGGGAAAGAGAAGTCTGCAAATCACACATTCCAGGCAGAAAACTCTCCTTCCAGATTTCAAAAATAAGTTGCCATTATTTCAGATGTATGAATATAGTGTCTCATTGATCAGTGAACTATGCTTTATTAATATTAATAGAAATAGCAAGAATAAGATATAATGACAATAATGCTTAATTCACTTATCCCTATTTTAAAATGTCTTCTAGTTTTTGAAGCCATTTTTTCCTATTTCTATTTTATTTAGGCAAATCAAATAGATATTATTAAGACCTGTTACTACATCATGTAAACAATGGTTGTGTGGACCAATATGACACATTATTTTAAAGATGCCAAGGAATTTTGGAAATTATATTATCCTAACTCTACCGTAATCTCATGGGATGGAGAGCACCAATTACCTACTCAGTTTTTAGTCGGAAGAGAATGGTGTTGTGGTGAAATGCACAGAAAGTGAAATCCGCCCCGTCAGCCACAACGCGGCTCCATGGCGTTAGCGTATTTACACTGCATGCTCCTGCCACCACCATACTCATTCATTTCTTCAAGTGAGCATTTTTAGTTTCCTTTCCCGTTCTCTGAGTGTTCACAGGTAAGAGGTTATACCAGATAAATGGCAACACAATGATGAAAAACCTTGGATCTCTTTCTGCAAGAATTTTTTAAAAAATAAGACTTTTCAGAAATCCAACAGTCATTTTGAAAGGAATTACTGCTAGAGGTTTGAAAAGGAAGAAAGGCTCCTGGAAGCACGAATCAGGTATGAATGGACACTCGGGGGCCTTTGGGACGCGGCCCCGCCACGGCCATTGAGCTGCATGCCCGGGGCACCGCCAGCTCAGAGCCCAGGTGTGACAGATGCAAGGAGACCTGTGGTGCTGCCCTGGGGGAAGGCCTGTGTCACGGACGGCTGACCCCCAGTCCAATCCAAAGATAATTTTGCTGCTAATCCGGAGAAATTGATCTTAGTGTTCACACTCACAGACAGAGAAAACCCAACAGTGATGTAAAATGAGCCCCAAATCAATTATTCTAAGGAATTGAGCGTTGGTTCAATGGCTGAAAATTGACATTACTGCCTAGCTCTGAAAGACAAAGGAAAAGTGAGTCAAAAAATAAATACTGAGTCACCAGTGAGGTTCTGTTGAGCTGACTGATGGATCCCTAGAGCTGATAAAAACTTTAATTAATGCAACAATGCCTACAGTCAAGTTCTTTAAAAGCTAATATCAGGACTCATAATACTGCATTCCCAAAGGGTTTCCAAAGGATAACTGTCTGTTTTCTGAATACCACAAATCCCCTTAAACTATCTAACCCCTCCTAATTCATTCAAACGTGTGCAGTTCCAAGTGGGCATCTGTGTTGTTAGGACCAAAAAGAAGCCACGAGGGCTGGTTCTCTGGACTGTCAGCCCTGCTTTGCAATGGAGCCACTTTCACACAGGCACCGCCATGCAGTGTGCAGCGTGGAGCGCAGCAGCTGGAGTAGATTTACTCATGGACGGAACAGCAGTGGCTGACAGAGAGGTTTTGCAGAAAGTTAGAGATGACTACTGCCAGGTATTAACTGCTATAATTTCTAAAAATGTTATAACCCCTTCTTTAATTTTGCTTGTTTCTACGTGAACCCTGAGAAAGAAGACACATACTAAGAAGGGCTCCTGGTGGCTAACTAGGCTCAAATTTTAGAAAACAGAGCCTAGCAGCCATTTCTACACAAAGGCCTCTCACACAAACTGTACTTGAGGGAGAAGGCTGCACTGAACTACCTGCCTCTGCACTGAACTGCCTGCCTGCACTGTGTTGCCGCCATCTCAGCTAGCCCTTATCCAGACCAGTGTGGCTCAGTTGGTTGGGTATTGTCCACGCAAAGCAAAAGGTCGCTGGTTCATTCCTGGTCAGGGCACATGCCTGGATCATGGGTTCAGTCCCTAGTTAGGGTACATGTGAGAGGCAACTGATGGATGTTTCTCTCTCATATCACGTTTCTCTCCCTCTTTCTTCCCTCCTTCCCCTCTCTCTAAAAATAAAGAAAACCTTTTTTTTTTTTTTTTTAAAGAAGTTCCTGGAACCCTATTTCAATCAATGGGACTGAGGCTTTCCCTGTCAAGCTAGAAATGCAGAGCTCTGACCAACCAGAGCAGCTCTATTCTAACCAATTAGGAAAGTCCCTTTTGGACCAATCAAACTGCGAGGATTTGGGGTCCTCATTTGCATGAGGCCAGAACAATCACGCACCAGGCACAGGACCTTCTGTATAAGCCAGCTCCCTTCTGGCTCTGGGATCACATTTTCCCTTTCCATCAAAGTCTGAAGACTATTTCCCTGGCTGAGCTGAAACACGAGGATGGGTTAACACTATTCAACTCTGTTTATCAATGGTTATTGTTTCTCACAGGCAACACTGGGTATCACAGCTAGGGGTGAAGTGAGACAATCTCATTCTCTGAGGGCACACTAACTGGCTAGGCCTAGAGGAACTCTTAAACAGAATGGCAATCTGACACTTAAGATTTTTGTTTTGACAATACACAAAGAAGACAATTTACTTGTGAGTAATTATGAATTTAATAACCCTAAAACCAGCAACATGTCTATTTAATCCATTTTATAATTATATTGTTAAGGGGTGGGGTGAGAGGCATGAAAATCTCTACCAAAACTTAAATTTTAGTAAACTTCCCCCCAAATTAAAAATGCCTACCAACTCACTTTTTAAAAATATAACTAAAAATAGCCCCAGAGCTATAAACCCAACTTGAAAGAAAAGCTACTTTCAAACACAGGACTGAAGAGCTATTCTAAATAACTCGTCCTTTTATTTTCTTATCAAAATACATACCACCAAACCTTCTCATACTTTCCCTCTTTATCTTTCTTGTTTTGTTCTGATGAGAAAAATTATATACTCATATGTTTGTTTAAAAAAATTTCAACCAACACAGCAGTACATTACACTTATGGTAAAAGTCTGTTTGGCATGATTTACCTCTGCCAGTGTCTCACTGGGTGCTGGCCACCCTTGTGAAACGAAGAGACTGACGAAGGTCCGACCTCGATCTGATTACTGGGGGGGGTGGGTGTGTGTGTGCATGTGTGTGTGTCTAAGCCATTGATTCTACATGTAAAAAGACATCAAATGACTTCCCTCCCAGGCTTATCCAGCTTGGGCAATCATAGTCACAGCAGAATCCAATTCTTCATTTCATTTCAATTTACAAACATAAAATAAAATCAATATGTGAATGAGCAGCACTTGAGTGTAATGGTGACCTGCTGAAGGATTGGGGTGGGTTGGCAACATATCTTGAGTGCTGACGGGGCACTCTTTCCCTATAAACAGTAGACAAATAACAGAGGTAAAGTATACTTTGAGTATATGAAGCATGTTCTGTCCCAGACCTACCAATAGTCTTTCTAAATGCAGCCAGTACTTGCCGATCCCATAGGGCCAGGTGAGTGCAGACGAATTCACTGGTGAACAAACATTACCAGAAAACATGCCCAAACACATATGTCAGCAGTAGCATCAACCAAGGTCCATACAGTGTAATTATTATTCGATAACAACATAAGCCACTCTTGGAAATCACACCTTATTTTTCCAAGCAACACCAAGCAAATAGGATAATCAAAAAATGGTTCTACTTTGTGATTGTTACTGACCCCTTGATGATAGCAAAAGTCACTACCTTGTCACAGATTACAGATGCACGGAGCCCTCTGAGGTGGTCATGGTGACAGCTCCGAGGCTGTCAGCCCCGATCAATCACCTTCCATTACGTAAAGGTTTTCCAATTTTGTGCTTCTCTCAAAAGCTCCGCTTTGCCTGGATTAAGCTGAAGCATCAACATTCGAACTTATTGCTCCTATTACTGCTCCCTAAATAAATGCTATTAGAAAAAAAACTAGCTTTTCCACAATAGGAACTCAAAATCAAAGCTGACCACAGCGATGTGGCCACATATAAGATATATTTAACCACAAACGCTTCACAGGTGCATATTATACAAACTTCGTGAGCAACTCTGGGCCCAGGAGGGAGGGGGCATTTAAAGTGCCAAGAGAAGGCAAGGTCTGTGAGTTGTATGACTTAGCTCCCCAAATGAATACTGAGCAATTCCAATGTATTCATTGCGATGCCACAGTATTATCGGATTTCAGAAGCAGTCTCCCATGAGTTTTACACTATGTGGTTTTACTACCTTGTACCTATTATCTTCATGATGGAGAAAAGTCATTGTTCTAAAATACAGCAGATGTGTCTGGGGGGAACAGTTTAAAACCAATTGAAAAAGGCATTTTTAAAAAATAAGAGCACCTAAGAAAGGGACTCAGTCTTGTTTATCTTTGTAATCTTGATAGCCAGTTAGATGTTTGCTGCATTAAGACACCAAATCCATAAGATGGGAGCCCATTTATATAAATATGGTCAAGGCTACAATCGTGCACATTCTTTTGTCCCAATAAACAGACTTTTCATTATGGTTGTTAATGGTTACATAAATGTGACAAAGCCGGAAACAGAGCGGTAAGAACAAAAAGTGATGAGGAGGGAAGAGACATATTTCAGAGCTAGCCCCACGCAGGCCTAGGGGCTAGCCACAAAGATGGGAGAGAGAGTGGTCCCAAAGCAGCACACTGCAACATGTGCTACTGGGCCCGCATGGGTGTTTTTTAATGTTAATTTATTGTCAACACTAAAATGTTGGGAGGTTTCACTTAAAGGTCCAGATTTCAGGCTTCTCTTAAAAAAATAAACACACAGATGATCTGGGAATTAGAGCCCTGTATCCCCACAGGCAGGAATCTGCTGTTTATCCTCTCGTTCGCCACAAGAGGCAGCCACAGCGGCCCCGCTGCACTCGCCAGGGGTTCCTACCTGGCCTTCAGAAGCGTTTGAAGTGATGAGCCTAAAAATACAGGAAGCACAGAAGAGGAAGCTTATTCTGAGATAAAGAAAATGGATCTAAGCCCTGGCTGGCGTAGCTCAGTGGACTGAGTGTGGGCTGTGAACCAAAGTGTCACAGGTTCGATTCCCAGCCAGGGTACATGCCTGGGTTGCAGGCCATAACCCCCAGCAACCGCACATTGATGTTTCTTTCTCTCTCTCTATCTCCCTCCCTTTCCTCTCTAAAAATAAAATTATAAAATCTTAAAAAAAAAGAGAATGGGTCTACGAAGAACGTGTACAGATTGAGCTGGTGCCAGGGACAGCCCAGAGAAGGTGATGGGAAGCAGAAGAAGATGCAGACCTTGAGATTCACATGACATTCAAATCTGAGATGTGGAATCCTTAGCTGCCCACGAAGCCATCCAAGAGAGTCAAGGAAGTAGCTTAAAGAAAAAGTGTCAAGAAAAAAAAGAGCAGAGGACAGAGACCTCAGTGCTGTCCTCAATAGAAGAGGAAACATAAAAAAATAAAAAAAAAAACAATCAAAGAGACAAGGGAGGCTGAATTAGCACCAGAGGCTCTCCAAGACCTGGCGCCACCACACCTGTCCAGCTTCATTCCCTCTGCCTCTCCCGTAGTCTCCCTCGACCCCAGGCAGACAGTCCTATTTGTTGTCTGAGAAACCAAGGACTGTTGCCTGCTTCAGTGTCTCCTTCAAACCCACGTTTCCTACTGCCTGAAATGCTGCTTTCTCCAACCTGCCTTTGTCACATTTCGATTCTACTTTCTACAGTGAGCTCCAGTGGCCCCAGTGAGGCTGTTTCCACGTGCCCTGTGTACCATGAGGGGAGCCTTTCTTGTGCTGCCCTGTGTTTGCCACCTTCCCACTGGGCACCAGGTCTTCTTCAGCGTTGGATCCTCAGTGGCTGGTGTGGCACTCAACAAGCAGCAGAGCAAAGGGAGAGAAGGAGTAAGCAACTGGAGTGGCAGGACAAATCTCTGGGTAATGCTATATCACAGAGATCATGGAAGAAGAGCCATTTCTTCTTTGAACAATCTGGAATACTAGGAGTCATTCAAGGGGAGTGAAGAGAGGCTCTGTGTTTTAGCAAGAACCTGTCACTAACAACTTTAGATGGGAAGTGGTTTCTGATTGGGGAAGTAACTTGGAAATATGTATCAAAAAGCTTACCACTGCTCATACGTAGGTCTAAAAAAATGTACTTGGGAAGTCCATCTGCAATGGACAACATGTTTTATTTGTTTTGTTTTTTTCCCTGACTATTCAGATCTAATCCCCATTTCCATTTTGAGGGAGCTCTCATCCCACTGGAGATGCCAATACGGTCAGATTCTTCTTTTGCGGCCCCCTACCCAGCAGCCAGGCCTGGACATTCTGGCACTCCTCCCCTGACAGGGGGCAGCAGAGGTGGTCAGAGGCATGGCCTCACTGGGCAACTCTGGCTGCAAGCATCCCCACCAGGCTCTCCCTGCCCAGGGACGGCTGCTCTGACCCCTGGCCCTCCAACATCCTGTCACTCTTCCGAACCTCTAGCAGCCCTCTAATTGGGACCCCATTTTTATAAGACAACCACGGTCGGTCTCTATCTGGCCCTGGAAACATCCTTAACTGATACGCTGCCTGACAGAAAAAAAAGTCCTAAATATGGGAAAAAAGCTTTATGTGTATAATGCAGCATTATCTATACAGCAAAATGTGGAAATAATCTAAACTCCCCCAAACAGGAGTATTTAAGTAAATGGTAGTACAGCCACTTGATAGAATAGCTGTACTTATAATACTAAAAGGAAAATAGGTTTATAATAAAATGCTACAATTAGAAGAGTTTAACTATATGTATATAGTATTATTGTACTCTTACAAAAATACTATTTGTAGGGAGAAAATGACTGGAAGTAGGGAAATATTGAATAGAAGTATCTTTTCCTTAAAATTTTAATTTTAAAATTCTGAAGATACAGCCTCAAGTGTGGCCCTGCCCCACAACTGTGAAGGAGCCTATGCTAATTAGATCTGCTCTTCTGCACCTCTCCCTGCTGACCATGTGTCTGCTGCACGTCCTGGGTCCCTCGGCCTCCCCATCCCCTGCATCCTCCGTGTGGCCCTCCCTCTGTCTCTTAAATGGGATCACAGACCCTGCTTATTTTGCTTTTGCACTTTACCAGACAGAGCATCTCCTGCTCATTCTTCAGAGCTCTGCTCAGCGTTGAGTCCGCCTGGAAACCTCTGGAACCCCCTAGGCTGACTTAGACCCTCTTCCTCCAGCACTACATATTAAGGATTCATGAGTGTCCCTCCCATAGGCTCTTAGTTCCTTGAGGGCAGAGACAGTGCCCTGTGTGTGTACCTTTCCGCTCCGGCACCTCACCCGGTGCCTGATGCACTGATGATGCCTAGTGTTGGTGTGGAAGAAGAAGGGATGAGTGAGTGGACAAGGGAGCACTGAGCCCGAGGACAACATGCTCTAAAGGCAGACGGGCGTTAGCAGAGGACGCAGCATTTCTCCACAGAGACCGAATGGACAATGACACGAGGAAATACAGACACACATGTATGTAAAGAAAAAGGGAGCTGAGGAATTTAACAAGAATGTGTCAACAACGGCGGGCAAAAGACAGAAGAAAAGTAAGGAAACAACAGCCAAGAAGAATATTTTGGACAAACAGTAAGATAAACAACAGAACCTGCATGGTTCTCCTTTTGCTTCAGATTGTTTGTGTTTGTGGAAGGGTTTACAAATCATCCCTTCAGAGATTAAACTGTCTCTGAGGTCAGTGAAACAAACCGACTGCTTCTCATGGTGCCCAGTTTCCCGCTGGGTGGCATTAGGTCCGCAGAGCTAAGCTAAGGAAGAGCGTGTGCAGCGCTGCACGGGGGTCGGGCAGCACCACCCTCCCACCGCACGGGTGCCAGGGGCGGCCTTCACTGGCCTCCTGATGGTAACGGGCTTCAGCTACAAAGTTCTACATTTCAGCTTACTTTTAAAAATCAACTCCATTGCCAATCACTGCTAACTCCATAGCTCCAGAACACCCTGCACAACTTACTCACGGTGCCACCATTCTTCCCAAAGGCCCCTGCATGTTGGCTTCAAACAGGGCCTCTGGGTCCTATTGGATGAGGCAGCTCTTGGAAGCCAATTTAGACTCACATTTGACCAGAACTGGCCTTTATTAAGGACTCTCTAGAACCGCTCACTATGCCACCCAACTTGTTCTCATCATTTTGCAGAATCACCACGGGTACTAGTAATTGTTACCCCCATTTTACAGAGAAGGGAGCTGAGACTTAGGGCAAGTGGCTCAAGCCGGGCTGTAAGTGGCAGAGCCCCAGCTGCAGCCCAGGTCTGCGTGGCTCCACACCCACGCTGGCCTGTACTCCTCTTACCCACTGTGAGCTGAAGGCAAGTCCAAGGGTTCCGGACTGAGAGAGTGTTAATGCAAATGTTAGCTGGGCTGATTTCTAACCACAGCACTGAAACCTTGCTAAAATCACAATAAATGTGCTTAGACAACATTACGTAATAGTCAATATGCTGAGAAGCAATCGTGTCCCTCAGCCCGAGTCATTCAGAATTCGTAGTCTGGCCCCTCACAATTGGCCCCGTCCCTCAGACTCAGACGAGGCTCTATTTTGAATTCTAATGAGAGCTAGGCACACTGAATATTTAAACTGCAATGACAAAGATCCTGCTTTTACACGAATGTCCTTAATACAAGCAACAGATCTGAAAATACATATAGGTATCAATGGAAAATATCCATCTAGCATTCATTTAGAAGCTGGAAAAAGACAACACTGTTTTCTACTTGATGCTATTATTGAGGCAGGGGTAGGTGAAGAAAAGAGAGTAAAAAACACGCAAAGATCCCAGTAAAAATTTTAAAGCCCAGGCCCCGAGTGAAAGGTTCACAAAGCGGTGCTTGAATCCTTTGTTAACAACTGAACAAACAAGTGCATCACCAGGCCCTTCTGAGCGGCCCCCTTGCAGTTCGGTCTGTACTTATAACCAGAAATGTCCTCACTGTGAAAGCATCTATGACTGACAGATCAGATCAGCAAGGAAGATATGCTGAGGATAGGGAAACAAAAGACCATTTCACGGTTCGCAACCCATTTTTGCTCTCCCTTAAGTAAAATGATGCACCGGCTGCCATCCTCAGCCCACTCGAGTGCTCCCAGTTAAACAGTTAGAGTGTCCAGGAAGAGGAACCGCCTTACACAGGCGTGAGCTGCTTAATTCCCACCCCTTGAAGAGTTAAAATATACCTTGCCTGCAGTTTCCTGTATATATATGTGTGTGTGTGTGTGTGTGTGTGTGTGTGTGTGTGTGTTTACATATAAAACAATAGACCTGGGCTTGCGTTTGGGAACAGCTCTGTCTTGACCAAGCCCCTGTCCCCCAGATACTTGTATACTTGTATCAGTATTAGTATACTCATGTTTATAGGGGCATTATTCACAGTAGTCACAGATGGAAACAACCTGGGAGACCAATGACAGAGAAATGGACAAAATGCAGTATGTACATTCAATGGAACGTATTCAGCTTAACAAAAAGGGAAGGAAATTATGACGCATGCTACAGCTTAGAGGAATGCTGAAGGCACTGTGCTACGGGAAATAAGGCAGACACAAAGGGTGCACACCGTGTGGTTCCACTTAGATGAGGTGTCTGCAATAGAGGCAGAAAGGAGGATGGCACTGGCAGAGGCTGGGAGAGGGAATGGGGGGATAGTATTTAATGGGGATAGGGTTTCAGTCTGGGATGATGACAAGTTCTGGACATGGATGGTGGGGATGGTGGGACAACAAGGTACCTGTGCTTAGTGTCATTGAGCTGAGCACTAAAAAACAGTTACAATGGTAAATTGTATATATATTTGTATATGGTATATATATTTGGTATATACCATATGGTATATGGTATATATATATTTTATTACAATAAAACACATTTTTAAAATAAAAGATCTGGCTAAATTTGCATAGGGCTGCTAGACCTACTCAGCAAATTCTACAATATACTTTGTGTTCAAAGGCTTAATATTGATCAATGAAAGTCTCAGAAGGCAATCGCTGGGTGTCGTCAGTACAGGTCTGACCTCCCCAGAGCTTTGGAGGCCACGTATTGAACCTTCATCAGTGTGGAGAAACAAGCACTGCTTGTCAACAAACACAGATTTCCCTTTAAACATATGAATGCATTACTTTTTCCTCTAGTGGTATCAGGTATCAGAAATGGTATGAGGAATAGTCATTTGGGTGTTGATCTACAATATTATTGGAACTGCTAGGTAAATATTAGGAAAAAATTGAAGGGATAAGAGAAACAAATGTCTCCAAAGTCTTTCCACTGAAAGAATAAAAATTCCTTCTTTCAGCACCTAACATCGTTGTGCTGCTGCACCTCTCCCTTCAGAGTCGCCACATGTGATTCTGTTGTAGGTAGTATGTATTATAGACAATAAATACCTATTATATAACTGCTGTATCATATATAAATAAGTACAAGTGAGTCATGAGATAATTTTACAGTTGATATATTTTAAGATACCAAGTTTTTAAAAATATGCAGTTCAGTAATTTTGGGAGTCTCTAAATCTCTTCTACTAAAACAAATGAAGCAGTTCAGCTCAGAAGGTTTATGGAAATCTCTGGGTCTAAAAACCAACAGTAGGTAATACTGTGAAATAAAGAACTGGTGACAGCATTAGTAACACTCCTCACTGTGATTTGGTGGATGGCGTATGGTGAATGGCGGCCACATGCAAACCCAACATGCACTGACGTGTCTGTGAATGTGCTCATTCCAAAATAATAGCAACGTGACTGCTTAGCACAAAGAAAGACCTCAGGAATGTTACCAGTGACCTGGGAAGAGCCATCCTACTTTAGGCATACAATGACAATAGCTAATACTTGCTATTCACTTACCCTGTACCGAACACTGTTCTAAGTGCTATAAGTCTGTATGTCTGCATCTACATCAGTATCATATACAACTATCTCTTTATCTACATTAATCCACTTATGCTGTAAACAGTCTTCTCACCCAGTCTCAGAGAGGAGAAGCCCGAGGCACAGAGAAGCCACTCGGCTGGCGAGTGGTGGCGCCGGGTGAGAGTGCAGGCTTTGGGGCCTCTCTACAGACTCATAGGAGTTCAGGGGAGATGGGCGGCATGAGACACCTGACATATTCTATACAATTTAACTTTGATAACCAGGCCATCCACTCTTTCATAGCTGAGGAAACTAGGCTCAGCAAGATTAAGTTTATACACAAATCAAAGATAGTAAGAGAGGGAGGTGGGCATGAATCCACATTCCTCTGTCTCTAAAGTTTCAGGATCAAGGGCAGAGAACAAAGGCCCAGTGGACAGAAGTCATGTGAGAAGGCTGTAAGGCAAAATCAAGGAGGCTTTGCTCCTGGCGGGAAGAAGGAAGCATGTGACTCCAGGAACAGAAGCACAGATTGGGCTGGTACCTGACGGATGAGAACTGGGGTCAGGGAGCAGAGCAAGTGATAAAAGGGAAGCAGGGAGCCCCTTGGAGTTTCACCTCCTCTGAGGTTCCAGGGTCCTGCTCCGCCTGGCTCTCTCTCACCATGCTGCTCTAGACTTCTGTTTAGGCAGGACACAGGCAAGGAAGGCAATCATGCTCAAGGAGTACACCTCAGGCGACCCCTGCCCAGAGTCGTGGTTCTACAGCTGGACGGATCAGAGGGTCCATTACACCTTTTCATACTGAAAGGGCTCCAGGGAGGCAAACCATGCATTCAGATTGCTAGTTTTTTTTATTGTATTGTATTTCTATTTACAATAAAAGTACTAGCTTATAAACTTGGTGCACCTTTGTAAGATGAAGCACCAGATAACAATCACTGTGATTTCTATGACTGTCCCCACTTGCTGTATTTTGCCATGTATGATGCACACTTTTCTGTCCAAATTTTTGAGGAAAAAATAAGGATACACATTATACATGGGTAGTACTAAGTCTGTATCTATATAAATGTTTTCAATTCTTTTATTTATGCTTATGCATTGAAAGTGTAACTCTGGAAAGCATATAATGATACCCGTGTGCAAAATAATATCCTGGAATACAATAATGTTTCTAAATATAAGTAAGATTTTGAATTAAAAAATGAAAACAAAAGTTTTTTTCCCTGAAAGTTTGGTCTAAAAATGTGGGTGCCCATTATACACAGGAGAGCATTATATATATGGCAAAATACAGTATCATCACTTGCTTTTGGGCAAAGCGCTGTACACGGGCAGTATGATGTAAACGTCACAAAAATCTGCATCAGAACTTCTGAATAGCAAGCACCTGCATCAAAACTGCTTGGTGTACTTGTCGAATAATGAACACTCTTGAACTCCAACCTGACCCTACTCAATCAGACCCTCCAGGGGAGGGCCTGGGAATCAGCATTTAAAAATCACTCCATGTGAATTCCCACTTTACTTACAAGGTATTAAGTAAGAAGTAAAATGACTGCGGAGCATAACGTCACTGAGTATAGGATCTGAACTTGCTTGAGCTTCAGAACCTGGGCTCTTAGCTGCTCTCGAGTTCTATCTTCAACAATCCACTGTGACTGAAGTAGAACAAGGTGCAACAGTGAATGAGACTGCCTTTAAGCCCTAGGAGCTCTGCTGCCACCAATATGCATAGAGTCACACAAGTTCCCCAACTATTCTTTTCTAGAAACATACGGAAAGGTTTCTTAGTTTGCATTTTAAAAAATGAATGCATTATCCTTTCTCTGAACTCAAAACAATTCATTTCATTTGAACAGGATTTCAGTTATCTTTTAGTAACATCAGTGCTTCATCAAATGGGACCACCCATTTCAGAGGAGCAATCAAACCCCTGTGGTCATGAGACAGATGTGGGAAACTCACAGCAGAGTGAACCGCAAGCGACACGAGGGGCAGGCCCCAACTCCCGCTCTCTTACCGCAAGATGCTGACTTTCTGTCCACCAAGTTCACACGCCTGGTTTCAGTGCGAAGCTTCTCGTCTGTTTTATCCACCAGGTTGGCAAGGTCATCAATTATTTCTGTAAGGGAACCAAAGAGGTGTGATTAATGCTCCAAAATACCCTGGTTCACATCCCAGGGTCAGAGCTGTGGTGGTCCTTCCCAGTAGCAGTTCTCCCAAGTGCGGTGAGGGAAGAGGCATGGAACTCGTGTTCTTTGAAAACTGCCGTTCTGACTCAAAAGTGGGGGGGGGGAACAGTAGTGGTAAAGGGAAAACCCCGGTTTACAGCAATGCCAGGAGACAGAGGAGAAATGTCAAAAGTTCAAGGGAAAGAAAGCATGCTCATGGCCAGCCACGTTGTCACGCAAGTTATAAAGGTGACTGACAGACAGCAGAGAAGACTACAGGGACAACTGGGGTCCTTCTTAAGAAAAGTTCTTCATGATGAATGCAGTTGACCAAGAATGGAGAAGCCAGAGACCACGGCATGAGAGATGATGGTGAGAATGGAACCCATTTAAATACAGAGGATAAACAGACACGTGGATTAGGTTACAGAAAGGTAGATCAGTGTGAGACGGTGAAGATGTAATTATAACTGACAGCCAGGGAGCACTGGGGGACGTGAAAAGAAATGGAAGGTGGTAATTTCTTCATCACTCACAGAGAGCCATATCAAACTGTCACAAAGTACAACATTTAGAAACTTATAGCTTTGTAAAATCACCAAAACTTCAATGTTTGATGTAATTTTTTGTTAACCTTAGATGGATTTTTAGTAACTACTCTCTTGTAAAAAATCCTTTATGTGGTTTATCTTTTTTTAATACTTATCTTTTAAAAGTGAAAAAAGCACTTAACATTTAAGATAGTATATACATTATGATCCTCATTATGTAAAACTATTTCTTTCTATCCTTTAATATACAGAAACCTAGAAGGCTGTATCTGGATGATGCTAACCTAGTGTCAGTAATGATTATTTCTAGGTGGCAGGATCCTGGGTGATCTTCCTTATATTTTCTTTATTATTTGAATTTCTTATGATAAAATTTTTTTTTCAATTTTGCTTCTCTTTCTTCTCTCTCTGTCTCTCTTTTTTAGTGATTGCTTTAGAGATAGGTTGGCTAATACACATCACCACTTTTCTTAAGAATTAAATAAAACAGACAAGTCAAAGATTTGAGATGAGTCCTGAAGGCCACACAGTGCGGAAGCAGGAAGGGCAATCTGTGCAGAAGGAACAGCATGAGGAAGGCCAGGCAAGGTGGGCGTTCTTTCCTCTAGCCTCCTGCAGCACTTCCTGCAACTTCTTTTTACCTACAGGCCCTTTTATTTTAGCATTCGGATTATCTGCTTGCATGTCTTTCTATTTACAGAAAGACTCTGGCAGAAACTAACTTTCATTCGTCTCTGTATCTCCAACCCCAGGAGAGTACCTGGTACACAGCAAGATGAAATAAGCACTCAAGAGATAAAGGCAATGAGGGAACGGAGCCCGAAAGATAAAATCACTAAATAATTTCAAAGCATTTTGCTGCTTCTTTAAAAAGTGGATCTAAGTCACGTTTGTTGAGTATTATTTACATACCACCTGTCTGGAGTGTCTTTCACTGTTCATTCATAACTCTCTTCCCTGGTATTCAGTGGCCCACTCTCCCCCACTCTCCCTCTCCCCTGCCTAGATGCTCCATCAGGTTCTCCTCTTCCTCCGAAATGTTGGTGGTCTCAAGCGGTCTGTATATTTCTAGTCTATAATATCACCATGGTGATTTCATATGCCTTTTAGTTTATCAATATTTAAATTAAAACCCTGAAAACTTTCTGCTCTCTACAGCTCTCCAAACTTCCTGACCCAGGTAGCCAGCTGCCTACTGCTTCTCTCTGCCTGGAAATTCCTGCAAACTGCCGACTCTCAAGGTCACTAAAACTAAATGATCCCTCTTCCCCCAAATCCCTCGGCCTTCAAATAATGGCACTGAGGCAGGAGGAGGAAACTCCAGAGGTGCCCTAGGGCTAAGACATCCATACAGGACAGAGACCCTGTCCCAAGACTGGTTGTTCTCACTTTCTGGAAAAGCAGTGGACCATGTTGACTCATGAATGCACCTGTGCAGAAGATGCTACACGACCCCTGCTTTGTTATAATAGCATTATAATAAATTGCCATTGTGGGACCCCCCTTCCCTGGTCACCAATCAAGGAAAATCATGGGAGACACATGCACAGTAGCTTTAAAGTAATACAACTACTTGTACATGCGCAATAAAAGCCAGCCAAAACTAGCCAGGAGGGATCTGCCCTATAGGAATAGAATCCCTCCAGCCCCTGAGGCCAGTCTCTGCTTGGAGTAGGCCTGCTCCCATGTTCTTTGGAGTGTACTATTGCTTAATAAATCTGCTCTCTCTTTCTGCTATAAACTCTGTGTGTTTGGTTCAATTCTTTGTCTGCGATCACCAAGAACATGGTTACCTGTGCCCACCTGTGATAGCACCACCATTCATTTGCTGGCCTGAGACCTCAGGAGTTACTTGGCCTTCTCCCTTCCCCTCTCTTTCACCAGACATTCTATTTGTAGCCACTCTAGTTGATTTCCGGCCCCAGTTATCTCTCAATCCTACCATTTCTCCTAAACCCTCTTATTGATATCTCACAGAAATTCTCCAGGGCTTCTGAGGCAATGTCCTAACTTACCTTCTTGTTTCTGCTCCTGAATCATTTCAATCCATTCTCCATACTATAGTGAGAGCCATACTTTTTTCATATCTTACTTAGTTAAAATTAAACAGCCATATGTGGCTAGTGCCTATTGTATTGAATTACAAAGCTCTAAGCACTTTTTTTTTAAGAAAAAGAGACAAGACCAAAACACAAACCCACTACCACTATCACCACCACTACTGAGAGTTATTGCTTTAAAAAAATCAACAGAGGAAATAAAAATAAATACTAAAAATGCATGATTCACTCAAAAGAAGGCAGAAAGGAGGTACAGAGGAACAAAGGCTAGATAGGACAAAAAGAATGTAAATACCTAGATGGAAGACTGAAACCCAACTATATTAGCAGTCAATTAAATATAAATGGGCAAACTGCTCAATTAAAAGACAAAGAATGTCAGGTAAGATTTAAAAAAAAGACAACACTATAGGCTTCCTCAAGAAACTCACTTTAAATAGGAGGCATAGAAAGTGTCTGCATGAGAAAGCTGGTGTGATTTCATTAGTATCAGACCAGGCAGGCTTCAAGCCACAGAGTACGATCAGAGGTAAAAAGGAAGTTTTCATCACGATGAAAGAGCACACATAACAAAAATGGACCCCCCCTTGTAGTTAAATATTAAGGAAGCTACCTCTAAACAACCCATGGGATAAAAATAAATCACAAGTGAACACAGAAAGTGTTCTGAACTGAATGGTAGAGACAATACAAAAGGAAAGTCTGGAATGCAGCTAAAGCAGTGCTCAGAAGGAAGCTTACTGCTTTAAACACATGAAATAGAAAAGAAGACATAAAAATCAATGACCAGACTCAAGGAGATAATCATATGGACATTTCAGTAAATGCATAAAAAGGGTTTGACATAATTCAGTGTTCACTCATGACAGAAATTCTCAAAAAACAAAACAAACCAAAACAAAACCAGGAGTGCGAGGGTGTGCCCTCCACCTGTTAAACGGCGCCACGACAAACTCCCCGCCAACAGCACCCTTAACGGTGAGTGCCGAACCCTTTTTCTCCGAGGTTAGGAGCAAGGTAAAGATGCTGCTCTGACAACCTGCTGAGTATTTTATCTGAAGGCAAAAATATTTTAAAGGAAGGTGTAAATATGTATATGTGACATGACTGTATACATAGAACACTCTATGGGATCTATTTTAAAACTAGATCCCATACTGGTAGTTTACAAATGATTTAACAAATGATTTAACAAATCCACAGACACACAATCAATTATGAAGAGCAGTGCATTTCTATATACTGGTGACAAGCAACTGAAAAATGAAAGTAAAAAATATCATTTAAAATAGCATCAAAACTACATGAAATACCTAGAAATAAATCTAACAAAAAATGTGCAGGACCTCTATGCTGAACACTATGAAATAGTGCAGGGGAAATCAAAGACCTAAATCAATGGAGACCTACATACCATGTTCACAAATTAAAAGACTCAATATTTTAAAGTTATCTGTTCATTCTCCTCAACTGATCTGTAGATTCAGTATAATTCCAATCAAAACCCTAGCAGGCTTTAAATATGAAATTGGCAAGCCAATTCTAAAATGTTCATGGAATGCAAGTGATTTAGAATTGCCAGAATAATCTTGACAAAGAAAAAATAAAGGTGGAGATATTACATCACCAAAATTCAAGATTTATTACAAATATGTAAGGCCAAGAAACTGGTCAATTGATCTTCATAAAAAAATTTCTGCTCATGAAAAGATACCATTAAGAAAATTAATAAACAAACCACAGACTGGTAAATATTTATAAGCCATATATCTGATAAACTATCTGTATCTAGAATACACAAAGAACTCCCACATATTAACAATAAAAATAGCAAACAAACCTAGTTTAAAAATAGGCAAAAGACCCGAGCAGATGTTTTGTAAGAGGAGACATACAAATGGCCAATGTGACATGAAAAGGAGCTCAACACCATCAGTCATTAGGGAAATGCAAATCTAAACCACAGCGAGCACCACGCCACGCCCACTAGAATGAGAAAATGAAAGACTCACAATACTAATTATTGGGGAAGTTTTGGCCCAAAGGTAATTGTAGAAGCATTCGTCAGTTTAATCAAGTTAACCATATATCTACCCTACGACCCAGAAATTTCACTCCTAAGTATTTACCAAACAAAAATAAGAACATGTTACCCAAAAAGACCTGTACAAAAATATACACAGCAGTCTTATTCATTAAAAACCCCAAACTAGAAACAACCCCAATATCCATCAAGAGAAGAATGAATAAGCAAATTAGGGTATATCTGTATGATGGAATACTATTCAACAATAAAAACAAACAGCTACTTATAAGTGCAACTACATAAATCTCAAAAGCATTTTGTTGGCTAAAATAAGAAAATAAAATCAGTATATACTTGATGGCTCCCTTCATATGAAGGATATGGATAAATGTAATCCACTGGATAGAAATCGGAAGGCAGTCTCCCGGGGTGAGGGGTGCAGGGACTGACTGGAAAGGAGCATGAGGGAATTTTCCAGATGAAGGAAATGTTCTAAATAGTCACACAAATACATACAGTTGTCAAACACATAGAACTGAACACTATAGATCTGTGCACTTTGTTTATGTAAATTATACCTCAACTAAAAATGTAAATCTAAAAAAATTAAAAGTTTACAATATTATGATATTCCTAAGGTTTTGCAGGAAGGAAGGAACGAAAGAAGACAGGCAGGCAGACAGGTCTACACACATGGATGCTGGAAAGACGAAGCAGGTGATGCTAACAACATTTTAGAGCTGCAAGAAGTCCTGGGTCATCTTCTTGTTCACACCTCCCCACCCCCGTTTAAGATACCCCTGACAGTGGAGTGGCTATCCTTTGCCAAACACTCCCAGCGACTGGTAACAGGGAAACTCCTGAGAAAATCAGTTCCATGGCTGAGCTGGAGGGTGAGTAGTTATTGTAAGGTTCTGTATATTGAGCTGAAAATCTTCCTGCTTTCAACTTCTACTGTAGTTATTGCTAGAACAACACAGATCCAGTGTTCTCCCACTGAGCCCCAAACTTTAATAGATCTCCAAAGGAAGAGCATTTTAGATCTGGTGACACTTTGATGCTTTAGGCATCACTGGGTGACACTATTCATCCTGAAATGTGTGCAAGGACTTGGGATACACTGTTTCAATTTTGTCTAGTCACCGAAGAATACAGGTGAGTTTATTGTAGTAGCATATATAAAGTGGTGGTTATTTTTATGATCTGTTTCTCAGGTCCTGTTGGGATATTCCACAGTAACACTTATGCTTTTTATAGTTGCTCAGTACATTGTCCTCATATGACTAGTTACGGGCAGAATTTCATGAAGGGCTTTGATGCCGCAACATGTCAACACTCAGGCTTAGTAAGCCTGTGTCATCATAAGAAAGTCAAGCACAAAATATTCCTTGTCTGACACTAAATATAGGTCAGCTGTTATACATTAACTGGGTTTCTAGAGAGATTTCTTTTTAAATTTGTAAATACTCATAATTTGGAGGTAAATAAAAATTTTGTATCAGATTAGCTCAGCAAAAATCAGTAGCAAACACTGAAGGTATTAATATTTTTTAAAGGTTTTTATTTATTTATTTTTAGGGAGAGAAGGGAGGGAGGGAGGGAGGGAGAGAGAGATCAATATGCAGTTGCTGGGGGTTATGGCCTGCAACCCAGGAATGTACCCTGGCTGGGAATCGAACCTGGGACACTTTGGTTCCCAGCCCGTGCTCAATCCACTGAGCTACACCAGCCAGGGCTTTAATATTTTAATATTAGACAAAATACAAAGTTTTTCATTTTGGTTGGTAAACCTCTTTTGATTACTAGTTTGTTGATTTCTGTTTTTATGCAACTCAATTTCTAAGTTATGAAATTTATTTAATTGAAGTTTATAAGAGGGCAGAAAAGTAAAAAATTACCCATATACACCAGTAATTCCTTTTATATGTTCCCTTCTAAGATTTGACATATACATATATTCTATACAATTGTAATATAGATGCCTTTGTCCATTAACATGGTATCATTTGTATTCTTTCATGTTGCTACACCACCTTCACAGTTATAACTTCAATGGTTACAAAATATTCATTAAATAATCATTCATTAAAACAACCCATTGTGAAATGCTTAGAATGTTTCTATTTCTACATAATGAGTCAGTGAATTCTTTCCTGTATTACCATTTTCCTTCTTTTGTATCATTTCCTTAAGTTAACAAAGTGTGATTTTGATGGCTGGATGGACTTTGAAACACACTGCCAAATCAGTTTTTCAAAGAAGCGGTCCCCAACCTTTATTGGCACCAGGGACCGATTTTTCCAAGGACTGGGGTGGGGTGGTGGGCAGGAGGCAGAGCTCAGGCCGGGGTTTCCCTCCGGGCCGGTTCCTAACAGGCCACTAACCGGCTATGGACCGGGCCCAGGGCCCAGGGAGGAGGGGTGGGAGGTGGGAAGAAGAGCGGGGAGGGGCTTCCCTCGAGGCCCAGTTCCTAAAAGGCCACAGACGGGTATGAGTCCGTAGCACAGGCATTGGGGACCCCAGTTTTAAAGGTTAATACTGCCGCTGTCGGTTGGTTCGATGGAATGACTCCACTTGTCAGTTACTGTGACCTCAGAAGGACACTTCCCAGGGCAGGGAGGTAGGGGAATTCCCAGCCTGCAGCCACTGGCTTCTAAGGTGGGAATTCCCCTCACCAGAGTCCCTTGAGAGCAAATTAAACACAGGTTTCAGAGTACAGATTGAGAAACACCCAGCTGACTCCTTCAAATTCCTGACAGCACAGCCTCCAAAGAGAAACTGATATTTGGCTTCCTGGTAGGTATTTGCATTAGGTTTCCACAAGGAGCCTATATTTCTCTCATGTGTTCATTTAAGACACCAAATGCATTCCAACAGAGAGTGGAAAAAAATGGACAATATAAAGTGTGATGCAAAATTAACAGGATCTAACAAATATTATATAGTATCAAAATATCTGACTCCAATTATATTCCATATTTTTTCTACTCCCAATTACCGTTTCAGTAAAGTCTATGTAAAGGCAGAAAGCGTGTTACCTTTACTTTCAGGTAAGTATGGTGCCTTTTTGTATTCATACTGAATGCTGGCAGCTGTAAAGTCACTAAGTTATTGTGCCTTTGGCTTATATTGCTAATAACATTTGAAAAAAATATCAACAAACAAGCAAACAGTGAATAAAGAGCTTTTCTTGAGGGATTTGGTTGAACTCCCTCTATTCCCCACAATGGAAACTAAAAATGGGAGGTGGGGAGATGACCTCTGACACTAGGAAACCTGTCAAATACATCACAGAAACCAGGAAGGGAGAGACCAACCTGTGACTCGGCAAGGGAAGGCACTACCTCACCTGTGGCACCCTAGGGCAGTGCAGCTGGCAGCAAACTCCAGCACCCAAGCAGAGCCTCTGGGAAGTGCTCAGGGTGTGGGGGCCGAGGAGAAATCCTCATGGCCACACCTGCTTGAGCATCTGAGACAGGAACATGTGGGCCAGGCTAGGCGGGCAGTGCAGGCTCCTTCGCTTCTTCTCTTTATTACCAACTAAGGCATTTCTTTCTTTACCTGGGCCTAAAAATGTGTAGGCTATACTAAGACAGAACCCTTTCCAAATTTAAAAACACTTCTTTTTAAATGTATTGATTTTAGAGAGAGAGGATGGTGGCGGAGGGAGAGAAGAGACAGATTGATTGATTGATTTGTTGTTCTGCTTATTGATACATTCATTGGTTGCTTCTTGTATGTGCCCTGGCCAGGAATCAAACCTGCAACCTTGGTGTATGAGATGATGCTCTAACCACCTGAGGTACCCAGCCAGGGCCCCCTTCCCAACTTATACAATAGACAGACACTGAGCTAGCTCTGTGTGAGGATGAACAAACAGCCAACAGGTATAAAGAGCTCAAAATGAGGGAGCCTGTGAGGGCTGTTTGAGGGAATGTCCTCTCCCCATCCCCTGTCCCTAGGAAAAAAAAATAAAATTCCTTCCAGAATATGAGAAACCTTGAGAAATTGGTTATTTTTTTTAAAACAAGATGCAAGAGGACACCAAGTCAACCAGAACAGGGAGCCACAATGCGGGAACAACTTTGGATTACCAGGAACACCGCATCCAGATAGAAACACAATTGTCAAATTGAAAACCACAGTGAAGGCAGTTAAACAGATTGTAACCTAAATAAGGCATTTAGATAATAAGCTTGAATTGTCTCCCAGAAGTCAGAGAAAAAGGTTAGAGAGGACAATATATGGGGGCGGGGGGGGAAGAGACAGGGATAAAGATTCAGGAAAACTGAAGGAGAAACAATAACCAAATAAATAATAAATTTTCTTTGAGCTGAAAAAACATTTGAGTTTTAATATAAAAAAAAAACCTCACCAAATTCTGAACATTAATGAAAAAGGTCTAGAAATATTCCATGAAATTTCTGAATTTCAGAATAAAAGAAAAAATGTTGAAGCATTCAAATGATATGCAAAGGAGACAAGCTTCCAGCTTCTGAAATTAAGAAAATTAAAGAATTAAAGAAAATTGCCCTGGCTGGTGTGGCTCAGTAGATTGAGTGCCGGCCTGTGAACCAAAGGATTGCTGGTTCGATTCCCAGTCAGGGCACATGCCTGGGTTGTGGGCCAGGTCCCCAGTAGGGATCACGCAAGAAGCAATCACACATTGATGTTTCTCTCCCTCTTTCCCTCCCTCCCCATCTCTAAAAATAAATAAAATCTTAAAAGACAAAGAAAATTAAACTGGCATCAGACTGTTCTCATGAATACCTAAATATTAGAAGACACTGGAATAAAAAGGTATGAGAGCCAAGGGTACTATAACCTAAGGGTTCACAGTCTAGCCAGGCTTCAGTGAAGGCTCATGGGTAAGAGAAAGGTGGAACTGTGTGAGGGATCAGAAAGCACCCACCCAGCTGGGTAATCCAGGGAACAAGAACATGGAAATAGGAGCACTAACTGAAACAAAACTGGACAGGTGTGTGGCAGTCAAGTTCTTACAGCGTCATGCAAGGGCAACCAACCACTCACCTCTGAGTAGGCTCCTGAAGCCAACACGTGCCTTTGGCCAGAGCCTCACCTAGCATCATTGAGGCATTCTGGTTTACTCTTCCCTTGTTGCGGGATGTCTGTGGTACCTTTCACAGCAGCAGAGGATTGCCCCAAAGCCTTACGGCCTGCCCAGCCTTAACCTTGGTATGTGCCAAAGCATCTGCAGCTGCCACAAAACACGTTTGAAAATCCAGTGAGACCATCTTCCTACATTTCTTCATGACAGAGCAATTACCACTTGGACACTTCTGTCTGCCATTATAGCTCCAAACTGTCAGAACATAAAATAAGTGGCAGGAAGACAGACCAAGTGCAGTACATTACATATGCAAAACATTGCATTTAGGAGGGCTAACTGGCTGAGAGCTTTGCCCCAAGCTGCACTAACATTTGCTGCCTGAGGGTGTAATCTGCTGGCCAAGCTTCCATCTGCAGAAAGCACGCAGCAGTACTCAGAGCTGGGGAAAAATACAGATGATCAGTGTGCCACAATGAACTTCTTACATGTGCCTTATGTATGCATTAGTGTGTATGTGGATACATTTATATTATATACACATTTATGTTTATATACATACACACCTGTGTGATATATGTATATATCTCAAAGGATAAAATATTTTATATATTATCTTTGTGCGTGTGAGAGAAATAAATGTATCTTAGAAAAACATTTGAGACAAATATCATTATAACATCCCCACAAAGTATTGTGTATACCACCCAGGTACTATTTCTGGAAAAAAAAATTACCTAAAGTATTTTCAGATGATGAAGAAATGAATGGAAAAAGGGGAAATCATGATTAAGTCATGATACAAGAATATAAAATGTAAAATAAATCATAGTAAATAATGAATCTACTAAATTTGAAATGTAGTTCACATATAGAAAAGTACATGTACTAAAATACAGTTTAATGAGTTATTATAAAGTGAATACCATTTAATTATCACCAAGGTCAAAAAAAGGCAGCTGCATGAACCTCAACACCCATCCCCTCCCTTTCATCTGATTCCCATCTGATCACTGCCTCCTCCCTCTTCCCCCGAAGCAACTACCATTCTAGATTTCATTTAATCACTTCCATGCCTTTTTGTATAGTTTTATCACCCCTAAGAAGTCAAAGATTCACACCATTGTATAATCACTTATTCAATAATTAATTCAGGGAAGGATCATCAATTAGTGGTAAAACCACTGGGCGAAGGGCTGCTTGGAAGCAGCATATTCACTGTCTCACTCCAGGGGTTTCTCCTTAGTTACAAAGTGGAAAAGACACCTTTATGATGACGAAGTATGGCAAACACTAACTTAACCAAGTGAGTAAACTTACAGTCAGCAATAGTGGGACCAACTGTCATTTTAGATCTCCTTAAGTACTGCAATGAAAAGTATACAACTATACTTGTGTCTTTTACCAAAAATGTTTAAGTCTAATCATTAAGGAAACACTCAGACATATCCAGATTGGGGGAAATCCTACAACACAATTAGCATAGGCTCTTTAAAAATGTCCATGGCAAAAAGTGGGGAGGGGGAGATGTTCTAAAATAAAGGACTATAAAGAGCCATGATGAATAAATGCAATCTTTAATCTTTGTCTGAATACTGGAGTGACCCCTCAAGAAAATAAAGTGATTAAAGAAAACTATCAGGGCAACTGGAGAAATTTAAATATGGACTCCATATTAAACAATATTACTGAACCAAGTTAAGTTTCTTGGGTGTGCTAATGATATTGTGGATATGCAGGACAACATGATAGTTCTTAGAAGATACATGCTGATGTATTTTGGAGATACCCTCACCTACTTTTAAATACTTTACTAAAATACATGTACAAAGAAAGAACAAACATCCGATGGGCATATCTTCAACTTTTCTGTAGGTTTGAAAAAAAAACTCTAAGTAAGAAGTTAAAGAAAAAAAATCACAGATTCAGAAGATTGGGTTAAAGAAAAAGAAAAGAAACCCTACTATATACAGATAGGAATTGCATAGCAGAATGGGGTAACTAAAGACCCAGATTTGAGGCTGGATGAACAAAAAGGGAGACCTAAGAGACCAAGAAAGTACTATAATGATAGAGAGGGAGGAGCTTAGAAAAGAACTCCTCCAGGTTGTCTATAAACTCCTGGCCTCCACTGAGCTGTGCATTCATGAAGATGAACTGCAGGACAGAAAACCATCCCAACTCCCAGGCTGGCCACTGACTGGCACACACATACGGGGCAGATCCAAGCAGCAAAAGCTTTGAAGACCTAATTGACACTAACAGGACAAGCCCCAGGAAGCCGGCTGGAACTTGTGGCCTCAAGCCAATCAAGTCAAATGCCTGCTAGAACAAAAAGATATCAACATCCCTGTGGGATTTAAACAACAGTCAGTCTTAAAACATAATAATCAAAAAGTCCAAAATATAATCCAAAATTACTCAGCATATAAGGGACCAGAAAATCTCAAGATGCAGGAGAAAAGACAACAAATGCCAATGCTGAGAGGACACAGCTGTTATCCGACAAAGACTTTAAAGCCGCTATAATAAAAATGCCCAACATTCAAGGCACACTCTGGAAACAAATGAAAAGATAGAAAGTTTCAGCAAAGAAACAAATGACATTGAGAAGAGCCAAATGCAAATTTTGAAACTAAAAAATACAATAATCAAATTAGAAAAACTCACTGGGTTGGCTCAATAGCAGTACAGAGAAGACAGAGGAAAGAGGCAGTGAACTGGAAGATAGGTCAATAGAAACCATCCAGTCTGAACAATCAGGAGAAAAAGAGAGTGGGATGGGGGGAATTACCATAGCCACAGGGACCTGAGGACAATCACAAAAGGTCAAATGTCACCCGAGTCCCAGAAGGAGAGCAAAAGAGTGTGGGGGGGCAAAAATATTTGAAGGAAAAATGGCTGAAATTTGGCAGAAAATATACACCTACAATTCAAGAAGCTCAGCAAACCCCAAACAAGAGGAACACAAAGAAATCCTTGCCCAGACACATCATATCCAAACTGCTGAACACTAAAGACAAGGACGAAAATCTTGAAAACAACCAAAGAAAAATTTGACACATTACTTAAAGGTGAACAAAGAGTTGAAAGAAAAAGAAGTGTAGCATTTTTAAAGTTCAACTGAAGGAAAAGAACAGTCAACACAATTCCATCTCCAGTGAAAATATCTTTTAGGAATAAAGGTGGAAGAAACACTGTCAGCTGAGTAAGCACTAAGAAAATATGTCGTAAGCACACCCAGAAAAGACTCCAAAACCACCCCAAACAAATACCCTACTGTAGTGGTAAAATATTGACTCTAAGTTTACTATAAAATGTAAGTATATATATTTATATTATCAAGTCTAGTAACCGCTAACATAACTGTACAGAGAGATAGAATAAAAACACAAGAGAAAAATGTTAATGGAATACTAAAGTTCATACAGATGATTCAATTTATACGATATTCTCCAAAAGACACAGCTGGTGGAGTGCCCAGTTGGTGGTGCCAGAGGTTAGGGTCGGGGGGAGGGTGTGACCGCCGAGGAACAGCACAGGGGAGTTTGTTGAGTGATGGAGCTGTTCTGTGTCCTGTTTGTAGCAGCAGTTACACAAACCTATGTATGTGTTAAAATTCATGGTACTGCCCATATACACAAAGTCAATTTTGCTGTGTATTAATTAAAAATTTCAAATTAAAGAAGATAAAATGAACAAAGAGAGGTATGGGTAAAGGTAGAATCTCAGAGAACAGTGGTATATAGAGAACAAGAGGAGTAAAAATAGAAGCAAAGAAGGAGGCAAAAAAAAAAAGCACCAGAAAAAAAAATGCTGTCATAGAGAGCCAGCACTATTAAAAAAAGGGTGCAGAATATACCACGTCCCCTAGACTAGACACTGGGCAGGAGGTGTGGGCCGTGCTAAGAGCCGCTTTGGGAGGTAAGGGGAAAAGGAGGGCACTCTGTCTGAGCTGCAGAAGTGAATGCATGCCAAGTGTGGGGACGGGAAGACAGCCAGGCTAGGCTAGTGAATTACAGAAAGCTCATATATAAAACCATAACAACTGCTAATATTTACTAAACACTTACTATGTGCTAAGCCATTGGCTTCCAATCTAGAGTTGTATATGTTTAGTTATAGTTACAGTTAGAAAAAATCTTCCACATTCCTCAGTGTTAAGTTATTCTATTTAAGTTATTTAATAAAATAAAAATATAGCTATATATTCTTTATGTTTATAGCTCTTTATTCTGTACTCCTAAGAATAAACATTCATATTAAAAATAAAACCCACAAAACTAAAATTCTAACAACGATAATTTAACCTTAACAGATAGAGCTTACTTTGTGAATACTGAATGGCTGCTTGAAACATGAATATGATCCCAACTAAGACAGAGGTACTTTGGGCTGCCCTGCTATGTTTTATTCCACCTGTGGAGACATCCTTTATACAGTGCATAGCGACAGACCTGGCCTTGTGTCTCGTGGACACAAATATGTCATTACATACTAAGTATACCTTTTTTTCTCATCAGCCAAGAGCCACTGGGATCCATGACAATCACACGCACAAATATGAATGTGGGCGAGAACTGCATGGCAAGCAAGACATGATACAGTGGTCATCCTGATGGTCCAGAATATTCTCTTGATTTTTAAATATTATCATCAGTAGGAAAATACAAAATTTAAAGACAGTCATAAACAAACAAACAAACAAACAAACCCAGAGCCCAGAGAAGACACCATCAGCCCTAATTTGTAGACGCAATGCTAAAAGCATAACATATGTTATCTTAACCCAGGCATCAAACAGCCCTATGACAGGTACAATAAATAAAGATCTCACCAGTTTTCCTAGACCTTCAAAAAATTTTACATTTAAAATCTACATTTAAAAATTTACATTTAAAAAATGTAAGCCATATCAAAATTCTTGCTAAATAAGGTAACAACAAGAAAATACTTCCCATTATTTGAGAAGACTGGAATCCTGATGATAATGGGCTTAGCTCTGACTGAAGTGATTTATAGATAATCAACATGTATTTTTTTAGCACTCTGCATGCATAAAAAGGTTACATACTCTATGAATCCAATTATGTGACATTCTGGAAAAGGCAAACCTATAGAAAGAAGAAAATAATCAGTGGTTGCCAGGAGTTTGGAGGAGGGGAAAGGAATAAATAAGTGAAGCATAGGGGATTTGGGCACAGTAAAAATATTTTGTATGATATTGTAATGGTAGATATATGACATCATGCATTTGTCAAACTTTACAACACAGAGTGAACATTAATGAATATAAAATTTTAAAACATCATTCAGGAGTCTGCGGATTCCAGGAAAGGATGCAGGCTGTGACGAGCGCATCTAACTGTTCTACAAATGTGTACAACAGCGTCGCTGGACGGGGCGGAAAGGAAAAGTGAGGGCTTGAGTTCCTCTGGAAATGGGTGGGGTCTGCACGACTACAGGTGAAGGAAGCCCACACAAACTGGCACTGCGCTTGGTCAGCGATGCAGTTTTCTGCAGGGGTGTGATGAGCTAATTCAGACGCCACTGACACATGTGCACTGAGACCGAACAATTACAGAAATAGATGGTGGCGGTAGGAGCCAAACTCTCACTGTCGGAATGGGAATTTATAGATAAGCAAGGGGATGAGGCTAGAGGGATCCATGTGGTAATGCGTTAGTGAGAGACATCAGGGTGAACTCGTGTTTAACTTAATACAAATAAAGGCGGTGACACACAGATATGTGCATTGATTCAGTTTAGTAAACATAGCATACACTTCTGTGCTTTGTCAACTGAGAAAAAATAAAAAAAGCAAAGCCCCGATAGCAATGGACCTTCTTAGCACCCAGATCTTGGTTTCTAATACCACTCTGTAATTGGAAAAAAAAACCCCAAAACAAACAAAAAAACCCCCACAAGATGAGTCTGAAGTATCTGGTCATACCAGAAATAAACAAATGTTTTAAAACACAAACAAAAAACACCCACCACACACCTGTGGACGTGTACAAAGGAGCACGGGAACCAACCAGAAGAGTTCTCAATAGCCAAAACGGAAAGAATTTGTACAAGAAAATAATTCTGAATTACAGCCAAAAGTATAAAATAAATTTTCATAAATCTATACATGATTGCGCAAGTTCACAAATGGGAAAGAAGAGACAAGCCTCCCATGCAGAATTCCAGACAGTTTATGTAGATACTGGTCTTCACAGAGTGGAGGGTGTAGCTGGGTGTGGGCTACATGCAGTGACTTCTTTCCAAGAAGTAAAGCATGGAAATGGGGAAGGGGGAGAGTAACTTTACAGTGGAGAAGCATGACACACAGCACCCGGCCAGGTGATCAAGGTCAACGATGACAGTCACAATCATGTTGACAGTATGTACCCTTGATATGCTACCATGAAAAGGGCACTTCACCTCTGTGGTATTCCTCCTAACACCTTGTAACTCTAGTCTCACCACAAGAAAAACATCAGACAAAGTCTAGCTGTGCAGTGTCCTACAAATACCTGAGCAGCCTCCTTTGAACAACCTCATCAAAAACAGAGTCTGAGAAACTGCCATGGCCAAGAGGAGCCTGCGGAGGCCTGGCAATGCAATGCCACGTGATGTCCTGGATGAGATGCCGGAACCGAAAAAGGACATAGGTAAAACCTGAGGGAATCTGAATAAAGCAGGGGCTTCAGTTAATAATTATACACTGATACATAATTACGTATTTATATACCATGCTAATGTAAATGTTAATAACAGGAATCCAGGTGTGGGATACATGGGAATTCACTTGTATTATCTTCTCAATTTTTTCTGTAAATCTAAAACTTTTCTAAAGAATAAAATTTAGCCCTGGCTGGCATAGCTCAGTGGATTGCGCGCCGGCTGTGAACCAGGCATCGCAGGTTCAATTCCCAGTCAGGGCACATGCTTAGGTTGCAGGCCATGGCCCCCAGCAATCGCACATTGATGCTTCTCTCTCTCCCTTCCTCTCCCTCCCTCTCCCTCCCTCTCTCTCTCTCTCTCTCTCTCTCTCTCTCTCTCTCTCCCCCTCCTTTCCCTCTCTAAAAATAAATAAATAAAATCTTAAAAAAAAAGAATAAAATGTATTATTAAAAAAAAGACCCTGTATTTAACATATTGGGTTGGCCGAAAAGTCATTTAGTTTTTCCGTAAAATAAAAGACACATTTTTTCATTTTCACCAATAACTTTATTGACTTGGATATTTTAAGCATGATGTCAATCTCCTGCTATTGACTTCTAGTGGGTAGAGGCCAGGGATGCTCTAAACATCTTCCGATGTGTAAGACAGCCCCACAGCAGAGAATTATTTGGCCAAAATGTCAACAATACCCAAAAAATTCACAAACCACTTTTGACACATTCAATCAGTCACAGCACCTTCTCCGTACACTGCACAAATCTTTTTCTGTTGTTTTTTGCTTTTCAGTTGTGTTTTTACCTTTCTTGAAATAATAAAGCATAATATGCCAAAAATGTTGCATATCTTCTTCCATCTTCAATATTAAAACAGCTGCATAAAAATTCACCAATTTTGGTAAGTTTTTTAAATGTATGCTGATATAACAGCTGTCACAACACAATCTAACAAAATTGTTTTTTTTAAAGATTTTATTTATTTATTTTTAGAGAGGAAAGGGAGGGAGATAGAAAGAGAGAGAGAAACATAAATGTGTGGTTGCTGGGGGTCATGGCCTGCAACCCAGGAATGTATCCTGACTGGGAATTGAACCTGCGACACTTTGGTTCGCAGCCCGCGCTCAATCCACTGAGCTACGTCAGCCAGGGCTCTAACAAAATTGTTTTTAATGCAATTAAAGACAATCAAGCACTACTAGCGCTATTGTATGGAAAAACTAACTGAGCTTTTTGGCCAGCCCAAAACTTAAAGAAGACACATTAAACATTTTCCCCCAGGTCAGAAACCAGGCAAATAAGTCATCATATTGCACCAATGTTTTGGAAAACAAAAACAAGACTCAGACTTGGTCAAGTCACGCCATCCAATACCAAGGCTCCCTATAAAGCTCCAGCAATCCAGGCAGTTAGGGCGGTCTGGCGTGGACGAAAGCCGGCGGGACAGAAGAGTCCAGAAACAGATTCACACATATGGCCACCTGGTATCCACACGATCCTTAGGTTCCATAAGAAATGCCAGCAGGCATATTTCTTCAGTTTTCTTAGGAACCCTATTTACATGCAAGAGTGAGAGCACAGGAAGGGAATGTACAAATTCCTGAGAGGCCCCTGAGAGCAATATACTATTTCTGTTAATCCTTAGGAGGGCCCTGTGAGGCAAGTGTTACTAGAGGCGAAGCTCAAAGAGGTTAAGTGATTTGCAGTTCCACGGCTGGTAAGTGGCAAAGTTGGTCTAACTGCAGTCCGCCTGATTCCTGAGGCTTTATTTTAATCACACTCAGAAAGAAAAAAGAAGAAGATACCAGACCAACATTCGAAGACTGCCTTGTTTGTTCTGTTCTGTTTTGCTTTGTTTGAAAGATGACATCATTCAAGCTCCCTCTATAAAATATCTTCCAAACTTAAGTGAATGTCCAATTATAATTTATTACAATGAACATATTAGTTTATTAAGCCAAATTTATGATTCAGGTGGGTGTTTCTGCATGTCGTGTATATACTTTATAGTAACAAGCCTTTTTTGTACAGTCAGTAGAATTATTTAAATGCTATGAAACTGAAAAATAATCTTACTTGTAATTGTTATAAAAATATACAGCTGTTCCTTATCATTTGCTATATTTTGTTGGTCATTATCATGACTATCCAGTGCCACGGTTGTGGTCAAGAATATAACTTCCAACTAAGCCAAGGTCATATGCTAACATTTTTTTTCCCCTCTCACAATTGATGATAGAGACCCAAACTATTAGATCTCTGGTCCCTCTGAAAAATCACACACATCTCAAATCCAGCAGGATATATCCCTCTGAATATCATTTCCCTTCTTTTGGGACCCAGCATTGCTTTTCCATATCTGGTCTGCTACTGACTATCTGGAATGTATTCATGATACTAAATATTTAGTGCATGTTCAACTTCTTCTAACATAGTTAGGACAACATACATACATCCAATGAGAACATTAGTAAAGCTCAGACATTATTTCTGGGTTCTTTCTCTGAGACCACAACAGAACAGACTGGCTTTTAATGAAATTCATAAAATGTTGTTATTTCTAAGTTAAGGCTTACTCTCCACGTCTCAACTGGATTTCGTATAGATGAAGAATTTTAAATATACTTGTGATGATGGTAACACAATTTTAATGCACTATAATAATTTATTATCTCATCTGATACTCTTCATAATCTTGAGAAGTAGATAGAGAAACTGTTATAGTATTTTATAGATGTCAAAACAAGCCCACACAGATTATGTAACTTGTCCAAGTTACCTCATGAGTAAGTAGTAACACCCAAGAAGACGCCTCTCTGGATTTCAATTCAAAAGCTTTCCTCAGTAGCTCATGCCTCTTATGTCTCAAATTTCAGGTCTATGTCTAACTCCAGACTAAACATAGTCTGCATTTTTCCCATTCCACAGGAGCATCGCCTCAATTTCTCCATGTTTCCCTTCCTTACAGAAGATCTCTGAAGCTCAGATAGTTGGTTAGGACGTAGGTTCTAAGTGACTGAGTACCATGACATCTATCAGTCAGAAAGTGGAAATTAACCATGTCCTCATTAAAAACAAACAAACTTGAAAAACATTTTTCCACTTAAGAAGAGAACAGTCCTCTTTAGCAGCAAAGTCACCTACCTTTTTCCCAACTAGTTTTCATATTCTGGACATATTTTAGGTGTGTTTCTCCATTCTAACAAGGGGGTGTAGAGGAAGGAGACCCATGCCAACATTCTCCTGAGACCAGTGATTACAGGCAGTGTCTTAGAGCCACAGTCCACCCATGTATCTTTGACTTTCTGACTTTATATAAACTTTTAGTAATCCTAGTGTTTAACTTTATATGTATTTTTTTCTTTACTTTTTATTATTTACACTAGTATCCACTCCTCCCTCTTTGGCCACCTGCACCCAGTCCCTGCTTCCCTTCCCTCAGGCCATCACCACACTGCTGTCTGTGTCCATGGGTCATCGTATATGTTCTCTGGGTATTTTGAAACACTCTCAGCACAGAAAAATATCCAAATGCAAAGTACTATAAGAAGCATAGTATAACTAAAAATGATGGACAGGGGTTCCATTAATTAAAGAACTGCTCACTTGAAAATGTTCCAATTTTATAAGCTGTATCAATAGACTGATACTTTGTATTATATTTTATCTCTTTATACCAGTTGTCAGCCAGTTATCAGTCTATTCCCTCTTGTCTCCAAATTCACCGTTCATTACCAACTCTGCCACTAAGGGCTGAACTATACAAGCCCCTCCTTTGCAGCAAGCATGATGTTACACCTTACCAGAAGAGGGCGCTGGAGGGACAAAGCAAGAGGAAAGGGTCACTCCAGGGCTGGGTGTGCTAGTGTTTTTTCCTCCTGCTGCTGCTGTGACTGTGGGGAACTCTGCGTCTGGGATGCTGGGCACTGCTGAGGAAGTGGGCACGGTGAAACAAAAAGGAGTACTATATAAAAGCATGCCTACTAAAACATGAGACCCAGAGCACTACCCTCCTCCCTAGCCTCTTTCCCCAGCTGGCATCCAGCACTTTAGGGGCAGATGCCCTCTCAGAGGAGACTGGAAGGTTATCTCCCAGAAACAGAGTAGCCCAAAGGAAAAGATATATATATTCTGACATTTGAAACTCCTGCAATGAAATGGTTGGTCCCCTCTCTACTGCCCTAAAGTGAGGCCCACCAATTAAACTTCAGCCAACACAAAGTCCTTCCAATCAACTTTTGGTGCCTTGCTTTAAAATATGAGCATTTAGAATCAAAAGACATTTGAAAAAAGGTTCCAAAACAACCCCCTTTCTTGTTTGAGCCAAACACATACATATACACAGAGAGAGAGATCAAAGAAGACAATGTATCCACAAAATTATAACCAAAGGGTAAAAGGAACTTTCAGAGAACAAGAAAGAGTTCTTAGAAATTAGGATAGCAATAATATTATAGTTGAGTCTTGATTGTGGTAGTGGCTACATGAATCTACACATGCGATGAGATGACAGAGAACTGCACATATACATTTTCCCAGCGTCAAATTCCTGGCTTCGCTACTGTGCTATAATAATGGAAGAAGTAACCACTGGGAACAATGGGGTAAAAGATCCATGGGACCACTGTCCTACTTTCATAACTACCTGTGAATCTGTAATGATTTCAGAATAAAAAGTTAAAAAGCTTTTTAAAGGTAGAACAGTGAGGGAGGGAGAAGGAAGGAAAGAATGAGAAGGAAGACAGAGTTGAGGACATCATTTAAGAAATAAACTACTAAGACAAAGCAATGAAAAATAGGAGAAAAAAGTTTTAATTAAATGAAGGATCAGTCCTTGGGCCCACCACTGACAAGAGGAACTACAGAGAAAGAGAAAGAAAAGAGAAAAATCATGTGGAGAAAATTAACAAAATAATGTAAGAAAGTTTCCCAAATTTAAGAACATGTGCGCCCTGATGCAAAGTGAGTAAGACATGTTCAGAACAATGAGTGAAAAAAGTCACACCCATATCATTGTGAAATTTCAGAATGCTAGAGAGGAAAAGACTTTAACAGCTTTCAGAGAGACAGGGAAGAAAAAAATAGCTCATGCATGACGGGAGCCAGAATGGCAGAGCTTCCAAAGACAACCCGGAAAGCCAGAAGCTCATGAAGGAAGGGATGCCTTCAAAGTTCTGAGAATCACCTCCAACCCAGAAGGCAGTCACTCACCCCTTCAATCAGATGTGACGGGAGAATAAAGTACTGTCAAATGTGTAAGGTCTTCACATGTCTTACTTCCCATTCACCCTGTGTTTTGGAAGTTCCTGGAGAATGTGTTTCACCAAAAAGGGGAGAGGGAAGAAAGAGGAAGACCTGAGATCCAGAAAACAGGGGACCACACATCAAAGAGAGACAAAGCACACTGCACCCTCAGAGGTGGCACAGGGACATCCCTCTCACAGTGAGGCAGGAGGCTGCGTCAGTCAGTCCAGATTGGACCAGGGAGATAAGAGACTCTCATCACTCCATGAAATTGACAGACCACTGCTCTGGCCTGAACTGTGCCCCTCCCCCTCCCCAGTTCATTCATTGGATGAAGTCCTAACCCACAAGGTGACAGTAGTAGTGGAGCCCTCACAAATAGGATTAACGCCTTACAAAGTGGACCCCACAGGGCTCCCTAGCCCCTTCTGCCACACAGGAACACAAGGAGAAGTCTGCAAACTGGAGGAGAGCCCTCACGTGGCCATGCTGGCACCTGAACTCAGACTTCCAGCCTCCAGAACCAGGAGAAATAAATGTCAGTTATTTATAAGCCTCCCAGTCTGCTATTTTGTTATAGCAGCCAGAATGGACTAGGACAGCTACCAGCAGTGTCTGCCTATATTGAAAGGAATTTTACAATTCTATCACAGGGTTTCTTTTCAAGGGAGGTGCGATTAAAAAAATATCAATAAAGACAACTAAGCAAATTAAAAAATAAGAAAGAGGCAATTACTGACTTCAAAGGGAAAATGGTGTCATGAATAACATCTGATTGTACGACACACTGTGGCTCAGGCACGAATGACACTCACAGAGTCATAATTCCGTAAGTACTAATTTAACTAGAATGTGTTAGCAATGGGGGCAGGGGGAAGTGTGCATGTGTGGGATTACTGCAGATTAAATGAACACCCTCCTTTAGAGGAACTCCACAGGCTCGTAAGAGTGAAAACATTAAGACAGAGCAGCACATTATTTTGAAACATAAATATTGTACTATAGATAGGGACAAAACCCCACTAAAAAATAGGAGCAGTACTTCCCAGGGGGAGGACTCCAAGGAGGAGAGGGCTGATGAGGAGGGACCCGGCTTCTCCTAAGCCTTCTAATTTTCCCTGATTTTTCAAAGTTATGTAGCAGATATTATTCAGATAAAAATAAAAATTAATTAAAAAAATTAAGTCCAGACCCCTGGCTGGCATAGCTCAGTGGATTGAGCGCAGGCTGCGAACCAAAGTGTCGCAGGTTCGATTCCCAGTCAGGGTACATGCCTGGGTTGCAGGCCATGACCCCAAGCAACCACACATTGATGTTTCTCTCTCTCTCTCTCTCTCTTTCTCCCTCCCTTCCCTCTCTAAAAATAAATAAATAAAATCTTTAAAAAAATTAAGTCCAAAGAACTTTAAATGAAAAACACTACAGGTGAATATGACAAAAATCCGGAAGGCCTTGGAAATACTGCTTAGGCCATAAGGACTGCTGAAGGTTTTCAGCAAGCAAGCGATGTGATCAGAACTGTATTTTACAAACAAAATTATTGATATAGAAAAAACGAAGAATGGAGTGAAAAAGGGAAGTTTGGGGATTTCTAGTGGACGCTGAGCTGGTGTGAGGCAGAAGCACTCTGGCTGCGGTGGGGCTGGACTGTCGGAGGAGCGGAAGCAGGGGCCTCAGCCAGGCTTTGCGCGAGCCACGTGGATCCCGAACCTCTTTCGTTTCTTACCCAGGGTGGTTACAACACACTGCCAGGTAAGCCACCACTGTTTATGCCTGAGTTGTTAACTCGCATCCCCCAACTGAATCCACTGATAAGACATCATCTTTTTATTCTCTAACTTTAACATGTATAGACTTCCAGCCAAGGTGGAGGCATAGGTAGATACAGTTTGCCTCCTTGCATAACCAAAAGGAGGACAACAACAAATTTAAAAACAAAAAATAACCAGAACTGCCAGAAAATCAAACTGTATGGAAGTCTGACAACCAAGGAGTTAAAGAAGACACATTCATCCAGACCAGGAGACGGGGCAGAGACAGGCAGCCAGGGCAGAGAGGACACGTGGCAGGGTAGTGGCTGGAGTACCAGGGTGGGCGAGGAAGCAGCTGGCAGAGTGGGTAGACCCACATTTACATGTGGCTAAACTGGGAGGAACAACTGGGGAGCTAGACAGACCACACAACCCAGGGTTCTGGTGCCAGGAAATAAAGCCTCAGAACCTCTGACTGAAAAAACCTGTGGAGATTGAGGTGGCAGGAGAAACTCCCAGCTTCACAGGAGAGTTTGTTGAAGAGACCCACAGGGTCCTAGAATGTACACAAACTCACTGACCTGGGAATCAGCACCAGAAGGGCCCAATTTGCTTGTGGGCAGAGGAGAAAATGACTGAAAGCCGGCAGAAAGCCAAGCAAGTGGCATTGTTCCCTATCTGACCCCTCCCCCACATCCAGCGTCACAACATAGCCTCATGGGTTGCCCTCCCCTGGTGAACACCTAAGGCTCCCCCCCTTACTATGTAATAGGCATGCTGAGATGAAGAAATATGGCTCAAATGAAAGAACAGATCAAAGCTCCAGAAAAAATACAACTAAGCAATGAAGAGATAGCCAACCTATCAGATGCAAACTTCAAAACACTGGTAATCAGGATGCTCACAGAAATGGTTGAGAATGGTCACAAAATAGAGGAAAAAGTGCAGGCTATGAAAAGTGAAATAAAGGAAAATGTACACAGAACCAACAGTGATAGGAAGGAAACTGGGACTCAAATCAATGTTTTGGACCAGAAGGAAGAAATAAACATTCAACCAGAACAGAATGAAGAAACAAGAATTCAAAAGAATGAGGAGAGGCTTAGGAACCTCCAGGACAACTTTAAACATTCCAACATCCAAATCACAGAGGTGCCAGAAGGAGAGGAGGATGAGCAAGAAGTTGAAAACTTATTTAAAACATAATGAAGGAGAACTTCCCTAATCTGGCAAAGGAAATAGACTTTCAGGAAGTCCAGGAATCTCAGACAGTCCCAAAGAAGTTGGACCCAAGGAGGAACACACCAAGGCACATCACTATTATATTACCCAAGATTAAAGATAAAGAGAGAATCTTCAAAGCAGTAAGAGAAAAGGAGACAGTTACCTACAAAGGAGTTCCCATAACCTTGTCAGCTGATTTCTCAAAAGAAAGCTTGCAGGCAAGAAGTGGGTGGAAAGAAGTAAAAGAAGTCATGAAAGGCAAGGACCTTCATCCAAGATTACTCTAGCCAGTAAAGCTATCATTTAGAATGGAAGGGCAGATAAATTTCTACCCAGATAAGATGAAGTTGAAGGAGTTCATCATCACCAAGCCCTTATTATATGAAATGTTAAAGGGACCTATCTAAGAAAAAGAAGATAAAAAATGCAAACAGTAAAATGACAATAAACTCAAAACTGAACCTAAAAACAAAAACAATAGTGAACTAAGCAAACAACTAGAACAAGAACAGATTCACAGAAATGGAGATCACATGGAGGATTATCAATGGGGAGGGGGAGGAGGAAATGGGAAAAAGGGTACAGGGAATAAGAAGCATAAATGGTAGGTACAAAATAGACAGGGGAAGGTTAAGAATAGTATAGGAAATGGAGAAGCCAAAGAACTTATATGTATGACCCATGGACATGAACTAAGGTGGGGGAATGATGGTGGGAGGGGAGTACAGGGTGGAGAGGAATAAAAAGGAGGAAAAAATGGGACAAGTGTAACAGCATAATCAATAAAATATATTAAAAATGAAGCATGTATAGACAAAAATTAAGTAATAAATTTTACACTTTTTTGCTAAACTGAAGTTCCCATCCTTAACATTTATCTAGGAAATGTCAATTTAAAAGTCTCAGTCTTTATCTCTCCACTCGTTCTCTGACTATATGTGAGTATTCAGTACAAGGAAGGAGAAAGCCAGAGCTAAGTACTGTAGTCTGCTTGCAGAACATCTTCCCTGTGGATAAAGAACTACCCCCAGTTAGGAACCAGCCTTTCAAGAGATTTCACTAGTGTGGACCTTCGCCATGTCCCAGACCACCCTTGAAAAAGCTGACCATCAAAGTCTTGGACCTCAGAGCTGAGAGGTTGCACCTTGGAAGTAACGAGGCTTGGTGAAAAACCACAAAGCCACACTTAGTCACACATCCTCATTCACTCTCCAGGGCTCTCTCTGGCCTCTGGGTTTAGGAACAGAGACTAAAGAGCAACAGGTTAACTTTTTTTCCCCTTTAACAATGTGGCCACAAAAAGATGGATCACAGAAAACAAGACAGACAATGTAACTGGATTTCAGGAAGACATGCGACAAAAGAACTAAAACTATCATCTCCTGTGACTAATCACTTGGAAATGTGTCCTATTTTGCAAAAACAGTGGGGAGAAAGCACCCTGTGTAGGTCCAGGAGAGTTGAGGATTATGAGAAATATATAAGGATAAACCAGGAAGACAAGTAAGAGTCATATCTACCTGAATGCACTCAGAACCAAGCCACAAACTGGAAATCAAAGTTAAATCCATGTACCCTGCCCCCGCCCCTGCCCACTTAGAACCTCACTCCTCCAAGTGTGGTCCTGGGCCAGCAGCAGGGGCACCCCCTGGGGCTTGTTATGCATGCAGACCTCAGAACTAATGAATCAAAACCTGCATTTTAACAAGATCCCAGTGACACTTCTGCCCGTTCGAGTTTGAGAAGCGCTGACTTAGACGATAGAGCAAGGAGGCCTTCCAGCTTTCCCTTCCCCAGTGACTCTTCGGATGGTGCTGGAAGGGGCAGAAACCAGACAACGGCCCGCAGCAGTGGAAACGGCCAGGCAGCCACAGAGCCGTGCCCAGTGTGTGTGTGAAAGGACCAGGCTGGCCTGGCAACCACGTCTCATCTGAGAACTGATCCCAGGACCATCCGTTGTTTCTCAGGAGCTTAATTTTAGACTAAAATTAGCCTAAGTATGAGCCACAGATTTTCCTTTTAGCTGCCTATTTTATTTAAACAAAAAATGCTCAACATTAATTTTAGTTGTACTTAATTGAATAATTTCTCAGGGGAATAGTTCAGGGAGAGTTTAAAACTGCCTGTTTCCAAAAGCCATTACAAATTGGCATATACGATAATGTCACTGTGCCAACCCAAACAGCGTGCTTCAGTGTCCCTGGGGCTGCCCTCACTCCAGATGTGTTCTGAACTCCCAGCAAGAGAATGCAGGCAGAAACTATATTTACACGAAGTAGTGCTTTGAATATCCTTTTCCAATTATCTGGAATGAGATAATAGATCCCTAATTGGAAGCACTGGGTGGGGGGGAAGATCAGGCCTGTGGCTTCCCCCTTGTGAATGCTTTTTATTATTAAAAGCTACAAGACTCCGTCCAAGAGTAAAAGAAATCTCTTTTGCCACATTTAATCATCTGAACATCTATAATGTCAGAGACTATCCCATGGTCACCTCTAATTAACTAGCTGAGTTTTAAAAGATTGATCTTTTCCTATGAATCGTAAATGTGAAAGGACTGGGGTTGGGGGAGGGAGAGATGAAACTTGAGTGAAAGAAATCCAAAAATCACTTTGGCAAGAGAACAGACCAAAGCCGCGGCCTGCAGGTCTCTTCGCCCCCACCCCCCCACTCCCACCCAAACACACCCAGCTGTTTCCGGCTTGCAGGAATGGCACAGATTCTGAACTGCTATCTTATTTCTTACTCATGATGGTTACAACAGCACTGCCAGGTAAGCCTCCACTGTTTATAATGGATTTGTTAACATGCATTCCCAGAGTAAATCTGCTAATAAGAAGTCATCTTTTTATTCTCTAATTTAAGCATGTATAGACAAAACTTAAGTAACAGATTTCATACTTTTGCTAAATTGAAGTTTCCATCTTTACCATTTAGATGATACGTGTCCATTTAAAATTCTGGTGTAAGGCAAATAAGTATTCTGTACAAATCGGCACAGCAGCCCGCCTCGGGGAGGCTGGCCCCCACACATCACAGCGCTCTGCTGTCCCGTGCCACGCAGTCCCGGCACGCTTAGTTACCGATGCTGCTCTCCCAGGTGTCGTGGAGAAGCCATCCGAAAAACTAGGCACAGATGCAGCTGCTCTTGGCTGTGAGCAAGATACACTTGGAAACCCCGCTCCCTAAATGTTCAAAATTGGAAAGGGTTTTCTAAATAAAAATTAATTATCGAATTCCATGTGTTGACAAGCAAACATTCTAATGTTTATGCTTCAACTTGACAAAGGAAATTTAAGCATATTACCCAGAAACCTCTAAAGAAAACAAAGTCCATGTACGGTATTTACTCCATTACGTTTTTTTCCCCCAAAATGTTTAAAAACATTTTTATCATGGAATGTAAATGCAAAGAGAAAAAAATTACATGTACAGTTTAACAAATAGTAGCAAAGTGAAAACTGTGACTACCACATGCTCACACAGCTCGGTGCTGCAATATTGTATTCCAACCTTCCAGTACAAATCTAACCTCAGTCGCTTAACCATATCATCAGCAAACTTTATGCCAGCTGCTACTATGTGCAAAGTTAACCACTTTACCAAATATTACGTGCTAGCATATTTGCTCAAATAACTACCACAAGTCCTTAATTGTTACCTACCTGTGTTTCAAAGAAAATAAATATGTAACTCTATCATACAGACAGGGAGCATTTTCCTCCAATAAATCCACACTAGAGGTTTGTGCTCTTGGGATGCTGAACAATCTATCACCTCTGAAAGGACCACAAGAAAGGGCTTGGTGGTCAGTCACACCCAGATGTGAACTTTTCTCTCTGACCTGGACCAGCAGTGAATGATGTCGCCCATGTCCCTGTGATTAACGCCCGAAGTCAGGCCTCTTCCCCCAGGACAAAGGCCTCCCCATTTGGGATCTACTTAGAACTTTCCCAAGCACCTTGCAAACTGTCTTATTTTTCATGCTATTTCTAGACCCGAAAAAAGCATCTGTTCCAGTATAAAAACACTAAAATCCATGGCTGTAAGATTAATGTTCTCTTAACTCTAAGAGAAGCTTAATCCGTAGCTTTGCTTTAGGAGAAATAGTTTTACCTTATTCATCACAAAGTTTTCAAGTCAACTCAGTTTGTGAGATTCTCAGAAGTAGTTCAGCTGTTTCCAAATTGCACATCGGAAAATTCCTATGTTACATAGTCCAGGATAATCAATGTTAAAACAATATACAAAACCGCATCATTTCCTTACTAGGTGCCATTTCTGTTGGGAAAGGAGGAAGACATTTAAACCAAGATGGTAATTTAAGCCAATAATCTATAAACTGGGGTGTGCAAGATGATTCACTGGAATGTGGAAAGAAAAAACTAAAACTTCTATGAGCATGTTATATTTTGAAACATCAATCGTTTCTAATTTCTAATTTAAGGAACCACATATATAGAGAACAGTAGTACACATTTTATAAATATAATTATAAAAGAATATTCTAGAGAGCTGCTCATAACTGTCAACTAATGTGATGAATGATCTAAAAATGTTGAGGCCATTGTGTTAAGAGTGGTTGGTATACAGCAACCAGAGAAGAACACAAGATGATGTAACCCAGGAGTCTTAAAGTTAAATGTCTCTGTCGTTATACAAGAAAACCTAAGCAAGTCCTGATAGTAATAATTGAGCAATTGGTCAACTTGAGTGGCAAGAGGGTTAAAAAACTATACAACTACATCATCCAAAGAACAGAGTAGTAAAATGTCACAAATACGTGGTCCAAAGAACACAGTAGTAAAACGTTCATATTAGGGAAAGTGGAACAAGAGATACAAGGAAATTCTCTGTATTATTTTTGCAACTTTTCTACAAATCTAAAATTAGTTCAAAATAAAGCACCTAAAATAAAAGTGGTTTGTAACTAATCACAGTAGCAAAATTTGCACACCGTTTTAGATAAAGCAGAGTGCAGGTTAACCCCAACACGGCACACTTACTTGCATGACCTGACACCCACCGGGTCTCCCCGTGGCCCGATCTCCGTAAGTGACATGGCCATAAGAGGGGCTATTGGGGGTGATCTCACCATTCCACTTCTCCATAGCATTTTGAGAACTTCTGTCAAAATATGTTTGTTCACAGAGTGCTCTCTGCATATAAACTGGATTTGTCTTTGGAGTCCTCAGAGATGACAAAAAATAGGTTGAGAACTGCTGAACCATAAAGGGACAGAGGAGCAGAGAAAGGGCATACTCAGAGGGAGAGACAAGGAAAGAGTTTCAGGATATGATTGAGTGTTTGCTTGAGGAGAACAATGGCAATGGGACAAAGAGTGCCTAACAACACCTAAGCATGGGGCACCAACTCCGTGTCTGACACTGGACTGAGCGCTGGGGATATAAGAGTGACGGGGGCAGACACTGTCCCTGCCCCCAGGAAGCTCACCGTCTGCACCAGAGACAACCAGACCAGGGAGGAGACTGCAATAGTGCAATAGAGAAGTAATGGGAGCTGAGCTGAGCCAGCACAACATAAGATGGAAAGGGAGAGGCCAGGAGGAGGGGCAATGAGGAACAGAACTCACCCCACTTGTCCTTGCTCACAGGCAAACTGATTGGTGCTAAGTGGATCTTCTCGCGTGAGACACAGAATGGCAGGGCAGCCCCTACAGTGTCACTGTACGAAAGTTGTCGTTGTGCAGGGTAACTGGGTGTGAACTGAGAGGCCAAGGCTGGGGCAGGGGGAGCTGCCACAGTCCCAAGGGAGACCACTTCCAGAGATCTGGAAGTCAGCCCCATCTGAGTGCCCAGGAAGGGGCTTCCCAGGTATCAGACAGGAATTCCTCAGGCCAGAGCTGAGGGGTTGAAGGGGAGCCTTTCTCTCTGTGTTATTTTATTTTCTGTTCTTATCCGCCTTGGCCAGGGCATTCCCAGGCCTAAAGAAGCCACCACTGAATTTCCAGTGCTTTAAACCACCCCAGCACCACATCCATCCATGGAACATTCGCTGAATGAACAGATGAAGACAAAGGATCTTGAGGCCAAGAGCACCTTGTGTGAAGGTGGTGGAACAGACATGAATGTGTCCCTCTCCCCTCCCTCCCTTTAAAATCTCCAGTCTGTCACAGGCCAATGCTTTTGTAAAATACAGTAGAACTGATTTACTAGAAAAATGAAATTTAAAAAAATCTACAAGATGCAACTAATAGTGCATGTGGATGTCATGGCAATGCCAAAATGCTATATAAGTCTGAATTCTTAGCCTCAATTTGAGTACTTAGCTCCATGGGCACTGCTAACGAACAGTTCAGGACAAGCTCCACTCCAGTAACCAGTTTGGGGCAGGGGACCTGCCTGAGCTGAGTTTACACAGTGAGTGCCCTGTCTGTGCTTCTAAAGTGCTCAATCAGGACCACAGCTGCTGCTCAGGGGTCACAGGGCCAGACAGCTCTAACCTGGGTCAACCCTGAGACCCGGTTACATACAAAACTGTTCATATCTTTTTAGATCTTCCCCTGTCACAAAACACAGCTTTGGTGCTTGTTTTGGTTTGATCCCTGAAACCTGAATTCTGCATCTCACCCCTTCCCACAGTGTGAGGAAGGACAGTGGGTCTCCACAGACTTGTGGAAGGCTGGTGAACAGCCTCTTTTTCTAGCATCCTCAGGCTTCACCCCCTGTTTCCAGGTACCTCTCCTTCCTTTAAACACTCACCTCACTCTGGGTTCCCCCTCTTGTGTCTTACTTTATTTAAAAAAAAAAAAAAGCCCTTGAGATTCCTCACGTGACCTTGACGCCCTCCCAAGTTCTCTCCTGTCCTGGTTGTGCCTTCCTGTCGCAAGCAGGCTCCTGGCACCTGGGGTCTACTGTGGCATCTGTAGCCTCTTCAGATACATCCTGGAACCTGGCCCCCATGTACCAACTCACTCTCGTGAAACTGGTCCCAATCCATCCCCTGAACATACAACTTTCACAAAGCAATGGCTTTTCTTCTTGATCGCCCAACACAGCTTCTCCACAGCTTTTCAAACAGAATGCCTACCTCACCTTTGAAAACTCTCCTCTACGAATCCCATGGAAGCATACTAACTTGTTTCTGGAGTCTTACATTTCTAACTTCTGTGCCCGCCTTGTCTTCCTTTGAGGTGTTTCCAAGTCTTTGTCCTGGGCCCCTCTTGTTTGCAATGGTAATGACTCCCCTAGATTGACCACAACTTGACAGTGACCCCCAAGTGAACAACTCCAGGCAGTCATTTCCCTTGAGCTCTAGCTCCTCGAGTCCAGGCATCTCTGGAGCCTCGATGGCGAGAAGGCCCCACCAGAGCTGATGCGTGCTTCCCAGCCTGGGTGCACACTGGCAGCACCCGGGGCTCTTCTAAACAACCCCACCCACGGGCTGCACACTCAGAGATTCTGGTTTACTCAACGGGGCTAAGGCCCCTTTTTTCCCCCTTTTGTACTAAGCGTTTAAAGGACTGCCTGGGAACAATGTTTCTGAAATTTGGCTGCACACACTGGAAGCATCTGGGGGAGCTTTAAAAAAATACAGATGACTGGTTCCTAATCCCATAAATTCCAACTGAGTTAGTTGTAGTATTAAAAAAATACATCGGTCTGTGTCCCTGGTTTTTGGCACAGAGTTCCTAAAACCCTGGGCCTTCTCTTAGTGATAGGAGTATCTTTTGTTATTCAGAACAAGCCCCTTTCAACCACACCTGAGCTTATTTATGCTAAGGAAGTGACTCTTAGTGCGCCCCCATCCCCACAGCTTCAGGATGGGGGCTGGTCACAGAAGGAACAATGTGATTGGAGAGGACTGGAGCATTCAGTCCCACCCCCGAATGCAGAGAGAGAAAAGGGGCTGAAGGTGATTGGAGTTCAATCACCAACAGCAACGATTTGACCAATCTTTCTGGGTAATGGAACCTCCATAAAAACCCAAAACAATGGGGTTCACAGAGCTTCTGGGAGGGTGACAGCATCTTCCTCTTGTTGGTACTGGGTGCAGACAGAACACTGGGATTTAAAAACTCCCCAGGTGGTTCTGCTAGGCAGCAAAGGGTGAGAACCGCTGTCCAAGATAACATGGGTACATAGCTACCTGCCTTTCAATCCAAATAAGACCTTCCTTTCGATCCTCAATACCCTCTTAACTTCCCAGCCAGTGTGACTTCGTGCTCCATCATACAGTCCCGTGTTGTTCGCTGTTGTTTTGTGTGTACAAGTCTTCCCTCTCTGACTGTACAGTTACAGTCAGTTACAGATACAGTTTTCTATATTCTCTCCCAACATGCACATTGCCAACCACTTTGCCAGGCCTACAGTGGGTATTCAGCACAGGGCTGATTAAAGATTAGTTTTCGGGTAGTAACACTGAATCTCAGCCCAAATTCCTTGCTACAGTAGGGCTTCTTGAAGGAAATGAAGTGAATTGTACATTCTTTTTAACCTCCTGTGACAGCTAGCATGGTTCTTTGCATTTTTTATACTAAATCAAGATTTATTAGCTTATGGCCACAGAATCTAAAACAGCAATCTTAATGTATCCTTTTTCCCCCCAGAGAGAAACTTTACATTTTAAAAGTCTTTATTTTGAAAAAAAATTAGTTTTTACATCATGATTGATTAAATTGACCATTCCTCCACTAAGTAGCAAAAAACTTTTCCAGAGAGTTCTAGGCACTGAGTCAATCCTACAAATATTATTCTAAAGAAAAATGAGGCACTAAAAGAAAATATAGGATAGATCCCCATTAGGAGATGGTTCTAGACCTGACCAATAAATGCAAGAAATAAAATACAATAAACTAGTTCCTCCTCAGAGTTTGCCCTTCTACCATGCTCTTCCCAGTTTTCTGAAAAATGGGAAAATATTTAAATTGAAAATTAACTCTCTTAATTGCATATTAACGGCCTCTAACTTGCCTTACAAAAGTGTGTTAATAATCAATCACCTTTTTAAACAAGGGAAGTACACTATGGATTCCACAAATATGTGGCATCAGCTGGGATCACTCATAAAATGAATGAGGAACTTGATTTTCAGCAGCAAGATCAACAAATAGGGGGTAGATACTCAGCATCTGGTGATCATTTCATGATGTATATAAATACTGGATCACTATGATGAACACCTGAAACCAACAGGATATTATATGGCAATTATACTTCAATTTTAAAAAATGCTCTCTCTGAGAATGCCGAGGGCTGCTCGCACTGGGCACTAGAAACCCTTGTTATCAGAGCTGGTCACTGGGTCATCGACTGGCAGTGGCCGCAGAACCCACTGCAAACTGCAAGGACCACTCACAGCCCCAGGGAGAGGCCTGTGTTTCCTGAGCTCCAAGTCCTCTCCCTTGCTCTTACAGAACCTGGTTTTGCTAAAACAAACAAAACAAGAAGGAAGGAGAGACAGAAACAACACATGTGCAGCCCAGCTACTACATCTCAGAGGATTCACAAAAACTAGGGATGAATTAGGAGTTGTCTGTGTGTGAATTAGGATTTGTCTTTTATTTTAGTCTGGGTTAAGTTTCCAGCAGTTCTGTCAAGGTCACCCTGCTGTCTGCTGACTAACCTGTCTGAGTACCATGCAGTGGACTTGAACTATAGTGAATCAACTTGTTGCCCCTTGCTGTAACTGCCCCTCTGGATAAGAGTGTTGGGCTGTAGAAATGAAGAATTAGAAACACTTCTCATACTCTCTGTCACAACATTCTCATTGAAAAACTAGAAAAGCACAATGTCATCAAGAATTCTTAGATGGGTAACCCCATGGCACATGGAACACACTCAGCACACATTTATTGGCCAACTGAATCCTAGGAACTCATCCAGGTACCGAAAACCAGCCGCTAGGGACCCTTAGTAACCCTGGCCCGCAGCTGTGGCCCCAGACCTCTGCGTTCTCTCAGCTCTGACCCCGCAGCTGCCTCCCTTCTCATTCTCAGCAGGTGCTCTTGTCAGTTACTTCACAGAAAAGGAGGTCCTTTAAGAAAAAACACTGCCAAGTTCTCCCCTCCACCTCTAAACTTACCTGTAAGCACCCATCAGCCCGGTGTGCATGCCCTTGCTCTTCTTTGAAAGACAACTGCCACCTGCCCTCTGGATCCCAGTATGCACCCCCTTCTTTGGACCTTGCTCCACCACAGCTCTCTCTTGTATCTTCAAGGAGATAAAATGGCTCCCTCTTCAGCTTGCAAACATGCTCAAAATTTTCCCTTCCCATTAAAAACCAGCCCTGAATGAAGCTCATGCTTTTAAAGCTTCCTTCTAGCCTTCGACACCGACCCTCTTGAGAAGTTAGTCTACCATTCTGCCTCCACGACTTAAAGCCTCGCTCACTCTCAGCCCTTTACGATGGGGCTTATGGTACCATTATCCTGGGGACAGGACACTGCTCCTGCTGCAGGGAATCAAGGCGTATTCAGTGAATAAGGCTTATGCAGTGAACCTACCGAGAAGTCCAAGGCTTATTTTTAGTTTTCATCTTACTGACTTTTCTATGGAACTCGAAGCTTCTCAGAACCTGGACTCCCTACTCCCTCACTGCCATTCTCAGGGGACTCCAAACTGTCACCTTCTCCAACCAGAACAGGGTCTCTCAACCTGGCATTGTGAACTGGCATTTTTATAGGCAAAATGTATGTCCATGCTCACAAACGCATTTTTGGGGGGTGAAGGGTCCACAGTTTCACCAGCTTCGCAGAGGGCCCCCAGCCTCCCCCCCAAAGTGAAGAAACACTGCTGGACTGCTGCAGCGGCCTCCTCACTGGCCTCAGCCCTTACACCGTCCAATCCTCACAGCCACTGGACTCCTGTCTAACCCAGCCTTCACATCACCACCAAAATTATTTTTCAGATCCTACCGGATGGTGGCAAATCTGGCCTGCCTCTCTTACTGTATGTAAGGTGGACAATACGATGTATTGGAATATGGCCACGCTCCTTCACTTACATACTGACCATGGGCTACCTTTTCCTGTGAGGCGTGACTTGCTCTTTCTTTCTTTTTTAAATTTTTATTATCTTTTAAAGATTTTATTTATTTTTAGAGAGCGGGGAATGGGGGGAGAAAAAGAAGGAGAAAAACATCAATGTGTGAGACATACATTCATCAGTTGCCTCTGACACACACCCAACCAGGGACCTGGCCCACAACCCAGGCAAGTGCCCTGACTGGGAATTAAACTGGTGACGCTTTGGTTCACAGGCTGGCACTGAGTCCACTGAGCCACACCACCCAGGGCTGCTTTTTCTTTTATTGAGGTGAAATTTGTATAACACAAAATTAACAGTTTTAAAGTGATCAATTCAGTGGTGTTGAGTACACTCACATGTTGAGTGTACATGCCACCTCTACCTAGTTCCAAGCATTTTCATCTGCCCACAAGAAAACCCGGCATCCATTAAGCGGTCACTTCCCAATGCACCATCACCCCAGCCCCTGGCAACCATCAATCTGGGTTACTTTATGGATTTGCTTATTCTAGGCATTTCTTATAAATGAAGTCTACAATAGGTGGCCTTTCGCATCTGACTTCTCTCACTTGGCATGGCGTTTTTGAGGTTCATGCACAGTACAGTGTGGACCAGTACTTCACTCTGTCTCATGGCTACATGACATGCCATCAGGCAGGCCACAGTCTGTTTGCCCAGCTACAGCCGCTATTGCTCCACAACTGCAGAGGTCAGAGAGGAACAGGTGGAATGGGGACGTGAAGGCTGCTGCAAAGCTGCAGCTATTACTCAGCTCTTTACAGAAAAGGGTCTGACAACCCCAGGGTTATACAGATCTTGACCTTCAGAGGTAGTGGTTTTGAGAATCAGCATGCTAATAGTCACTGAGGCATTATCTGAAACAGAAAAATACTGGAACTAAAATGTCTACCATTAGAGAAGTGGGCAAGTTACAGTAAACTCATACTATGTAATACTACGCACTCCTCAGAAGAATCGGGTAAATGCGCACATGTTCACAGGGAAACCTTTCTTGGTCGGATGAGGTTTTAAAAAGCACAGGATTGTAATACATGTAGTATATATGTAAATATTCCCTTTTTCTTAAAAAATAATAAGTTGTAAATAAGTATATGAGTTCATATCTGTGTAAAAATTCCCTGAGAATCACAAGAAACTTCCTCTCACCATACGGTACTTTTCTGTACTGTCTGAAATTTCCAACTTCACAAGTGCCTTTATTAGCACTGTTAAAAGATATTAAAAGGAAATTACGGTCCATTTATTTCTATTCTTTTAAATCTCTGTATTTACATGTGATAATGAAAAAGCAATTTAATAACTATTATGTTTTTCAGAAGGAAAATAGAAAAGAAGATCCAAAACTTGTTATAACCTGGTATGAGTTACGTTTTGTGGTTTTGTTAACAATCTTTCATTGTTTCTTCCCTTACAGGTCAGTGATCCTCCAAAGAAAAAAGAAAAATTCCTACCACAGCTAGACTCTGCACCAGACGGTCTTTTCAGATGCCGTCCACGTCACTCATGCACTAGGTTTTGATCCTTGTTTTCCACTGATTATTATTGAAAAGCATACCATATCTGTCAGACATAGGACACTGCAAATCCCCCATTGCCAGAGCTCAGCATGGTGGTGACTTGGGCTTCAGCATGGAAGTCAGCCATGACAGGCTGGTTTGCAGGGTTTATCTACATATGCTGATGGTCCCTAAACATTTTCCAGATGTGTTGACCTCATAAAACTGCCACCTACCACAGGCTGTGAAAGAACTTCTCCAAGTCTGTGTTTTTCCCATCCCTCAACTATTGCAAGCCCATGGGATCCTGGCTGCGTAGCCCCCTACATTCTGAAGCTAGGCTGGGTGCCAGTCTTGCGCCTGGAAAAGGCAGTGATGGCTCAGTAGCTCAGCAGCAGTCCAGTTTTGCACCTGTCAAGCCCTCCCTGTTTGTGCCCCCAAGCTCAAAGTTGCTTGTTCCTTGCTCCTTGGGAGTTAAGCTTCTGCTTTGTCCTGGGTGCCTGCAAGATTGGGGGCCTGCCTTATTTTCCTGACCAGTCAGTCTATCCTTGAACCCTGCCCCTTTGGTTGGGACCCTATAACTTGCTGCTGAAGTTCCCTGTCAACTCTCAACCCTCTACAGATGCCCAGACAAGCACCATACTCCCTCTGCCTCCCAGGATCTCTGTGTGCCTGGGGCATCCTGCCACACCTGCATCCTGCAGAGCAGCTGGCCCTCCTCCCTGCGCCTACAGCTAGGAGCTCCTTTCTCTCCAGATCCCTTCTTCTCCCACCATGAGACTCTGGTTGCCAGATCCTTACTCATCCCCTCTGGCCTATCACTGAGCAAGTCCTCCTAACAGTATCAGCTTTCTCATCGAAGCATTCTGAGACAAGTCACTGGGGCATGATGGATATTCACAGTGTATTTTCTTCCGAGTTACAAAATAAAGTGAACTAGGGAACCGACCCCAAATTGAAGTATCTTTCTTGAAGTTGTCTCTATACAAGGTACTTTGCATATCTTCCAAGGAGTCAAAGCTTGGGCAGTCCTCTTCCCTTGGGGAGTTTGAAATTCAGTGGAGAAAAAGACAAATTCAGAAATCATTATAAATAATCCAATGCAAAGAACACTCCAGGACACAAGAGAGGCACCAAGTGCCATGGAGTGTGAAGGATGAAGAGATCGTGGCTGACGGGGAAGCACAGGGGAAGGGTCACGCATGAGGCAGCGCTTGCAGCTGCTTCTGATGAATGGCTGGGATTTCTACGGGGCGGGATGCAGGCCACAGTTCCGACTAGGAGAAAGTCCATATATCAACGCCTGTGTATAAATAATGAGCAAATCTGGCCTCTTGTCTATATGTGCTCTCTAATTAGCTGGCTTTTTGTTTGAAACACTATGCTCTATCATCCAAAATTCTTTTCATATATCACACAGTCCCCCATCCAGGTTTTTTTGTTGTTGTTCAATTATAGTGGCCTCGATTTTCCCCTGGTGCTCTCCCCTGCTCAGCTCTTACCACCCCCAGCTCCCACAGTCAGCCCCCGCCCTGTGTCTACATCCGTGGGTCCTACATCAGGTTCCTTGACTAGACGCTTCCCCTTCTTTCCCCTGTTACCCACTGCCCTGCTCCCCTCTGGTCACTGTCAGTTTGTTCCTTACTTCCATGCCTCTGGTTCTATTTTGCTTGTTTGGTTCTTTCTTTTTAATAGCTTAATTATATATTCATTGTATTTTTAAATTATGTATACTATTAATATCTGTATGATAAATGCCATGATTCCTCTGCATTCAAAGATGGGGGCCTGAAATGAGGGGCACTCTACTTAATAACCACACTTAATAATGATAATAGCTCCCAGCCATTGAACATGGCACGAACCTTAAACACTACCACCTAAAGGTTTCACAGTGAAAAGTAAACCCTTTTCTAAAATTTCATTACAATTCATCATGATCAAAATTTTTATGTATTAAGATGTTACCTTTGGTAATACTCGCCAAAATAATTGCAGCGCAGGATTTGGTTCCTCCTTCCAGTTGAATCACAGTAAACGGGACAGCCTCCCCCGCTGTGCTGAGCAAGGAAGCCTCCCCGAGACAGCCTGCTGGGGTCCCACTGAGCCCGGATCCCCAGTGGCCACTGGGGTTACAGATGTCAGCCCTGCCAAAACACCTCGACACCCACATCGAAGGGCCCGCGCCTCTGCAGGCAGGTCAGTCTCAGTCTCCACCCTGCTGTCTGTCTGTCTGTCTGTCTCTCTCACACACACACATCGCTAAAGCATGGCTTCAACATCACATCCTTTATGCTGTGCTACTTGCTCCTCTCTTCTCAGGCAGGATCAGCCAAACACTAAAAGGCACGCTACTAATGAGAGCCCAGACAATGTCTTTTAATTTGATAAAGTGCCCACGTAGCCTCCAAACCCTGAGTTTTGACAGACTGGAGGATTTCTCCTACGTCAATAAAGAGCTTAGGTGGAAAAATCCATTCTCGGAAAACTTTCAGAGGTACTGGCCTAGGAAAACAAAATAACTCAAAGTAAGTTATGTCTAGATGCATTTATTAGTGAAGAGGTGGAGAGGAAGTCTAAAATTCATATTTTACCACTAATTACCTTCTAATTTCTATGATTTTCCCAACTACCTTCAGCTTCCCAAAGTTCACATTTCCTATTTTCGCCTTATTAGCTTGTGGTGGAGGTGGCAGAGTTATTTTCTGGAGGCTTACAGGCATTTGCAAAGAGAATGAATTCCAAAAGTATATTAGTGAGCTGGTTGTTAATAACCCAAGTAGGCCAGAATATACTTTCTCACAGAAATAATGTATCCATGGCAGACCGGTTGGCAGGCAGCCCATAAAGCCGACATACACCATATCTTTTTTTCCTCTTGAGCAAAAAAGGTTTAATTAAAAATCTTGTACAGAGTTTATAACATTACTCTATGTATTTCTTTCAGTAGAAGTTGAAAGGTCTTCCGTCTCGATTAATACATACTGTTTTAACACTTCTGTAGTAATGTTGCTCTGAAAACATACACCATATCTTAAGAGCCACAGCATTAGTCCAGTCATACCTGATCACCATATACAACAGTCTGAACCTGAGTCGACTGTGAAATGCCAGCAACACATCCTCCCAGTGTGGCAGTGGCTGTCACCTTGGCATCCTCAGACTTGTCTACAGAGGAGCAGGGCAAAGTTTATGTGGACATTCCTGTTATAAAGTGATACATGCATTCCTGGAAAACCTTACATCCTGCAAAATCTCTCTCTAAAAATAACAGGGTTTATGGTGGAAAAGAGTGTAAGGGGCAGACCACTTGAAATCCATGTAACTTTGTAACCAGAGACCTAACCAAAATAATAATTAATACCTAGGGAGATGACCTGGACAGCCCAGGCCAGCAGCTCAGCAGTGGCTGCGGCTGCCTCAGGGACATTAGGTATACAGAGGACCGCAGAGTGGCAGGGCTGGCCTGCACACACAGGGAGGCTCTGAGCCAGAGGGCTGCTGTCAAGGTGGACACAGAGTGGGTAGCCCGGCCAGAGGCCCTGAGGCCTTCAAGGCTGGGGGTGACTTTTCTGGGGATGGGGCCCTGAGGGCAGGTGCTCATTTTTAGTTTTCTTAAAATGGAGTTGAAAGGGCATGTGCTGCCTGTGAGGACCCTTTCCTTTCTTGCCCAAAGCTGTGACTCTACTCCTGCTCTTCCTGCTCCTCTTGCCAAAGAAAAACTGCCTCTGAACCAATCCAGCCTCCAGCGCCGCAGCAGACGGACTGTGCACCTAGGACGGGAGACTTGACTCTCTGAGCTCTCCGGGTTGGAGAGCCTTTCCGAGGTCTCCCATATCCCAAGTTCTGAGCTAGAGAAGAAGGGGCAGCCATCCTATAGGAGGCAACTTCTCTTGACATCATCCAACCCAATTTGGGGAATTCTTTCGCATTCTACTTTGCCAACGGAAGTGATTCTTAATCTCTCTCAAAGTATGTGAACTTGTGTACATCAGGCTGACGGCAAGACTGGTCCTGTCCAACAGGAATGTAATATGAGCCGCAAATGAAATTTAAAAATTTTAGTAGCCACATTAAAAAAAGTAAAAAACCAAATATATCTAATATTATATTTTATGTAACCTAGTATATCCAAAGTATGTAATGAATATAAAAATTATTAATAAGACTTCTATATTCTTTTTGTACATCAAATCTTCAAAATACAGTATTATTTTGCTCACATAGCACATCTTGATTCAGATGAATCACATTTCAAGTGCTCAAAAGCCATGTGTGGCCATGGCTGCTGTGTTAGCACAGCTCTACTCAGATCCTCTGCAGACAGCAAAGTGTCATCATATTCCTAAAGGTTCAGAATTAAAAGAATGTACAACCCAGTGAAGCACAGAAAACATTTAAGCTCATATTCATATTCTTACAAAGGGTACCTTTCACATGTTAGTTTCCACACAAATGTATCAGTCCCTAATTAGCTAGACTATTCAGTTAACCAAAATATCCCACTCCCTAACTACACTCACTGTTTGAATTATTTCTTTTAAAGATTGTATTTATTTTTAGAGAGAGGGGGAGGGAGGAAGAAAGAGAGGGAGAGAAACATCGGTACGAGAGAAAAACATCAATCGGTTGCCCCTCATATGTGCCCCGACCGGGGACTGAACCTGTAACTGAGGCACGAGCCCTGACCAAGAATTGAACCAGTGACCGAATTCCCTTTGCAGGATGATGCCTAACCAATTGAGCCACACCAGTCAGGGCAGTGTTTGAATTTTTAACAGTTTTATTGAGATATGATTCATGTACCATAAATTCACCCATTTCAAGTATATAATTCAATGGTTTTAGTATATTACATTAATTTTTTAAAAATTTGGTAAAGTATATGTAATGTAAAATTTGCCATTTTAACCATTTTCAAGTGTACGGTTCAGTAGCATTAATTACAATCACAATGTTGTATAACCCTCATTGCTATCTATTTCCAAAAGTTTTATCACCTCAAATAGAAACTCTCAACATCTACACTCTAGAATGCAGGCCTCCTCTCAAGTTTACTGAGGAAAGTGATACAGTAAAGCTGACTTATTTAAGATCAACAGGCGAAACATCTTTGCATGAACATCACGCTGTCAGGGCCAGGAGAACTGTCCTGCATTTGCAGAAATTTCCCAGACACCTCCCTTCCTTCCCCTTTCGGAAACTGGAAAGTTCCTAGGATACCGTCTTGGTTCACAAAATGTTGTGTCATGCTGAGCACCTGGGCACAGGTCCCACTCCCTTCCAACTCAGTCTCCTGGGATTCTAACAATAAAGTCAAACATTTTAAAAATGGTATCACTATAATACCATTTAAAGATTAAAGACACACAACTCCACCATAACGTTAAGTTAAAAACAAATATTTGAAGAAATAAAATTCTAATTCTAATGCTTTACTTTAACATTCACTTCAAACAGGAAAACACTGCATTATGGATTCTCTTTTTTCACCTAGTTTGTTTGTTTTTAGGTTCTCAAGGAAAAAAAGATGTTCCAATTGATTTTATGTATTTTATTCTGGTAAAACGAGGTGGAGAAAATGCTGCAGAGCTAATTAATTCCAGTGTAACCTCCTCACCCAGGGCCAGTGCTTGCGAGCAGATGTGCTGGCTAAAAATTCCAGGTCACTCCTAGCACATTATTTAAAGTAACCTCCTGCTCCTCAGAAGAGTCTGGCAAGCAGCTTGCCGTCTACGGCAAACACTTGGACACATGGAGAAGTGGAATTTAATATCTCTTGATGTGCACTCCCCATTTATTTCCAAACCTCTGCACATACATAGGAAACTAAATGCCCCACAGTCACCTATATACCGTGCTAAGCATTAGCCACTGAAATAAAAGATGAGGAAGCAATTTTAGGCAGAGTTACCACAAATGTGTTTTGGGAACTTTCACCTTGTTTCTCATAAACTAGAGAGTGTACTTCACGTTTCTTTTGATTTCTAATGACCAACGCATTTAAACTATTAACATTTCATTTGCAACACGTGTCTGGTTCAGAACTAGCAGTTGGACTATTTATTTTGCTAGCTGGTGACAGAATTAAATACAGAGTCTTTGAAAACATTTACCAGCTTTCCCACTAACCTTCTGTGTACTTTCCAAATTAGGCAACTTTGATTTTTATTAGCTAAAGGTTTACATACTGCAATGCTAACACTGTTACCTTCAGAGTAAATTGTTTATAGCTCAGGTGCGGTTTAAAATATTTCCTCTATGCAATACTCTTGAGATTGAGGAAAAGAAAAGTTGAACTCGTTCACTCTAGATCAACAATTTTCCTTGGTGAGTCAAACAATATTTAGGCCGCACAGATACAGAGGCAGTCAGGGAGACCAGTTGTAAAAATAGTCCAAGTCCTCTACGAAAACCGCAGGCTTCCTTTGCGAGTTCCCAAGTGCTTTGTAATCACAAACTCACTGTCCTTGTGGAGGGCCTCGTCATGCATTCTTAAAATTTATCCTTTGACACCAGCATTTTGACACGGTAGACAGGCATGAGCTTGCACCCCAGACCCATCTGACTTAAAAATCATGACTATTGCCTATTAGCTATACAGTCTTAACGAAGTAATTTAACCTGAGTCATAGTTTCTAGCTCTGCAAAATGGAAATAATTATTCCTGCCTCATAAGTTGACTGTGTGCACTTGCACAGAACAGACACTCAATTCAGAGGCTCTGGATGGAGTCAACGATGCTCCATCACAAAGCCGTTCCCAGTATCTGCAGCCCACAGCATCGCTCATTATACATTCGCCCACTCAGTCAAAAACGATCCACTGGCTCTACTGGAGGTGAAAAGACAAATCAAATTTGGCCTCTTCTCTTGAGGAACACACAGTATGTCTGGGGGTTGCAGTATTAAATGGGAGAACTCCAAGCTAGTGAATACTTTAGTTACTTCACGGAGTATTGCGGGGGCCCACAGCAAGGGCCCCCTCTTCCGAGGAGAGTGGGGAAGAGTTTGGTGGGGATGACGGTTGAACTATGGCCGTGTCTTGTTCATAAGGGAGCCCGGATGGGAGATGAGGCTGCCTAGGACCAAGAAGGGCTTTAGTATGCGACCTCTAAAAGTTGCTACTTTATCCTAAATGTGACAGGGAGTCACTGGAAGTTTTTAGCATGAAAATAACACGGTAAGATTTGTTTTTAGGAACTAATTCTGTCAGCGGAGAGGCAGACTTCCTGTCACATAGGCTGATGACAGGAAGCCCGTGGGGCTGTGGCAGTAGTCCCAGAAGGCAGAAGACGGGGCCTGAGATGAAGGCAGAGGAGGCAGAGGTGCGAGGAGAGCTGTGAGAGAGTGTCAGAGGTGCAGTCCGCTGAACTGAGTGACTGGCAGCAGATGTCTAACCTGGAAGATGAGCTGGATGGTGACACCAGTAACCAGAAAGAAAACTGCAGGGAGTGGAGCAGGTTTGAGGGGGAAGATGATGAACTGAGTGTTTAGACATAGTTTTTAGACATTGGAGGTACCTCTCTAGGTGAAGATACTGAATAAAGTTGGAAATGCAGCTCTAGGATTGTGGAGAAACGCAGATCGAAACATGATCAGCATTTATACAAGGGTGAGGTCAGAGGAATAGATTAGGATGTGGGTTAGCCATTAGGAACAGGAAAGGACCCCAACAACAGCAGGCAGAGTAAGGGAAACCCGAGGACAGAGCCCCGAAGAGCACAGGATTTAAGCGATGCTTCCCTGTATGGCTCACTGTGAACTTGATTATATGTTTCCTTTTATCATGATTTACTTGCATTGTGAGAACACTCAATCTCCCCACACAGATTATAAAGATAGTGCTTACTACACCCACTGCTTCAAGGGCACCCAGCACAGTAACAGGTATGTAAAAGACATACGCAGAACTGAAATAGGGGAAACTTACATGGAGCAGAAGAAAATTAGGATTGCATTTTTAAAGGGCCTTAAGTATTGCCCAAAGGACTTTTAACATCGTCCATTAGATAATAAGAAAACAACCAAAGTTTTTGGAACATTGAAGTCATGAAACAAAAATACTGTTTTTAAAAGATTTATGCAGGGTGGAAGAAAAAATAGTGATTCTGCAGTGAAGAAACCCATTAGAAATGAACTGTGGAAGCTGAACCACTGGCCCCAGGAACACTAGAGCCAAAAGGGACACCATCCATCCAGCTGACTGACCGGAACAACACGTGTGGGTCCAACTTCTTTTTTAATGGACCTCCTCTGACTTGACAAAGGAGAGAGAACCAAGGATTGCACAAAAGGTGAATAAGAGGTGGGCAGGTAGAAAGGGAAAAGTAGGCAAGGAGATCTGTTTACATGTAAAAGTGGTGAGAGGCCTGAGACACAGGAGGTAACAGGAGGAGGAGGGCTAGGAATCCAGAATGCCTATGGTTTTGAAAAATGTGCACACTGTAGTCCCCCCTTATCTGTGGTTTTACTTTCTGAGGTTCCGGTTACCCGGTGATTAATGGCGGTCTGAAAATATTATATAAAAATTCTAGAAATAAACAATTCATAAGTTTTTTTTTAAATCTTCACCCACAGACATGTTTATTGATTTTAGAGAGAGAGGAAGGGAGGGAGAGAAGGGGAGAAAGAGAGAAAAAGAGACACTGATGTGAGAGACAGACACTGACTGGTTTGCCTCCCACATGCACCCCAACCTGGGGTCACACCTGCAAATCTCAGTATGTGCCCTGACCAGGGATCGAACCCATAGCCTTCTGGTGCACAGGATGATGCTCCAACAAAATGAACTATCCAGCCAGGGCAACAATTCACAAGTTTTAAGTTGCATGCCAGTCTGAATAATGATGAAATCTCGTGCTGTCCTGCTCCATCCCAACCAGGATGTAAATCATCCTTTGTCCAGTGGTTGGGTTCAAGGCACCCTTATTTTACTTAATAATTGCCTCAAAGAGCAAGAGTAGTGAAAACTCTATCACAGGTGTGTATGTACAGGGAAAACATAGTATAGGGTGTGGTACGATCTGCAGTTTCAAGCATGCACTGGGAGTCTTGAAATGCATCCCCTGTAGATGGGGGGACTGCTATACACACACCAACAAAATCTGTCAGGGGTAAGATCAGCAACATGCTTAGGACAGAATCTGGATTCTTCAGGCTACTCGCGTAGCAGAGAGGATGATGAAGGACTGCCTGAAAAGTCTGCAAGAGCTGAAAGATATTTGGCCGGTATCACCACAGCTGAGCTCTGGGATATGGGGATATTAGGTGGATTTACAAAAGAAAAAGCAGCATTGTGTGTACGCTGCCTCCCACCATCTGTTCCTCCCCCAGGTTAGCCGAATGAAACAGACTCTCCAGGCAAGATATTGATTCACATTTTTCAAGTGCTGACTCCTGGTTTGGAGAGAGAGCTGAGGTCAGAATTCTTGGGTCCTTTTCCAGCCAAACCGATTTTAGGACAGGCAAGCAATCACAGAATGCTCTTCCGTGCAATAAATATGAAAATACTTAACCTCCCTGGGGCATTACGAAGCATAAATCATGTCTTTAAAGGCCCTGTGACAAGCTGAAATGAAAAGCATGCAAAGTAGAAAAACACAATGAGACTACTACCACAGCCACTCACTGAATTTTGTGTAGGTAGTTGTAATATTAACTTAATGAGTTTTATGGTTTTAAGAGTACTCATCAATAGCTAAATATTAGGTTGCTAAAATACTCTATGACTCACTCATCTGTCTAAATACGCTACAGACACTAACATTTATCAGCTTGCTCAAAATGGCTAGTTTCTTTTCTTTCTCCTTCCCCTTCTCTCCCTTTCTTTCTCTTTCCCTTTCTCTCTTCCTCTCTCCCTCCTTTTAAAGTACTTCTTAAAGGAGCCATTAACAAGAGGATTCACTCATCGGGGTGAAAATGACTTGCAGCTGGAAGATCCGAGACACGCATGGATCCGTTCTAAGGCTGATGGGAACAGAGTCCAGGGAAGGGGCATGGGAGCCAGGAACCCACGTGGAGAGTAAGAAGGGCGGGATTAGCTGGTGACTGCTTCAAAAGTGAACAAATAAACCCTAGGAGTGTGGCAACTGTAGCCTTTTCAGTGCATGCAATGGCTGATGCAAGTACTATGAAGTACAAATTAAATCCTAAAAATCGCAGCTAAACATTCACTCCCTAAGTTTCTGATAGTTTGTTACTCCTCTTACAAAAGCAAACTAGCTGAGATTAATCCAATTAATCCCCATACCTGTTAGGCTAGGCCTTGTATCTATGAGAAATTCAGTCTGTCTTTCCACTTCATATTCTCTTTGTTTTATCATTGTCAACCACCAAAACTAAGCTGGAGGAGGTTACCATCACCACTTTCCACGCTGGAAAAGTCCAACCCCTTGTCCAGTTTAGGGATCTTCTAATGCTTCCAGCCTCGCTTTCACTTGCGGCCACTGCCATGATTCTATGAGTGTATTTAATCACCAGAAAGTGCTTCCTAAGGTAAAAACCAGAGCTGGCATCCACTGGCCCTAGTTCTGGCCTCTGGAGTAAAGTGAAACAAGCCTATTTCTACTTTAAAACTTTGATAATCTCTCCTTTCCAACATGTCTCTTTTTCCCCTCTTAAAATACCCAGGCCCTTGCAAATCCAGGTGTGATGCAAGGCCCAAGTTTAGCACTGTCCGGAAGCTCATCGGAAATGCAGGCTCTCAGGCCCCACCCAGACCTCCTGACTCAGAATCTGCAGTTCAGCAAGAGTCCCAGGTAAGTCACATGCACATGAAAGTCCGGGAAACACTGCTTTAGACCACTGGTTGGTAAGCATTTTCTGCGATGGGACAGATGGTAAACATTTTAGGCTTTGCAGGCCATATGTCTTTGTCACAACTACTCAGCTCTGCTGTTACGGTGCAAAAGCAACCATAGATAAAACTGTAATCAAGCAAGCGTGACTGTATTAAAACTAGAAAAAGAAAGTTGGGGACACTGAAGTTTAAATTTTGTATAATTTTCACACCAGGAAATAGTATTCTGCTTTGAGGTTTTTAAAAAAATCATTAAAAAATATACAAACCTAAGCTCTTCCTTGTGTTCTTACAAAAACAGGCAGTGGGCTGTCGGTGGGCGAGCCCCGCTCGACACCCTGGTCCTCCAATGCGAGCACGACAGCATCCGATCGTGCGCCCTGGGCCTGGCCCCCAACTCTAGACAGTGCGTTCCAGCTCCTTAAGGAGGCATGCATGACTAAACCAAACACAATGGATGATTTGTAAAAATATAAAGTAGAGCAAAACCATTATTTCTTTTTTCCTTCTACACAATATTTCTTTTAATGTAGACTGATGCTTAATACCTCACTTACTTTGATATAGCCGTACACAGCACTCCTGGATAGTATCATATGTGTGAATAATTAAAAGATATTTATCCTTTTTGCAAAACGGACTTTTAACTTCAATAGTCATATCTTCTCATGCTATAATAATTAATGATTACTAACACTACTATACTTTCCTCTACATAAAAGTCATTTTTATCAAGAAAGCACCATTGATATTACTTCTTGCTGGGTCAGGGGGAGATCTGGAGCTGGAACACACAAACACACACTACTATTTAAACATTTTTTAAAAGATTTTATTTACTTTAGACAGAGGGGAAGGGAGGGAGAAAGACAGGGAGAGAAACATCAGTGTGTGGTTGCCTCTCACGTGCCCCCTACTGGAGACCTGATGGGGCCCACAACTCAGGCGTGTGCCGACTGGGAATCGAAAGGGCAACCTTTTGGTTCAGAGGCTGGTGCTCGATCCACCGAGCCACACCAGCCAGGCCACACACTACTATTTTAAAATTCTCACCAAAATGTCCCTGTGTGTACATCAAAAGAAAAAAGGCACATGGCAAAGGATAGTATGTTATTAAGTTCCTCTCCACGTGGGATTTTTTCAAACTTGGTGAAGATGGATAAGGGGAAGCTGGAGGCTAAGTGTGTAGTGGCATACACTAACCCATTTCCAGAACCCTGGGAAGTCTCACTAGTAAAGGGACAGAAAGAAGGGAACTCAGAAAGGAGCTGAGAATTCCATTCGCAATCTAATGGCTTCCGATCTGAGCTCCTCCGCTAGACCCTACCTGGGAAAACACTGAATTAGAGGACTCCAAGGTACTTTCTAACTCTAAAATGTGGGATGTGTCTTTGGTACCGTTACTTATCTAGTTATATGGGCTCCAAGGCTGGGAGTCCTCTCTTCCACATCCCCTGCTCTGAGGCCCCCCTTCACATCCATCACCAAAGCCTGCAGATTCCAGCTTTCCCCTCTCACATGGCCCTCTTCCCACTCCTGTTGTCACCCAGCCTAGTCAGTGCTCCACCCCAAATTTACTGCAGCTGTTCCCACTGGCCACTGACATCCACAAGACTTCACAGCACCGTCTGACTGAATCCACAGCGAAGCACTGTTTTATTTTTGTGCTATCGCTGCCGTTCTAACCAGTCTTCAGCAGCTTCCCAACATGTGAAACATCAGCCCCACGCCCCAGGTGCACGCCGGTCTTCCCCGTCGGGTCCCTACAACTGGCCCCCTCTCGGCCTCCAGCACCCAGAGGGTGTTTTCACTACTGTGCCCCAGCCTTTCTCACTTGCTTCCCTTACCTCCAAGTTGGGCTTGACCTGCCACCTCAGGCCAAATGGGAGGCATACAGATATATGCAAATAATTAACAATCCTGACTACAGAAAAGCAAATGCTTAAAATGGGCACAGCAGAATACAGCAGATTAAAATGACAAGGGGCCTTAGATCTTTGGTCATAACAATACCATTTGACCTTGTTCCCATTCTCCTCTAATCGCTCTGGATTTACCATGACTCAAAAAGAATGGCCCAGCTGAGCAGCAATTTGAGGTCAAAGGGATTTCCACTCTCTTTCCAGAGTTCCCTTCTCTCTATTTCATCTACTTTATTTTCACTAGCTCCTCCCTGGGTCTGGAGATGCCAACTCTCTATGGAGAAATGAGCACCCCACCTGCCCTGACCAAGGTGCAAACAACCCATTGCTCCTTACACTTCTGTACTACATGACCACAGCGTCTGTTTACCCAGAGAGCTAACAAGATCACAGACAAGAAAGAGCAATAATTTGTTTTTTAGGATATTTTCCCAGGAATGGGATGGCTGGGTCATAAGGCAGTTCCATTTTTAATTTTTTTAGAAAATTCCATACTGTTTTCCACAGTGGCTGCACCAGCCTGCATTCCCACCAACAGTGTACAAGGGTCCTCCTCTCTCCACATCCTCACCAGCACTTGCTATTTGTTGATTTATTGATGAGAGGTAATCTGACCGGTGTGAGGTGATATCTTATTGTGGTTTTAATTTGCATCTCTCTGATGATTAGTGACAATGAGCATCCTTTCATATGTCTATTGTCCATCTGTATGTCCTCTTTGGAGAAGGGTCTATTCAGTGCCCACTTCTTATTTGGATTGTTAGGGGTTATTTTGGTGTTGGGTTTTATAAGTTCCTTATAAATTTTGAATATTAAGCCCTTATTAGATGTATCCGCAAGCATGTTCTTACATCAGTGGGTTGTCTTTTTATTTTTACTGATAGTTTCCTTCACTATGCAAAAACTTTTTAGTTTGATGTAGTCCCATTTGTTGATTTTTCCTTTTGTTTTCCCTTGCCCAAGGCAATAAATCAGAAAAAAAAAACAATGCTATAAGAAATGTCTGAGATTTTACTATGTTTTCCTCTAGGATTTTTATGGTTTTGGGTCTAACATTTAAGTCTTTAATCCACTTTGAGTTTATTGTGTATGTATGGTATAAGAAGATGGTTTAATTCCTTTTTTGCACATGTCTGTCCAATTTTCCTAACACCATTTATTGGATAGGCCATCTTTACCCTTTGTGTGTTTTTGCCCTCTTTGTCAAATATCTACTATTATCAAGGTGTGAATTTATTTCTGGGCTCTCTATGCTGTTCCATTGGTCTATATGTCTGTTTTGGTACATTTACATAAGGAATTCCACTCAGCCGTAAAAAAGAAGGAAATCTTACCTTTTGTGACAGCATGGATGGACCTGGAGAGTATTATGCTAAGTGAAATAAGCCAGGAGGTGAAAGTCAAGTACCATTTCACTTACACGTGGAATCTAATTAACAAAATTAACAAAGTGGAGACAGACTCATGGATATAGAGGACACACTGACAGAGGGGACAGCTGTCAGAGGGGAGGGAATTGGGGGCTGGGTGAGAAAGGTGAAAGGATTAAGCAAAGAAATAAAAAGAAAGACTCATGGACACAGACAACAGTATGGTGATTGCCACAGGAAAGTGGGGCAGGGCAAGGCAGAAAAGGGTATGGGGGGGATAAATGGTGATGGAAGGAGACTTGATTTGAGGTGAACACACAATACAGTGTACAGATGATATACTGTAGAATTGTATACCAGAAACCTATATAATTTTATTAAACAATGTCACTCCAATAAATTTGATAAAAATATATTTTAAAAAGCAATAAATTGTGTTACTAAATTTTCCACCAAATGACATATGACTTTTCTTTCTGGCCCTTCTTCAAAGTTCTCCACTTTACCTTCCCCCACCCATGAATAACTTCCTCATCCCTGTGGTTCACTCACTTGGGCCTATCAACAACATACCACAGCACTGTGTCCTAGTTAGTCCCTAACAAAAAGATTTCCTGGCACTCCCGCTTCCCATCCACAGGGCCCCACTCCGCTCCTCACTCATATAACCTTTCATACATCTTTCTCTTTGTTGCTCCTTCAGCTCTACCAACTCGAAGTCCCTCTGCTATACCCTGATTTCTGAACTGTACAGGCACCGCTCTGCACTAGTGAACTTTAAGAAAGGTCTGTTAAAAGTTCACAGCTAGTACGACAACATCATGTGTTCCGATTATCACTGATTCAGTGGAATTATTTCCAGCGCAGCAGGTGATCAATCTGTGTTAGCAACATGTTTGCTTGTACAAATGAGCTGGACCCTGCTGCCACATATTTACCCTATAATTCATAATAGTAAAAACCTAAATTGAATTTTATAGCATATTTCATATCAAAATGTTGGCCTCACCTTGAGCTTGAAGAAAACAACTAAAATTCTAAACCCTGGGGTCTTTTTATATTGCAGCGAGGAATCCCCAGAGATGGTACAAGTAGCATGAACACACAACCTTTACCAGAGAAAAATGAAAGACATTTGTCTCGTGTGTGTGAATATACAAATATATTTTTTCTCTTCTTTTTTTAGTGCAACTTCCTGACCTCTGAAAACAATTTCCTTAGGACACTGACTATGGATATTTGCATGGATTTCTCAATAGTTGGTTGTGTAAAGGGAGACAGACTTTTTGTCTTTACCCCCGAAAAGAATTGAAACAGACTCTTTCTTTCAAAAGTTGGCAGAGATATGTGGCAGAGGGGTCCAGCTCATTTGTACAGGCAAACACGCTGCTGTCTAACACAGATTGATCACCAGCTGGGAAGCAAGTCATTCCGCTGTAGGCTCACAATAACACTGGCTCTCTGCGGCTCTGCTGACCACCAGCGACAGATTGATGTGCAGTCTCTGAGCAAAGGAGCTGGCTGCAGAGGAGCACTTGGGGAAGCGAAGCAGGTTGCAAGTGTGTTATTCATGGACTCCCTGCCTAGAAAAATAAAAGTTTCCCACCTTTCTGACCTGAGTTTGGAGAACTGTTAGGGCCTGAGTTTGCTTTGTGAGTTGGAAGGCTGTGTACAGCTTTCCCGAGCAACATAAAAAATGAATACATATTGGCACTTTCCAATGAAATGCCAAAATCCACAAAGAGAAATGACCAAGGGGCATTTTTTTCCCTTTCCCACTGTGAGTGAGAAAGAAGAGACATGATATTTCATGTCACTGCCAAAGAGTTTGTTTCGTGAAAACAAATGAAGAAGTACAGCTTGTTACGTCATCTGTAGGAGATAGTCCAGGGTCTCAGAAAAAGAACAGCATTCTGCTGGGTTTCTTTTAGGACAATAAGAGTAAAACTCCCCCCAAAGAAGAGTTTGAAAACACCAGGCCAGCAGACAAGACATGTTTACTGCTTAAGGAAATTGGCACCAAAGTGACTAATTTGAAAAATAAATCAACTTGCTGATGCCTTTTATTCTGTATAAGTTTGAATTATTACATTTCCCAAAGTTTTATACTTTTTAAAAACTGTTAACATGCTTCCAACCTATTACTTAGTTTTAAAACCATTTTGAAACCTTAGGTACATTCATGTTTCATTAGTGTTTTTTTGCATTTGCTTTTCAGGCATTTTAGCCAAAGACATTTAGCACAAGAAAATGGGGCAATTACATGGGGTCAGGGGCTATCTCATCACCCACAGTGGTGCCAGAGCCCAGAAGGCTGCCTGGCACACAGCAGATCCTCATCGAGTATTTGCTGACTGACTGGCTGCCTTTTTGATGGAAGCCAACTTAGTGACACCATTACTTGTTTTTCTAGCCTAATAGAAGGTTTAATGACAAAATTTCATGAGCAATTTTCCCACAAATTTCAAAACACATCTTAATGAAGAAATAAAAAAATCATGATTACACCATTTCTGTTATTACCACCTGGTCCATAGTTAGCACTGTTAAATGAAAGCTGAATAAAAAGAAGACACGCAGCCCAGGGGATTCGTTTCTGCAGAGCCAGTGGAGGGAGGAAGCAAACTACTGTTTTCCTTTCAGGGGAGTGCTGTGTGGGTTCCCCTCCACAAAGGCAGAAAGGAATAAATATGCACTAGTTAATGATGGGGAGAAGCAACAGTTCTCTGGCAGTAGTACAAAGCCAGGAAATTTAGCAGTTTCCAGAGAGTTGCATGTGCTTTTCAGGGAAAAGGTTTGTGATAGCACTTCCTAATGAAACGCCAAAATCCACACCGAGAATGACTGAGTAGCAGTTGTTTTTTTCTGTTTTCCCACTGAGAGTGAGATAGAAGATACACGATGTTTCATGTCACCGCCAAAACCGTTTGTTTTGTAACAATATATGGAGAGAGACAGCTTATTACACCACCTGTACTATACTATGTGTTAGTATGTTAATAGGTAATTAATCTTGATTTGATAGGATTTAAGATTTTTATTTTTGGGCACATATGCTCAAGCTATTATGTTATAAATCTCAAACATTTCAGCAAATGTCATCCTGATTGTTCCCTACTGCATAGAACACGACCAGTGAAATATTCAAGGTCAAGAACTTGGATTCTTTACCCACCGTACTCAGGAAAACCAATTTATTGTTCCGTCTTAGTAAAGAGAGGTGATTTCTTTGGGGCCTATATCATATTGGCAGTCAATCTAGAAAACATAATTACTTTTAGGCAAAGGCGGTTTGTTAAGTACATCAATCTGTCCCTGTGAATTTAAGCACACATTCTGTAACTATTACTATGATAAAATTTGGAGTTCCAACATTTTATACTACTTTTTAGAATTAATTGTGTGTTTAATATGTTTGAATGAGGCAAAAGATCTAATATAAATCAAGAGTTTTTGCAATGGGGTAAAAATCTTAGGAAGGTTTTGAGGTCTTTTTAAAGCAACCTTAATATTGCATAGTTCTGGTTTAGCAAGTTAATTTTCTCATCAATGTACTGGAATAAATGTATTTAATTATGTTTGGCATTAAACCAAATCATTACAAATCTTTATTTAAATTGAACTAAATTTAAGCACTTTCTAAAATATAACCTAGAGGTGGATCTGCGAGCTCACTGGTGTTTATTTGTGACCCCAAAGACAACACTTGGGGCCTCTCCCAGTCGTCCCGGGGCAGGTGCGAACTGGTGAGCAAGCCCAGCCGCTTGACTGGCACTCCTTCTCCAAGTGAGGTGACATGGGATGATCTTCCCCCTCCTTGTTTTCAGATCTCACACTCTAAACAAGGATCTCTTTCCTGGTCATTTAGTGCCGCATTTTTTCACACTTTCGTGCTTTTTGTTAGTGGTTTGCTTGTTTAGAATGACCCACAGTACTAGCTGCCATGTGCCTTACAGGAAAAAATGCAGATTAGAGAAGCCTTGTTCAGGTTGATGACCATGAACTCAATGTTAATGGACCAACAAAATTTATTGAATGATGTGTCTTTAAACAGAAGCACTTAAAACAAGGCTACATAGTGATTAGTTATGAAGATGTTGTGACCAAAGGTTTGTGGGGAACCTAAGCCTGTATTTCCCCTGGGAATGGCGGTTCAGTATTCCCTAATGCAGTGTTCACAGTGACTTTAGAGAACATTAATACCGCAAATAATGAGAATTGACTCTAATTATTTTTTAAATGAAGTTAATACAAAATTTTCACTATTCAGAGAGAGATTTTGCTTTTGAGTGGTAAGGGTAAGCTCTCTACACTATAGGAAGTATTAATGGAACCAATTTTTAAAGAAATACTAAAAGTGGCTAAAATTTTATAAATGACAATACCAAATGCTGACAAGAATGAGGTACAACTAAAATTCTTGTACACTGCTGGGCAGGAATGTAAATGGTACAGATACTTTGGAAAACAGCTTGTCAGTTTCTTAGAAGACTAAACAGATGCTTATCATATAAACCAGCAATTCTACTCTAAGGTATTTACCCAAGAGAAATAAAAACATTTGTTCACACAAAAATATAAACTTAAATGTTTGTAGCAGTTTTATTCCATACTGTCAAAAGCTAGAAGCAGGCCCTGGCTGGGTAGCTCAGTTGGTTAGATCATCATCCTGATTTGCCCAAGGTTGTGAGTTTGGTCTCTGGTCAGGGTACATACAAGAAGCAACCAATGAACACATAAATAAAGGGAACAACAAATAAATGTGTTTTTTTCTCTCTGTCTCTAAAAAAGTTAATAAATAAATTTTTTTTTAAAAGCTGGAAACAACTTCAACTGGAGACTAATGAACAAATTGTTATACAGAAATACAATGGAATATTCTACAGCAGTAAAAAGAAAGAAACTATGAATGAATCTCAAGTGCATTTCTTCTTAGTAAAAGTAATCAGATACAAAACCTACATGTTGCATGATTCCCTTTAATCCCATTTTGGAAAAGGCAAAACTGTAGAGGCAGAAAACAATCAGTGGTGCCCAGAGGCTGGGGGTGGAGGGAAGGTTGACCGCAAAGGGGAATGACAGAGCTTTTGGGAGTGATGGACCTGTTCTACAGCATGATTGTCCCTGTTTATTAAAATTCAGAACTATTCACAGAAATTACTATAAATCAGTTACTATAAATTTTCTATAAATTTACTATACATAAATTATAACTCGGTAAACCTAACACACACTCACACAAAGGTAACAAAGGACCGTGATGCTTGAATGACAGACGTTCCTTCAGAGTCCCCTCCGATTTTTACCGATGTTCATAGGCACAGTTTTATCTAACTAGCATATAAATTGATGCTTAATTTTTCTTTCTAAAAATCTGATTAATTTTGCCACTTGAACCAAGACCAGCAGGATGGTCTGGCAAGGTAAGACCCCTCAATCAGCTTCAAATCAGCACCCTCCATGCAGTTGTGCAGTAGCGCTTCTCGTGAACGGGTCTTACTGCTCGGTGGTCTTCTCGGGATTTTGTGCACAGGCATGCTCTTACCTACCAATGGAAGAAGTACAACTGACATCCTGAAACCAGGCCTCTTTGGTGGCCTTCCTAGGCCCTAGGCCCTAGGAGCTTCCACCTTCTCCTGCCTCCTCACAACAGAACAAACATTTGAAGAGCACAGACTACGTACCAGGCCCCATGCTCGGCCCCAGGAATGCAACAATGGACCAGACAGCCTAGCCTGCCTTGTATTACTGTCTCACTCTACCTTCTAGCTACGGTGCCTCCATGAACTTTAGCCCTCAAAACTTCTGGTATAAGTTATACTTTAGAATTCTCTCCTTTGTTTATATTGTCTCTCCTTCCAGCGTTTAACATTTTCTGAATTATTAACTTTCATGAGCTAATCCTTACTATAATCCCACTAACTTCTTAAAGTCTGAGTAGTCCAAGCTGATTCTGCCAAAATCCATCTCGTTGTGGAAAAAATCAAGGTCACACAAGTCACTGTCGTCTCATCTCATCTTTTCATCTCATGCTCTTTTGTCACTAAGTGTGCTATCTATGAATACAGACAGTCCCAGTTGAGAACTTACACACGGCATCATTTCACTGTTTAATGTAGTCTTCCAAAGTAAGCACCAATTCCCTTTGGGTACAAGGGCTTTCATAATTTTTCTTAGTGAAATGGTGCTTCTGACATAGATATGGCCCCTGCTAGAGTTCATGGTTTCTAGTGAATTATAGAACTTAAATATTATATACTTTGTGGCAGGTAAAAGTAACTAGAATCTACATTCCAAGAGTTATAATTTAGGTCCCAGAATACATATGTCCAAATTATTTGTAAAATTGTATAAATAAACCTAACTCTAAGTTTTCCTTTCAAGGAAAAATGAGTATTTATGAAAGAATGAAAAAAATACTCAAAGTGCTGTTTTTCCCCCTCAACTTATAAGAAATAAGTGTATAATTTAAATATACACATCACCCTGGCTGGTGTAGTTCAGTGGATTGAGCGTGGGCTGCGAACCAAAGTGTCACAGGTTCAATTCCCGGTCAGGGCACATGCCTGGGTTGCAGGCCATGGCCCTCAGCAACAGCACATTGATGTTTCTCTCTCTTTCTTTCTCCCTCCCTTCCCTCTCTAAAAATAAATAAAATAAATAAAATCTTAAAAATAAATAAATATACACATATATACATATATATATACTTTCACATAAATGCATAGTTTCTTAGAAAATTGAACAAAAGTTTCATTGCTTAGAAAATCTGAGTTTGATCATTTGCTTCTTTTTTCTTATATGGTTTAATTCACACTATATCTGATGTATGCTTTTCTCTTAATCCAATTAAATTATCTTGATGATTTATAGTTAAGATGTAGATGCACTTACTGTAATCTTCCTTAATATAAGGGGCGTGAATTGTTCTGCTGGGGTCAAATAATGAAGAGTAACTACAAGAAATGTCCCAACAGCAATGTCACCATCATTATGATGGGGCTGGTATGAGACTCAAATTCTAGTTACTCAGCAGTAACCACAGTGTAATCTGGTATCTTCTTTGATGTTTTATTCTAAGTATCTTAATTTATTTTCACCCCAGACATTCCCCAGCACCTGAGAGCTTCTTGGTGAAGCCATTGTCTTGCCTAGAAATACCTGAAACGATTAGCTGTGGTTTTCCTCCTTTCAAACACAAGAGTACTTGTGGGGAAGAAAACTGATGCTGGAGAAAGGTGGGATAAGAGGGAAAGAAAACTCTCTTCAATCTTTAATGGAATTTAGCTACCAAAGTTTTTTTAAAAAAACAACTTTGTTCAACTGGAAATTTAATATAAATATGTTCCTATTTCTAAAAACTAGTTCTTCATTCCACAAATACACTGCTTCCTGGCAGAGGGTATCAGTTCCTTAAGACATGCTGTAGCTCTGAAAATTTCAGATGGGAGTAGGCAGTACCCACCTTTGGGGGCTGATGCCGAGCCTGCTGAAGTGCAAGCAAAGAAATAAACACAGGGCAGATGGCCACATGGACAGTGACTTTGGGCCCTTTGGATGACAGTAGCAGAACACCCAAGAGCTCTTGTATATACACGAGCCCCTGAAAGGTCAGCACCGCAAGTTCAAGTTACAGGAAGAGCATTCCCAGCGAATGAATGTCCACCCATCTCACCCCTCCTCCCCACCAGCTGTCGATGACTTTGGTGTGAAAACCCACCAGGGAACTCTCAGACAACCAAGTGTCTCAGGAGGATGGGCTGGACTTCCATCTTCGTTTAAGCTCTTACTGTTCCTAGAACCCAACCTAGCTAGAAATTGTGAAGGGATACAAAAGGCTAATTTCCTAGGCCCTAAAATTCCCTGTTACTACTTCATGGTGTAGGTTCATCCAGTCCATTGTAAAACTCCAGGAAAACCAAGAAAGATAACACTATAAATCAGCTTAGATGCCACAGCTATAGGAAAAACACGTTTACCCCGTGAAGAAAATACTATTGTTATCAACACTGACTATAATGGTCCATGGTAAAGAATACAACTGTTCAGATCTGAATTAGACAGGAACACAGGCACTGTGCAGAGCCTTCACACAGCACTTGATACCTCCTATTAGTCGTATTTCTTATTAAATACTGTAATTCTCTGTTCATAGTGCTGGTTGCCACTAGAGTGTAAATTCTTTGGAGGGGAAGAAGGTAGGAGAACATATTCCAATTTTTCTTTGTACCCAGTACCTCACACAGTGCAACTAGTGGCTGTCAAATAAATGTTTGGTGAGTTCCTAAGTAAAATGTGCCACCAGTCTCCTGCTCTCCTGGGAGGACTTACCGTTAAGACGCTCTGAACCCTTCTATAAAAGCCTCTGTCCTTGCCTTGGGGGACAACAGAGATGTGTGGGTGGTGACTGAAGCAGAGGGGAGCGTGGGCTGTGGGGTGCTGCTGTGTCTAACATGGTTTTCAGTGACAAAAAACACTGACCTCAAAAATGCAAAGGAGTTTGAATAAAATCACTTTGATAGAATTAAATTGGAAAAGTCTGTATCTCTAAATGTTTTCTGAGTCATTTAAAATATGTATAATTAAATAATAAACTTAATAGCATAAGTATACCATTGATTATTTGAACTACAGACTTACAACTATTATATATACATACATACACATATACACACATGCCAAGCTGAGCAAGAAATTGGTAGGGGGTAGGGATCTCTCTTTGGAAAAATAAGGAGTTATATTTAGGCATGCATTTTTTAAAGATTTTATTTATTTTTAGAGATGGGGAAGAGAAGGAGAGAAACATCAATGTGTGGTTGCCTCTCACACTCCCCTTACTGGGGACCTGGCCTGCAACCCAGGCATGTGCCCTGACTGGGAATCAAACTAACGACTCTTTGATTCACAGGCCGGTACTCAATCCACTGAGCCACACCAGCCAGGGTTAGGAATGCATTTTTACAAGAGTAGATAAATGACTGAGAAGACTTTGAGGGATACCAGGGAAGGCACAGCAAAAAAATATTTTGGCATGTTAGTGTGAAAAAAGCACAAATAGAAAGATTACAATAGAGTAAGTAATTAAAACTACAGTTGAGTAGAAGATATTAAGATTTTTGACTGCAGTATCAGGAAGGGAAGGACAGGGAAGGAAGAACCCCAAATACGTACAGACAAGAATACAGAAACTCTAGCAACAGAGTCGATGTGCTTTGCAGATGGCACATTTCCTTATTAACACAGGAGGCTAACCATACACACACAACTTTCCATCCAGGACTCTCAGAATTATTTATAAAACTTTGTAACTCACAATTGTAAGGGAAAGTCTGCAACCAATAAGCTGAATTAAGGTTCTGACCATTTCTCATACGAAAGTCCATGCTGAAGAACTCCCCTGTGGTGTACAGCTCATCCCCAACCTGGGATTCAGGCACAGGATTTACTGCCCCCAGCACACCCCCTTGCCTCTCACTTTCCCTAACAATACAACTGTGGTTCACACAGAAGCCAGATCCCGGGAGGGCCCATCACAACCAAGAACGTTAGGTATATCCAATGTGCACCCAGAGGAGACGGCCCTCACTTCATGGGCAGAGAGAGGCTGGGCGCCGTGTGAAGAGAGGCCCTGCCTGTCTTCCCATGGGCATGATCCTCATCTACTTTAGAAAAGACTTTGCTGGCGAAGCAGGGGAAGAAGGCAGTAAAGCTGAGCAAGTGCATTTGGCCCGAGGAGGACGAAGTGAATGTAGAAGTAGGTGTGGGTCTCAGTCTGGTCTTTGGAGAAGAAATTACAAAAACTAATTTGAGCCCAGAGGTGGTAGAGAAAGGGCCTGGAAACCAAATGAAACAGCATTTGACCTTTGGCCTCTCGCATCTGAAGCTGGGCTGAGCCTCCGGCTGAGTTCGCCAAGGCCACTGAACAGCTGTCTGATGATAGCCGCTTTCATAGCTGTCAGCGACGTTCGGCCACAGCCGGTACTGGGGCTGTTCCCGCTCTGTGGACATGGAAACAGAGTCTACGTTTCCCTTCATTTCTCCCTCTGCCTGAGCGATCCTAAATTAGGAAATCATCTGGATTTGTAAAAATAATCACTTCTTGGCATGTTCACAGAGTCTGCTGAAATGTTATTGTGGAAAGCAGAGTCTGAACGCCTGGAGGTCACAATAGGAAATGAATCTGGCAATTTGAAAGTGCACCTGCTGAAGTTCCAGGCCATCTCAGTATTCAAATAATTTATCCTTCCTTCCAAACATCTTTTGTGTCCTTTATTTCTTTTTTTAAACAGCTTTTTCAATTCAACAAATACTCATTTAGAGTCTGCTTTATATACAGTACTCTGCAAAGCACATGTGTATCAACCAGGATGGCTTAGGCTGCAAGCAGCAGAAATCAGACTCAGAGTAGACTAAACACACAACACAGAGACTTGTCTCAGGTGCTGCGAAATTCAGGGGTAACTCCAAGATCAGCTGATTCCAAAGTTCAGTAAAGTCATTAAGTATCCAGGTTCTTTTCACCTCTGTATTAGTTTCCTACTGCTGCTGTAACAAATGACCATAGACTTAGTGGCTGTATTACAGCACAAGCTCATTATCTTACAGTTCTGGAGGTTGGAAGTCTGATGTGGGTCTCACGAGGTTAAAATGAGAGTGCCAGTAGGGCTGCCTTCCTTCCGGAGGCTCTAGGGAGGGGCCTGTCTCCTGGCCTGCGCCAGGTTCTAGAAGCTGTGGCATTCCTTGCCTCCTGGCCCCTACCCTCTTTAAAGCTGGCAATCACTGAATGAGTCTTACTCCCACCGCATCCCTCTGGCACAGGACTCTCCTGTCTCCCTCTTCCACTTTTAAGAATCTGTGTGACTGCACCGGGCCCATCTGGACAAATCCAAGATAATCTCTCCATCTCAAGGCCCATACCCTTCATCATACCTGCAGAGTCCCTTTCGCAGTGGGAAGTAGTAGAGTCACAGTTCCCAGGACCAGGACATGGAACCTTTGGGGGCTATCTGGCCCACCACAATCTCTGCCCCTCCGGACTCAGTGAGGGCTTTGTCCTCAGGCCGGTTCCTCTCACAGTCACAGGATGGTAATTAGAGTAGTTCCAAGTGTCATACCCAGACAGACCGTCCAGAAGGAGAAAAGGGTGAGCCATCTCTTTCTTAGAAGGAAAAGGAAACCTCTGCCAGCAACCCTGGAACAGATTCTGCATTGTGTTTAATTGACTGTGATGGGTCACCTGCCCATTATTGATCTACTTTTTGACAAGAAGAAGAGGGTCACTGTAATTTGGGGTGGCTATCAGAGAGTCAGCCACCATGTTCGCCATAACATAGCAAATGTCAAGAAGGAAGATAATTACTATTTATAGAATGCTTACAACTAAAGATCCACTAATGTGCTAGATGTTTGCTTGGTAAACCAATTTCACCAAGAAAACTGAGGCTCGATTTGAATTTTACTATTTACTGTAGTTATAGATATTTCTATGTACACTATTTCATACATGGATATAGATATGCTGGTTATTAAGGACAGGAGAGTTGGGTTGACACCCCTGGTCTCTCCCCAAAGAAGACCCTTTGGTGTTGTGGCAGTGTTGTCAAAAGTAATCCCGACTCTGAGCATCCCTCCCCGCCTCCCCCATCCATTGCTTGCTAGGAAACAGACCAGAGGCGCTATCTTCCAGTCTGTTGTCACACTCTTGCTTCTTCCAGTCTGTTGTCACACTCTTGCTCCTCAAAGGGCAGAAATCCGAATTCCCAACGCGGCGTGAGCACTCCTGCGAGGGTGCTGAGGAGACTGCTCTCCCAGGGGAGGACAGATTGCGATGAGAGGACGTGACCACCTGGACGCTGAGCACCAGGGGTCTGAATTTTACAGGTGTACTGGTGAGGGTCTGATTGGATGATGGAAACCATACCAGTTATTTCAACAGAGAAAATCTAACCATAGAGAACTGCAAACAAAGTCTAACCACAGGTAACTGAATGGGTAAAACCACAACTCTAAGGAGTCGGGGTAGCAAAAAGGAAGCATTTAACATTGTTGAAAATAGGAGCCTGGAGGTGGGCCCTATGGAAATGATCCTCAAATTTCTGAGGAAGAGGTGCCATGGAGGGGGTGCCCATCCCGGAGGATACCCCAAGAAGCCGATCCTGCGGGTGTTGAGGAATGGCAAATTGAGGTCGGGCTGCCTGGGGGAGGAACTGCCGCTGCCTGCGTGATGGGGGCAGACCGGGAGTGAACCGGGAGGTGTGTGGCGGGTCCTCATCCAGGCCGGTCCTCCTCCTTCCCATGCGCCCTGCAGGCGGAGCTTATTTGGAAGCTGGCCAGGTGGAAACGTGGGTGCAGAGTGCCAGCTCCACCGTCACCAAGGACAGCCGGAGGGTGTGCTTGAGTTGAGGGACCATGGCTTAATAATGAGGACAGTATCAGTGGTGCCGGTGGCAAAGCCTCATTCCCTGGCACATCTTAGTGAACGATAAAGAAGATGCAGGGCTTCCAGGTACAAACAATGACTTTTTTTTTAATTTTCACATTTTGGAACTGCTTATTTAGCTTTCTGGACTGCACTGTTTCCTCCCTCGGCAGCAACATCACAATGCTCACTACTAATGCTTTTTTTTAAATCCTCACAGGAGGATATGTTTATTGATTTTAGAGAAAGAGAGAAAGAGAGGGAGGAGGAGGGTGGGGTGGTGGGGAGAGAGAGAAACATTGATCACTTGCCTCCCTATATGCCCTGACTGGTGATCAAACCCACAACTTTTTGGTATATGAGGGCAATGTTCCAACCAGCTGAGCCACCCAGCAAAGGCTCACTACAAATTCTTGAACATTGCTATCTCCTATTACTTTTTGTGAGCAGAGGGTGGACAAGGATACAGTCATATCTGTGTTATCAATATCTCTGGAAAAGGGACTAAATTAACAACTTTTATCATGTAGGCAGGCAGTTACTATGTAGAGTGGTTAAAAGAATATACTTTGTCATAAGACAGATCTGGGCTGAAATCCTGGTTTTGACACTTTAGATAAGTTACTTCGCCCGCCCTAGCCTCTTTCCCCAGCTGTTTCACGGGACGGCAACAGTACACACCCCTACGTTTGCTGTGAAGACTGACTTTATCAATGGCCACCATCAAACGTACTAAGTTGGCCGTCAACTGGGTTTTCCCCTATGCACCTACAGCCTGGGAAAGAAAGATGCTGCCCACCCCTGCTCTTGAGAGAACTGCTCTGTAGCCTTCCCACAGCATTCTTACCTCTGCAGCAGCTCTGGCCTCACTGTAATTAGTTTGAAATAACGCATCATCTTTCCAACTAAAATGGGAGTTCCTTAAAAGTAGAACTGCATATTTTTCACCAGGTACATATAGCTCCAGAAAAAAGAAGTGACTTTCCCTGACAGATCTGAATATTGGATCACCCCCAAATATGAGCTGATGAACAGAGTTGCAGGCTGGGAGGGGGTGGAGCCAAGGCAGGTCAGTGTGGAGAGGGCTGACTTTCAGGGGCAGTAGGATGGTGAGGGGGCGTGTACCAGAATCAGCCGGAATTTCTTCCAAAGGCACATCCCCCTTAGGACATTATTAATGCAGGGTTCCTTTGGGAGCTGGAGGTAAGACACCACGGTGTTTGTGCCTCCAGCTTTCCACACCCACTTGCCACAGGCCCTGACTCTGCAAATTCACACTCTCCTCTCGTGTTTGCGTCTGGGTATCTGGCTACCCTTTGGCTTACTGTGAATCTTCTCTCATCAAAGAAGAAAAGGCAAGACTATCTCTTCTTTATATTGGCTTCTGTCTCTATCTCCCAAAGGGACCCTGCATTACACCTTCCTCAGGGGCATGTGCCAGAACCGAGGGTGGCGGAAGGTGGAGGGTGTGTGCCTCTGGAAGAAGTCCCGGGTGATTCTCAGACACACGCTGTCACTAAACACAGCTGTTGCTCAGTCACACGGAGCCTGCCCCGAGCACGAGGCCTTCATATCATGACACCTGAAGTCAACTCAGAAAGGGACAGGAAACCCCTGGAGTGATTTAACAAGGATAACTAACCTGGTAACTTCATAATAGTATTAAGCAAACCAAAGCAGAGATCATTTGTGACTAAACTGAGAACAAAACCTCATTTCAACACTGGGTCCTTTTCCCTTTCAAGAATTTCTGTTAGGAAAAAAAACAATGTGAAATGATAAAGCATACAATGAAACTCTAAATAACGAACATCTGGGAACAACGTTCCTTTTATTAAAGTGAGTCTGCACTGGGAAGGTTGGTTGGGGGCACCCTCGTGGTTCCTCTGCACTGGGCAATATCAGCTGAGGCAGAGAGTCAGAGAAAGACCTAGAAACATGTAACAGCTGAGGAGCAAACCATACACCCCCAGGTACTGGAAGAAGGGGACCCAATATCTAGGCCACAGCCCTATAAAGTCCAAGGGAGAAATGTCTGCTCAGTGTGGGCCCTGAAGGTAGTGAGGCAAGAGCTCCCTAGTCTTCTACAAAGAGGACCTCGCTGAGGAGTAAAGTAAAAGAATCCCCATTCTGGAACATATCCCTATGCCTAACTGGCCTAATGGTACACAGCCTAAGTGGCCTCTGCCACTTCACTGCTGTGTGATCCTGGGCAAGTATTCAATTCTTGGCATGTCAGTTTTCTCATCTGTAAAATGGGGACAGCACTGCCCCCCCCATGGTACTGTTCCTGGAACACAACAGGCACCTAATATGCATTCCCAAGCTTATGTTTTTTTCCTCCAGCTACAGAATTACTGATAATAAACAGTATCATTGCACTTTATTTCATCAAGTTATTTTTTTGTATTAAGTTCTTCCCTCCAAATCAAAATAAATATCCAATTCAAAGTCAATATTTTAGTTATCAAAGGATTGAAATATTCTGGTTTTACACAGTTGCCAGAGATCCTCTATACCTTTCTTAAATCTGATTCTTAAAAATCAGCAGCTGCTCCCTGGCCAGTGGCTCAGTTGGTTAGAACATCTTTCCATTACCAAAGGGTTGCGGGTTCAATTCTCAGGGCACATACCTAGGTTGCAGGTTCAATCCCTAGTCCTGGGATGTACAAGAGGCAACCAATCAATGCTTCTCTGTCACACTGATGTCCCTCTCTCCCTTCCTTTCACCCTTCCTCTGTCTCTAAAGGCAATGAAAAAATGTCCTTAGATAAGGATAAAAAAAAATCAGCAGCAGTAAGAGGCAAAAAGAGTAGATGCTTTAGAAAAAGATTTCTAAGGTATCCTATAAACAGAAAGCTATGCTGAGGGGTTTAAATTATTATCCGCAATTATGATCTTTCAATTATGATGTACAATTATTTTAGGAATACACCTGCAACAAAGCCAAATGTTTATAATTATAAGTCTACTGCTAGGTATAATCCTTAAATCAAGTCTTAAACTTAGACTTGGAGTGGGCTGAATAAGTGATGGTTGAACAACTTTTCCTTCAGATTTACTAAACAGCACAAGAAGGAAAGAAGGTATTTAAATATGAAGTCAAACCATGAGTTCTGGTCTCTGGTACTTACTAAGTACAAGACTAAGATTCCTGGAGGGTGCTAAGTGCTGAAAAATTTCAAGTATGTGTCTGAAGTGCAGGGAGTCGGAAGTGGCCGTCTAAGAAATGCTCCAAACGAGTGCGGCAGCCAGGCCCGGGGGCCAGCCGCAGAACCTCGGCGCTCTCTCACGCCAGTCTCAGCCTCTTACACACACACTTTCGGCCATGCCTTCGAGCATTTTCGGTTTTAATATATTCTGCGCCACGAAGCTATACAGAATTATTCTTCTCCCTTAAGTCAAGCAATTTTCTCTCCTTTCTCACCAAAAACACTTTCTCAGTCATAGGCAGAGGATTATTGCTCCAGGTTGTTGTTTTTTTAAAACTGGAGAAATGTCAGGCGTGTTATTTTCAGAGTGATTTACACAGCCCTAGTGTTATAACTAAACAGAAAGAACAAAGATGCTAAAATATTAATCATCCTGCCCAGTTGTCCGCCCGGAATAGCTGGAAATGGCAGCGCGCTGCTGTCTCCTGGCCTCGTGTCTACATCACTGCCTGCGCGGCTCACGAACACTCCCTTTCCTGAACATATGGAGCAACCTCGGGAAAGAATGTGCCTCAGTGAACCCTGACTGGCCAATCAAAACCAGAAGGTTCCAAGTTCAGTGACTAATATCAGAAATGAACTGTGCGTGGTGAAAAGGAAATTTTGTGCAGCGGAGAAATTTATACCCTGAGATCGGCCATATCACAGGTGTGCAGGATCACCTGGAGAAACGGCCCTTTCAAACCGGCGACTTCAAACAGTTCTTCAAGCAGCACGCCTGTCATCACAGAGCGGGAAAAACTAAATAGCGCTCTGCGGGATCTGAGCACTGGGACAACAGCAGGGGCTGCCACGGACTGAGGGCTCCCAGGGCTTGGCTGGGGGCAGTTCCCGTGCTGAGTTCTGCAGACACGTGATGCTGCCATTTCACCCTCACAGCCTGTAAGGTAGGGGGTTATCATCCCTGGTCTGGGGGGGAGGTCGGGGTTATCATCCCCAGTCTAGGGGGGAAGAAGCGTGGAGACATGACGTCAACTGCTCTTGGTCACACGGCTAGAGAATGGGGTGGGGGTGGGCGTCTCTCCAAAGAACAAAGCCTTTGTTCTTAGCCACCATACTATTCAATATTCTTTAGCCCTTTTCTCATGCTCTGAAGCTCATAGGAAAGGGTTTTTAAAAAAAAAGATCTGGGAAAATTAGATGGAAAAGTCTTAAAACATGAACAGGCAGAGGTTGAGCAGGATGGTCTTGGAAACTATGACCTTGGGCACCTATTTCCAAAGCGGACTATATTCATTAATCACCATAGGGGATGAATTAAGTGCTACTTCCAAGGTGAAAGACATTTTGGCTGCTGAGAGGGACCAACATTGTGACAGTTCAACAAAGAGCATGTGAATGAGCACTGGTGAGACATTTCCCAGCGCTTCAAATGCTACATAAAACAATAAAAACTCAGACAGGGCACTACAGAGTCCCGGCCAGCTCCATCCTAGGAGCTACAATGGTGTCATATCCCACACTGGTCGGCAACAACAGTGGCACAGACCTGTGTCCAGCACGCCTCCGCCCCACCTCCCTTGGCCCAGCGGGGTGAACAAGGACAGTGGTGGGGCCCAGTGGTCCGTGAGAACCAGGGGAATCTCAACTGAACATTCGAGGTGAACCTTCACTAACCACCTCCCCAAGGCATGGTGATGACCATCGCTGAATATATATATGCGAGGCAGTGTGCTCTTTGTGTTTTATCTTGTTTAATCCTCACCAACCCCTGGGAGCTGAGTTCTGTTACCTGCCCACTTTAAAAATGAAACAACTGAGGCACACAGAAGAGGGGAGTAATTTGCCCGAGTCCCATGCTTCATCCATCGCTAAGGCTATGCCATAGCAGGCTCTAGGGAGTGAAACACAGTCCCACCATCCAGATTTCACACAAAAGTAAAGATAGAGATGCTTCCCAGCCCACTCCCTCCCCCACTAACACCACCTCCCTGTGACTGGGGGACATCGAGAGGCAGACCCCCTTCCCCCTGAGGAGTGGGAAGTGTGCTCGATCAACTGTGGGATGAGATCTTCCTGCAGAAGGGCTCACTTTGGAAAGGGGAGAGAGGAGGGGGAAGGAAAAAACCCTGGAAGTGTCCCAAACGGGGACATCTACCTGCTCCTGCTTCTCTGAAAGCAGGACACCCCTCCCCTGAGAGGGGGAAGCCGTGGTGCCCCCACACCCGGCCCTGCCCAGCGGCTCCGGGCCCAGGAGGGCTGTGGACTGCAGAGCCGGGGCTCCGGCTCTGACCCGCCCGCCTGCCCCAGTATTGTCCAGGGCCTTTTACCCGGCTCAGCAACTACCAGCCCCACTACTGACCAAATTTCAGTTCAGAATGGCTCTTGAGTTGATGTTAGATGCCAGAAAACACTTCTGAGAAGGAGGTACTTTGTTCTCTTTCGAAAGGTAGACACAGCATAAAGGCTAATTCCTAAGGAAAACCATTTTGCTTCCATCTGAACTGGGAGTTTGGTTCTTCAAGTGGTTTCTTGTGGAGAAGTTTACTGTTCTCCAGTTAAAAATCTGCTCATTCCATTTTTCCCTTAGTTAGTTGGTAGTCAGAATGACCAGTCTGTGAAATTTTTAAAAGAATAAAACTATAGAGTCTGATAGGTTTTCTTTTTTAAAGTAAAAGGGTGGGGCGCTGAACACACGGTTAAGTAGAACATCGGTGCATATAACACGAGGCAAACAATCACTTCTATTTGGTCTGAGTCTTTTTATTGCTATTTCCCAAGTTCCTGAAGAGAAACCTTTGTATGTGCTGACAGATTCCAATTGTTTTTGAACAACTATAACTGAATAATAGTTTTTAAACACAGATGGCCCTAAAATATGTAGTGCCCACAATAATGCACAGTGAAGTATAAAAGGTAAGGAAAAGGTACACAGTTCCACACTTTACCCCAACTGATAACAAAGCTATGGGTAGAAACAGGGGAGAAACAATACACAGATTCAATTCCAAGGATTCATGAAAATACTGGGTACGGGCCAATCATTTCCAGGGACATGTGTTCTGGTTCACTCACGTCCCATCTGACCCACTGATTTCGTCCTCTACAGACCTAACAATTTTCAAATGCTTAACACCGACCCAACGTGTGATGGACCCAAAGGACAGGCACCACCCGGTTCTCCTGTCAAGGAAGGACTTTCTGCCCCGGCTGCCGGGCATGCCGTCAGCAGGCAGCTCTAGGCCGTTGGCCACCTTAAGGATGGACTCAAGGGCACAGGGCTGTCCGGCCAAGGACAGGCTCTTCCCACGGTATTCCATATTCAGTGACTGATCAAGAGGGAGGTATCAGGGCCCAGATATGTGAGTCAACATGGGCCAACTCTGACAGACCATTTGGGCCCTAGAACTTCCCATGGGGGCGGGCCGAGGCTGTCTCAGGCTCAGCTTCTCCTGCCTACCCTGCCTGCATGGCCTCCCTCCCACAGGTGCTGACCCCGCAGGTGCTCCCTAATAAATGCCCTGTGTGCTAAACTGCTTCCTGCGTGTGCTCCCAAGAGAGGCCAACCTGTGATTCAATGCCACTATGAATAAGAAAAAGAGATTCAATTTTCAAGGTAAGTGGCACAAGTTAAATGAAGAGACTGGAAAAAAGCTTTCCTAATTAGCCTGGTATACTTTTCCTCTTCTATTTGACCCATACTCTATGGGGCTTTAAAATTCAACTTAGAAAAAGAGTGAGCAGCTCAGCCTGGGCTGGTCTTCCGCATTATTCCAGCTACAGAAACACAACAGACTTCTCAGTGAGGCAAGCGGAGTGACCTGGTCAGCCCACAAATTCCCCGGAGCAGCATAAGCAGTATGGTATGCTACCTGGTATTTAAATGTGCTTGAACTCCTAGACCATCAGATGGATTCCCAACCAAATCTAAGTCTAAGCTCATGTCTGTGTGACTTCCTCCCTCTCTCTCTACCCCCCTCACACACACACACACATGCTCCAGATCTTTCTCTCTTCCTTCACATGGAAAACAGAGGCCTAACTGCAGTGGAGCTAGTTAGGTTAGAAGAACACAAGTGATATAAGATGAACATCGAATACAGTTACCTCATTAATTTATGTCTGAAAGCGCTACTTCAAGCCCAGTCTCACCATGAGCCCACTGAAACATATTTCCCATAAACACTTAGTCATAGGCACACAGCATTTACCACTAAAGTATACTCGAAGGCTCATTATATGTACAGGGGTGGGCAAAAGCAGGTTTACAAAGAAGTCTGTGCCAAAGCGTGCTTGACTACAGCCCATAGACTGCCAGACTGTGGGAATAACGCAGGCCGCCAACTGGAGCACCAACAACACTGCACCTGAGTGCACTGCGCTGCCGGGACATCCTTTGAGTTAATGAAGCTACTGTAATAATCATAAGCTGCATGTCCTCTTCCATATGAACTGTATACCTACTTTTGCCTACCCTGTACACATACTAGCTGTTGGACTAGCTGTTAATTCTTTATACAATAAAAAACTATTTTCAAGTTCTGTTTATCAATTTCAAGCTAACCAACCTGACTGACAGAATGCTTTTACCTTTGCATCTCAATCTAGTTCCTAAAGTGGATTGGTTTAAAATAGTTAAAATAATGGTATTAATAATAAAAATAAAATGACAGTTCTCTATCGCAGCCCTCACAGTGCTTCCTGGCAGTGCTGTCCGGATGGAAAGAGAACACCGTGTCCCTGCCCAACACAAACGGCCGGGGCCGCATTCCCTCCCGCCCGAGCTCCTTTAAGGGTTCTAAATCAAGTGAAACTCCTGCTCAGCAACTTCAGTTCCTTTCGTGTGCTGTCCTTCCCTGCCCAAGCACTTGGTTCTAATCAGACCACTTCCTTCCTGCTGCTTTGGTTTTTATTACCAAAGTTCTTCAATCCTTTTCACCACCCCATATGCTAAAAAACTCCCCCCACTTTTTTTTTTTAAAAAAGCACATTCTCTGAGTCTCCTAAAGAGAAACCAAGCTCAGCTCAAGGTCTTCAGTAATGGAACTGGCCTCCAAACATTCTAGATGAAACTGTGAAGAGATCAAGGTTGTCTTCAGTGGCTTTTACTTTCTGTGGTGTCCCTTCCCTTCTAAAGGGCACACGCCTGCTTTTCTCAGGAATCAAGTGTTCTAATCCTTCACAGACCCTCAATCCTGGGGAAATGTAATAACAGGATCAATAAATCATAGTTGGTTCAGACCTCTGTTCAGAGAAGAATGAACACAGCAGGCCTAATTGCTGTTCTTAGAAGGCCTACTTACAAAGTTGGCTCTTGGCTGGGCGTTTGGGAACTTGACTTTGGCAGGGGTTCCCACTATGAGCTGATAAGAGCAGCCACTGTTCCTAAAGTGTACAAACAGCACGGTCGATGCCGAACACCTGCTCTCCTTCTGGGCGTCTGGAGTCTGGGCACGTGCCAGGAGAGGGCGCCCTCATGACTGATAGATAGCCTCCGGACACCCTGGGCCCTGGGTCTTTAATGAGCTTCCCCAGCTGGCAACGTTTCAGAGGGGTGGACATATCGTATTGTTGGGGGATTTAAGTGCATCCTGTGGGGCTCCATTGGAAGAGGCCCCCTGGAAGCTTGTGCCTGGTTTTCTCTGAACTTCACCCCATGTCCTTTTTCTCTTGGCTGATTTTGCTTTGTATTCTGTCCCTGTAACAAGCTATAGCCAGGAGTAGAACTAGAATCGGTTCTCGTTACTTGCAGTACTTATGTCCTATAGAGCTACCATGAACACTGCTACTAAGGGAAATAGGTATGGGGGGGGGGGCGGGAATCCGGAGTTTATTTACAAACAATTGTGTTTTTATCCTTACATGTTTAAACTTCAGGCACCTTTAATTTGATGCTATTTACCTACTGAGACTTTTTTTCACAGCTCAAAACAATTTTTGAACTCGTTAATTTTGATGCCTTTTAGTGCTTCTGCCACTTTTTGTTTCACCTCTTCCACATTGGCAAAATATTTCCCTGTGAGGAGTTTTTTCATCTGGGGAAACAAACAAACAAAATAAGTTGCTAAACGGGGGATCAGGTGAATAAGGAGGGTGGGACAGGGCGGTCATGCCATTTTTGGTCAAAAACTGCCGGACACCCAGCGTGGTGTGAGCAGGTGTGCTCGTAAGTCACCCAGCATGAAATGGGCAAGTGTGCTGAAAGAGTCTTCAAAAAAAAATTCACTGAAGCCAAACACAGCCTCTCACAACACCGCCAGCTGGTACATTGATACAGATGGGTTCCTAGAACACTCACCTAGTGGGGGAAGCCTGTGGTACAAGGGGCCTGCCCTCCAGGAGATAATTCCTGTTTTTTGTGTGTGTCCGCCCTCATGTGTGTGTATATGTGTGTGGGTGTACATTTTATTTTCATGTATCTACATATGTATTGCACATGGACCGTATCTTAAATCTAAAAAACAATTTATTGTGGTAGATTCTATTTTCTGTATTTTTCAAAAGAGAAAATAAGGTTCAGAAGTATAAACTGACTTGCCTGAGGCCGCCCCACTAGCAGGAGCCAGAACTGGGATTCAAACCCCATCCAACTGGCCCAGAGCAGGAGTCTCCATCCTTCGGTCATCTCTGCATGAGAGCAAAACTAAGGCACAGAATTGCCTTATTTGACCTTGGCTGGGAATGCACTCAATAGATCACTCAAATTTTTTACCTCGTTACACATGTCCGGGAATAACTGCAAGAGTACAGCAAGTATTGATTTGGGGGTTATATGAGTAGGTAAGGATCTGCTTAGTTTTCTGAGTCCTTCCAGCAAATCACCAAACCTGGGGGTGGTGTTGAGGACCCTGGCACAGCCTCCAAGAAGAGCCCCAGGTTTCCCCTTCCTGCAAAGGCACCAAGGAGGAGGCAAAATATTGTCATTGGGCCACAGTGGCAGGAGCTGAAGCTTCCAGTGTGACCTGCTTTTCACAGCTGCGATTGCTTTGGCCTTTTCTTTGAGACTCTCTTTGGTCTCTCCTTTTTGGTTGCTTTTTTGCGTCATTCTGCAGTTCAGCTGCTGCAGTTGGCTGGATGTCCTCCCTCCTGGAACTCAAACAGGAACTGTGGTGAGACCCAGGGGAAAGGGAGCCTGATGAGTCACCAGGCCAGCTGTCCTGGGACCTAAGGATAAATGCCCTTTTCGTTGACAACCATTTCCACAGCTTTTCCTTTAGAAAATTCCTGCCTCTTTCTCGTTAGATGGCCTCTCAGACTGGACAGGGTGAAGACCAAGATACAAGCCCGGAAGAAAGGGGTCAAGGAGGCACTAGGCCAGAAGGGAGAAATAGTCCTTGTGACCCAAAGTGGGCCCAACCCAGGTTCATCAGCAGAGTGCCAGCCAGCAGCAAAGCCAGAGGGCAAACCCTGTGTGCATGTCTGAGTATTGTTTCTGCAGACTCCCCAGATTCAAAGAATCTGGGTTCCTCGAGTGGTCAAAGATTTAACCCATGGTGCCTATGAATGAAGTCTCTAAAAAACTTTTGAACAGTGAGGTTCTGGGAGCTTCTGGGTAGGGGAACACACTGATGTGCTCTGGGGAGGTGACACACCTGGAGAGGATGTGGACACTCTATGGGGACCCCTCCCCCAAGGCCTTGCCCTCTGCTCCTCTTCCGTTTGGCTTCCCCAGAATGTATCCTTTATAACAAAACTGTCATCACAATCATAGCATTTTCCTGAGCTCTGGGAGTTGTTCTGCAAATTACTGAATACGGAAGGGGTCGGACGGTGGGAACCCTGTATTTGCAGCCAGGGAGGCAGGAGTGCTCAGGGAGAGTGGGGACTTGCTGTCGGCACTGGAAAGCAAGGCAGTCTTTGGGGACTGTGCCCTGAAACCTGGGGAATCTGACATGAATTCCAAGTATGGTAAGTGGGGTAAAAATTGAGTTAAACCAGTGGACACCCACTTGGTGCCCAACAATTGTTAGAACAACACAATGGCCATTACTAGCTGGTGTACTTTCTCCCCCGACCCCCTACTACTTGTTACTATAAACTGACCCCTTCCTAGAGATGAGTAATGAATATTCTCATAAAGAACTCATTTTACATCAACCTGTATTTAATACCATCAGTGCTTGCAAGATAATCACCTTCTGCATCTGTCTTATCTTTAGGCAAATTCATCTATAATCACATCAGATGATAACTTGGAGCCCTAGAGAACAAGACTATATTAAAAGCTTATTTAATTGAAGCTTCCAGAACACCAGCTGCTTCAGCAAAATGATTTCTATAGATACTGTGACCTCATAAAAAACATTAAGAGACTTTGAGCTCAAGATATTAAGTGCTGAGCATACATAGCTGCCCCACTCCTTCCCAAACACAATGAAATTGCCAGTAAAGGTATTTTTGAAAGAATAAATCCACAGAGGCACTGAAAACATGAAGGAGGCCTGTCAGTAAACAGAGCATTTTGAAGTCTCTCTTAAAAAACAAAGACAGTTGGGACTGTACTGACAAATGAACAAAAACTGAAAAAAACCCCTGCCACTTTAAATACATCATCAGAGATATAGACAGGAGTTCTTTCTTCCCGATAGAACCCTGGAGAGGCTCCAAGCTTGGAGTCAATTGCTACTGGGAGCCAAAACAAGGGCCCACGAAGAAGCGCTGTCAGGCAAGAATGGGCACTGAGTGGAGCGTTGTCTGCAGAGCAGCCAGGCCAGTGCGCCCTTACCCCACCTTGTGTGGACTGCAGTTTGCAGTTGTGGCTTCAGGCCGGAACCACCAGAGTAGCTCTCTCCAGAGAGGAGGAAAGCTTGCCTAGGCAGTGCCCAGGGTGCTGGTGTTCAGGCTAACAAATGAGTCAATAGGAGAGCCCCTAGGATAGACACAGTGGAGAAAAGAAATAAAATACATGAGGTCTGTCTGGAAAAAGTCCAGCCATTGTTAATATAAAGAGAACAGTTTGCCAACATCAATGAAACCTGGCAGACAAGGAGAGTGGACTGCTATGCACACATGTGTGAACAAGGACGACTTCACTGTACTAGTCAGTGGGGGTGGTAGATCCCGTCGAGTGAGTATGTGTGCTGTGCAGCTGTCACATTCAAAATGACTGAGTGAGTAGAGCAGTGAATCTGAATCAAATTTTATACTAAGCTTGAACATTTGTCCACAGAAACTATTTGGGTGACTCAGAAGGCCGCAGCTATGGGCAACTGGTGATTGGCAGCTTCACCATGACAATGCACCCACTCATGCACTACATCTTGAGCAGAGATTTTTGATGAAACATCAAATCACCCAGGTGACTCAGTCCCCCTACAGCCCAGATTGGCACCCTGAGACTTCTGGCTTGTCCCAAAACTAAAATCAACTTTGAAAGGGAAGAGATTTCAGACTGTCAATGGCATTCAGGAAAATACAATGGGGCAGCTGAATGCAATTGGGAGAACTGTGTGAGTTCCCAAGGTGCCTACTTTGAAGGGGACTGAGGCATCATTGTCCTGTATACAATGTTCCTTGTATCTTGTATCTTCCTCAACAAATGTCTCTATTTTTCATAGTACATGGCTGGTCATCTTCTAAACAGACCTTGCATAAAAGATGTCACCCCAAGATTAAAGTTCTCCTTACCTGTGTAACTTTGGGGTAAGAGTTACCACACAGGATCTTGAATCTGCTTGTATCTGCTTCTACCTAACCACATACCCTAAAGGGAAACCTGCCTCCCTGCCCATTTACCATGAGTACATAACCAGTTCACCCATTCAAGAAAGTTCGTTTGGGGTAAATAAACCTACCTAAATACAAAGGAACCCTATGTCAGCTGCCTATACTCATTGACATGGTCCTTAATTCATAAATACGTCATGGACAAAGAATTAGCAGATATGTAAGGAAAAGCCCACAATATGTGTACTAGTTTGCTAGGGCCGCCATGTCAAATACCAAGACAGGGTGGCTTGACCAACAGAGGTTTATTTTCTCACAATTCTAGAGGCCAGACGTTTGAGCTCAGGCGTCAGCAAGACTGGTTCCTTCTGAGGCCCCTCGCTTTAACCTGAAGGCGACCATCTTCCCCTGTGTCTCCCCTATGAGTCTGTCTGTGTCCTCCTTTCCTCCTCTTACAAGGACAGCCACCAGCCACCATACAGGATTAGGGCCCACCCTAATGGTCACTTTTTAGCTTAATTACCTCTTTAAAGACACTATTTCCAAATATACTCACATTCTGAAGTTTCAGAAGTAAGGATTTCAACATACAAATTTTCAGGAGACCTCATTCAGCCCATAATGGGATGAAAGAGAACAACTGAGATCAACAAACCAAAACTTTATCAAGTGAAACAGAGATAATGCAAGGAGCAGAAGGGAATGTTAAAAAAAAAAACAATTGGAAAAGCTGAGTAGTAGAATGGCTACAACAATTTTAACAGAAATCAGTAAAACATGTTAGTAAATCTAGATAAAATACTGACTATAAAACAACATGAAAGATGAGGACTTTGAAGGAAGGGTTAAGAATTCTAAACTTGATTTATTCAGTGATTTTTATTTGCTTTTCACTTTGTTATTAAAAAAATGTAAACGTAGGTATGCATGTTAAAAATAGAAGGGTGGCCATGGCCCAAGGTGGGTGGCCTAACTGAGCATCTCATTCGTGGACGGGGAGAGAGGAATCAGTTTTCCCATAAACCTGCCAATTCCTAGCTCCTGGCTCTGTGTGAAGAGCCCACTTGCAGCCCCTCTCAGAGCTCAGGGACCGCAGCCTCAACTCCCGCCCCTGCGTGAGTGTGAGCAGGCCAGGCCTGGAGGGGCCGGTCTGCTTCAGTGCTCTCCGAGGGCCTCCAGACTTCAGTTCCACTTGCCGCCACGGTTTGTGCCTGTGTTTCCAACACCTGAGAACTCCCTGTCTTGCTTCCACACTCAGCTAAAAGTTGGAAGCCAATTTTTAAAAATACAGGGGTGGGCAAAAGGAGGTTTACACTTGTGAGGACATGAAACACAGAGTTTATTCTCATACTATTATTTATTAATTATAGTATTATTTTCCACACAAATGCCTATAAACCTGCCTTTGCCCAACCCTGGGCTTCACCCAACATTCCCACGGGTTAGGAAGAGGGAATGGTGGGACTCCTCCTCCAGCTCAGTCTACCATTTTCACCAAAAGTCTGTGCTGTGGATAAGTAGGGTTAATAATAAAAAGTACTTTTAGAGTACTTACAACATGTGAGGCACCATCCCAGGGCTTCACACATATCAGCTCATTTCTTCTTCACAACAACACTGTAAAATAGGCACTAAAACCCCCATTTTACAGACAAGAAAGTTACGACGGAGAAAGTAACTTGCTCAAGGTCACGTAGCTAATACATACCAGAGGCAGTTTGGCTGTTAACTGCTAAATACTGCCCCTCTGATACTCACTTATGCCATTCAAGCAACAGTTTTGGTCCTCCTCCCTCCTCAACAGGATTTGTTAGTATGATTATACCTCCTGGTGGTTGGGTGGGGCACATGATTACCTCTGACCAATGAGACGTGAATGAAACTGACACGTTGCTTTTGGGCCAGCGCACCTGATTGCAGGAACAAGACCCTCTTGAGCTCTCTTACTCTGGCACAGCAACCAGCAATGTTTGAAATGGTGGTTCATCTACCAGCCAGGGATCTTAAGTAACTATGCCCACCACTGACCCAACCTGAGTTGGTTTTCTATTGCTGCTGTAACAAATTACCACCATCCTAGTGGCTTAAAACACAAATGTATTGTCTTACAGTTCTGAAGTTCAGAAGTCTGCCATTAGTTTCACAGGGCTAAAACCAGGTGTCAGTAGGGCTGGATTCCTTTCTGGAGGCTGTACGGGAAAATTAAATTTCCTTGCCTTTTCTAGTTTCTAGAGGTTGCTGGCATTCCTTGGTTTGTGGCTCCCTCTTCCATCTTCAAAGCCAGCAACAAGAGATTCAGTCCTTCTCATATCACATCATTCCGAACTGTAACTTCTACCTCTGCCTTCCACTTTTAAGGACCTCTGTGATTATACTGGGCCCCCACAAAAAATTTCTGGGCCACCCAGAATAAATTTCCTAAGGTCAGCTGACTTAGCAACCTTCAATCCATCTGCAGCCTGAGGCCCCTGGGCCATGTGATCTAACATATTCACACATTCCAGCACACAGACATTTTTTTTTGGGGGGGGGGGGGCAGGGGGATACTCTTCTGCTTACCAATCAAATCAGAATCTCGAAGGGTGAGGCCCAAGTCTCAATATCATTTATAGCTTCCCAGATGATTTCACTGTGCTGACAAGTAGGAGAACCAGTGCCCTTGTTGAATATGTGGAGACAATACATTTTAAGTACTCTACTTTTATACTGCCCTTCGTAAGTTCACATGACAGACATAAGTCCCGCACATGCACAGACGGACACAGTTACATACATACACATCTGCCAGCCTAGTCACAGCCAGAAACCCTTCCAATCACATTTTAACGCCATCCTTTCACTTCCCCCTCCACGCCTCCCCGTCCTCATCTTCCTTCTAGACCTGGCTGCGTGTGCACACGTGTGCACAGGCAAGCGAGGTATTTTCCATGCGTTGCCAAAAGAAGCTGGTTTTCCCTGTGGTGGCCTCCCAGGGACTGCAGTCAGGCTAGTGGTTTCAAATGGGCACACTGGCTCCTCAGAAATAGGGCCGAGTCAGCCACTTTCTTTTGCAGAAACTGAGGGACTCTCTGAGGATAAAAATTATACCCCTGCTGGGACAGTAATCAGCCCCTATTCCTTCTGTCACAATCAAAAAGGCTGTTATACCCATAGGTGTTGTGAACAGCCCCATCTGGATTTTGACTGTGCCCCGAGTGGGTGGTGGGGAACCTGGGACACTAGAGAAGGGCCACTTTTGCTGTAAATAGCTCTATTCACTTTCCTGACCTACTGAATCATTCTCTTGGTTTCCCTTAAATGACAAAAACAATAGGCTGAGAAAAAGGCCAACCAGACCATTTTGGAATCCAGTATCAAAACCTGACTAACAAAATACAGTGTACTTAGAACATAACCACAAAGCTGAAGGGTCAAATTAGCATCCATTTAGACATTCAGCTTCCAATCTTCTCATATAGAATTAAAAAGGGCCTGACCAGCACCAGTAACTGTCCTGTCCCTGTGCCAGTGACCAAACCTAATGAGGACAAGGAGTAGCTGGTAGGTAGCACTGCCAGTGCCTGGAGGGAGACCTCCCGTTCCAGGTGAACTGCAGGGGTGGCTGGGCACAGACTCCCCAGGTGCTGTTCCAGAATCAAGAGCTGCGGGGCTGGTTTACTGGGAAATCCCCTGGAGTTCAGGCTCCAGAGGACAGGGCCTTTTGAAAAGAACATGAGCAAGAACATGAACAGGCCTGACTTGACTAGAGTTGCTGAGGCCCCATCGTGGCCCTGGCCACACCTTCAGGGCAGCACCGAGCTGAACCGCAGGGGTGCAGTTCTGGTGGACAAAGCAGCTGCTTCACGACCCTCTGCTGGTGGGTGCCAGTCCTCGTCATTCTTTCTGATGTTCCAAGATCCCAAATTTGGCCAATCCTCTTTATGTCTCTGTCGATCTTTGAGACTTTCCTTGTTTTCTGACAGAAAATGTGGTGAGGAGGAGGACCACGTGTCCGCACAGCATCAATGCTGGGATCAAGGGGACCACGTGCTCTTTGAAGAGGCTGGAAAATAACGACAGTGCTCCCCGAAGGACACAAAGTGACCACCGACTTCAGGTATCTACCAGTGAACTACCAGCACAAGGTGTGTCAGAGCCCTTCAGCTCACTTTTCATGCTGAAAGTTCAGAAAAGCACGTGGTAGGCTGAATAATATCCACCCACATCCTGATCCCTGGAATCGGCGAACGTTACCTTATATGGCAAGGGGACTTTGCAGATGTGTTAATAAATTAAGAATAAAAAAGGGGAAGGGAGTAAGATGTAAAATGCAGCTATAAAAACAGTCACAGGGATGTAAAGTACAGCAAAAATATATTGTATTAGTTGTGCAGGGTAACGGGTGGGTTACCCTGCACAACTAGACTTACCGGGGTGATCTCTCTACAAGTTATATAAATATCTAATCACTATGTTGTGTACCTGAGACTAATAGAATATTGTATGCCAACTGTAATTTAAAAATTTTAAATCATAATTAATTAATTAAAGATATGAGATAGAGAGGTTATCCTGGGTTATGTGGTTGGGGGCTAAATGTAATTACAAGTGTCCTTATAACAGGGAGGCAGAGATAAATGTGACAGACACAGGAGGCAATGTGACAACTGAACAAGACGCTATGGTGCTGGCTTCACAGATGAAGGAAGGGGCCACAGGCATGGGGTGCCGGGAATGAGGCTCTAGAAGCTAGAAACAGCCAGGAATGAATTCTCCCCCTAGGGCCTTGGAGGGGACACCTTGATTTCAGGCCAGTGAAGCTGATTTTAGACTTCTGATCCTCAGAACTGTAAGGGAGTATTTGTTGTTTTAAGCCACTAAGTTTGTGATAATTTGTTAGAATAGCAATAGGAAACTAACTCAGGTTTGGCCTGGGCTTCGGGAGGTTTAAAAGCTCCCCATGTGATTCTAATATGCAGTCATATGATAACTATGGGACTAGAGAGAAGACAAGATAAGGACATGCTGGTATGACTGCTTGCGTATGTGGGGAAAAGCGTATGGTAATGTCATCGGGGAAGTTACCAGGTCACCTTGCCAAAGAATGAACCATCAGCTCATAACCGTGTCCCATAGGTGACCGTATAGTGGCTTGTGGAAGCACATCACAGGGCGGGCAGGGCGGGCATGCTTCACCAGCATGGCGTTGTGTCTAGTCTGGCCCACTGAATGGGCCAAATTTCCTTGGGATGAAGAACAATTATACGTATGACAGGCAGATTTTCCACAGAGCTAACATTCTCAGCAAGATTGTCTTTCAAGGAAGAAACTGACCATAACTGAATTATATGCAAATACATGAATTAGCACCAACAGGCAAAGGACTAAACTGCCTTCCTCTCTGTGCTTAAACTAATAAAGCCCTCTACTGGGACTTTAGACATGACGAGTTTCTCCACTCGTTTTTTTTAAAAATTACTTTATTGTTCAATTACAGTTGTCTGTGTTTACTCCCCACCACTCCCGCCAAACCCTCTCCATTTGTTTTATTAATCTATTTACTTATGATAGATGGAATTTGTTTACTTATTTATTTATTTATGACACAGAAATGGAATAGTAAGTGCTGGGGGAACAAATCTCATTCCTCATAGAGATCGAGAAAGGTACTACCTGCACAATTCTGACAGGGGCCGCCCACCCTCCGGAGCAAGGTCTGCCCCCTCCTGGGGCTTCCACACTCACTCACACATGACAGCTTCACTTGAAAGCTGTTCCTTCACGAGCCTCCTTGGTACTATCACCAAAAGCTAAAACTGCATAACATCTTCCTTTTTAATTTTCTCTCCCTGCTTTGTCTTCCTCAGAGAGGAAGCTAGTTCAGTAGAAAAGGCAGTCACATTAGACTCAGAAGACCTCAGTTGGAATTGCAGTTCCGTCATGTGTAGGTGATGCGGTATTAGGAGGCCCCTCAGCCACTCTGAGCCTCACCTCTAAGAAACAGAGATAATACTGCCTTCGTGGTGTTGATTAAATAAAATGAGCAAGAGCTTAGCACGTAGTAGGAGCTTCACTGAAACTCAACTGTCACACACTACCACTCGCTGCAGCTTCTCACATATCATCTTTGGTCACTCTCGTGAGCTCCGTCACCATGTCTCCCACCATCTACTCAACTCCTCAACTCAGCTCCCTCACTGGGCATGTCTAACCTGGATTCACACTCTGCACTCACCAACCAGTGACCCTCCCGACCCCCCAACTGTGCCCATCAGTCCCCTGCCTCCCTCTGCTCTCCCTCATTCCTCCTGCTGCACAGGAGCCTGTCAGATATGCTCTCCAGTTAAAGCTCTGTCTCTCCCAAGCCATCCCACTTATGGACTGAAAATCAATCTTTCTTCAAACAGATTAATCACATCACGCCCTGAATAAACTTTCTCACCCTGCAACCCAGTATCTGTGACGGGAGAAGAGCCAGGCCCACTGGGCGTGCAGGCGACAGAGTCCCCATAGACTCTCTGGGCCTCATGTCATGTACAACGAACGCACTGAGCAATTTCACCACATTCCACAGAAAGAAAAGCTCTTGGAATAAATGCGTCATGAAACACAGCATTTCCAAAGCTGCTCCAGAGACCTGGAAATTTTTTAATCAAATTTCTTTACATAGTATTTGGTAACCACAATCTGAATCTGCCACAAACCACACTCAATTGCGTTAAATATAATAGTCCACTGATATTAAACCACTTTTCATGTTTTGTAACATTAAAATCATTTAAAAACACTCAAGCCTTTGGTATTCGCACTAAATGGCAAATTTGGTCAATCTCAGACACACTCCTACCATTCTGTTCATCCAGCTCATTGCCAATCTCCCGCCCCATCTGCTTTTGGCGGCTGATGATGGAAGAAAGGGCATCAAGGCCTGCGTCCTGTTCTGAAAGAAAAAGTAAAACAACCAACTGAGAACCAAAGGAAAACAATGTAAAGTCCAGTGATATATCCAGGCATATAACACAATTCAATATGTGATAAAGGAAACATTTTAAATCAGTCCGAAAAAGAGAGAGAAAACAGTTAACATTATTGGAACAAAACAGAGGAAAAAATTAAATACCTACCTTAATCCTTAACCTGATTTCCACATGAATTAAAATTTCAAGTATTAAAAATGAATATAAGATTTGACTACATAAACATTTAAACTTTCAAATACTTAATACATAAAGAGCAAGTACAAATCAATAAGAAAGACTTAATCTCCCAATCTATAGAATGGGCAAAGGATGCAAACAGGAAATGAAAATGAAAGAGAATGCTCATACCCAGGTTAACTAAAGTGTGATGCTCCTAAGTCTATGTCACGGGAGGACAGTTAATACCCCTTTCTAGAAGAGTGAATTGTGCCTGTCTTTTATCTATCAATTCTGTGTCTAGGAATGTATGTAAGAAAACATTCAGGTAGTATGTAAGACGTATATACTCTGACATTCCTTTAAACATTGCTTCCTGTGCTAGTGATCAATTTATTGCTTCTTCAAATTGACCCCTTTGTGCTGGTCTGAGAATGGACCTGAATCCAATATCTTTTCCTTTGCCAACTCAGTCAGTAGAGGGATGGCAGAGACGTCACAGAGGAAAAGGTGTTGCTTCCTGCCTCCCGTCTGCTGTCCTGACGGGCACCCGCAGAACGTGCGGCTTCTTCAGTGTGAGAGGCCAGCACCCCGAGGCCAGCAGCCCCGAGGCCAGCAGCTTCTGCCAATGCACCTCTCCTCGGGCAGTTTCACAGCAGAGTGCCTCCAGCCCAACACTTGCCGGTGCAGAGTATTCCCTGGCACCCTAGAGGGCAGAAGCTAGCAACTTCTACCAGCTTGGTGGCACAGCAGTCACTCCTCTGAAATTGTTACTCTAATTCCCTATTATAGTTAATAATTCTCTATATTAAACTTTCTCTGTTCAACTTTGTTTCTCCTAATTGGACCCACACTGATACATTTATAATACTGAAAAACTGGGAACTATCCAAATCACCAAATACAGTGATTTGTTTAAAAACATAATAAAGTCATATAATAAAACACTATATAGCCATTAAAAATAATGTCGTCTGTCTATATTTTGATGCTGAAAAAAGCCCATATGTTATTAAGTAAAAAAAAGGACATAAAACAATAAAGGGTAAAATAGCATTTTTTATAAGTATTGCTCTTCTAGATTTTGAAAATTTAAAGAGAAAAGGACTCAAGTTACTCAAAGTCTTTTCTTTAAATCTGATATTGGTTTGTTCTTTGTCTCTCTAACTAGGTAGTCTTGGGAATTTCCTTGTAAGAGATTTTTCCTTTGCTTCCAGGTGCACTCGGGAGAGCATCCTGAGGCTGAACTGAAGGACTCTCTCTACCCAGGCAGTATGTATGTCAGATGAGGTGAACTTGCCAGTTGTGGCTTCATTTGCTGACAGGCCTTTTAAAATGACTGATTCACATAAAGGCTTATCTACAAAAGCAGAAATCACAAAGGTCTTCTTATCCAAGATCACGTTAACATTTACTTATATTTTTCCTAATCTTTTTATGAAAATAAGCCATTACACTTAACTCATTAATTCATCTGGAATTTATTTAAACTAATGGTGTGAGGTAAGGACCCCTTAGTGACATTTTTTGACACTACGTATTTTTTAAACTATACAAATGACCTGCTTTCTCCAGGGATCATTCTAAGGGACCATTTTACAGCAAAATCTCTTTATAATGAGGTCCTTTTGGTCTTTAGTAACAACCTCTTGGAAGGCCTCCAAGATAAATCTATCATCAACCTAGTACTGCTGTAGGATGACCAATATTATAGTAAAATTCCAAATGCATCCCCAAAATAGCCTGTATATATAGGACTGGGGGTCAAGTGTCAACATGAATTAAAAGGTAAAATGATTTAAAAGAGGAAAGGCGATTCCTCTACAGTTTCCAATTAGGAAAAGAATCATTAAAGTTATGGAGTTGCTTTATCTAGGAGCGACACAGGCTAGGAAATGAGAAATGCCTACACTGTAGTTTTTTCTTGATCTTGCTTCACTGTACCATTTAAACTACCTAAAAGCTGTGTCTAATGCAAAACAGAAAGAGGGCTTAAAATTCTGCTCCACTCAGATCATTTCTATAAGAACACAGCAGCTTCTCACTGTGCTTAAGTGCTATAACAAATTTTTATTCCACAATCCAAAGACACAGGTGGTTGAGAAAACTGAGATCCTGAGCATGCAATGATGATACTGATGACCAGGGTGTCTCCAAGTTCTAAAGCAGTGCTTCTAAAGGCAGGTGATACAGTTGTCTTAGAGACAGTGAAAATGAAATGCTGCCACTTGCACAGATACAAACAATGAAGAGCCTTGCAGACAGTCATGCAGAACCATGCAAAACTATGATGTCATAACTAACAGCTTACTACTGTAACCTGCCCTACCCTATCAAATATCCCAAGTCATTATATCA